>NC_056660.1:231260381-232592881 GCF_018350195.1 Panthera tigris
CACGTCTACCCACAGCCAGACCAAAGCATCGGCGGGATTCTCCTTGCACACGCTAGCATACGCATAAAGTAGCCTTCGCCAAATGCTGGTGTTCAAGGGCGGCGGAAAAAGAGAATTTCTTAGAAAATAAAAATAAACGTAAACATGAGTTTTTAGTTGTTGTGATACAGTCCAAAGGAGAGGCACCAACAGAAGAATCAAAAGTCTGGATACCTGTGGCCAGCCAAGACGGAAGCATGCGGACCCTCACTGCGCTGAGGCCATTCTGCCCCCCCGGGACGGAACCGGATCCAGAACCAGCCTGAAGACGGATAGCGACATTGGCTTCGAGCTGCACGGCCGATGCCACTCAGCCTTTGGCAAGTTTCTGGAACCTGGGAGATGAGGTTTTTTTAGGAGAATGAGAGCGGTTGTGGGGTAAAGTGTGGGAATGTGGGTAAGACCCCGAATCCTGGGTCTAGAAAGGGGTTCAGTGACTTCTCTGAAAGGGACAATGGAACCTGGATAATACTTCTGCAATAATTTAGTTTCCATTTTTCTCTTCCAGTTATTCTGTTGTGGTTCCCCTCCCCCCCTTGTCACCTGTGCCCTTTGAACTAAGGGCTCACAGCCACGTGCAAGCAGGGAGAGGCCAGAGGAGGCCAAGTCCTTCCCGTGTCCAGTCTGTCCAGGGCCACAGAGGCCCCCCCTGCTGGCTCCTGCTGTGGAAAGTGGTGGAGGCCCCAGGGACCTGGGCCCACTGTGGTGAGAAACCAGGTGGCCCTGAGATGACACAAGACAAGCCAGGACAGAGTCCAAGGGGCTGTGCAGGTGGGAGGGATCCAGGTAGGGGTGGCCAGGTAGAGAACGGGTTGGATGGAATGTTGACCTTGAATCTCCACGAGATCAGAGGCCTCGGTGGCAGATAAACACGTGGCTCTTGTGTGTAACTGTTCCTGTTCCCTGTGCGGCTTTATACGTTTTTTTGAGTAGTTTAAGGGAAAGGTGGAGGTGCATTGGAGTCTTGGCCGTGTGTCAGGGAGGCTGGATGGGGATGCTGGCAGGAGAGGGTGGGAAGCAGGGAGACGGGGCACAGGGTACATGTGGCCTTTCCCCAGTCCTGGAACCGAGACCCCTGCTGGGGTGCTGCTTCAAGGAGCCCTTCTCCGTGAGAGCTGTGCGAGCCTCAGCGGAAATTCAGCGCAGGCTCGCTGTCGCAGTGCGGAGTGACATGAGTGGCGCAGGAAGCTGTCTCCGCTTGTATGTGGGACCCAGAGCTCTCTGTCCGCCGAGCCCTGGGGCCCAGGGAACAAGCGTCAGCACCCTCGGTGACACCGCTGGATTTCCCAGAGGGGTGTGTGCGGCGGCCCAACTCCCGGCAGGTGGAGGGGCGGACGTTACCGGATTGAGGGAGGGAGGCGGACCCGGGTGAGGAGAACGGGCCCTTCCTGTGATGTGGCTGCGGGTTGGCTCCGCCCGTGAACACGGCCCCGGGGCTCCGGCTGTCCTGGGCGACACGTGGCAGCGGGGCGGGAGCACCTGGGCAGGCCCCGTGCAGCCCTGTGGAGCACCCACGGAGCACCTGTGCAGGTCGGAGGAGCACCCCGGAGCACCCCGGGAGCACCCCCCGTACCTGCGGAGCACCTGCAGAGCACGTGTGCAGATCAGAGGAGCACTCTAAATACCTGCAGAGCACCTGTGCAGATCGGAGGAGCACCTGCGGAGCACCCACAGAGCACTCACGGAGCACCCCGAGTACCTGCGGAGCAGCTGTGCAGATCCGAGGAGCACCCCGGAGCACCCACGGAGCACTCTGAGTACCTGCGAAGCACCTGTGCAAATCGGAGGAGCACCCCCGGAGCACCCCGAGTACCTGTGGAGCACCCCAGAGCACTCACGGAGCATCCCGAGTACTTGCGGAGCCTGTGCAGATCAGAGGAGCACCCTGGAGCACCCCGAGTCCCTGCGGAGCACCCGAGGAGCCCCTTGCACATCGTAGGAGCACCCATGGAGCACGTGTGCAGCACCTGTGGAGCACCCCGGGAGCACCCGGCAGCATCTTCCGAGCGGGCGGGGTGTGAATGGGGAACCCACGGGTGGCCCTCAGCTGCACGCGCACCCGCTCCCGCCCACCTGCTGCCGACCTCCCCGCGGAAGGGCCCGGGTCAGAGAACGTGCACCTGTCAGCCGCACGTGAGTGTGAACGCGCGTGAACCCCGGAGTCACGGGAGAACCGCACCTGCTCGCCAGGTGCAGTCGAGGAATCGGAGGGTCTGTCCGGAAGCGGACGACCCATCACTGCCCGGGGGGGGGGGGGTCCCGAGAGCCCCTTCCTGGAAGTGACAGGTGGGTGAGGCCGGCACGACACCCCTGTCCCCGGGTTTGGCGCCGTCTGTGCGGAGATGGGGCCCCCGCGCGTCACGGAGCACCTGAGGGCAGAGCTGCTCCTTCTCCGTGTTCCGCCCCGCGTTCGCGTCTTCACACACTGGGGGCCACTCGCTGCATCGGCCGCCGACCTCGTCCAGCTGCCCCCGCTCCGAGGAGGCACCTGCACCCGCTTGAACCAACAGAATTTAGCGCAAACCGACGTTTTCGCAGCAGCCGGGTCTAAACCCGGATCTCCTGTGTGGTGGGAGCAGCCCCTAGGAAGACGCCTTTCTGAAAATCCGCGTCTTTCCCGAAAGGTACGTGGAACCGAGGCTGCGAGGCCGGAGTCAGCGGCGGGTTGGGCATTCGTTACTGGGCGGCATCCACCTGCCGCGTGTGCTCAGGGTGGCTGAGGGGGAGCCCTGGTAGGAGGCCGCTGTGCTGGCCCCGGGGACCGCAAGGGCGGGGTCGGGGGGGTCAGGGCGCAGGGGGATCCCCGAGATGGGAATGGGACGCTGACCTGAAAAGTCGGCCATGGTGCAGATGAAGGGCGGGTGCGGGGAGGGGGGCTACAAACCAGTGGTTGGACTTTTCTGGCAAAGCAGGAGCAGGTGGGTGGGAGGAAGCGAGGGCGCCTGGGGCCCCAGGCGGTGCAGTGAGGCTGGGGGCCGGGTGTGTGTGTGTGTGGGGGGGGGGTCTGAGGGAGCAGTGAGTGTGTGGGGAGGGGGCGAGGAGCCAGGAGGAGTCAGATCAGGAGGAGCCCCTAAGGGGGCAGTTGGGGGGGGGAGGGGCGAGCAGCTTTGTCAAATCACAAAAACGACTCTTACACCCTGTGGACCAGCGGCTTTATCCCTTGTCAGCTGGGCAGCTCGTTTCTTTTTAAGCCAAAACAACCACGGGTGCAGGGCAGTGAAGGGGCGGGTGTGGCTGAGGCGCGGGGACACCTGCTGTTGCTGCGCTGTCACCAGGGCCAAGGTGACCCTCCCGGTCAGCTCTGGGGGGACCCCGCACACTGGGAGGCCCTGCTGGGAAGGGTGGTGCATCGCAGACCCCGAGGCGCCCTCGGAGTTCAGAGGATTTGCAATTTCAGACCGAGAGAGAGAGAGAGAGAGAGAGAGAGAGAGAGAGAGAGAAGGAGAGAGGGGAGGTGGGGAGGGAATGAGGGCTCTGGGCAGGGCTGGGGCATTCCCTAAGGAGGGGCCCTCCGTCCCTGGCAGTCAGCAGCTGCCCCCCTGATAACCTGGGGAGCCGGATGTGGGGTGAGCTCAGTGCCTAGAAAATAGCCAAGTGTCTTGTGTATCTTCCAACCCATGACTTTAGCCTCCCAATGCAGTCAGGCTATTTTCTGGAAGCTCTTCAGAAAACAAGTTTCAACAGTGCAGTAAAATATAAAATGGGGCCTAGGTAACACTAATTCCTATTGTTGGGCTGTATAAAAAGTTTCTGGGGCTTGTAAAGGTTACTCTTGGTGAGACAATGAGACAGTGCCCTTTGAATCTGTTTCTAGTACCCTGAGGGGTGACAGCTCACCGCCTTTGCCAAGTTCAATGTGGCTAATGAACAGAAAAGGATTAGATGCTTGGAAACAATGGAGAGGAAGGGATTTAGGGGGGGAATCCAGGTATGTCTCACTCCTACATCCATACTTCAGTAACTGGGCATTGTTATTTGCAAAATTTTGACAGCCTTAAGCAGGTTAACACAGGAAACTCACAAATGATTCATTAGAGGGAATATTGCCAATATTCAGTCTTCTTTGAAACGGTAATTATCATGTTTGTTACATTACATTGGAAAAAGCTGTTCTGTGTTGCTCTTACAATACCTGAATAGCGTGACCTGTATGTCCCAAATCCCCCATTTTCATGCTGCCCACTCTGGACATACTCAAAGAGTATTTCTGAGGAAATTCAATGAATTTACAGAAGAGGTTGTCATACTTAAGACTTTACCATCCAGAAAGTGCTACCCAAATCCCTAATGTCCCTTAAATTAAGTGTTTTGTTAAAATGGAAGATTGTGCATGTTCTAATTGAGGGGGTAGATACCCTTGGGGAGAGGTGGAGGGGCACACTCGCAACAAGACGGGGTTTCTGCAAGAACTGTATTTTTGTGTTGGAAGCAACTGGAAATGAACCTCTTGTACAGAGTCAAGAGCTGGGAAGGCAGCCTTATCCACGACGTAAAGAGGAACAGCCTGTGCTCACACATAGGAACCTCATGCCTGTGTGGGGTTGTCCATGAGAAAGACGAACCCATTCCCTGTGAGGTCTAATACAGAACTAAATGCCTAGAGCCAGCCTGTAATGATAAGATCTTCTCTGTACGCACCCTCACAACATTTTAAAAGCAAATTCTAAAATGATTAAGCCAATCTAAAATAATACAATTGATCAGGACCAGTCCCACTACTCTATACAGGACCAAAATAAAATTCAAAATTAGACAACACGGATTCACAAATTTCAACACCCATTAGCAAAATGCCAAGCATGCAAAAAAGCAAGACAGCATGACTTAGAGCAAGGAGAATGATAAATTAATTAACAATCACCCTGCAAATTACAGAGATAGGTAATAAAATTAGCGGATAAGAAAAGTAAAGCAGCAGCTACAAATAACCCTTAATGCTCAAGAATATAAAGGGAAGCACATACTTGATGAGGAAAGTAATGCAAGCTGTAATTATAAGCATATGAAAAAGCAATGAAACTTCTAGATATGAAAAATACAATACCTGGAATAAAAAATGTGTCAGAAGAAAAGATTAGTGAATAGAAGGCATCCAGAATGAGGAAAAGAGAGAAACAAGACTAGAAAAATAAACAAAGCATCAGTGGCTTGTGCATCATATCAAATAGTCTCACTTATACATAATCATTGTCTGAAAAGAATAGAAGAAAAGAAGGGAAAAAAATAATGACCAAAAATGTACCACCTTTGAGAGAAATTACAAACCCACATAGTCAGGAAGCTCGACAAACCTCTTGAAGTAGAAAGTTGAAGAAAATGACAAGGAGCATCGTAACCAAATTTCTGAAAACCACGAATAAAGACAACACCTTAAAAGCACCTAGAGAAAAATAAGACATTAGATAGAGGAAGCAAACTAAGAGAACAGCAGACTTCTGGACAGAAACTATACAAACAAGGGGAATGGAGTGGCCCATCTGAACTACTGGTAAGAAATTTCGTCAACTGAAAATTCTAGCATGGGGAAAATATGTTTTAAAAACAGGCAAAAAAACACTTTTTCATGCAAGTGAAAGATGAGGAAATCCCTTGCCAATAAACCTTCACTACAGGAAATGTTAAAGAAAGTTCCTCAAAAAGAAGAAAAGAGGATACCAGCTGGGGGAAATGGTTCTAAACAAAGCAATGTTGAGGGCTGGAAATGATTAATGTATGGGTAATAGGAAAGATATTTTTCGTATTGGTTATTTCTCTAAAAGATAAATGACCGCTTAAAGTAAAAATAGGAACAATGTGTTACATGTTGATTACATGTGTAAAAATAGTATACAGTGCCTGGGGCAGCAGAGTGGAAGGGAGGAGGGGACATGGAAATATATTATTTAGGTCCAGAATTAGACTCTTAGTTAAGGTCTTCTATGAAACAAACTTGTATAGTCCTTTCCAAAAAATGACTGAGGGACAATTGGATATATCCGTATAGAAAAATAAGCCACAATACTTAATTATACTTTATACATAAACCGACTCAAAACATATCAGATCTAAAGGCAAACGCTAAAAGTACAGACCTTCTAGGCTAAAATTTTTTGTGGCATTGAATTAGGCAAAAGATTTCTGGGATTAAAAAGCAGAGCCTGTGAAAGAGAACTGTAATAAATGACACTTTGTCAAAATTTAAAACTTACTATTTCAAAGACGGTCAATGAAATGAAAGAGGCAAGCCATATTGCGGAAGAAAAGATGTGCTAAAAACATCTAAGGAGTCACTTGTATCTAGAATATTTAAAGCCAAGATACAACAACAAATAGGCCACAGAATTTGCACAGGCACTTCACAAGAGACATTTTTTTCACAAAAATAGTGGAAAAATAGTCGACATCTTAGTGACCAGGACATGCAAATTAAGACCACACGGAGATCCTCCTGCACAGCCACTGCCATGTCTGAAATTTAAAACACTGGCAATATGTATTGGTTGGAATGTGGAGCAAGGAAAACTGTTTCATAACTGGTGAAAATGCAAAATGGAATAGCCATATTGGAAAATAGTTTGGCAGTTATTTTTTATGCAACTAAACATATGTTTATTATGAAGCCCCAAAATCCATCCTAGATATTTACTCAAGAAGAAATGAGAACACCTGTCGATACAAAGATTTGTGGGCATTTGTTCATAGTAGCAAATCAGTGAAAACAGCCCAAATGTCCAGCATCTAACTAGCAAATGTTAAACAAATTGTGGTATATCTATAAAATGAAATATGGCTCAGGAATAGAAACTACGGACACGTACGACTACATTAAATGAATTTCAAGAGCATTATACTGAGTGAAACAAACAAGACACACACAGGGACTTTACACAATCTATTATTCCATTTACATGAAATTCTAGAAAAGGCAAAATAATAGTGACAGAAAGCAGATTTGGGGTTGCCGGGGGCCTGGGGTTGGGGTAGGGAGCACATCATCTCCAAGGAAAATTTCAGGGGTAATAGAAATGACTTTTATGGTTACATTAATGTATCTATTTGTCAAAGATTATCAAAGTTTACCCTGGAAGTTCATTTTGTATTATTTATATATCTCAGTATTGCTGCTGGGGAAAAAAATATTAGTCCAGAACTGATAAAATGTTGTGGGCCAGGCAGAGATAAATGTAAAACTTTCTCACTACAAGGTTTCCACAACTAGAGACGAAGTGTTATCTCCCTGAAACAGCTCCCCCCCAACCCATAAGGTAAAGAAAGAACATAAGCACACAGAGAACATCCCTCCATGAGGAATACGGCCTTCGGTTGGTGAACATTTGGGTTATTTCTAGTTTGCAGCTATTTTAAATCTCAAGGAAGGATTTAAAAAGAAGTATGCTTAATATACTCGAAAAGTTAATAGATAGGGTAGAATCTTTAAGTCAAGAATGGGGCATGATGGACAAAGAAGAGGGAAATTCAGAGAAATCATCAAATTAAAAAAAATCTGTAATTTTCGGGAAAAAAATCTCAAAGGGTAAATGATAAATTGGATATTACTGGCAGGAAGTCTGTAATTAGAGGATAGAACTGAGGACATACAGCAAACAGAACCAGAGTTAATGAGAGTTAAGAGTCATCACATAAAGATAGAGAGGATTTAATGTTCACCTAAGGCTGAAGATGGGAATAGAGAAAGACAGTAAGGGATCTCTTTTAGCGAGATCTAAAAACACTGTCAGGTACCAGCTTATACTATCTTGCCTAGATTGCTTACGGTTAATAAAAATGAAACCATTAGACGTTTGGAAAAAATAGAGAAGAAAAGATTTAGGGGCAAAAAATCCAAGACCTGTCTTGATGTCCCCGTATATTCTAGAAATCAACCAAACAAATGACAAATTCTTCAAACAGTAATTTGTCCAACAGGGATTACTGTCTGTCCATCAAAGACTGCCATTCCCCAAGCATAGTCATCCCCAGACAGTGGCTACCCAGGGAGGGGCCTTATTTCCCTATCCTAGTGCCTTTAAATGGCCAGGAACGTGAACAGTGGAAAATGGTAGGTGTTGGGCGCCTGGGTGGCTCAGTCGGGTGAGCGTCCCACTTCGGCTCAGGTCATGATCTCACAGTTCGTGGGTTTGAGCCTGATGTCAGGCTCCGTGCTGACAGCTCGGAGCCTAAAACCTGCTTCGGATTCTGTATCTCCCTCTCTGTCTGCCCCTCCCCTGCTCGTGCTTCGTTAAAAAATTCTAAAAAGAAAAGAAAATGATTATGTGTCTCTACTGCTATGAGTCTCTCCCAGCCTCGCTCATGGACCAGTTGAAGGTACGCTGTGAGTCCTTAGAAGGTCACATGTTGGCTGAGGCATTGGTGTTGCCACCAGGAGCCCTAAAAGACCCAGCATGACCAGTTTGAGGGTCATTCGTGTTGTTGACATATCAACGGTTCCTTTCCCACCCCCACAGCCCAACACCTGCGTGTTTACCTGGAAGGGTATATGTGCACAACAACTAAACTTTCGTGGTGTTTGAAC
The DNA here is from genome assembly GCF_018350195.1 of Panthera tigris. Taxonomy (NCBI): domain Eukaryota; kingdom Metazoa; phylum Chordata; class Mammalia; order Carnivora; family Felidae; genus Panthera; species Panthera tigris. Next base: position 231,268,933 of record NC_056660.1, read on the forward strand.
CATCGTGCAGAGTGAGGTCTATTTGTTAAACAAATCAGCTTATCCTAAATGTGGCCAAAGCATCATTTAATGTTTCTATAGTTCTATAGAAACATGTTTTAAAAAAAAAAGAAGCATGGTTTCTCTATTAGGAATTTACCCCTTTGAACTTCTTAGAAGATAATTGTAGCCTTTTTCAAGGCTGTTGTTTGCTCAGTAAGTTCTGCCTGCTGTATCAACAGGGATAAATGAGGGGGAAAATGGCTCCTATTCAGAAACAGAACTTGATCTTGTGCATTGTATGTTTTTCCAAATGTTTGCCCAAAGTAATCAAAGTACCTTATTAGAAAAAGAAAAAAGTTGTTATTTTCTTGAAGGCACTGAGATTTTATGTTATGGTTTTGAAATGCCCAAGGTCACAGAACCTATTCCAGTACCTAGAATGTCAAGCACCTGTGAAAGATCACTGCTGGGCTCATGGGAATTATGAATTGATGAGAAATGGAATAGAGGAATTTTCAGCATCTACTAAGAAGATACTTTAAGGACTTTTAGGAGAAAAATATATTTTTTTAATGTTTATTTATTTTTGAGAGAGAGAGAGCGTGCTTGCGTGGAGAGGGGAATATAGAGAGGAAGAAAGAGAGAATCCCAAGCAGGCTGCCCCAGCAGAGCCGAACCCGATGTGGGGCTCGAACCCACGAACCTGTGAGATCATGACCTGAACCGGAATGAAGACTTGGGAGCTCAACTGACTGAGCCACCCAGGAGCCCAAAGGAGAAAAATCTTCTAAAGATTGAAGCCGTGAGTTGAGGTTTTAGGAACACTAATTACCAACTCTCACAGAAGCTGCTAGATCTCGCCACGTTTCTGCTTGCCACTGATTGCAAAGCCGCCATGGCATCCACCTGCTTGCCTCACTGCATTTCTCCAACGTGGACAAGATAGAAATGATGTTGAGTCACTGATGTAGGAGATGAGAAGGTGCGGGTGCCTCCACGTGGAAATATACTAAAATAACAACAAACGTCGGTCATTTTGTGGCATTCATGCAGTAGAGTTATGTGAAAATGTTGGATTACAGGACATACGAATATCCTGAAAAGTAAATTTAGGAGAGGGTCATTTTGAAGAAAGATCTTTGGACTAGCCACCAGCAGATTCGGCCCCAGTCCTTCATCAACGGGTGCGGTATGGGAAGGCAAAATGGTACAGCTTCTGGGGAGAATGATTTATCATTTTCTTATAATTTCTCATTACGTGTACATTTTCCACTTCAGCCAGAGAGCACATTCCCAGAGAAATGAAGGTTGATGTGCACACAAGTACCTGTGCACGAATGTTTGCAGCACTGGCGTCTGAAATGTTTCTGCTCTTCTTGGCAAGTGATCTTTTCCCTCCGGCAACTCAAGTGCTGTCTCTACTCCAGACAGGAAGCGGTGAGGGGGTGAGGATGAAAAGATTCCCGAGAACCACCGCCGCACTGCCTCGTCGTCCCCTGTGGTGAAACGTCCAGGTGCCAGAGAGGTTGGAGAATGTCTTTACCTGGCACCTTGCAATTCCAAACAAAGGAAGGATTCTTTGGGGGAATAAACCTGCCATCCAGAGGTGATTGCTAACATGTAATGCTCATTTTATTAGGAGTCAACAAATATTTTTATAAATATGGATATGAGTACTTTTCACATCCACTTTTCTTCTCTTAACATTGAGCATGAATATGGCCCAGGCAGCAAGCTGTTTGCGTCTCCATCGTGGTAATTGGCTTCCAGTTCCCCTGTCAGAAATGTAGGATCTTTGTTTGGGGGAACTTAGGCGGTGTCCAAGTGTTGTTAGAAACCAGGCTGTGATGAGTATCTTTGTAAGTATGGCTGAGGATATTTCTTGTAAATGAAGTTACGGGGTCAGAGTTAGGCACGTATTGAAGGCTTCTGATTTGATTGCTAAATTGCCCTTTAAATTTTTTTTTAATGTTTCTTTATTTTTGACAGAGAGAGAGACAGACAGAGCATGAGCGGGGAAGGGGCAGAGAGAGAGGGAGACACAGAATCCGAAGCAGGCTCCGGGCTCCGAGCCGTCAGCACAGAGCCCGATGCGGGGCTCGAACTCACAGACCACGAGATCATGACCTGAGCCGAAGTGGGACGCTCAACCGACCGAGCCACCCAGGTGCCCCGCTAAATTGCCCTGCAGAAAATTTACCCTGAGTTATATTTCCATCCCGTTTCCAAGTACCTTCACTAGTGCTGGGGTGGGGGGGATCATTTAAAGCAAATCTCCTTGGTGAAATCCTTCTAAAATTGTGGGGGCCGCTAAAAAGAAACAGATACTTAAATGGGAGAAGCTGAGGCCCAGTGCCTGACTGGTGTAAACCATCTCGATTGAAAGATTACAGGCACCGCTCGTGGGGCAGTGCAAGCAGATGGAATATTTATCTAGTTGGCAGGCTTTGAATTGCAGAATCCCTGCTATATTAGTGATGGTGCATCACTCCTTTGCTCCAAAGACCCTTCCCATCCCGGTGATTTCTGGAAGTCCTCCAAGGACTTCCACGTGTCCCCCCAAATAAATGAGCCTATCCCTTTGTCCTCCTCTCAGGACAACCCCCCGCTGTCCTATGCTCTCTTCCTGCAAAGCCCCCGGAGGACTGTCCTTGCGGTCTGTCTCCATCTCATGAGAACACTGAAGATTCCCAGCAGGTCTCAGAGCTGTAGGAGCTCCAGGCTGCAGTCTGCGGCAGGGCAGGGGCTGGGAGGGGCGAGGGGCCTCTTCTGTCCTGGCGCTTCACTCTGCAACTCTGGGCAGAAGGTTAGCTGCTCGGCAGCCCGAGCAAGAAAGTCCTTCAGACACGTCAGCGATCTGGAGCATCTGAAGCTCTCTTGTTTGTAGGCTTAAACCAGCAGAGGAGACCCCAGGGTGAGCAGATGTCCCTCACTCCTCAGAGCTCTCTTCCCATGTTATTTCTCCCTCGTCAGAACCTCCCCCCCACCTCCTATTTTTCCACATCGAGCACCATGAATGCAAATGGAAAAGAAAGGATCCTACTGAGGGCTCGCGTGGGCCACTGATGCTCGAGAACACCTGGAGCCAAGTGCGCTCTCATGCGTAGCTGCCCGCAGCCTGATTTCTCTTCTGGCTTGCAAATTCCTCAGATGCCCTCGGCAAGTGCTCTCTCCCAGGATTCGCCTGGCAAAGGAGCAAAGTAAAATATGGTGAACCCACGATAAATGGAGTAGGTTTTAAATGAAAGGAGAGACGTGACTAGTGTTGTCCTTTCACTTTGGAGCTACCTGGAGGTATAAGAAAGGCCACTGCGTAGCAGGGAGCCACGGTGGGGCACACAGTGCAGCAGAACCGTTAGAAGATAGAGCTGCCCTCTTTTACTTTTTCTTTCTTTTTTTCCTCTTTTTCTCCTTCCTTCCTTCCTTCTTCCTTCCTTCCTTCCTTCCTTCCTTCCTTCCTCCTTTCCTTCCTTCCTTCCTTCCTTCCTCCCTCCCTCCCTCCCTCCCTCCCTTCCTTCCTCTTTTTACTACCTCTATAATTTTGACAAATTTTCCTAACACCTAAAATTTTTCAAATTTTCCTTATTGAAAGGGATAAAACTATAAGCTGCATCATAACATCTTTTGGGAGGATTCAGTGAGCTAATGCCTGTAAACCTCCAAGAAGAGTTTGACACCTAGAAATGGTCAGTTACTATTAGAAGTTATTATTTTTAGCTGATTCATTATTGAAAAAAAAACCCAGTAAAACCCCAATCTTTCTAGCCCCTCTGTTTCCTGGCTCATTTAGCACATGCCTCAGACCTTCTCACACTGGGTCCCCAAACTTTCCTCTCCTAAGGTCCCTGTGTCCTTCAAAACCCAGGTGGGCAATCCCCACTGTTTCTTCAACAGTTGCCTACAAGCTGCACCCAGGCTTGCTCCCCTCTTTTTACCTCCTTCCTCCCTTCTATAGGGAGGCTGTGGATGGAGCCCCCTGTCTTTGGACTGTTTTGGGATATTAGCCCAGAATAAGGTGGATTAGCCCAGGTGTGAACATCTACCTACCTTGGCCGTTAAGTGGGCTGGGTATAAAAGGAGCAGAACCAAAGCTGAGTAGCATTTTCCCATCACCTGGGGGCGCTGCTCTTTGGCTTCTGCGTGTTGTCATCTTGCAGGAAAACAGACCAGTGTTGCCAGACAACTATCACATGACGTTTATTTGCAAAGAGCCTGGGATTCCTGATTTTTCAGTATGAACTGATTTAAAATTTTGAAAAAAAAAAGATAAAAATCACTCACGGGAAAGAGAACATCTCTACATGTCTTCAGTGCTGAAATGGCTGGTGGGACACTAGTTTTCAATCTCTGGCCTAGAGATGGACCCAAGGAAACCAATACACCAGATGTTACTCCCGTCTTGTCCTGTATCTAGTACTTGAAGTTTCTGATCCTTTGGAACTGTTACTTTTTTATGTATGTATGTATGTATGTATGTATTTATTTATTTATTTTAAACAAAGATTTTTTTAAATTTATTTTGAGACAGAGATAGCACGAGTAGGGGAGGCGCAGAGAGAGAGAGAAGAGAGAGAATCCCAAGCAGGCTCTGTGCTGCCAGCACAGAGCCCTATGCAGGACTCGAACCCATGAGGCCATGAGATCATGACCTGAGCCGCAGCCAAGAGTCCGACGCTTAACCAGCTGAGCCACCCAGGAGCCCCAGTTTTCTTATCTTTAAAATGGGAATCATTTCTAGTTCCTGGCTTGTAAGAGTAGGAAATGAGGTTACGTAACAGGAGAGCATTTGCTAAAGACTTTCAAGTTTGTTTGTAGCATGAAAATGTACTCTCCTGACCTATCTTCCACTTGGCTGACAAAGACCCTCATTTGTGATTTTTTTTCCTTTCTGTGAGAAATACTAGAGACTCTTAAAATGTGAAAGTTTGAGAAGCTTTATTGCTAGCCTGAAGCTATATCTCCACTTTAGCATTTAACAAACAGAGACAATAAATGTTATATATGTGCGTGGTAAATAAAATTGAATTGGGAATTACACAGTACCAGGCGATACGTTGTTTGTCAATATTAACTCACATATACTAATTTAATTCTTACATCACGCTTACTGAGGTATGTCTCATTATAATCCTCACTTTCAGATGAAAAACATTGAAGCTCCAAGACGTTAAATAACTTTACTGAAGTCACATGGTTAGTAAGTGAGGCGACCAGGATCTGTACCCAGGCAGACCTGCCCCACAGTCGGTTCCTAGCCACAGCACTCTGATACTTGTAAATGAGATGTTTTTGTTCATTCCTCGGCATTAATTACATTGCACTCCTACCCAGTTGCAGAGTGGGTTTCCTGATCAGGCAGCTGGAGTGGGTCCTGATTAGGACCAACGTTCATGGTCACCCATTCATTCCTCTTGCTGGGTATTGATTCAGGCTGGGCCAAGCCAATGTGTGTCATTGTGATGGAATTCACTGATTATGTGCAGTTTCTCATCTCAAAAAATGGAGTTAATAGTTGCATCTATTGGATAGGGTGGCTGATGAGTATTAGATGAGTTAACTGGAAAAAAGAAGCTGGCACTAGATAAATATAAGCTATTATTTCATCTGCAAATTAAATAGCCATTGGCAGTTACATCAGACTGAGCTTCATGCTATGTCTGTTTGGAAGAAATATGTTGATAAAAAAGCCACTTCAAGTAGCCAGTGGCACTCTGGAAACATGCTCGGGTAGGGGGATAAAAGAGAGAGGGCTTCAGAATTCTCTGGGAGAAACCCACGAAGGAACAGAGGAGCCCTGAGGCCCAGGAGTAGGAGACCCCAGCTTAGCCGGAAAAACTACTAGAGTTGAGTGTGCAGACAATGGACTTGGATCCTTCAATCGTTCACTTAGGGCATTTGCTTGAAAATTCCCTTAATGTTAGTTTGATTCGAAGAGACTGGTCAAAAATGAATCTGATGACCATTGAAGGAGTATACTCTGTGTTTAGTGATGAGTCGGGGGGGCACAGCACCAGACCAGGATCAAAGGACAAACAGGGTCTTGGATGGGATTGAGGAGAAAATAGGAATCTTGGAGCTTCTTCATCATGGATAAATTTTATGAGGATATTCTCTCTGATTGAGGATGTGTAATAGTAATGGATGACAGGGAAACACAATATCCTGAAAGCCCTGTGAAATGGATCTTAGGAAAAAACTGTGATTGTCACCTGAAGTAAACACAGCGCTAGTCACATATCTGGAAGAACCAAGTTCCACGATGTGCATTTTTTTCCCACTTAATGAGAAATTCTTTTATAAAATTAATATTGAAAACTATGATTATGCCAGGGTCTCAGTTGGTGGAGCATGCAGCTCTTCGTCTCAGGGTTGTGAGTTCAAGTCCCACATTGAGCGTGGAGCCTACCTAAACAACAACAACAACAATAACAAAAAACTAACAAACACAAAAAACAACCAAAAAATGGTTATGCCAATAGAGTATACATTTGTTCAATCAACAAACATTCATTGTACACCCTTGACACCAGGTATTCTGCCAGATGTTAGGAAGACACGGATGATGAGATAGTGTTCTGTTCACGGTGACTCACACTGAGCAAGAGAGAAACAACACAGTGTGGTCAGTACAAAGGCTGGGAGAGCAGCTGGTCTTTCAGAGAAGACAGCCTCAGTGGAAAGGCGGCTTTCTTGCTGTCCCTTTAAGCGTAGCAGAGCTAGTGTGCTGGGAATCCCCCATATGCTCCCCCAAACCTGGTTTCCCCACTGTGCTTTGCCTTCTTGGGCTGACGTTTATGGACTATTTGAATGGGCTCCCTTGTCCTCAAGCTCCCAACTGAACTTGTGCAATGGAGCAAATGATAATCTGGGAGAAGATTTGAATAGTTGCTCCTAGGGTTCCCTACCTGCCAGTCCCTGCGGAGACAGTGACTTTGATCCTTCACCGAAGGTCACTGCTTCATTTAGGTGTCCCTCTTTAAGTTCTGGAAGCAGCTTTCTCCCCATGGCTAATACCTATGTCTGGTCTTAGGTCCTTGCAGTTGTTAAACTCAGGGTGCTAAAGCATCTCTTTTGGCTTTACTTAACCTTTCACACATCATTATAAATATCCCATCTCATTGTGATATCTGATTCATCTCAGGACACCAACTGATACAGAAAGTACACACCATCTTTCTGAAATACACAACTTACACACAATGGTAATTTGTTTATTTCCTCAGAAAGATGTGTCCTCTGTTTCTATCAATTTTAAAGGCTCTATCATGCATAGTGTTGTACTCAATGCCAACCAGGACTTGGGGTCTCAAAGCAGGTCAACCTGCAATAAACAAGGAATATGGAGTATCTTTGTATTTCCATTCAAGCTGCATATTTCCTATTCCATCTACAGTTTTAGGAATAGCTTATGCTCTAGTTTTAATTGAGCAAACTGTTATGATAGAGTTTGGAGGGAAAAACTATACTGAAGCATATTCTCTAAGGAGTAATGCAATTTAAAAGGAAGAATGTTAACCAGGATTTAAGGAAACCTTTGAAATTATTAAATGTATTTACTATCTCTTAAATTATGCCAATACAGAGAGAGCGGACTCATTGGTTCCCATATCACATAATCAGTAATTATGAATCACTTAGAGATCAGGGGAAAATGGCCGGTATTAAAACTTAAATTACATTTGAATAACATTTAAGGAAATGTTTTATGACTATATTACTTTTAACTTACAAGAAATAGCATATTAATGGGTCTTCATTTGTGCATCATGTGAATGATTCTCAATTCTTACCCCACCATGGGAAGAATCAAGTGCTTTGTACTTTGTATTATAAGATCATCTCTTCTTTTGCTTTTGGTGTTTTACATTTTATAGAAGCAGGTATGAGTCTATAAACAACAAATAGATTAAGGTCCAGGAGTATTTAACACAAGTTACTAGATGATCCTCTGTTGCTCCCTTGATACCTTTCCTTCAAAAGGAGTCTAAATGTCATATGTTTTTTTCTGTTCTGTAAGAGTTTGAATGAGTTACCTGTCTATAACTTGTGTGTTGGGAAAATGGAGGGGAAGGCAAGGTGTTGTGTGTTCTCAGATCTAAAAAGCAGTGGTTATTCTAGGAAAAAATATCTGGGACATATGATATCATATAATATATAATCATCTTCTTGCATGTTAAGGTTTACTATTTGCCTTTCCCTCATGTAAACTCAGGCCAAGCTGTAAAGGAAGACAGATAAACTCTGAGCTCACAAAGCTCAGGTGTAGAAAGCCGTGTAAGACAAGACCTCAAAAAGGACTAAGGGTGGTCAGCATGTTAACCTGAAATACCCTGAAGGTAGGGCTGTTCTGAGACATGTCTGCTTTCTTGTTTCTCTTAACAGAAATCCAGGCAAGTGCTTCTGAACCTTCTATAATAAAATCATCACCTTTGTATTGCTTTTTCCCCCTTCCCTTAAATAAGAGAATGGTTTTTCCTTGGGGAAATTCAAAACATTCGAGGGATCTATCCACCAGTTTGTAGACATGTTCTCTACCATTCCTTGTCTTGCATTAACTGTCTGCACATTTAAAAGAAGGCAGGATGGGGCGGCTGGGTGGCTCAGTCGGTTAAGCAGCTGACTTCGGCTCAGGTCATGATCTTGTGGTCTGTGAGTTCGAGCCCCGTGTCGGGCTCTGTGCTGACTGCTCAGAGCCTGGAGCCTGTTTCGGATTCTGTGTCTCCCTCTCTCTCTGACCCTCCCCCATTCATGCTCTGTCTCAAAAATAAATAAACGTTAAAAAAAATTTAAAAAAAAATAAATAAAAGGAGGCAGGAGCGCAACATCCTCCGTATAAAAAGCTAAATCAATCTATGAGATCTTTAAATGAGATTGACAAAGAAGGAGGGCCACATTCAATGAAGTCAAACTTTTACATTCTGAAGTCAAAGAAAACTACGCTTGTGGGAACAATCACTCCAGGTAGAGCAAGGAGTTAATCTCCTATAGGATTCGGAGAAGAGTGTAAGTTAAGAGATTGGTAGCCTTTGAAAGGTGGAGCCCAAAGCCATGTATTTGGTTTTATGATCCCGGTAATTCGTGTTACTTAGTGGTGTGTATATGGGGCTGACAAGGGGCTTTCACGAGGGTGGCTCCTGACAGATTTGTGCTGCCAGTGGGTGGACTTTCAGAAATGTATCCTGCGCCTGGTTGACTGGCTTTAAAAAGTGACATCATGACCCTGAGTTGGCACCGACCCTGAGATGCGTGTGAAACTGGTTCTGGTGGGGACACTTGGGTGGCTCAGTTGGTTAAGCGACTGATTTTGGCTCAGGTCACGATCTCATGGTTTGTGGGATGGAGCCCCGTGTTGGGGTCTGCAGTGAGCATGGAAGGTGCTCGGGATTCTCTCGCTCTCTCCCTCCCCAATGCTGTCTCTCTGTCTCTCTCAAAATAAATGCATAAACTTGAAAAAAAACACTAAAAAAATTAAAACTTCTCCGGTGATTACTTGTCATCATAGTTGCAAGATACTCCATGTTTTCCCCAGGGCAAGAGGATTTTCATTCAGAATCTGCCTTTTAGGTCATCTCTTGTCCTAAATTATAACCAGAGGTGCTGATTGTCCTCAGCGTTAAGGTTTCATTTCTAGATGTCTGATTTATACTTTGTGGGCCAACATTTCACCCCGCATTTGCCTTTGAAACATTACTGGATCATTTGGTGTGGCAGACACATTTTTATGTCATTCTCTAGTTTCCCATAGGCCTGAATACATTGTTATATTTCTGTCATTTTATGGCAAAAGACGTGGCTGCAAATGTTGGAGTCTTTTGGGAGTTTGGTTTGTAATTTTATTACAAGAAAAACACCATGAATAACCATCAAAGTATGGTAAGGAATAGGTAAAATTGCACAATCAGGTTGAGTTATGGTTTTTATATAAGTAAAATTATAGCCACCCTGTCCTGAGTGTTAATCAGTCTACCATTTGTTAAGAATAATTAATCATTAGAATATCCTTGATGAATATGTACTCTGATAGCCTTTCCTGAAACTATGGCTGTTATGTGAATTTTCCTAAGAATTGGCAAGGAATGCTGTGGCTGACAATTCTTAAGAGTGTGCTAGCAATAACTTGTGAAATCGGGATTTCAGAGTTAGGGTAGTGATTGTCTGTAGTAAAACACAGCCTTCGGTAAGTTGCTGTCATCTAAGTCAAACGTGTGTAACATAAACTGTTTCAAGTTTATGTCCAAAGGAAGTACACAAAGGAGAAGGTGACAGTGGCTCTAGGAATGTGAGAGGATCTGCTCTGATAGTCTTAGGCAGAAATTGCAGACTTCATACAGTTGTCTGCTTGTTCTCAAGATCCTATGTCATCATTAAACCCCCATGGACCATCTGCTTCCAGCCTTTCTTGGAGAACCTCAGTTCAAGATCTCTAATTGCTGTAATCTTCTCACTTTTGTCATTTGAGAATGGGGGATATTGGTTTAATTGGGAAACATGCATTTAAAGATTAATTCCTTGCAAATTTAATTACTATTATGCTAGGCATGATTACAGGGTGTGGTCCTCACACCCTGTCAGAAGATAGCCCTTCTCTGATGTCTTTTTCAGAACATCAAATCATCTACTTTGAGATCGCCTAGGGGCTAATTAAATGATTGGTGAAGAAAAACACGCGGTGAAAGTCCACGAGAAGACTCAATACGCAGGGTGTTCCTTTGCAGCATTCAGCTACATCAGCGGTGAAATATAGGAACGGAGTGTCAGGGGAGGTGATTTTAGGCGTGGGCCTGCCAATGATCAGTTCAAAGAGGGAAACTAAATAAATTCCTGAGGGGGAATGATGCAGGGCCATGAAAGCTAAGGGTAGTATTTTGGGTAATGAGATTTCAAAGGTGCCTGAGAGTTTAAGTAATTTTAGTTTCAAGAATCTATTTGCTCATTCCACTTTTGCAGAGGCTCTCGGGTTATAAGGGCAAGGGATTTTCTGATAAGCAGAGGGAGCCTTGACTAAATCACAGATCAGTTTCCTAGAAAATGTTTCGGTCTATCGCTGTATGGTGATAGTATAAGTTTTTTTTTTCTTTTTTAAATTTTATTGATTGATTGAGAGAGAGAGAGAGAGAACACACACGTGAGTGGGGGAGGGACAAAGACAGAGGGAGAGAGAGAATCCCAAGGTAACAGCACAGAGCCCCAATGTGGGGCTCAGTCTCATGAACCACAAGATCATGACTTGAGCTGAAACCAAGAGTTGGATGCTCAACAGACTGAGCCGCCCAGGCACCTAGACTCCCTAAATAGAAGACACCATATATTATCATTTTTAAACGACTGTGAGTGCTAGGGCTTTTTTTTTTTTTTTTTTTTTTTTTAAACAGGAGATTGTTTCAACCTAAGAAAATACATATATTATGACTAGTCTGTATCCACAGCCCATGGAAGGAGGCAATTGTTATGAAATCCATTTGGAAGTATTTGCTGAGACGATCCCTTAAATTATGATTATAGACAGTGTCTCACTTTTACAGTTTTTCCATGAATGTCTCTTTCTTTTCTATAAAAAGCTTTTTAGTCCAAAGGGCATATTTGGCATGGAGGTCTGCTAAATTATTTCCTCTTCCTTTTTTTTCTTTTTTTTTTTTTTTTCATTGTGGACGTCTAGTTTATGAGCATAAGTTTGGGGCTATTATTGAAACATCAATTAATTCTTACTTTTTTTGGCCGTTTTCACTGGGGTGCCTAAGGAAGTTAAGAACACTGTTTCTGCAGGATTCTGAAGCCATGGACTATTCCCAAAGCACATAGACTATGTGTATATATTTACCGTTTTTATTCTTAACAATTTAATACACCCCAGAGAAGGCCATAGGCTCAGCCATGTGAGATGATCTGTAATCTCATAAAGGCCTGATTCCACAAGGGAATTGGGAGTGTTATTGCAGAATAAGTCTGATATTATCTCTTTTCATTTTAAAATACACAACCAATATTAAGTTAGAATTTTGTATGGAAGTATCCCATGTATCTGTTATGGGAGTGGGCATGTATCAGATTTCAGAACCATAATAACAATTATGAGATTTCCGTGTTGCTGAGCTCACACCCCCTAGAGCAGAGTATAATATTTCATGTGCTATGCAGTGAGAATGGTCATGATTATCTGGGAAAAAATCAGTCTGGTGTTCTAAGGACTTTTAGAAATCATTCTGCCTAGTTCTGAGAAGTCTTGCTTATAGGGTTTCTGGGACTATCACTTATTCTTTGTTTATATTTTGAATCATATATAATGTCATTATATTGATATCTAGATTGGCTATAATTTGACCAGGTGTAGGAGAGCTTTCTGGCACATTCTAAAATGAGTCCTTCTGCGGTACATGTTGTTGGTTGTTTCCTTTGCAGAGTAGATCTCTACTCATTAAATTTTATAGAGGCTGTACTTCAGGAGACCCTGTGTTCATCTGATAATGAGCCCAAAATAACAGTTACAGTTTGTGTCAAGAAGAAAGACAGGACTGTTAGAAATTTCCACTCCTCGAGTGATTTTAGAATTCTAAGGAATCTGACTGTGCTAATCATGTGTCTTGTTTTCTATATGATATGATGTTTGGAAATCTCTGGGGGGCCATCTGGGTGGAGAGTCGCTGACCGCCCCCCCAGGGCTACCTAATTCCTAGAGACAGCAAACAACATGGAAGTAAGCCTGCCTTTCATATGTGGACCCCCCCATTTCCAAGTCCACACCCCCAACCACCTCCCACATGGGACACTCATATACCAAGCCAGTATTGTCCCTGCCCTGAATCCACCCAGTGCCGGTACTAGACAACTAAAGACAGCCCCTATGATCTACAGCCAGTTGCAATCACTAAAATTAGCAAATCCTAAACTGTTTACTCTTCTCCGCCTTGCCTTTCTCATGGAAACTCCAATAGAGGCTCTGGTCTATGCTTCCTTCCCCTCTCTTCTCTCTGTCTCCGGGTGCTTCCCATGGTGGCCCTGCATGGCAAGCATGCTTCTCCCTTCTAGGGGAACTGTGGGTAACACTAAACTTTTCTCTCAATGGCTTTGACCTCTGTGTATCTTCATTAAGCCATTTTTATAAATTAAGGACTAGGCACAAATCAGTGATGCTTTAAGTCATCACCGATCAAGATAGATGGTAGATATAGAGGCACTCATACCAACAGAAAGTCATGTTATTTTACACTTACGTTTATAAACAATTCAACGTGAGCTTGTGGGATTATAGACATGGAATCCGGGGGTGCCGATGTGTTCTTTGGCATAGAATCTCTGTGTCCTCTCTTTCTTAGACAATGTGGGACACGAGTCCTTCCTGTAGTCCTTGTGATGATCATATCCATGAGTACCCTGATTCACAGCCTCCTAATTCTTAAAGAGCAGAGGACCTTCTGGTCTTGTTTTTATTTTGGCATCCAGGTTTATATATATAACATATAGATAATGTTTATATACATAACATATATATTATGTATATATATCAACCTAGAAAAGAAAACAAACATAAAGCTTTATATTTGTTTTGTTTCCTAGCTTGCTTATTTTCTAAGGCTGTTTTAAAAAAGTCTTTTTTAAGAGATTGTGGTAAAGTATACACGACCTAAAATTTACCCAGTTAATCCCTTCTGAGTGTTCAATTCGGTGTCATTAGGTACATTCACATGATTGTAAGAACTAAGGGGAGAAACAAATGGTCAATTGATAAAGATCGCAGGCATGCAGAACATGAAACTCCACTACAGTTTGTAACCATCTTAAAGATCTACAAGAACAACACAATTTCAATAACAGTCAGACCTCCAGGAATCTAGAGACTCAATTTCCTGGAGCCCTAACATCACCTTCACTTCCATAAGAGAGAAAACCCCATATAATCAGTCATTCCTCACAATCACAATGCAGCTTTTTTGGCCCACAGGTCCTGTCTCCAAGCTATAATAAAAGCACCTTTTTGCTCCGTAAAACATCTCAAGAATTCTTTCTTGACCCTTGAGCTCAACGATCTCGCATCGGTGTCCACTGTTCTATTTTCTCTCTCTATAAATTTGACTATTCTAGATACCTAATATAAGTCAAGTCGTGTAATATTCATCCTCCTGTGTCTGGCTTATTTCACTGATGTTTTCAAGTTCTATCTATTTTGTGCCATACGTCATAACTCCATTCCTTTTTGAGATTGAATAATGTTCCATTTTATGTATATACATTTTGCTTATCCATTCACCTGTCAACGGACATTTGGTTGTTTCTACCTTTTCATCATTGCACATAATACTGGTGAATACTGGTGCACGACATTCTGCTTGAGTCTCTGGTTTCAATTCTTTTGGACGTGTGGCTAGAAGAATTATTGCTGGATCATGTGATAATGCTGTTTAATTTTTTCGAGAAGATGCCATACTGTCTTCCACAGTGACCACCCCATTTTATATTTCCAGCAGTACGCCATCAGCGTCCCGATTTCTCCATATCTACACCAATACTTAATTTCTGTATTTTGGATAATGGCTATCCCGATACGTGTGGGGTGGTATCTTACTGCAGTTTTGATTTCTATTTCCCGCATAGTGATGCAGAATAACTTTCCATGTCCTTATTAGCTATTTGTATGTTTTCCTTGGAGAAATGTCTATTAAAGTCCCCAGCCCATTTGTGACTTGGGTTGTCATCTCATTGCTGAGTTTTAAGAGTTTTTATATATTTTGAATACTAATGTGTTATCAGACAATGATTTGCTAATAATTTCTAAGACTTTTTGAAAATATTCATCCAAGTGTTCCAAGTCTTCTAGGTTGGCAATGTCAAATTCTATTTTTAAGCCTTACCAATATTTGAACACTTTTAAAAAGGAACGCATCTGTCTTTACTTCAGTTCTTTCTGTACCCCCAGAATATTGTTTGAAATATTTCTGAAGTCCATCTTAAAAGATATTCATCATTATTTCGTTTATAATTTTGTGTCTTTGCCCAATCTGAACTTAAGGGAAAGACTTCAGAAATGGCCTTACACAATACATTTCCTTTTTAATGCCATTTTTAGATGTATGCACATCCGGATTAAATCCTCTCCTGGCATGTCCCACTGTGCTGCTTCTAACCATTTTCCCTATCTCGGGGCCTAAGATGAGAGGAGCTAGTTGGTGCAATAATGACAATCGAGAACAATAGTTACCTAACAAAATCCCGAATTCTGTCACTGATTTGTCTGTCTTCATGAAACAGGCAGAGTTACTTTTTAAAGTTAGGAAAACACTTTTTAAAGCCCACAACTCCTCTCTCGACTAAGGTTTGAGTTCACCTTCTATAGATCTAGAAAGGTTAAGGGGAAATAATTCAATGTGATTTTTCCTGTTCAGAAGTACAAACACACACAGAATCCTGAAGGGGAATGTCGACTTCAAGAAGGTCAAGAGGATGAGCAGGAGGGACCGAGATGCTGTGAGTAGGTGGCAAAGACACAGCCGGATATGGAGGGTAATTTCAGAGGGCTTGAATAGCAGTGAACTATTTCTCTTGGTTTTTTTTTTTTTCCCCTACAGAATCTTTGAGGGAGACTCTCCTGGCGTCTTTATTTCTTTTGAGCCTTCAGCATCTAATCAGAGAGAGCTTGCCATGCTGTTTCACATTTTGTCTTTTTTCCAGAGTTCCTTTTAAATGTACCCTTTGTATATCAAAATACCTCCCCAAGGGCGATGATAAGTGTAAGTCTTCCTTGGTGAACCACTGCCAGTTATCAGGGTAGTAAGTCACCAGGATTATTTTGAGAAGTCGTATGGGAAATACGAGTTCTGCTGTGGCTTGGATGTGGGCAAATACATGACGAACACAAATGAAGCTATACTCTGTCAAAGGTCTGATGGATGCTGTCTTGGTTCTTCAAAGAATACAGGCTAGGTAGAAGCCATAGGATAGGCAAGCCGGCAAACTGACCTCAGAATATGCAGTTAGCAAAGTTGTCTTTCACGATTTGATAAGACAAGGAATGTCCTCACATATATTTGGTTGGTGGTGGGGATGGGGACAGAGGGACCCAAACATTACTGACTGATCGCCTTTGCACAAATTTGCTGCCATTCTTGCAGACCTCCAACCATCAGTCCGTGGGATGCACTTGAATAGAGGCTTATTTGGCCAACACCTCTATCTCTATGTATGGATCATTCCCTTATATGCTCAACAGACCTAATATAGAACAAAATGGAAATGCAAGACAAGACTTGGTACAGAGGAACAATAAGTGAAAATGAAGCAAGTGGTAGGGAAATACAAAGATTGATAGTGAAAATATTTACCAAATATTGCACCCCCCCAAAAAAAAGGTCAGATTCCTCCTTTCAAAGACCCATTTTTTAAAAAAATTTTTTTTTAACGTTTATTTTTGAGACAGAGAGAGACAGAGCGTGAACAGGGGAGGGGCAGAGAGAGAGGGAGACAGAGAATCCGAAACAGGCTCCAGGCTCTGAGCTGTCAGCACAGAGCCCGACGCGGGGCTCGAACTCGCGGACCGCGAGATCGTGACCTGAGCTGAAGTCGGACACCTAACCGACCGAGCCACCCAGGCGCCCCCAAAGACCTATTTTTTAAAGAAATCACAGAATAACAAAATAAATTCAGCAATGCCAGCACAATGAAAAAGTCAGATCTTATCTGATACCATCGTTTAGAAAATTATGAGTACTTCGAGGCCTGCCAAAGTTTGGGGATCAAGAAAGCCCTCATATCTCCCACTACTTCAGGATTCTTGAAATGACACCAAATAAAGCTCTTTGAAGAATTCTGGTGGAACCCTCAGCTGTCAGAGGAAGAGGTAAAATCGAATATTCATCCAACATCTAAAAATACATGTAAAAATGGGTTTCTTATTTGTTTAAGCAGGAAAGGCAAATGTTTGATAAACCCAGTTTCTCCAACTGGGACTGGCCAACTTTACCTCTGGAGTGGTTAAGACTTGGTGGACATCTGGATGTAAAAGTGGAGCTCGTGTTGGGTTGCTACTTGATCTCAGTTGAGTTTCTTACCCTGCGTGCCTATTAATTCCCAATTCACTCCCCCTGTGTCCACCAGCTAGATTATTTCAAGGTGAATCTACAAGATGCAAGTTACGCTTCTACAAGTTATGCCTCCCAGATCACTCATTTGATTGCTCACTCGCTGAAATGTTCCCAGTGATTCTCAATCTCCATGGAATAAATCTGCATCTCCAATTCCACCTAACATTCCAGATCCAACACATGCTACTTTCCTTTCCATACTTCTTTGCCACTGTTCCTCGCCAGGTACCTCACAGGTACTTCACACATTGGTCAGTGGTTTTCTTGTAAGTAACCTGAGGAGCCCCTTAAACTTTATCGTCTGTGTCCTTTTGCTCATGCTTCTTCCTCCATCTGGAATGTTCCATACCCTCCCCTCCATTAAGATAACTCACAACTCTTCCTTCTGACTCAAACCAAAAGCTTTCTCTGATTACTATAATCTTGACAGGGCATATAATAACCATCCTCACTTCGGAGCTGTTAAGTATGGCTTGGTGTCCTGGGAGCAAGTAAAACCCTGCATTTCTTAGTTGATGACTCTGCCCTCGGGTGACTAGAGTTTACATCTTCATTGGTAAATTTGGAACACTATCATCCACTCTTTTGTCGTCTACAGATTTGTAGAGAGATTCATAAAGTTAATGTTTAATAATAAACGATGTAGACCAGGAAACACCATTATCTGCAGTCTTCTCTCACTGCCCTGTTTTGTGGCTAGATGTGTGGTTATATGTGTGCGATATCTCTCACAGATTGTAATAATTCAGAAGAAAGACCGAGGTGGCAACAAGCATCCTTCAATCACCTCATTGAGCAATGTCTTGAACATCAAAGTGCCTTGTAAGAATCTACTGTATCCGTAATTGAATCATAGAAGAATATTACAAAAAAAAATAGCTGCATCATATGCTTAATAGCACTTATATTTTACACATAGTGTGTGTTAGGGATTTATATTTTTGTTTTTTTTTTAACATTTATTTATTTTTGAAACAGAGAGAGAGCATGAACAGGGGAGGGTCAGAGAAAGAGGGAGACACAGAATCTGAAACAGGCTCCAGGCTCTGAGCTGTCAGCACAGAGCCCGACGTGGGGCTTGAACTCACGGACCGCGAGACCGTGACCTGAGACGAAGTCGGCCGCTTAACCGACTGAGCCACCCAGGCGCCCAGGGATTTATATTTTTAAAGAAAACTGAATTCCACATTATAGGCTGTAAAATTTCATAATCATTAGGAAGAGTGACATCAGTAGCAAAATCAATGTTAACTCTTTCTATGCTTTAAAATGACCAAACATACAATAAATATATTTTGATAATGCTTCTTTGATTTCTGTCACCTTGGAGCTTTTCTCTTGGATTTTGAGGTGATGCCATTTAAGTGAACTAGAATCCTTTCGTCTCATAAAAAAAAAAAAAGAAGCTTCCCCTAAATTAAACTCCCAACTTTATTTCAATAACTACTTGGTAGAACAGATTGTGCTGCTTTGGGAAACATCCCTCTCTTTTGTCTGATTTGAGAATAAAAGCTATGGGCCTTGGCTTCTGTTAAAATCTTTGGAGGAAAATAGAAATCCTGGGACATTATGCCTTTTGCTTCCTCACTGTCATGTGACCCTTTACTTTCATCTACGAGCTTCTCGGTCACAAGAAACTGGCAGCCGTGGCCACACACATCTTGAGGTGGCTCTTTTCCTACGCAGAGGGACATCTTCTCCAGTCCTAAACCTCTTGGATTTAAGATGACCTTTGTTTGTCCCTAATGTTTGAATGAGCAAAGTACCAAAGCTGGCATTGCCTTTAGGGCTAATCTAGATACAGCCCACTCATTCCACTCTTGGGGAAACTGAGGCAGGAGTGGCAAAGTGACTTTCCAGGTCACAGACCTCACTGGGGCAGAGTCAGGGCTGGGACCCCACCTTCTTACATTCAGCGTCCTGGGATGAGGTCTTCTGAGTGTGTCTTTGTCCTAGCATGTGTGAGGATCCATGCGGCTGTCCCTTACTGGTGACATCCAGGTCCCCAAGAAGGTCCCCTCTCTGTTCAGCCAGGCCAAGGGCTTGAAGTGCCCCAAACCACATGAAGCCACAGATACCGATGCCCTGTACTCAGCCCTGTCTTTATTCTGACCCTAGTTGCCTGTAGACGAGGCTGATCTTCTGGCTGGATTATGGAGATGTATCAATACACCTGTCTCCTGGGACCGTCACAAGTTCACGGGGCTCTGCTGCACCTGACATGGGTTTGCAGTATCATAGAGAACCAGGAGTGCTGAAATGGAGAGCGTGCCACCAATACAAGCTGGTAGATTGGGTAAAGTATATTTTATCAACAGAGCAGAGAGCAGAGCTTTACTGCACAATCGGGTATTATGACAAGTAAAAAAAAAATTTTTTTTTTCATGTTTTGGAAAGATTTTATTAAATACAAGGGAACCGTTCCTAGGCTGCTATTGCTCTGGTGAGGGTACAGATGGGGATTAAAAGCATCTGTGAGGATCCTGGAACTAATCCTTTCACATTCAAGAAGCCACCGCGGGGAGTCAACTGCGGACAAAGCATTGATACATTCATACAGGGGCTGTTTGGGATCCGAGATGAGCACAGACTCTGCTCTCCAGCAGCCACGATTCGTTACGTGCTTATGTAAGAATGCAAGAGAGACACTGACACGTTCCGAGAGAATGGCAAAAAGTGCTAGCTTGATGCAGAGGAGAGGCAGCCAGCTGACTTCCCACTGGGCCATGTAGAAGGAGAGAGAAGACCATTCCCTCACATCTCCTGATTTCAGCAAAATTGGTCAGAAGAGACTAACCACACCATGAGCTTTCCTGAGACTTCATGTAAGGAAGAGAGTTTCACCTGCGTGTTCCAGTGTCAAACACGGATGCTCCCCACAGTTCCAGAAAGTCATCACACGAATAGTCCCTCCTCACCTGGAAATGATCATCTCAATGGATGTCTTGGAGCAGATGGTGAATTAGAACACTTTGAGGGAAATACACATTGAATGCTTAAAAATAAGGGAGCATATTTGAATAGACTTGATGTTAAGATATTAAATCGGGTTTTAATACAATGCCTTTGGTTTGGCTTCTTTTATCTCCAGTGATAATCCTTTTCCCAAGCTCCTGTGATGACCTCCATCCCATTTCCATTACAGATGCCCATCACTTCAGATGCAAGACCAACACTGCTACAGAATTTAGGCAAATGAAAGAGCTGTCTGAAGCACGGGGGTGATATAAGGGAGCTTTGACCTGTACATTATTAACTCTTTAGTTGACATCTACTTTTTGCTCTCTTAGACCCTGTTTGTATGAAAAGATTTTATCTTATCTTTATTTCCTTCACATCTAATGTGTCTAATACAAGACACAACAGGTCTTCCCAGAAAGCTAGATTAAAGATGAAATAAACTGGGGCGCCTGGGTGGCTCAGTCAGTTAAGCGTCCAACTTTGGCTCAGGTCATGATCTCACGGTTCATGGGTTCAAGCCCTGCATCGGGCTCTGTGCTGACAGTTCAGAGCCTGGAGCCTGCCTCGGATTCTGTATCCCTCTCTCTCTCTCTCTCTCTCTCTCTCTCTCAAAAATAAATAAACATTTAAAAAATTAAAAAAAAAATAGAATAAATAGAGTAGGATTCCACTTTTAGTGATCTACCATTCAATGCTTTGGAATCATATTATAAGAGTCCCTGGCAACACACAGCTTGAGTTATACTCGCCTTGCAAGTTGACAGTTTGCTACAACTGGCCTTACCCAGCTCATTGTAGATGCGCCCCATGGAGTCGTCAGGGGTATTACCTGATGGTGGGCGGTGTCCTGCCTCTTCCTAGATAAGATGGCGTATAGTCATGTTGTTTGAAGTCTCCAGATGGTTTTTAATTGACGCAAAAGAAAGATGGGAGTAGAAAACAGGTAGGAATACACAGAAGGTTGGAGACAATTTAGAACCCTTTTCAAGAGAGACACAACACTGACATGGGCAACTTGCAGGGAAAATGGATGTTTTTTCCCCACAGCGAAGACAATGGCATAACCAGTCACAACAGGAGAGATACTATTAGGCCTTAGAGAAAGACGTTCATCACCCGAACTGAGGCATTAAATGTCCAGGCTTCGTTAACACCAAGGGCAAGTTGACTCGCTCCATCTTTATCACCCTGATTAGACACCCCAGGTGTTCAACCAGATCTCATTTTATATCACTGTTTCTTGTAAAGTATGATGCCAGTAAAGCGAAATTGGTCTCAGCAGAACCCATAAGAACCATGATTTTAGCACAGCACTAAAATCGACCCCCTGAAGTCTATTCTGAAAGAGTCTGTGTCTCATGTTCTCATCTACAGAAATGCGTACTTGACAACTCAAATGAGGAAATCAAACGGACATTATGCGAAGTCAGTGAATTAGAGAGAAATCTGAGTCTAATGAAAATATGAAAAAGATACAGCCAGGAACAGCAGCTGACAAGTAACCACCGTCATGCACTTTGGGATGCCATTCGGGTGACTGAATTGCCTTCAGAATAAAGGGCATTATGACAAAAATGCCAAAGGACTCCAAAAATATTAATTTATTCATAGAAATAAGACTATCCAAAAAGCAGTCTGCAATGTCTTTATATGACTCTAGAATTCATAGAAAAGCCCACTTTCAAATAAATTAAAAAAAAAAGATTATGTATTTCGACTTGAATTCACTTTCCACATACCTTATGATTTCTGGTTGATATGGAAATTACTTAGATTCAGTCTTAGAACTCTATTTCTTTTGAAGACAAGAGTTTATGCGTGGATGGAGGCAGAGCATCAGTGCAGTGAGGGCACATTTCCGTGTGCTTATACAGACACCAGAGTCCAATTAAACCTTGGACTTGTGGGGAAGACAGAGCAGGTGTGAGAAAAACATTCTCTCTGTCTCACCTGTATTTTATACATATAATATATCTTAAGGAAAAAATATTCTGAACATCCTGACTATGAAAACATGCCTGTAATTTACTTATCCAAAGTTAAGTAGCAAATACGTGTATATGTACTTGCATGATTTTCTAATGAAAAGAAAATGGGGGCACCTGGGTGGCTCAGTCTGTTAAACATCTGACTCTTGATTTCAGCCCAGGTCATGATCTTCTGGTTTGGAGATCTTCGAGCTCCGTGTTGGGCTCTGCACTGACAGCATGGAGCCTGCTTGGGATTCTCTCTCTCTCTCTCTCTCTCTCTCTCTGCCCTGCCCCATCTCTTTCTCTCAAAATAAATAAGTAACCTTAAAAAAAAGAAAAGAAAATGTTGGGAGAAAAGTAGCAATTCATATTCTTGTCCTGAGTTGTGAAGGCCAAAATAATCAACATTAGGCGAATTATAAAGACATGAAATTGTGAATGGTCACTAAAATTTTGGAACAAGTACTCTGGAACTCAGCAGCGTAAAGCAAACATTTATTATGATGACATATTCTGTGGGTCTGGAATTTAAACAGTGAACACTGGGGACAACTGATCTCTTCTCCATGATATCCAGGTCCTCATATGGGAGGCCCAAAGGGTAGAGTCATTTGAGGATTAATTCACTCATATTGCCCCTATGGGTCAGACGTCCCATGAATAAGTGACTCACAGGTACAGCATAAATGGAGTAATGCCTAGAAGCAGGCCCAGTTACAGCTAAAGTTTAACAGGGACCTTTCTTTGCAATGTTTAGTTTTATTTAACTTCTTTTCTTTTCTTTCCTTTCCTCTCCTATTCTTTTATGTTTATGTGTTTATTTTTTGAGCGAGAGAGAGATGGCAGGCCGTGGAGGGGCAGAGAGAGAAGGAGAGAGAGAGAATCTTGCACTGTCAGTGCAGAGCCCCACATGGGGCTTGAACTCACAAAGTGTGAGATCATGACCTGAATCAACATCACGAGTCCGATGCTTAACGGGCTGAGCCACCCAGATGCCCCTTATTTAACTTCTTTTAGATAAACAGAGGCAGCAGAATAACACATTAGGCATACCAACAAATGGAATTCCTTCATAGCAGGGGAAAATTATAATACTGTATTTATTCACTGATTAAATGAGACAGACAGCTTCCAAGTCGCATATGTATAGCTTCTAAGACAGGGGCAAATGTAGATTGAGGACAGACCTCCTCTATCACAATCATGAATGCACCTGTATCCGCCAGGACAGTTCTTGGTTCCTAGTAGGCATGTGATAAACATTACATTCAATATATTAAGCAAGGGATTGGTTGGTGGGAGAGGCCAAAGGGCAGAGAACATGGTACTGGGAATCAAGAGGTGGTGTCGTATCCCAGTACTGACACTACCTGGCTGTCTAACCTTGGGAATATATTGAACCTTCTGGGACTAATTTTTACAAGATGAGCAGAGATTAGATGATCCCCAGGGCCCTTTAGCTCTTACAAAGTGAAGTTAATGAAGCATCTAAATAATGTGGCCCAGAGGGGAACGGAGCAGTGCTCAGTCATTGCTGGGCACATAGTAGCCTCCTCTGATCGGTCCCGCAGGGGTCCAGGAGATGAGCTCAGAGTTACCACAGCTCAGAAGCTGACCTCTGGTGGCTGTGTCCTCCGACCCAAGAAGGTGAAGACAAACGTACCAGGTAGAAGAAAGGTTTTGCCCTCCTCCTCCCCACTCTTCCCCACAAGGGCTGTCCTTGTCTTTCACTGCAATGGCAAAGCATGATGTGTTAAATGACCAGGGGTACTTAAAGGCCTTTGAACCATGGCCCTCCCAAAGAGAAAGCAGGATGTCCCGGGCACTCGGAGCCTGAGGGCCCTGCCGAGCTGCTCCATGGCAGAGAGTTCCAGGGTTTTAGCTGAGGCTTTGCTTCTGGCCACTTTTCTTTGCTGAAAGCAATAACGTGTGTTGCCTTTTCCCTTGAGCATGGGTTTCTCTGTACATCTGGAAATTCTGGATTGCATACTGGATATTATGACTGAGACGTCATAACAACTATGAATTTTCATATGTTTCTCTCAAAACTGTTAATTTAATTTTCTTTGTTTTGACTAAATTCAAATTCCCTCCTGTCTCCCCAGAAATAGGCAGCATTTGAAATCTTTGGTCTGTTCTTTTATTCTTAGCTGAGCTGACTCAGTCTACACATAGAGCTACACGTGAGGAGGTCAGGCATCAACCAGGGATGTGGGCAGAGTTGATGCACAGAAATGTGGCACCTCCACTGTGGTTTCTCAGGATTTCCTTCCTCTCTTTCCTGTTGCCATGTTTGCTTTGGACTCTGTCTTCTTGTTTCTCAAGCTCACAAGACCTTGTGTTTTTCTCTGAGTTTTAGATGCCCAGCATGGCCCTGGCAGAAGCCTGCCCTCACCTATAAGCTGTCAAAAATGGGAACTCAACCAGTCTTCTTCCCTTCATCTGAGTTTCAGCTCACGGTTACTGGGTCTCTAGAGAGCTCGGCCACTCACAAGCAGGTGAACTGAACTAAGAATTGAAGCAACCAGTCTTCCTACACTTCAACTGAGTGTTCATGGTCTATACCTGTCTTCTACCACAGAGATTTAAAAAACTTACCCCTTCATACCAAGATGATGTTCACTTGATGTCTTAACTCTCCTTACACATCACTCACACAGGTTTAAGAAGGGGGGGCACTTAAATTCAAGATTAATTGAAGCTGGCTAGATGCAAAGCATTGAATAAGTCTCTAATGCTTTCATCCAAGTTGGGTCACTTTTGAGAGTTAAGGAATGTTAGTAAAGACCGTATCAAGACAGCCAATGTCAAATGCGATGTTTTGGGCAATTGTATGGATTAGGTTCATTTGTGCTTCCCCACTGCTTTAGTTTCCCAGGATGCCACAACAAATACCACATCCTGGGTGGCTTAACACGACATAAATGTATTGTCTTACAGTTCTGGAAGGTAAAAGTCTGAAATCAAGGTGTTGGCATGGCCATCCTCCCTCCAAAAACTGTAAGGGAACCCTCCTTTGCTCCTTGCTACTTTGGGTGCTTTTCTGACAATAATACTCATTCTTTGAGTAAATACATTGGAATAAATACATCACTCCAATCCCTAAACTCGCATGGCATTCTCCCCCATGTCTCTGTCTGCATTTGGACAACCTCTGATACAATCCTACCTCTTTCTATGTCTCCTTTTTC
The DNA here is from genome assembly GCF_018350195.1 of Panthera tigris. NCBI lineage: Eukaryota > Metazoa > Chordata > Mammalia > Carnivora > Felidae > Panthera > Panthera tigris. The sequence goes on from NC_056660.1 coordinate 231,294,106, forward strand.
CATTTGCAGTAGAAAACTGGTATGAATTCAAGTAGCCAATATAATGTTTTCCTGAGGTAAGGTATAGACAAGAAGAAAAGGCTGAAGTCCAGATTTCAAATGCTATTCCTTCCAAAACAATGACTGGGGGAGATCATGATGGTACATCCCAATTGCAGGTCTACACTTGCACTGCACCTCAATATTGTCCAATGATGGTAAATATAATCCCTCATCATCTTTGACACATCGCCAGGTTATTGTACAATTTAAACAAAGATGAATTATGGAAGTGAACAATCTTGTTGTCCTCAGTAAACATGCCACAGAATAGAGTCAAATGCTCAAGGGGTTTGCATGAGTTGGGATATTCCATTTTGGCACAACTAGTGTTTCATTTTTAACAATTGTAGGTCATTCTCATCAGGTAAGAACAAAGGATTTTAACCTCTGAGAACTTAGAATTCTGGAGCAGTGACAGTATTAAAAAAATTCATCTGATTAGAATATTCATATGACCCAATTTTTAGTTCATTACCCATCAGTGTTATGGCCCAGTTTTATTCTTCCATTCTAATACTTTTCCTTTTCAATCTTGTACAAGATTATCTATTCACATTGTACTTATTTGGAACATCCACAAACATACCTCAAAGTGTGAATCTTCTTATCTGTGGTTTGAGCAAAATTTTAACTGAGCCGTTTTACCAATTGATTTTACTGCAGACATCAGATCTAGGGTCACAAGTCCCTGACCACAAGAACAACCTGGATTTCAGAAGGCTTCTCTTTGATTGCAGTAGTGATATCGAAGTGTGTTTGAATGCTTGGGTAGTGTGTGTGTGTGTGTGTGTGTGTGTGTGTGCGTGTTTGGATACTGACCTCTCCACTCTTGTATCTTCTTAGGTCCGGGGAACTCACACATGCTGGTTACCCACCTGACATTTAGTTTAGTTTGTGGACGTTTAGTTAACACATCATGCTTTGCCATTGCAGTGAAAGACAAGGACAGCCCTTGTGGGGAAGAGTGGGGAGGAGGAGGGCAAAACCTTTCTTCTACCTGGTACATTTGTCTTCACCTTCTTGGGTCGGAGGACACAGCCACCAGAGGTCAGCTTCTGAGCTGTGGTAACTCTGAGCTCATCTCCTGGACCCCTGCGGGACCAAGCAGAGGAGGCTACTATGTGCCCAGCAATGACTGAGCACTGCTCCGTTCCCCTCTGGGCCACATTATTAGATGCTTCATTAACTTCACTTTGTAAGAGCTAAAGGGCCCTGGGGATCATCTAATCTCTGCTCATCTTGTAAAAATTAGTCCCAGAAGGTTCAATATATTCCCAAGGTTAGACAGCCAGGTAGTGTCAGCACTGGGATACGACACCACCTCTTGATTCCCAGTACCATGTTCTCTGCCCTTTGGCCTCTCCCACCAACCAATCACTTGCTTAGTTTGAATCCCTGCTATAAAAGTTGATTCACACATCTTAAGAGGGGGACACTCTCAGAGGGCAGATTTTCTACAACTATGCAGGTCCAATACCCAACAAGGGTAGAGTTAAAGAACTTGCTTTCAAGACACTGCCCAGTGCTTCAATCCCAGGAAATAGGCAATGGGGACTTGAGAGGCAGGGACAGACAGGTGTGCAGAGCCTGGATTGGGGTCAGCCCACCTGACTCTGATCCCTGCCACTACCCACCATGTACATTTTGGACATTTTACAGGAACTAATGAGGTCTTGGATCCTTCATCTGTAAAATCAGAAATTGTGGCAGCATCATTACTGTGATTAAGTTGTATGTGAAATGGCAGATAGTAATATTGCTTCAATATTATTGATAATAATAAAAATGACAAAGTTATTGAATTATTGACTAAAATATAAGATGAATGAAGATGACTAAGTCATTGTTTCAACATATTTTTAAATGTTTATTTATTTTTGAGAAAGAGAGAGAGAGAGAGACAGAGTGCAAGTGGGGGAGGGGAAGAGAGAGAGGGAGACACAGAATTCAAAGCAGGCTCCAGGCTCTGAGCTGTCAGCACAGAGCCCAATGGGAGGCTTGAACACATGAACCGTGAGATCATGACCTGAGCTGAAGTTGGACCCTTAACCAACTGAGCCACCCAGGTGCCCCAAATTGACTAAGTCATTAAAATCCCAGAAGATGTCCCAATAGAGTTATATTAATACAATACAGTTTATGGGGTGTGTGTTTGCTTGATTTCATTGCAGACATTACTGCGAAACTCTTCTTAAATTAGTTGTATTTTGACAAATGTTGATGTTCCTAGTAAATAGTGGATGGGAATCCTATCCAGTTTACATTCTCAACTTATTGGCTTTGCAGTATTGGTTACTTTTACAGTAGGTTTGTGTTTCTTTTCTAAGTCTTAAAGGTCAAACTTTGTAACTTTCAGCAGGACAGGGAGCCATAAGAGGAAACCATGACTTTCCTACGTGTCTGGGTCCTGTCTGCTGTTTCTTCTGGACAAACTTTCCCATATTTGTCCAGTGTGTTGGAGTAAATTGGTTTGGGCTTCTTGGACACATTCGTCACAAAGTTCCATGGATTTCTGAACTGAGTCCGCTATGATATTGAAAGTATGAATAGATTGGGTCTTTGACAATTCATCCCAGTATTTTTACGTGTGAATTTGAATATCTATGTGTAGATTTTTTGAAGATTTTCCTTCTAGCCATTTTTTCCTTTTATAAAAAAAATGTGTATTTTTCTATGCTTTACCAATCTCTTGGATCCTACTTGTTTTTCCAAAGATTTTCCAAAGATAATTGCTGGAAACCCCACAACTATGTCTTTATAGTTTATAAAAAAAATGTGTATTTTTCTACGCTTTACCAATCTCTTGGATCCTACTTGTTTTTCCAAAGATTTTCCAAAGATAATTGCTGGAAACCCCACAACTATGTCTTTATAGCCACATTCTTGGCAGACTCCCAAATAAAAGTTCACTGGGAGCTCACGGATTTCTCAAGCATCACGCAAACGAGACCTTGGTACACACATTCCAGATGATTCCCCAAGTAGGACATTTCCACTCTGAATATGGCTGTCTTCACCTGTATCAGAGTGATGTCCCAGCTCAGAAACAACGTAGATGACCTCCGACTAGCTATATGACCTTCACACGGTGGGAAAGAAGATCAGAGAATGATCAACACACAAACCTTTCTACCTCTTGAAGCCCCAAAGAAAATAAGACAAATCGCCGACTGTGGTTTTAATAATTGGTTCCAATAGTGTCAGTTTAAGGTTGATGATTTTCAACAGTAATTTAGTTAAGCGGTTCTTAAAATCTGGTGCTAGAACTAGTTAGAAGCAGAAGCAATATGGCCTGTAAATTAGCTGTTGCTTTCGGATCCGAGGGGTGCTAAGTGCCAACAGAGAGGGAAGTTTGGTGAGAGCGTATAATGTTCTGGTCGGAAATAAATGCTCCAGGAGGTAGTGATATATTTGAGACGATTAACAGAAATTTAAACTTTCCCTGGTAGATACAGGTGCGGGAAGAAGGGCATAGGGGGCTCATTCCATCAGATTTAAAGTCCTGAGACACAAGGAAAATAATTTTGGAAAATTACTCAAGGCGTAAGAGAATTCAACATTTATTTCTAGATGTATAAATGTGCTTGTCCTTAACTGATGCTCCTAAATTACTTTCTGAAGAATAAGACTGGCAATTTATGTATGGAATATGGAATATATATATACATCATATAATCAGACGCTTTTCTTGTCAGCGTGAAACATGACCAACGAATTCCAAAAATTATAAAAGTTTTTAAAATGATGTTTTAAACATAGACTAAGTTGGTTATATTTGAAGTGACTACATGTAAGGACATAGTGAGAAAGCTGAGTTCTTTCTCAAAGGGGGATGGAAAATGAGGAGAAGACTTCACAGCAAGCCAGGTGGGAGAGAATGAGTTTCTATCAAGATGTCATCTGTGTTGTGGTGCCGGCCTAGACAACAGCTGCCGTGTGACCTGTTCGTATCAGGACCAACGTGGGAAGCAAAGATCTTGTGTTTTACCGGAGATTGAAGCTCCGCTAATTTTCCTGATGCAAAATTATTTAATTGTGATCTGACAATATCAAGTATCCGAAGAATCCTAATTTGTCTTCCGTTGACAAAGAACAACCGAAATGAGTAGGTCCAATAAAAGGAAAGTGAGCACATTTTCCAGATGCAAAGAGAATGAATCCATTTTTCCCAATCATGACTTCAAAATTAGCTACGCAGACACCTGCAGGGATAGTTCTCTGATGGCTGAGAACTGTGTGTTAGTGAATCGGTGCACATTTATTTTTTGTGTGAGCTGCTCTTGACTTGTTCTTTTTCCCTCCTTTGGGGGTGGACCGTGTATGCCGAAAGAAGGATCCCTCAAAGGGAAATGTGCACGGCTGGTTATCCATTTTGCAACTGGGGGAGAAGAGGTACCTGCTGAACGCAGTTTAACATGGGAAGTGAGACTTCAGTGGCTCCCAGAGCAGAAATAGCATCAGGCATCACTAAAATCAGGGGTTCTGGCCTTTTCAGTGGGTACCTCTGTCTCCCCATCTCCCCCTGCCCTGCTTCCTGGGTGGATATATACACCCATATACTGTACATCTCTCCCCTCCAGCTGGCAACTCTCATGCATCTTCTTTCTCAGTTCGCCCCTGCCACCTTCCTTCCATCTTCCCACCCACTCTTGCACCACAGTACCTGAGGAACACGGTCATCACAGCCCAGACGGAGAATCGAGGCCTTTCCCAGCGCCCACCTGCTGACTAGTCAGTCCCTGTTTCAGAGTTCCCTTCCAGATCACAGCTCCCCCTTCACAATACCCTAAGTGTTGTGAATCTTAGCTTTCACAATGAAGTTAATTAGTGATTCATTCTTTTAATGTTTATTTATTTTGAGAGAGAGGAAGAGTGCATGTGCATGTGCAAGTGGGGGAGGGGCAGAGAGAGAGAGAGAGATGATCTTAAGCAGGCTCCATTCTCGGTGTGGGAGCCCGACATGGAGCTCGGTCCCACGACCCTGGGATTGTGACCTGAGCCAAAACCAAGAGTCAGACGTTTAACTGACTGAGCCACCCAGGCACCCTGGAGAATTTATATATATATATACATATATGTATATATATATATATACACCCATATACTGTACATCTTCATATACTGTACTATATATATATATATAATAGAGAGAGAGAGCACAAGTGGGGGAGAAGGGCAAAGGGGGAGAGGGAGAGAGAGAGAGAGAGAGAGGATCCCAAGCAGGCTCCACACTCAGTACGGAGCCTGATGTAGGGCTTGATCTCATGATCTTGAGATCATGATCTGAACCAAAATCAAGAGTCAGCCACTTAACTCACTGAGCCACCCAGGTGCCCCAGTTATGCGTCATTAATTCATGTCCAGTATCAATTATTTAAGTAAACAATGAATATATAACTATACCCTAACCACAAAGGAAACTGTGGAAGACACTGATTGGTTTACCCAATATTTACTACCATTCTTCCAGTTCTAAAGAAACTCCTATGCTACTTGAGCAGACTTGTGTTCAGCTAATAATCTCAATTTTCCAGACTCCCTTCTTCCTAGTGGTGACCATGTGATCCATGTGATGTAGTTTCTCCAATAAGAAATAATCAGACTATTTTTGGGGGGTGGTGGGACTTCTGGGAAAGCCATTATTTTCTTTCATAGAAAGGGTCAGACTTAGCTATCACGCTCTTTGGGCCCTTTCTTCCTTTCCTTTTTGCTGCTTGAAATACAGATGTGATGCCTAGAAGCACAGCAGCCATTCTGTGAGCATGAGCATGAAAGTCAAACATTAAGGATCACAGATCAGAAAGGTAGGAGGAACATGGTTCCCTAGTTCAGTTTGGAGATACTCTTTCCATCCAGAGTATATACCTCTACCCTTCTGTTACCTGTGGAGAATACGTAATTGGTTGAATCACTTCATTCAATTTATATTACTTGCAGTGGAAGGTAACTCTGATAAAACGTAAAAAATAATCTGAGGAAAAGTAGATTCTGGACATCTTAATAATCATCGTGAAAGAAAGACAGCAACCAAATGTGACCATAGGTACTTCTTAGAAGCTAAGTCAGGGAGGAAACATAGAGCTAGATAGATGTAGGGTAATTGCTATCTACTCAATTTTTCTTTAAACTCCCTCTGGTTGCATTTAACTTTTTATAACACACACACACACACACACACACACACACACACACACATCTTATCTTCTCTTGATATAATAGTCTCAATAGTCTCACTGGTTATTACGATTGTAAGCTTGGTGAGACAGATGTTGGAGGAAAACAGCAAACCTTTTCCCCATTCTCTTTGAGGGAAATCAAAGAAGAAAGGACATGCCCAAATCAGAAAGAACTCAAATTCTTAGCAGTTGTCTTTATTGTCAAGTGGTTAGACTGAATCATTTTCTGTTTTGTCCTCTTAAACACAAATTATAAAGACCAGTGAACATTGATAACTGAGGCCTGAAATGGAGGCCATCTTTACCTAAATTATCCATTTCGGCAATTACCCTCTTTGACAGTAACTGCATGATTACAGAATTTCTTCCTCAATTTGATCTAATCAGCCTTCAGAAGAAGTCACTACGAATTGATCTGTATGTATATAAACTGTTATAAATGTGTGATATCTTAACTCATAAACCAAATATTGTACTCGTGTTCCATGTGCTAAAATTGTATAAGAATTAATCAGAGCACCTTCTGTATCTGAATGAGTTAAGCAATTTTCACCATGCTCAAAACAACATGAATCAGACATTGAATAACTCTGCCATTTGCTTTTTCCTTTGTACTCATACCCGCCTCCTCTTTGCTAAGAATCATGTGTGCGGCTTCAAGAGGTAGGATGTAGAGTAGCAAACTGGGAATTTTGTTTCTCCTTTTTTTCTTGGAATCACGATTCCACATCTGTTCATGAGAAATACATGAGCAAAATAAGAAGTTTAAGGGTTGAGAAAGATAAATAGCTAGCGAACAACAAAAATGAAATACAGGGGCGCCTGGGTGGCTTGGTCGGTTGAGCGTCCGACTTCGGCTCAGGTCATGATCTCACGGTCTGTGAGTTCGAGCCCCGCGTCGGGCTCTGTGCTGACAGCTCCGAGCCTGGAGCCTGTTTCCGATTCTGTGTCTCCCTCTCTCTCTGCCCCTCCCCTGTTCATTCTTTGTCTCTCTCTGTCTCAAAAAAAATAAATAAACGTTAAAAAAAAATTAAAAAAAATGAAATACATGTCTTACCTTGGAAATGTTACATTTGTGAAGGGTCTAAAACTAAGAATATCGTTCTTTACATGGTGTCCATTGACTAAATATAAACTTGGAGGTTTGCCAAATTATCTGACACAGACACAGACACACACAAACAATGTAACAGTATTCATATTTTTAATATAGTGTCATAGGCAATACAAAATTTTACAACAGCACGAGTTCCATTTTTGTCAACTAGGTGGAAGAAAGTAAGCCCATTGTGGCAATCACTGCTTCTGCCTACCTGGTATTCATTATTCCCATCTTTGTTATTAACAAAACCCTCTTTTCCGGAGTGAGGGGTGTGTGTAACATGTTCCCAGCTAAAATACTCATCCATCTTACCTGTGCGAGCCGGAGACACATATCCGGACAGTCAGGCACAATGCCCAAAGTGAGCCACCAAAGTTCAGGGGAAGAAAACTATCTGCACTTTGCCTTGCCCAGAATGTGAACTGGCTGTCCTGTCCCCCTACGCTGGAAGGCACATGCTGGAATGGACAGTCAGAAGGACCCTTGGTCTCTGAGCAACCAGACTGCCCCCCTGGACTTCTTATTTGAGGAAGAGGAAAGCCTACAGTGTTCGCACCAATCTTAGGGATATTTAGAACTTATAGCAATGACAGCTTGCTTTTGCACACCCCTACTCAGGAAAGTGGTATCGTCTCACTGAAATAAGCCATCTTTGCTGGATCAGAATCCTAAATAAGAGCTTAGATTTTCCAGTTGCTCAAATTGTTCTTTCTTTCTTATTATTCTTAAAAAATTTTTTTTAAGTTTTTATTTTTGAGAGAGAGAGAGAGAGAGAGAGAATGCAAGTGGAGGAGGGGAAGCTAGAGAGGGAGGCAAAGAACCCAAAGCAGGCTCCAGGCTGCACGCTGTCAGCACAGAGCCCAAGGCCTGATGTGGGACTCGAATGCATGAGCTGTGACATCATGACTTGAGCTGAAGTCAGACACGCTTCACGTTAACCGACTGAGCCATCCAGGCGTTCCTCAGATTGTGTTTTCTAATTGTATTGTCGTGTAGAGGAAGGAGCCTCAGAGAAAGGATGCTCCTATGATTTCAGCTTCTTCAAGCTACTGCCTTCTTCCACACACAGGAGGTGCTCAGTGAAGGCAGGCGGCCCCACCAAACCCCTTTCGCTCTAGGGCTCTCAGAAACCCTGTGGCTAGGGTCCCTGCCTCAGCGGGGGTGACCTAGATAAAGCTTGTGTTTACTCATCACCTGGAAAGCCATGAGCTCCAGGGTGGGTTCTTGGGTAGATCAGGGCCACAAGTGGCTGAGTCCAGACTAAGCCAGACTATGTAGGAAGATGGGATCCCACCTGGGGACCCAGGAGGGACGTGAGGGAATCCAAGTAGGGGGTGGTCACCCAGGTGACCAAACTCCAGGTGAGACGAGGAGGCAGCTGTGTGACCTGTCATCCGTGAGGCTGAGGGACAGGGTTGGGGACCTAGTTTTGCCTCTGTGACTGCTGCCCAGACCTGGAGCACCCAGGAACATAGGAAAAGAGGGGGCCTGCCGAGAGCTGCCCTTCTGGCAAGTGGTTAATAAAACACGGACAAGTGTTCTGTCACACATGGAGAGTGGCCGGGGGACATTGCTAGATTCTGATTTGGGGTCCCGGGTCACAGCTGTGCTGGGTGTGTGGGGTCATTGGGGATGGGGGTGCTCGAGGAAAAACAGCATTGGGCGTGTGAGGAAGGACACACGGGGTCTTCCTGGCTTGAGGCGTGAGGCCCTGGTCAGGCGCCAGGACCCCTGGAAATGGTGAAGACAGAGCCAGCGAGGTCCTTTAGGAGTGGTGGGTGGGTGGGGATTGGGGGCCATGTCTGCGAAAGGGAGGCAATCATATCTCTGGTGACGGAAGACCTTTTAGTGGGGGCCTGAGATGCTTCAAAACCCATGTGTAAAAGAGAGGGTTCATGGAATTATTATCGTTAAAAGTTTGGGAAAGGAGCTAATACTGTCTTTGTGGAATAACCACAACCATGACACTACGTTTCCTACACCGATCCTTCTTGTTCTTTGGGGTATAAAGAGTGATAGCACCAAAGTCAGGGTTTAGGAAGACTTCCCAGATGACTTTGTAAGGGACTGGGAGGGAGTGTGGAGGCAGGAAGGCTGGGAGGAGGCAGGGAGGCTGGAGGTCAGAGGCCTCTTCTAGACAGCAGGTGGAGGGAGCTGGGGTGAGGGCAGCCACCTGACAAGAGCTGACAAGAGCTGAAAACTATCCCTTGTTTAGTGCAGATTTCTGCGTATCATTGCTTCTTAGCACTTAGATTACGTAACTGTAAAGGAAGCGTCAATGTTAGACGGTCCTGGGCACCGGGGGCTGATGCGACGGCCCTGCTGTTCATTTCTGCAGCCTGCCCCCCACCATCCAATATTGTCCCCACCTGAGACCAGCAGGAGGCACAGAGGGACACTCATCAAAGGAACAGGTCTCCCAAGTGGGAGAGGTTGGAAGCACCTCCCAGTTCACTGTAAAGTGAGACCACAATCTCCTTGCCTCGAAGACTGACTGAAATCAATAACCAATAACTCTGAGCTTCACTGAGAAGCAATAGAGTGTCCTAGAATGAACCGGTAAAACACTCAGTCTGAGAAAGACCATAATTCATGGCCCTACTTCTGCCTACCCAGCCCAAAAGCTGGGATTAAGGTAATGGTAATATTTTTTAAGGACAATATTATGAAGTTCTAGTATACACTGAGCTAATTTTATGTGTATATATATATATATATATGTATATGCATATATATGTATATGTATATATTTATCTATATGTGTATATATAAAATATATAGTTATATATTTATTTATATAAATATAAATATATATTTATATAGTTATATATTTATTTATATAAATATAAATATATATTTATATAAATATAAATATATATTTATATAGTTTTATGTATGTGTGTGTGTGTATATATGTATATATATATACTTAAAACAGTGTATAATTTGGGTATATTACATTGGTAAACAAAACATTCAAAAGATTCATATCAATTTTAGAGTGTTTACAAAACAATATGCAATTGACAGAATAATGAAGCAACCAAGGGTAAAAATGCAAACACCCAAACACAAAGGGCCAATAGCTATGTGGAAAAAGAATCAAGTTGTACTGTGATTCAAAAAAAGAAAAAGAAAAAAAGAAAAGAAAAGAAAAAGAAAAGAAAAGACAACAAAGAAAACCATTTCTCACACACCATGTTGATCAAGACAAAACAGAATTAAAATATCCTGATGTCAAATTTAGCCCTTTTGTACACTTCTAGGAGAATGATAAACTGACACAACATTTTCAGAGATAACTGGCAAAGTATTTTAAAAACCTTAAAAATGTGCTTGGCATTTACCCCATAGCAGAATTCCATGAGGAACAGGCACCCAAAGAGGGAGATGATAATTACTCCCATCTCAGTGGCACTCCTTGCTAGGTTTCTGGCTTCAGCAGCTGGGTAGAGCCTGGTGAAGCTGGGAAAGAAGGATCAAGTTCGGGGTGGGAGATAATGTGACCCATGCACTGGGGCTCCATAGAGTCACCAGGGCCTTACGTATGGTAGGGTGAACTGTGTGTTGGGAGAAAAGAGAGGTATGAGTGATTTGGGAGTAATGCTGAAGCAAGGAAGGGGATCAACACTGGCAAGTTTTTGGTGGGAAATGAGAAGCATGTGGGTAACTGGAGGAATATATAGGACCAAGGGCATTTTTTTTAAGGATACGAGACTCCTGAGCATATTTATTTATTTATTTATTTATAATAACGTTTATTGTCAAGTTAGCTAACATAGTGTATACAATGTGCTTTTGGTTTCAGGAGTAGAATCCCATGATTCATCGCTTACACACAACACCCAGTGCGCATCCCAACAAGTGCCCTCCTCAATGCCCATCTCCTCTGCCCCCACCCCCACCGCTCCAACCCTCAGTTTGTTCTCTGTATTTAAGAGTCTCTTATGGTTTGCCTCTCTCCCTCTCTGTTTGCAACTATTTTTCCCCTTCCCCTCCCTCATGGTCTTCTGTTAAGTTTTGCAAATTCCACATATGAGTGAAAACATATGATATCTGTCTTTCTCTGCCTGATTTATTTCATTTAGCATAACACCCTCCAGTTCCATCCACGTTGTTGCAAATGGCAAGATTTCATTCTTTCTCGTTGGCAAGTAGTATTCCATTGTAGATATAAACCACATCTTCTTTATCCACCCATCAGTTGATGGACATTTGGGCTCTTTCCATAATTTTGGCTATTGTTGAAAGCACTGCTATAAACCTTGGGGTACATGTGCCCCTATGAATCAGCATTCCTGTATCCTTTGGATAAATTCCTAGTAGTGCTATTGCTGGTCTTAGAGTAGTTCTATCTTTAATTTTTTGAAGAAACTTCACACTGTTTTCTGGAGCGGCTGTACCAGTTTGCATTCTCACCAACAGTACAAGAGGGTTCCCGTTTCTCCACACCCTCGCCAACATCTGTTGTTTCCTCAGTTGTTCATTTTAGCCACTCTGACTGGTGTGAGGTGGTATCTTCATGTGATTTTGATTTGTATTTCCCTGATGCTGAACGATGTTGAACAGCTTTTCATGTGCCTGTTGGCCACCTGGATGTCTTCTTTGGAAAAGTGTATATTCATGTCTTTTGCCCATTTCTTCACCAAATTATTTGTTTTTTGGATGTTGAGCTTGGTAAATTTTGGATACTAACCCTTTATAGATTTTGGATACTAACCCTTTCTCTGATATGTCATTGGCAAATATCTTTTCCCATTCCCTCGGTTGCCATTTAGTTTTGTTGATTGTTTCCTTTGCAGTGCAGAAAATTTTTATCTTGATGAGGTCCCAATAGTTCATTTTTGCTTTTATTTCCCTTGCCTTTGGAGACATGTCGAGTAAGAAGTTGCCACAACTGAGGTTAAAGAGGTTGTTGCCTGTTTTCTTCTCTACGGTTTTGATGGCTTCCTGTCTCACATTTAGGTCTTTCATCCGTTTTGAGTTTATTTTTGTGTCTGGTGTAAGAAAGTGGTCCAGGTTCATTCTTCTGCATGTCTCTGTCCAGTACTCCCAGCACCATTTGCAAAAGAGACTGTTCCTCCCACCACCCCCCCCCCACCATTGGATACTCTTTCCTGCTTCACCAAAAATTAGTTGCCATATATTTGTGGGCCCAATTCTGGGTTCTCTATTCTATTCCATTGGTCTATGTGTCTGTTTTTGTGCCAATACCATACTGTCTTGATGATTACAGCTTTGTAGTAGAGGCTAAAGTCCGGGATTACGATGCCTCCCGCTTTGGTTTTCTTTTGTCAACATTACTTTGGCTATTTGGGGTCTCTTGTGGTTCCATACAAATTTTAGGATTCTTTGTTCTAGCTCTGAGAAGAATGCTGGTGCAATTTTGACTGGGATTGCATTGGGTAGTATTGACATTTTAATGCTGATGAAGGGACACAGAGGGTGAGATTAAAGATAGGGCAGAAAGAAGATAATTGTTAGATCAAGGCTGTCAAGAACAGAGGGCGTGTCAGTGTAGATGGGTCTGCAGGATGGATACCTGGGGAGGAGTTTAGCTTAAGCCAGGAGCACCTGCTCCCGATCAATAGGAGAGAAGAAGAAAATGGTGAAAACAAATGAAAGCAATTCTGTAATGGACTGCTGATAAAAATCTAACATAGATCCAATAATGGCTAAATTCCCAGTGATGGTAGAAAGAAGAGCTTCTGGAGAAATGGAGGTAGAGTTTTAGTGGAAGGAACAATACTGAAAATAATCCAGAGAATGGAAAAATGAGTCTGTTATAGTTCAGAGACTCAAATGGCCTAGAAGGGAATAAAATTTCATTTTATTCTGGGATGTGTATTTTAATCTAAAAGGCGTCTTCTGCTAAATATTTGCCGTCTTTACTGTAAAAGACACCATTTATTTAAATTCACAATTTTAGTAATGATTTTGAACGAATATACAAAGAAACTGTCCTCTGAATATGATATGGCTTCTGTGTCGACCGGTTGTATATTTTCCCACGTACTATTTTTGTAAGAAACTGGTAGAGTTTGATTTCTATCCTGACTCATAAAGCCCAGGGGTTTCATAGGACAAATACATAAGAGACCAAAAAAAAAAAAAAAAAAAGACGCAAAAGAACAAACTCACAATAATGTAGTTCAATCTTTACTTTTCATTTGGAGGAACAGCTTCAGTTATTTTGATCCCACATTTAAAAAGGGCAGAGAGAAGGATGTTTAAAAGGTTAAGGAAAAAACTAACTTTATAAAAGTATTACTCATAATATCCTGGTGAGAAGCACTGGAACCTGTATGTATTTTCTATTTTATATCTTCCTAGAAAAATCTCAGTGGTTGATTTCTCATCATTTAATTCAGTTGCTAATGAGTTGTAAAGTCATTTCCACTGACTTTTGCACTGTGGATGTTGTTCCCAGGGAAGTAAATTTATAAGTGAGTAATACCAATATTGCTTTAAGTATCAATAATATTATTCTAATTTATTTTATTTTTTAATGTTTATTTATTTTGAGAGAGACAGAGTGCTCGCGTGCACACACAAGCATGTGAGTGGGGTAGGGGAGGGAGAGAGGGAGAGAGAGAATCTCAAGCAGGCTCTACACTCAGCAAGGAGCCTGACGTGGGGCTCAATCCCACAACCTTGAGATCACAACCTGAGCCAATATCAAGAGTCCGACGCTCAACCTACTGGGCCACCCAGGTGCCCCAATACTGTTCTAATTTATAAGTTGAATTCTGAAGCACTTTATTCAACAGACACCAAAGTATTCTAATTAACTGCCTTATAAGCACAGCGCTAAGCCAGTCAGGTGGGAAATTTCCACTACACGTTTCACACTCCAGGCAATCCCAGACGTATCTCTTTTCATTCCGCCTTTCCCTTCCTTCTTCCCTCAGCACCACAGGAAAGATAACGTATCAGTATGGGGGAAAACACAACCAAACTTTCCAGCAGGTGCAGCAGGATTTCCAGCATGGTACAAATGCTGTGCCTTTTGGAAAAGGACAACAGGTTCTACTCTGGGAATCAGGGGCCTCAGATTTTCATTCCTTGCTAGTTTTCAAAGACATCTTTACTTGTTTTTTTTTTTTTTTTTTTTAATTTTTTTTTTTTTCAACGTTTTTTTTTTTTTTTTTTTTTTATTTTTGGGACAGAGAGAGACAGAGCATGAACGGGGGAGGGGCAGAGAGAGAGGGAGACACAGAATCGGAAACAGGCTCCAGGCTCCGAGCCATCAGCCCAGAGCCTGACGCGGGGCTCGAACTCACAGACCGCGAGATCGTGACCTGGCTGAAGTCGGACGCTTAACCGACTGCGCCACCCAGGCGCCCCTTTACTTGTTTTTTTAATTGGAGTATACCATCTGTACAGAAAAGTGCAGAAACCACAGGTATTCCATGTAATGAATTGTCGTAAGGTGAATGCATCCGTGTAAGCGTCACCCACATTCAGAAATAGAGCGTTTGCAGCAAAGCAGAAACTGCCCTCTGCCCTTCCCTGGCACTGTGTCTTTTCTGTTCCCAGAGGTGGAAAACACTACCTTCACTTCTCATGTCGTAGCTAAGCTTTGATGGTTCTTGAAATCTTTATTAAAAAATAGTGAAGGATGTACTCTCTTGTGCTTTGCTTGTGTGTTAATCAGACTCATACCTGTTGTTTTCTGTCCATTCTCATCGCTGTGTAATTTTCTGCTGTGTGAATAAATAAACCATACTTACTTTGTTTAGACATTCTACTGCTGATGGCCACTTGGGTTATTTTCAGAGGTTTTTTTTTCCCTTTCACATATAATGTTGCTAAAACATTCCTATATGCATCTCTTGGTGCACATAGGCACACATTACTGCTGGGTGTAAATCTAGGCATAAACTTGGCCAAGTGATAGCACATGCATATGATCAGGTTTTTTCTAATCAATCTTTAGTGGAAACTCTAGAGAGAGCAGGTCTCTCCACCTCAGCACTATCGACATTTTGGGCTGAAAACTTTTTGTTTTAGGGGACTGTTATTTGCAATGCAGAATGTTTTGCAGTCTCCTTGGCTTCTACCCAGTAGATACCAGAAGCAACCACCTTCCTTCCAGCGGTGTGAACCAAAGACACCTACAGCTATTTATATGTTCTGAGAGGCAAAAATCATCCCTGGTTGAGAACAACTATAGAGGTTGCAACGTGAATGTGTGATTTCAGCTTCTATACATCAAGGAACTCAGAATATTTTACTTCCATTTACTTTCCTTTTATATTTTGTACTATTGTTGCTATATATTTTAATACGTTAGATACTTAAAACTCAAAACGTTATCATTGTTTTAGAAAATTAATGTTCATTTAGCATTTTTTCCCACATATTTATTCTTTCTGTTGCTCTATTCTTACTGGTATCTCTGTGAAATATAGATTTTCTGGGCAATTTTATTCAGTATGAAGATTACAAATTCCATCAGTTTTGTTTGTCTCTTTATTTTGCCTTTTAAAAATGAATGGCATTTTAGATGGATGCGGAATTCTAGTTTGGCATTTATTTAATTTCAACAAGTTGAAGATCTTATTATCGAGTTGTCTGCCTTGCATTGTTTCAGTTGGGAAGTCTTCTGTGAAAATTTTTGTCCTCGTTGAAGGTTTTATGCCCTCCACCCCTCCACTGGCAGCTCTTACAATTTCCTATTTGTCTTAAATTTTAAAAACGTTTATGCTGATGTGTGTTTTTCTTCGTAATTGTTTTCTTGGTAGGCATTTTTTATTTGTTTATTTATTTATTTATTTATTTTAATATTTATTTATTTTTGAAAGAGAAAGAGACAGAGTGTGAGCAGGGGGAGGGGCAGAGAGAGAGGGAGAGAGACACAGAATCTGAAGCAGGCTCCAGGCTCCGAGCTGTCTGCACAGAGCCTGACACGGGGCTCAAACTCACAAACCATGAGATCATGACTTAAGCCAAAGTCAGTTGCTTAACTGACTGAGCCACCCAGGCACCCCACTTGGTATGTATTTTATGTCATGAATCTGGAGTTTGATAGTGCCTCTCAGATTTTGAAAGTTCCTGTCATTTATTTCTTCCTATTATTGGTTTTCTGCATTAACCTTCTTCACTACTTCCTGGGACTCTAATGGAACATGCATTAGGGTTTTGTTTGTTTGTTTGTTTGTTTGTTTGTTTTGGTTTTGTTTGTTTTTATAAGGGACTATTATCCCCCTAACTTTGTTTTCCCCATTTTTAAAGCTATTTTTTTACCTGTCTTCCAGTTTAATAACCCTCTTTTCAGCTCTCAATATCCTGTTGTCAAATCAATCTATGATGTTCTCAATTATGTTTATAGGATTTAAATTTTGTTTAATGTTAATTTACTTTTGAGAGACAGAGTCCAAGCAGGGGTGGGGCAGAAAGAAAGGGAGACATAGAATCTGAGGCAGGCTCCAAGCTCTGAGCTGTCAGCACAGAGCCCGATGTGGGGCTTGAACTCACTAACTGTGAGTTCATGACCTGAGGCAAAGGTGGACGCTTTACCGACTGAGTCACCCAGGTGTGCCATATTTATAGTATTTTTAATTTTCTCTTTTCCCCTTGATTCATTTTTATGGCTTCAATTTCTCGTTGATAATCTCCATTTTTGCCAGCTAATTTCTTGATCATATTAGTATGTGTATGTATATAAAGTTTGTGTCTGATAGTTTTAATATCAATATTTGAATTTCTCAAGAGTCTCTGTTTTCTTTTTTCTTCTCTTTGTTTTCTGTCATTTGGTCTTATCTTCTGGTTTCTGAAGTAATTTTTAATTTAATGCCATATATATTTTAAAATGTTATAAAGATAATTTGCTCACACCCTTAAAGAGTTTCTATTTTTACTTCTGATAAATCATCATTAAGCACCATTTTTCCCCTAGAGACATTTGTGAATTAAAAATTTAGAGCCTAGTAGTTCAGAAGCCAGTCAAAAATGAAATCTGATGAGAGATTGACAGATTAGAAGCTGGCCTTTATTATCCTGATATTTGGTCCATTTCAGTTTTTTCTTCCTCATGTATGTAGCCTTTCAAGGATTTCCACTGAACGCCTGGTTAACTGCCAGGCATTCTCTTCTCTGCTGAGACATGAACTCCATTTTTAGTCTCGTAATGCAAGGAGACTTCTGGAAGCTTTGTTCAACTTCTTCACCTCTCAGCTTTGGTGACCTGATTGGCTCCTGAACCAGGTGAAAATAATGCTTCATGGTGAATGTAATTATTTGTACTTTGTTTCTGGTTTTGGCTTCTGTTATCTTGGTAGTTCTGAAAGCCTTCAAACACATATCTCCTTGTGTCTAGTTGTTCTCAGTGGGAGGGGTGCATTGCAACAAGTTCATCCACAATTATCAGAAGAGTGAACATCCACTGGTAACTTGGAAACCTAGCCAAGTCAGCACAAAGTCGGATAATGAATATAGGCACTAATATCATTTAAATAAATTTGTGATTGTCATGTACCTTTATCCCTTAATCCAACAGAATTTATGTGAGTCCCCTACCCCAAAGCACTGGGAACCAATGGGGAGTAAGGGGTGGTGAGGAGGCTCAAGTTTCTGTGGAAATAGAGCGTAACTGGGAGTCAGACATCTAGGTATGAATCCGTCTCTGCCTCTTCCGAGCTTCCAGCTCTTTAGGAGACCCCACAACTTTCCTGTCTGATCTTCCTCATCTGTGGAATAGAGCCAGCAACCAATCGACCTTCCTCACAGCACTGCTAGGTGGATAAAATAAAAATGAGAGACTGATAAGGTCTAGACCACCTTTCTAGAATTATGCAGAGAGTGTTTGTACTTTTAATTTGTATCTTGAGTAGAATTTTGTCTTTAGTGGAAGACAAACAACATACAGTGTCTCCTTATACTTGTGTTGTTCCGCAGAGAGAATGAAAGAATGAGAAGAAGCAAATCTTTATTGGGGGTGGTAATTTTATATTATCCAAAGAGCCAAGGCTACCCTACGTGCTCTACTTTCACCCCCAGTATTTGAAGTTACATGAATTTAAAGGGCTCAGAGGGAAGATAAATGCATTTGATGTCCCTGATCCTAAGCAGAGTGGCTTAAGGCTTTCTTGGTTCTGACCAGCCTGAAAACATCAAAGAGAGACCAAGATGATTCATTCTCTGGTTCTTCCTTCCTCAAGAGTGCCCCTCAGGGAGGGCTGAGTGTGCCAACAAAGTCAGGGACTAAAGCTCTTGGGAATCGGGAAGACTTATTGCTGGCACTTTAAGGGGGGTTCATGAAATTCTTGGTAAAAAGGAAACCACTGATCTCCACAGAGTTAAGTGATCCTTAATTATTTGCTGTTCTGGCCACAATTCAAGATCTTAAGACACATGAAACGGATATAAAACCTGTCTAGTTCTACTGCTATTATCAATGCATTTCATGCGAATCGGGTGACACGCAGCGTCTTCTGTGGCACCAAATAGAAGCAGTGGTCCTATTATTGATGCCATAGACTAAACTGTCAATTATTTTTATGTGTGCCTGGGTGAATGAAAGATACATTCCAGAAAGAATCAACCGCAGGATGAATTGAAAAGGAAGGAGTATATGGAAACATTTACTGGGAGAAAATCGCCAAGAGGACGAGGAATTACGGGTGGCTTAAGCACCTCATATGAGAGACTAGGCATCGTTCCTCCCTGTCCAGCTCCCCAAAAGGGAGTACCATGCACAGAGATAAACCTGGAGGAGAGAAAATTGGGTTTATGTTAATAATGCAGAGGAGATAACAAGCTTAAATGCAATGACGACTAAAACCTGAAGACGTTTATCGCAGACGCTGTTAGCTGGTCAATTTACTTTAAAATCCTGCGTGATTTATGCATATGATTTATGTATCTATAGTGGAAAGTACTCTTTCCTCACTCCCTTCCTTGGCAAACTAGTCATAGATCTATTACTGTTTTATCAAAATTACATTGAAACATTGTCCTACAAACACCTACTTTAAAATGGTTATAAAAACCTGCCATCTCTTGTAATGTGTTTCCCTGAAAGCAAATAAAAAAAAAAAAGAAAATAAGATAAAAACACCAACAGAAGTGTGGATCATATGACTACGGTATACTTCATATAAATACCTCTATAAAATATATGTAGGGAAATTGGAAAGAAAAGTATAAGTAGCAAATGAAAACATATGATAATGCAGCTGAAGTATAATCACAAAACATGATACAATAAAAATGATTATGATAGAGTTATGATGATTGTAATTCAATGTAGAATAAATGAAATGATAATATTGAGTACAATAATTACCAATAACCTCTCTTAGCATCGCCCAATACTCTGCTGATATTTGTTTTTGAAAAATTGCTAGGATTTTGTTATTTTTTCCTATGAGGAAAATGGAGAGTTACCCAATCATTTCAAAACATATTTGCAAACAATTTTCAAAGGCATTAGTCCAGCAAGACCTTTTCTTTGCAAAGATTCTTGTTATTTCCTCTTGTTTACACCATTTCTTTCTCCATATAGGAAGGTGACCCGTGCTGCCTGTTTGTTACCGTTTAAGCAAACCAACCTGGCCATTCTACCTGCAAAATATATCCACACTCCACCTACTTCTTTCCCTCCCTCTGGGTCTGGTCTTCCCTCCTCCTATCCCAGTAGCCAGAATGCCATCCTCCCCCGACCCCTCCCAGCAGCGAGATGCTGTCCTTCTTCTCTCAAACCTGGTATTTGGGAAGCCATCTTCCCTGATTTGACCTTCAACCACCTGCTCCCCTCCTGTGTGCTCTGGGCAAAGCAGCCAGAGTGACCTTGTCAACCCGTGGCTGGATCCTGCCAGTCCCCTACTGTGAACTCTTCATGGATTCCAACTGCAAGTGTGCTAAAATAAATAATCCCTCATGTGCCCTTCAAGGCCATGCACGGCTGAGCCCAGCCCTCTCACTGCCCCCACATCTTGACACCCCCTCTTCCTCTGTTCCTCCTCCCTATATCACCCCTTCCCCCTCCTGCTTCCCTCCCATCCATCCTGTCCGGCTCAGTGTGAATATGGTCCTGGCTGAAACAGTCCTGACCCCCGTCTAAAATCAGGGCCCCGACACCAGGTATTACTTTTCATAACTGCCTGTTTATAAGACTTACCACAACGTACTGCGAAAAATGTTTCTCTTCTTTGGTTAACTTCCTATTTTCTGCCTGTCTCTGAAGGCAGAGCAATGGTGGATATCCTGCCTCTCACTGAGTCCAGTGTAGAGTGGGCTAAATAGTTGGTTGATGGAATGCATGATATGAGCGCTCAATAATGATATTCTAGACTCCTCAAGAGAACCCATAGAAAATTATGAAAAGTTATTTTTTATAGTTTGTTGCATAGTTTTTGTTTACATTATAATATAATTTGTCTTTGATTTTTAGAATAAAATCAATATCTTTCATGTGCATACGTATGTGTGTGTGTGTATTTAAAAGTGCCTTTGCTTCTCGCGTCTTCCAAATATCCATGAAGAAAAAATGGGCAATTACACCCATTTTACAGAAGTCCCAAATGCAGCTTATTTGTGTGCATGCCCAGTAGTTTTCTTTACAGCAATGACTGCAAATGAGTAAATACTGGTCATTCTTTGATTCATCCTTTGCCTCCAATGTCAGCACCATATTCTAAATGTATCAATAAGGAAGGAAGTGGGGTCATCCATTTGGGCTCTACAATGTCTGAGATCCTACAAGTCCGTGACATTCAAAAAACAGAAAAAACAGAGAATAAAAAGCAATGATTGCTCTGCTGGGCCCTTTGAATATTGTATCACGTTTAGTTCCCTCAACAAGGCAAGAAGTAAGCATCTCCAGTTAGAGATGAGGAAAACCAAGTCAGAGGAATGACTGGAATTGCGAGTGGTTGTACATGTTAGGGTTAGAATGTGAAGACAGGTGTCCGTGACTTCATCCAAAGCCCATATTTACTCCTTTAAAAAAAATTTAATGTTGTATTTTATTTATTTATTTATTTATATTTATTTATTTAACCCAATATATCCAAAGATAATAATTTCAACATGTGTTCGGTATAAAAAGTATATGGGATATTATACACTCTTTTTTTCATATTTGGTCTTTAAATCTCATGTGTCTTTTATGCTTATAAGTACGTTTCGGTTTGAACTGGGACATCTCAAGTGTTCAAAAGCCATGTAGGGGTAGTGACTTCCTTCTAGGACAGTGTGGTCTGTTGTGCAAAAGAATCCATACAGATTTCTAAATTGTCATAAGCAACATAGTGTCAGGCCTGTGAGAATAAGCTTTCATGTGTCTGAATCGTTCACCTGAACCAAATGCATTTATGGTGAATCAGAGAATGATCCCATAAAACACTTGATTTCTACATGTCCCCTAGATATGACCCTGGATTTTTCAGCAGTGTCTACTGGTTTACCTGCATATTAAACAATATAAATCATATTTTACTTGATTGAGAATAATTGGGGTTTTTAAAAATGTTTTATTATTTATTTTTGAGAAGGAGAGAGAAAGAGAGAGCAGGGGAGGGGCAGAGAGAGAGGGAGACACAGAATCCGAAGCAGGCTCCAGGCTCCGAGCTGTCAGCACAGAGCCCGACACGGGGCTTGAACTCACCAACGGTGAGATCATGACCTGAGCCGAATTGAATGCTTAACCCATCGAGCCACCCAGGCGCCCAAGAATGATTGGTTTTGATGTGAAGTAAAACAAGGTTGAATTAAGGCAACCACATCACATCTTTGGTTGACTTGTTTTTATCTTTTTATACATACAAAACCTGGCCTCCAAAGAACTGCTGGTAGTTCAGGGACTGGACATAATGCAATAGTTTTGTAAGTTACCAAAATTCAGAAAATGCTTTTTGAAAGCGTACATAAACATAAATATTATTGCTCATTTAATGTGTGTGTGTATGTGTGTTTAATTTGAGAGAGAGAGAGAGAGAGAGAGAGTGGGGGAGAGGAACAGAGGGAGGGAGAGAGAGAATCTCAAGCAGGCTACATGCTCAGTGTAGAGCCCGACACAAGGCTCGATCCCATGACTTTGGAATCATGACCTGAGCTGAAATCAAGAGTCAGACGCTCGACCGACTGAGCCACCCGGGCGCCTGGGCTTGTTTAATGTTTTAAGAGTCTATTTGTTCCTTGTTTCTTCCATCATTACACGGGACTTGCATCAAAAGAGTGAAATGTCTCTGCATTCAAATATTTTCCTGTATTAATCAAAAAAAGCAATACAGTTTGTTGCAATGTCTTGTGGCTTGGCATGGCACCTTTAAATAGCAATGCCACTGTTATCAAGACATGATCTTGTTTCTCTCTTCTCTGATAATATACCACTTTATTGAGAAAACGTTCTCAATGCGGTGCAAGGATAGTTCTAGAATGTCGTGTGTGTGTCAAGTACCATGTCGGCCATGTTTGGGTATAATAACGGCGCACGTTATAACAATTATGTAACCAAGGAATCACAGGGGGGCAGTGATGGATTATAAGATGGGGCACTGATTCTGGCTGTAAGTGAGGCTCCTGATGAACTAATACAGCAGCTCCATTTTAACTGGACGGAACCAGGGAGGAGGGGAAGGGCATGAGCCGGGGAGCGGGAACAGCCAGCCAGAGGATTCGCCAAGTCTGTTTATACCATAGTATGGTGGGAGCGAAGGCTCAAAGAGAGCTGGGCACCAGATTATGAGGTGCCTGGTGTGTCCTGTTGAGGGTGCCAAAACATTCAAGTTTGACAACCACACTGTAAGGAAGATGGATTCTGCTTCCGTTCACTCTGGCCACTAAAATGCTGCCAACAGAGAGCATCGATGGTGTTACGCTCTATTTCAGGTACTCTTGTCAGAGCATTGCATTTCATTGTCCCACAACCCCAGGAATTAAGTACCGATATTATCCTATAATAAAGGCAGAAAACTGGTGTTGGCACAGCTCGTCTAAGTCACAGAACGGCTATCGGCAGAGTCAGGACGCCAGCAACGGTACCTCCTATCCTGACATTTGTGCTTCCGTTTGCCAGGTCACCTACGCCCCTGGTCAGTGTGGCTCCCCCAGACCAGACTGAGTCCATGTCACCCGCTGAGGACGCCTTCCCTCGAGCACAGGTGACACTGATTCAATAGTATTCATATAAAAAATGGCTCCATATGAAAAAGATACTGTTGGTGATGATATGCCTTTCTAGTTCTTCCTCACTACAGTGCTGATGAAAACCCTTAGCCAAACTGAATTCAGAAAATTGTTGCTCTTCTGGTTGGTCTGATCAAAGCTTAGTTTCCAGCGACCCTCTTCTGTCTTCCTGTGAGAGCGTACTACCCAAATTTTCCAATGTTTGGATTTCAGGACCTCTTCGTGCTCCTAACAAGTTAACAAATCTTCTCAAACAGCTTTTGTTAATGAGTGCGATATCCATTGATAGTTGCCATGTTACGAACACAGCACAAACAATCACGTTTGTTAATACGACTGTCCATCTCCTAAGAACACGTTTTAAACATTGGGAAATTATCAAGCTTACCATGGCAGACACAATTTTTCCAAAATTCGAATATTCACTTGAAAGCTCAAATCCTATCCTGGGAAACAAATATTGTCAGCTGTTTCCCTTGAAGCTAATGTCTCACTTTATGTTGAAGAAAATAACTGCCAAATATCTATGTTTGAATAACCACGGTTGGTCTGTCAGTTATTTTTCCAAACACAAAAGGTGCTGTGGAAAAAATAGCTACTATGTGATTTACTTTCTAACTCACATAATCACACAAGTGATTTTTCTTGGGTAAGCCATTACATTTCTCATTTTAACACCCAAAATATTTTTTTAGAGGATATATATATTCTAAAGGGTCAAGATTTGGTAATATTAATAATTTTTAGGACCCTCTTAAGTATAACCTTTTGCATCCCGTGGGAGCAGGCAGCAGTGAGAAATGCAGCATCTGTTAGCACGGTGTGATGCGTGTGCCAAGGGTTTTATACATCAGTGCGTCATATCCTCAGTGAAAATCCCAACACATTTTTTCCTGGGATAAGCTGTGAGATTAAAAAAGTCATCCGATGCTTTGAATATTTTAGCACTATGTAAATTTCATGTTGAGAATTCACATACCAGGGAATCCCACGGTACAGACTCTCCTTAGGCGTGCACACAAGACCTACGTTCGGTTTACCTGTCTCCCCAAACAACCTCCATCCGCCACGCACCCAAACGTCGGATGACCGAAACTTAAAATACAGGTACGGGGCTGGGGGTGCCTGAATGGCTCGGTCAGTAAAGCGTCTGACTCTTGGTTTCGGCCGAGGCCACGATCTCACAGTTTTGCGAGTTTGAGCCTCATATTGGGCTCTGTGCTGACAGCACGGAGCCTGCTTGGGATTCTCTCTCTTCCTCCCTCTCTGCCCCTCCTCCCCTCGTGCTGTCTCTCAAAATAAATAAATAAACCTAAAAAAATACATATCCTCAGCTTCGGCTCCAATTAACCATTGACCCAACCGAACATATGACACCATAACGAGATAGAATTTCATGTGTTTGATCTACACTTGACATTTGCTGGGGTGTAGTCAAGGGAGTCCTCAACTTTGTTTTATGATCCAGTGTTATTGAATTCTCTCTCCTCCTGAGTGCTTTTTCTGTTTATTCATTATGCCCATGCCTCACTAATTCGCAGGTTGCTCAGAATAACTGAAACTCTTTGGCACATAGATACGCTGTCCAGCGAGAAACTCTTTCTTTTCTTCCTGGATGGCAGGGAATCATGTCTGATACCATTTCACTAAGCCAAGTCTCTGGTTGCCTTCTCCTACTGTTGCTGATGTCTGCCTTTGTTTCACTGAGAAATCCTGGAGATTAAATGCAACATGCCTTAGCGCCGTGCCGGGCATATGCTCCGCATGTAATTTTTATGTGCCATTACTGCCTCTTTTTCCTGAAAATACAAAGACTGTTGCTCTCATCTCTCCAGGTAGTCAGCACAGTCTCCCTGTGCGTTCTACGGAAGGGGTCTCATGTTTTGTGTATCATGGCTTTGCAGCCCTGGACGTATCAGGTATCTGCCCTTCCTGTTTACTTGGTATCGTGCAACTTAGATTAATATTTAAGTATACAAACTCCGAAGCCGTACATCTTATTTTATTATGCTCAGAATTTATGTTAAGCTATAAATGTCACCTCTGCAAATTCACAGTGTTCCGAAAACCTATTAAAACATGTATGCCATAAGATCCAAATCGTCTAGTGTTTTTCTCCACTTACGAGAAGTGTTCCTCAATGCATGTAACTGAAAGGCATTTAAATCAAGAATTCAATTATAAATGTTTAATAGTAATAATATATGGATGAGACAATCGCTTGTCAGTTTGATTTGTAAACCATTCTGAGGCTCAGGTTCTAACCACATCGAGACTGATTGCATCTCACTAAAGCAGGACTTCGGAATTTGGCGAAGTTACAAATCACTACATTCTTGGTTTGAAAGACTTTCATTGCGGCCAACAAATGCATTCTATGTAGAAGGTAGTTTCAACTAGAAAATACATTTTCCTATAATAGTATCCTCTTGCAATATCCAGAATAAATTTAGTTGTTCTGTGATAAATGTGCAAGTAAATTTGATTAAATTGGCCAATTTTCTGTCCCATTTTCTGTAGTTTCAAATTCAGTAAATGAATATTTCTCTCATTCTTTTCCAACAATGAGGAAGAATCTCTCACGTAAAGGCATGTTCTTGTTTTGGCCAAGAGATGTTTTGGCAAACTGAGGCCTGACATATGGTGAAGGAGGCAACATTTTACCTGGTGAGTGGTCTGACTGAGACACCTTTCATCAAAACCCTTCCCTCCGATGCGCCACCTGTCAATTCATTCTGAGCTACACGGGCTGGGCAACCTTCTGTTGGCTCCAAGCTACTGATGACAATGATAAAGACCTTGACAGGAAGAAAGGAAGGCAGACATCCTTTGCCCATGCCAACAAAGGAGATAGTCTCCCCAAGCCAAAACTTTGTGCTCCACAGAGTAACCAGCCCCCCACGCCCACCTTCATCTCACCCACGTGACCAGGTGCCTGGAGGTGGGCCGGTCCCCTCTTTCTCCAGGGAGATGCAGGTTCTTCCAAAAGATCTAGTCTGAGGCCAGCCAACCAGGAGTAGCATATACTGTCTATGTGACTCTGGGAAAGTCATTTATCCATTCCAATTTCTTCTTTCCAGGAGGAACCATAATCCCACTTGGAGTGACCGTTGGGGAGGTTTTAATGGAAGAAGGAAGTGTCTGGGGATTACAATTCTTTCCATTTCCCTCTTGATTCTCTCCTGTACTCTCTATCTCCTGCTGTGGGGACAGACAGAACTGCTCCCTGTTCTGTTTTACTCTGGACAAAACCCCAGGAAGGCACTTCTGCCCAGTGCTTTACATGCTCTGCAATACTTAAAAGGAAGAAGCCCTGATGGAAAACACAGATACAGACAGCACGTTTTTTTCATGGCAGATGCACCTTCTGGTGCCTCCTATCCGGGCATCCTGTCTAGACCAGGTACCTGCAGTCAGACAGTGCGTGTCCAGGGAGGTGCAGAGGAAAGAGAACCCAGGCATGGGATTCCCATGACACCGTGTATTCTCCTTAGTCCTTACGGCAGTGCTGTGAAGGATGGTCCCATCATGCCCATGTCATAGATGAGGCAACAGAGATCAGGATTGCTAAACAGCTCTCCATCAGCACGGTGACTCTTCTCGACTTCTGTCAACACGGACAGAGCATGAGCAGCAGAAAGACACAGATCAACACTGCTTCTCTTTGGGTTCTTGTCACCTCCTGCCTCTTGGCCCCTGCTCACAGCAGGTAAGGAGAACCAACTACACCACCATAACACTGGCTACTCTGGTGTGCTGTGAAGGGAAACCCTGCTGGGCACAGGAAGCTGGAAACAGTAAGAAGAGTGGAAGATCCCGAATCGCGTGCATTCTTTTTTTTTTTTTTTTTTTTTGCTTTTTAAACAATTGTTGGATCACTCTTCATGTGCTTTCAAAGAAGCATATGTCGTTTTTTTCCCATGGGTTTTCAGGAGAGCCATGACATGCACATATATGGCTGTGCGTCTTATTTGTACATAAAACCACCCAAATCAAAATTGATTCATTAATAACCAACTTAAGGAAACTTGAAAGGGAAAAGCCGTATTTCATCCTACTATCTGGTTTGATTTGAATGTGAATTCCAAAAAGCCAGCATCATAACTGGACTAAAGTAATAACACTTTGCTCTGTTTAAAACTTTGAGCAGTTGATCTAGTGAAAATCTGTTGCCAGGAACATTTTAATTTAAATGCATTGCTGTAAATTCAGCTTCCTGATAGACCTATTGTAGTTCAAAGTTCTCACACATCTTTCATGTAAAGCATTCCAATCCAAACTCTCAATAAATACACGGGGGTGGTAAAGGCATCTGCTTAATTTGTGTTGTGTTCAATAAAGACAATGAGCTTCTTGACGGGAAATTCCTTTTTTAAGGTCGGGTGTTCAGTTAGTTTTCAAGGTAGATTCAGAGTCCAGGTTAATATTTTCCTACTAAACTATGTTGTATAGACTAGATAATACAATTAACAGGGAAAGTCGGCAGTTTGTTTTTTCATTCATTATAAGTTTCTGAGTTTTCTGGAGGAATAATGTTGCTAATTAAAAATATGTACTGATTTTTCTAGATTCCACATGCAAATGAAACCATGTGGTATTTGGTTTTCCTTGACTTATTTCACTTACCCTTTAAGTCCATCCAAGCCACACACAAAACATAACAAACAAAAACTGGAAACAGACCCATAAGTACAGAGAACAAAGTGACGGTTGCTGGGGGTGGTGGGCAAAATGAGTGAAGGGGAGTGGGAGGTACAGGCTTCTGGTTATGGAATGAATACATCATGGGAACAGAGGAACAGCATAGGAAGTATAGTCAATAATAGAGTAACAGTGTTGCATGAGGTAACTACACTTGTGGTGGACAGAGCATGATGTATAGATGTGGGAGTCACTAGGTCATACACCTGAAGGTAATGTAACGTTGTTTTATTATTTTATTATTTTCCATCTGCGTTGTTCTAGAAACCTATTTGCTGTCGTTGGTGGATAGCTGCGGCATTTTGCGTATATCAGGAGGTGCCCACTTTCAGATCTTTCCATCCTGTTTCCTTGAGAGCCTTGGGGTAGGCCATCTGTCACTTGGCCCCTAGTGGAGGTTCCGTGTCATTGCACAGCGTTGGGCGCTGACATCGCTGAGCACCTGCTACCTGCAGGGCTGTTTCTGAGGGTTTCAGGTGGGTTCACTCATTTGATTCTTGCCCACAGCAAACCCAGGAGATACATATTATAATCACCACAGTTTGGAGCTAAGGGCATGAGACTCATCAGCATTAAGGAACTTGCCCAAATCACACAATTAGAGCTTAGTTTAAAACCAGATGCTCTAGATCCCCAGCCTACCCTGTTTACCCCATTTACCCGGGCTTGCCATCGCAGTGAGATGATTATGCCCACAAAATACCAGGGATCACAAAAAACTCAGTTTCTTTTATCATTTTGAAAATAGTTTCAAAATGAAACTATATATTCTGAAGCCAATTATCAATTTTGATCTTAGAAATTTATTTTGTGATTCTTAAATATAGAAGTCCAAGTTAAGAAAAATGTTGTCTTCTTCAATTCTGCCAGGTTTAATAAAGAATGTCCTGCTCAATTAATAAAGGAGAGAGAGAGAGAGAGAGAGAGAGGGAATGAATTACTTTGTCTGGTGTCCTATTGGGGAATAGCTGAGGAATGAAAACATTAATGAGTAGAGAGAAACACCGTAAGGTCCTGTGGTAACTGTGAGAGAGAGAATATTACATTGTTCTTTCCTGCTGTGAAGAAACCTAGTGTGTAGTCATTGAGAAAACAGACCTCCAAAGTTGAGCCACAGGGTGGGACCACAGGAAGGAGTGCGGACAGCCGAGGAGGAAGGACTCACAGCGAGTGATCAACAATGAAGAAAGGCCCAATGGACTGCTGCATGGGAGGGAAGAGCCTTCATGAAGAAGCAGGCTGGTAACTGGTTTGTCAAGGTCCATGAGCCTGAGAGGAGGGAGGGCTTGCCAGGGAGGGAGAATGGTGAGAACAGAAGCTTGGCTGGAGGTGGAAAAGGAGCAGAAAATGGTACAGAGTTGGTTCTGGAGACAGCGGGGACTTAGGAGAAAAGTTGAAGGTGAAGTTAAAGGCCTGCACTGGAGCCAAGCTGAGGACCTACTTGGGTACTAGACTGAGCAGATGCTAGTTTTGAAAGTTTGTGAGTAGCAGAGAAGGTGAACGCACATAGCAATTACACAGCTACTGTGAGACAGCCGTGGTGCCTGTATTATAAATATGATCCCGTGAATCTTGAAATTGATCATTTTTTCCCGTTATAGGGTAGAGGCACGTGAGCCTGAAGGATGATCATCAGCTTGCCCCTGGCTCTTGCCAACCAGTAAGAGCTGTGTATTTTGAGCTGCATGGCGACCTGACGTTTTTCTGCTGAAGGTTGAGAGGTTTCATCCATGAATTTGGGAAGACATGTGCCAGTTCAAGAAATTTGTCAGAAACATGACCGGACAAGGATCAACCGATTGGGAAGCTGAGTTTTAGCCACATTTAAAAAAAAGAGAAAGAGAGAGAGAGAGAGAGAGAGAGAGATGTTGCTGATATACAATGTGAAAGAGGCCTAAGAAAATGCCAGGTTATTTCACTTCCTCTTGGTCCTGTCGGGGAGCTCCTCTAGCTGGCTTCCCAATGAAATGCATTTTAAATCTCAGCCGCTGGCTCACTGTTACTAGGGCTTTAAGGGAAGGAGCTGGAAACCAAAATTCTAGTCTAGAATTAATTCAGAGTTGTGTAAAAACTTACCATAATGAATCAGACCAAGCATGATAAATTTAATTATAATTGACTTTGTGGCGGTATTGACATTCATTTGCACGTTCACCAAGACCGTGGAATTTTTCTTCCCTATGAATGTGAACACTGACGAAGGGTCAAAGCACAGACAGGGGAAATAATGAATTTGCCTGTAATGAAAAGGCAAGCTGGTCTCAGGAAGCAGGTCTCCTATTTAGAGCAAACTTCCTAGACTTAGTCCATTGGGCCCTTCTGTTTATCAAAGTACATTGTCCCTTTAATTAGAACACCCTGATTCTCTCAGCTCGGAGGCCTGTGACACAAATGGGGTGGGTGGGTATCAACCATTAGAAGGAGAAAGCCACCTCTAACTGCTTAGCAAGGAAATCAGGAAGCCCCCAGGCTCACTCCTGGGAAGGCCAGGTCTTCTGTCTCTCCAGTCCCTGGACCACAGTCCAGCTCCTGCCAGCGTTGGTTCCCTGAAGGTAGAATCATTAGGACCCGAAGACCCAGGTTTCCTCATTCATACCTGCGAACCTGTGAATGGAAAGAACTCCTTCTGGGCATTCCCCAGGAGAGAAACAGGAGTCGCCTCTGAAGCAAGCAGCAAACATTCCTTGCGCTTCACTGGTCCAGGGCGGCCATGTTTCCACTCCAGCCCCAAGCAGTGACAATGGGGATGGGCTGAACCTGCTTGACTTGGCTTAGTCAGGACTATGGAAAGAGTTGTTAAAGGAGTGGATGATGAATGAATAGGTGATGGATAGGATCACATTTTGATAAATCACCTGAACATAATGACTGCCTGAATAAAAGTAACGTTCTGGTAATGAGGACTAGCTGAAGAAATAGATGCTGGGCATGAGGTAAATGAAATGCGTCTACATGCAGCCATCTCTATATGCATGTGACTGAGTGAAGTATCAAAAAGAAAGAACACCAACTGGCACTATTTAATCACTGGTGGTGGTGGTATTGGGAGAGCTGGGGCTTCTCCTGGGAATAATAAAGCAGTACTATCCCTGACTCGTGTCTTATGATTTAAAGGCTTCCATTTGGTTCTAAAGGTCTGAGGTGTGGAGGGTGGGCAGTGGGGAACAGCTTCGGTGGTTCAGGTCCATTAAAGGCCATCCTGGATTTTTCTAGAAGCAAGATGCATGCTTAGCGTTGAGGCAGCAGAAGTGGCCCTGATTCGGGATGTGGAACGTGGCCATCCTGAACTTGGGACATGAACTGAGTGTGCTGGTGTGCACTGAGGTGACAGGTGCTGTGATGTGTGGGAGGAGTTCACATACTCAGGGGCCGTGAAAAAAGCCCATGGTTGGTGCAGAGGAGTGAAGTTCTTGATTGTAATGGAACAGACTCCGTCTGTG
Source organism: Panthera tigris (assembly GCF_018350195.1). Taxonomy (NCBI): domain Eukaryota; kingdom Metazoa; phylum Chordata; class Mammalia; order Carnivora; family Felidae; genus Panthera; species Panthera tigris. Next base: position 231,325,698 of record NC_056660.1, read on the forward strand.
TCCATATCTTCAAGAAACAATGGTGGATTTAGAATGTGTCAGCAAGCTTATGGTAACACATACCAGGGTTTCTGTAGAACCTGTACAGGGAGGGATCGGGGCAAAGAACATGAATAGTGAATTGGCCGAACTTCTCAATAACCAGCAGGTGAAGGGCTGAGCAGATTTAACTTCAGTGAAATAGAGAAATGTGACTTTTCTGCCACTGCATGTTTTGCAAGGCAACATGCACATGGGATTAATTTTGTTCTTGGTCTAACAGACTGATACCCAGGCACTGGAAAGAGAGAAAGGCAGGTGTTCAGTGATTAGGTAGGTGCACGCTCAACACTTGTCTTCTGACCGTTGGCCACCATTTGTTCCAATATCCTCTCCACCCCTTTCTCCTGCCCTTTCTGCAGCTCCTATTGTGCGTATGTTGCTCTGCTTGATGATGTCCCATAGGTGTCTGAAGTTTGATGGCGTCTAAAGTTCTGTTTATTTCAATTAATTTTTTTTTTAAATTTCTGTTTCTCAAGTTAACTATCCTCAAACGTGCCAATTCTTTCTTCTGCCTGCTCACATCTTCTGCTCGGCCCTTCTAGTGACTTTTTAAAATCTCAGTTCTTGTTGAATTTCAGCTCAAGAATTTCCATTTGAATTTTCCATCTCATTATTGACCTTCTGTATTTGACGAGACGTATCCCCATTCTTTCCTTTATTTCTTTAGACACAATTTCTTTAAGTCCTTTAAAAAATGTTTACAATGGCTACTTTAAAGTGTTTGTCAAGAAAGGCCAATACCTGGGCTTGCTCAGGGATGGTGTCTATTGGCTGCTGGTTTTCTTGTTTGTGGGCAATACTTTCTTGTTTTTGTCCATGTCATTTTTGTTTAAAATAGAACATTTCAAATAATATAATTTGGCAACTCTGGAAATCAGTTTGTCACTCCTTTTCAAGGTTTGTTGGTGTTGCTGTTTGTGGTGGTATTGTTTGTTTATTGACTTTCAAATCTATTTCTGTAAAGTCTGTATCTTTCCTCAAGTCTTCATTCCATTATCTCAGCGGTCAGCTAAGGATTGCAAAAAGATTCCCATAATTGCCTGGAACCTCTGGTTCTTCCAGTGCAACACCACTCAGATCAGGTAACAGGTAACGGTGCCCATTTTGAGTGAGGCTCTGAAAGATTCCCAGCCCCACTCTGCTCCCTCTGGTACCAGGAGCTGGGATTTTATCTTCCAAGGCTGTTGTGGATCTGGGCAGCAGGGGTGGGAGCAGGTACGAAGTGCCACAAAGTGCACTGTTCTTCCTGAGATTTGGCTGTTTTTCTGGCTCAAACACTCACAGGGTTACTGCAAGCTGTTAGTTAATTTCAGACTCTTGAAATAGTTGATTTTGACACATTTTTCTGGATTTTTCCCTGCTTTTCTAGAAGGGAAAACTTTTGGAAGCCCTTACTGTGGCATTTTTGCTGACATAACCCTAACGCTGCTTTTATGTCTCTGTCTCTTTGTGCATGCTGTGCTCTTGTATCCATCCACGAGGAATGGTGAAATTGGATTGACTTCTAAATTTTTGTTAACATTTATTTATTTTTGAGAGACAGAGAGAGGCAGAGTATGAGCAGGGGAGGGGCAGAGAGAGAGGCAGACACAGAATTTGAAGCTGGCTTCAGGCTCCAAGCCGTCAGCACAGAGCCCGACGCGGGGCTCAAACTCACAAACTGCGAGATCATGACCCGAGCCGAAGTCAGACGCTCAACCGACTGAGCCACCCAGGTGCCCCTGGATTGACTTCTAAGAGGGGTAAAGAGAACCTTAAGCCATATAAGAATAAGAGATGTGAATTGCAACCACTAACTCTGGGGCTGAGGGAAGGAAGGAACTTGGAAGACCCTCAGCGCCCCACCCCCAAGGCTAAGACTGAAACTTTGAGTATATCTGTGGCCAATAATCTCCTCTTTCAGGATGACAACTAAAGACAGTAAAGTTACCTCCAAGAACTGATCCATAAAAATAAAAAATAAAAATGGACAAAAATGGAAAGAAGAAAGAAAAAACAAACACATATAATATGATAAAATATAGAAATATATTTTAATCCTAATTTTTAAAATTGATCATGAAACTGTTGTTGATTATCTCTGGCTTTTTCCTTCCATTGACAATTTTACATTTCTCTTGCCCTCAGCTATAATCGGAGCTTGTCCGGGTTCCCTATCTAGGGAAGTGGTCCAAACTTTCTTTAAAAAAAAATTTTTATTTATTTTGATGGGGGAGGGGTCAGAAGGAGAGAGAGAGAGAGAGAGAGAGAGGGAGGGAATGTCAAGCAGGCTCCACATTGTCAGCATGGAGCCCGATAAATGGCTCGAATTCACAGACCATGAGATCAGGAGTCGGATGCTTGCTTACGCAACTGAGCTATTCAGGCACCTTGAACTTTCATCCCTGTATAGTACTGATACTGAAAAGTTCGACCATATTGATTAATGCAGTTTTCTATTAATTTTTACAGTTGAGTATGGTGGTATTAGATGTTAACCCAGAGAATCCCTATGGGTTCTAGACACAGTCTTCCCTGTCTGCCATTGTGTAGCAGGGATAATGAGAATCAATTATTTCACCCAGTAGAGTAACTCCTTTTATCTCTGTTGGTTCAATGGCATAAAAGGACTAAAATGTCCAGATGGCAGGCTCATTTTCCAATTCAATGAACCATTGTTGTTTCTCTTGGTGTAACCAGTGTCTTTTGGGAAATAAGACATCAAAACTAGCAGAACTCAATGTCTCTGGGACAGAAAGTAAAACTTTTGTGAGTTATTAGGAATAACATTGGCAGGAGGCATAATCTACCCCTGGCTTCCCAGACTCATGTATTCTGACTGTGGGGGAGAAAGTATCATATAGTGGTCTCTGATTCAAAGAAAATACTGCGTCCTGTAAGACAGACACAGTTCTCTTAGTATATTGTGTTCAAATTGCTGCCATAACAGGAGCCCCAGCTAACCGCTCCACCGTTGAATTAGTCCAATTGCTCCCAAGTCCTGGGATATAGGACAAGACCAGTTCATTCCATGGATGTAAGCCCATTGCTGTACTTACTGCAGTGAAGTCAGTTCCTGATTGGATGTGTCACCGTGCAGAACATCATGATGATAAATTAGTCTATGGTTGGTGGTGCGGTCAAGGTAAATTCATATCTAGAATGTGTCTGTTCCAGTGAGGAATGTGTATATTATTGGAGATATATCCACATTTTATAAATAGGGAGCTCTTTAACCTGCTTTTCATCTCTTAACACTCTGTGAAAATGTTTCACGCAATAAGTTGTTAGGTATTCTTCCCCATCATGTCAAGGGGCCTCATTCATGTCACATTCATGCCAAGAATGTGAAATCCTTGCTTGTGGGAAGTGAGGTGGTTTCCCAGTGTCATTAGTACAAACAAGGCTGAGATTAATAGCTGTGAAAGTATGTCTTAAGACATTTCCTATGAGTGGAGTTATGGGTTCGCACCCAGTCACTTATTTGAGGCTTTTGATTGCATTTTTAAATTGCTTTTTAGAAAGGTTATGCCAATTTGTGTTTCCACCCTTTCTCCAAGTGAGGAGAAAGTGAAGCCCAGCTGTATGAATGGTGCTAACCATCTCAACTGAGGTCACAGGAACCACTCTTGGAACAGTGACATGGTTGTGTGAAATAAGGCTATAGTCAGTAGCCTTTGCATTAATAAATCCCTTCTGTGTTAATGATTGAGTAGCAGTCCTTCCTCCCAGGTGTCCCCAGTTATTTCTGGAAGTTCTTCGGGGATGCCCTATGTGTCCTTCTCTCTGAGAAGGTTTCCACTGACTAGAACACTGACTGCACAGCGCCCCAAGGACTCTCCTCCTGCCTCAGTTCGTAAGAAAACACACAGAAGTTCTCAAAGCTGCTGGATATCTAGGTAGGTTGTTGCTGGGCAGAGGTGAGAGTGAGAGGGGGCCTCCCACAAAACTTAAAGGTGACCTTGAAAGACAGTGGTAGAAGAAAATTCTCCAAGCGGGACTGTAATACTGAAGCTTTGATTCCCAAGTGTTATCAGTTACAATACTGTGCAGCTCCCTTTGTAAACCAGGCTTGAGTCTTCACTTTATCCATCCACTGGTTGTAAGAAATTCCCCAGGAAGCTGCAAGAATGAATTGAAGGAAAAGAAGCAAGTCAACAGAGTTAATAATGGAGGATTCTGAGCCACTTGCTTACGGGACAAAACTATTGTAAAGATTTCTAACAGAAAATCGTAGCGATTCATTTAAGAAAATGATGCAGATTAGTCTGCAGTCTTAAAAAGGAACAAATGAAGAATCTTCAGGTCAATTAAAAATCAAGTTAAAATAGTGTATACAAAACCAGTTCTTTTCTTTGAAAACTAATTACCCAAAAAACTCAATTACTAAGATGAAAAATATCATACTTATTAATAGAAGAAAAGAAATGCACACCTTTTCAATTATATAATACTGGTTATTATACAAAAACAGACACATCGATCAATGGAACAGAATAGAAAACCCAGAAATGGACCTGCAACTATATGGTCAATTAATCTTCAGCAAAGCAGGGAAGAGTATCCAATGGGAAAAAGACAGTCTCTCCAACAAATGGTGTTGGGAAAACTGGACGGTGATATGCAGAAGAATGAAACTGGACCACTTTCTTACATCATACACAAAAATAAATTCAAAATGGATGAAAGATCTAAATACAAGACAGGAAACCATCAAAATCCTAGAGGAGAACATAGGCATCAATCTCTTTGACATTGGCCATAGCAATTTCTACTACACATGACTCCAAAGGCAAGAGAAACAAAAGAAAAAATGAACTATTGGGACTTGTCAATATAAAAAACTTCTGCACAGTGAAGGGAACAATTAACAAAGCTAAAAGGCAGCCTATAGAATGGAAGAAACATTTGCAAATGACATCTCTGATAAAGGATTAGTACCCAAAATTTATAAAGCTCTTATGAAACTTAACACTCAAAAACCAGATAATCCAGTGAAGAAATGGGCAGAAAGCATGAATAGACATTTTTCCAAAGAAGACATCCAGATGGCTAATAGACACATGAAAAGATGGTTAGTGTCACTCATCATCAGGGAAATACAAATCAAAACCACAGTGAGATACCACCTCACACCTGTCAGGATGGCTAAAATTAACAACAAAAGAAACAACAGGTGTTGGCAAAGATGTCATCCTGGTGGATGAGGGTCCAAGCATAGGATTAGGAAGAAAATGTGACTTGGTTGAAATAGTAGTGGAAGACAACACTATGCAGGGAGACAAAATGTACAGTTGCTCAGGCTGAAGAATTTTTCTCTGTACTTCTTTTCAGAGCAGTACATTTTTGTTGAAGAAACAAGGTGATATGATCAAGCTCTATCCTTCGTAACATAGGCTACCGAGAGGCTGAATGCTTGGTATCTATAGCTCAAGACTTGAATTCTTGGCAAAAATCTAGTTTTATGTGTTCTGATGGTTTCCAGGCAAGGAACGTTCACATCCTACTTGGATAAGATTTCAAGGTCTTGTGACTCAGCCTGGTTTTCTTTCTCTCCTGGTTGGTGTGCAAACTACATCTAAATTCTCCTGGGGTTGAGTCTCTGCTTTTGTAGATTGCCTGGGATTGGCTGTTCCTTATATACATTCCTCCGTCAGTCTTAGCAAGAATATTCAGATGGTTTTCTCATGAACCTGATTTAATTGACTATCATTGCTTTTGTTCTTTTTATTACTGTTTTCTCTTCACTGGATTTCATTGTACTTGTCATAGGTTTCTCCATCTTGATGAAGTGGATAGCTAAGGACTTAAAGTACACAAAATTATATTTAACACTGCCATTACCAATGCCATTATTTATCTATAGATTAAGTTACTGCTTATTTCAAGCGATTCACTTGACTTGAATTTTCAATTTCAAATGCTGTGTGTGTGCTTTTGACACGTCAGTCATCTTGTTTCAGGGTAGAAAGTACTTGAATGAGGAAAAAGGGACCCTAAAAAAATAATGTAAATAAAGAACATTTTCTTTAAGTTAATAATGACATCATACAAATTTTCTTGGCTTTGCTTTAGAAGCATCTTAAATTCCAATACGAAAATTTAACACAAAATAGAAGTGCCAAATGTATACAAAGAATTTGTAATATTCTTTTCACTATTCTAAGCACTGAGAATACAATGGTAAATAATATGGTGTCCTTAATTTTGAAGAGATCATATTCTAGAAGGTGAAACAGATATGTATATGTGTTATTGCTTACAGTAAGGATGTTAATAAAGTGCTACAGTTCTATAAAAAATGACAGATAAAAAGGCATCACAGGTGATATCTGAGTTGCGTCTTTAAAAATTTCTTGAGATTTAGGGGTGCCTGGTCGGCTTAGTCAGTTAAGCGTCTGACTTCAGCTCGGGTCATGATCTTGCAGCTCGTGAGTTCGAGAACTGTGTCGGGCTCTGTGCTGACAGCTCAGAGCCTGGATCCTGATTCGGATTCTGTGTCCCCCTCTCTCTCTGCTCCTCCCATGTTCATGCTCTGTCTCTCTTTCTCTCTCTCTCAAAAATAAATAAACATTAAAAAAAATTTTTGGAGACTTAAAAGGAACACCAGAGACATTTTTTGGAGGGTTTTAGACAGAAGGATATATGAGAATGCTCATGGTGAGCTCAGATGAAGGTAAAATACTGTGACGGCCTCTGGGGTAGAACACACAAGGTGAGCAGAGCAGGGAAACATTCAAATACAGGGCTCAAATACTGGTATTGTTACTTAGTTGGATGCCCCCAAACTACTCTAAGATTCGCCATATTTACCCTGCCTTCAATAGAGAGCCAACAGAACACTGTAGACAGAATGGTGAAGTCCCCAGCTTCAAATCAGAAAGGTGTTTCTGGCAGCCATTTGGGAGTTGAAGGGAAACAAAAGTAGTAGTCTGGGAGACAGGTGATCTGGGCAGAGACTCATGTGGTGAAGAATGGAGGCAGAGGCGGAAGGACAAGAGAGATGTGAGACATAGAGGAATGTGGGGGAGGGGAGGAGGAAGAAGGTTGAAGGCTTAAGTGTTAGGGCTTGAAAAGCTGAGTGGAAGGTGGCGGACATTGGCAGGTAGACAAAGTGGGTTTCGTTTGAGATCTGATGAGTTTCGGCACCTGGTGGCTGGAGCCCAGCGGAGGGCTGCAGTACCCATTTTCTATGACGCAGGTGCTGTTTGACCCACAGACATGACACCTAGAGAGTCAGGGACGGGGCATGAGAGAGAGTCTTTGTTGGGGGCCAGCCACCGAAGCGAAGCCTCAGCAAGCGTCCCGAGCCGACGCAGAGAGGGCTCAGTCGTTGCGGCTGGGATTGAGCTCAGGGTGGAATTAAAGTCTTCCATGACACGGATGAAAGAGATGATGTATGGTGAGGACTATAGGCAGTTTAAAAAAATGTTTATATTAGGAAATCAAAGGAAATGTTTGGGCATGAAAGAGACAGGGAAGCCAGGTTGCTGCGAACTGAATTATTAATGAAGAAAGATGGAACCTCATATTTGGGATGGTGGCTTAAATAGCTTGGGTGTGAATCCAAAGCAAAGTGAAGCTGGATGGGACTCCGGGATCAGAAATGCTGGGAAAAGGGAACATGCCAAGGAAAAGAGTACGAAGGAAGAGAGAGAAAGAGAGGGAGGGAGGGAGGGAGGGAAGAAGGGAGGAAGAGAGAGATCCTTTAAAAATAAGAAGCAGGGGCACCCGGGTGGCTCAGTCAGTTAAGCACCTAAGTCTTGGTTTCGGCTCATGTCATAATCTCACGGTTCATGGATTCGAGCCCCACGTTGGGTTCCACGCTCTCAGTGCGGAGCCTGCTTGGGATTCTCTCTCTCCCTTTCTCTCTGTCCCTCCCTTGCCCTCTCTCAAAAGAAATAAATCAACTTAAAGCAATAAAATAGGAAGCAAAAAAATTAAAAATAAGGTAGGAAGCAGATGATTTGAATACCACTGACTTCCTTCTAAGGAAAGGAGATCATGGTAATGGGTAGCTCTGAGTAGATTACCCAGAAGTTCACAACATGATGCCTACTGTGCCCAGCAGAGAACACAGAATAAGGAAAGCCTCCAGGAAATGCACATCATGAGGCATCCGACAAAGTCCATTAGCCCTGAGGAGTCACAGGATGTGGTAGGGGGTTAGGCATGGGGAAAGGTGGGTGAAAAGTGTAAACAGACAACTTTGGAGAATAATCATGGATCATAAAAAGCCCTGTATACTCAGCCTTTGTTTTGGAAATTGAGGGCCACTGAGGGTCTCTGAAGTTTGTCTTGATTTATGTTTCTGATTATAGGAAGAATATTCTGATAGACAGTGTGATGGTTAATTTTACGTGTCACATGACTGGGCTAAGGGATGTCCAGTCAGCTGGTAGAACCTTCTTCGTGGGTGTGGCTGTGAGGATGATTCAGGAAGAGATTGGCATTTGAATCAGCAGACCCAGTGAAGATGTGTCCTCACTATTGTGGGTGGATCTCTTTCTATCTGTTGAGAGCCCGGCTAGAATAAAATGGCTGACGAAGGGACAATTCTCTCTTTCTTGAGCTGGCATATCCATTTTCTCTTGCTCTCAGAATCAGGGCTCCTGGATCTTAGAACTTCAGACTTTGGGTCCTGCACCAGAGATCCCTCTTCCTTCCTTCACTCTCAGCCTAAATTATACAACCGGCTTTCCTGATTCTCTGGCTATGCAGGTGGCATATCTTAGTCTCCATAATCACAGAAGTCAGTTCTCATAATAAATATCCTCTTATGTGTCCATATATATCCCATTGGCTCTATTTCTCTGGAGGACCCTGACTGATACAGCGAGCAATCAGAGAGCAGAAATACCAAGGAGGTTCAGATGAGAGATGTTAAGGACTCACATTAGGCAATGGGGACGAGGGGCAAGAGAAGGAGATGGGCACAAGAGATACTCGGGGGTAAGAATCCACAAAAATGGGGAGTGGCTAACCCCGGGGGGCTGGTGGCTCCGGGCTGACTTCCAGGTGTGTGGGTGGATTTGATACAGAGTGAACTGAAATAGATTAAGGTGAGGAAGGAGAAACAGGTTCAATTCTGGACCTGCCAAACTTGAGGAGCCTTTGAAACCTACAGGGGAGATGTCAGGGGGTGGCGGGTATGCTCGTTAAGGTGACCCTCACTGCTGGAGCAAACGAAAGCACACAGATATAGCTCAAGCATGAATTAAAAAGCTACTTCTCATTCATGTGAATCCCATATCTGGTATTCCTGATTGGCAGAAGGCTCTCCTTCAACAGGTGGTTCAGAAACCTTAGCCTCCTTTTATCTTGTGCTTCTGCCGTCTCGAACGTGCGATTTCCGAGATCCACCTGCTTAGTGATGGGGGGAAAGGGCCCGAAGGATCAAATGAGAGAGGTTCCTATGGGAAACTATACATTCAGACCTAAGACACACATCCCATTGGCTGACACCCAGTTATATGGCCACACCTAACTGCAGAGCGGCCTGGGGCACGTAGCAGATAGAGCCAAGAGAGCCGTTAACTTTATTTGGCACTGTGATTTGTGTGGGGCAGAAGACGGCTTAGGCTGCGGGAGGGGGGCACTGGCCATGTGCTTTATCTTGATGGGTGCTGGTTGCGGGGGGCCTTCCTGTTGTGAAAATCCATTGATGTGCATGCACCCTTACGATTCGCGCAGTTTCTGTATATTACATTTCAATAAAACAGCCACTTGAAAATAAATTTTGTACATATTTTAGAATTTCTGCTCAGACATCCTAATAAAGAAATTCGTTAACCACCATCTGAACTCAGAACTCTCCCTGATTAGGAAATATTGGCATCTGCTCCCTCTTTTCTGTCTCTATTCACATCCTATTACATTTCACTTATTTCCCTTCCCTAAAAGTGGAGAGTATCTTATCCCCCAAACGACTCCCTCTGGCAGATTGTTTTGCGCAATCTGATCTAATGATGACTGGATTTTTTTTTGATGTTCAGCGTGAGCATTTTCTGGTTCGGATCCCTGAAAGGTCTTCAGCTGCATTGTGAGTCTTGTGAAGAATTTCACACAGTACTTGAAGGTCTCTGGTGGGGACGGCTCTCTGGCCGCCAAACACTCATGCACCTCGTCCATAACGTAGCTATTTTTGCTGGCCCCTTTTTATTCAAACGGGGACACTGGCTTCTAGCAAACTGAAGGTGGGCGGATGTAATTTATGCTTCTTCCAGTTCTGACCCTTAAAAGCTCTCGGACGGGCGATCCACTCCTTCTCTTTCTCCGTCAGCCGGGAGGTCGCCACTGCAGTGTGACCCGGGGACGCTTGCGGGTGGCAGAGCTTCCAATGGCGTGGGCCTCTGAACAACCGCAAAAGGTTGAACGCATCCATCGTACTCTACGGGAGCAAGCAACGACTTCCTATTATGCTGAGTCACTGACATGTCAGTTTCCTCTGTTCTTTAAGTATTTTGCTTGTCTTGAAATAGCAGTTCATTGCTCGCTCCGAACTGTTAACCACGTGTCCTTGTAGGACCACTGGCTCCCACAGCTCAGAATCTCCCTACTCTAGGGTATACCAGCGAGGCGGGCTCTCCCTGAGTCGGTCATCATAATCCGCAGTCCCATTCGGATCCGCCAAATTCACTAGTTCTATTGTTCATTGGCTTCGTAATACAGGAGAACAGACAAACCTGTCTGTGTGGAGAGAGCCTCGCAGTGATGTGGATTTTGGTCTTCCTTAATTTGCTGCTGCTTTGAGTATTTCTTTCGAACGCAGCGTCAAAGGTGAAAGACTGATTCTCAGAGAGAGAACTGGCATCCAATGATCCCTAGTGATCCTGGCGATTAAAAATCTGCCGGCGCATACAACCTGCACGTGGGATGCCTGTGTTAAGATAGTGGGTAGCTGTCATAAATAAAGACAGACACAGCATGCTCATTGGGCACACTGCTGCCTTTCAGCCGAGCTCCAGGCCTGGGTGGGTGGGGGGGCTTTCATTGATGAGGGATGACTTTATTTCTCTTCTCATTAAATCGGATCCCGCATGACCACCGAGCAGTGTGACGAACCAAAGCCTGCCTGCTCCTTACCCCAGGTTTAGATCTATTGAAGAGAGGAAAGATTCCTCCAGGAAAAGAAAATATTTCCAAATTTAATTTTGTATTTCCTCTCAACCCGCATACCCAGCAAGATAAATGCCACCAAACATTTGCTTTCGCTCTCTTATTGAGGCAGACATGTGTAGGGTGAAGTACACTAATCGTCAAGATGCAACTCAACAAACTCTATGTATTTTCACGGACTTGTGCCCTGAGAACATGCCTATCACCCTGGAGGCTCCTGGGTGCTCCCTCCTGCTCAGTACCTTCCTGAAGGCAACTACTATTTTGACTTTTATCGCTACAGCTAAGTCCAAACCGGTTTCTAAATAGTCATCGAACATTTGTCTCCCATGTGCATATATCTCTACTCATGGTTTTGGAAGAATATTACGGAGTTTGTTCTTATTATTCAGTAACCAAATCCTACTTTCTTCCTTTATGGGTTTTTGTTTGTTTGTTTGTTTGTTTTATATGCAGAAAACACGCCTCTGCAATTTTTAAAGGAAACTCTTTAGAAGTCAGAAAATTTTGGGAAGACCCCAAAGGGGAGGTATGAGAGATTAGTAAGGACGTTTAGCTGCATGAAAACCCACGGGTGTCCGGTGGCCAGGGCCTCTGCGTTTCCACCCCCGACCATACTTGGCGCGGCCTGGAGCCCAGTGAGCACAGGTGAGCCACAGCCATCACGTCAATCTGTTACGATTCCCAGTCTATCGTTGGCTGCGTCCTGAATTCTAGAATCCTGATTTTCAACGTTCATAATTTCTGCTGCCTCATCGCTAACATGCAGCTTCATGTGGGTTCACCCGCCTCGTTCCTGATCCCTCGCCAGTGCCTTTTAGGTCTATCATAAGTCTCGAAACAAAGTCGTGCAAGTTGTCCAGCTTGGTAGTCCTTTTTGAAAAATTGTTTGGGCTATTGTAATTTATATGCATTTCCGCATACATTTAGAAATGGTTTATCTGGGGCACCTGAGTGGCTCAGTCACTTAAGCATCTGAATGTTGGTTTTGGCTCAGGTCATGATCTCACGGTTCATGAGTTCAAGACCGTGTCTCTGTCCCTCTCCCCTCTCAAAAATATGTAGATAAACATTTTTAAAAAATAAAGTCAAACAAGGATAAGATTTTTATCTACCTTCTGTGTGAGAACATATGAATTGCCCATTTAATGCTTAGAAAGACTGGAATATGCTTACAGGTCGATAAAATACAGTAGCATACCATTTGAGGCCAAATAAAATGACTGCTTGGAAACAGAATCCTGACTATATACACCTTTACAAAATCTTATTCCCAGTTTTAATCATTGGGCTGTGCACTGAAAGCAAGGGAGCCTGCTTGGGATTCTCTCTCCCCTTCTCTCTGCCCCTCCCCCATGCGTTCTCTATAAAGAAACAAACAGATGAACTTAAACAAAGAAATAGTTTATCAAATATCCTTAGCAACCTGTCAGAATTTGATTTGGAATTACCTTGACTCCATGGATCACTTCGTGAAGCATCGATATTTTGACTATATTGAGCGTTCCAATCCAGTGAGAAAATATTGTCTTTTCATTTACATAGTTCTTTAATTTCTCTCACCAATGATTTATAGTGATCAGTGTATAGATCTTTAATACTTTCATTATAGGTGTCCTTGTTTCATGTTTCTCACGTAATTCTGAATGACTTCTTTCTTTTTTCAAACACTTTCTTGTATCTCTCTATATACAATGTCTTTTTGTGTATACTATCATTATTGTGTGTGTTGACTGGATCCTGTGACTGTGCGAACATCACCCATGAGTTCTGCCGGCTTTTAAGTGAGTCTTTAGGCTGTTCTAGGTGAAGAGTTCGTGTCATTTCTGAATAAGGGCAACTTTACTTCTTTTGCATTCTATATTTTAAAAAGGTCTTCTCCCTGCATTATTTCAATGGCTGAGGTCTTCAATATAATGTGTAATAAGCCTGGTGAGAGCAGTCCCAATTGACTTATTCCCAAACTTAGAGAGGAAGTATTTCTTTTTCCACAATTCTGTATTATGTTAGGTATAAGGTGTTTGTGTGTGTGTGTGCGTGTGTGTGTGTGTGCGTGTGTGTGTGTGTGTTTGCTTTTTGTTTTTTGTAAGTGACCTTTATTGAGGTGAGATAGTTCACCTCTAGTTCCAGTTTGGGGAGGGATTTTTAAAATTGTAAACATGATCATATAGTTTTCCTTCTATATACCCCTCATACAGAGAATTTAATTAATTGGTTTTTGATTGGTAAATCAACTTCACATTCCTGGGGATAACTTCATTTGGCCATGAGGTATTAAGTTTTTTCTGTATTTCTGTATTTGTTTCACTGTACAATAATATTTTGTAAAGGGATTTTGTGTTCTTAAGAATGGTAGCTTTATTTATATTGATCTATTCTATTTATATTTATTTATATTATCTGGTTTGGGTAATAACACCAGTCTTATAAGAGGATTTGTAGATGTTTTGTTAGTTTATTTTTTTAATATTGAATAAGATTGGTATTATTTTTTGTAAACTGTTTGGAGGGATTCACCAGTAAGGCCATCTGGGACTGCTGTGTCTTTGTAAAAATGTTCTTAGTTACAAATTCAATGTATTTAATAGATACAGGGCAATTCAAATATTCTTTTTTTGGGTCAATCTTATTTTTATCTTTTGAGGAACATACCTATTTAGATGGTCTGTTTAAATAAGTAAATCTGGGGGCACCTGGGTGGCTCAGTCAGTTAGGCGTCTGACTTTGGATCAGGTCATGATCTCATGATTTGTGAGTTCGAGCCCCGTGTCAGGCTCTGTGCTGACAGTTCAGAGCCTGGATCCTGCTTGGGATTCTCTGTCTCCTCTCTCTGCCCCTCCCTGACTTGTGCTCTGTCTCTCTCTGTCTCTCAAAAATAAATAAATGTAAAAAAAAAAAAAAGAAAAAATTAAAAAAAAATAAGTAAATCTGTTCATAGTATTACCTTGTATCTTCCTACTGTCTATAGGGTCTCTGAGAACTTCTTTTATTTTTCATGGTGATTGCTATCGACTGAATTGTGTATTTCCAAAATTCCTGTTGAAACCATAGCCCCAATGTGACTATAGTTGGAAATGGGGCCTATATGTACACAATGAAACAAAGTCATAGGTGTGGGACCTGAATCCCATAGAACTGGTGTCCTTATAAGGAGAGGAGGAGGCATCAGAGAGGTCACTGTGTGCACACCCACAGAGGAAAGGTCCCATGAGCACCCGGAGAGGAGGTGGCTGCCTGCAGGTCAGGAAGGGAGGTCTTGCCAGAAACCCAACCTGATGTGACCCTGACCCTCAACTTCTAGCCTCCAGAACTGGGAGGAAATACGTTTCTGTCGGTTCATCCCTCTGCCTGTGTCGTTTTGTGATGGCAGCCTGAGCAGAAGAAGACAGCACTCAGCCTTGTGTTTGCTCTCTTTCTTCCTTCTCTAGTATAGTGAGAGTTTTATACATTATATTCATATATTCTAAGATCCAGCTTCTGGTTTCTTTATTTTTCTCTACTGTCTCTGCCTCATTGTTTGTACTCTTTATTGTGTCCTTCAGCATACTTATTTTGGCCACACTTGCTTTTTTCTAGCTTCTCAAGGTGGAAGCTCTTATTACTGACCATGAACCTTCTACATGTAATACACTCTGATGTTGTTGGGCTTACGTGTGTCTTCTTACTACGTGGCGTCCATTCGTGCCGCGTGTCCGTGCTTCCTTCTTCCTTTTTCTCCTGTCTCCTTTGAGAATAAGCGAGTCCGAGGTAATATTCTATTTTTTTCCTCCACTTTTGGACAATTTGCTAAATCCGTTTCATGTATTTACTTTTCATGATAGCTCTAGTGGTTGTGCTGTATATACTGTCATTGTCACGGGCTAGTTCTTAATTATATTTGACCATTTCAAACGTAGTGTGTGAGCCATGCATTGACCTGCGCTTCCTGCTTCCAGTGAACCTGCCAGTGCTTTCGGGCGTTTCCCCTCTACATGTTATAACCTTCCAGCTGGTTGTCACAAGGTTTCGTTTAACCAAGTGGTTCCAAAAGTGCAGCCTGGGGTCCCCTGCGGTCCACCAGGTCCTGTTAGGATATCCACCAGATTGAAACTATTTTCATAGCTATAAATCAGCGCTTGCTGTTTTCGCTTTCATATTTTCATAAGGAGAATTTTCCAGAGGCTGTATTATGTTGCATTGCAACAGAATGAATGTGAAAGCACTTCTGATATTTTAGCTGCCTTTCGTTAAGTGAGGCATTGAAAAGATTTGCAAAAATATAAAACAAAGCCACCCTGCTCACTATCTTTTTTTTTCTTTTTTGGAAGATGCAGTTATTTTTATTAAAAAAGATATTATTTTTGTTAACATAGCACAGGTTTATCGTCGGTACTTTAAAACAAATTAATACACGTTTTCATTAATGTGTATTAACATGCATGTCCGTTGGGATTTCTACGATGGCAAATTTGATGGATATAATCCACATTAACAATTCTTAGTAATTTTTGAGACGGTAAAGGTGTCCTGAGACATAAGTTTTTCAGAATTGTTTTTTAACTGTTAATTGTATTTTAAATACATTAAAATAAATCTCTTAATTTTCTCGTATGTTTACTATTTCTAAGGCTCTACATTCCTTTATGTAGACAAGTTTCCATGTGGCATGATTTCCCTTCTACTTGAAGGGATTTCTTTAACATATCTTCTAGAGAAGATGTGTTTGCAAAAACTTGTCTGTTCTTGTTTGACTAACCATGTCTTCATTTTGCCTTCTGGATGGAAATGTAGCTGGATGGGGACTTCTGGTGGGCACCCCCTCCTTATGCTTTGTAGACCCACTGTGTCATGTTCCCTGGAACCTCGTCCAGCTGCTGGGAACAGTTTTTTGAGAAAGTCAATGGGAACTGTGTGTCAAGAAAAGAAAGCAGTTGGATAGAGGATAGATAATAAGCATTAACTCCACGTTTAATTCGATGTGAAAACTGCCCTTTTTACCAATTCATGTTCCCATCAGCAGAAGCTAGGGCATTTCGAGTTGAGTTGCATTATTAAGTTTATAATGTTCACCTAACCTCAAACCTTTAAAACCTTTGCTCAACAGTCCAAAGAGATTTTTAGTTAAATTAAAAATTCTACCTAACTCAATGGTATTGCACGTTTTTGAGCAGAATATATACAGAAGCAGTTGGATGACCTTTCTAGTTTTTTTCCCCCCAGATTTTATTCTGCTGAAGTGATATTAGTAAGCCTTGCTAGAACATGACAATTCTTTGCAGAATGTCACATTATTATTATTATATAGTTGGTATTTGAACACATATAGCTGGCGTTTAAATTTTCTTAGAAAATTTAAAGAGAACTCATCTTTTCTTCTTTGGCACTGGCAACTTTGAACCTATTCTCTGCAAGCTCCGGAACTTCCAGAAGAAAAAGCACAAAACCATGTGCTGCAGGAGAAGAAGGGACACCCAGCCATTAACATCAAAGGCCAACCAAAATTTATGAGAAATGTTTCGTCAAATGTGGTCTTTTAAAAGAAATGAATGCTTGGGCGCCTGGGTGGCTCTGTGGGTTATGCGTTGGACTCCGGGTTTCCTCTCAGGTCAGGATCTCATGGTTCGTGAGTTTGAGCCCCACATTGGGCTCTGCACTGGCAGCACAAAGCCTGCTTGGGATTCTCTGTCTCCTCTCTCTGCCCCTCCCCTGATCCTTCTTTCTCTCTTGCTCAAAAATAAAGAAATACACATTAAAAAATAATTAAGCAAAAATAAATGAGTGCTTAATACTGTTTGTAAGGGTGCTGTACTTAGGAGCTGAACACTGTCCCCTTTAGAGGAAGCAGAGTGTTGGGGGAGAGGTGGAAAACCACCCCGAAGCCAAAGTCCTGTCCCAACGGGTCTTTGTCCACCTCGGCTCCACGTTCTGGGACCGCCTAGTGACCCCTGACCTCCCGCCGTGGGTATTCCCAGGAGGGCCGCGGCATCACCTGATTCAGGCGTCCTTCACTCCGGGAGCCCTTCGCCATCTGGGCAGATGTGACCCGTTGAGAGCACCGACCTCCAAACCCTGCGGGGCTTCTCGGCACCCAGACACCCCGCACTCTCCCTGCGCCCCCGCCTTCGTCCCGGACTCCTTCTCCCGGATCTGTGCGAATCCTGCTCGGCCTTCAGGGCCCCAGCGAACCACCACGCCCTCCGTGAAGCCATCCGGAGGCCGCAGGGGGAGTTAGCGCTCTTTTCCCTGCAGAAGGACAGACGCTGCCTGGGGTGGTGGTTTACTTCTGTGCCCCTCCTGGGCCTTGCTGGGGTGGGGGTTGCTTTCCAACAGCACGGGCACGTGGTGCAGGTGGAACTTGAGGTTTGCAGGGAGACCTTAGGTGCCCGGAACAAGAACACACACAACTGAATTGTCCCTGCCGCGCCCTGGTCTCCCCCCGCCCAATCTCCTGGTGCACAGTGTCAGTTCCTCCGATGCTCCCCGTGTTCATAGGGTCAGGGAGCAGGGGACACCTGCGTGTGACATCACCAGCAGATGTTCCAGGGTTCGACAAGCTGCCTTGTCAGGAAGGGTGAGCAGTGGCTGGCTTCCGTCTGTTCAGTCCAAATAACCCGGTCCAGCTATGTTATCTCAATGCTGGGCTCCCAAAGCAAGGAGAACAGGGCCACCCAGATTTATCTCTTAAAAAAAAAAAAAAAAGGCCTTGACCTTGTTTGCTTTTTAGCCTCAGTTCTAGCACATAGGCACACAGCGAATGCCCATGATGAACTGGGCGAACATCCGTACCCAAAATGGCATTGACCTTCGGCTGGGGCGGACGGGAGAACTCTGCACGCGCAACAAATGAGCCGACGTTTGAGGTGTAGAAAAAAAACCTTTGACGGAAACTTTCAGGAAGTTGCAACCAATTCCTGTTTGAATAGCAGCCCAGTGTGTGAGTGGCATCAGACCACCCTGTAAAGGTGTGCGAGTCCACAATCGGCTGCCCTTGGGCTGAGCATAATTCCTGACACTTGTGCCTTCCCTACGGGACCAGTCTCTCCGCATTGGCTCAGGTGGCCTGTCTGTGGTGTGCATTTCTGCCTCAAATAGAACAGCCCCGGTGATTGCCATTTTTGTTACTTTTTTATGTTGTACTTATTCTTGAAAGGTCCCTTGGGATATCAAAAATAGATTCTTGTGTTTCTCCTCTATTTTTCTCCGTGTTTCTATAACACAGCTCCATCCCGCTGAGTGTGTTGAAAGTAAAAAGACGCACGTTCAGCCACCAGACAAGTTATAGGCTCTGCTTCCACTCGGGCAGGTGACAGTATTTTAGCATCTTCAGCACAAGAAAGAGAACAGTTTTGCCGAATGTGTTCACTGCCGTCCCAGCTGTTTTTCTGAAGTTTGAGCACTATTTGGCATTTCGATGCCCTATTTTGGAATGCATCAACAAAGAGGAGAGACAGAAGGAAACACATTTTAAAATGACAGAAACACTGGGCAAAGTACACTGGCAATTTCAAATTCAAGTTAGTCCAGAATGGTATCAGCCGGGGGCAGGGGGGCTCAGTTCTCCTCTTCAACCTTCAAACTTGCCATGCGGTATCTGGGGTTCAGCAAATGCCTCACTGATGTTTAATTGGGGGTAATTCCTCCCGTTTCTGTTTGAGTTGACTCATCTTTTCTGGATTTTTGCAGGCTCAGGTGGAAGTTCCTGTTAGAGAATAAATCTCTTCATTAGTAATGTGTCTTCATTAGCAAGCAGCTGTGCTAAATGAACCTTGATATTCCGATTTTTCATGTAATTCTGTGCATATGATCTCAGCTGAATGCCATCTACCCAGTTCATTGCCACAAATATAAGCTAATAACAAATCTCAGGTATGGAATTCAGTGAAACCTATTAACATTGAATCTCAGAGGGAGAAATTAACTTCCTCTGAAGCTGCTCGTACAAGGTCTGTGGTCTCGGACGTCCAAATCGTTGGCCACTAAATTGCAGAGGGAGCTCACGCTGTATCCTTAACAGCTGTCACTTGGATCAAAATCCGTAAAGGTCATCATTGTAAATTTAGCTTCAGAATCAGAAATCTCTGGATCACATTAGCCTCTGTAGATCACACTGGCCAAATCCCGGAAATTGCCAAATGAAGTCATAAACATGTTCTGTAGTTGTCACGCGTGAAAGACAATCTTCATTTTTGTAAGTCACACAGGCTGCTGTATCAGGAGCAGGACGGTCACACACTTGACTAAGTCATTCTCAATAGATCACAAAGCATTTAAAAAGCCCTCATGGAAGGGGGCCTGGAGGGCTCAGTCGGTTAAGCGTCTGACTTCTGCTCAGGTCACGATCTCGCAGTTCACGAGTTCAGGCCCCACGTCGGGCTCTGTGCTGACAGCTGGGAGCCTGGATCCTGCTTCGGATTCTGGTCTCCCTCTCTCTCTCTGCCCCTCCCCCACTCATTCTCTCTCTCTCTCTCTCTCTCGCTCTCTTAAAAATAAAGAAATACATAAAAAACAAAAAGCCCTCATGGAATTTTCAGAAGTTAGGATCTATTGTTTCAGTCAGAAAAGCTATGCGGTGCTCTGACAAGAAATAAATCCAAAACCTCAGTGGTCGGAAAGAGTTAAGGTTTCTTTGTGGCTTACGCGGTGTGAATTGGCAAGGACCCTGTGCCCAGAGTAATCCTCTGATGTTTGCACCAACTGAAGACTCCCCTCAGCACAGGTTATCACGGTTCTACAGCAGGTGTGCTGGGATGTGTTCACACAGTGGTTCTTACAGCTTCCACCCCGCAGTCTTGCTATTTCGCTTCCATTGGTATGCCAGTGGCCAGACCGAGCTCCTTGCCAGCCCCCTTTAAGGAAATTCAGCTGTGAAATGTGCTGGGAGAAGGCGGGCAAGGCAATATCTGGAATGACTATGACATCGTTAGACTGTTGGCAGAAACGCAGATTGGGAAGGAACTTCATGGCGGTGCAGTTTACAAGTTGAGTTTCCAAGTTGAGGAACCACGAGCGCTGGACAACACAGCTCTGTGGCCGGGCCTCAGATGGCCTCACGGCTCCTGGAGACATCATTCACTTCTCAGGGTTGGTGGCTTTCCTCAGGGTCCCGTTTCTTGGCGAGGAGTAAGGGCGTTCCTGGGCAAAAGAAAGGTGCTAGGACAGAAAACATCATCCCACTGCACCCAGAGAACTTTGCGTTTATCCAAAGCTAATTGGAGACCTGGAGACTACGTGGGAACAGAATTGCCTTACTATTTTTAAAATCAGTCTTCAAACCAAGTCCCAGAAGAGAAAAAGATCGTTGGGAACGACTGCCTGACGCTCAACACCCACCTTGCCTGATCATCAGGGCTATATAATCCTGACTACGCTTCTATCGTCCCGATGTCCAGGCTGATCACAGAGCAAGTAAGTAAACCGAAATTTCTGGGGGTGGGGCCCGGATGTGGGAATACCGCAGCCCACTATGGATTTGAACTGTGTAAATTCCCTCACACAAATTCTCTGTGATGTCTATTCAAGGACCAAAAGTACAATAGCAATAGTTAATCTTAATTGTCACAGGTGCACCACTGGAGAGAAGTGGACGGTCTCCATGGTAACGGAGCCTCAAGCTCTGTGACTCCAGGGGTTGAATGGATTTGTGTTCTTGGCTCCTGTGCCTTCCAGCCCGGAACAGACTCGCTACCTTCCTCAGTTGACCGCCTAATGAGAAAGCGTTGCTTTTCAAAAACGTGTTTTTCCTAGAATGTAATTTAGCCTCTTGCAAGCAAAAGGCTTGAGCTATTCAAATAGATGGGGATCCTCTAAAGGAGGTCCCTGAGAATACGGATGGTTCCCAGGGATCACAGGGTTCCCAGGGACCTCTTGCAGGCTAAAGTCTATATGAGAAAATGTAAGTCAGAGCCACTGTCCCGGCATGACTGGCCAGCGAGGCTTGCTGACCTCAATTATTGTCCAGCCACGCCATGATCTCTAACCAATGGGTAGGGGCCCGGATCCAGGCAGACCAGAGCAGGCACGCCAACGTTTGCTTTCACATCTATCAACAGATGTACCGGGCGTCACGAAATAGCCGTGGCTAGAAACGCCAGGAAGGGATCAGCATCTGGACACCAGTGTCACTGGTGGATGGGGACCTTTCGCACCAGATGGAAGTGGGGTTCACAGCCACTGCCCAGACCGGAACCGGTGGCCCTCAGGCAGCAGGGGAAAATGCAGATGAACCGGCCGTCAGCAGCCAATGTCTGCTCTGGGGACAAATCGCCACACACAGGTGTCCTATGCCCCACAGCAAGCTGGGGCAGTGCTTGTAACCTGTCCCCCCAGCACCAACACCTGTAACCACAGGGAGCCTTCCCAACCTCACACGGGCCCCCTGGCTCTCCTGCTAGTTCTGACCTGTGTCACAGGGCATTCTAGACCCCCTCCCGGCAGCCCCAGTGCACATCTCAACTGGCACGGCCTTTGTTGGATGCCAGTGTGGTAACTTCACTTCCCGGATCAGAGACTCGCATTGGCTCCCCGTTTCCTCTAACACCGCAGAGGCCAAGGGTGCGTGAGTGTTGGTGAGCAGTCAGCCATCCCTTGCAGGTAAGAGAGGGACCCATAATGAATAAATGGCCCTGCTTCTTATCCCTGGCCAGACAGGAAGGCACAATGTGATAGCATAGGATGAAGAAAATAAATTTGTAACTTACTTAATAATTTGAAAAATGATCCACCGTCAGAGTCATAGCCAGGAAGATTATAGAAGTGAGAGAACAGTTTCTGTTATTTTGAAAATCATTTTTGACAGGTGTGTGTCAAAAATGCGCCCGTCTGTGCGCATCTGCGTGGGTGCGTGTGTGTGTGCCTGTGAATCTAATTCATCTCTCACCCTCTGAGCTCTCGGGGGCGTACAGGGACACACCTGCTGTAGCTCACACTTGGTTATGAGCAGAGATAAGGGAACGTGGCACCCGAGAAGTGTGGACAGTCATTATCCCTGGCAGCTTTGCGAACTTTTTCTGTAGTGGAAGCAACAAAACTCTTCCTGGAACATTCTTGGCCCCTGGGATGGCAAAGGGCATTCTAATTTATTTTTTTTACTTTTTTTTTTTTTGAGAGAGAGAGAGAGAGAGAGAGAGAGAGAGACAGAGCTCAAGAGGGAAAGGGCCAGAGAGAGAGGGAGACACAATCCAAAGCAGGCTCCAGGCTCCGAACTGTCAGCACAGAGCCCGACGCGGGGCTCGAACTCATGAACCACGAGATCATGACTTGAGCCGAAGTTGGATGCTTAACCAACTGATCCTCCCAGGCGCCCTGGCAAAAGGCATTCTAGACTCAGACTTTGATGTGGACTTCTGGGAATGGGGATGGATTATTGGGCAAATCTACCGCTGGGAGTTTTGAGTTCCATTTCCGGAAAGGTGGGTAAAGACCATTCCCCATAGACTTGAGGCAGTGCCCTTTCTCCAAGAGCCATGGGTATGTGAAGAGGAAGAAATTCACGGTTAGGAATTGGGGTGTGCCCTGACACCCTGGGAGCCTTCGGTAGGGTCCTGTTTTAGGGCATAAAGGGGGAGAAGTCAAGACAGGTGAGGGCCCCTCCCTTTACACATGCAGGGGAGTAGCCTCCTGCACCACCTCTATCCTTGTGGGGAAGTTGCCGTTGACGGGGCGGGGAAGTATAGGGACAGATCGGCAGGTGCAGGGAGGTCATAGAGAGGTGGGATGAGATCAGGCTGGGAAGAGTGAGAAGCTTAGCAAGGGGCCTGAAAGGGATCTGGTGGGGAGGGAATGGGTGGAGAGAGGCTGGGTGGGAAAAGTGAGGGGTAGGGACAGGTTAGGAGGTGCAGAGAGAGAGCAAGTGGGCCTGAAAGCAAGCCCAGAACCCCATACTGGTAGTCTGTGAGAGAAACACTGTCCTCTTTCTATTTATGACCCGGAAATATTGACTTCTGAAAAAAGGAGAGGAGAACAGTTAGATCTTGTGTCTATTGAACAGTGGGTCTTTCTAGAAAGGCTGTTAAGACCATTTACAGTCTGGGTTCAATTCGTGCATTTAGCCCCCACGACTCTCCTACACATTTCCAGCTGAGTTAAGAATGGGTGATTTGTGTTTTAATGATGAAAATCCCAAACACAGACCACACCAAAAGCTATCAAGGATGTGAAGCAACTGAAACTCTCATCCACAGATGGTGAGAATGAACATGGCCCGGCCACTTTGAAAGACAGCTTGGTGGTTTCTTACAAAACTAAACATACTTTTACTTTACGATCCGGCAATATCATCCTCAGTATTTACCCAGATGAAATCCTATGTGCATACAAAAACCCACACACAGATGTTTATAGCAGCTTTATATATAGCCAAAAACCCGGTCTATAAAAAAAGATGCCCTTGAATAGGTGAATGGATAGAGCCCTCTACATCCAGACAGTGGAATTTTATTCAGCACTTTAAAGAAATGAGCTATCAAGCCATGAAAAGACACAGAGAAAACCTAAATGTATATTACTCAGTGAAAAAGCTACACACTGTCTGATTACAACCATATGACATTCTAGAAAAGGCAATAAAAAGATCAGTGAATGGGGCACCTGGGTGACTCAGTCCGTTAAGCCTCTGACTCTTGATTTTGGCTCAGGTCATGATCTCGTGGTTCATGAGATCAAGCCCCACACTGAGCTCTGTGTTGACAGCATGGAGCCTGCTTGGGATTCTCTCTCTTTCCCTCTGTCTCTGCCCCTCCTCTGCTCATGCTCTCCCTCTGTCTCTCTCTCCCCCTTTCTCTATCTTTCTCTCTCTGAATAAATAAATAAACATTAAAAAAAGAAGATTTACTGAAGATAGTAAAAAGATCAGTGGTCGTCAGGGATTGGGTTGGGGGAGGAATGAATAAGCAGAATACAGAGGGCCTTTAGGGCAGTGGAATTATTCTGTATGACACTATAATGATGGACACCTGTCAGTATACATTTGTTAAAACCTTTAGAATGTACAACACCAAAAGTAAATCCTAATGTAACCTATGGATTCTGGAAGATTAAGATGTATCCGTGTAGGTTCATCAGTTCTAGCAAAAGTGGCTACCCTGGTTGGGGGTGTTGATGATGGGCAAGGCTGTTTGTGTGGGAGGACAGGAATCTATGGAACTCTGTACTTTCTGCCTCAGTTTGCTATGGACTTAAAACTGTTCTAAGAAATAAAGTCTATTAAAAAATTGCTGTTTTCCCAAATGTGTCATGAGCTTTCTTCCACTACAACTTTATATTGTCTAGCCCTATCCATCTATTATGCTGTTACTGTCCACACGTGGCTACTAAACATATCCACATCCTTTAAAGAAGCTCCGTGTTCCTTTCTTCACGAACACAGTTCCAGGCTGAACTTGTTTTTTTTAATTTTTTAATGTTTTTATTATTTTTGAGACAGAGAGAGACAGAGCATGAGCAGGGGAGGGGCAGAGAGAGAGGGAGACACAGAATCCGAAGCAGGCTCCAGGCTCCGAGCTGTCAGCAAAGAGCCCAACGCGGGGCTCGAACTCACGGACCATGAGATCATGACCTGAGCTGAAGTCAGACGCTTAGCCGACTCAGCCACCTGGGCGTCCCTGAACTTTTGAATAGGGTTCTTAGTATCAACCTTGTGAAATATACTCAGGTGACCTTGTGTTTGCCTCAGTCATTCCTATCAGGTTCCTATTAGATCACTTCTTGTTTTAGGTAGGGAAAGTGTTTTTTTATTGCCAGTTGTGGTTAGGAATGTGATCTGTATGATTACAAGAACTATTGCTGTTGAAGTTGTTAAAATTGCCTTACTTTGACAGGAAGCCCAGATCTCCATCCTGAGTACTAATTCCTAAAACAGCAATTGAACATGTGTTGTTTCATGTTCGTTTGGTGGTTCTCCTGTTGGCTTCATATCATTGTCTTCATTCCGTGTGACACATCCTCAAAACTGCACTGTCTTTTCTCGTCTGCTAACACTCTCCTAGGAAAGATCTATCAAACTCATTTACACTAAGCTGTAAGTGACTGATAACCCGTGCCATGATCTTCCAAGTAAGGGGTATTCCCAAGAAAGAAAAACTAAGACCATGTGCTTTTAATTTTAGGAACAGGACCCACATATGTCAGGGAGAACAGGAAGCTATAAAGATAGTGAATTTTCAAGTAGAATTTACTTTGCTTGAAGAGGGTTCCACAAAATGAGTATATAACAGCTAATGGTACAAAATTCACAAGGCATTTACAAGTGAAGCATGAGGTTCAACTAGAAATTTCAGTTTTTCTGATATTCCCAATATTTACCCCGGTACCTCTCTCTGCCCTGAGATTAGGGTCTGGAAGCTTTTGAAAAGTATTACTTAAGGTGAAGAAGTTGATCTCTTGAACAAACTGACTAGACACAGGGTAAATGCTTATTTTTTTAATAGATGGGATGAAAGTTGAGACTCTGGGCTATACCGCAGTCACTCTGTATGGTTAACAGCCAACTGTGCTCTCCAGGGGAACAGGGAAATACGCAAGAGTCACCTCACTCTGGAAAGGTCATGAAGGGGGAGATGCCAAGGAGGGAAAGATTTCATTTTTCCAAACCCTCAAAGACATGAAGGACTGCTCTCCAGAAGCATTCTAGTTTAGGGCACAAGATGTCTCCTTATGGCTGATACCCTCTAACGATAATCCTGCTGCAGGGAAACAGGTGTTCAAAGGAGAAGTCTTGATTAATGATGGCAGCTTGGAAAGTCATCCATTGTATCTGTTCAAAGTGGAGCTGAGATGTCTTAAATAACAACCAGTGGCTAAAACCAGAAAGCAGGAGAACACTAGTTCACTTCTTGCGGTGTCTTCAGCAAATGCCCAGGTGAGCCATAAATTCACCTGGGTCAGAAGACAGCTTCCCTCTCCTGTATGTTGCTGCTCTTATCGGGCCTTCTGGAAGATGTACTGGGAGGAAACAGAAGGTCTGAATGTTTGGCCGACCTTCTTGCAGCTGCTTTATTGCAACATTCCAGCCTGAGTGCACCGGTTACCTTTATCCCTCACCCCTCGTCCAAAGCTCATGTGTGGGGTCCTTGAGATGCCCGTGCTGCCGTCCCAGCTGATAAAAGGGCACCCTGGTCCTGAGAAGGGATTTGGGCAGTGAGGTCCTGAAGGGTGGTAGGTTTACACTCTAGCTTTGAATCATCTTCGGCCCCTGAATTCTTTTTCTTTTCTTCAACCTGTAATATTCTGCCTGATTGTCTGACCCTTCAGGAAGCTGGCTCCATGAGAACATGGTTGCCTCATGATAAGAGAAAAGGAAGGCATGGATTTTTCTCTACTTAGGACCGAGCATCCATTCCTGGCCCAATACTGGCTGAAGGGAATATAGACTCCACCTTGAACACAGCATTTTGCCAATAGGGACGCAATGGTCTCTGTGCCCCCCGGTGACTTTGGGTTGTAAATTCAGAGGTCAGTAGCCCCCAGGAGTCTGCACGGCTGCTATGTGTAGGAGGGAAGGGTGGCATCCACAAGGGTGGGGGGAGGGTTTTTTTGTGCTGCCTGGGTGCTGGGAAGCGTGGGGGAATGCTGGGAAAACCAGACTTGAGGTTACAGGGCTGTCTTCACCGTCCTCCCCCACAGCAGCCCTGCAGTGAAAGTTGTGGGGAAGCAAGGACTGACTGTGACCTGGGGCCTCAGCCCCTGGGAGAAGAGCAGAGCGGGAATTCATAAATCCTGATTCTCTTCCAGGTGGCTGGCATCCCCTGGAGAGGTGTGATCGTCAGAGGCGTTCGCATGAAGGAGTGGGGACTGGTTGGCTGGGGTGGGGAAGGGCTTCCAACAGCTGATATGTCTGAACCCAGTAAGATGGTATTTCTGGGATTCCCGAAGAAGGGAGAACTGCATCCTGAGTAGGAAAAGGACGTGAGGGGACCAGAAGGGAAAGCACACAGCTCAGAGAAGGTTGAGTAAGCTGACAGCATGGTGTGCTCGGCTAGCTGCTTACAACTGGGGTTAGTCTATCATAGAGGCTCAG
Organism: Panthera tigris; assembly: GCF_018350195.1. Lineage (NCBI taxonomy): Eukaryota > Metazoa > Chordata > Mammalia > Carnivora > Felidae > Panthera > Panthera tigris. Next base: position 231,352,828 of record NC_056660.1, read on the forward strand.
GACGTTCCCACCTTCCCAGAGGAAGAGGGCGTAAGAGTGGTGGTTTCCAGGGCAATGAAAGTAGGAAGGGACATTTTGCATGTGGTTAGGGATTGGGGGCTTGATAAAGAGTGAAGACCTCCATTTCCGAAGACCTCCTGCACGAGGGGACAGAAATCAACTTCAACATTTCGTTATGGCTTGAAAAAGAACACCTACAATTTTCATAAAGTTTTATAATCCAAATAGCCATTTCGTGTGGTGTAAGTAAAACAGGGAATACGTCCTCCTGCTAAGGTAAGAGTAAGGAAAGGACACAAGTGAGCAAGCTCCGGAAATCATAATGAATAGAAAGCCGGCTGCGGGGCACGAGGGGATAGCCCCTTAGAGAGGCTGGGACACGGTGCTGGGACACGGTGGGCCAAGGAGCGAGGAAAGGCAACTTCAGTCCAGCTGAAGACAGCGGAGGTCTGAAGGGAGGAGCCACATGAAGGATGTTCACAGGGAGATCCTGCAAGAGGAACAATCGAACATAAGCTTCTCTTACTTGTAACTTTTCTGTTCTTTATGCATATGCATGTAATATAAATTACACAGTTTAGGGAAAGAGTTTATATATTTTTTTAGTTTCAGAAATGGGCTAAGGGTTGAATTATCACTTATAAAATGATAAGACTAATGAGGATGACATGTATCCACATAAAGAACAGGTCAAAGATGGGCTTTAATAAAACCATTATAATCTGCGATATTACATTGGCTAAGCCCTGTGCTCCGGGCTTTACCTTAGTATCTCATTTAATGTTTAAAACGTTATTTGGGGCAGAAATTGTCACTCTAGGGGTGGCTCAGTTGGGTAAGCATCTGACTCCTGATTTCAGCTCAGACCATGATCCCAAGGTTGTGAGATTGAGCCCACATCACAGAGTGGGATTCTCTCTCTCTCCCTCTCTCTTTCTGCCCTTTCCCCACTCATGCGCACTCTCTCTCTCTCAAAATAAATAAATAAGCATTTATTAAAAAAAAAAGAAGGAAGTTGTTGCTCTATATTGTACAGATAGGGATATTTTAAAAGGTAGAAAATTATATCAAAGACGTTAAAACAATGAAATGAAATAAACACTGAAAACAAAGTGTGAATTGAAAATAATATTGACAGAGATTAATATTTTTGAACAAATAAATCACTGGTTAATTTAAGATAACAAAAATTAAAGTATGGATTAAATTTGTAACAAGATGATATCATAGGAAACAGCTATGTAGATTTCTATGCTGATAGAATTAAGAGATTCAATGGATAAATGGGTAACAGTATAAATAGACGTCTCTTGGATAAAAATATTACCATATTTGGCTCAAGAAGAGGAAGACCTTAAAATACCAGCACTCATAAAAGAATTCCTGAAAATTGCCAAAGAATTTATTAAAAAATGTAGTAAGAACCTTCTCTTCTAAATGGTATGTAGTAAATGGTGACAACCTCCCCCTCCCAACTGCATAAACCAGAGAAAAGTCAAATTTTTTAAGATGAAAGAGGTTCAGAGAGAAGAGTAGTTAAACTAACATTCTCTATGGAGAAGACACCCCCTCCCCGCCCCCACTTAGTGGACTGAGATCCTGGACATTATCTTCCTGGGGGCATTTGACAATTTTTGGAGGGATTCATCATGGCGCTTGGCTCAGAGCGCAGGATTCTGCGAGAAAAAGAAACGGGCAGAGTCGGCAAGGCTGTGCGGGCTGCTGGGGTCTTCGAGGAGGCTGCTTTGCTCCAGGGAGCATGTGCTGAGTGTTGGGCTGGTGAGGGAAGGTAGGGGGAAGGGCTGCATTGTTTCCAGGACCAGGAGACAAAGTCCCTCCAGAGGGAGGCTCCTGCAGCAAACGTGAGAGCAGAGCTCACGGTAGGGATCGTAGAAACCAGACAAGGACTATTTCTAAAGCTACTACTGGCTCAGACCAACTTCAGGTCTTGACTGAATTGAGGTCAGCCCCTCATCATAGCTGCCTAATAGGAGAGGAATAATCTTCTCTGGGGACAAAGCAAAACCAAAACAAAAGACATAAATCCTAGCATCCACTGTATTCTGATACAGAACTAATGATGCCTAGTGAAGTCACCAAACATCCCGAATTGTTATTCATTACCATTGATTCCCCCCACATAGATCTATGGACTCAAAATCACAGTGGGAATTGTCGATGTTGCTGCTGCTATTTTTGTTGTTGAAACTCTCAAGTCCGTTCTAAATTTTCCGTGGAAATGGAAAGGATCTAGAAGACAAAACCACCTTGAACAAGAACCACCAGATTCCAAGTCTTATGATACAGCTGTAAGGGATGTTTGATGAAATTTAGCCTCATTCTTGATTTAAAAATCTTAGCAAATAAGGTAGAAATAAAAATGAAATTCTATTGCTTGACAAATTCAGCTATTAAAGACCTACAGCAAACGTAGTACTGTGTGGAGATACTTTACTCGCCGTTCCATTAAGCAAAGAAGCAAGCCAAGACACCTGCTATCCCCTCATTAACCAGTGGATGTTCAGTGCATATGCGGTAATGCACAAGAGGCTCTTTTCAATACAAGGAGACGGGGGGGAAGTATAAGTGTTATAGGGGATGCAAAAAAAGAAACAAAATTTTACTCTAGATATGATAGTGTACATCGACAATCTACTAGGAAGGTACTGGATCAATCAGCTTAGAATAAATTTGGGCGCAGAATGCCCAAATCTCAGAACTTTAATACCAGAAGGCTTCTTTCGTGCTGATTCAGCGTCCATTGTTAAGTCTGATTTTGTCTCCAGGTCAACTACCCTAGATACCCCTTTTTCTACCAACATTCCAAGCTGGAGAATGGAGAATCCACTCCCAGTAGCTGCCATGTGTAACACGAGACATCCCCAGTTGCTGTGAGTTTGTTGTAGGATCCTGGGAAAAGGGATACTGGTTCTTAAATGCTGCCATCTAGAAATGACACACATCACTTTCGCTTACACCTCAGTGATCCAATCAAGACATATATCCACAGCTAACTTCCAGGCGGGGTAGTTTAATCCTTCCACGGGTCTGGAGAAGAAAATGAGAGTATGGGTAAGAAGTAGAAATGTCTATCGCAGTCACTGAGGAATAAAAAAATTTAAAAAGGTGGAAATAACATCTGGAGAAAATTGTGATGTTATTTTTTAAAAAATGAAAGAAGAGTAATGCAATGGAGAGATGTGGGAATAATCCAAATAAGACATTAATTTTATCTGACATAATATATAAATTTAATAAGTTCCTAGGGAAAAATAAAAGTGATTTTGAGAAAAGTGACTATCCAGGTGGGGAATTTTCTAAATGCATTTTAGACAGGCTAAAGACTTAAATGTGAAAGCAACATTTTAAAATGCTAAAAATATACATAAACTATCTTTATGACCTTGTAATATGGAATATTTTTTGTACAGGAAACAAAAGGCATGAACCATAAAGGAAAAAATTGCATTAAAATGTGGAAAATGACTTCTATATGATATTAAACTTTAGCAAAAGTCAAACAAAGATTAGAAAAAATATTTGTAATACTTATGGCAAAGGATTTGTATTCAGAATATATAGAGGTACCTTAAAAATTAATAAAAGAAAACAAATCTTAGAAAACAGTGGCAAAGGATCTAAACAATCGAAGCAGAACACAAAAACATTAATAAACACATGAGATGATTCTCAGTTGCGTTAATAGAGAAAGCAGAATCAGCATTATAGCTAAATTTTAGGATGTATCTCAATAAGAAATAAGAATGATCATTTCCTATTAGCAGTTTGATAAATACGTATAAACACCTTGGAGAATTATGTAGCACCATCAAAAATAAATGAAATAAAAGGAGAGGATGCATTTGTTCCATGGCCCCACAATTCCACTTTTATCTGGAGAATGAAGATAAACTACATCATACACCTACAAGGATTTATGCACAGGCATGCTAATTGCCTTCTTTCCATTAAGGAAGTATTATAATTTTGTCGATGGCAATAACGATATGCATTCTTTTCTGTTAGAGAGTCCACTGTGGAGAATTTAAGGGTAAAATGTTATCATGTTCGGGGTTTTTTATTAAAATACTCCAAAAGACTACAGAGTATGGCAAGTTAGAGGGTACCGATAAAACAAGAGGGTCTAAATAATAATTTCTAGCTCAGGAATAGTCAAAACCTGTATGTGTGTGCATGCATATGTGTATGTGAATATATGTATGAGAGCATGTCTGTGTATTTCACTCTTTTGGTTAAAATATACGTGTGTAACTATGTGTGTGTGTACATATGTATATATGCATGCATTTTTTAATTTATTTGTGGGTGTCTTCACCAACATTCACAATGCATGTATGTTATCTGTCTATCTGTCATCCATCTGAATGTTTTACTGAAGAAAAGATAAAATGTATTAGCGGCAGGATTGCATTAAATTACCATTATAAATATATTGCTAGTGGGAGAGTAAATTCCTGTAATTTTTCTAAGATATTATTTGACAGTAATTAAGAATTTAAAGACCATTATTATCTTCAATTTACTAGTCCTACTTTATGCATTTGTGATGTGGGATTAATTAAGTCATGTCAAATATTTATGCAAAATATTTCATTATACTACTATTAATAGATTAAAGATAAAATAGGTTACTCTTCATTAGAACAAGGTTGACATTAATTATGCTATAGTAGACACTGAAATGCCTCTTTGGTGGCATAAGAAGATTTACATAAATAGAAAGACACATTATGCTCTTGAAAAGGACACTTCAATAATCTGAATATGTCTATTGCTCTGAATGATATCATATGATTAATTCCATTTTCCCCCAAATTTAAGAGAATATTGTTAAAAGGGACTATTCTAAAATTGTAATGCATACATACATATACTATCTGCGGTATCGGTCGGGATAAACCAATTTTGCGACAGTAACGAGTGACACCCACACCTCATTGATTGAAATATCAAATGTTTATTTTCCCTCAGATCCTCATAGATCTTTGCTTCTCATGGTTGTCATTTTCATGCCAAACTCAGCCTGATGACACTTGTGCTTTCTGGAACACTGATGGACGTCAAGGCAGAGAGAGAACAGAGCACATGATGAAGGATGCATCGCCTCATAGAGCGATGCCTGGAAGTGTAACTTGTCGCTTTCACATTTCATTGGCCAAAGACAGTCAGGTTGCCGTGTGTGAGTTCAGGAAATCGGGGAAATAAAATTCTACTGAGGGAGGACAGTGACAACTGTTTTATTATGCCAAAAGATAGAGGAACTGAGTCTTCTAGATAGAAAAATATAGATCAACTTATGATATTTAAGCAAAAATTGAGTCACCTGGGTGGCTCAGGCAGTTAAGTGACCGACTCTTGATTGCGGCTCAGGTCACGATCTCACAGTTTGTGGGTTTGAGCCCTGCAAGGAGCTCCATGATGAGCGTGGAGCCTGCTTGGGATTCTCTCTCCCTCTATCTGCCCCTTCCCTGCTCGCATACACTCTCTCTCTCCCTCTCTCAATATAAATAAGTAAACTCAAAAAAAGAGTCAGCTTCTGACCCTCAGTTAAAGAAAAAAGCAAAATATCCCAGAAATACGTGCATGCATACTGTTCCCTAACAACATCTCTATTTATATAGGTATAAAATAAATATAAATAATTATATACATCAAATATAGAAAATATTAAATATATAAGATATATAGATATCATACATTCATGTTTTATTTCTAATACGTATCTTATGTGTCACATCAACTATGTACAATACAATGTACCTATGTACCTATGTACAATGTACCTATGTACAATGTAACTATGTACAATACAATACAATAATGTACACATTATGTACAACACATAACAAGTATATGTTATAATATATAATACATGGTATATATATTATATTAATTTATATGTATACACCATATATTATACACTGCATCTATAAATATGTATTGTCTATACACTTACATATTTTAAAAGTAATTGAATATATAAAATATGATATATTATTTATATATTTTATATTTATATATGCAATATAATATATATTTATTACATATTATAGTATCTATGTAGCATATAGTTGGCTCTTGAATGATGCAGGGGTCAGGGATGCCAACCCCTGTGCAGCAGAAAATAGATGTATACCTTTTGGTTCCCTAAAAACTTAACTACTAATAGCCTACTGTTGACTGAAGGCTCTACTGATAATGTAAGCAGTCTGTTAACACATATTTTGTAGGTTACATGTATTATGTATTGTATTCTTACAATAAAGTAGGCTAGAAAGAAATGATTGAGAAAATCAAAGAAAATACATTTATAGTATTGTACGGTATTTATTTTAAAAATCCATGTATAAGTGGATCTATGCAGTTAAAACTCCTGTTGCTCAAGGTTCACCTGTATATATAATATATAAATAATGTATATAAAGTAATATATATATAATATTTATATATGTGATATGTAATTTTTATGTTAAATATTTGTTATAATATTTAATACATTTAAGTAAATAAACTTTTAGATATAAAATATTAAAATTTAAATTTAAATACAGACATTTTCCAGTTTGAAGAAAAAAGAGAAGTAGATTGAAAAAGAGTGATCAGATCCTCAGGAAGTTGTAGATGCTATCCATATAATTGTCCCTCAGAAGAGCATAAAATTGGAACACAAAAAAATATTTGAAGAAATCATAGTTAAAACGTTTCAAGATTTGATGAAAGAATTTACTTATGTGGGCAAGAATCTCAGCGAGACTCAAGCAAAATAAATATCAGAAGGACTGGACCGAGATGCACCATAACCCAAATGCTTTAAACCAAAGGTAAAGAAAAAAAAACAAACAAAACAAAAAAACAAAAAAACAAAGAAAGACCTTGAGTGCTGCCAGAGAAGAAAAGCCACATTATGCACAGGCGTGCAAGGATAAAAATAACTGCTGATTTCACAGATGATAACAGAAATACACTTTTTTTAGTACTAGATGTTAAAAACTAAGTTTGTCTGCCAAAAATATCCTCTGAAAATGAGGAAGAAATCAAGATCTGTTCAGGTTAACAAAGGGGGGAACAATTTGCTGTCAGCAGGTCTGCCCCAGGAAATGCTAATGGCGGACACTGGGCTGCAGGACTGGAGGCCAGTTGGAAGGATGGATCTAGAGGCAGCTGTGAGGAGCGCCATAAATGGGGAATGATGATTAACTGTAAAAGGTGTGCCCTTTCTTCTTGGATTTAACTAAAAAAATCTGACTTTTAAAAGAATAAATAACACTAGAAAGTAGGTTTTCAGACATTTATAGGTAAAAGGTCCTATGAGGCAGATACTGGATTACCCCTCAGTTGCAGAAGAACAGAACAATGCACCTCAAGGATTAAATGGCTCACCTAAAATCCCACAGGAAGTAAGTAGACTCAAGACCAGAATCTGACCTGCCACCTTATACTATCTCTTCCTGTTATCACCACTCTGTCAGCAATGATTTAGAGCAAATGTGTAATTTATAGCAATTGTAGAATTAAATCCTCACATCCTGTTCATGTGATGAGCATAGAACTGTCAAAATATTGAATACCATTAAAGGCATTTAGTATAGTATTTGGTTATATTTTACACAGCATTCATTATCCAAGGAAATACAAACTAGTCATTTTTAATTAAGTGCTAGAAGAAAGAGCACACCTTCTTTTACAGTTAATCATTTCCCATTCATGGTGCTCCTCACGGCTGCCTCTAGATCCAACCTGCCAACGGTCCTCCCGTCCTTCCTTCAGCCCAAATGTCTGCCATTAGCATTTCCTGGGGCATTTTTCTTCTGTTTCACTAACCGTTTTCAATCCTTCGGAACGCTTCAAAATTCACTCAGATTTCACTATAATATCTGTTCCAACTTGAATTTCATCCTTAGAAACCACTCAAGCACAGAAAATTCTATAAGCCATGGAAGACTTTGATGTGAAATATTTATCTACTTTTGTAAATCGTATTCAGTGACTTCTCACAATAACCCATTTGGACCAAAGGAGCAGTAAAGGGAACATTTGCTCTCTTATAAATATATAATCAGCAGTTTTATGGCAGAAGGTGACCAATTTATATTATAATAAAAATAGAAAACGATCCTTCAATTTATAATATCTATATCCAAAGAAGAGCTTAAATGTATTACATAAATCCAAGTCCTTAGACATTTTTTTTTCTAAGTATAGTTTTGAAAATGGAACCTCTTTAGATCGAAGGCACAATGTGGAAGATTGGACACAGAGTTCCAATATGCCTCACACCATTTCCCTTGTCATTAACTTCTTACATTAGCGTGGTGCATTTGTTGCAATTAACAGACAAAGTGCCATTTTCATCACATCCTATCACAGGTGTAGACTATCGCCATGACTAATCACTATTGGTGTGAATTTTGATCGACTGGCTGGGGTAGTGCTTGTTAGCTCTCTACACTCTGAAGTTACTCTTTTTTCCTTTTTCAAAATTGTACTCCTAAGAAGGCAGACGCTACATGCAGCCCACAGTGAAAGCATGTGAGGTGCCTGGGTGGCTCAGTCGGTTAAGTGTCTGATTTCGGCTCAGGTCCTGATCTCACAGCTCGTGAATTCGAGCCTGGCATAGGCTCTGTACTGACCGTGCAGAGCCTGGAGCCTGCTTCAGATTCTGTGTTGCCCTCTGTCTCTCTGCCCCTCCCCAGCTCATGCTCTGTCTCTCTCCCTCTCAAAAAAATAAATAAATAAAGCACTGCATACAGTAGGGTTTGTCTTCTGGGGTGCGTGGTTGGCTCAGTCAGTCAAGCCTCTGACTCTTGACTTTGGCTCAGGTCACGATCTCATGGTTCATGAGTTTGAGCCCCGCGTTGGGCTCTGTGCTGACAGCTCAGACGGAGCCTGAAGCCTGCTTTCAATTCTGTATCTCCTTCTCTCTCTCTGCCCCTCCCCTGTTCGTGCTCTCCCTCTTCTCTCTCTCTCTCTCAAAAATAAATATTTAAAAAATTAAAAAAAATACATGCAAAAATACACTCCACCTCCTCAAGAGGAGGAGATTGGTCTTTTGCGATCTTAAGCATTCCTGGAGACTGAGGAAGATGTCAGGTAAAATCGAATAAACAACAACTATATATATACACATATATATGTACGTTTGTATGTATATATATTTATTCTTTCATATGTATATAAAAGGATAAAGATTACTTCATCCAACTTAAGAACTTTTGGTTTTTGAAAGGCAGTATTAAAAGAATGAAGACAGACACTGCAGATTGAAAAGAAGTATTGGCAGGACACATATTTGATACAGTGCTTGTATCCAGAATATATAAAAAACTCTCGAAACTCAATAGTAAGGAAACAAACAACCAATGAAATGGGCAAAGGAATTCAAAAGATACGTCACAAAGGAAGATAGATAAATGGATAGCCAGTATGCATTTGAAAAATTCTCAACCTCATTAGTGATTAGGGAAATGAAAATTGAAACCATAGTGAAATACACTACGCACCCGTTTGAATGGCTAAAAGTAAAAAGATGTCCTATCAAAAATGTAGTTGATGATGCAGAGTAACTGGAACTCTCATGCACTCCTGAGGAGCACATAAAATGCCACAATCACTTTGGAGGACAGTTTAGCAATGTCTTACCTGTTAAACATTCCCCTGTCATAGGACCTAGCCATTGCACTCCTAAGTATTTAGACAACGTAAGTGAAAGCTTACGTTCAGGCAGAGACTTCTATCCTATGCTCATCAAAGCTATATTTTCAATAGTTAAAAACTGGAAACAATCCAGATGTTTGGATGAACAGGTGAACGGATAAACAAACTTTGGAATATCCATATCATGAAATATTTGCTCCACCGTCAAAAAGAATGAACTACTGTATTGATACACACAACAACATTGATAAGTAATAAAATACACTGAGTGAAAGAAGTGTGTCCTCTGTGTGTGTGTCTGTCTGTCTATCAATCCATCCATCCATCCATCCATCCATCCATCACTATCTATCTACATATAATTTCAGAAAATTCAAAACCTAGGTCAGTGTTTGCCTGGTTATCAGAGTGCTGAAGGGAGGAAGGAGTTACAGAAGGGCATGAGGACTGTTAAACGTTCGTGTATATCTTCACTCTCTTGATTGTGGTGATAGTTTTATGTTTATGCACCTGTTTCAGTTTCGATATATGTGGTCTATGGTATATCAGTTATACCTCGATAACATTTAAAAAAACACATATAGTTCATAATGCATAAATAAGTCATCTTTATTTAATTGTTTACTGTAATTTAACTTTGGTATATCAAAATGTCTCTGTGATGAGTTCCTAATCCAACCCATAGTTGGAGCATCAATGCTTGAGTTGCTTGCAAATATTTTTGTTGGTTTTCCCCTTTCTCTCTAGTGTTTAACCTTTAATTAAGCTTAATTTATAATGGGTAACTAATTGTTCAAAGTAGTATCCTGCTGAGTAAAACATGATGTTTAATCCAGTGGAGCCGGCAGATGCTACACTTTGCTTTGTCATCACTCTTGATAACTGCATATTGTTAGCGGTTATTTATTAAAGAACAAGCCTTTATCTAGAGTCTTTGGTTACAACGGCTTGTTTAGTGGAGACTCAAAGCTTAAATTCCCACCCTATTCAGAAAGGAAATCCAAATCCATACGTGAAATTCCATGAAAGAACCTGCCCATTTTGTAATATTTCATACATTCCGTAACAAATATTTCTACTCCCATACCTTAACATTGGTCATGAGCAATGGAAAACCCAGTAAATGAAAATGATTTGGGGATTGAAAGCATGATAACGACTGATTCTTAAAACTTTCTTTTTTAAAAATTTTTAATGTTTATTTATTTTTGAGAGAGAGAGAGAGAGAGAGAGAGAGAGAAGAGGAGGGGAAGAGAGAGGGGAGACGGGACACAGAATCTGAAGCAGGCTCCAGGGTCTGAACTGTCAGCACAGAGCCTGACAAGGGGCTCGAACCCACAAACTGTGAGATTATGACCTGAGCTGAAGTCTGATGCTTAACCAACTGGGCCACCCAGGCGCTCCAATTCTTAACTCTATCTTAAATAGATTGAAGACTACTGTGAATTAATTGTCTGTATAGCATGAGCTAAGCTCACTTTATTTGTATTTCCCAACTCGCAGATTTAGATTTGAATGTGATATACTATATCTGATCTGATATACCTTTGCCTATGTTCTTGCCTGAATATTCCCAGGGAAGGAGAAAAAAATTAAAACTTACATTCTTTCAGCCATTTGCATTTTTAAAGAGCATTAATTTTTTTAAATAAACACTAATTTTACAATAATTTTAGATTTAAAAAGAATGTTACAGTGTTAGTTTGGAGAATTCCTGAATACTTACACTCTATCCACTATTGTTAACATGTTGCATTCTGTGGAATATTTGTCCCAACTAAGGAACCAATATGATATATTGTTAATTTAAATTCATACTTTATTTGATTTTCTTACTTTTTTCATAATGTCCTTTCTGTTTCAGGACCTCATCTAGGATAAAACATTAGATTTATTCATCATGCTTTTTTTAAAATAAGCAAGTTCTCTTCAGTGTTGAGAGACAACCTTCTTCCCTGAATTCCAAACACTGTCCTGGTTTTGTTTTGGGAAAACGCTAGTCGGGAGATTTGCAGCGCAAATATCTGGTTACTTTATTATCTCAGTATAGTAATTATAGCTGAGCAGAATCATAAAATTTTAGAGACATTTAAGACCAGAAATCATCCAGTCTAACACCAACCCTAAATCATGCATTTAAAATATTTTGAATATATTAATACATTAAATGTTAAAGGTATATTTTTTTCTCCATTGACACTCAAGGGCCAATGTTTGTATTCCAGAGCATCCTAAAACAGACCACCCTGCCCTTCAAGCCACACATTCTTTTAAGTGCATGCTATAGGCTATAAAATCCGTATTAGATCTCTGCTACGAGTTGACCATCTCTTGTTGTAACTGGAACTTCCTGACCCAGTCCCCAGGTGATGTCCTGCCCACCCTCCCGAGGAATTAGAGTTGTTCACGATTCTCTTTTCTATGACACAGTGGTCCTCCAGGCACACGGATTTTAGCTCATAGCTTTTGTCCCCATCAGAACCTACATTTCTGCTTAGCCCAAATGGCATCGACCTTGGTAGGGACTCTCTTACAGCGGTTTTATGGATTTCTTGGATGCACTGAGGTTTAGAATTAAAACTCTTGACACGCAGTTTCCGAACCTGGCTCAGAAGTGGCTTGGTGAAGCTCCAACGATTAGTCTGGTTCTAGAAACCCGAGTGCATTGTTCGTCACAGTGATGCTTCACGTAGCCAACTAAATGCACGTGGAATAAACACGTGGAATAAATGCACGTGGAATAAAAGCAGACTAATTATAGGTGGAGATAAAGATCAACCTAATGAGAAAAGCAAAGGCTGTCTCTTCAGTGCTTGCTGTAGCCAAGGAGTCGGCCACTATCACTTGTCTTTTAGCAGAGACCTGGCAGGCAGAGGAGTGGGCAGTTGCACAGTGGGGAAAAAGGGGAAAAGCCCACCTGGAGGTGGGCTAAGCAGACACAGGCATCCTCTATGATTGGTTAGGGTACCTATTTGGCTTTATCTTGTTGGTCTTAAGTTAGAAGCAGGAACAAAAATCAGGGAAGCTGTCAGGTATTAACTAAGTTCTGGCCCCATTTGGCCAATCGTTACGGGGGTTATTGATTGGTTTGGGGGACCAGTCCCTGGAGATAGTGGTCTGGCTTCTTACAAGCCTGACTCATAGAGAGCAGGCTGGCTTCCTGGCCTGGTTGTGTAGATGAGTTGATTTGCTGGCTGGTTGCTGCAGATTATGGGTCAGAGTTCCATTTTCCTATATGGTCTGGAATTGTCCATTTGTATATCCAATCTTCCACATAATTGATTTCTAAAAATGTTTCTGTGCCCCTTCTTTTAAATTCTGCTCAGAGCTGTGGATCATGGAGATTTCTCTGGCTCTCCCATGACACTCCAGATGCTGAGGTGATCCACACGACATCACTCACAATCTGCGATTCGTTAAGGTTTGCTTTACGCCGTAACATTTCATAAAAGATGTGGGTTACAATGTAGACGGCAGTTGGCTTTTAAATTAAATGAAGTATTGTTTGGGGTAGTACATGGGTAAGTCTATGGAATATCAAATTTAAATGTATCTCTGCTTTGGGAAATATGCAGTGAATTGGAAAGAAGAAACATATAATGTAGTCGATTTAAAAACAGGTCTTGCTGTCTTGCTGCTCTGCTATTTTTGGCAGAGTACGTTTTTATTTCCTGTACGATCAATCAAATTAACACAAAAACATGGCTGCCAGTCCCCCAGTAGCTGTGAGAAGGCAAGGCTTGCATCAAACCCAGCATCGAGCAAGCTAACGAAAAGTCAAGCAGAAGAAGGATAAAACAGATTTTCAGTTAAGAATAAACTCATGGGAGATAAGGACTTATTCAAAAATAACATTTCTGTGTTTTTAATGAGAAATGACTGTGGGGTCCTTCCTTCTTCAGCTGACATAGATGTATATGGCGTTGTAGAAGCTGGTTGGAGTTACAGTAATTATTTGTTTACCCTCTTCTCCTGCAATTGAATCTGAGCTCCTCAGAGGCAGAAGCCGGGTTTGTTGCTTATGGCTTTCTATCCCCATCCTCACTCACTTCTAATTCCTCCTCTATAGAAAAAAAGAGAACATCTGATTCATGGAACATGCCAGTGAATGTCTGTCAAACGAATGGGTACGTGCAGAAATGAATGGATGAATGATTTTTTTTTTTTTTGCCTTTCCCTGGTTTGTTCAAAGTGTTAACAAGCCGTTTTATATTCTATAGCTATTTTATCCTTGGTGTACCCTTGTTTAGAATTGATTATGCACTTAATATTTTAGATGTTCTTCTAATATTAAAATCAAGGAATGTTATCAGCTGAATGAAATACAACATCCAAAATGAAACCCTAGTGTATATTTCTCATTAGGGCTCATTGGGGATGTTTGGCCACATGTTCTCATGTAATTTATCAGTGAGGGTCTAATAAAAAACAACAACAACAAAATGAAAACTATTTTGTATGTTTAAAGCAGAGACCATTAAAATGATGCTGCTTAACATATTCTGGAAACATTGAGAACCCAAAGGAGTCGGTAAAGCCGTCCAGAGATGAACCACACAGGATGCTACTCTTGCCCAGGTTGGAGGCTCAGGGACAGGGTTGGGGTCACCCGAAGGCAGAGGAAAGCACACAATTCTGTCTGGCCACACAGATGAGATACAGCTACTGCCAAAGGATCCATCAAAGATTGAGGGAGAGCAAGAAACTTTCTGGTTTTTCCCTTTCCGTTACCCTCCCATATCCTGTTGGAGCTTCCTACTGTCAAGATCCTGCCAGAACAAAGCTGTCATGGGATAATGGGAAATACATCTTTCAGGGGTCCCTATGATGGAGAGTAGGGGGCAGGAAGGGGAAGAATGGATGAGAACCAACAAGTCCAGGAGCAATCCAAGGTGAGGGAGAGGGAGAAATTCATGATGATTATCCCAGAGTCTAATGTGGTTCAGACGGCTGATCATGATCAAGTTATTAATGCAGTTGAGGAAATTCACTGTTGGAGGAATTTTCCTGACCTCCTAATCAGAGGGGAAAAAAATGATTCCAACCCTCTTTCCAACAACTGTGTAATTCTGACTTCCCATATCTCTCCAAACTTACCTCAGGGTCTACATTCGCCCCATGTTTGTTGTCAATATATTATTACTTCTGTGAATTCGATTGTCTTTTATATTTTAAGATGGTCCTTCTATCGTTGTCCTCGTATCATTCCAGACCCAAGAAACAATTGCTTACACTTTATTCACCCATCTAAGGCTATTGATAAATGTGGGTAGAAGATGCTTTACTGGAGAGCTGGGTGGGCTCACCTTGCCCACTGCATGCGATAGAACTTATGATGCCCTGTGTCTCCTTTTAGCTCCCCTGACGCTCACAATCTTTTACTAACTTATTTTCACCAGTGTAGACCCTACTTCATTGTTCTAACTGCTCTTTTCTCTCCCTCCTCACTCCTGCATTCATGCCTCACTGTCTTGCTCTGGGATAGGACCTGGAGACTTGCAATTCTTGTTATGCCAAGCATTTAAGTCACCTCAGCTTTCATTGGTAAACTAAGCTTTGCGCCCATCTAAAGTGTTTTGTAGATCAATGAGAACAACCCCCGTTATAGTATCTTCTCTATAGAAAATGGTAGTGGATTTAAATAATTAATAAATCATTACCCAGACCATCTTGGTCCCATAAAGGATACAGGATGAGTGTGTTTAGAGATAGATAATGAGATCAGGTTTTGGAAGTTTAAATTTCAATCGCCTTAGGATGTTTTCATGAAATTGTTCTGTATATAGTTTGGAAATGTGGATGTAAGTACCAGAAAAAAGTCAAAGCATTGAAGGACATTTAAAAGTTGTCATTGGCAGCTAAAGACACAGGAACGAATAGTAGTGTCTGCAGACAACGTGGGGACTGAGAAATTGGGCCTCTTGTCAGACTTTTGAGTTAACAGCAGATAATGGGAGAGAGTGGGGAGGAGAAGAAGATATAGACTATGGAGAGCTGAATTGTGAAGAAGCGTTACCAGGAAAAGGTGTCAGAGACTTGGTGATAATTGTGAAAGGGCAAGGGGCTCCCAAAACATACTTTAACAGCTGACTTTAAAATGTCTCTTGGAAGGAAAACAGTTTCATTGGATATGGCAAATTACAGGCCACTGTTAGCTTAGCAAATGCAATTTCTGGAAAATAACAAAGAAACCAATTTGGTGACTTGGCAACTTGGCCAATGAATGGGAGGTAAGGAATTAGATTGAGCGGCTCTAGACGGCTCTATATAGGCATTTGGAAGTAAAGGGAAGAGCAGGGATAAGTCAACTACATGAGAGGGAGAATTGATGGGAATATTTGGACAGATTTCTTTCAGAGATGATGATGGATTGAGCTTGCCTTCAAGCAGGAGAAAGAAGACACAAGCAATCGAAGTCATGCTTACTGGTGTAAGGTAAGATAAAGTCACACGTACTAGAGAGGGACTGGCCTTGGTCCGGAAGCAATGCTATTGTCTACCTGGAACTATATGAAAAAAAATGGTGGGGTGCGAGATTCTTAAAATATCTGCTAGTTGTCTGCCTCCAACTTCTACAAGGATCTGAAGGAAACCAGCAGAGAAGATGGAACAAATAGTTAATTAACGTATGGCATTTGTCTCAGATAAAGAAGCCCAGCATGGATGACTTGGGCCTGATGGGCCAGTCTAGACTGGATGTGAGGTGCACAAATGTCGTCAACTGGACAGAATGCTCCATGAATGAAAACCACTCATCTTTCCCTTCTTTCACACACGTAGGCACACCTGTTCTTTCTGTCCTCCATATTTTTCTCACTTTAGTGGGGAGAAGGGAAACAAATTTCTCATGGGAGTGAGATGCTGGTCAAAGCCTTAGATTTGTTTCCTTTTTTCCTCTGGATTCTGCCTGTCCCTTCTAGAGTGCCAGACGTCGGTTTTGTGCAGAGGGAGCCAGCTTTACCTGAGAACTCAATATAGAAGAGCCAAGGGGATGTTGAAGTTAGCAGGGCCAAAAGAGAGGGGTGAGTATGATGTCATAAGGAATGAGAACAAACATAAGATCGCAAAGAAAAGAATCAAAGAAGAAGAAACCCTAAGAAAAAAGGTTCTCAAAAGGACTCCCCAAGTGGATTCTACAAGTTTTAGTCTTTACACTGAGAATCTACTAATTGCACCATCGTGTCTCATAGTGACCTTGATTTTGAGTGTTATCCTGGTCATTCCAGATAAAGAAGTGAGTGCCACTAATTAAAAGGAGGTGTGGAATGAATGTAAAGGATTGTAGTGGCTCATCTGGGGGATGGGAAAGGCAGGGATTGGGATGATAGGAATACTGAATATGAGCAGAGGAGAGTCGCCGACACAATGTCATGTACTTTCATCTCATCTCATTCATTCATTCATTCATTCATTGAGTCAATTGGAGAAATGTTTATTTGAGACACAATAAATGCCTTGGGCCTCGCAGTGAGAATACTCAAGAAGTAATTTGCTCTGTGTTCTGGAGGAGTATCCAGTCCAGTAGGAGAGGCAGCTAAAAATTGAGTTATAACATTATGTGAAATCTGAGGTTATGGCCTGAATGGTGCTTATTCTAGCCTTGGGAGATCAAAGAAGGCTTTCCTGGGAAGGTCACGTCTAATCTGAGGACTGATGATACTCACTTATGTGAAAAACTAGTAAAAGTCAGGCCAGAAAACGAGTGTAGTGCGTAGATGAGAGGCTGCAAAGGTCCAGAGGGTGGGCACAGTGGGAAAACCCACCCAGCCTAAAGGCAAGGATAGTTGGAGCCCAGGATTCCAGGAGGTGACTATGTTTGACAAAGTTGCAATCCAAAGCAGAGCCTGGATTTTGTATTGAGGCAAAAGGGAGTCCTTGAATTGATGTGCATTTTTAGAAGAACTGCTCTCAATTAGCTGGGGTAGAAATTAAAGGAAATAGATCAGTGACCAGGAGCTTATTTCAGAGGACACCTGAGAAGTGCCTGCACCAACATTGTATGTGGGAAAATGGAAAGAGGTAAACGAATCTGAGCCATATGAAGACAGTGAAGTTGACAGAAGGATTTTTTTTTAATCTGGTATCTTAGTCCACGTAGGCTGCTGTAACAAAAATACCATAAACTGGGTAGACTATAAACAACAGAAATTCATTTCTCACAGTGTGAAGGTCTGAAGTCCAAGATGAAGACACTGGTGGAGACCACTTCCTGGTTCAGAGATGGCCATCTTTTCGCTGTGTCTTCACCTTGGGAGAGGAGTGAGGGGGCTCCCTGGGGTCTCTTTTATGACGGTATTAATCCCATTCAAGGGGCCCCACCCTCAGGACCTAATCACTTCCTGAACACCCCACCTCCTAATACCTTTCCATTAGGAATCTGATGTCGACATATGAATTTGGGGGTGGGAAAACATCTGGTCTTTGCATCTGGTTGTATCCTGGTTTCACCTTGCTCACATCTGATCAAATATATTCCACTATTCTTGTCCAGGATGTTTTGATTTCTTTCAGAATAACTACAGACAGAGGGAGTGGACTGGCTGTGTGCTGTAACTCTAACCAGTCAATGTTAATATATGAATAACTATCAATGAAACATGACTGACCAAATACGCATTTGGCTCAAAATGACAATATTTATATTAGTTTCTGTTACTTGAGAATGTGCCAGGTATTGATCTCATCTTACATAATACACATGCTTAACTGCATCTACATTTGTGTATGAGGAATAGCACAACATGAGAATTAGGCAGCTTGCCCACCATATATGGCTGGGGGCCAGAGTCAAGGCCAGAGGTGTCCCACTCTAAAACCTTGTCCTTGGGCAGAGCCTTGGCCAACTGGGATTCTTCTATCCTGGGAAAGGAGCTCCCTTTGTGTGACTACTGGCTTCTCTTCACTCTCCTCACTGTGCCCAGGAAAGAGCTGGGTCTAAACTCTAGGAAGAATGATCTGAGTGGCTCAGTGCCATCCTGTTCTTTGTCCCCTTTGGGAGCACCTGTCTGCCCCAGTGTGTCTGTCCCGCAGGTCTTGTCCTTGTCCTGGGCCACAGAGGGAGAGTTGCTGGTTTCTTTCCTAGAAGCCAATGTCTCCCACTCATCCTTTGTCAGGAATGGGTGTGACGATCGGGATCAGGCATCTGCCCATTACTCCTCAGTTGATGCAGATCCCAGGCAGGGGAACAGGTGCAGTGTGCTCGGGCCCCATCTGACACCAACCCCTGGGTCTCCCCATCACCCCACTGCCTGTCACGGTGAGATAGAACAGTGTGGACCGCGACCACACTGATTTGTGTGCCCTCAGTTCTGGGAGCCAGGTTGAAGCCCAAGCCCCGCCCTCACCCTGCCCTGAGTGGCGTCACTTGCCTGTGGCTGCAGCTTGCTAATGTCACGCCCGTCTGTGTGTCCGAGGAGAGGACCCTTGGCCGGGCAGAGACTCAGAACGTGAGGCCATGATGTGGATTCTGGTGCCAGCACCGAGTGCCATGGCTTCTACTGGTGGGTGGTCTCTCAACTTTGCCTCAATCTATTGAATTCCTTTGAAAATATTAAAGGCAATTTGTAGAACATCTTTACAAATGATATTGAAATGCTAAAAAATCAAGACATCAAGGTACAGTATTTGCTCAGGGCAGATTTTCTCATGTTTAATATTTCCTCTCAGATTCTTTTCATGGTTCTTTTTCACATAACATTTTGTGCTGTAATTTTCTCTTTTTAGGTCTTCATCTTTGCTAAGCCATGTGTTAGAAGAAATAAAACAAATTTATTTTGTTCTAAATTTATCTTACACTAGAAACATTCCTCGGCAAATTAGTTAAAGTCAGCCTTTTATTTTGAAAAGAAATTGCAAGCTGTTGTTTAACAACAAGGTTACTTTTTATAAAAGAAGAAAGGAACATAATCAGTATTGGTAATGTGGTGACCTGAATTTCACTGCTTCGAAACGAGGACTAGGGTCACCTGGGTGGTTCAGTTGGTTAAGCGTCTGACTCTTGGTTTTGGCTCTCAGGTCATGATCTCAAGGTTCATGGGTTTGAGCCCCAAATAGGGCTCTGTGATGGTGGTGTGGAGCCTGCTTGGGATTCTCTCTCTCCCTCTCTCTGTCCCTTCCGCACTCGTGCTATCCCTATTAAATAAACTTAAAAAGCAAAAAGAAACGAGGACTAACGTGAGCAAAGTTTTCTCCTCTCTGATGTTAACCGTGACAAATTATTAGAGGAATGAAAACCACTTCAGAGTTTGAGAGGTTGGGTATATTTTCTCTGTTGCCTGAGAAAAGTGCTTACTCTCTTAGTTATTGATTTGGAATGAAGCTTTCTGAAGCACTGTGGATTTGCACCTGGTCCGGGTTTTACAACCACCTATCCTCAAGGGACCGTATCAGAACATGTTTCTTAGAAATCAACCTAGCTTGCAAATTGAAAGTTAAATATTTGATTCTGGTATATATGAATGCAAAAGGTTAATGCCCTTAAAAATGAGGTGATTCGCTGTAAAGATAAATGAAATGCAAACCATAATCATTTTAGTTTCCACTGGTAACTTTAATTTCCCCTATTCATAATTGTAGTGTTGGGGTTGAGATGTATGTTACATTTTGGAAAAGCCCTCAAATCGTTCACTATATTATAGGGGGAAATATATAGAGTAAGAGAGCCAGATCTGCTTTATATTTATTGAGCAAATTATTCTTCCCCCAGTGAAGCTGCCTTTAAAAGTTTTACTAGTGACTTAGATAATAACTGCCAATCATTAAAACAAAAAACAGCAAAGAAACATCCAAGAGCAGTAGAAAGAAGAAAGTAATGAATCACCAAAAATTGAAATAATCAATACAGATAAGAGAAATGCATTTCATACCTTTAAAATGCATACATTAATCTATTCACACGCCATATATATGTATATGTATATATATATATATATATATATATACACAGTATTTTATATGTAATGCAGACATAAAAATATGCATATGCATAGAGTAAAAAGCATAAGCAAATGAACCAATATGGGACATATATTGTGACCAAAATATTTAAACAATGTAATTCAGTATCAACTAACTCCAAATAATTTAAGCTCAAAATTCTAATATTTAGTTCTCAAATGGCTGATACTTATATTATGACAACTCTTAAACTTTCTGTATTATTTGAAAACTTGCTGAAATAAAAAGAGTATTGACCCCACGAAGAAGTCTATGCCTCAATCTCTGAAACCTGTAAATTTGTTATATCACGTCTTGTTCAGATGGCTCAGGATTATATTTGTTTTGCTTACCCTGTCCTCTTGGGCTCTGTAATATCCCTATAATTATGCAACAAGAATAGTATTGCACTGTAATCTATCATGTAAAACTATATATATGGAAAACTTGACCAGTTTTTAAAGAAATGTATCATGATCAAAAAGGCACAATAAAGCTGTATCCTAAGGACTCCTAGCAACAAAGCTAACAATAAACTTAGTGAACGCAAACCATATTCATATTCTCGGTTCATTTATTTTTGGAAAAGTGTAGCATATCCAGTAGTTTCAGAGATTTCATTTTAACTTTAAAATTCTAACCTATTTAATTGGTAAATAGCAGCCTGTTATAATAAGTTTTAGAAAACCATAAGAAATGCTTTGTTAATGTGTATAATTCCTATGTAAAGACGTAGCTTCTCCATTTTTTTTTAATGAAGAAATGCACTTTTTCCCCCCCAAAAACGATTTACCAGATGTACTTAAATTTATGGACCTTGAGATGGGGTGGTTACCCTGGGTCATCCAGTTGGGCCCAATCATATCACATGAGCCCTGAAAATCAGAGAACTTTCTCCAGCTGAGGTAGACAGGAATGCCAGAGAGATTTCAAGCCCGGGAGGAACTTGACTTTGGCTTTGAAAATGAAGGTGGTCGTGAGCCAGGGAATTCAAGTATCTTCTAGAGCCTCTGGCCAGAAGCTAATGAGCAAATGGGGACCACAATGCCACATCCACCTGGAACCGAACTCTGCCACCAACCAGCATGAGTCCCAAAGTGGATGCTTTTCAGCCTCCAGCAGGAACAGCTGTGCTGGCATCTTGTGAGGACAGGAGCAAAGGAATCAGCCAAACCGTGTGGATTTCTGACCAGAAATTTCTGGTCAGAATTGTGAGACAATACATTTTCTGTTTTAAGCCTCTACATCTGTGGTAATCTGTCATGGCAGCAACACTAAAGTGAATACAATACCCGTATTGTTTTTATTTTTCATTTATCCCAAACCGATAGAAATATCTAAGCAGTGTGGTCCATCTTCCACCGAGCAATTTTCGATTCGTGGCTAAAAAGTGCAGCAGCATGAAGGTGTGTTTGGGAGTAGCGAATTCGCCAGGGCGGCACTTTTCTGAGTGTAGGAAGGACGCGGTATGCAACCACGGGTTTTAAGTTCAGCTACTTGTTTCAGAATACAGAGAGCCAGTATTAAGTCATCCAAAATAATAAGGAGGCAGAGAACAAAAAACTAAAACAGTTGCCGTAATTCAGAGTAATACAAGAGATATCCTTTTTTAAAATATTTGTTTATTTTTGAGAAAGAGTGGGACAGTGTGCAAGCAGGGAGGGGCAGAGAGAGAAGGAGACACAGAATCCGAAGCAGGCTCCAGGCTCCGAGCTGTCAGTGCAGAGCCCGACACGGGGCTCCAACCCACAGACCTTGAGACCATGACCTGAGCGGAAGTCAGCTCTTAACCGACTGAGCCACCCGGCTGCCCCACAAGAAATATTATTTTTTGTTCTACCTAAAAAGCGTGCCTCTGTTTACATGGGAGTTTAATTTATGGCTAATTAGCTGGCAGTTAGGTGGCTTTGTTTCACTTCATGTGTCTTCTCTCCTAATATTTCAATCTGAAAGCGATCTTTCCTCTTTTTCCTCATTTTTCCGGCCCCTGTGTTAGTATGCTGACATAATGCTGTGCTTACATTTTCCATCTACCCCCCCCCTCCAAATAAGATCTTTTCAACTGAGTCAGGATGCACACTTTTAAATTTGGCCCTACTTTTCACCAAAAGCCCTTTGCTTCCTCTAAATTCTGTGAATCCTAAATACACCATTTTGGAAGTCTGACTTTTTTTTTTTTTTAATCTAAACTTGACATTGATTGATCAATATCAGCATTTTCTCAGAACTGGCAACTTGGTTTCTCTTCAATGAGTAATAAATCAAAGCAGCTTGCACGGAAACACTTTGATTCAGACTCATTGAAGGAGATGCATTTCTCATTGGACTTGATCAAAGGCTGATCATCATTAAGAAATATAGGAATTTTCACCATGTGACTATATTGACCTAATAATTAAAAATACTATAATGTCCCATGTGAATTCTTGCTTCTGTCTTCCTTCTTTCCTTCTCAATTCTTTGCGGCACACGCCGAGCAGAGAAGATTATCGGGTTGCTTCTCTGATGTTGGAGGAAAACCAGCTCCTGTCCGTGGGTGTTCCTGTAGAAAGACTAAGACAGGCCCTCCACGGTGACCCAGATAATTGTCCGGAGGTGTCGTTAATATGGGGAACTGTACTCTCCCCCCACATCCTTCAATCAAGAGGTTGTAAAATCCTGCCAGGTCTCTAGTTTAAGTCAGTAGGAAAATCTCACAGGCAAGAGTCCCCGCCGCAGGGGCTGTTCTTGGAAATGAAAATGTCTTGGCTTCTTAAAGTGTTAGAAATGACAGCGAAATATCTTTTACACTATTACCAGGTATTTTCCCTTTGCTTTCTGTTTACTCTTAAAACCATGCAGGTCACGGGGCGCCTGGGTGGCACAGTCGGTTAAGCGTCCGACTTCAGCCGGGTCACGATCTCGTGGTCCGTGAGTTCGAGCCCCGCGTCGGGCTCTGGGCTGATGGCTCGGAGCCTGGAGCCTGTTTCCGATTCTGTGTCTCGCTCTCTCTCTGCCCCTCCCCCGTTCATGCTCTGTCTCTCTCTGTTCCCAAAATAAATAAAAAACGTTGAAAAAAATTAAAAAAAAAAAACCATGCAGGTCACATAAATGAAAATCCATAAAAGAAAACAAATCAGGAGGAATATCCTTCCAGTTGGATCAACCATATCAATAGATAGGGCACATGGACTGGTATGAATAAAAGGCATTACTTGCATTTTTCAGGAAAGAAAATTCAGCCAACACCCTGTAGTAAGAGTGTGGGGTCACAGCTTCTGGAACTGGTAAGCCCCTTGATTTGGTTCTGTCTCTTCTCTTTGTAGGGTTATCCCCCAACACCATGGCAGCAGGGCCACCGCATGGAGCTGCAGAAAGGACCAGAGACAATGTCTCCATCCCCGTTTGCCTGGGGCTGTAGCTCAACATCCCTGTCCCAGGAGCTCATGCCCCTGAGGTGTTACCACGGACAGCTCTTAGTCTGGGTCTCAAGTGGGTAGTAAACAAGCTTCCCAATGTCATCGTTGACGCTCATGGAATAAGACAATCTTCTCAAATAATTCTTGCATGTATCTATACGGGATTTCCTTATTTTTTAACGTGAACATTTGGAGCTGAGAGCCTGAAGA
This sequence comes from Panthera tigris, assembly GCF_018350195.1. Taxonomy (NCBI): domain Eukaryota; kingdom Metazoa; phylum Chordata; class Mammalia; order Carnivora; family Felidae; genus Panthera; species Panthera tigris. The sequence continues at coordinate 231,377,046 of NC_056660.1, forward strand.
CAAAGACTTGGATCTTGACTCCCTGCCCCAGCTTCTCATCCATGGAACGGTCCAGCCGTCTGTCCTCTTTCCTTGTCACGGCACCGTTGGCTTCTCTCGGTGAGCGAATGCCTACTTCTCCCGTTGGAAGAAACCGACTTGGGACCCGTGAGCCGACACCGCTCATTTTCTCTAGAGATTTGGCGGAATGGGGCTCTGATGGCCGTCCTCCCCTGCTCCACGGCGGCCCTTCCAAGTGCCCCGTGCAAGGCAGACCTTCCCCTGCGGAGGAGGAATGTTCTGCCTGCCAGGGAAAATCATGCAGCTGGGCTGCCGGGTTAGGACTTTCAAACCAGCTCTCAGCGCCCAATTACGGAGGTGCCTTCAGGGCAAAGCAGGAACGGCAAATTCAGAAATCCTTCTGGGCTCTTCTGCTGATTCTGTTATGTAAGTTGCTTTAACAGGTGTACGGAAGCAGATCTAAAATTAGCCAACAGACTTTTTCCAAATCATTTCTCTTGGAAAGTTGTTGGCCTGGAGTGATCGGCCTCACGTGTTCCGAGGGTCGGGGAGGGGGGCTAAGGACGGGCTGATGAAAGAAGTGACAGGGAGGAGAGATCTCCCTGCACAAAGGTCTCTGGCTGACCGTCCCGCCCCTGAGGCTGCAAACCCACGCGGAAGGCAGAGCGGCCGCCGAGACGAAGGCGCTGAAGGGCAAGGGCAAGATAGACGATGGGCACGCTGTGTTCACAGGGGACCGTGTGGTCCGTTTTGAAGGGCCAGGGCCGCGTGTAACTGTTCCCGCTCGCGGGGCGCTGTGACGGGTGGGCAAGACACGCGTGTGCAGGGACGGGGTGGCGGAGGGCCAGCGCCCCTGCTTTCCTGGGAAAGCGCTTCAGACACGCCAGCCATGTCCCTCCTAGCGCCAGTCCCCGAGCTCCCGTGTCAGCACTCGCTGAGCAAAGCCCACGGAGGGGTCGGCATCCTTTGTCTCGACAGTCGGGACGGGACATTCACGGGCGCCGTTGACCAGCTGAGAAGATCGGAGACGAGGAGCTGAACCCCGGGAACCTCCGCTGTCCTCCTCTGCGCACCGCACACATCCAGGAGGTGACCGGGTGCAGGGCCGCGCGAGGCAGTGTCTGGGGACGTGCTGCGTGTCGCTTGGGGCGTCTGCCGTGCTTGTGTGCAAGTCTCCGTCTGGGGGCGCCCCGCGGACGTCTCGGCGTCTGGCCGGGACCCCGGGGCCGGTGCGCGGCGGGCGGAGGAGGTGACACGCGAGCCTGGCCGCCCGGCGGGGGAGCCGATTGGCGGCCTCCCGTCGCGACGGGGCTGTGGGTGTGGACGCTGAGCCCCGGGAACCCGGCGATGTGGCCCCGTGACTGTCGCGTCCGCGCTCGTTGCGTTTTCCCGTGAACGGCGAGCCTCGGCCGCCCTTAACGGGTCACGTCATGCAAGGTGGTCGCGCACCTGTTTCCTCGCGTGGTGGGGGCGGCTCGAGGCCCGGGGCTGCACCGTGTCACCTCTGTCACCCGGCGTGGCCTAAGGGAACGAGGAGTGAACGAAGCGGACACTCGTCTGGTGACGCTGCGCGATCGACCGCGGTCTCAGCCAAACGCACGGAAGGTCGCGGACGCCCGAACCCCGCGCTTTGCTCTGCGGAGGATGCAGCCACGCGGACGGAGTCCCCCCCCCCCCACCCCCAAGGCTCTCAGTCGCCAAGAGTCTGCAACCGGGTCCTGAGGCCCCGAGTCTTGTCCCTGAAGCCCGCTCACCCGGGAGGGCACCTCGGGTGGTTTTACTTGCTGCGACATTTGTCACACTGTCCCGGTCCCGCTGCTTATGCCGCCTTCCAGGGGCCTCAGGGGACAGGCGACACCTGCGTCCCCCCTCCAGGGCCCAGACGGTGGTGGGGAGGGGGCCTCCAGGGCCGAGCTCCCCCCGGGGCCTCTAACCCCTGCTCCTCTCGGGGCCTCCAGCAGGGGACCTCCTGCTCTTCTCCGGCCTCCAGGCTCCTTGGCCCTTCCCCAGGATCTGACACTGTTCCTGCTGCCCACGAGGTTCTCCTGCCTGTGATTCCTTCACAGGGACGTGTTTCTTTCCTGGTTAAAACTGTGGCCTGGGGACACTTTTTGCTCCTCAACAGCGGCCACACTGCCCTGAAAAGCTTCTGCTGGACACGAACTGGTTTGTCAGGCAGCCAAGTAAACAGGGAGGCGCTTTTAGACCATTTTCGGAATCATTCTTTTGCTCTTGGCGTTCAGCTTCATAATCATAAGGGTTTAGATGCCCTTGGGATTTAGTACAAGGCCACGGGGCTTTTGAAGTTGCTGGAGCAATTCCTGCGTCCAGTTGTATCAAGAACAAGGTCAAAGGGAAGAAACAGGTCTGTTCATTACAGATAATTTACATCAGGCAGCACATTTTACGATTTCTCAAATAGACACCTTTCTTATCTGTGATGGAGGCAAAGTGATATTTCTGGTTTCCAAATAAATCAGTCAGTAGTTTCCCTGATTTCTGGGACTATGCAGAGGTCTAATAGGTCCTAAGCACTGGTCTGGTCCTTCATTTCCTGGCAATAAATAACTTCCTGAAATTTCTATCTAGTAAATTTAACCTACTGACTGCAAGAGACATTTCAGTTATTGAATCTTTTTCTGGGAGCAAGAAATAACAATGCTCAGTGCCCATGCTCCTCTCTGTCCTGCTTCCTCTCCAAAAGTCAACAAATAATGATAATATGTGAATTCTCTCCTTAATTAAGTTGGCTTCCTGTATAGTGTCTGCTCAATGAGTCATCACAGCACTGATCTGCTGTGTAACACACAGCCCTCTTATTCAAAAGAATTGGGCTGAAAATCCTAAAGTCCCTTATTGTCACATACCCGTCTCTCCATTACTACCCCCAGTACATCAATGTAACCTCCTGGTAACTAGTCTCCCAGTTGGCCCCATGAACCCTACCTCCTGGTATGCACACGCTTAGGTAGTCCCCTCCCACATTGAATCTGGCTGGCCTGTGTAACCAGGAGAATGTGAGATTCGTGATGCTGTGTGATTTTTGAGACTTATGTATAAGGAACATAAATGACACTCTTGAACTTTGGCTATGATTTCTCAGACCACTTGCTTTAGGGAAATCCAGGTGCCAGGTAAGAAATCTGTTTACCTTGAGACTACTAAGCCAAGGTGTTTTGTCACATGGAGATGGGGGGGGCCTGGTCTACCCCAGCTTTTCCAGCCATCCCAGGTCCAGATCTGATGCCAGGCATGTGAGTGAAGAGGGCTCCAGCTGTCTCTAAGTCTCAGCCTTGACGTGCCTCAAGTGATGGAGACACCAAGAAGGAGATGACCAGATGAACCATCAAGTGCCAGAACCACGAGAGACGTGAATACGTCGTTTTAATTCTGTAAGTTCGGGGATGATTTGTTACATGGCAGTAAATAACCAGAACACCACATCATAATTGATTGACCGAGAGGAATGTACATCTGAGGATTAACACACTCACCTTGACTTTGGTCCAGTGAAAGTAGTAATTTTGTTCATCCACTCTTTTTAATAAATGGTTTAATAAACTCATTCTTTTTAATAAATGACCTTTACTAAAATTCTTAGTTTTGGCAGATGACCTCTATAGATCACCTGGTCGTGGAGTTCCTAAGGTGACTACAATGCAATATAGTCATTGCAATTGTCCCATAAACTTTCTGGAAATCTCGGCATCCTGAAAGACATTCAAAACAGAATAAAAATACCCTGTTGGATGCAGAATTTGTCGAATACACCCTGACTGAATTTGTTGTTGGTCTCCTGGAATTTCTGATATCTTACCAACTCAGAGCTGTTCCTTGTATCTTTGGAAAATTTAATACCACTCTTTGAAGGATTTTCACATAATGTAACTTTTGGTCAACTTCATGTGACTAATGTAGAAGAAAAAAAGATTGAGACTCCCACATTAGAATTAATATTAACATAGAATATTTAATGCCAAAGAGAAACATGAAAATGGTCTCATCCAATAACATATGCATTCTTGACCCTCTAATCCACTTTCTGTACTCTCTGGGGGATAGTATTGTAGGTTTACGAGTAAATTTAATCAGGTCTCTCTTCTAATAAAATATTTCAATGAATTTTTTTAGTGCTTATAGGATAAAAATATTTAATACATATATTATGAAGATCTCATAATGTATCTATTATTCAATAAAAATATTGGACCAATTCCATATTCCAATGGGAAAATATCTACCTAACATCATACAAAAATAATTATGTATAAATCAAAAATCTAAACATTATTGTATTCTCTCCTATCTCCCCTTTTTTTCTCATGTTTGCTTTGTTTTCTACCCAGTAATTTCAGAGGAAAATTATGGGCTTTTATCGATGGGCTCTATTCTTGCAAGGGCACTGGCGCACGTTTTGTTACATGTAGAATGATGCCTTCTGTTAATACAAACTATGCTTAATTAGATGCCTTTTATGTTATGTTATATGACTTTTGCATAAAAAACTGAAAAATAGATGTGCAAGTCAATAGTACTCCCAGCCATTGTCCAGGAGCTAGCCACTCACATTCATGGAAGGCTGGTCACTGCTCTGATATTAAATCTTTGCTCGCATTGGTTTGGACAAGGGTCCATGGGGACACCAATGCAGAAAAGGGATAGTCTTATGATTCACCTCACCTGGAAACAAATGAAAGCAAGTCCTGGATATGTCGGAAGACGATGCAACTATGAGTGACCCGGCTTCCCTCCTGTGAGTCTCATAAAGCCATAAGATGTAGACTTCCTGCTCACAGATTTTACTGGAGGAACAGTAGTGCAACAATACAGGTGCAACTGCACCCTGGTTGTTTATATTTGACACTTTTAATCATCCTTTACCCCTTGTCAATGTCCGTTTCTTTTTTCTAATGTTTGTTTGTTTGTTTATTTTGAGAGAGAGACAGAGACAGAGACAGAGACAGAGAGAATGCAAGCAAGGGAGGGGCAGAGAGAGGGCTCCACACTGTCAGCCCAGAGACTGGCATGGGGCTTGGTCTCACAAACTGTGAAATCATATCCTGAGCCAAAATCAGGAGTGGGATGCTTAACTGACTGAGCCACCCAGGTGCCCCTCAATGTCCATTTCTCCACTTGATCTTAGCCAAAAGGCCGAGAAGCGACTCAATGGCCATTTCTCATAACAGCCTTGGTTCAAACACGCTAGGGGCTTCCTGCAGATGTCTTTCTCAGGCGGATCTCTGGACCAGGATACCTCACTGTTTCTCACCATCACTGCATAGTATTCAATGCAGACCTGCCTGAACCCCTCTCCCCAGATTCTGCTGTAAAATGTGGGGCCAGCTTACATACCACACTCTCATAGAGGGTGATGAGCGCATGCACCACAAGAGAATTGTGTGTTAAGTACTCAGGTTTTACAAGACTGAGTTATTATGGGGGATGCCATCTGTACTGACCTCCATGAAAAAGTCCATGTTTAAAAATCCATCACAAGGGGGTGTCTGGGCGGCTCAGTTGGTTAAGCATCTGACTCTTGGTTTTGGCTCAGGTCTTGATCTCATGGTTCATTAGTTCAGGTCCCACATCGGGCTGTATGCTGACAATGCGAAGCCTGCTTGGGATTCTTCTCTCTCCCTCTCTCTCTCTCTGCCCCCCCCAACTCTCTCTCTCTCACACACACAATAAACAAATAAACTTAAAAAAATCTATCACAACATAAAACATTTTGTTTCAAAAGACATCATCTCTCTCTCTCTCTCTTTGCCAGCATTGCTTCTAACCCCCTGCATTGGGATCTGGCTTTTTCTTAGGATGTCAACACCTTCCAGTTGGTGCTCTTTGTACACACTCAACACCCAGGAGACAACTCGGCACAGGATGGATCCTTGCACATGTGTGTTCATTTGGTGGACTCAAAGGAAAATGTAAAAATTTCACTTGAATAACCATGGTACAAAGATGTAATGTTGCTTCTTTTAATTTTTATATGTTTATTTAAAAAAATTAATGTTTATTTTTGAGACAGAGAGAGACAGAGCATGAGGTTGGGAGGGGCAGAGAGAGGAGGAGATACAGAATCTGAAGCAGGCTCCAGGCTCTGAGCTGTCAGCACAGAGCCCGACACAGGGCTCGAGCACATGAACTGCAAGATCATGACCTAAACCAAAGTCAGATGCTCAACCGACTGAGCCACCCAGGTGCCCCTAATGTTTCTTTTTAACTTGGATTTAATCTTGTAAAATTTCTCTTGATGTTAATTCTTCACGTTATTTTACTCAGCTTCTACTGTAGCTCTGTGAACTAGGACTGTAATCTGTGTTTACAATGTAAGTAAAGAGTGCTAGCTTTCTAATTCAGCAGGAAAACAGGGCAGATGTGGCTCTCAAATAATTCGGACCCTTATTTGATGGAAGCAGTAAGTGGTTCTTTAATTTACTATACCTTTTCCCTTTGATACTTAGCCTCCCTTGAAGGGGGTCTGTATATATTTGCTTTAGTCGGATGCTCTTGCCTTACTGTAACATTTAACTTGGATTTCTTCTCTCACCCCTTCTAGCTATCCCTGTGTTCAACATGGACAATGTTGGGAAATATTGGGTTTCAGTGATACAGATGTAGCTGTTAGTCATTCACGTGAGCCCAGGTTATGTTCCTGTCTTCATGTGTTTTGAGGACATATCTTTTCTACAGAACTTTCTTCCTCCTGACCCATGGGTGCCGGTTAATCAACTCCAGATTGGGACAATACTTGTAAATTATAATCTGGCATGAGATGCTTTCTAGGCCACTTGCTACTAGTTAGAATCATCCAGTAACACCCCTTTGTTTATTATACATTGCAGTGTATTGAGTGTGATCCTTAGAACGTGACACTCCCTCACTCCAATTCTGATATTTTCTCCTGAGTGGATAATAAAAGGTTGCTATGGAAGCCAGCATATGCCCTGATGGTGGCAGAGAACAGGGAGGGCTGGAGTTTCATTGATTAAAGTCTTCTCCAAACATCAATTGGAGATCCATTTTGCTCCAGGATATGTGTTCTGTGCCAGGGAGATAAAAATGGAAGTCTCAGCTTCTGTGTTCTAGGAGCTCACCGCTCGGAGCCAGAGAAGAATAAGAAGACAATGAAGACACAACCTAACAGTTGCCGTGATATCACTTGAGCAGGGTCTCACACAGGAGGCTCCCTAACCCGCTCCAGTAAGGGTCAGCAGAGGTGTCTTGCAGGACGTATACTTGAACTTGATGTTAGGAAACAAGTAGGAATGAACCAAGCCAACCAAACAAAAAGGGGTTGAGCCAAGTTTGGCCGAGGAGAGAGGAACAGACAGACAGGACAGTGTGTGCATGGATGCCATTTAACACCTTAGCAAGGGCCTGGGAAGGACAGAAGTATTGTGCCCTGGGAATGATGGAATTTAACATTGGGGATTTGTGTGTCTGGGGTAAGAGATACATTTTCATTCAACCCCAGCTTACCAGGATAATCCTACTCAGGAAAGCCTTCTCTGTACACACGCCCTCCCTCCCTCCTGTCCTCTGCTTCTAGGTACCCAGGAAGCAAATTTTTATGTCCTTAAAGGCAAAAGGAAATCTCTGGCTTTTAAAGGGCAATTCTGATACATCTCTGAATCCTCATCATGTAACTACTTGCCCATTCTATTTAGAACACTCTTGGTAAGTGGCCAGCATGAGAACCAGACCGTCCAATTCTAACTGTGTTCTCAGCATAATTGTCTTTGTGTGCGTCCTGGTGTCTGAGAGATTTTTTTTAAAAAAGCCTTTCTTATCTGAAGAGTTCAAAGATCCATTGAACCCAATGCGCGACAAGAGAGTCTCCGTCCCATGGCATTTACAAACCTGTCACAAGTGGGAATGCCATGGAGGGTAAAAATTTTGATGATAACTAACTTAGATGATCCTTCTGTATCTAGGCTGAGATTTATGAGATTTTTATAAATAAGTTAGTGCCTCTTTACAATGTGCAACAGTTGATAATAAGTAATTCTTCCTGCTTTCCAACACAGGCAGAAAACTAAAAATAAAAAAGAAGTGAGTTATAGGAGAGAAAAATAAGCAAAAGTATCCTTCTAGAATGTACATTTTGCCAACTTGGTCTATTCTCTTGACTTTCTTTGATGGTTTTCAAATAAATTCACCACTTGGATTCTGACAGAAGAGTCTACACAGAGAGGTCACATTGCCATAGTAAGCGCATTGATCCAGCACTCTGTTCCATTCTTGACTCTAGCCAGGCCATGCTGCTAACTCACTGAGGGCATTCGGTACAAAACAAGTACTTTTCTCCTTGTTTCAGAAAATGAGGAATTTGGATCACATAGTACCCAAGGCTCTTTCTGTCCCTAAGTAGTGTGCATCCAAATCAATGCCTTTTAATTGGCTGCTTATGTTTTTCTTCCAAAGTTTTCCCTTCGAGATACTTGTCGGGAGCTGTAATTACCAGGAGAAAAACGGAAATGGCAACACTGGTCGACTGGTCCTAACTCTATGCCCACTATTATTCTGATATTATTCTAATATCAGCTGGTTTAATTCTTATGGTAAAAATAGAAGGGAGACACTACCTATTATGCCCACCTTAGAGCTGACAAAGGTAAGGCCCAGAGAGGTTCTATAAACGGCTCCTACCCTCGCCAGGGTCCCCAGGAGCCACCCAGTCATGGGTAACAGACTGGCTCTTGACTATTTATTAGTGAGGGAAGGAGAGTTTTGTGCCATTCAGGGCTCCTCCTGCTGCATATACATTAACAGCTCTGGGCAGGTGCGGACCTAACGACGAGGAATAGGCCAACAGGTAAAGGTCTTTCATGACGAACCAAATCTTCCACAGATTCTCTTAATCCGGAGGAGCCTGACCTCTTCTTAGGGCTTTTTCCCACAAAGTGTAAAGTAGGTTCAAACCCTCACCATGTGCCTGAGAGGACTCTTCCTACTTGTCACCTTCAATAAAGTTTGCCTTTCAGGGACTGAGTCACGCTGTCCCCATCACCTTTAACATCTCCACAACCCAGGTGACAAGTGTTATCCATCTTAACCAGTATCATTGGTATGGTGGCCCCACAAGGTCCATTGTATTATAATGTGTAAAATTCCATATTTTCTTGCTGCCCCAGTATCGCCACAAACAGACTATGAATTCTCCTCCCAGGTGACCAGCGCTCCCAGGTGGTAAGAGTGGCTCCTGCCTCAAATTCTCTTTTGCCTTCTCCTGTGACCTGGTGACTGTTCCCAGACACCAGGAAACCCTCTCATGCTTGGCGTACTTCATGCTGACCCCAGCGAAGGCACTTGCCTAAGGGTCCTCACCCTGGGATCCCCACCAGTTGGGTGAGTCTGTTCCCTTGGTACTCCCTGCACGTGGCCCCTAAGAGAGCTCAGTGACTCTGTCTCTCCAGGATCTGTGAGTGGAACAAACTTTGTTTTCCTGCATCTTCCCATGTCCCCTCTTTTGGGGACCTGACTGACTGCCTCATGAAAAAAATACAAAATGTCGTCTCTCTGTCTTCAAAGCCCACAACACCGTATCTTCATGACCTGTTTCCTATGGTCACATATTTCTCCAACCACAGCCATGAAAGGCTCTCTATTTTCACGGACTCATTGGATTAGATGGGGTCCAGTTGGGAAATCCAGGATTATATCCCCATCTCAAGTCCTTAACATAATCACATCTGCTAAGTCCCCAGTTTGCCACGTAAGGGGACATTCTCAGGATCCAGGCATCAGGACATGGACATCTTTGAGGGCCATTATGCCTCCTATAACACAAACTCATGGTAAAAATATAACCACCACCAGTGGTGGGCGTAAGTGTATATCACACTTAAAATTTCAGGACAAGGTATGAGTAACAGCAGAACTGATGACCCTAGATCACCTGTGATTCGAAGCCACATTGTGGCTTATCCTCAGTTACCAATGATATATCTTCATCCATAGAGCAGTATCTCGGGAATGGCCCCAGGCCATGCGTTGCTTGGTTTGTTATACTAGCATTGGAGGTGACAATGGTCTTTGGACTGCTTCCCATCATAGTCCGGCTTGTGATGCTCCTGTGTCATTGACAGGGGGAAGTTGGGCTGAAGTCTTTTCAGCATATCTCCTGCATTAGGTGAACTCATGTATGGGGTTCTCTGAGGCATCACCTTAGAAAAGACTTAAAAGGTAAAATGGGTCCTGGGTCAGACTCCGTGAATTCTTCCAGAATAGAGACAAACAGCAGGTTGGAGCATGCGTGGAGGTAACAAGTGCACTGTAAATGCAGATAAAAGGGAGGTAAACCGACTGTTGATATTTGTTCACTCCTACTGCCCCGGATCCCAGGTTTCACAGCCACAGTGTGAGGGAAGGAGTCAGAGGCTGCCAGCCCAGAATCATAGAAGTCACTTTTTCTTGAACCCTTGAGATCTCCCTCTGGCTTCCTTCTCTTTTGGGGAACACCCAGCCCAGCCTGGAGCCCAACCTGCAAGGGGCTTGTGTGGCTCACTCCATACCATGGCTCCCACTCTTGTATTCTCTGTCTCAGAGATATTTACTGCTTTTATGACACACATCATAGTTTCTAACTATTTCCCTATTTATTTATTTACTTCCTTGTTTAGACAGTTCATCCCTGATGGACCTGGAGGTCCATGAGCACCTACTTTGGGTTGGGTACTGGTAGGTTTTATGGCTTGGGGGCAGCATTGGTCTAGCACATTCTAAGCACCTGGTAACCATTGACTGGTGGGTCTACAAGCATGAAGTAACAGAACAGAATGTGGGGAAAACCCAGAAGTCTAACGAAGGATTCTGGGCTCCACTCATGTTATCAGCTTTAGAAAAAGGAAAGGGCAGCCACTGATTTGTTAAGATGGACAATGTGTAGCCTGTGAAAATTTTCATTGTGTCTCTTTTGAGATCTGGCATAAAACTACACACTCAGGAAGCAAGTTTGCCAAAGTAACAGAAACTTTTATTTAAAACACACACACACACACACACACAATTTCTGATTATAATTTCATTGATTTTATGCTATCAAATAGGACAAATCAAGGAGTTGTATGTAGCCATAAATTACCCTAGATTAAGCCCCATTTGAATCTCTGTGAGAGAGTGAATAACCTAGTGGGCTGGCCCCAAGCTGTGGGCTTTCTCCTGTGTTGTTTACAGTGTTTATGGGCACTTATCATGGAGGCCCAGCACGCGCCAGCATGTCTGTTGGCATTTTTCAAGCCCCCACAATAATAGTATCACAGATGACATTTCTTTTGTCTTCTCTGTGAGCTTGTGATGAGGAAGACAGCATCTTCACTTTCAAAAGCAACGCCACAGTCTATAAAGAGTTATACCAAAAGAATGGTTAGGAGGTCTCATGTGGAACGTCTGCCAGATGCAAAGCTGCCCCCAGTGCAGACCCACAGGTGGTCATAATGCCCACAATTGAAATTCCAGAACATTCAGCACGATGTAGCTAGATAGATTGGATGATTGGGTTCACTTCAATAAATCTTTTTTTTTTTTTTTTTAATCCTCAAAGAGTATGGGTGTTTAACTAATACTGTGTGACTGAGGGACTCATAAGGACACACAAGTGATAGAATAGCCCGCTGCCTAGATCCAGCTGAGTTTTTTTCTTTTTTTTTTAAGTTTATTTATTTATTTATTTATTTATTTATTTATAGAGGGCACACATGTGAGTGGGGAGGAGGGGCAGAAGGAGAGAGAGAGAGAGAGAGAGAGAGAGAATCCCAAACAGACTCTACACTCAGTGCGGAGCCCCAAGTGGAGCTCAATCCCATGACCTTGGGATCTTGACCTGAGCCAAAATCAAGAGTCAGACGCTCAACTGACTAAGCCACCCAGGTGCCCCTCAATCATACTTTAACCTTACTACACCGTGTATCTTGTGTGAACTTCCTCAAAGCCTTTCTGAAGACACATACTTCGTGTGTCAATCAATCAACCAAGCTATAACGATGAGCAGCTCAGTGTGTCCTGTCTGAATTTGAATTTTGTGATACGAGCTATTTAAATGAATGATTACACTGTAAGTATCGGTAAGCTACCCTTGGGGAAAAATATGGAAGCAGGAAATATTCCAACTGCATCAGCATTTAGCTCTGTAATTAATTAGTGAGGAAAAAGTCACTAAGGAGAAATTTTCTGGATGTGTTCCCCAGTGATAAATAATAACTCATCAACAAGTCCACATCATGAACCTAAAGAAGTATTCAGTTTAGTAATATATGCATTTCCACAGAAACTTTTCTTAGTTATTAAATGCTCGTGCTCTAACAATTGTTATTTTATGGTGTGTTTCTTTTTAAGTGGTATTACAACTGACTTTATAGCCCAAAATGAAATCAAAATATAGCTAAATACAAAAATAGTCTGAGATAAAAATGTTGATATATGTAAGTGAACAAATATTCTATTTTTTGTTTTGCATATTAAATTGCATTTACAGAGTTTGTGGCTTATTCATTAAAGGGTAGCATCAACCAGAAAGATAATTTTATCCTTTAATATATTTTAGTGAAATATTTTTGTGATATAAAATTTTGTAATTTGAATAAATATAAAGAATTTCACCCTAAACTTCCTATAGTCACATATATTTCAATATTGTTATTAAAAATTAAAACATGAAAAATTTAAAAATGTTTGAATTTTTTTGGATGATGCAAGCCTAAATATTTTAAAAGTCATATTTCATATGTATTCACCATATGAAGGATCAAATTAAGGACTTCAGGTGATCAATGCATTGCATTCGTCTTGTATAGTCAATTATACAGTGACACAAAATAATTAAATCAGATTATTAAATAAATTTAATTAAATTTAACACAATATAATTAGAAAATGTTTATTTTTATCTAAATAACTCAGTGATCACCACATAAACTTTTTTTTACCACTTTTGAACAATTAATATAAGACGTACAAGGAGATGAATTTGATTAGATTTTCTAGTGTGTGTGTGTGTGTGTGTGTGCGTGAGAGAGATAGAGAGAGAGAGAGAAGGAGAAAATCAAGGAAAAGAGATAGCAAAGTGAGGTGGTTGAAAATGAGAACATTGATTTGCATCTTGTCTTTAAAGTACAAAGATGTTTTAGGGGAGGTCAACAATTATGTACCCACATATGGCCATCACTTTTAAGAGGCTCTAAATAAATCATTATTCTGATTTCTTTATATATTGTACCAAAGGTTTTCTTTTTTAAACCATTTGTGTTTTGGATACATTACTTCAACTCAGGTTGTGGTTAAATGTGCCAAAAACTTTTAAAGAGACAGTACAATTGGGAACTTCCTTTTCAGAGAAGTTCTTTTGACTTGAATTAAATCCACAGTTGAGAGTGGCCCGGTATGGAAAATTCTCCCCTTTTCTTGGACACCGGGCTCTACCGTGGCACTATCCATAAAGATATAATATTTCCCTAAAGAAATGCCCTCCTTTGCTAAGCCTCTTTCTAAAATTAACATAGAGTTATTCATCAATATATCTGATTATTAACTTGGTGCCTAATTTGAAGAAAGTCTGCATTTTAAAGAGAATCAAGTTTCAAAACGGACCCAGATTTAAAATTTTTTTTTATGTTTATTCATTTTTGAAAGACAGAGAGACAGAGCACAAGCAGGGGTGGGGCGGAGAAAGAGGGGGACACAGAATCTGAAGCAGGCTCCAGGCTCCAAGCTGTCAGCACAGAGCCTGACGTGGGGCTCGAATTCATGAACTGCGAGATCATGACCTGAGCCGAAGTCTGACGCTCAAACAACTGAGCCACCCAGTTGCCCCAAGGGACCCTGATTTTATACCTTCCAATTCTGCTATGGGACTCTAGGTATATAAAGACTCTAAAAAAGATAAAGGTAATTTATATATTTTTTTATAATATGATACTGGATACAGTCCTATGAGTTACTCTTCAGTGTCAGCTATAAGCATAATACAGGGCTCAACAGAACATATATTCAATACCAAGACTGATAAATACTAAATTGCATAGTTTTTTTTAATCATATACAGGATACTAGAAAATAAAATAAAAACAACCAAGAAACCTGTATATGTATCTCATGGCTCTTTAATAACAATATTCAAACACAATGAGTCCATATAATAAATTGCCTTCCTTTACTTATACAAAGATGAGTCTATGATGTAGCATACAAGTCAAAGCCGAATAGGAGATTTTTGGTCTCTAGTCTGGTATGTAATGCAATTGAAAGTCACTACTCCTTAACAATAAGTGAGAAGCTGACCAGTCTGAAAGATTAACAACTCTTCTTAGATTCCTCAGAGAAGTAAGGTCACTGGGGAAAAATGCAGCCTCCAAATCAGACAGACACAGAGCTCTCAAGAAGGCAATCTGACATCTAATGAGGGAGTTCAGTGGGGAGGTGTGAACTCAGGTTTCATCTCTAGGGTTCAGTATGCAGAAGGCCTTCCCAGGCCAACTTTGCTAAAGCTCTCCTTCGTCTTCATGAATCTCTAACACAATTTCCATTTTATTTCCATTATGCTCACTAATCATGTCAGTTATACTTTGTCTGTCCGTGTTTTATCTCTCCCAACCAGGACGTGAGCTCCTTGAGTAGGATCTGTGCTTGAAGAGCTTATACTCATGGCCTGAAATGGTGCTGGCAGAAGAGTAGATGTGTGATAAATACTGTGGAATAAAAACAGTATATAGACTATGACAGAAGTATGTGAGTTACAGTTAATGATTTTGGAACAATCAATATAAAGATGGCAATTTAAGATCTGGAAAAAAACGATGGGGCGCCTGGGTGGTTCAGCTGGTTAAGCATCCGACTTCCAACTTTGGCTCAGGTCATGATCTCACAGTTTGTGAGTTTGAGCCCCGCATAGGGCTCTGTGCTGATAGCTTGGGGCCCGGAACCTGCTTTGGATTCTGTGTTTCCTCTCTCTCTGACCCTCCCTGCTCATGCTTTGTCTCTCTCTGTCTCTCAAAAATAAATAAAAATATTTTTTAAAAAGATCTGGAAAAGATGAGATCCTCTGGAAGTGAGATGAGAGTAGGATCCATGCAGCATCCTGAGAATACCATTCTCTAAGTGATGAGCAGAGGACGTGGATCTTCCTTAGGAGGTGGAGAAAAAAACAAAAAGGAGCCTGAGGAGAGAGGTTGAAGAATGCTCTATCATCCTCTTGGTTTGAGTTTTCCCAAGAGATGACCCTGAATCAAGAATTTGGTGCATGCAATTTATCTGAAGGTGATCCAAGGAAACACAAAAAGGAATAGGGAAAGTATGCTGGAAAGGGAGGTTAGCCAGTAAGGGGGGAGTTAATGAGTGGCTGATGACTACTGGCCACAGAACAGATGGATATCATTGGGCAACATCTGAGAGAGCCTATAACACACAACCCAAACTATCCCACTGAGGAGCAAGGACATTGGGGTCCTTATCTACTTTTCTCCATCACTTGATGGCAAGGAATTGCTTTATGGAACATATGCTACCTATCACTTCTCACCCATCTTTTATGCACATCTAGATGCTCCCGTGCCCATGGAATGCCCTTAGGCAGAAGATATGGGTCCATGAGGAATGACACCAGAGGTGTATTTAGAAACTCCAAATACTCCTCCAAAGCTGTAGGTATGTTCTGGGGGCACTGAGGGAACATAGGTGGGGACCTGAAGCATTTACCACATTCACGTTGGCCAAGAGTAGAAAGTGTTTCAAGGAGCTCTTGGTGAACCGTGTGCACGTGGTAGATAGGTAAAGACTATAATATAGAAATGAGAAGAACCATGACTTTAGGGACACTGTCTTTGAGGAAAAAAAGTAAAAACTTTTCCTCTTGGTTTCCTTAAAAGGTAGGGATAGAAAACAGCTCAGGAGTCATGAGGCTCAGAGAGAAGAGAGGTATCTTTGGAATGGATGTTCCAGGAAGATTATTTTTCACTGAAAAATGTTGCTATAAGTATAGAAAAGTATAGATGTAAGTGTAGGAGCAGGGATTCTGAAGCCAGACTGTCTGTGTTCATTTTCAGCTCCTTCTTATCCTGTGGCTTTGGGCAACTTACTTTACTACTTGGTGCCTTGGTTTTCTCGCCTGTAAAATGGCAATAATAATGTCATTCACTTCATAATGTTATTGGAAGGATTCAATGAGATTACATTTATTCCCTTGTATATCTTCCGGAATTCTAGTTTTACCTCATTATTCTATATTAAATCTTGAATTTTGAATGTTATTTTCTTAATTCTGTCAAACAAATAAGTTTCAAATACAAACTTTTTCAGAGTGCGTTGGGATTACATTTCTGATGAATAGTTGCTATGTACATCATATGAAGATTATCAGAAAAAACACCTTAACAATCAAGGTATAATACACATCTTTATTTGTTGAACTTTTTCGGTAATTATCAGTCTTGTCTGCATATTACCCTCATGGAAAAATGTAAAAATATTTATGTCTGAGCCCCATTTTCAGTAGATCTTATTTAATTGAGACCCTGAGGGAACTGGCACGTTGAGAAACACTGATTTACCCAAGAGTCAAGGTTTTGCAGGGCCTTACAAACATCATTGTGAATACAAAATGCCATGATGTAGCCCCTGATTTTTTAAAAAAAGAATTTTGTATAAATAGAAATTGACTACAATATACCACATATATTATTTCTCTGAGATAAAATGCATGCCCTAACCATGATTTTATATTTTGGTAAGTCAAAAGAATTTGTCATCCTCCCAAAAGAAATGGTAATTTTTTCTGCTTTATAAATTTAAATATTTCCAAGTATTAATCGAATAGGGGGAATCTGGAAGTTATTACATTTAAATTCCATTGACTAAACTTAAAACTTATGTCACAGGAGAGAAGAATAATTACTGTCATATCAAGGCAGACACACTTTGACAATGTACAGGCATATTTCTAATAACTGCCTTAGGTGGATTAGGAATACAGTATGCAATTTCTGGATAGCACAAAAAACCCCACCTATTTTCATCTTATGCATAGTAATGATACTTATAACCATGAATTTTATTATCGTAAAGCACTTAAGGAGTCAGTGAAGAACAAAACAATTAGAAACATTTCAAAATTTTAATCATGTATTAAATTAATTTTCTATGTGATTGCTTATGCAAAATGAGAAATTCAATGGAGGGCTGAAATAAATAAAATTGTTTTCTTTAATTCTCTTTTCTTGAATTTATTGAAGAACTTACCTTCATTCCTATTCCAGTCGCTGTACATTTCCCAGCATTAGCCCCTCACTCTATATACTTTTAAGAAGTACAGACCCATTTTCCAACCCCCCCCCCAAAAAAAAACCCAAAACACACTTGGAATATTCATGAGTCATGTTTCACAGAAGTAAATTTAGATGAACAAAAAGTCGATTCTGTTTATAAAATTATCATTGCAATCTACTGCTACATTATTTGTCCCTGGGAAATCATCGATTTGCTCTTCCTTTACTATCTTTCTTGAAACAAACTATTTTAATACACTTGGTAGTAGAATATTCTTCCATAAAAAATAAAATACCATAAAGATTTTTGTCTCAGATAATAACGGAGTAGCTGATATTTGACTAACTCACCCTCAAACAAAATGATAAACTCTTAGGGGAAAAAAATGAAAAAAATCTAAAGGAAGAACAATCTAAAGCAAGTAGGAAGGAAGCTGACATTTCAAAGAAGATAATAACACTGGATAAGTTTCCAGTTTGTAGCGTATTGCCTGAAGGAAGACCAGAGTGGTTCCCATGTGGAGTGTTAAAGTCCTAGTAAAAACCTACATACAGTTTAACTGGTTGAGAAATCAGAGCACAGAGTAAGAGGAGACCACAACATTTGGAAAGTGAGAAGATAAATTCTACACAGAAGCTAGCCAAAGAGGGGGTTAATAACAAATTCTGTCTAATATCTGACCAAATCATTGGTTGTCCCCTTAATTGAACTTGTATAGAATAGACTCCAAGTAACCCAGAAAATGCTAAAGGAACTTAGTAGATATTAGTTTCTGACAATTATAGGGGAGACAGAAGTGAGTTTGAGTCCAGCTGAGGTAAAATCTTGTTAAGGAGAAAATAAAATCAATAATCTTCAGAGGAATATAACAGAATCCAATCTCCCCAAGCTATCATTCACAATATCTGGGGTCTGATTCAAAACTAATACACACATAATAAAAGAAAAAAAGTAATTCATAGGAAAGAGAAAGCCAGTCGATGGAGAATAAACTAGACATGGCCCAGACATTGAAATTGATGAATTCAATTTTTTTTTTAATTTTAGATTTATTTATTTTTGGGGAGAGAGAGAGAGAGATCATGACCTGAACTGAAATTAAGAGTTGGATGCTTAACCGACTGAGCCACCCAGGGGCCCCTCAACGAATACAAATTTTAAGACATATATTATAACTACACTCAAGGACATAAAGAAAATGTATTTTAATGAATGAACATATAGGAAATCAATGTGGAGACACTGAAAGTTTATTATGGTTACTTCCATTGTGTTCAAAGAATTAAAGGAAAATATTCAAAGAACTGAAGAAAAATATACTCTCGATAAGGAAACAAATATGAAATTTCAGTAGGGAAAGATAAAGCGTGAAAAATCTAATGAAATTCGAGAAGCAAATAATACCAAAAACTGAAGTAAAGTCACTAGATGGGCTTAACAACAGATTGGGAGGAGAATTAATAAAAAGTCCGTTAACTTTGAGATGGATCAATAGAAATCATTCAACTTGAAGACAGAAAGATGGATAAAAGTTTGAACAAAAATAAATAAATAAAGCCACAGTGATCCATGTGCCAATGGCAAGCAGTCCAAGGTAGATAATATTGCAGCTCCAGAAAGAGAAGAACTGAAGTAGAAAATAAAATCGGGGAAGTAATAACTTATTTTTGTGAAATACAAAATTTATACTTTCAAGATGCAAAGCACTCCCCAAGCAGAATAAATAAAAGGAAACTAATCACCTTGGAGGCAAAATAGGTAAACTGATGAAGATCAAAGTAAACTATAGAAAGTAGACAGAAAAAAATTATACATACCACGCAGAGGAGTGAAGATACGAAAAGCGGCTTATATCTCATTCAAAATGATGAACAGGAGAACCATATTCTAAGAAATGTGAAAGGGAATTTCATCAGGCTAAAGAAAAGCAAAACCAGATAAAAACCTGAATGTTCCAGAAAACATAAATAACACTGAACATGGGAACATGATACATGTAAAATTATCAATTTTTCACTCTACTTCTTTAAAACACATAACTATAAAAGCAACAACTATGACATTGTATTTGAAGTTTATCTGATATGAACATGTAATGTATATGGCAACTGAAGCGTAAAAATTCAGGCATGCTAAAATGAAAGTCTATTGTTCCCAGATTATTATATTTACAAAAAGTGAAGGTATTATTTGTGAGGGTCCTTTGAGTAGGACTCTAAGTAGTCTTTGAAGAATCAAGGATGCATATTGTAATCTCAAAAACAATCACTGCAAAATATGATGCAAACAGTATGGCTAAAGAATCAGTGGGTATTCATGCCTCACACTACATAAAAATGAACTAAAATTGGATCAGGGGCCTCAATGTAAAACCTGAAATTATAAAATTTATTAAAATATGGAATAGAATTTTGATGACTCGAGGCACCTGGGTGGCTCAGTCGGTTAAGCGTCTGACTTTAGCTCAGGTCATGATCTCACGGTTCACGGACTCGAGCCCCACAGCTCAGAGCCTGGAATCTGCTTCGGATTCTGCGCCTCCCTCTCTGACTTGGGGTCTGTCTCAAAAATAAATAAACCTAAAAAAATTTTTTTTAAGAATTTTGATGACCTTGGGTTAAAGATTTCTTCTCAGGAACACTGTATGGATGAGCCATTAAAGGAACAACATTGGTTCAACCAACTAAACACGTCTGGTCTCTGAGTTTTATGAAATAAAAAGCACAGAGGGCCACGGACTGGGAGAAAATATTACCAAAATGTATTCCTGATCAATGACTGGTAACAGAATATGGAAAGAACTCCCCAATTGCAGCAAACAAACAAATAAATAAAACAGACATAACAAAACAAGAGAAACAAAAATGAAAGCGAAAAAGGGATACAGGTGATGAATTTGCTTTATGTTAAAATTCATACAGTATAAACGGATATACATTGAACTGTGATTTTGTTACCTTTATGTTTTATGGATATAATCTGTTTACTTAAGCAGTCCTGCTGAGACTATGTAGGTTGGCTCTCACATTGTGCTATCACAAGCAAATCAACGCTTTATTGAGAACCTTCGTACATACATTGTTTTACATGTGTGCAAGAATATTAAGAGAATGCTCTATGGAATTGGTAGATCGAAGGGCTTACGCATTTGCAGTTGTGACACATGTATTTCCAAATTACCCTTCGGAGAAGTTGTACCAATTCATATTCTCATCAGCAGTCTCCTAGAGGCTGGCTGAATTTCGAAAAGTAAGCTCTGGTTCTCCATAGCAAGAATCTCTGTTATTCTTCATTCCCAGCAAATCACAGCCAACTCGGTCCAGTGAGGACAACTTCCAGCTCCCGTGGTACATGCAAGACATGGTGTGAGGCTACATGGCCCCAACTTTCAGGTGAGTTTTAAAATTCTTAAATATGCCGTTATGAGACGTGATGCCCCCGTGGCACGGTCTTGGGACGTTTTCCCTGGCCTGTGACCATCTCAGCCGTGAGGGGAAACCCACACCTTTTTGCAGGGAACCCATCCCCAATGAAGTGTGAGCGGAGGACGAGCGAAATGAGGTCAAGGAGATTGTTCTAGGGCTGTAGTCTCAGTGGATGAGATCTGCAGGCAGATGGGTCCGCACAGCTCTAGAAGGAGCATGCTGCTATGTCTCCAGGGTAGAGCCCATGGTGTTGCCAAACATCCCACAGGACAGCAGTCCAGAGCAAAGAATGATCCAGCCCCAAATATCGACAGCGTGAGGTTGTGAAGTCCCGATGTATATTTATACGCAACACACACACACACACACACACACCAGAAATTGTTAAGTGTGGGTTTTGGTTTGTTTGCTTTTTTTCTTTTCTTAGACAAGGGGCTTGAGTCACTACAGTAGTCGGATATTAAGAGTAACAAGGGGGCGCCTGGGTGGCTCAGTTGGTTGGGCCTCTGACTTCTGCTCAGGTCATGATCTCACCCCGCGTGGGTTCGAGCCCCGCGTCAGGCTCTGTGCTGACAGCTCAGAGCCTGGAGCCTGCTTTGAATTTCTGTGTCTCCCTCTCCCTCTGCCCTTTCCTACTCACGCTGTGTCTCTCAAAAATAAATAAACACTGAAAAAAAAATTTAAAAAAAAGAGTAACAAGAGTGAATGTGGACTTTTCCTTGGTTACAACCTACTCATCTATATCTTTCTTTTGTTTTTTAAGTTTGTTTATTTGTTTGTTTGTAGAGAGAGCATGAGTGGGGACGGGGCAGAGAGAGAGAGAATCCCAAGCAAGTTCCGTACTATCAGCATGGAGGTCAACACGGGGCTCGAACTCACGAACCAGTGAGCTGAATTCGAGAGTCAGATACTTAACCAACTGAGCCACCCAGCTTCCCATGTCTGTATCTTTCAACAGATTAATTAATGGCATACTGACCTCTTACTTTTGTAAATCAAAAATGTGCCACATCCCGAACCTCAGACAATATTTTTGAGTTGAGTCAAAACATTTTATTAATTCATATTGTGGTTGACAAGCATTTATTTTTGCGGCATTAACTTAGTGAGTCCTTGAACAACTAAGTCTTATTAATACGTTTCCCTAATGCGGCAAGTTGCCCGACTGTTTTTATTTCTTTTGGCTGCTGGCTTGGTATCTACTTTTCTTTTCTTTTCTTTGGACTTTTCAGGATTTATCTCCCGATTCCAGTAGGTGAAGATGCTCTCCTGATTAGTTTTTAATTATCATCAAATTTGTGGGCTAAGTTGCCGTGGTAACAACAAAAAACTCCAAAGGGGGAAAGGTGAAGATAGAACCAGTCTTGCTTTCTTATCCATATACTGACAGCTGAATTAACCTTGGAGAATAAAGCGGCTTTTCAACAGGCGATTCAGTCTGGGTTTCATTTACATATCGACACAAGCACCGTGAAAAGAATGATTGGTGATGTCTGCTCCTATGTTGTAGGATGTTTTCTAGAATTGTGTTTCCCACACCTCAACACAGAGATGGTGGCTTACTTCGTAAGCTCTTCCAGATTTTCTCTCACAGTTGTCTCCCGAGGTCAGCAACCCAGATACCTGGGGTGGTTTCAGCATCCTCAGCGCCAAACGCCTGCCACCCCCCCCCCCCCAACATCCTAGTCCAGGCACCTATTGATGAGGGAGTAGAAGACAAGCTTACAGGCCTCAAACACCCCCTGCCCCAGGTGGGATATGTGTGATATTCCTCGGGCACTCCGGGCTGCCCAAGAACAAAGGAAAGGGGAAAAACAAATGGCTAACTGATTGAGATCATAGTCCCGAGGGCCTAAAAGTCTCCTTTTTTGGACAAACAAAAGGCAGGATTTGGGGGGAAACAAAGGCAGAAGGAAATGGCAGATAGAAGTAAATGTCCTTATAACCTGTCAGCCCTGCAACCTGACAACTACTTGAGGCCGGCAGAGTAAAACTTTTCTCCAGGAACTCCCTACTGTCTTAATGTTAATGCTTTGTTAGAGGGAAAACCACCTTAGCTTGACAATAGCTAGGCCTCCACTAGCATAGGAAAATCTCACTGGACACTTCCCCTGGACTTGACCTCCCCCAACTCCATAGTATAAAACCAGTTTCTCATGGTCCCTGGGCAGCTCTTTGTGCTCAGGGGTCCTGTCTCTGGGCTTTAATAAAATCACCTTTTTGCACCAAAGACGTCTTCAAGAATTCTTTCTTGGTCATCGGCTCCAGACTCCACGAATCCTGCAGTCTGTCCCCCAAACCTCATCACCTGGGAATAGTACTGTGACTCTGCCCAATGCAGAAGGGCCACCCCGCTGCCCCTCATCCCCACCCATTATGTGCCCACCCGGCTCTGAGTGTGAGACCAGAGGTCGAATCACAGGCTTGACCGGGAGCCCAGCCAATAGACAAATGCATGAGTGGGCTTAGCACCTCCCTCTCACACTGCCTGGACCTTCAGCTTCACAGTGAGCACATAGGGAGAAGAAAAGCCCACGCATGTTGAGCAAGGGAACCCTGAGGTTTCCAGGATGGTGACTGCCATAGGCCCCGAGGGTCAAGGGCGTTCCCTGCCGGCATTGTTTCCACCACCCCAGAGCCTGAGGCAGCCCTCTACCTTTGCCCCAGTCCTCGCCTTTGCTCTAGTCCCCAGTCTGCTGGTTCCAAAGGGCTCTCCCTGCAAGAGGTAGAGGCAGGCCTTACGTGGTTCCATCAGCCACTGCTTCCCAACCTGGCCTACAGGTTCCATGTTATTCCAACCAAGCTCCCAGCCATATTATTTTGTGAGTACTGACAAACTGATTCTAAGTTGTTTTTTTTTTTTTAATTTTTTTTTAACGTTTATTTATTTTTGAGACAGAGAGAGACACAGCATGAACGGGGGAGGGGCAGAGAGAGAGGGAGACACAGAATCGGAAAGCAAGCTCCAGGCTCTGAGCCATCGGCCCAGAGCCGACGCGGGGCTCGAACTCGCGGACCGCGAGATCGTGACCTGAGCTGAAGTCGGACGCTCAACCGACTGAGCCACCCAGGCGCCCCTGATTCTAAGTTTACATGGAGAGGCAAAAGACCCGGAATAGCCCAGACAATACTAAAAGAGAAGAACGTATTTGGAAGACGGATGACACCTGACTTCAAGACTTACTATAAAGTTACAGTAATCAAGATAAAGACAAATAGGTCAGATAGAGAAATAGACAAAGAGACAAATCAAGAATTGACAAATAGATCAGTGGCACAGAACAGAGAGCCTAGAAATAGACCCTCATAAATACAGTCAACTAGTCTTTGACAAAGGAGCAAAGACAACACAATGGACACAAAATGGACAACAAATGGAACAAGTGGACATCCACAGGCAAAAAAAATGAATCTAGACCCAGACCTTACACCCTTCACAAAAACGAACTCAAAATGAATCACAGACTTAAATGTAAAATACAAATCTATAAAACTAGAATATAACATAGAAGAAAACTTGATGACCTTGGGTAGGGTGATGGCCTTTTTATTTATTTATTTTTTAGCTTTTAAAAATGTTTAAATTTATTTTTGAGAGAGAGAGAGAGAGATTGAGAGCATGAGCAGGGGAGGGGCAGAGAGAGAGAGGGAGATAGAGAGAATCCCAAGGAGGCTCTGCACTGTCAGCACGGAGCCTGATGTGGGACTTGAACTCACTAACCGCGAGGTCATGACCTGAGCAGAAACCAAGAGTCAGACTCTTAACTGACTGAGCCACCCAGGTGCTCCGGGGTGATGGCCTTTTAGACACGGCACCAACAGCATTTCATTTAGCCAAATGAAAGACATAACTGATAAGCTGGTCTTCATTAAAATGAAAAACTTCTGGCCTGTGAAAGATACTGTTAAGACAATGAGAAGACAAACCACAGACTTGGAGGAAAATATTTACAAAAGACACATCTGATAAAGGGCTATTATCCAAAATATACAAAAAAAGAGAGACTCTTTTAAAACCCAACAGTAAGTAAGCAAACAACGCAATTTAAAAGTGAGCCAGAGACCTTAACAGATATCTCACCCAATGAGATATAGGGATAGAAAATAAGCATATGAAAAGATGTTCCACATAATAGTTCATTAGGAAAATTAATATTAAAACAATGAGAACCACTATACGCCTATTACGTGGCCAAAACCAGAACCCTGACAACACCAAATGCTGGCAGAGATGGAGGGCAACAGAACACTCATTCGCTGGTGGTGGAAACGCAAAATGGTACAACCACTTGGGAGACAGCTGGGTGGTTTCTTCCAAAACGAAACATACTCTTACCATACAATCCAGAAATTGCACTCCTGGGTACCTACCCAAATTTGTTGCAAATTTATTTGCACACAAAAACCTGGACACAGATGTTTATAGCTGCCTTTTTCATAATTGGTAAACCTTGGAAGCTACCAAGATGTCCTTCGGTAGGTGCATGGATAAAAGAAATGGTTGTACATCTGGATAAGGGAAGATTATTTAGCACTAAAAAGAAATGACTACCAAGGCATGAAAAGACATGGCGGAATCTTAACAGCATTTACCAGTAAAGAAACCAGTCTGAAAATGCTACATCGTGTATACCTTATATAAAATTCTGGGAAAGTCAAAACTACGGACATGGTAGGAAGATGAGTGTGTTTTAGAGGCTAGAGGTTGGGGATGAGGGATGAATATACAGAATGTAGAGGATTTTTCGGATGGCAGAAATACCATGTATGATAGTATGATGATGGATAATGTCATTTTACACTTGTCTATACCCAGAGAATGCAAAACACTGAGAGGGAACTGTAAAATCAAATAGGGACTTTGGGTGATAATGATGTGTCACCATAGATTAATCCATTGTAACAAATACACCATTCTGGTGGGAGATATTAATAATGGGAGGGGCTCCATAGGTGTGAGGGCAAGGTGCATACGGGAAAGCTCTATTCCCTCCCTTCAATTTTGCTTTGAATTTTATACCGCTCTAAAAAAATAAAGCCTTAATGAACAAATAAATCATAATATAACTGAGTCCAAATGAAGACTTTTTATAAATAGAGTAAGGAATGGTGAAAATCAATTGATAAAGAAAACCAGAGAAAGAAAATGGTGACTGACTTAGGTGATGGGTATGTTCATGAACTTGATTGTGTCGATCCCTTCATAGTGTATACATATATCAACACATCAAGTTGTATGCCTTGAACATGTTGAAGGCATACACATGCCCAAGTTACACCTTGAGCATGTAATTCCTTCGGGTCAACTATACCTTAATAAAGCTGAAAATTTATGGAAAAAATTCCTTTAAAACTCTTTATCAAGATTGACAAGTGGTGATTTTTTTTCAGGTTTTGATAATCTGAAATATATTTCACCTTCATTAATAAAAGGCAGTGTTAACTGTATAGACAGTTCCAGGATGAGGTTTATTTTCTCTCAGCACTTTGGTGACATAGTTCTCTGTTTTTTGGCTTCTGTTTTTGCACCCAAGGTGTCATTCTTTGCATTGTTTCGTTAGGTGATCCTTCTATCCTCTTTTATTTTCAAGTTCCAAGAAGGCTTTATTACAAAGGGGAGGGGGCTCAGTCCTTCTTGGTTGCCGCTTTCCTCATGGCTTCCTCTCTCTTCCTCTTGGCATGGATTTGTGTTCCCACCATTTTCTTGAACTTGAAGGCACATTTGTCTTTCAACACCTTGAGCAGCTCCGTGGCATGCTGGTCCGTTGCTTAATATTTGATTTCATATTTTAGTTTTTAGATATTTTACACATAGCACTTTACATTATGGTTGTAATTTTGATATCTGAAGGCTTTAAATAGAGTTTATTCATTTTGGAATGTTCCTACTGACTATGGCTTGCTGGCGGCTTGTTTCTTTTTGCAGTTGGTGGTATAAAAATTTCCCGCTGTTGATTAAACTTAAGTCACAGAAGCACCGAGGGGCCACAGTGTGCCGCTGTGTCTGACAGAAAGAGTATGAGGTTTAGTTCTAGACCTTTCACAGGTACTGGCTTGATTTCCTAAAACCAGACCTGGGGTCAACATATTTTCAGGGCAAACCCAGCCTGAATGTGTTTTCCTAAAATTTCAAATATCTTCTTGCTCTTTAAATATATTTGCCTTACGTCTAGGAGCTCCAGAATACATTCAAATTGGGTATTTATTTCAATTTATCCAAGACCTAATTGTGTTATGGTTGGTGTGCCATATTTCTGGAAGCAGAAGTCCAGGGAAATCGCTAAATACAGATGCAGATATAGGTATAGACACCAATTAGTTATCGAGAGATACATTTAATTCAGAACGTTTCAAAGCGGATGTTCACATGGCTTACATCTGTGCATCAACGAGAAACTGGTAGAAGGATTTGCAGATGTATTTAGCAATGACAAATTGCAGCTCAATGGCTTGTCCATACGGATTAGTGAAGAATACAAGTTTTGATCAATAAAAAGGGCAGAAGGTTAAAAGTTTGAAAGTCTGTAAATTAGAAGTTAGGTATCAGCTTTATTCTATAATGGTGTCTGATTCCATTCTCATAATTTTCTAATTGTACTTTGAGGAGCACTTGAATTGGATAATAAAAAATGGATTATAAAAGTCACTTCAGATGTTCTTCTAGCTCATGGTTTAAAACAAGTCCTGGGAGCTAGGAAGATACCAATGATTATCTTCCCCATGCACAGGCCTTAAATAATTCTCTTTTAGTTTCTATTTTCATTTTATAGGTTTGCTTTAACTATGCATCTTATAATGTAAGAGATTAAGTGATTTTTTTCATTTAACCTTTCCAATATCATAGGAACTGCTGCTCTGGGATATGTTTTGTTTGTTATTATAGTAAATACTGTTCTGTGTATTGTGTACAGTTCTGCAGAATTTAATTTGTTTTCCACCTAAAATAATAAGGAATAACCTGTGGCAGTCATAGTTAGATGTTCTTTGCTCGTTTCAGTCTTTCAGAGCTACTTGCAAAGGAATTACTTTGCACTCATCTTAAAGATTATATACAGCTTCAAGGATAAATTGGAAGATGGAATTCAAGCTCTTAGAACTTGGGTGCTGATCTCAGCCTATCGACAACCATGGTTGTGGCTGGACAGTCCTTGTGGTTTTTACCATGGTGAGATGCCCTCAGCAACAACCATCAGGAGATGCTGGGGGAAGAAATAGTTTAATACTCACGGGGCCCAGAAATTACACAACACACCTGGGGCAACACAGTGAGGGGGAGGGTAGAGAGTAGGAGAGACACAGAGTGTAGGTCTGGGGGTTTGCTTTGATCAGTGTGGAAGGTGGAAGTCTAGGGTTTCTGCAGACTCATGTTGTTGTTTTTTAAATTTTTAATGTTTATTTATTTATTTATTAAAAATTTTTAAAGTTTTATTTATTTTTGAGACAGAGAGAGACAAAGCATGAATGAGGGAGGGTCAGAGAGAGAGAGGGAGGCACAGAATCAGAAGCAGGCTCCAGGCTCTGAGCCATCAGCCCAGAGCCCTACGCGGGGCTGGAACTCACGGACCGCGAGATCGTGACCTGAGCTGAAGTCAGACGCTTAACCGACTGAGCCACCCAGGTGCCCCGTAATGTTTATTTATTTTTGAGAGAGGGGCAGATAGCGGGGGAAACACAGAATCAGAAGCAGGGTCCAGGCTCCGAGCTGTCAGCACAGAGCCCGTCACGGAGCTCGAACTCACAAACTGCGAGATCATGACATGAGCCGAAATCGGATGCTTAACCGACTGAGCCACCCAGGTGCCTCCAGACTCATGTTTTATTGGTGAATTTAAATCATAAGAGAGAAAATTAAAGCATGGGAAGACAAAAAAACAAGTGGCCAAAATTTCAGTTATGGAAATCAGCCAAGACGTCTAAAACAGAGGAGCCTGGGGGATCAAGGTGGTGGGGAGGGGGACTGCCCTGATCTTTATCTAGTCCTGTGCCTGGCAGTGTGTTTCTTCCAGACAGCCCTCTCTGAAGTCAATGCCTGGCAATCAAAGCTTCAGTCAGGCACTAACATTTCATTAAAGAAAAACCTGACTGTCTGGGTTTACACTCCAGAATTAAATCAGCTCCTTCCAGAAATCACTACTAGAAGTAGTTTTATTTATCTTTATATATGTATGCATTTATGTATTTATGTATTTATTTATTTTAGAGAGAGAGAATGGGGGGGGTGTTGAGAGGCAGAGGGAGGGAGAGACAGAAAGAGAGAGAGAAAGAGAATCTCGAGCAGGCTCCATACTTAGCCCTAAGCCCCACATGGCGCTCCGTCCCACGACGCTGGGGTCATGACCTGAGCAGAAATCAAGAGTCAGAACGTTTAACTGATTGACTTCAGTAGAAGTCTTTCCTTATGAAAAGTCATTTTTTTATGTTTGCTCTTAATTATTTTTTCTTAAATTTCTTTTAATATTTATTTATTTCTGAGAGAGAGTGACAGAGTATGAGCATGAGCAGGGAGGGACAGAGAGAGAGGGAAACACAGAATCCAAAGCAGGGTCCAGGGTCTGAGCTGTCAGCACAGAGCCCAACATGGGGCTCAAACCCACAAACCATGAGATCATGACCTGAGCCGAAGTCAGATGCTTAACCGACTGAGCCACCCAGACGCCCCTTTAGGTTTGTCTTTAATTATGGCAGCAGACCAGTGAGGCATTTCCTATATTTTTATATAATGTTCTCCTCTCCCTCCCTCTCTCCTTCCTTCTCACCTTCCTTCTCTCCCCCCACCCCCCACTCCTTCCTTGTCTCTCTTTCCTCCTGCCCCCTTCTCTCTTCTTTCAGTTGGGCAGCATTCACTTTTCCTCTTGAAATTGGTTCCATGAGGAGACTGTGTGGATCCACATGGAATTTGATGTTTATACAGAAAGGCCACAAAGGCACGAGTCCCCTATGCAAAGGCAGCTACTCACTTTACTCACCTGGATGTGGGTGCGAATAGAGAAAATGTTAAAAAAAAAAAAATTCCAACGGCAGCCATGCCAACTTGAGGGCAATTCAATGGAAACCTTTTCAGATTACCCATAAACAAAAAGTGTTTGAATGTTCTTTTTCTTTCTCAGTGCATTAAGAACTACATTGCTTTAAATATTAATAATTGAAAGGAGCTGAGTGTTTTCCCCCTTAAGCTTTCCAAATAAAATTCATTGTTGGCTTGAAAACAGAGAAATTTTAGGCCGATGGCTATTTTTCCCCCACGAAGTTATAAGGGGGTAAGAACAAGAGTTTAGTATAAAAGTAACTCCTCAAACATAGCTAATTGTATTTCATAGACTTTTCATGCACCTTAGCAACAGAAAGCAGGCAGAAAATGAAACTACAAAGCACTCTAAGGGAGAAAATGGAGAATTTTTATTATAAGATGAAAGTTTTCTCACTCAAACCCAGAAGTTAAATTTATTTGCTGATACATCTAAACGGAGGTCTACCTCTTTGTTCCAGAAATTACATATTTATACAATCTTATAAATTATAAATTATGTAAATGTAATTATATGGTATTTATATGTATTTCTGATGACAAAAAATAAAATGCCAATCAACGCAGAGATAGTAACAGTCTCTTGTAAGCCATGTTCCCAGGTGCTTAGACTCCCTCTGTCTTCATGATCTTCAATAAGATAATTTTTCTCTTAGTGCTGTCATTACATATGGACCGAGCAGGGGCCTAGGATTATCTTTCATTGCATAAGTGTACAAAATATTTTTTAATCAGTCTTTTCTGGAAAGATATTTAGGTTATTTCCAATTTTTGCTGTGAGGGAATATGTTGCAACGAAATCATTTTGGAGCTACTATTAAGTGACTAGAAGTGCAATTTTTGAGTCCAAGTGTGAATGCATTTTTATCTTGGATGACTCTTCACCTTTCAGTTTCCTTCCCATCTCCCCCCTCAACCTTACCAACCGCCCTCCCATCCCGGGCACCAGCCTTCCAGTGATCTCAGTGGGGTCGGATGAAATGACAAAAAAGGAATCGATCAGAAGCCCCAAAACTCTGTCTCTAAAGAAAGTGTCCTACACTTAGATAATTGGGGCAATTTCGGAGTGGGCGAAGATCAGGGGAAGCGAGGGAAGCTGTGGTCGGGAGTGAGATTGGAAGAGACCACGGGCATGAGCAGAAGGTAGGTTCTTCCGTGCTACGCCACCATATTGGACTTGACTCTGGGGTTTAAGGGGAGACTTTGTGGGAGTCTGTACTGCCAGGGACACGATCAAATCTGTGCAGTAGAGATATCACCATGGCAACAGCGTGGCCCAACATTTGGGTGGGAGAAGATGAAGGGCAGCAAGATGGAAGGAGTCTGGTGCCAGGAGAATTCCTGAGGGATGTAAATCGCCTTGAGGAGGTAGGAACTGAGAGGTGAGGAGACTAAGAGGTCTCGGGGGGAACACCTGTTGGCACCAGCCCACACCACTTAGAGGAGAAGACTGGCCTATGAGCCCACAGAACAGACTGAATATAAAGTGAGGTAGTTTTAAGGCTCTAAGCTTTGGCTGTTGCACAGAAGCGGTACCTGAAACAGCATCCACTGCGTTGCCGTATGATGGTCCAGGCTGGCTCAGGTGTCCCCTCCCGTTGTCATGGAGGGCAGAGCACCCATGTTAACAGTCCCACCAGCAACCACAGAGGGGGAGGAAAGGCGTTCCCTTTGTGGAGATGGTCATGCTCTTCATCAAAGATGGAGGGAGGAGATGCTGGGCGCACCCCACTGTTAGGCACTCAGTGGAGTGCAAAGCAGATCAGGTCTCGCACCACACGGACGCTTAGGTGGCAGAGACCGAACAAACACCGCAACAAAATAGAGAACGTACAATGGGGGAGCTCAGAGGACACAAACCTTGAAAGAGAAAATATCAGCTCCTTACATTGTGTATGGCAGTAGAGCTTCATCGGGACAGGGTCTGGGACTCATTTCCTTGTCTATCTATTAATCCACAGTAACAATTTATTACAGTGACACGTGGGAAGGTGGAGGCATTACCCATACGTGAAGATGGCAGGCATTTTGCACGCGTTCTCAGTAGATGGGTGGACTGAGTTGAATCACAACTTGCTTTCTGAAGACAGATGTGTCCTTAAAGACTGAAAACATAGGTTAATATAGACGCATCATCTAGGACATCATCAATATGAAAAATTATCTATAGTTCCAGACTTTATGGACACCCTGAGATGCACTAAATAAACCATAACAAAAATGACCTTAATACATTAGCTAGCTTAAAAGCAAGGGAAATACCACGGTCAGGAAGTGTTAGGGAACTCAGGCAAGGTGGTGTAGGAACTGGATACAGGCACACCAAGGATAAGATCCTAAATCTCATGGGGGGAAACGGGTTTTGTGGGCTTGAGTCCACCCAAGAAAGGGAACGAAAGCTGACTCACTGGCATACATCTGGGATCTTTCAATGCTATCCATCTAATTGTACAGCGAAAACCACCTCCCCAAAAGAGCTTGCTCTCTTCCTGTGCCTCCACGGTAAGCAACCTACTCCCCTCTGGAAATTTAGACACCCTGAGAACAGGGTTGTTGACTCTGTTCCACTGCTGTATCCAGCACCTAAAGCAGTGTCTCACACATCGTAGGTGCTCAGTAAATAGTTGAATTCTGAAAAACTCTCTTTCAAGCCCTTGCCATACAGAGCTGTAGAGTCTGAATTTGCATTGCCTGCATGGGTCAAGAATCAGCCTGAGACAGTACCATAAAAAGCAGTCCTGGACCGATGAAAACAGTAACTCTCGCAGAATCACGGTAAAAGCCCTCTGATTTGTTCACTTCTATGGAGCACACCTTCATTAAAAAATATCACCTCTAAATCCACATAAAGAATGAGATGTTAAGAGAGGAGGCATGGTTTGGGACAAAAGCCCCAAACCAGAAGGGGAGCACTGTTTGGGTTTTGTATTATGTACCTGGCTTAAAAGCCAGTAAGCAGGAAGTAAGGGACAGTGGAAGGTAAAGATACAGTAGACCTTTGGCTGAGGAAATGGGGTCAATGAAAGGAAGATGGGCAGGAAATTTACATCATATGGGGGCAGGAACAATCTGCAACATGACAGAAGGGAGAAAAAGGTGAGTAATTACTAACTGGTCATCAAGGAGCTCACAGTCTGCTAGAAGAGTGGATCCTGAAGGTTAGTGGGATAGACAAGTCTCAGAAGCTCATAACACAGGGGACAGACACCTTACATAGGTGCCATCTGGGAAGATTTCCCTGAAGGAGTGTTTTTCAGCAGGCCACGGAGGAGTCTCTTGCGTCTTGCCATGATAGGGAAGAAAGAACAGCCTGGAAAGTGGATCATGTGTATTGGGACTTGGGTGGGGACACTAGGAAGGTGGTCTTATTCGTCCTGGGTCTTCTCAAAATTTTCTGCCCAAATCCCTGATAGCAGTGGCACCTGAATGACAGTGGGGACACTCCAAGGTTCTGATGATATAACCTAAGCTGTCCTCATGCCTAAAGGATCCCTCTTTCCAGTTCCATCTTTTGTCACATCAGTTCGTGTACACATGCTTTCTGCTTGTTAGCATCCTGGTATCATTTTAATTTTAAAGGATGATGCTCTTAATACTTGTAAGTCTAATTGCCTAACATTTTTTTTAATGGTTATTCATTATTGAGAGATAGAGAGAGACTGAGCATGAGCAGGGGAGGGGCAGAGAGAGGGGGAGACACAGAATCCAAAGCAGGCTCCAGGCTCTGAGCCGTCAGCACAGAGCCCAACGCGGGGCTCAAACTCACAGACCATGAGATCATGACCTGAGCCGAAGTCGGTCACCCAACTGACTGAGCCACCCAGGTGCCCCCAGTGCCTAACATTTTATCCAAAACTTTGAGAGCCATCAGTGCTCCAGCATAATAAACCATGCTTACCCTGAGACTGCTGGCCACCTCACTGCACTCTTGGACTCAGATGCCCCAGTTGGGTGATGACATTTTCAGCACCGTTTCCTTTCTCCTCCATCAGCCCCCAAACTGTGGCAACATATTAAAGTCAGGCTGATTGTATGTGGACCAACTGGGGCATGAGTGCAACAGAGACAATTGGAGAAAGGGTTGGTTTAGTGAGAACCGGTTCTGTTATTCAGACCAAACTACCATTTTGTCTTCCTTGGGGAGGTAAAGGAAGGTTACCCACCTCGTTTACGTACTTATTCTGAAATGGATTGATATTGCGGCCCATCTACAAAAAGGCTGCTATCTTTTTAATGAGACTCCATCTTTTAGCGTGAAACGTTCCCCGGCAGAGAAGGAAATGCCTCCGGTAGATGAGAAGTCTAAGCTTCTTGTGATGATGACAGGTGCACTCGTCTCCATTCGGAGGCAAACGGGACAAATGGTTTTGATTCGTGGGGAATGATACACTTAGCGACTATTTTTAACAATACGTGACAAATTGGGTTTGAAAACCCTGAGATAATGCCTCTGAATTCAAAACTTAAGGAAAACATTAGGTATATCCGAGTACCCAGCCGACAGTCATCACAGCGGTATTTTGATTGAAAGATTAAGAAAATTACTTGTTACTGCCTACGCAAGCGATACAGTGAAGAGACATGAGACACTCGGATGATTCTGGAGTCCCATTTGGTCTCTTGCTTCCTGCCTTCATTTATTACAAAATAACCCCCAAGCCTTCAAAACCTTCACCGAACATCTGCTTTACGCCAAGGGCAAATGCAAGGTGGAAACAGCAATTAATTCCTTCAAATACGTTTTGAGTTTCTGGGCGTCAGACACTGTCCAGCTCCATCAAAGAGAACGGAGCCATTTTTCACGTACTCTAATTCCACTTGGGAGAGGTGGCCCAGAAGTAGCAAATTCTCAATAATCATGCCGGTAATGATGACAAGAATGAGAATTCCCCTCGGGTTATATGACGCCGTGGCCCCTTTACAGCGTGTGGACAGAGAAAATTTCTCCCAAGAATAATATTTCAATTGGGACGTGAGTAACAGGAAGGGGCCAGCTATGTAGAGATCAGGCAGAGGCAACAGTTTTTTCCGAAGCCCTAAGAATGGGCTCTTTGAGAAGAAAAAGAAGGTTCCTGTGGCGGATGGCCGTGGGAGAGAGGCGGGTGCTAGGGCTGCAGATGGAGTGCAGATCCAGACGTGCGGGTCCTTGATAAGCCAGGGAGTGGCATTTGCCCAAACTGGGCTCGATGTCCGGTGGAGGGTTTTAAGGGGCAACACGATAGGATCCGATTTGCATTTTCAAAAGATCCCGCTGCTGCGTGAAACATGGGATGCGGAACAGGAGGCCCAGAGTGGATGCTCGGGTGGGAAGAAGACGATGGCTACGTGGGAAGTGGCTGCCGAAGCGGGGCAGGGTGGCAGGGTCCAGGGGGTGTATCAGAGCTGGTGTCCATCAGCCGTCCTCGTGGAGGAATGCAGGCTGTGAATAGGGAAGGAAGCTACCTTCCCTCCTGCTTTCCTACAGCACTTCAGCTTTCTTTTCCCTCCTCCCCCAGCCCCACCTGGCACACATTCAAGTCTGCTCCCCGCAGACCTTCCCATCTCAGCTGCGAACACCAAAAGTCCAGTTGCTCTGGCCTGACACCCCAGCGGTCCTTGCTTCTTTCCGGCGCCCCATCACATCTGCTTCGGCCGCACCTCTAGTTGGCTCTGCATTTGGAATGTGTCCATCAAGCATCCACTTGTCACACTGCAAATGCTCATGACTTGGTCCAGGCCAGCAGCCTGTGGGGCCTGGGTCTCTTCCAGCATCCTAAAGTCTCCGTGCGACCCCAGTCTTGCCTCCCTGAGACCCACCGTCAGTCCAGAAGGAAGCATTACCTCCCTAAACTGCAAATGGAAACTGACGCACCGCTGTGATCCCACCCTGCCAGTTGAACAGGAGGCAGGCTTTTTTGCACCGTCTAACAGGACTCACGCGGGCTTGCCTCCGTCTCCCTTCCTGATGCTTTGGATGCCACCCCGCCTTCACCAGCCAGTGCTGCCGGCTTCCTTTCTGCCTTAAATCATGCCAAATTCCTTCCCGTCTAAGGGCTTTTGCACTCACCGTTCCTTGCAAACAAATGCTTTTCCTCCAAGTATGCCCCAAATATCCACAGTGGTGACTTTTCTCATGATTCATGGCGCGGCTCAAGCGCCCCACTTTCTCATGGGTTTGCCTGAATCACCCTGCGGAAACGTTTCCCTGTGCCACTACATAATTTTGGTTGCTGAAGTGAGTGCATCTTTGGGACTCCTATTCTTCGCTCTACCAGGGGAGCTGCCTCTATTAACTTTCCCACGAGAACGTTGTAGAATCGCAATACAGACAGTAGCTCTTGAATGATTATAAGGGATTTACTCAGAATCATCCAAGATGCCTCTAATGCGTAGCTTGTCTCTTCTTCTAGAGTAATAGTCCAAGGACAGATACTTGAGAAGACCAGGGGTTCAGAGCGGTCAAATTAAAGCCTGGTTAAAGCAGTCAAGTTAAAGTCTGGGGCTTAACTTGCAAAACATAGTTTTCTGATTTTCTTTAACCTTGGGTTGATGAACTGAGTATTTTAACGCAGGTTCTGTCCCTCACAGACAATGTCGTCACCCCCTGCCTGACTGTGCTTTATTCTATTTTTTCTCGGTAACGTGACTGTCTGGTGCGCTGGGCGGGAACGGATTGGGTGAGGTTGTCCACAGGTGGAGAGTGTCTGCTTCTAGAGAAATGGGGAAAAGTCTCGGTGGGGGGTGGGGTGGGGACCAGACGTTCAGCAGGGTTTTCCAGACGGCGACACGAGGCAGTAGAAGGGCCCGGACTTTGGGATCAGATGCATCTTGATGGGGGTCCCGCCGGCTGTGGGCTCTGAGCTGAATGACCTTGGACAAGCTGGTCCAAGAATCTCGTTTCCTTTATGGTCAGAGGCAGGTAATAAAGTTCAGGTCTCAGGACGGCAGTGGGGGGTAGAGGCGGAATCATACCCAGTGTCTTTCACTTTCTGGAACCTGGTAGAACTAAGGTAACACTAACTGTCTTTTCTTTCCTGCGGGGCAGACCCGTCGCCTGGCTTGTGGAGCCTGGCCCACGGGTCCGCAGTCAGGGTGCAGCTGTCACAACTGCGGTGCAGAAAGCCAGGGTGGCTCCCTTGAGAAGGCAGGCCCCCGACACGGGGACCCCGGGGGGCGGTGCGGAGACTGTGGCCCGGTGGGCTCCGACCCTGCACCGCCTCTTTCCAAGATCCTCGGGTGGATCCCAGCGGCCGGGGCTGACCTTAGGTCACGGGAGGCTGGAGTCCAGGCCTGGTTGTCAGGCCCTCGCCGCTGGTCACTGCGCAGACCCAGCGCAAAGAGCGCCCCGAGGTTCGTGCTGGTGCGTGTCAGGGACGGGGCAGGTTGTCAGTGCCTCTGTGATCCTTGCGACTCTCTGCAGGTGGGAGACGCCAAGGCCTTGGCTCAGGGATCCGGCAGGTGCCTGGAGGGGGTGTGGCTGCGTCCTGGGTCCCTGCGTGGGCGGGGCCGCCCTGGGACCCTCCTCCCGCCCCCGCCCCTCAGCCTGGGGACCGTGAGCCCCGCTTGCCCTTCGTGCCTGCACCTGCCTTGTGTTGCTAAGATTCCTGATCCTAGTCGGAATGTGACAGCTGTCCCCTTTTTTAAAATACAGAATTTTAGCTGAAGCTCTCAAAGGATTCTTTTTTTTTGGGGGGGGGGGAGGGTTATTATCTGTTGATGGCTTCTAGTGGTTTGGGCTCTGGCAGTTTGCAGAATGATTACTGGGATGTTTGTAATAGGTTTTCATCACATATGATTTATTTTTCACGCTGTCGTGAAACCTCTGCTCATTAAACTTCTGCAGATTAGCCCAGATAGCACATCAGTCCCATAGAGAGAAACATCGTGAACTTAACTATCAGTCACAACAATGGCTAATTAACTCCCTGTTAATGTTCTCCACCGAAGTTGTGAAACTGTGGGTCTTAGGAGACTCAGCTAACAGTTGTGTTTTGTGGCATTATCACTTTGTACTTTTTCTATTTCTAAGTTGTTGGGCCAACGGTCGCTCAGGCAGCAGCTGCTGAAAAAAAGGAAAACCCCCAGGACTTCACTGCGGCCGCTCTCCATGCAGGCCTGTAGCTGTCCCTCCAGGAAAGCTCTGGGGGCGGCGCATTGGGACCCACGATCTCCTGAACAGATGCTCAATGTCAGAGAACGATGGCGACGAGAATCAGTGATAAATGAGGGAGAGGAGCTCACGCTTCACAGCCCTCGGATTTTCATGCTCTGTACGGAACCTCTGTAGCGTGCAGCATTTCCAAATTAAGCACGGGGAAGTCTCCCCACCCCCAAAGTAAACGCAACGCATTTTCTGGAGTGGCGTCTGGTTTCTAGATAGTGTCTGATCGAAGGGCCACGAGACACGCAGACATAATTCTGTAGAAGGAAAATACTTTAAGTCATTTCTTTCCCTCGCACCTAAACCTTGATACTAACAAATTGAATTGATTGGGGTGACTTTATTCTTTTTCCTTAAGTGAGAATATTTCCTTTCTATTGCTTCACAAGCCAGATTGTTATAAAAGAAAACAAAATGATAATAAAGCTTTACCTGTATTTAATTAAATTTCCTAAAGACTAGCAACATGGATACTGATTTTATAGGGAAAATGGACTATAATGGTAGGAACGGAATCTATAGAAAATGCACAAAGAAGACTTTTTGGAACCTTCCTAAAGCAATAGCATGAAAGTGACTTAATAGCAACACAGATTCATTCCCAAGGTCAGTAATTTCATTTTCCATCACTGCACAGCATCACCACCTGGAGGGTTCACAGTCAAAGTCAGAGCCCATCCCACTCCCACTGAATCATTAACAGAACTTCTTTGCCTATAGATCAGAAAAAAAAATATGATGTTCACAACCCACTCATAGCCAACTTTTCCAGGAATAAGTTATTCAAATCTAAGATAATTTAATATGACAGATACAGAAGGAGAGTGACTTCTGATTAAATTTAATGTATAGAAGTAAAACTCTGGCTGAACCCTGTGGCAGCCTAATGGGTCACCTCCTGCTGTTGTCAATCACCCTACCAGGAAAATCGAGGGGAAGCCACTGTCTGGGTGATGGCATCAGAACACACGAACTTCAAAGTCACTGAGGATGAGAGCTAGAAATCTCCATTGCCTTTCACCCCTTCAGACTTCTCATCCCAGCCCTAGAACCTGTCAAAAGCCTCTCGGCACATCTGCCTTTAGGAGAATCACAGAGACACCAGACCTCACACAAAAGACACAAGATGAGAATACTCACATTCCCAAATCGTGCTTTGTTTTCTTATTTCCAATGGGCAGCTACAATCGTGGAATTAAACACTGAGCTGAGTCACAGATAGTGGTATTTCCAGACCCCATTGGTAGAATCCTATGCTTAACAGAGGAGTGGACTCTTGTTGGTTTCCACAAAGGTTGTGAAATTTATCCTGCATCTGAGTGAGTTTCAGAGTCAATTTAAATGGAGCTGAGGAAAGTGGAGACACGTGTGACAAACCGCATCTAGTTGAGAAGGTGAGTTTTTGAGATGCCCAGTGTTCAAACCTCACTCCTGCCCATTAGTTGGTTAAATGCTCACGCACATAATAAATTTATTGTATTCCTCTGTTTAAAAAAAAAAGATGAAAATAACATAGTATTCAGTATTAAGTTTCTTGTGAAGATTAAGAGTCACGATACACATGAGGCATTTTGCATGGTGCCTGGTAAATACCAAGACTTATTTAATGTAACATTTTCATAATTTCTCTTTACAGTGATTCCTGGAAATAAAGGTGTTATTCTGGATCGAGTAAAGATGCCATAGTTCTACAAACTCCTAGGGAAGATGTTTCAACTCAGTAAGTGACATCATTCCTTTAAAAGCCAATTTCATAACTATTTGGGATTTGAAACCCTTAGTCCACGATAATATGGCACAGACTTCTCTCAATATTAATAAGATCTCCTGTGTAGGTTGGGGTCATACCAAAGACAAACGCTTAAACGCATTTTCCATTAAAATGTAGGAATTTCTGGGAAGTGAAAACTCTTCCTTTAAATAAAGATTATTAGAACTGGGAGAAATTTTGGGGGGCGACTGGGTGGCTCAGTTGGTTAAGTGCCAGACTTCAGCTCATGTCATGATCTCACGGTTTGTGAGTTCAGGCCTTGCATCGGGCTCTGTGCTGAGAGCTTGGAGCCTGGAGCCTGCTTTGGATTCTGTGTCTCCCTTCCTATCTCTCTCTCTCTCTCTCTCTCTCTCTCTCTCTCAAAAATGAGTAAGTACTAAAAAAAATAACTGGGAGAAATTTTAGAAGACAGCCTTTAAACATTTTATGTGTTAATTAACATATAGTAGAATTTACTTTTCTCATATATTTCTGACAAATGCATTGAGTTGTACAACCACAAGGACAATCCCCGATAGAGAATCACAGATCAATGGCATATGACACGTTTCATTGAGTGACCTTCCTCTCAATACAAATATGTTTCCGATTATATATCTAGAAGAGAGGGAAAGAAAGATTATTAGTGATGATTTTGTGAAAAGTGACATGAAAGGAACACAGGCACATTACTAGCATCCTTAAAACAGCGAGTCCTTGTAGTGTTTTCAGTGGCTGAATGTGCTTTAATATGGGATATGCAGAGCAGATTGGTCTGAGTGCTGAGACTTTAGACTCCCGAATTCTTAATAGCCTGGTCATCCAACCACAGAATAAAGGAGTATAAGGAGGCCTCTTGGGACTCACTGACCCAATGCCACTAGAGGCAGAGATCCCATCCTTTCACATGGTCATGTAGCCTCTGCTTAAAGACCGGAAGGCATATCTCCTCAAGAAGTAGGAAATTCAATGCCAGTCAACTCAAAATTTCTAAAAACCATGACCTTCCTGAAAGACTCTTTAGTTGCTTGTCTTTGGAATCATAGTATAACTGCATTAGCTGAATTCCTTAGCTATATACTCTTTTAAAATTTTTCCAGTTCCTTTATTTTTTTAATATGAAATAACCTCAAGCGTGTATTTTTCACTTGCAACGGGAAGATGTAAGGAGGGTCAGATGGTGTCTTCACACTCATGGGTTGCATCAAAGGAGAGGAATCCCGGACTTAGGGAACCTGAGTCTTTTATAATAGGCAGTGAACATGCCTCTCTATGTTTGTAGGAAGATGCTCGCTTTATTTTTGTAGTTGGTAAGTAACTTCCACTATCTTCCCAAGTTGTTTGCTACACAAACAGTCTTGGGAAGATAGTCCAGAATGAAGTAATTTATTGTTTCTGTTCACAGACTTGCAGAAACTTGAGAAACACGTGGAAAATAGTCTCCCAATGCTTCGGTTTAATTCTAACGCTGAAACGGATTTCCAACTAATCAACAGACATCTGTTTATTCATTCACCTCCTAATCGCTTTGTTTTGCTTTAGTCATATCCTTTTTTCTCTGTTCATACTGATGAACACTGAAAGTGAAAAGCAGAAATACTGTTTCTCTTTGCATTTATACACATAAAGATTGATACTTACCCAACAGTAGTCAGATTTTACTGTCAGATTTTAGTTTTAGTCTTTTGTGACTAAATTTTAGCAACTGTTGATTTTAGTATTTAGGAGTATGGCCAAATGAAAGACTGTTAGATTGAACTCCTAGAAATATACTGGCTAACATTACTAGGCAAGCTGCTTAGTATTACTGAGTTATATGCCAAAGTTCTGGGAACAAGGGGTGACATAGATGTGTACAGAATTCCCCACACTTGAGGAATATTTCGTTTAAAGGTAAAATAAAATAGCAAGGCCATATAATCTCACTTTGCAAGAGACTAACCGAAGAATCTAAGGGCCTATTTTAC
The DNA here is from genome assembly GCF_018350195.1 of Panthera tigris. NCBI lineage: Eukaryota > Metazoa > Chordata > Mammalia > Carnivora > Felidae > Panthera > Panthera tigris. Next base: position 231,418,609 of record NC_056660.1, read on the forward strand.
GAAAAGATCTTTCAACACATATTATCAATTTAAAAAGAACAGTTTTTTTTTTCTTTATATACAGGGGTCGGGGGGAAGACTCTCAATGAGCTAAAAACACAACCTGATAAAGAAGGATTTGATGGAATTCTGGTACCTGAGAATATGCGATGCACCAACAGAAACATATAAGCCATGGTGATGTTGTGATTTACAATAAAAAAAAATATGCATTGGTCTTTGTCCCCATTCCCGGCACAAAACTCCTAAAACCCTTGGATTTTATACTCGTAATGAATGCCTTTCAACCACACCTGAATTTATGTTAATGAGGTGACTTTTGAAAGCACCTAGGGGTGGGGGTCTGGTGGCTAGGAGAATTAACCATGTGACTGGAGGGGTAGGAGCGCTCAGTCTTACCCACTGATCTCTGGCAAGTGGGGAGGGGCTGGAGATTGAGCTCAACCACCAGGGGTCCATGATTTAATTAATCGTGCTTAGGTAACAAAGCCTCCATAAACCCAAAAAGAACAGGGTTCAGAAAGCTTCTGGGTTGTCCAACCTGTGATTTGGAGACAGTTGCATGTTCATGGCGCACGGAAGCTCCACAGCCTTTCACCATCCCCTGTTCTACGCCTCTCTTGCATCTGATTATTCCTGAGTTCTATCATAATAAGCCAGTAATCTTGGAGGCGCCTGGGTGGCTCATGATCTCACTAATCATGATTTCGAGTCCCAAGCCAGGCTGTATGCTGACAGCTCAGAGCCTGGAGCCTGCTTTGGATTCTGAGCCCCCTCCCACTCCTCCCTGCTTGTGGTCTCTCTCTCCCTCTCAAAAATAAATAAACATTTGAAAAAAATAAGCCAGTAATCAAGTAAGTAAGGTGTTTCTCTGAGTTATATGAGCCACTCTAGCAAATTAATGGAATCCATAGAGGGGGGCATTGGAACCTCCAATCTATAGTTAGTAGGTCAGAGCACAGGCGACGACCTGGATGAGGGATTGGCATCTGAAAAGGAGGGGGGAGGGGCATAAGACATGTAGAATCTGGTGCTAGCCACAGGCAGATAGTGTCAGAAGTGAGTTGAATTGCAGGACCCCCAGGTAGTCCAAGAATTTCTCAATGTGTGGGAAAACCCCACATTTCAGAACGGTGTGCAGAATCGTAGCCACAGTTTGAGAAGGTCTAGAAAAAAGAATTTCAAAAGCATTTTTTTAAGGGACTGTGAAGTAATCCTGACCGCGCCTAAAACTGGTTCATGTAACCTTCAACAGGCAGATTGCCACTTTGGTGGCAGTTGTAATAGAAAAATAGAGAAATTGTAATAAAAGGAAGGTCGCAGAGCACAGTGGAGTTTCAACCCCCATGTGGTTTATTCTGATCGTGGCCACTTGTGTTTACACACGTCCAGATCTGAGGGGTTTTTTTGTGTTTATTTATTTATTTTGAGAGAGAGTGCAAGAGGGGGAGGGGCAGAGAGAGGTAGAGAGAGAGAGGGCCCCAAGTCGGCCTCTGTGCTGACAGTGCAGAGCCTGCTTGGGACTCGATCTCACAAACTGTGAGACCATGACCCGAGCCAAAGTCAAGTCAGACACTTAACCGACTGAGGACCCAGGCGCCCCCGGAGTTTGTTTTGTTTTTTTTAATGTGTTTATACCACTTGAAAATAAGAACCAAAGAACTGACAGAAGGGAAAAACCTTCTGTCACACACATCCTTTTGTTCCTAAGATCACATGATGGGTAAATCATGAAAGCTTTCAGGATTTCAAAAATATCTCTCCTATTATAATAGTAAATAACGCACCTTCTATGTGAGAGTTATCCGAAGGTGTTTTATTTTCAAATATCTGGACTTCGGTTTCTTAATTTTTGCTTGCCGGCAGCATTTGGTAGAGCTTCTCATCGGTGCTTTTTATACAGCGTGTGATTTGCCAGGTTTCGCCCAGCGAGGGCAGGAAAAGACACTGCTTGAATTAGGGTCTCCCTCGGCGCCCCCCTACCCTTGGACCTGCTCAATGGCCTCTGTTCAATAGCGGTCACATTCTCCGGGGTGTCACGCATGGAGTTAGGGAAGTGGATGATCCCTTTCTGCCTCAGCCTCTGCATTCTGAGCTCAGGAGGAAAACCTGTTGTGATCCACTTACCCTCAGGAATGATTTTTCCTCCCACCCTGGCCCGGTTGTCATGGTTTGCGGAGCTCACAGAAGCATCCAGACCTGCAATATTCTGGTCTGTTGTCCCCAGCTGCTTCACTTTGGACGAAGTAATAGCTTATTTCCTGACTGACACCTGAAAACCTATTTATGATTTATTCTCCCACAACTCATCTTCTGAAAGAGCCGGGGCATTATTGACAGGGTGGTATTTGCCTTACATTCTTCAAATAACTAACTCTGGCAGCCATCCTCCCATGGGGCCCCCTGGGGCCCAGGTTATTACATGCTGTTTTTCTTTGAGGGCCTTTTAACCCCGACTATATTGGAAATGTAAATAATCCTCTCGAGGACACTGACATCTCCCTCTGAGAGCTTCCTCTCAATTCAGGACCTGGAGTGTGGAGGAATCTTCCGGCAAAAAGAAAATATTACCTGTGGAATTTTTAGTTCAAGGTCTCCGTCCACAGGTTCTGCCAATTATTCAGCATTTAGTGAGCTTTTACCGTGTGAATAAAACAAAGAAGGAGACCTGTAATCACTCAGAATCTTTCATGAGTCATTGGCTGTATAGCCTATATTTATATGAGGTCAGCTGGCATTTCGCTCAAGATAAGTATATCAATATACAGATATTTGCATCATTCTGGGAGAGAACATTGCATTTTACCTATTTTAAACAAAATACGTTATTTTATTTGATTTATTTTCATCACTGAGTCATATTTAAAAAGAAATGCAACTATTGAAGTAAAGATTTCTCCATTTTCCCCTAAATAACTAACCGGTAGAACAAATTACCGAATGAGTCCCAGGACCAATGAGTCCAACACCCTCTACCCCCCAAGTGTCTTGACCCTCTTTTCTCTGACTCCCCTGTCTTATACTTTGGACACTCTTTATTCCACAGTGACACTGTACATAATCCAACAAATGCCCAAATACCGATTCAGAGGCAGCCTTTCTTGGGAGGGGTGTAGAAGTTCCATTTATTGCATAGATTATGGCAACTCTTACCGTCCTTCAGCACATTTTCAGAGGATTCCAACCCTGGCTCTTGTTTGGATAAAGAATCTCTGGCTAATGTGGTGAGCTTATGTCAATAACTGTGGTATTGAATCCGCTAGGTGAGGTTAGAACCATCTTTCATTCTCTTCACCCAAGGCAGGCGATAATAACTATGAAGATAATGCCCTGGTATTATCAATGAAGAATGATCTGGGTTAAGTCACAATCACAAATGGACAGGGAGGTGATTCTCGGTATATGTGAAACAGAGAGTTTCATGATCACTGGTTTTATGAGAGTAAAATGTTACAGTTTTGAATTTGTAAAAATGATTTATGATGTCATTCATGTTATGAAAAATTTTCTGAGAGATTTACTTTACAATAATGAGTTCCGCAGTGTGATATAGAACTTTATTCCTCATGATTATAACCAGTTTCCTATAGCCAGATTGGGTTTGTTTCTATTCCTTGTTCCTAAAAAGCCTGTGCTTTACAAACACTGTTAAAATGTCTATACTACCCAAACAATCTACACATTGAATGCAATCCCTATCAGAATACCAACAGCATTTTTCACAGAACTAGAAAAAGCAATTCTAAATTTGGATGTAATCACAAAAGGCCTGAAATAGCCAAAGTAATCTTGGGGGAAAAAAAAGCAAAGTTGGAGGCATCAAAATTCCAGACTTCAAGTCATATTACAAAGCTGTAGTATTCAAAACCGGCACAGAAATAGACATAAAGATCAATGGAACAGAATAGAAAATCCAGAAATAAACCCACAGCCATATGGTCAACTAATCTTCAACAAAACAAGAAAGATTATCCAATGGGAAAAGGACAGTCTCTTCAACAAATGGTGCTGGGAAAACTGGGCAGCAACATGCAAAAGAAAGAATGGGAACCACGTTCTTACATTATACAGAAAAATAAATTCAAAATGTATTAAATACCTAAGTGTAAGAGAAGAACACAGACAGTAACTTCTTTGACATCAGCCATAGCAACTTTTTTCTAGATATATCTAGATAGGTATAGAATAGATTTCTAGATACGTAGGTAAATTCAAGTTCAATTGAATTCAATAAGGGATTAGTATTCAAAATCTGTAAGGAACTTATCAAGCTCAATATCCAAAAAGGAAATAATTCAATTAAAAATGGGAAGAAATCACGAACAGACATTTCTCCAAAGGCATACAGTTGGCTAACAGACAAATGAAAAGGTCCTCATTATCACTTACTATCAGGAAAATACAATCAAAACAACAATGAGCTATTACCTCACACTTGTCCGAATGACTAAAACCAACAACACAAGAAACAACAGATGCTGGCAAGGATGTGGAGAAAGGGGAAACTTCTTGCGTTGTTGGTGGGAATGCAGACTGGTGCAGCCACTCTGGAAAACAGTATGGAGGTTTCTCAAAAAGTTGAAAATAGAAATACTCTATGATCCAACAATTGCACTACTGGGTATTTACCCGAAGAATACAAGAACATGAATACAAAGAGATACACACACCTCGATGTTGATGGTAGCATTATTTACAATAGTAAAATATGGAAGCATCTCAAGTGTCCATCAATTGACGGACATGAATGGATTAAGAAGGTGTTGTATATATACTATGGATCATTATTCATCCATAAAAAGAATGAAATCTTGCCATTTACAATGACATGGATGGAGCTCGAAAGTATAACACTAAGCAAAATAAGTCAGACAGAGAAAGACAAATGCCATATGATTTCATTCATATGTGGAACTTAAGAAACCATTCAAATGAGCAAAGGGAAAGAGAGAGAGAGAGAGAGCTAGAGACCAAGAAACAGACTCTGAAGTATGGACTCCTAAGTATGCTTGCTCCAAGACTATGAAAGATACGCCTGTAGTATACACAATAGTGCTGACCTTCTAGCAAGTTTGTTACCACCCTAGGAATACGACCATCAGTCCCTCTCTGCCTGTCCACTATGACCAGCTCTTACGGGTGCTGGCATCTGGGCTGAATCCTCACCTGCTCCAACAGGGTCCAAATGGGCAGTGGGGAGGGGACAGATGAGAGAGAAAGAGAGAACCTGAGAGGTATTCAGGCAGGAAATTTGTGGTCAATAGGAGGTTGGTCTAGGAGCTGGTTTGGTCATGAACTTGTGAGTTCGGATTTAAGTATGTTGAACTCACGTGATGGCAAGATCTTCTGGAGACCTGACTGTTGTGAGTGATGCTGCAATGAACATGAAAGTTCAGATGATCTCTTTGCAATCCTGATTTGAATTATTTTAGGGATATCCCTGGAAGTGGGATTCTGGATCATGGTGGTAGTTCTAATTTTTTGAGGAACCTCCATACTCTTTTCCATACTGACTGCACCATTTTACATTCACACCAATAGCATACAAGGACTTTAATTTCTCTACATTTTTACCAACACTTAACTTTTTTTTTTTATTATAGACATTCTAACAGGTGTGAAGCAATATTACATTGTGGTTTTGATTTCCATCTCCTTGATAATTAGTGATGGCGAGAACCTTTTCCTATACGTGTTAGCCAACTGTATGTCTTCTTTGGAGAAATGTCTACTAAAGTCCTTTGCCCATTTTTTGATTGGGTTAATTGATTGTTTTTGTTTTGTTTTGTTATTATTTTTTTCCCTTGAGTTGTAGTAGCTCCTTGTATATTTTGGATATTACTCCCTTATCATATAGATGGTTTGCAAATATTTTCTCCCATTCCATAGGTGGCCTTTTCGATCCACTCATTGTTCCCTTTGCTGCATGGAACCTTTTTAGTTTGACACAGTCCTGCTTGTTTATTTATTTATTTATTTATTTATTTATTTATTTATTTATTTTTTGGTCACCTGTGCCTTTGGTGTCGTATTTAAGAAATCAACCTAAATGGATATCTGTGGGTTAAGAGATAAAGAGACGTGGTATGTACATACAATGAAATATTATTCAGCCCTTAAAAAGAGGAGCGCCTGCCATATATGACAACAAGGGTGACCCTGGACGGCATTATGCTAAGTGAAGTAAACCAGTCACAGACCAATCCTGCATGATTGCACCTGTATGAGGTACCTGGGACATCCAAGTTCATAGAAACAAACAATGAAATGGTGGTTGCCAGGGGCTAAGGGGAAGGTGAATGGGGGATTCTATTCATGGGAGCAAAGTTTCTAGCATGTAAGATAAATAAAGTCTAAAGATCTGATGTACGATGTTGTGTACATTAGCACAAAGATCTGATGTACAATGTTGTGTACAATAACAAACAAGATTTTGTTAAAAGAGTAGATCTCATGTTAATAAGTCACAAAAAATAAATCAGAAAGCAAAATGAAAACAAACAAAGGAGCACGAGGAAAATTTTGGAGGTGATGGATATGTTTACTGACTGGTTATGGTTCATTTTGGAGGTGCATATGTATGTCGGGTTAACTGGGTTGTATACTTTAAATATGTGCAGTTTCTTGTATATCAATTATACCCCAGCAAAGTTAATTATGAAAAAATGACCTCTCAAAACATAAAATACAAAAACACAAGGTTGACCTCTAAAATGATTTAGGGTTTAACATTACCTAATTTAAGTTCAAAATTCCATGGAGCATGTTAAATATGAATACTTACAATAAAGGGTCCTACTTTAACAAATTAAATGTAATTCTATTGGCTTGGAGGCCTTTTGGTCCAAATCATTTTTAACCATATGGTCAAAATGTTACCTGAACAAATTCTGATATTAAATAGCTTGTGGCATTTTCTAAGTGATTATTTCATATTATTTTCTCAAATATTTTTATACATCAAGAGAAATGGACAAGCCGCAGCACATTACTGGTAATGCTGGCAGATCACTAGATTAGTGAGTGGTATTACTTCTGTTATTTCAACCCATTGTTGAATATATTAAACAAATTGCCATAGTGACTTAGTTAATGCTGTCTTATGTCAGGAACCAGGAACTGCTAGGTCACCAACTGAAGGCAGTGTAAAATGGAAGGCAAATGGAGGCTGATAATTTGAAGAAATCCATTTGATATTAGCTGATAATTAGAGTCAATCTCTCTCTCCCTCTCTATCTTTCTTACACACACACACACACACACACACACACACACACAAGAATCTCGTCATTTGGGTTTGGAAGATAGTCCCAAGGCTTGTCTATCAGTGGGCACAGGGCAAGCTGTCCCGAGTGGCCCAGCAGAGGGTACGCACATACCATGACACTAGACCTCTAAATGGGGGCGTGCCCAAAGTTATGTCCCCTGTCCATTTCTGCCATGGCACCCAGATCAGCTGGAGAAAACTCTTACTGTTTTGACACTGTTTTTTTTAATGTTTATTTATTTTTGAGACAGAGAGAGACAGAGCTTGAACAGGGGAGGGTCAGAGAGAGGGAGACACAGAATCTGAAACAGGCTCCAGGCTCTGAGCTGTCAGCACAGAGCCCGACGCGGGGCTCGAACTCATGGACCGCGAGATCATGACCTGAGCCGAAGTTGGATGCTTAACCGACTGAGCCACCCAGGCGCCCCTGTTTTGACACTGTTAATGAAGGAACAGTTCACAGGCCTGCAGTCTGGAAATGGCTGTCAATCATTGTCATATACTCCCAGAACTTTAATTCAAAATCAAGGTCACACACTGCTATATTCAAAGGGGTGAACTGAAACATACCAGTTTTGCAAGTAGTAGGAAACAATAACAAAAAAAGAAGAAGAAGAAGAAGAAGAAGAAGAAGAAGAAGAAAGAAAAGAAAAGAAAAGAAAAGGAAAGGAAAGGAAAGGAAAGGAAAGGAAAGGAAAGGAAAGAAAAAGAAAAAAGAAAACTAACTGAAATCACTCCAGCATCCATTGTTTTTGGAAAACATGTCCACAAATATAAATTTCCTATTTCCTATTTCTGTGAAGTTTTATTTTCATTTCTCTTTTCCTGCCTTGCTCCCCAATCCGCTGATTTGCTTTTTTTTTTTTTTTTTTTCCATTTGGAGACTCACTTCTTTCTACGTGAACAATTAGCAACTTCACAGAATGTAGTGAATTAAACCTTAATGTCTACCATAGGGTTTTCACTCTCTGGTGCCTTGTGACAGAGTCTCTTCTGAAGTCATTCAGGCAGCCAGCCCATTAATCTCCCTTCTGCCCTCTGCGTCAAGACCCTCGTCTCATCTTCAAACAGCAGGTGCAAGAATAGCCCTTGAGGAGAGAGCGTTTCCCCTCAACGTCTGGGGCTCCTCCTCATCATCCAAGGATACTGCCTGATTCAGAGCATGGGTTCCTCTTCCTGTTTTCTGTGCAGATAAACTACCTGGGACTACAGCTCTCGTCCTCCATAAACCATGTGCCACCACAGTAACATTCCCAAATGGTATTAGGTGTTTTCTCTGATGTTCTGCATCTGCCACTCGTGGCTACATATCCTACAGCCTCACTCAATATTCCCATTTGATAGCGTGGCCTTTTCAGCAACATTATTTCCTAACTGCTTCTCGGAGTTTGGCACTGGAGCCTGAAACATGCATACCCACGCAGACCTACGCCGACATCATGTATGGGCAGTCCCAGGTGTTAGGGGCCTCGAACTGGGTTATGGCCTCTTCCGGGTACAGATCCCCATTACCCCACTTCTCGACGGGTCTTCCAGTAGAAACTCCTGGAAAAATGGAGGGTATAGCAACAGGTTGAAAGCACATAGAACATTATTTCAGAGAGCAAATACTCAACAACGTAGGGAAGACACCAATGAAAGGTCAAGACAAACGCATGCTATTTCGATATTAAAATGCACTATTGAGTGGGTATGTTGACTTTAGAAGAGCAGCTCTCCATAGAAACACTGACTCAGACTCAGAAAATGCCCTGGGTCTGCCGTGGCTTTATGGTTTCGGTGATACAAGTTGTGCAGCCGCATCATCTACACTGCTGTCCTCTCCTGGGGAGCAGGCAACCCTGGCCTCACATGTCTCCCTCCTGCCCCTGCCCCCTGCGTGCTCTGCTCTGGGGTATTCACACTCTCTCAGGGCAAGTTACCAACCCTCGCTGGGTCTCCTCCCTCATCTGTAAAACAATACCAACCTAGAGGGGGTTTTGTGAGAATTTAATAAGAAAGTATATTGAAAATATGCATGGCCAGTGGGTAATCACAAAGCTGGTGATGGAGCATTTATTTTGTTTTCTTTGCTTTTTCCCCTCATCTTCTTCTTCTCTGTCTCACTCTTTAAAACTTATCTTCACTCCTTCAAGCTCCCCATTGGCCCCCCTCCACTTTCATCCTGGCCAGAATCATTCTCTCCCTCCCTGCGTCTCTTTTTATAATGAGACACTACTAGCCATTTGAAATTTGCATGCAGCTGATTTATTTGCTGCTAAATTTGAATTTCTTGACCCCAGATCTTAAGATCATTATCCCAACTGCTGGAGTAGAAACCAGGAAGCTGTATGTTTAACAAGCTTCTCTCGAGATGCTGATATAATTGGTCAGCTATTTGCATTTTGAGGCGGGAAACAGAGCTAACATCTGCCATATTAAATATTAAACAAAAAGGTTTCCCAACTTTGGACACACAATCGAAATCACCAGGGAGTGTTTAAAAATCCTGTTGTCCAGCAGCACAGCAGAGCAAATAAATTAGAAACTCTCAGTGAGGGATCCAGGTATAGGTGGTATTGGAGGGAAAGCCAACATACAGCAAGATTCTCAACTGTTTGTAAGAATCTAATAGACGTAGGTGACTTTCACACAGATTAGAGTTTGGGAACCACTGATTTAAAGAGACAGATCATATAACACCTCCAATAAATTATAAGGGGATTTAATATACTCAATTATGAAATAAACTGTTGATTTTTTTTATAACAAACTTTTTATTTTAAGATAGTTTTAGACTAACCAAAAGGGGCAAGGAGAGTATCGAGGGTTTCTGTATATCCCAACCTCATTTTGCCTATTGCTAATACCTTCTATTAATCCATCACCACTGATGAACCAGCATTAATAGAGTCTTCCTCACTGAAGTGATTTCATGCAGATTTTACAATTGTTTAAAATTTTCCTTATTTTGCATCCAATGTCTTTTTCTCTCCCAAGGCCCTATCTACGATCCCATATTTAGCTGCCATGACTCTTTAGGGTTTTTTTTTGGTCTGTGACAGTCTCTCAGGCTTTCTTTGTTTTTTGATGACCTTAACAGTTTTAAGGAGTATTGGTCAGGTAATTTTGCACAATAAGCCTCAGTGTGGGTTTGTCTGATATTTTCCTCATGGTTATAGAGGAGTTATGAATTATTAGAACAAAGACCACAGAGGTAAAGTACCGTCTTAATCCCATCATATCAAGGGTATATAATATCAAAATTACTTATGGCTGTTTGGCCTTAATTCAACTGATAGAGTTTGTCAGATTCTCTACTGTTAAGTAACTCTTGCACCGCCTCTTTCTAGACTGTAGTCTTTGGAAGGAAGTCACTATGTGAAACCCTCACCTAAGGAGTCAGGAGTTATGTGCCATCTCAAATAGGGCAGACGATCAACATAATTTATTTAGGCAGAGGATCAACAAATATTTCTACATGGGAGACTTGTCTCTTTTCTCTCATTTAGTTATTTACTCAATCATTTATTTACCTTAAAGCATACTTGTGGATATTTATTTTATACTTTGGGTTATGTTCCATTACTTTCTTCTTTTGTTGCTCAAATTATTCCAGCTTTGGCCATTAGGAGCTCTTTTCATTGGTTCCTATGTTCCTTTGGCAATGAGTGTTGTTGTTGTTGTTGTTGTTGTTGTTGTTTCACTTTTGAGTACCTTCTTACTTTCTGGAAATACACGGTACTCTGAGCCCTCTTCTGATAGGCTAGATCTAACTTCCTTCCTTCCTGTACTTTTAGTTTGCTCATGTGGCTTCCCAGAACAGAACTGGTATACCATTGAGAGATCCCTCAACAGGCAAATATGCTTGACATCAGGAAATGTCAGTGGAGAGAAGAAGGAGGAGGAAGAGGAGGGGGATGGGGAGGACAAGAAAAACTAAAGAGCAAATGTAATAGCTCAAGGAGCATCATCATATGGCATGCTTCAGCATGGGACCAACAGCCCCTGAGACTGTTTTTGCATTGTGGAACCATTCAATATTTGACATGTGTCTTGACATCCTTGAGCTTTCAAAGGCTAGAGTGACCAATTCTACTAAGAATGCATTCATACATGCAATAATTTACATAAAAAAGGAGGGGGAGTACCTGGGTGGCTCAGTTGGTTGAGTCTCCAATTCTTGACATTGGCTTAGGTCATGATCTCATGGTTTGTAAGATCGAGCCTTGAATAGGGCTCTGGACTGACAGCATGGAGCCTGCTTGGGTTTCTTTCTCTTCTTCTCTTTCTGCCTCTCCCCAAGTCATGCTCTCTCTCTCTCCCTCTCTCAAAATAAATAAATAAGCTTTAGAAAACTATTAAAAACTTTTGAAAGGTACAATTAGAAATCTTAAGTGGAAAAGTAATTTTGTTTTTGAGAAAAATAATATTCCTTATGTTAACAGCCTATTGAATCCAAAGCCTACAGATATCCAACAGACACATGAAAAGATGTTCAAGATCGCCAGCCACCAGAGAAATGCAAACTAAAACCACAATGAGATATCGCTTACACCTGTCAGAATGGCTAAAATCAAAAAGATAAGAAATAACAAGGATGCAGAGAAGGAAGGTTGGCAAGGATGCAGAGAAAAAGGAACCCTCCTGCACTCTTAATGGGAATGCAAACTAGTACATCCACTGTGGAAAACAGTGCAGAGTTTCCTCAAAAAACTAAAAGTAGAATTATATATGATCCAGTAATTCTACTACTGGGTATTTATTCAAAGAAAATGGAGACACGAATTCAAAAAGATGTGCACCTGTATATTTATTGAAGAATTATTTGCAATAGCCAGGACATGGGAGCAACCCAAGTGTTTACAGATAGATGAATGTCTAAAGAATATGTGATAGATATAATGGAATATTACTCAGTCATAAAAAAGAACGAAATCTTGCCATTTGCAACAACATGAATGGACTCAGAGGGCATAATGCTAAGTAAAATAAGCCAGAGAAAGGCAAATACCATATGATTTCATTCCTACATGGGATTTAAGAAACAAAACAAATGAACAAACAATGGAAAAAAGAGACAAAAACAGACTCTTAAATGCAGACTATAAATTGGTAGTTGTCAGAGGGGAGGTAGGTGGAGGGAATCAGCGAAATAGGTAGTGGAGATTAACAATACTCTTATCTTTTTTTTCAAGTTTGTTTATTTATTTTGACGGGGGAGAGGGGCAGAGAGAGAGAGGGAGAGAAAGAATCCCAAGCAGGCTCTGCACTGTCAGCACGGAGCCTGATGTGGGCTCAGACTCACAAACGGTGAGATCACGAACACATGACCCCAAATCAAGAGCCAGACACTGAACTGACTGAGCCATCCAGGCCCCCAAACAGTACGCTTATCTTGATGAGCACCGAGAAATGTATAGAATTGGTGAATCATTATATTGTACATCGGATACAAATACAACGCCGTATGGCAATTATACTTGAATAAAAACAAAACAAAAATCAATCAGTAGAAGCATAAACTTCGTAGCCAAAACAAAGACATCAATAGAAGTAGAAAACAAATAGCTTGTTGCATGTGAATGCCAGAGTTAAAAATTCCTTCCAGATAATATGAAAATGCCTGAAGGCTGAGCCATTTTACACATAATCGTCACTGGGTACAAGTATAACACAAGTTCCAATGTCTACTTACATCTTAAGACACGCTTTTTCAAATTAACCATTAACTGATGGTGATATCAGATATGAGAACCCAGCATGCTCAAGCCAAGCTCAATGTCCTTGAAGACTGAATAGTGTTCACCATTCTCAAGGTCTCTCTGTATGAGTTAAACATCTCACAGTTCATGAGTTCAAGCCCTGCGTTGGGCTCTGTGCTGAGAGGTCAGAGCCTGAAGCCTGCTTCAGATTCTGTGTCTCCCTCTCTCTCTGCTCCTCCCCTGCTCACACTCTGTCTCTCTCTCAAAAATAAATAAAGATTAAAAAAAATTAAAAAAACATGCTACATAAAGCAAAGTCCTAGGATGACGAGAGAAATGTAAATGGGAACTGGATGTGACGCATTGTAAATATATCCGTTGCAGCCTATGATATGTATTGTGTAATTTACAAAAAAATTATGTGCTTATGCAAATGTCACATACCCTTATTTGTAAAATGTTAAATATCAAACTCATAAACATATGTTTATAAACTCACTATACTTCATTTTGTGCATATTATACAAGACTTTTATACTGTAAGCACAAGGATTCTTAGGTTGATGATGTGATTAATGTGGGGAACCCGGGAGGCTCAGTTGGTGGGGTGCCAGACTCTTGATTTGGGCTCGGGTCATGATCCCAGGGTCGTGGAATTGAGCCCTGTGTTGGGCTCTGCGCCGAGCATGGAACCTGCTTAGGATTCTCTCTCTCTCTCTCTCTCTCTCTCTCTCTCTCTCTCTCTCGTTCTCTCTCTCTCTCTCTCTATCACTCTGTATCTCTCTTTCTATCTCTCCCTCTGCCCCTCCCCCATTCGTGTCCCCCCCAAAAAAATAATAACATGATTCGTGCATAATAGTCAAGAAATAGTATGATAAATAAACATTTTTATATTAATAAAGAAAATAATTGCTTTTGACTCTTCTTCCTGAATAAATTGACTCACTTTCTTTGATCTGTGTTTTAACCTTGGGGGAAGTTAAAAAGTTGTGCTTTATCTTTTGGGGATCTTGTTGCCTGAAGACAGTGTAAGGTGACTACTTTTGGTTCTAACCTTGGGGTAGACTGGTGTTCACCGTTCTGCAGAGAGATAAGCAACTGCCAAATCTGACTAGGCTCATAGGCAGGGCATCATTCTTTTCTGTACCCTATTGCCCAACTTGCTCTTTTCTCTGTCCTCTCAGAGAACATTCTGTCTTTTGTCCTTTGGAGTGGATTTATTCCCTTATTCCTAATCTGGGAACGCTTCATGCCCAAGAGCAGTGCTATGGTTAAGAGCACTGGTTGGAGAAGCATTTGGAAGGTCAGAATAAGTAGAGAAAGAGGACAGAGACAGGGGTGGAGAAACATAGTCACAGAGAGGGAAGAAGACAGAGGAGAGGACTTAGATTTACATGACATATATTCTTAATCATGAAGCAAAGAAGTCCACGCACTAGTGAATAATAAAGCACAGATTTCCCAGTGAAAAACACCAATAGTTTTTACGAAACTGGACCTCTCGTGGGGTGCCTGGGTGGCTCAGTCGGTTGGGAATCTGACTTAGGCTCAGGTCATGATCTCAGCTTGTAAGTTCGAGCCCCGCATTAGGCTCTGTGCTGACAGCTCAGAGCCTGAAGCCTGCTTCGGATTCTGTGTCTCCCTCTCTCTCTCTCTCCCCTCCTCTGCTCATGTTCTTTCTCTGTCTCAAAAATAAATAAACATTAAAGAAAATTTTAAACAAAACTGGACCTCTCGAGGCACACAAAATAGGAGCTACACCTTTAATAACAATCATTACAACTAGAAGTCAGTGACAATACTCATTAAGGAAATAAATTGTTTCTATGATTAGCATCACAAGTGAATTATCCTTTGCAAAGCTGTTACCCAGGAACAGAAATAAGATTTGCAAATTTTTAGTATTTCTATTCTTGTGGGCCTTCCTCCCTGATCACTCTCACTCTGAGTAACCAAAGGACAAAACATCTGTAAGTTAGGAATATAATTTGAGTCTTGTGTCCAAGAGGAAGGTGATTAAAAGAAACGTGTCCTTCGAAAGTAGGGCCCATGAGTCTGCGTATTAGATTAAATACACTGTGAACCGGGGGATAATGCGGCTGTTGAGCAGAAGAGACCAGGGAGTCTATAACACCACTTACCTTCCTGGTACATTCCCCAACATGGCAGACGCGGCCAAGGGGCCCAAGATGAACTGTGTAGAGATGGCAATTGCAGTTTCAATGGAACATAAACAGTTATAAGAAGAATTAAAGATGAATGAAATATTTGATGGAGAAATAGAAAACAGTACCTACGAAATGATTACATACACCCATATATACGCAAGAATAACATCCTCTAGGGTTCCTGTACGCTTGTACATGTGTGTGCACATCTAGAAGTACGCTGTGTTATCAGGTAGAAAACACATCATGATTGCATGATACTTCTATGGTGGACAACTGAGGTAGGCATTGCTTCCTTATCTTTTATTCCATCCATCCATCCATCCATCCATTCATTCATTCATTCTTAACTTCAGACACATAGATGACAGTACCATCCAAATATGAACTAGGAAACATGGCTGATTATCTAAGGTTAACATTGAAATGAGAAATGGGACATCCTTTCCCATCAAGGATGATTACTCCTCTTTGATTATAAACTGTGTGGATGAAGATGGTCTATGCTATTTGGCTTTACGATATAACGATAATCATTGCAAAGCTAAAAGTAAGCTGGGTGGAAATTATAATACATTCAATCAGAGCAAACGCATATCACAGCATTAGTTCTGACTTTGAGAAGGCACTCTAACAATACGCTATGGACAACAAAGCGTTTTTCGGAGTAGGCAGATTGAGCCAAATCTTCCATGCAAATGGACGCAAATGGACGAGGGTGATTGGCACCTTACCCATGATAATGTTTATTTTTTGGTCAGTTAAATGTCAAAGTACAAACATCCCACACACCTGGAAAGTCGAATTGTTTCTTCCATTCATGAAAAGTGACTTTGGAATCCAATCTCTTATAATGAAATTAAAATGAGAGTTTAAATGAAGACAAGGCTTTAAAAAAATTCAGACAATTATGGGGTGCACTGTTGTAAAACTAATTTAGCCCCCTATTTAGGGTCTCACATTAAAAATATAACCCAAATAGGGGCCCCTGGGTGGCTCAGTCAGTTGAGTGTCCGACTTCGGCTCAGGTTATGATCTCGCAGTCTGTGAGTTTGAGCCCCGTGTTGGACTCTGTGCTGACAGCTGGAGCCTGCTTGGGACTCTGTGCCTGACCCTGAGCCTGGAGCCTGCTTGGGACTCTGTGTCTCCCTCTCTGTCTGTGCACCTCCCTCCCTCTCTCTCACTCTCTCTCTCTCTTTCTCTCTCTCTTTCTCTCAGAAATAAATAAACGCTAAAAAAAATTATAATAATAAAATTACCCAAGTGGATTTTGGCTGTGAAATGACAGAAGATATAACAACAAAAACTCATTGTTTTTTGTTAAATTAAAAAAAATAATGTTTTTAATTTATTTTTGAGAGAGAGAAATGGAGTATGAGCAGGAGGGGGAGGTGCAGAGAGAGGGAGACACAGAATCCGAAGCAGGCACAGAGCCTGACACGGGGCTCGAACCCACAAACCATGAGATCGTGACCTGAGCTGAAGTCTGAGGCTGAACCGACCGAGCTACCCAGGGGCCACACAACAAAAACTCATTCGTAAGAGTGTCAAATTAGTATTAACCAAGATAACTTTTCCTATGTCTGAAATGGATCATATTAACTGGTAAAAAAAAAAAAATTAAGTCTAGGTGCTGCACAAGACAACTCTCTGTGATCCTTGTCTGTGAGTATATACCTCTTTTACAGATTTCTAAGAATAACTTCAAGTTAATGTGAACAACGTTTATGCAGCTCTTCCCAGTTTTCCTCCTAATTTTTCTCAATATTATCAGGGTGCTCAGATCTAAATTGCAGATGTGATATCTTAAACACCCCTAAATGCATACTATTAGGGTAAAATAAAATGAGGGGTGCAAGAGCTTTTTGCTTTTGGTTTTTGGGGTTTGTTTGCTTTTTTTGTCATTTGGCTAGCTTAATGTAGTCTTCATGTTTTCTGGAATCTACACCCAGTGACCAGAGCCTAAGGTTTGAATGAACTTAAATTTCTGTCTTCACTCTAAGCATGTACTTACGACCCAGATCCTCATCCTCTGTAACCTAAGTTTCTTTATTTGTGGGATGGGTGTAACAGAAGAGGGTCCACAGCATAGGTTAAGGAAGCCAGTTTGTGACAAACTGAAAGTGTTCAATAAATAATGGTGTTGTTGGGCCTGAGGGGCTCAGACAGTTAAGCATCCAATTTGGGCTCGAGTCATGATCTCACGGTTCATGAGTTCAAGCCCCGCATCAGGCTCTGTGCTGACAGCTTGGAGTCTGTTTGGGATTCTCTCTCTCTCTCTCTCTCTCTCTCTGCCCCCTCCTCCTCTCCCCCACACTTGTGCTCTCTTGCTGTCTCTCAAAATAAATAAATAAACTTAAGAAATGGTGTTGTTACTCTGAGGCAGTCAGTTTATTCCCATGTTTTAATTATTTGGGGGAAGTCAGAGAAGTTTAAGCATTCCTGGAAAGGAGGGCTGCATTTATCGTAGTATCTGTCATCCCAGAGTTGGGTGCATCCTGTTCAATCAATTTGTATAAGCACAGAAATATAAATGCTAAACTAAAATATTGGGAGTTGGAGGGTACAGAAACTAAGACATAGTGTACAGAAGAGAGGAGACAAAGAGGCAAACTACTTTCCATAAATATTTGACAGGGTTATAGGAGATTATGAGGAAGGGTGGATCTGGTCAGAGGAATGTACTATACTGACTTATCTAGAAACATACCAGTGTAGTTATTATTCTAGTAACTTGGAAACATGTGTTGGGACAGGGATGTTTATTGAGCGATAACTGAATGCTCTTTTACTTTTGTTTTTAATATTTATTTATTTTTGAGAGACAGAGTGTGAGTGGGGGAGGGGCAGAAAGAGAGGGAGACACAGAATGGGAAACAGGCTCCAGGCTCCGAGCTGTCAGCACAGAGCTGGACGTGGGGTTTGAAGCCATGAACCATGAGATCACAACCTGAGCCAAAGTTGGACGCTCAACCGAGTGAACCAACCAGGCACCCCAGAGTAGAACTTTTTTTTTTTTTTAATATTTATAGGGGCACATGGGTGGCTCAGTTGGTTAAGCATCCGACTTCAACTCAGGCCATGATCTCAAAGTTCTTGAGTTTGAGCCCCACATCCGGCTCTGTGCTGACAGCTCACAGCCTGGATCCTTCCTCAGATTCTGTGTCTCCCTCTCTCTCTGACCCTCCCTCCCTCACTCCTGTCTCTCTCTCTCTCTCTCTCTCTCTCTCTTTCTCCCAAAAATAAACATTAAACAACATTTTTAAAACATGATTTGAGAGAGCAAGCATGTCGGGGAGGGGCAGAGGGAGAGAGAGACAATCCTGAGCAGGCTCTTCACTGTCAGCCCAGAGCCCAACCTCACAAACCATGGAATCATGACCTGAGCCAAAATCAAGAGTCAGACGCTTAACCGTCTGAGCCACCCAGGCGCCCCAGAGTAGACCTTCTCAGAGGCAGCATGTTGATAAGAAAAAGCAGGTGGCAAAGCCATAAGCACTACCTTTCCTCTCATTTCTTATGTTCGCCTTTTTTCTCTAACTGGGAGGAGGGTTGTTTGATGAGGCACCAATTGCCTTCGTGTCATCTTGTACCTCCTAGCATGTCACCTTTATTGCTGGCAATGTAAACATCCAGATAGATGAGCTTCTAAAAGGTGTCCCTTGGTGCACTGGAATGTCACAGGCGTGCCAAGCGGGTGACCTCCTCAGGCTTCAGGATGGCATCCTCTTACCCAGCGTGCTGTGCACAGAGGTGTCTTTCTTCTAGGTGTGCCATGATGTGGGAAGGTTTGGGAGGCCTCCAAAACCCCAATGTCTTTCTTCCTCTTCTCAAATCCAACCTTCTTTCCCAATGTTTCCATCTCAGCAAATTTGTAACCATTGTCCTCATTAGAAACTGTACCATGATGACACTTTGTCACCCACCTCCTGTCCTCCCAGCTCACATACCCAAGAGCTGCTGCCTCAAACTGCACAGGCATTACCATGGTGGTCGCTGTCTGGCACCCCCTCATATCCCAAGCTCCTCCTTGGCCAGCCCAGATGATCTGGTCTGGTGCCACAATGAGCACTTCACAAATGTCTGCAGCAACTTCTCATTTTTCTCATTCTGTGATAGTCATGTAGCAAATTCTCAGTAATCACCAGAGTGGATTGGACCAAGCCATCTACCTTCTCAGCAGATGCGTGTGAATTGAAAGAGAAAAGTCACAAAATCCCGCTGACTGATTTCACTTTACATGTAAAACCACGCATCTCAAAGGCACCATCCACATAGCCCGCCGGTTCAACATTTTCCTTGTGAATGGACTTTCTTGTGTCCTGTGTCCTATGTCCTTTACTCCTTTCACACTTCTGACACTGTCTCCCTCCCTCCAGTCCTGGCAGATGGCTGTGCTTCCTGCTTTATGGATCATGAAGATACGGCCAGGTAAGAACCACCTCATTTTCCCACTCTCCTCTGTATAAAACTACCAGCACCAATTTTCACACATGGCACCCCAAACCTGTTAGAATGGAGGTTTTCTAGAAGCTTCTGCTGTCTTGTGGATCTGATTCCCTCTTCTACTCAGACTTGCTTTCTATATTTTTTCCTCTCTACCACATTCTCAATATTTCTCTCTCTAACACCTCGTATAAATATCATCTTCAAAATAAGCCCATAAACATTGTCTTAGTCAACTCTGGCTGCAATAACAAAACACCATAGACTGGGTGGCTTAAGCACTAGATACTTATTCTCACAGTTCTGGAGCCTGGAAAGTCTAGGGTTAAGATGCCAGCTGATTCAGTTCTGGGTGAGGGTCCCTCCTGGCTTCCAGATGGCCACCCTGTCACTATATCTCCACACGGGGGAGAGAAGAGTTGTGGCATATCTTTTTCTTCTTATAAGGGCACTAATCACATCATGGGGACTCCACCTTCATGACTTTGCATAATTACTTCACTAATTCCCTCCCAGAGGCTCCACCTCCTAATACCATCATATTGTTGATTAAGTCTTCAGAATACAGATTTTTCAGGGGACATATTCAGTCCATAGCACATTCCTCACCACAATGGCATCCTGCAGCCACTGTTCTTTTTCTGTGCTGTCAGCCATCACCAACATGAAGTAGGCTTGTCTACCTTGCTATTCTGAACTATCTAAACCTCCTACTTCTCATTAGCTCGTCAGCAAATCCCAAGTAGATTTTCTTCCTCCCTTTCAAGGTCTCCATTGATCACCATCTTACCAAACCCAATGGTCAGTGTCTTCAACATTTGACTTCGTTTTCTCTCCTGAACCACTTCTTCTTTCGGCTTGCTTGAGACCTCTTCTCTTGGTTTTCCCTGTTTTCACTGGCCAGATGCTAAGAGGCTTTTCTGCTTACTCCAACCCCTCAGAAAACCTCTACATGGTTGTGTCACCTGGGGTTCAGACCTGGCCTTCTTCTCTCGTAGGAAATCACATTTTATCTGTTCTGGACTGGATGTGTCCTTCTGGAATCCGTGTGTTGAAATCCTAATTCCCAATGTGATGCTATTATTAGGAAGCGGGTCTCTGGGGAGGTGATTGTGTCATGAGGGTGGAGTCCCCATGGTGGGATTAGTATCCATTTAAGAGAAGACATGACAGTCTGCTCTTTTTCTGCTCTCCTTATCCAAGGGAAGATAGAATGAGAAGTCAGCTGTCTGTGAACCAGGAGGGGGCCGTTACCAGCTCCAGGCCAGCATGGCCTTCCAGCCTCCAGAACTGTGAGAAACAAATGCTTGTTGTCCCAGCCATTCATTCCATGGCTTTCTGTTACAGTAGCCTGAACTAAGACGCTCTCCAATGACTTGAATGCTTTCTGTGTGGGCATCAAATACTGTCTCTCTATTGGTAACTTCTCCAGCCTTGACCTCTTCTGTGAGTCCTGGACCAAAGCATCAAACTGCCCCCTGATGTCTCCACTGTAATGTCCTCCTGACATCTGGAATGGCCACAGGCACCAGTCACATGATATCAGAATAAAACAAACATACGCCGCTGTATAATTATACCACTGAGATTGATTATATCAACTTACATTTGATAGGGTCATGCCCAGTGGGATGATGTGGGAAGCAAGTCCACAATAACTAGATGATCCAATTTGGTGGTGGGGAGGTTGAGAATATGGGCTGAGGTAGCTCAAGAGCAGAGGTAAATACAGGCTAATGAGAACTGGGGCATATTTGAAAGGCCTACAGCTCTCAAGACGTCGCCAAACCTAAGTTCCATAGCAACATCTTCAAGTCATTAAGGAAGGGGAGAATTATGTTTGCTCTGTTTAATTTAAGCAATTAACCTGGCAATGTTTTTGACACTGGTAATGCAAAGAGGGTATGTTTTCACTATATTTAAAATTATCTAGTGCATCTTAGTGTATAAAAATCAAGATAATGCAAACATTCCTGCTTTTGACCGACTTTCATTTAGCAACAGATTTATTAATCATGAAAACTTTATTAGAAATTGAGTCAGATTGTCTTCCCCACCAGCTGGAAAGAACAGATATCTTTCTAAACGTGTTCCTTAATAAATCATCTTTTTGGAGGTCGGACTGGGTTCTCTACCATTCCTCTCTCACTGCCTCCCTTTTTGATTTCCTGGGATATGGTGACATAAAAGTGACAAACTAATGTAGTTTCATTAGCTGCCCAAAAGCAAACCTAAGTAAATATTAAGGAGAAAGTTTATAGTGAGATATTTGAGTGTAGCTTTTGATAGGATCAGTTAATGCACATTTTGGGGGGCAAACACATGGGGGGTATAAACATTACATTGAGCCCTCAAACGTTCTCCAAGCGCTTAGATGTAGCAGTGGCTTCAAAGAGCACAAAGAAATAGCATTTCACTTTTGAATGCCTGCACCTATCACCATGAAATCTATAAAATAGTCCTATAATATAGATGCATAAACACCGACTGCCCATTCTACACTAGTCAGAAACACAATAGGTGGCTGAGGGTGTCACAAGCCTCGGGACACCAGGTGTCAGTTCTAGCAAAGAAGAGGAATTTAGACTTGGTTAGTGGCACATGGACCCCCAAGAACCCAAATCATTGACATCACACAAAGGAACACGATGGGAAATGTGGTCTCATTACAAAGTGTCTCTGCAGTCTGACAACTGAGCGGCAGTGACTCATCTGGTCACTTGGACTTCCTGGGTGGCCCAGAGTCGGTGGCTGTAATGTGAATGAACCTAGCATTACTGCCTCTCACTGTCAGCGAAAGACAAATGAGCTGTTCCCCCTCTCGCTTGGGATGCCCATGTACCTGTCCTTCTATGCAGGCACGTTACCCCAGCAAGGACTACCATCCCTTTGATGACAATGCCTGAGACCTCGTACACTTGGAGTGAAGGAGGGTTGCGTCTAACGTGGGGATTTCAGGCAAGGACCTAATTTTATAAATTAGACTGTGAAGCGACATTCATTGACTACATTTGATTTAAAAAACAGGATTTTTTAAATTGGAAGTATAAGCAGAGCAGAGAATCAACTCATTTATCGATATTTTTGTGTCAAAGTTGTTATTTTTATTCTACTGACAACCATATGTAGAGACACTCCAAATAGCCCCAGAAAGACATTTTATCTTAAAAATAGTTAACATTGTCTCAAGTAGGCTGGATAACGTTCATGAAATACAGACAATGTAAGGAAATTAGCATTCATCAGGAAAACTTTTTAACTTCAGTGAATCTCCATTGGGATAGCAGTTAAGTTGGATGTCTGAAAACATGTGTATCACCAAACAGTAACGTTAAAATAGCACCTCTGCAGTCTATAATAATGGGAGAGCAGCTTTAAAAAGCTCCCAGAACTTTAACATACAGTATCTATCTTCAAAATACATGTTATTGTCATATTTGATTTAAGATCGTAAGTCACCTGCTTAAAATGTGACACTGAAACCCAGTAGAAAATTCAAAAACCCCTCATTCTTGACTTCTCATTCTTTGTAGTTTTGTTCTAGATGCCACTGTTTCTAAATATGGAAGATTTCCAAGAAAATATCCTTTTGAAAGTACTTTGTCTTTTTAATTTTATAAACAAGTTTCGTAATAGGAAACTGGCTGCAACGGGTATATTAAACAAAGGAATACTTTTGATGTGTAATTTTCAGCTGGTGACTTATAAAGCCTCAGCACAGGAAATTAGAAGAAGGAAGTATCCGGGTTTAAAAAAAAAACAACAAACTTACATAGACCATATGTATCCACTGACCGCACCAAGCAAAGGATTACTTTCTTCTGTTTGTGTTTATCACCATGTTTAATGAGTTCTTAACTGAAAGAACCAAATGAACACTTACCAATTGAAGTAGAGAAAACATTTTATATTTAGAAGGATTTAAGAATATCTTATATACCAGTGGAGAAAATATGGAATAAGACCAGGAACCATGTAAAAATCTAATGTATATATGAGAGATATATTCAGATTTCAAAAATATTCTATACACTTCCTCAAAAAATTAAAAATAGAATTAGCATATGATCCTACAATTCCCTATGAAGGATTCTATATCTGAAGGAAATGAAATCACTATCTTGGAAAAATGTCTGTACTCCTATGTTCCTTGCAACATTATTCATAAAGCCTAGACGTGGAGATAACCTAATTGCTTATGGATAGATGAACTGATAAAGAAAATGTGGTGTGTGTGTGTGTGTGTGTGTGTGTGTGTATTATTATTTTGGAAGTAATATTCGGCCATAAAAAAAGGAAATCTTGCCATTTGCAACAACTTAGACGGACCTTGAGGGCATTCTGCTGAGCAAAATAAGCCAGATGGAGAAACATAAATACTATATAATCTGATTTTATATGGAATCTAAAAAAGCAGAACTGGTAGAAACAGAGACTAGAATGGTATTTGCCAGGGTGAAGGGTTGGGGAGATGGGGAGCCATTGGTCAAACAGTACAAACTTCCAGTTGTAAGATGGATAAGTTCTGGGGATCTAATGTACATAATGGTGCCTACAGGCAACAGTTCTTTGTACCTGAAAGTTGCTAAGAAAGTGGATCTTAAAGGTTCTCACTGCAGGCAGAAATGGCAATTCTGTAATGTGACAGAGGTGTTAACCGGCCATATAATGGTAATCACTTTGCATTATGTATATGTGTCAAATCATCACACTGTGTAGTTTAAACTTATATAATGTTATACGTCAGATATATATCAATAAAGGTGGAGGGAAAAATTGAGTGCTTCACAGTTTCCCAGCTACTTTATCAAATATTTGAAATAAACACTTGAAAACTCTGTCCCCTCTCAGTGTTTGGCATTGTTTATCTACCTTACCTATCAACTGCTAGAGAGAGAGAGAGAGAGAGAGAGAGAGAGACAACAACAGAAGGTGAAAGACATCACAGAGGAATATAAACAGATCTTAAGTGAAGAAAAAAAAATCTTAGAATTATCTCATGCAATCATCACTAAAAGATCTTTTCAATGCCCCCACAGATAAAATGATGACATTTTCTTTTGGTAATTTACATACGGATAATATCAGAGTTGAAACTTAATCTTTTCCTGGGGCTCTCCCTCTTCAAATAGACCCTCCTAGGTGATATGAGCCTCTTTGGTATTTGTGTTACATAACCAAGACAATAAAAAACAGTGACAAGGGAAACATCAAAAAGCCAAAATAGCATAATTCATTCACATGTGGATTTTTAGATCCATTTTCTTAACCACCAATGTATTTGCACTAGTATACAAAATGACCTTTTTGCTTCTTTCTGTCTGGTTTTGTTTTAAGACATATCCTTTCCTGAAAAGACTTAAGGAGCCTGTGGCAGATTGTGAAATTGGCCAGAATTCTTCATGTCTCTCTGCATTTGTGCCCTCCGCCATGTAGCTTTCCACACCCCCTTCTTCAAGAGGTGGACTGTACTGCTCTACCCCTCAAATCTGCCCTGGTCTCATGGCATACTTTGGCTAACAGGATTGGGTACAACGAAGGTGAGCTGGTTCCAAACCCAGCCCTCAAGAGATCTTGCACACTGTGCTCACTCTCTTGGAAATCGCCCCTTCCACCTAATCAGCCTCTGACTACACGGCTGGATGATAAGAATACTTGCCCCGGTCACCTCTTATAGGTCAGCCGACAGCTAACTCCCAAGCGTACAAATGAGATCATCTGGCCCGGCCCATACCTGACCACCTCTGTAGCTCAACACAGATGTGTGTGAGCCAGTCCAGCCAAGACCAGCAGAGTTATTAGAATGAGCCAGGTCTAAATTGCTCACTCACAGAATCACGAGCCAAACCAACGCTGGTTCTTGTTTTAAGTGGTTCTTATGACGTGTGTGTGTGTGTGTGTGTGTGTGTGGTTTGTTACAGGTAGCCAGTTGGCTTATCGGTTTACAAAGATACATGTGGTGCAATGAGATTAAATACTTTAAAAATAAGTAATAGAGATGAACAGTAAAGAAAACTACATAGAATCTGTAAAATAAAAGCTTGTGTCAGTTTTCTAATGAGGAGAGATGATCAGAATTACTTTAAAATGTGACCCAACAGAGGTGCCCGAGTGGCTCAGTCAGTTAAGCTTCTGACTTCAGCACAGGTCACGATCTCATGGTTCATGAGTTTGAGCCCTGCATGGGGCTTCATGCTGACAGTGTAGAGCCTGCTTGGGAGTCTCTGTCTCTCTGTCTCTCTGTCTCTCTGTCTCTCTCTCTCTGCTCCTAGATTGCTTGTGGGCACACAAGCTCTCTCTCTCAAAATAAACAAGTGAACTTTAAAAAAAAACATAAAATAGGGGCGCCTGGGTGGCTCAGTCGGTTGAGCGTCCGACTTCAGCTCAGGTCATGATCTCATGGTCTGTGATTTTGAGTCCCACGTTGGGCTCTGTGCTGACAGCTTGGAGCCTGGAGCCTGCTTCAGATTCTGTGTCTCCCCCTCTCTCTGCACCTCTCCTGCTCACTCTCATGCTCTGTCTCTGTCTCTGTCTTTCAAAAATAAACATTAAAAAATTTAAAAAAAATAAATAAAAAAACATAAAATAATTAAAATGTGACCCAACATAAATTAACCAAGATTTCTCATCATCTGAATCATGTGCGAACAAATCTCGCCTCTTATTAGTAGGGTTCTTTTTGTGGTTGGACAGATACAATGATTCTGTAATTATTTTGTGTATATTGTGGAATTGAGTAAATGAGCAAATGTGAAAGAGTTATTACAATCCAGGCTTCTTGCTGTGGAAATAGTGAGGGGAAAATAGTAAATATACACTGGAGAACAAAAAGAAGATCTCAGCCAGATGGACAAAATTCGGATTACCAGTGCGAACATGGGCATATCATCACATCTGATCCAGCTGGTCATACAAGTCACAAAGACATATCAGACAAACTCAAATTGAGAATTTTTTTTGTATATTTACTTTGAGAGAAAGAGAAAGTGTGAGTGGGGGAGGGCCTGAGAGACAGGGAGGGAGAGAGAATCCCAAGCAGGATTTGTACTATAAGCATAGAGCCCGATGTGGGGCTTGAACCCACAAACCGTGAGATCAGGACCTGAGCAAAAGTTGGACGCTTAACTGACGGGACCACTCAGGTCCCCCTCAAATTGAGAAAAAAATTTATAAACTACCTGGACTGTATTCCAAATATCAGTCAAGAGACAATAAGAATCTGAAAAATGAAAAGAGTCGAAAGAGAGATGACAAAAAGCAATTTATAATCCTAGACTGGACCTTTCCCAGAGAAAAACAGAATCCTAAAAATGATGCTTTGGGGGCAAATGAAGGAATTAGAACATGGAATGAAGAGTAGATGAAATTAAGTCAATATGATCTTTTTTGAAGTTGATAACGATACTGTGGTTACGGATGAGAACATTATGTTCTTAGAAAACGCACACTGAAGTAATCAGAGAGAAGGACACGATATTAAAAATATTTTCAAATGGTTCATAAAAGTAAAAGACACACAACAGTATAAATATATTAGTAATAGATGAAGTAACACGAAAAATGAATGAAATGTTCTTTATAGATCAATTCTAGTTGTCCATGATTACTGATGCACTGACACTTCCTACTAAAAATCATTTATATAGTAAGGTGTGTATATCGTACGTAACTGAAATTAATCAAAGAAAATGTTATGTACTCATATAAAAGTAACAGATCTCAGTCATTTGGACAGCCATGCTCAGCTTCTCAGAAAATACATCAATATTCTCAGTAACATTTTTTATACACTACAATGTCCCGATTTCTTTTACTTCTTTTTATTCTGTATACTGTGTACAGCTCACAGCTTGGCATTTAACAAGTTCCAAAAATATTTTTGCTAAAGGTGTCCCATTTTACTTTTTAACCTGGTGTGGTGCTTTGCAGCGGTAACTAAATTTTACCTGGTTTAGCAAAGGTGTAAACAGTGACCGAGTCATTGAGGCAGAAGCCATCGGCCCCCAACATGGTTACGTTAGTTATTTGCAAGGGATCATCCCTTAAGGCTGGCCGCTGTTTGATCATCTGCAAAATGCCTATATTTCAGGAGACTCTTTATCTCTTAGAACATTCAGTCGTTGAGAATTTTAAAGAGTTTTGGTTTGATAAAAAAAGGGAAGTTGAAGCCCTTTAAAATTATGACGGTCACAAGAATATTAAATGCAGTAACTTGAAAGTTTCAAGGGATGTCATTTTGATGAATAGTTTCCTGCATACTTTGGGCTCCGTTGCTCTGTAGAACGTACTTATAACTACTTCTTCAGACCACCAGACTCCACCGCAGGGGGCATGCATGGTCTGTGTCCTTGTGTCTACACTTTATAGATCCTGGTAACACCACGGCATAAATCATGAGAGTGCCAGAGCTTCTGAGTCTGAGATGTAATATTGTAAAAATAACAATTCCTCCTTTCTTGGATATTAGGTGCACTAGCAGGATATTCTGAAACTGAAATATGGAAGAGAGTGTATTTAACAAGATCATTGAGATAATGAATTGCAGGGCTTTCTTTAATCGGGGTTGACCTGTGTTGACTGGTCTAGGCAGCCCGGTGCCTTAGAGGCACAGAGGAATTGTTTTGACAACAGAAGAGGCTCCTATTTGCTCCTCTCCAAAGACATGGAGTCATAGTTTACGTTAAAGATTTTTTTTTGGGGGGGGTGTTGCTCCAAACTTCAGGAAATACGCATTCAACACACTTTCGTTAAGTCTCCACAGTGAATCAAGTGACGTTACACGTAAACAGCAAGCGGAGTGATAGAGTCCCATACCTCAACTCACTTCGAGTCTATTAAGATGCGTAAACTAGTATCTACGCCTTGATAGAAAAGTACCCACAAATTGGGAGAAAGAAAGGCAAAGACTTATCTCTTCTCACCGTTGAGTGAAGTTATCAATTCTCTGTGACATTAATCTCTGATATGCCGTCTCATGGAAATTTATAGTCATCTGTATAAAATGCTCAGAGTTCACCAAGGAAGAGCCATTAGTTTATTTTCTCTCATTAAGCTCAAGAGAATTCTCTGCCACTACAGTTCCCCTCCTACTTATGGAAGAATTCTCTTACACTTCTTCAATTTTGCTTGTCTTCATTTTTTGCCTTCATTTATTGCCTATCTTGATGCAAGACACTCTAGTAAATAATCACTTCCCAAGTAAATGCACTTTATGTCATACCCTCTTGTAGGAGAGTGAATGGATTCAATCTTTGTGAAGGGCAGTTTGGCATCATGTGTCAAAGTCTCATTAGCGTGAAGGCTTTCTCCTCAAGAATTGCTCTTTCAGGATTTTATGCCAAAGGCATCATGAGAACCAAAATGGTAGACAATTTAGGTTCGAGAGGACAGAACCCTAGAGAAAAACGTGTGGAGTGATAAGCTTGCACTTTGCTTGATGTGCCCCCACCCCCACCCCACTAAGCACCTGCAAAATTCTTACCCCACACAGGTGGGGTGTGTGAGGAGCTCTAGGTAGACCAAAGCCCAACATTCAGGAGTCGCTTTTGGTAGGTTTCCAACATGGAGGAGATGGCAATCGGAGCCGCGTGCCTGAGGTGTGTCTGGAACTCTGGCTACATCGTGGCCTCCAAGCTCGGCATTCGGAAGCTGTGCAGCGGCTGCAGGGGAGAACTGGGGGGGGTGGGGGGTGGTAGGCAGGGGCTTCAGAATTGCAACCCGAGTTTGAGTCAGCTCAGAGCCAGCCTGGAATGAAATCGCACTCCTGAGACTACTATCCCCACTATCTCCAATGCTACCACGGCTGCTGCCACTGCTGCTATTTGTCCCCACCCCCCCTACCCCCCCCCCCCCGCCCCGAGTGCTGTTACTACAACGATTGCTGTTGTCGCCGACGCTGTGACCTACTATTGCAGAGGCGACTATTGCAACTATCTCAACCACTCTCACTACCACTATGAGTACTACTAAATTCGTGTAATAATGATAAAAGCACACAGGTCATAGTACTCACCGTGTGTCCAACCTTATTCGCTTTACCCACATTAACTTATTTGATCCTCACAGAAATCCCACAAGCGGGCTCCCCTGCTGTATCACGGCCCTACCAGAGCACGACAAATACAGACATGCGTTAGATGTTACTACGGTGTATTCTTATGCAATTCCGCATTGAGGCACGAGAAAGGTGACCCACAACAGCCTCTTGCTGAGCCACGTACCTAGTCTTGGCCAACGAGCTACAAGACATGACCTTTGGCTGCCTTGCCTGGCACGGCTTGAGCCAGGGGAAGATCTCCATGCTTTCTCTCTGCCTGGGTGATGGCAAAGGTCTCACGTTCTGGGCAACGTGGCCGGAAGATGGTGAATACGAGTGACCCTTCAGGTCCCCCAGTGATTTGGTGGAGCGGACCCCCCAGCTGAACAGCTCTGCAGGTGTTCCTCCAGCTAAAAACCCACCCCTCTTCGGTTAAGCTACTGAGACAGGGGCTTATTCGTTACTTCAACATAGTCTAGCTTATCCAGACTAATGTAAGCCTGCATTAAAATCTGAACTTGTATCATGGGAAGGCATGCTCTAGAGCCGTTTACGAATATAAACACAAGGATCCTTAAAAACCTTTAAAATGGACTCCAGGAAGATATTAAAAGGGTGGTGTGTAATGACAGAGTGACGTTAATTTCAGAAGCATGAAGGATCCCGTGTTAATAAAGTCATTAATGGGAGGCAACATTGCAAACTCCACGCCCATCCTTGCACGTAACACACAGTAAAAGAAAACAACGTTTCTCGTTAAAGCCAAGGATCCGAAGGAAATAAGGCTGACACGCTGAAACCTATCTAGACTGCCTCTCCTCTTTAAAGACCTTTAGACACAGATTAGAAGCTCAGGTACACAGAGCCGGGCTAGAGCAGAAACCTGTTAGTATCTATTCTCAGCCACTACCGGAATTGAACTGCACACCAAATATGAATATAAAGGCACAAATCTGCATCGGTCCTGCATTAATAAAAAAACAGTAATTTACCTAAACTGAATTAGGAATGACAACTGGCCAATCAGTTAAAATCAGGCATATAAATATACTGTGTGGCAGTAACTTTGTCTTTATTTGTTCTGTGTGGGTGGGTTGCTTTTTTGTACTCCAAATATTATGCTAAATTTTGGAGAGGTAAATATGAATATATAATAATCCCTCAAAAAATAACATGATAACCCTGGTTTGGAGACAGATGCCAAACAAGATGATCCCATAGCAGGATACCCCACCGGGAGTCTGGTAAGGATGCCACGAAAGCACAGAGGGACCAGGAAGGTCTCGTGGAGGACATTGTTAAAAATGGCTTGAAGAAAACATGTAATTTCGTTTCTTCTATTTTCTGTGAAATGAACAATCTTTCAGCACCCCGGTGCTGAAATGACAATGAAGTCCCTTTTAACAATTTCCTAAAGGAACTAGAATTTGAATGGGCAGCACTAGAAAGATGAACTGATCTCATAGATTTTCTTAGTGCCATTTCACCTGCTGAAGTGCTTGGCTGTTTCCAACGAGAGGAGTTACAGATCACAAAAGTATAATTAATGTCAAGTGTCTTCATTCAACATGACAAGTGCCAAAGACAAAGTTGGGCGAGAAGTCAGGGAAAATGGCAAGTTATTGTCCAGCACTTAAAATCTGTTTTCTCCTCCCTCTACCCAAGAGCATGTTGGGCTTGTCGGAAGACTTGGTCTTTGGTGAGTAGAAACGTCTAAAGCACAGACATGACAAGCATCAGTTTGTGTGTAATATTATGTTATACGAAGACCCTGAGAACCCCATGAATTAAGGAATACGATCCATTTTATAAACTATTATAATAATTTTCAGAACTTCAAACTTTACATACAAATTTATGCCCTCACGATAGCAAATGTAATATATAGTTGGATAAACGTGATTCAGAGTAATTTAAGACAACTGTGGCATCATGGCAGTTTCTGGATGGCTATGTTGCGAGGTATGGAGGTTTCTGGGTGAGGGATACCCCAATGTTGCCCTAGAGGTGTGTGTAAGTCATTAGGGAGTAAATGTTTAGATCGGCCTGGATGTGGGGCTTATCATGACAATTCAGACCAATACTGAAGATGCCGTGTAGATGCGGACGTTGTCCCTCCCATGAGGCAGATATCAAGTCAATACATGTTAACTGACTGACTGCATGGCCCAATTAACATTAAAAGCACTTAAGCATGCATCTTATGAAATAGAATTTGCTTATAGGCAAGACAACCCAAGAGCAGAATTCTTTGGACTTGACGGCTTCACTACGATCCCTTTTCAAAGCAGTAAAATCTCAAACTACATTAAGAAGGCAATTCCCAGATCTTTTTTCAGTTAATTCATGAAGGAAATATTGAGAAGGGTTGTGGAT
This sequence comes from Panthera tigris, assembly GCF_018350195.1. Taxonomy (NCBI): domain Eukaryota; kingdom Metazoa; phylum Chordata; class Mammalia; order Carnivora; family Felidae; genus Panthera; species Panthera tigris. Next base: position 231,450,586 of record NC_056660.1, read on the forward strand.
TTCAAATGGCTCAACGAAGCAATTGACAGCTCAAACCTTCAGAGAATCCAAGATTTACACCATACATAAAACACACACTTTGTATCATGGCATTTTTACTATAATACATGAAAAACCATTGGGGGCATGGTTTCCATGAGTTTCAGAGTGTTAATTTAACTTTCCTCTTGGTACAAAATAGTCAGTGGGATGAATAACTGAAGGGATCGTACTATTTGGGGTGATTTAGTCACTTTATTTTAATAGCAGATTTAATGCATTAATAAAGTATTTGTGGCAGAAGCATGTGGGGAGAAACATGCTTACAAATCACAAGTAATTTACAACGCTGCTGCTGAGAACATCATTACCTCTACTACAAAAATATCCATTTTAACAGTTACATATTTCACCAAGACGCTGAAGTGCATCATAAGCCTTTATTGGGAAATCAACGGCCATTAAAGACAATTAATTTCTATGAGTTGTTGACGCTTTATAGCAATTTAATAGTCCAATCACTATAAGCTTTATACCCTGCATATAGATGGGTGTAAAGTTCTTAATAAATCTTATGAATAAATATGTAACTTTAGGAATAAATCAGTTTGCTAGGGCTGTAGGTATGCTCCGCTCTTAATGGTGCCAATGTACCATCAATCAGTAATGGTGAACTTTCTTATTGCTGAGTGGAATCAATAGATCGTTAACGAAAGAGTGCGCATACTACTCATCCGTGCCGTAGGCCATCCTTAGTTCGTTATCATTTTTGGTAGTACTGACATAGGAGGTCTGACGTTTCATAAATAAAAGAGGGGGGTGTTCAAAATACCACAGGGACGGTTTGTTAAACCACTATTCTCTATACCAGGTTTACAAACCTAAATCTGGAAAGCTATCTGCCTCTAATAAAGTGAAATCATTTTCTCAGGAACCTCTACCTTTAATCTAATTACTCCTTTAAGAACCTTAGCGGATGAAATCTGTTTTCAACATTATGTTCATTTTCACTATAAATATTTGTCTTTATCTAATTCACCTCGGTGTCCACATGGAGGAATATGCTGATGACAGAGTTCTTCCCGCCAGGAATGTTGATGTGAGGGCAAGATGGCTGCTGTTCTGGCTGCTGTTTTGGTACTTGAGGTGTTCTAGGACTTCGTGCTACAGGCTGAAGTACAGAGGAAGATTCAAGTACCTTGGAGCCTGGTCAACTTCGTGGAGCTGTTCTCTGAGCCCCGGACACCTGACTTCATGTCCCTTTATTGCGAGAGAATAAATCCTCACGAGTACGGGCCTCTGAAGTCAGGTTTTGTTACTAAGAGTGGATGCAGAACCTGATGTAGAAAGATCAGAGCACTACACATAGACTACATATAAACTGCGATTGTAACTAAGATGACTTAAAAATATCTTTATCTAGGAAAAAGAGAAAAATTGGAAGCTAACCAAGTAAGTCTTTGTAAGTCACTAGCAAATGTGACTTCATGTCTCTGAACTCATCACAGTAAAATACTACCTTGGGGAACATAACACGTCATGACCAGAAAATCGTAAATAAGTATTCCTAAAAATCATCTTTACTCTGAATTTATAGAGCGTAATGATTGTATAATGTATTTGGCAGTTAGATGGTTTCCTGACCTTATTTTGGAAAACTATAAAATACCTGTCTAAAAAAGCATCATTCTTTACTAGCGAGAACTTAAAATATTACTTCCTGAGAAAAATGGATGGCGAGAGACTTACACATTAATAATCATTTGAAAACACCAACTGTATTGGATGTTTATCTTCTTACCCGAACATATAGTCTAATTACCACTCCTCTTGAGACCCTACAGCTCTAAACAACATCCCAGTGTGGAAGGGAGGTTGTCCTCACGTGTGCCTTGAAAAATGAATCAGTGAGGCAAGTCGTGTTTTGACATTGTCCCAGATTTCAAAAATATGTAGACCGAAGAAAGTGTTTCCTTCGGGTCCGAGAGAGACAGATTATTTATGCCTCTCTCATTTTGCCACTAAGGTGTCAGGGGCAGGGGGGGTAGTTAAAAGAAAGAACAAACAAGGGGCACTTGGGTGGCTCAGTCGGTTAAATGTCCGACTTCGGCTCGGGTCATGATCTCACGGGTCATGGGCCCAAGCCCCGTGTCAGGCTCTGTGCTGACAGCTCAGAGCCTGGAGCCTGCTTCGGATCCTGTGTCTCCCTCTCTCTCTGCCCCTCCCCATCTCATGCTCTGTCTCTTTCTCTCTCAAAAATCAATAAACATTAAAGAAAAAAGAAAGAAAGAGCAAACCCTCATGACAGCGCATAGAGCATGAAATATCACGCATGTCATGTAACAACCCCCAGCCCCACTTGGGGATGGAAGGTTAAAGTACAAAATGCCGCTAATGAGACACCAATTGAAAAATTTATATTCCAACCATTTATTCCAATGTCAGTCACTTTTGTATATTTATATCACTTTTACTTAAATAATTTGAAGCAGTTTATAGCTAACGCACCCCAAACAACACTATTCACAGAGACTTTTTTAAAAAGCTGTTTGACAAAATGAAGAAAGGACAAAATGTAAGAGAATTTTATGAAAGGACACATCTTTATCTGAACATAAAAACCTGGGTCAGCATGAAATTTACATCGGGGCAGTATGAAATTTAGCTGTTTTTTCTTCTCGACTGATCCTTGCACATCAAGTGTTTGCTAAATTCCATTTTAAATAATTGTTAAATAATATGGCCGATTTAGGAGAAAATATTGAAAAACCTACAATTCCAAAAACACGTGAAACATAGCAAACATTTCAGTGTATTTGTTGATAAGGAAAACAAATAGAAAATAATGGCCTAATTCACCAGTGTGTTTGGGTTTGAATTTAAACATCTTCAAGGTGGTTCAGTAAATACATTTATTTTACTGTTACAATGGCAAGATTGGTCTTTGAAGAGGTGATTTTGAAAATAGAACTAAATTTTAGCTCTGTTAGCAAATAATATGGAGTAGGCATCCCTTTAGATAAGAGCCATTTGGGAGATATTGTTTCAAATATCTCTAAGAGGCAAAACTTGTCTCACAGAAATCACACTTCTAAAGGGTCGGAATAATAATCTAATTGGGTATTACAAGAAAACAATTAACTTTCTGGAGGAAAAAGAAAACAACCACCAACCCTGTCATTTGATGCAGGTGTTGGAAGAGAAAAACCACATTTCTAGACGTTTTAAAAGCAAGCAGCAATCAGAACACGGACAGAGTGCTCTCCGGAAGGGATGGTTATCATCCAAGTTAATAAAAGTGAAGGCACAATGCCGCCATGTCGTCTCCTGGCTCCTTGTATCTCTGTTCTCTCTCCTTCTCTTACCCAGCATCCCTGCCTTTTGGCTTTACCAGTAGTGTGGTAACAAAGATGGGTCTCAATCCCAAGTCAGTGTGGGTCCCTTCTTTGTAAAAAAGAATGTAAATTCTGCCATCCATAAGTGCATGACATCGTCAACTGACAAAAACATATAGAATTAATATGGAAAACGCAAACATTTGAAATGCAAAGAAACACAAATAGTGTTTTTGAAAGTTAACTCCCACCAGTATCCATAAAAATTTTAGCATCAGGCAAAATTGGAGAGTTGTCTGAAATCTCCATTGTTCCCGCAGGTTGAACCGTTCTAGTGTCAGGTATTAACACGGCTCTGATGTTTTTTAACATAATGTCCCTAAGGAATTTTACATTTGCCTTAATTCATGAAAAAAAAAAAGGGTTCTTATGCAAATACACTAAGGAACTGACAACAATATACTTCGGAAAGTAAAATGCACACAAAAGGAGGAAGTAAACACTGAATAGCTCATCTATTTGCATATGAGGTTTTTGTCAAGTTTAGTTAGTAGTGCTTTGATGCAGACTGGAAATGATACTGATATTGAGTCTGCTGGAGTACTTACAATCCGAGTTGCACATTCTATCTCGATTTTTCTGTTGACTTTCAGTCATTTGAATTGATGGCTTTAAAAAATTTTTTTTAATGTTTACTTATTTTTGAGTGAGAGAGAGAGACAGAGCACAAGTCGGGGACGGGGGAGAGAGAGAGGGAGACACAGAATCCGAAGCGGGCTCCAGGCTCTGAGCTGTCAGCACAGAGCCCGACTCGGGGCTCAAACCCAGGAACCATGAGATCATGACCTGAGCCAAAGCCAGATGCTCAACCGACTGAGCCACCCGGGTGCCCCTGCATTGGAGGCTTTTGAAGTAAGAAACTTCACCAGTTTGTTTTACTGCCGTAGGAAATGTAGGACTATAATAAATGCTATGCTATTATTTCATTAGTCTAAAAATCTACCAAAGAACAGAAAGTTGGCCTACTATGTTTTGCATAATAACAGTGAAGCATAACTATCATTGATGTTTTAAATATTATCAAATGTAAACAAAAAGTAGGCTAGCGATTTGAAGTATAAAAACATCAACTTTCATTGATTCATCAAGACATTATTGTTTTCTGTGTGATGTTTCATGGCTGCATAAAGCAAGGTATTTCCCTGGTGGACAAATACCAAATTCCTGTGTTTGATTAACAGGTACAACGATCTGGTATAGCATACCTTTCAATAATATCTGTATTTTCTTCATTAGTATGTAATTGAGTCTTCAAAATGTTTAGTCCTCTGTGAGATAAAATGACAAGACTTAATCATTCCTGCATACCTTGCATAACAATTTTTTCTGCCGTAGTTAATTAGAGAAAAAGTGTAGATATCTCACATAGCAGGGAACTAACCTCCTCCCTTGTCATGGAGACCTAGTGCCAAATTAACATGTGTGCCAGTGACAGAAAACATTATCAGCTATATTTTAGATTAAAATAACAACATTAATCCCACTCAATTTTATATTTATTTATATATATATATATATATATATATATATATATAGTTTACTTCATATGTGGTATTGATTTTAAGATGCAGAATTTGTTCCTTGACCAAAAAGAATGCAGCTGTTATAAAAAGAGCTGATTAGCACCATTTCCAGTCACGCCAAAGATGCTACCACTTATCCTGAGAAAATGCCTCTGTACCTGCCAGTCTCAATGGAAAGTGCCCTAGGGAATCCATTCTGGTTTTTTTTTTTAATGTATATTTATTCTTGAGACAGACAGACAGACAGAGCATGAGCGGGGAGGAGCAGAGAGAGGGAGACACAGAATCCGAAGATGTCAGCACAGAGCCTGTTGTGCGGCTCGAACCCACGAACCACGAGATTATGACCCGAGCTGAAGCTGGACGCTCAACCCACTGAGCCACTCAGGCATCCCTATTCTTCTTCTTCTTCTTCTTTTTTAAAAAAATACTTTCATTCCTTTTTTTAAAACAAATTTTTAAGTTTATTGTATTTATTTTGAGAGTGGGAGGGCCAGAGAGAGGGGGAGAGAGCAGAGGAGGGCCAGAGAGAGAGAGGGAGAGAGAGAGAACCCCAAGCAGGCTCTGCACTGTCAGCACAGTGCCTGATGCGGGGCTTGAACTCGCAGACTGTGAGGTCATGCCCTGAGCCAAAATCAGAGTCAGATGCTTCACCGACTGAGCCACCCAGGAGCCCTGGGAATCTATTCTAACAGCAGTACGATTCTGAGAAGGCTGAAGAGGGCACCTGCTCTCAAAGCCTATACACAACACACATCCCATGCTCCTTTGAATTCCGCTCAATTTCTATTTTATCTTTCATTGTCGGTTTCCTATACAAAAACCACGTGTCAGTGCCCAGTGCTTCCCAATTTCCTATAAGCGAAGATAGTCCTCGACAGGAGTATTCACAAATTCTGCACCTGCCTCTTCCACTGGCCATTGCAAACTGCATTATACTTGAAAACCCCATGCATGAAAAGATGCTTTGCCCAAATTAAAAGGCCACTCTAAGCCTCAGATTATACAGAAATACGCCTTTTATTCTCTTGCGGTTTCATTTACTTTTAAACACACTTTGCCTACAATTTTTAGGTGATGCATCTACAAGGTGAGACCTTCTGTGCTGAGCTTATTTTAGAGCACGAAAAGTGATTGAAAATACATGATCTGTAAAAGATCTTTGTCAGAGCCATAACTATTGCCTCGAATAGTATGGTGTTTCTGTTAATTGTTCTCAAATTTTAAACAAATTGCAGATAACCCCTGAAGAAACCATAATCCAGGCAGCTAATAATGGTTAAATCTATTTGGGTGAGAACTCAGCTGACCTGGAGATATTTACAGTGAAACTCTTCTTGTGCCTTTAAAACAGTAATGCCTCTTTGGGGGAAACACAGCATTTCTATCTTTGTAACTTTCTTTTTCTGTAGTAAAAATGCATGTGACGTTGCCAACAGAAGAGAGAGTAGGGGACTGGGTAATATACATGATGTGAATTTCATTAGAGCTTCAATAGCGTAAGGGGGCTAGGGTGCAAGGGAAGAGAATTGCTATCATATGCATGCCCAATTAAGATCCTTCTGCACAGAGAATTAGCATTTTTATTTTAGAAGAAAAGGGCTGATCAAGCACACGTGACAGCAATTTCCACTTTTACTCATTCACAAAAATGAATGTGGTAGATACTGTCAGGTGCCTGTAGTGAAAATAGCTGATTTTAAGAGCCTGGTGTTGAGTAAGAGAAGTAAACACGTGGCATAAATAATTCACTTCATTCGTTCACTCAGAGGTTATTCAGAGAGATTTATTTAGATGAGTAAAACATATAATGTGCTCCTACTTTAAGGAATTCCTCAAATCACCTTCCAGACTGAACTTAATACAAAGTGCTTCAGAAAACATAAATGTGTTTGTTTTCTCGTTGCATATTACAAGTTTCCTGTAGAGATTCAGGTAACCTCTAGTTTTTTTTTCACAATCCTGAGTGCAAGGCTATTTTTTTTTGTTTATTTATTTATTTTGAGGGAGAGAGAGCGCGCCAGCAGGGGAGGGGCAGAGAGAGAGGGAGAGAGAATACCAAGCAGGCTCTCAGCCATCGGCGTGGACCCAGACTTGGGGCTTGAACTCACAAACCCTGAGATCATGACCTGAGCCGAAGTCAAGAGTTGGAGGTTTCACTGACTGCACCACCAGGCGCCCCAAACCAAGACTATTTTTTAGCCCAAACAAGGTTATAAAATGCATATATTTGTAAACCTACATAAGCATGCTATGTGTGATTGAGTAAAACTCAAAAGCATCTTCTCTATGTTCATATAAAAATTACTCTCCCAGAAAACTTCGGATCCCTCATCATATTTTAGTAGATGCAGATTTTCTGCCAATTCCCAGTGATGTGACCATTTACTTCAGGACAAGGATCAGTGTGACCATCAGTAGAGAAAAGTTAATACATTAGTTCAGTGCTTTCATACAATAAAATTAGGAATTATTTTACCACTGATATTTGTATCCTAGGAAAAACCTAGCATGCTTCAAAGGTATTGACAAGTAATCACTCAGTAAATAAGAAAATCTAAGTTGTCAGCACTACACCTTATAGTTGATAAGCTATGATTTCATGGGGCACCTGGGCAGCTCAGTCGGTTAAGTATCTGACTTTGGTTCGGGTCACGATCTCACGGTTTGTGGGTTCGAGCCCCGCCTCGGGCTCTGTACTGACAGCTCGGAGCCTGGAGCCTGCTTCCGACTCTGTATCTCCTTCTCTCTCTGCCCCTCCTCTGCTCATGCTCTGTCTGTCTGTCTGTCTCTCAAAAATGAATAAACATTAAAAATTTTTTTGAATAAAATAAAAAATATAAATAAACAAATAAGAAGATCTAAGGTGTCAACACCATGCCTTATGTCGATAAACTCTGATTTCGTGTTACATTCCGGATCCAACATTATTTTTTTTTCAGTTGTGAAGGTTAATTGAATCTTTCCTGTGACTAATTTATTTGTGAGGCTGACTTTTCCTCCATATTAATGTTCTTCCTTGCATACCAGGGGGGGCCTCGGAGAGGCAGCTTCTGTTGCCGCCGGGTGGGCCATGTGACCTGTCCCCGTCAATGGAACGTGAATGGGGAGGCGGCGCAGAGCATCATCTCCATTCTCCCAAGGACAAAACCACACACCCACCAGGACGGCTCACACCCCCCTTGCGCTGTTAGGTGGGTTTGCATTCTTGTCTGTTGCCTGCCATCCATTTATGTGTTGCTGAGGTACAGCATTCCCTTCCTTGCCCGGGTCCAGGTTAGAGTTTGCCATCAAGACAACATGCACACGATTTGGGAAGACAGTATTGGAGGAGAAGCGGTGACCCCCAGAGCTGGCTGCAGTCAGACTCTGGGCAGATGCAGGGTTCATTGCGACTCCCTGGGGAGCTTCCGCAGAGCCCCTCCTCACTGTGACCGAACGGGACGGTTGACAGGAGCTTCTCAGAGATTCCTGAGAACTTCTGCAGCTTCCGGGTGAGTCTGAGAAACACCCCCTTGGGGGCATCAGGCTGCCTGAGATGCCTGTGGTGGCTTCCCTGGTCTTCAGAAGTCATGTAAGATGCCAGTTCTTACACTAAACCTCTTCTACCCAAAATGCGTAGCGTGGCCTCCATTATCCAGATCGGCCCCTGAAATGCATGAACAACTTCTATGGAGAGCTGCTAACATTTTAGGTGCATCAGTTATCCCCTGTAGCATTAACCTAATTAAAAGACAACACAACGTTTTTAGAAAATTTCAAAGCAGTTTTCGAAGTAAAATAAAAATGTTCACCCTCCTAATATCCAGCACATCTGCTGACTTTTAATTGTGTCCTTTTTCAAGACCAATACATATTTGAATGTGAATATTTCTCTAAGCTATGTACTTAAACAACTTCTCCCAATTTCAATGGTTCATAGCCCGAACCTTTAACTCACGCACACGTAGTTTAAATTCTTTGCACACACAAGCCCACTTACCGTTCTTATTTTAGCCTGTCTTAGTTTTGAATGTTTATAAGGTAAAGCACTATGCTATATCCTAATACTTAGGTGAAATCTCTTTCTTGAACAGTCTTAATTATTTTAAGAGAATTACCTTACAAATTCAGAGAATACTCCTTTGAAGTAAAAAAAAAGAACTGGGAAAGAGTGAAGAGGAACTCTCAATGAGATTTTCTCAAATCACATTTTTAATTGACGTGGCAAAAATAATAGATAGAACCAGAATCCAGTGAGTTTATAAAAAAACAATGGTTGTCCAAAAGCAAAGGGGCCTATGCTACCTGCCTATTGAAAAATAACAGATAATGAATCATTTGCAAATAAGTGCCTATGAAAGATAAAACTATAGATGAGATAGCAAAAAAATTCACATAAAAACTGTTGACTAAATAATAAAATTCTGGATTTTGAATTAATGTGCCAAAATTAGTGACTTTCCCAAGTAGAAACAGTTCATAAATACAATGAAATAATAGAATCTATTTTCAAAGCCAACAAAAGCAGATAAGTAGGAATACACCTTATAAGATACACACACAATCTATAAAATAAGATGTGTTTTCATATAAAATATGTCTTTGTGATAAAGTAAAAGGCAATTTTGCCTTCTCTTTTCCATGTGTGCTACCCCAATGAACTTTTACTACAACCGGACCAGCCAGCTGTTTCAGCCTGAGTGTTGCTTCATGGCCTCTAAGCGATGGTGGAAGGTGTTCATGATTCTTAGGGTGTTGTGACTGTTGAATGAGATTTATTTATAGCCCTTTGTGCAAGGGCAGAAAAATTATCAAAGATCTTTTGGACAATAGTAATTATTTGGCTTTTAGAAGTTGCTTATGTCTGGAGAGACTGTATTTCTGAGGAATTTCAAATATAGTTACTTTTTGGCCCTAATTTAGCAACTAATGGCATTAGTGACATATTTATACAGATAATAGTAGAAAACACTTTTAAGACTTGTAATCATTTATGTATTTTTTAGTTTATTCCTGAAGGCTGACTCCTCCTGCATTAGTTAGAAGAACTCATGACAATAAGATATAATTATTTTTTATTTTTTTTTAGTTTATTCATTTATTATTTCTGAGAGAGAGAGAGACAGAGAGAGAGAGCACATGCACACACAAGAGGGGGAGGGGAAGAGAGAGCGAGAGGGGGACAGAGAATCTAAAGCAGGTTGCCTGTCAACACAGAGCCCAACGTGGCACTCGAACCCACGAAACACGAGATTATCACCTGAGCCAATGTCGGATGCTTAACCAACTGAGCCACCCAGGCACCCCAAGATATAATTCTAATTGAAAGAAAAAATATTATAAGAAGTGACATAATACATAGGCTACCTGTAATCAAATACCATGATTTGGTATATCTAACATACTTAAAAGAATATAATTCTGATTAGATGCCAGTTATCCAAGTGGTTATAATAAAGTTTATTATATTGATCTTTCCTGAAATTTCACTTGCTTTTGATGCTTCAGCATGAGTTATCTACTAGAACAAATTTCATCTTGTCTGCTTGGTAACATTCACCTAGGAAATCTAGATGAACCAATGATTCCCACTACAGGTAGATTTTTAATAAGCAAGGGAGGTTAAAACATGTGTTCTTGCCCAAGAGGAGGAGAGCCTATCAACAGAAGAGGGCACTAAGGGACTAAGGTGCATACCAGCACCTACTCAGGCCGATGAAAACCACATCATATAATCTGGTTTTGCCTAGAGACATCCCTGAATGAAGCCAACACAGATTGAGGACTATGGGAAGAATAGAATCAGCTGTAAAGTTAGAAGCCATCATCTTTGTAGAAGTTCAAGGAAATGAGAAGCCAGCGGGAGCTGAGGTTTCAAAGAAAGCCTGCAAGATAGAAGGGAGGCATAAAATTGAAGCAATGAAGTTGTTAAGGATGCCCGGAAAAGGCAGGAGCAAAACACATTGTTGGGTGGGGGGAGAGACAGGGAGCGCTCGATGATAGGCAACGACATACAGGTAGAAGTCAGTTCTTTGCACGCACAGACTCATTTCATCTTCTCAGCCACCTCAAGACACTGGGATTATCGTCTCCTTCAGACACAGTTTGATTAACTACTTTGTCCAAGGCCACACGAAGAGTGACTGGACCAGCCCCTACATCTGTACGAAAAAGTAGACCGTGATCAACAGATCAACAATTTTCACAGTTGGGCAAAGGTGGAGGGGGAGTGGTGGTTAATGAGGACAACAGGGGGCACGGCTGGGGCTGGTGTGAGGAAACACAAGCCCCACATCAACCGTGATGAGGCCAGGGGACAGAGAGTTGGAAGAGGAATGACCAAAACTGGAAGATAAACAATTTGATGAGCTGCCTGCTTTAACGCCATTTTAAGTGGTTGTGTGTTTCTTTCCTACACAGGATGGGAGCTCAGTGGCATGCCTAGGAGTGCCAGCTGTGAAAATGTTGAAGGGATGAAGCAAAAAAAGGGGGTGCCCAGGACGCATGACAGGAACAGGCAGCTGAGTATTAGTGAGGCGGTAAAATTGGGATAATCCGTCTGGTTGACTACCTTCCTCTCAGCTTATTCCAGAGAATGGAGAGTATCAAGATGAGCCCAGTAGCTCATTAACTCTGTTTTTCACTAGAAAATTTCTCTCGGCAGTGAAACAGAATCACCGGTGAGAAGCGCTTATAACCATTATTCTGCTTACCTGGTTTATTTATTTACCCCAGCTGACCACCATGGGGCAGCGCTCCAAATTAATAGGGCGTTCTAAATACAATCTTTCTAGCAAAGTCAGAAGTGTAAGAGTGGTACTGTGCATTTAGCCTCATTCTAAGTTTGATTAGGAATTAGTGCTCCCAGTTTCTCATAGGCAATTGCTCCCCAGATCAAGATTAACATGCAAAGGGTAAATCACATAATTTGATTTCACTCAGTGGGTTCATGTGTCTCTGGTTCTCTTGACTGGAATTTGGTCTTACAATGTAAAATAGGGGGCATTCAGTGTTTCATTGTCCTTCTTGCTTCGTGCTGTGCTCCTTATTTATTTGCTTTCCCAGATCATACCCAATAAGGAAGTGACCTTTCTGAGTGTACAGAGATGAAATTTAGACTTGCCCAACGCCAGAGCTTGGCAGGAATAGTCAGCACCGTTAACTTCATCAGGAAGGGTCAGCATGCTCTGGGTCCTTCCCGCTTGCTCTGGATGACGGGGCTCGTTTCCCGACTGATTCTGCCCCATCGTCAGAGTGGTCAGGAAGACCCTGGACTCAGGGGCAGGTCAGGATGGAAAGGTGTGCTGGGAGAAGCTCAGCTCTGGGCGCGCCCAGCCCTGGGAAATATATCATCTAGAGTTCCAGTTCCGAGGGGCTGGCCCTGGACGATGCTATGGTGCTGGGGAGTAACGGACTGGTATGACAAGCGTCCTCTGTGGGTCTGCCACCCTCCACACCTTCTGCAAGTTGCCAGGAAGAGAAAATGACAGGATTCAGGACTTGAAGACCTCCCCGACCATCTGCATCCTGCATCTTCTCGTTCCCAGCCACAGAGTGTTCACCTGCCAGGGGAGGTGCCGCGGGATGAAGTTGAATTCACGTGTCACTCAGCTAGGGCTCCCTTCCTAGGATCACGTTGCCTAAAAGTCCTACGGCATAACCGGAAGGCCCGAAGAAATCCTTATGGGTAGAGTCAGCATTCATAGGTCCATGGTCAGTTCTGAAAATTCCCAATTCCCTGGGTCCTTTAATTTCAGGAGGCCAAGGATATCAATTTTTTTTTTTAACTTACAGGTATTTAAGCCTTTCATTTGATTAGACTTGAAGACAGGAAAGTGACCAAATAAAATGCCAAGTAAAGTAAGTTCCTAAAGATTATCCAGGGCAAAACCGAAACTCTATCCTCCGGCAACTTTGCTTGAAAATAGAGTTTTAATGAACTATTCACTCTTGTTCATAGAAAAGTAGTGAAATCAGAATGCTGATAGCTTATCAGGGCCTTTACCTTGTTGTCTAGGCCCCTTTTTATCTTTTTTTTTTTAATGTTTATTTTTGAGAGAGAGAGCATGAGCGGGGGTGGGGAGTGAGGGGAGGACAGAGAGATAGGGGGACAGAAGATCCCGAAGCAGGCTCTGTGCCGACAGCAGCGAGCCCAATGCGAGGCTCAAACTCACAAACCGGGAGATCACGACCCGAGCCGAAGTCAGACGCTCAACTGACCGAGCCACGAGGCGCCCCATCGGCCCCTTTTATCTTGTGTGTGATGTTCACGTGTTTCTTATCTTTTCAGAGTTGCTTTTAATATGTTATAGAAGAATATTTGATAAGGAAAGTTTAAATGTAGACTATGGCACCCAAAACCCTAAACATTCATCAACAAGGCTGCATGAGTCACCAGCCAGTATCTCATTTGTGAGCCATAATTCAAAAGTTTAAAATTAATCATTGAATTACTTTTTCATCATTTGTTATAATAGCCATAGTAGAGAAAGCTATGAGAAATAGTGGCGTATGGTAACATTTTTAATATCTCTGAGGGACTTATCTAAAGGTATCCGTATTTAGATATAATTAATTACCTGAATAAGCTAAGAAAATTTCATTTTCTTCATATAAGCATGAAAAAAAAATGAGTAAGAGACATGGAAATTGGCTCTACATTTCTACTTTTAAATGAAGATTAATTTTGATAATATTTTATTCAATCACAGAGCTTGAGCTGACATTCACTGCATGTCTATGGCTTTTTTTGCAGTAACCCTGGGGGAGGTGGGGACGTGAACTTTTTTGTAAGTGACAGCTGATGTAATTTACTTTCAGTTACTTCAATAATGAGTACAAATAGTTAAATTCCTATGCATTTTCAAATATTAGTCTTTATTACTCTGTCGCTTCTGTGGATAATTTTACCCACACATAGTTTTACAGTTTAAAATAGATACAAGTGAAAGAGATTGATTTGAATCAGCTTGAATCTCTTCTCAGTCCCAGAAGGTACTATTGGTAATGGATGATGATGCTTATTTGAAAGGATACAGGTATATTTGTATCTAAAATAGTTCAGTCCAGTCTATTGGCATATGTCATCTTTTCGTAGGAGAATTATGAGAAACACCAAAGATACTGTACTAGTAAATCAAGATGATTCCAGGCTGGTCATGCATCAGTTCAAATGACTTGAAGGGAAAGAATAACTTGTTTAAATGTCTCTGCTTGTTTACTAGTCCATGACTGTACTGATCAAACACAAAACAAAGAAACAAAAGGAATGGAAATCTGGGCAAAAGATCATCTTTTTTTTTTTTTTTTTCTCTCATAAAGCAGGACTTAGAAATACCCACCACTAGTGAGAAGAAAGAGAGGATTTAGGTTGCAGAAAAGTCCTAACAGGAAGAGAATTCTGTATGCTTACAAAATAATAGATAGATAAAAGCAGGTGAGCAGTGATGGTATCCGTAATGTACTTATACATATACTAACGTTCTATGTAAGGTGGTATTTCTACATACAGTGAAAGATAAATATAAAAGAAATAAAGGTGTTGATAAATTCTTCTAATTACAGAGGTCTGATGTTGTGAAAGGCCAGCCTATGATCAGCAGTATGGCAATTATTACATTTGTCTAAATGTAAACATCCTATCATACTTTGGCCTAATAGTTGCATTGCTATGTGAGACGTCAGCTCTTACACTCAGTTCAAAGGAAATTATGAACTTCGGAACTTGCAGGGCCATCAGACTTGGGGAAAAGTTCATAATCCTTGCAGAAATTAACGAACAGCAGCTCTTGCTTTTATTATAGTCTTGGTATATTAGCTTCTTAGTCTTTCTAGTATCCGTTCCAACAGTGTCTTTGTCCAATTGGCCTTGTTGATGAGAGATCATGCTGGATCCTTCTACTCCTTTGTATTGGTTATCCACCCAAGAGCACAGATAGACATTACCTTTGTTTATTAGCCTCTGACTCTTTATCTGGCTCAGTCTAGGCCCAGAAAATATTTGGTAAACAAGTGAGCCTTCTTACCTGGAATAGCTATATTTTCTCCAATTACTATTAAAGCTTAGCAGTTGCTCTGAGGCAGCAATTGTAACACTATTTTATTTTTTTTAAGAAGCCTCCAGAAATCATCTTGACAGAGATCTTATCTGTTTTTTTTTTTTTATCACATTTCGGCTGCAGAACACATTAAGTTACCATCCACGTATCATCAAATTTTGTGTTATTGCCTTAGACTTGGGGTAGGCACACCATGGCCCATGGGCCAAATCTAGCCACACCCCTCCATTTCTACATTGTCTGAAGGGGCCATCATGCTGCTATGACACTATATGGACTCCCAGAGTCGAAAATAATTACTACATAGCTCTTTTCGGAAGAAGTTGGGCAAACCCAGCCATAGACTGGCATCGAATTATAACATTGCTATCTATTACTACCACCACTGCTACCATTTCAAAGTGAGGGCGAGGGGGAGGGAGTGCTTAGTCTTTGTGTCGCACATGTTAGAAGGTCAGTAGATATTTCTGACTTACTACCACACGCATGTGCGTAGAAGTTAGTTGATCACTAAGTCATGAGCTTTATGGCATATGGTTTACGGTATATGGTGGGGAAACTATGATAGACAATCAGAAATGAGCTGATCTAGCTAGAGCTAGTAAGAGAGAGTAAATGAAGATAAAAATACAGAAAAACAGGGTATGTCAAAATTTTAAAGCCTCTGATTTTTTTCCAGGCCAAGTTCTAAATTGTCACTTTGCCTTTTGGGAATAAACATCTGAGTTTTCTGATGCATCTCACGACAGCATATGAGTCAATATCGAACAAAAAATTGAGATTTTAACTAACACTCTAAAAATAGCATTTTTGCCCTTCTTACAATCACATTTATTAGCCAACTCTTTTAGATTCACAATATGTTTGAAATTTGTGCCGTCAACTTATTTTCTTTAATGATCTTAATGTGGTTTCCACTGGATAAGATTAAAAGTGATTTCGTGGTGCAAAGTCACCGAAGTTGTGTGTTGGGATGTGGAGGAATTTAATGCATTTTAAAACTTTAAAGAAGTAGGGAAGAGAGTAAGAACTCAAGGAACGGCATTTTGCTTTAAAATAAAAAAGTAGGGTCATTCCATTTTTAACTTTTTGAGGAATCAGGTATTTTCCCAAAGGATACAAAAACACTAATCCAAAGAGGTACATGCACCCCAACGTTTATAGCAGCAGTGTCAACATTGGCCAAATTCTGGAAAAAGCTGAAGTATCCATCATCTGATGAATGGATAAATAAGATGTGAGATTTATATAAACATATATGATGGAATATATATATATATATACACACACACACACATATACATATATATATATATATATATAATGGAGTGTATATATATATATATATATATATACACATATATCATGGAATATATATAATGGACTATAAACACACATTATATATATGTATATATATAATATATATATAATGGGATATCACTCCAGTCATTAAAAACAATTAAATCTTGCCGTTTGCAAGGACATGGGTGCAACTAGAGTGTACTATGCTAAGCAAAATAAGTCAGAAAAGACAAATACTATATGATTTCACTCATATATGGAATTTAAGAAATAAAAGAGGTGAACATGGGGGAAAAAAAGAGAGGGAGGCAAACCAGAAAACAGACTCTTCACTGTATAGAGAACTGATGGTGTCCAAAGGGGAGGTGGGGGAGGGGTGGGTGAAACAAGTGATGGGATGAAGGGGCACACTTGTTATGACGAGCACTGGGTTTTGTATGGAAGTGTTGAGTCGTTATATTGTACACCTACAACTAATATTATATTGTATGTTAACTAACTGGAATTTAAACAAAAACTTTAAGAAAAGGAATAAAAAGACATTGAATTTTTAAGAATTCAACTTTTCACTGATTAGAAGTGATTCATTTAGTAAAATAAGGCATAAAATTAGAAGATAAAGGAAGGTATAAAGATATATTTGTTAAATATAAGTAAGTTAGATATATTTGTTAAATATAAGTAAGTAAATATATTTGTTAAATATAAGTACGTTAAATATAAGTAAGTAAATATAAGTAAGTTAAATATAAGTAAGTAAATATAAGTAAGATATATTTGTTAAATATAAGTTAGTTAAATATAAGTAAATATAAGTAAAGTTATGATAAAATTCTAAAGCATTCAATGTTAATAAATATATTTTATTTATATTTAATATTCCTATATATTTAATAGATATATTAATATACTATATTAATTGAAATATAGCCTAAAACAAGATATTGTGTTTAAAAAATAAAAGTCAAAAGTAATTTCCCAGAAAAAAAAAAAAACAAGAAAAAGAATACAATTAAGAATTGTTGTTGTTGTTGTTTATTTATCTATTTTGAGAGAGAGAGAAGGGGAGGGGCAGAGAGACAGAGAGACATAATCCCAAGCAGGCTTCTTGCCATCAGTGCAGAGCCCCATGAGGGGCTCGAACTCACAAACTGTGAGATCATGACCTGAACCGAGATTAAGAGAGGATTAACTGACTGAGCCATCCAGGCGCCCCAAGGATACACTTTTAAAAACATATGTGCAATTTGTTGAGGAAATAACGATGTTCTTTTTGCCATAGAATGAAGTACTTGACATGATATATTAAAATTTACAAAGACCTCGCCCTACCCCTCTTGTGTATCCCCAGTTCCACCTTGAAGAGTTTATTGGTTGTGGCTGGAAGTCGAGTTCTTCTCGAGCCGCATCTCAGAGAAAAGCTTTACATCGTTTAGCCATTCATCACAGTCTTAGTGTTGAGTTTTCTGCCTCTCATTGGTTCTGACCAATTCATCATTTTACTAAATGACCACTGCAATTTGTTTCCCTCTAATTACCATACCCAGGGCTGTAATACTTTGGGGAAAGTCATTTATTACATGTGTATTCGAAAGTACGTCAGAAAGTCTGAGAAAGACGTTCAAGTTTGAAGAAAGAGGTGCCAGTTCTGAAGGTCTTATGTAGACTTTGTCTTAGCTCTCCTGTGGAAGCAAGACTAATGTCGGTACATGCCCAAATAAATCACGTGCTCCAGTCCTGCCATATGCATGTTAATTTCCCCTTCCTTCTACAAAAACTTAAGATTTACTTTGAAGCGACTGCAGGCTATCAGAAGATACCACATGTTCCCACTGCCTTTGGACATTTATTTCAGTAATTCCTTTTTATTTCTCATTGCTACGTTCTTCTCTCTACCTGAATAAAAAACCATATGTCATTTTGTTTTTGTTTAACAAAGCAAAATTTCAAATTAGCAGGTGCACACGAAGGCAGTTTAAAAATTTTTCTCTTCATTCCATATTTCCAATCTCCTTGAATTGCTTATGTAGACAGATGTCTACTCCTACCTTTTTAGAGTTTTAATTTTAATTTTACAGTGTTAAGAATCCAAGCTTTTTCTGATATGCTTCTTAACTACCGTCAGAGTAATTTGACAAAATCTTGTGAGGCTTGTTCATAGATGAGGGCAACAGTGGGTTTTCTTCCAAGATCTTGAAATGATGGAATATTCCATTTTGCTGAAACGTAGAAGTACCTTGTAAGGTATGCCAGATCTGTGCTAGATTTCCACAGGGAAGAATGGATGAACCAAGTAAACCGTGTCTCTGCATAAGGCACTGACCTTATCACCTCCAGACTGAAAGCTGTGTCATTCTTAAGCTGGTCACCCTCCAGCAAAATCCATCTGGCTCCACGTGTCAGCGGCCCGGGACGCTCAGCTACAAGCTGTGGCTCATGTAGTTATTGGTGAGCCCGGGCTATTTTGCCTGTGCATCTCTGGGGTAGAGCACGGAGTGCTGGTTACAGACACCTTCCTTCTGCTGAGTCACTTTGATCAACGAGGACATCATCAGCAAAGGTAGAAGTGCCGGAAGGAAAGAGAAAACCCAAGAACGTCGCAGGCCTCCTGTGAGGAGTCAGGGTTCCGACCCTGTTGAGGTGTCCTCGTGGGGAGAATGAACAGAAAACCCAGAAGACACCTCTCCACTCTGACTCAGTGCCTAGTACTGTTCCACTCGGAGCCCTTCCCTGCCTCAGGGCCCGTGAAGTTTCTGGAGCCTTTTGTTTGGGATTTTCCAGAAGTAAAACGACCCCACGTGTCACTGACGCACCTGAATAGGGACTGATGTGCATTTGCATCGGGGAAATGGAGGCTTGCCTTGCTCATTTTGGGCTTCCTGCTGGAATCAGCCACTCCCACACCTGACAGCTTGGTTCTCTCCCTCTCCGCTCAGCCGAACTACTGACACCATGCCTGCATCCCACTCTCTTTCCCTTTGCCTCTCTTTCCCTTTGCCTCTCTTTCCTCTTGCTTCTTGCTGCATATTTTAAATTCAAACCACAGATCACGTGTGTATCATTTATCCATCAACGGCCCCTTGTTTCCACGTCTGAACCTGGAGGACGTTCGGCTGAGTGAAATAAGCCAGACGCCGAAAGACAAATATTGCAGGATTCCACTTAGGTGTGGAATATAAAAAAGTTTAGTCCATAAAAGCAGAGATAAAATTATGGTTGCCAGAAGTTGAGGGTGGGGAAAATGGGGAGATGTTGGCCAAAGAATACAAAAGTTTGGTTACGAGGGAGGAGTAAATTATAGAGATTATAGGCACTGCGTGGGGACAACAGTTAATACTGTATTGTACATTTGAAATTTCCTAAAGGAGTACCTCTTCAGTGTTCTCACCATAATATATAAATGCTTATACCACATGTGTTTCTTCTAGATTAATGGAGACGTGCCTTTGCGGTCTATGGTCCCCGGGGGGAGCCTGGCTGTCATACATGGTGGGGGCTGCCACTGCGTCAAGGAAATGTCTCGCTATGACAGAGACAGGAAGCAAACAAAAACGAAAGATAGTTTGCTGGAAGCCGAGCTATCCCAGCCTGAGTGGCAGGGCCCCGGGCTGTGGACGGATTGGTGACTGCAGGGCGGCCCCCGACAGTGAAGCTTCTTGTCCTCTGGCTTTTAGGTAATTTGGCCTTAAAAGTACCTGGGGTATCGTCTGTCTGTCGGGGAATTGCCCTCGGCAGGCCCCCTGGGAAAAGAACCCTTAGGGAAGAAAATAAGGTTCCGCAAGAAATTGTGCGGCCTATGTTTAGCCTTTGCCATCCCCTATGGAGACTCCTCTTCTTGCAGGAAGGATAGCCTCATGCATTTGCCAGCAAAGAGGGCCTGTAAAGGAGAGACATATGGATTTGAAAGCCCCACTCTGGCAACTAAGGAGTGTATCTCTGGGCACAGGTGACTTCAACCCCTAGGCCCACCTGGCCCCCCGGAGGCATTCCAGAGGATGACTGAACCTACAGAATTGTTAAGCTACAGAATTGTTCATTGGTTCCTAGGTGCATTGTCTCTCTGAGAATGTATGAGGCATGGGTTTCTAAGGCCTTTTCGGCCCCTTTCTGGCACCTCGGACCGAGGCAGACACATTGTTCTTCTGGCCTCATGTGGTTAGGAGGTCGTGTCCCTGTCACTGTTCCACTTGAGGTGTTGAGAAATGGAGGGCCTTTCACGAGAACAGCAAAGCAAATGCTTTATAGACTAATAATTATAGGTAAGCGCAGATGCATAATGGAATAATGTAAGAAATTAATCTATAATCAAAGGGTATGAGGGAAAGTTAGGGGAAAATCACCATGTTATTTCTTTTCTTTTCTTTTTTTTTTTTTAACGTTTATTTATTTTTGAGACAGAGAGAGACAGAGCATGAACAGGGGAGGGTCAGAGAGAGAGGGAGACACAGAATCTGAAACGGGCTCCAGGCTCTGAGCTGTCAGCACAGAGCCCGACGCGGGGCTCGAACTCACGGACCATGAGATCATGACCTGAGCCGAAGTCGGACGCTTAACCGACCAAGCCACCCAGGCGCCCCCACCATGTTATTTCTTAAAGGTTGTTTACACATAGGAACATTGTCAAAATCAGGTAATGTTAGAAAAACATAGATGTCGTATGCCGCAAGCAAATCACTAGCATAAATAATGCCACGTTTGCTACAATAAATCGGCCAGTTCAACCCACTGCGTTGTCTGTGTCCATTTTTATTTTTTGTTTTTATTTTAGTTTTTTTATTTTAGTTTTAGTTTTTTACTTTAGTTTTTTATTTTCTAGTTTTTTATTTCAGTTTTGTTTTATTTTCACCGACGCCGTTCTTCCTTCGGGAACCCCTTGTTGTTGGAGCTGGTCTCCAGCAACAGTCGCTCTATTTAAAATAAAGACAGGGAAAAAATCAATCAATCAATCAATAAAATAAAATAAAGACAGGGATCCCAATCATTCTTGGGTTACAAAAATCTGAGAAAGAATTGTCAAAGAACAAGTGGTAGATGAGAGAAAAGACAAAAGTTTAAGGGGCGACTGATGGCTACAGGACTGTAACTGATTAAAACTTCCTGGCTTCTACAATAAAACAGGAGGAAATTGATTGTATCTCAGAACAGGCAAGGACTTTTTAGACGTGGCCCTATAAGCCGTTATCTATAAAATGATACTGATAACTGCGCTTCATCAAATTAGAAGAAAATATTTGCGACTCATTCATCTGGTAAAGAATGCATAGCCAGAATATATAAAGACCTGTTACAATTCAATAACTGTAATTCAAAAAATTTGTCAAGTTAAAAAATAAGTAAAATATTTGAAAATAATTTCACAAAGGACGACATGAGAATAGCTAATAAGCACATGAAAATACGTACACCATCATTAGTCACTTGGGAAATGCAAGTTGAAGCCACAATGAAATACCCTTATATACACGCTAGGGAGGCTATAATTACTCATTATAATTACTCATCAACAAAACAGAACAAACTAGTGATACGTGCAACAACACAGAAGTGCCTCCATAAGACTATGCTAAGGGAAAGAAGCCAGTCACAAAGACTGTCCACTGTAGAATTCTATTAATATGAAATGTCGAGACACAGCACAATTATAGAGACAGCCACCAAATTCGTGGTTATCCGGGCGAAGGGTTTGGTGAGCAATAGGGATTAGCTGAAAAACAGACACAAGAAACCTAAAACTGAGTTGTGCTATAAAGATTGCGTGACTCCCTCAATTTTCTAAAACTCACTGAATGGTACATTTTCAGTGGGTGGAATTTTGGTATGTAAATGACAACTTAAGGCAGTGATTTAAAACCACAGCTTGGACAGTGTAATTCAGGAGAATTAATTGCTTGATGGCAGGGATCGTGTCTTAATCACCTTTGGATCCTCAAAGCACTGTCTTCGTGGGGAAATGGCCGGCATTACACTTACCCTTAGGCTTGTGCTCAGACCACATCGCTTATCCAGTGATTCAGGCACGTGGTGGTTTTGAGCTCGTTTTTTTTTTTTGTGCCAGGCACTGTCCTCAATGCCAGAAATGTGTCAGTGGATCAGAGACAAATTCATTTATTCCTTCCTTCCTTCAATGATTTGTTTGGAAATCCCAAATGATGCAAATAATATTTCTCTTCCGATTATTTTGTATTTCTTTCCTGTATATAGGTGGAGAATTATGAATGATAAAAATGGCATCCTGAGAAGAGCAGGGTGTGAAAAACATGTCCCCTGTGAATGTGGACAGCGTTTCTAGGTGCGGGCTGGCACTCAGCTCTCCCGTAAAGCGTCTGTGCTGTGTAGACAAATGAGAGAGTTGGGAATCAGACTTTTCACCCCAAGTTGTCCTTGGCTCCCAGGAAGTCCTAAGGCCAAGCCCAGGAGGAGGTCACCTGGGCTGGCAGAGGGCAAGAACCACCACCAAGATGTCAACCCCGGTGTAGTCATCGAGCACTTTTCTACCCCACTGAGACCAGGGTCACCCTTCCAGGAGGTGCAGGGGTGGGTGGCTTCTGATGCCTTTCTGAAAACTAGGGAACTTTGAAATGTGACTATCAATCAAGAGCTGAGTTAAATGAACCTTAGATTTTACTGACAATTCGCCATCACATGACAGTGATAGTTTATCATGTACTTCGGCCAGAGAAAAGCACGCTTCATCCGAGCCATGAAGTCCACTAACCAGGCACTGTTGAACGATCCCGCTCTATGTGGACTGGCAAGAAGGGATACATTTGCACACACATAGCCAGTTGAGAAGGTATTGAAGGTTCTTCCTTTGGTCAGGAATTGGCTCGTCATAAGAGCAAACATTTATTGAACATTGACTCTGAGCAGTGATTAGTTCTGCATATTTTTACACTCATATTTTGTTTCATTAGTCTTATGGCAACCTCATCAGGAGGCACCATCATTATCTCTGTCTCCTAGATGAAGGACCGATGCTCGGAGAAGTGAAATAATGGGCCTAATAATGAAGCTGTATTACCGCAGGCATGAATCCAGTGCCTTAACCTTTCCCATATATCGGTTTCTGGGAATTGGGAATTTTCGTCTTCTCTTTATTTTAAGTGTATTGATTTATTTTGAGAGCAAGAGAGAGAGAGAGAGCTTGAGCAGGGGAGGAGCAGAGACAGGGGGAGAGAGAATTCTAAGCAGGTTCTGCGCAATTAGCACAGAGCCCCACGTGGGCTCAATGCCACAACCCATGGAAATCAGGACCTGAGAGGAGATCAAGAGTTGGACACGTAACCGACTTAGCCACCCAGATGCCCCTTGTCTGGCCAGTTTCTAAACTTCATTTGTACATTTCAGATTCAGGAAAGTTGTATTGTCCATAACTAGTCCCAATTCCCCAATGGATGATGGGTTTTGAATTTGAAGAGTTTTTCAAGACTTCTCTAAGTTACTAGTAGCTCTTACTTATTTTACCCTTTATTCTGAGGCTATTCCATCTCAGGGGGGCATTTCACTGCTGGCAACACACCCATTCCCATTTTCCCCTGGCAGCTCCCCACATGCTGCCCTGAATGACTCAAGGATCCTGTAGCTCAGTGAATACTACTGACTTTAGAAAAGAGCCCCACTGTTCCTCAGAAAATTCCCATGTCAAGAAGGTAGCATACTTTAATTCATACTCAGTGTGCCCTAACATGCTGGTTTGCATTTTAATTCTCTCCAAACATTTCCGGGTAGATTTTCTCCATGCTGAAGCAAATTTGGGCAATTGCAAATGATTTTTTTTTTTTTAATCTGTGTGACAGATTGTTAAAGTCTGGGCATATGGAAAGCTGTAAAGAAAACTCAAACCATGTAAGTAAAGGCTCTAAGGGCTTCCTTCGGCTAAATGTAAATTTCCTTCAAATGTGGAAATCCTAGCGTAATAAATGTATAAACCTATATATTGTGGTTCTCGAAACTATAACCAGAAAACATCTGACCAGACAAATGGCAAATTATTCAATGTCACCAGTGGTATGCCTTACCTTTGGGATTTCCTATAGTGAGTATAGAAAGCAGTACATTTTGTAGGAATTTTATTTTAAATTAAAAAAAGTTAAATTAAATTTCTTTCTCATAGTACTCACTTCCGGAAAAAGGCAAATCTAATGTGTTTCATGATGAAAAATCTTTGTCTTTGCCGAAATTTTGTCTCCCACCTGGGACAGATGTGAATGCCACCAGACCTAAATTGCATGGTTTGGGAAAGTCCAAAGCTTCCTAAATTACCTTAAACTCTCAGGCATCCCCATTGTGATGGCCAACACTGACCACGTTCTTGCACGCGGGCCTCGTCTCAGCATCACCATGGTGACTCAGACTTGAAACTGAAAACTTTTCTGAACTGAGTAAAAAGATGCCATTTGAACAGGGAGCACTGACATAAAAGCAGACTTTAATGTAGATTTGAGGAGCAATATGGGAAATATTTATGACATACATCCACAGATAATACCCGTTCCATCTTTGATATTTCGGCTCTGCAAGGTCCCATTTTGGCCACCCTGCCACTGGACAACCTCTTCATCCCAACTCTCAGGAGAGCCCTCCCCATTATGCTGACTCCTCCACCTGCCCTCAGGACTTCCCCCAGAAACTTAAATTGCTTCTCCATAATCATCAATTTGTTTCTATGAACTCAAGGAATTCAACAGGAAAAACAACAACAAACAAACAAACAAAAAACAAGAGAGAACACCTTCTTTTTAAATATGCTGAACTTCAGTCAAGGGCAACTGAGATAATAGGTTTCTGTTCACTTTTTCTGATTACCTTCAGATGTCTAATCATCAAGATGACTCAATAATTTATACATCCATACACCCAATTTCAGGGCCATAGAAAGGAGAGAAACACATACACAATTATAGTAAAGACTTCAACACCCATCCCCCAGTAATTGATAGACCAGGGAGGCCGAAAATCAAGGACCAAACTTCCAGCAAATTTGAACTGACTGACATTTCTAGAACATTACATACATTAGAATACAGTCTTAGTGAACACAGAATACTTACCAATATAAATCATGCGGTAAGCCAATATCAAGCATCAATAAATTTGTAAGGATTTCAATGATACAAAGTATGCTTTAGAACTCAAATGAAAATAAATTGTAAAATACTAACAGAAAAGCATCAGAAAAAATATCACCAAACATTTGGAACCTAAATATATTTCTGAAAAACCCACCAGGCAAAAAGGAACCAAAAGGGAAATTAAAGATTATTTTGTACTGAAAGAAAATAAAAACACAGCTAAAGCAGTATATATAGGGAATTTTACACTAACAAATTCTTGATTGCAAAAGAGAAAGGCCTAAAATTTGTGACTTCAGCTTTTACCTTAAGAAACTAGGAAAACATCACATCAAACAAATCAAACTTAACTAAGTAGAAAGAATAATAAAGATAAAAAGCAAAAGTAATGAATTGGATAACAGGAAAACAAAAGAAATCATCTATGAAATAAACAATCTGGTCCTTTAAGAATATCAATAAAATTGATAAACTTCTAGCTAGACAGTGTAGGCAGAAAAGAGAAGATAAGAATTATCAAAATACTCAAAAACGGGATATCACTATAAAATCTTTAAGTATCAAAAGAATTTTAAGGAAATAATACAATTAATTTTGCAACAATAAATTTTTTAGCTTAAATAAAATTGAACAATTACTTAAATAAATAACCAAACATATATGAGAAGAAATGAAAAATTGAGTGGAACTTTACATATGAAAGGAGTTGAATTTGTGGTTAAAATCCTTCCCATAAGCACCAGGTCCAGATGGCTTCAATGAAAATTCTAAGAAACACCTAAGGAAGATGTAATACTAAATCCATGCAAACTATCCTAGAAAATTGGAAAGGAGGGAGTGCTTCTCAACTCATTCTATGATGCTAAATCTTCTTTTTTTTTTTAAATCTTCTGATATCCAAACCAGAAAAAGAAATTTCGCACAAAGAAATCCACTGACCAATATCCCTTATAAACAGAGGCAAATATTCTAAAAATTTTAGTAAGTCAAATATATACACATGTAAGTGGGTTTATATATATTAGAAGCTTCTAAAATATCTAATCAATCCCTGGCATTCTGTAGATAAAGAAACTAAGCTTCAAAGAGTTGAGTGAATTGCTGATTGTAACAACAAATTATTTGAAAAGCCAATGGCTCTTCCAATGGTGCCACCTTCTAATGGTAGGTGAGCCTTATCTATCCTGCACCCTGTAGATGGATTGGCTACCATTGCACACACAGGTAATGGTCCTTACCTCTCAAATAAGAGCCACTACACCTGTTCTGATGTTTTTCCACCTTGCCTTTACGAGACCATGCGCGTCCACGGGACTCCTGAATTTCTGGTATTACCTCATCCTTTTACTTGACTTCATTTTTCGACAGTGTGTGTGTGTGTGTCAGGGGTAACATGGGGGGAGTACGGATAAATGCTGCTAACTACAGTTCTACTTCTCAAAGTACTTATACTTGGGAATTTTGGTATGGACCATGGCCTAGATCTTCAGTAGACTCCTGTCATTCATGCAGAAAAACATTAAGAAATAAAATGTATGGGAATGCAAGCTGGTGCAGCCACTCTGGAAAACAGTATGGAGGTTCCACACAAAACTAAAAATGGAACTACCCAGCGACCCAGCAATTGCACTACTAGGCATTTATCCACGGGATGCAGGTGTGCTGTTTCGAAGGGACACACGCACCCCCATGTTTATAGCAGCACTATCAACAATAGCCAAAGTATGGAAAGAGCCCAAATGTCCATCGAGAGATGAATGGATAAAGAAGATGTGGTATATATATACAATGGAGTATTACTCGGCAATCAAAAAGAATGAAATCTTGCCATTTGCAGTTACGTGGATGGAACTGGAGGGTATTATGCTAAGTGAAATTAGTCAGAGAAAGACAAGTATCATATGATTTCACTCGTATGAGGACTTTAAGAGACAAAAGTCCAGATGAACTTAAGGGAAGGGAAACAAAAATAATACAAAAACAGGGAGGAGGACAAAACAGAAGAGACACATAAATATGGAGAACAAACAGAGGGTTCCTGGAGGAGTGGTGGGAGGGGGGATGGCCTAAATGGGTAAGGGGCACTAAGGAGTCTACCCTGAAATCATTGTTGCACTATATGCTAACTAATTTGGATGTAAATTTAATTTTTTTAAGTTTATTTATTTTTGACAGAGACAGAGTATGAGCATGAGCTGGGGGAGGGGCAGAGAGAGAGAGGGAGACACAGAATCCGAAGCAGGCTCCAGGCTCCAAGCTGTCAGCACAGAGCCTGACGCGGGGCTCGAACTCATGAATTGTGAGATCATGACCTGGGCTGAAGTCAGATGCTTAACTGACTGAGCCACCCAGGTGCCCCAATTTGGATGTAAATTTAATAAATAAATAAGTAAATAAATAACCAAAACAAACAAAAAAAGAAATAAAATGTAATATTAATAAAGACCACCAGAAAAAAAAATTACTAACATTATTTACTTTATGCTTGAAAAATAATGACTATCTAGATAACAAATACTTCTTTAGATACTAATGTCCAAATGATATTTGGTGGAGGTGGACAGTTATTTCTATGGCACAATGCAAGCTGGGAAAACTGAGTATTTCCAAACCAGAGCCTCATAAATGCTGATAGTCTCAAGTGTGAAATTTTCATGATTTGGCTTCTCTGTTAGTGTTGGAGCTTTTAATCAACTCTGGTAACAATTTAACACAGAGCGAAGACAATAAAAAGACGTTTTGAACCTCATGTTTTCCATCATATTTTTGAGATGAGGTAAACCCAGTTAGAAAAGAGATACTGCAGGAATTTGTATGCGCCGTAGAAACAGCTTTGAAAGGTCACTCTATTATTGTACTTGTTCACTCCCCACAGACTCTCTTGGAACGTTAAACTAACCCATTAGCTTTACTTGTCAAAGCAATTGAATGCAAGTGAAAATATTACATTTATGTTTTACTTATAGATTTGTGGGTTCACTCACAGAATGTACATTACGTAGCTATAAAATGGATGATGTAAGGTGGACGATCTTTATATATGCCCTGACAAAAAGTGGCAAATGTGACTGCATTAAGAAGATTTATCTATTTGCATTGTGTCAAAGAAGTATGAGGCGTGTCGAGAAGGTAGGACTATATTCTTGGAATAGAGGGGCTTTGAATTCATTAAAGGTATGCCAACATCCTTTTGCTTCTTTCATCGGGAGAAAAGAAAGAAGGACATCTGATGGACCTTTCTGCAGCAAGGCCTCCTGGTGAGCCATGGAGGCTGTGCTTCCTACATATTTCTATTTCTTTGTATTTGTCTTCTCTTGGAAGAGCAGGAGATAGGAATTGTTCCCATCTTATTCCTTACTTTTCTAGTGCAGGTCCTCCAATTTGGTAAACATTCTCTACATTGTCCTTTATTTCCTTTCATTTTGTCAATACTTTAAGATTCATATTTTTGCCAAGTTAGGTTTAACGTTCTATTTGATATTTAATAACATTTACTCTCATTTCCTATTATAACCAAAGGGATGCCCTTTCTGGTGTCTAGACCAAACCCTTCAATAGGAAGTTCATTTACCCTTAGTCAAGGGACCTTGATCTCTTTTCTGTCTTTACTACGTCCTATATTGCCAACCCCTGTCTCTACTGAGTCCTACAATAAAAACTGTAAATATCCTCAGGGACCCGTCATCTTAAGAAAGAGCAAAATGAAAAATCAATGCTTTCTTTTGGTTCCCTGTTTGCTTAAAATTGTGGTTTTACCTCTCAGCCTCGCGGCTAAAATCTTGATGTAGCTCTGCTCCCTCCCTTAATTTTCCCTATCTTATTAATCCTTCAACCCACTGGTTCTCTGGAAATTCCATTTAAGGGTGCCTCACCAAGGCTACCACCTGCCATGTCAAATGGTCTGCAGTCTCTGCCATTCCTCACCTTTGTAAACATCCAACAGCACTTGGTACTCATTGCTGAACATTCACCTATCTGGATAATGAGGGAAGGATAAACTTAGAAAGGAGGATTTGCTTATAAAATTTGTCTCAGGAGACACTTAAGGACTTTATCCCATCACAATCATTGACTAAAAAGGAAAAGGAAATAATTATTTTTAAAATGTAAGCAAAAGTTATATTTTATTGGAATTAAACACGTTGAAAGCGTAGGAAAAAAATCCATAACTTAACACTTAGCTTCTAAAATAGGAGTTATTTTAATGTTCACATACGTGCTTTACTATGCCATTATTGATTACAAAATTGATTTATTTTCCTTTTTTAAAGTTTATTTATTTATTTTGAGAAGAGAGAGAGAGAGAGAGAGAGAGAGACAGAGAGAGGAGGGGTAGAGAGAGAGAATCCCAAACAGGCTTCACACGATCAGCATGGAGCCCAATGCGGGCCTGAACCCAGGAACCGTGAGTTCATGACCTGGGCCAAAACCAAGATTCGGGCATTTGACCAACTAAGCTACCCAGGGGCCAGCAAATTGATTTAAAATAAGGTATGGGAGAAAGAGTGGGCAAAGGGACCTGTGGTATCCATGGACTGGTAAGGTTTCTAAGAACCTATGTTAGAGGAATTTCCATTTCTACGACTGCAAAACAAATTAACACTTACTGGCATATAATGATCATCTCTGACGCTTACAGATTCTGTAGGTCAGGAATTTGGACAGGGAAGAGAGGATAGTGTCATCTCTGCTAAAGTTGCAGTAATTATGGCAGCCTTGAATCCCGGGGCTGGAAGGAGCTAAAGACAGTTGATACTCAGACAATCAGCAGGGCACTGATGAACTTGGGGCATCTCTTCTACATGTCCTCCTTGTGGGGCCTCTCATGCATGGTGGCATTAGGGCAGGCCGAGTGCTTCCATGTTGGCCTAATTAAGCACATATCTGAAGAGGGAGAGAGTGCCTTGCAAAAGCAGTATTATTTCTTCTCACCTATCTTTAGAAGTAACGCAATTTTAATTTTGCTTCATTGTTTTCATTACAAGTGTCCACATTCAAGGAAAGAGAAATTAGACTCTGCTGTTGATGGAAGGAGCTCCAAAGACTTCACAGCCATGCTTAAAGCTATCACAGTAAAAGAACTTCTGGAATTCTAAGACGGGAGCCTTCCCGGGACAAAGGACAATGAGCAAGGTGACCGGCAAGAAAAACGCCAGGTGTTGCATATTCAAACTATTGCTGCTGGGAAAGACTAATTTAGATACTAAAGATATTCTAAACAAGAATCTCATAATGATGATGGCAACAGGGGTAACGATCTAGCATCTCCGGTCTCTTCTGTTTCTGCAGTTGAATACTGACACATCAGTGTAGGGTAGAATTTTTTCAGATACAATTAACGGTTGTCATAAAAATTTCATAATTTTCTGAATAGCCACTGAATATATTGGTACATACCAAAGTATTTAATTCTAACGAAGCAAGAAGTTTTCTCCTATGCCTTTGTTAAAGGTCAGAAAAATGCAATTTTACTTCACTTATCAGCGTGGATAGAGACTAATGTACTAATTAAAGAAACTTAGTTATAGTGTTGATTTTAGTATGCTTCCCTTTGAGTTGTTCTAATGGAAAGGTCATTTCTTTCTAATACCAAAAAATCTCTCCAATTCCAAAGGAGGTAAAATTAAAAATGAAAGCTATTAACTCATGGAATGAAAAAGAATGTTCATGCCACTGGCATATGAACACATGCCAGTGTTCATAGATCATAATGGCACAGTGACCTGGAAAATAGTGATAGAAACCATAACCACAACCACAGAACAACAACAAGGATGAACACCATAAAAATAAAAGGTAATATGTCATTAATGTCTATAAGTAACAGTATTTTTTTTCCTTTTTGTGTTAAGTAGGCTCTATCCCCAGCACAGAGGTTGAACTCAGGACCTTGAGATCGAGACCTGAGCTGAGATCAACAGTCAGATGTTTAACTGACTGAGCCACCCAAGAACCCCCCGTAAGTAATGGCTTTATTAGCTATGAGAACAAATACTACCCAGCCATAACTGATACAAATGTAAGGCTAGCTAATTCAGAGCTATTAATATTGTGGATATTGACTTTATATACCTACTGTAGGAAAAAATTCAATGTTCAGATAATAAATAAAAATTAAACTATTTCAAATGGTGAAATAATATGATATATATGTATATATATATATATATATATATATACATATATATATATGTATGTATAACTAATCATAAGCTGAAATTAATTCCAACAGGCTTACTTCTTGCATGTGTTTTTTTTTGGGGGGGGTTGGGGGGGGACAAGAAGTCCAAGAGCTGTAGGCAGGCAGAATAAAATCAGTTTGTAGAAAATGAAGTCATAGAAGTATCTACATATCCAGTAAAGTAAAAAGTGGTATTTATGATTTTAACTGAAAACATGATGATAGTTTAGCTTTTTCTGAACATTGGAACAAAAAGCACAACAGTAGCATGCTCAATGAATTATATCTATATATTTCCAGAGAAAATGAGGACTAACAAAGTGAATAAGGGTTAAACAAATCGTGGGAAACAGGTGTGTCAGAGCTGTGTTTCAAGCATGGAGAAGCCCATTGGTTTATTTCCTGCAAAAGACCTGCTCAAATACAAGGTTCCTGTTATCCCATAAATGGACTTAATAAACTTCTTCTCTGATAGGCAATGCCACTAACTGGATTGATCGGGCAATTGAAAACATGCAGAGCCCAATCTTGGTTATCGTTCATGGGTCGTTGTTGCTAGTCATGCGGAAAATGTTGGGGTTCAAAGCTGATGGCAGAAAAACAATTCTTGAGACATCTTCGGTGCAAAAAGGTGGTTTTATTAAAGCAGGAGGACAGAACCCAGGGGCAGAAAGAGCTGCCCTGGGATTGTGAACAGTGACTGATCATATACCTGGGAGTTGGGGGAGGTAAAGGCAAGGGGAAGTTTCCAAAAGGAATATCATATGCTAAAAAAGACTCTCCGGATCCTGGAGGCCTAGTTATTGTCAAGCTAAGGTTGGTTTTCCTTCTAGCAACGCGTTAACCTGAAGACAGTTGGGAGTTCCTGGAGGAATGTTATACGCTGCCAACATCAAGTATTTGGCGATGGGCTGCAGGTTTTAAGGACATGTAATTGTATCCACATTTCCCTTTTGCCTGTTATGAGAAATAAGTGAGAGGATTCATTTTCAGAAATACCAAATAAAAGCTGTTCTGTCTAGTTAACAATAGGTGTACAACCTATTGGAAATAGGTAGACTGCCCTCCCCCACGATGGAATCCCAAACCCTTAAGACACTTCACTTCCTGGTTCTTCTTCCCCTCTCGAGTTCGCGGGCTTATTTTTTGCGGGCTTTGCAATGAGCATGCGCCAAAGAACTGACATCTGTGTCACCTCAAGGAGTGTGCAGTCAGACTACTTTTTGCCTCGCTGGGCATAGGCGACTTCTGGGCAAGGCTGTAAGCTCTGTAGTTCTCAGCCAATGGGGAATCAGGGGAGGGGCTTGCACAATAGGAGGTAAATTGTCTGCTGTAACTTCCTGGAGTGTGTCTGTCCATCAGACACCTGCTCTTGGGAGAATGTTGGTTAAAGCCTCCCTTCACTGTGTTCCAAGTCTCCACATCCCTCCTTTGATCGGTGGAATTATTTCTTACTTCTGTGTTCTCCCCGTCATTAGGACTTATGTCATACAGGCTCTTACTGCCTCTTAAGTGCCCTTTCACGAAGCCAGCTCTCCCTGTTTTACTTAAATATTGAACTGCAGTGTGTTTCTAACCCATAAACCCGTAGCCTCTGATCATGGTAAGCAATCAAACATCTAGACTTACAGGTTCTCATTTGGAAGGACAGTGGTCATACTTCTTGACTAATAACTTCCCTTTCAGCTCTAAGACTGCAGATGCATCCACGAATAGAGTTCTAAATAAATTCGGGAATAGAAAACTCCATAAAGGGTTTCCATGGCAAGACACGCATGTTGAAATTTTGTTTACAGGTTAGAAAAGGAAAATATCGTAATCCCTACCTAAGGTCAAAAATGGGAACTGAGCTTTTTTTTATAACACACAGTAGACTCTGAACACCCCTTGCTAACATTGCCTCCATGGCGAATGCTCTGGCTGTTTGCCCCAGACACTACCAAAGAAACTCGGGTGGTGATCTAGTTCTGTCCACCAGTTTCATTCACGCCTTTAATCCTTCCAAAGTTCTGTACTTTTGAAAATTTGGCAATACAGCTTGTACCTTGTATATATTTCTAGTTTAGCAGTTTTATCAAGGGAAAATATGCATCACACTGATTATCAGGGAAATGCACCCCCAAACCACAATGAGACAACATCTCACACCCATATTTTGTGCTAGTCCTAGCCTATCGATAACTCACGTAGTCGATGGGCCGTCCTTTGTGGTTCTTAGAACAACAAAATGCCCTCAACAATGATCATCAAGAAACTTTGGGAGAAAATAAGTCATATGCCTTATTTTTCAGGTAATTACATATTTTTCAGGTAATAATATGCCTTATTTTTCAAGAAATTACTCAGCCCGCCTGGGGCCACACAGGGAGAGCCCCCAGACAGAGAGAGAGAGCACAGGCCTTGGGTTCTGTTTTCACCCAGGTCAAGGGTAGGGGCCTAGGGTTTTGCAGGCTATTTATTGGTGAATTTAAAGCAGAAGGGCAGGAATCAAAGTGCAGGAAGAGAAAAAACAAATGGCACAAATGGTCAGTTATCAGAGTTAACCAAGATCTCTAAACCAAAGGAACCTCAGAGTGGCGGGGGGGGTGGCCTGGCTCTCTATCTTGCTGGTGGCTGGCGGTGTTTATTCAAGATGGCCTCTCTGAAGTGGTCGCCTCCTCGATCAGGCACTTGCGTTATACAACAGAACAGCCAAGTGTCACAAGGCACGTACTATATCCTGTGAGGAATGGCTCTTATAAAAAGAAAGGAAAAATGTTGATGAGGATGTGGAGAAACTGGAACGCTGACACGCTATTGGTGGGAAAGCTAGACCGTGCAGCCAGTATAGAACACAGTATGAAGAGTCCTCAAAAACCTAAAAATACAGCACCTGCACTATCCGGCAATCCCACTTCTGAGTCTTTATCCACGAAAAGGAGTTTGAAACACAGAGCACAATTTAGAACGCGATCAATCCTTTCTTTGAGAATCTACGTCGAAGATAAGCTTGCGGAAAATGAAAGATGTATACATAAAGCTGTTTATTGCAGCACTATTCATAATAGCAAAAACTGTGAGAAGGAGGTGCATGTGTGACATGAACAACAGTATATTCTTCCAGTGGAGAACTCGGAAGGCATGACAATGACTGAAAACAACTGTCCGTCTTGTGGTGTAATCATCTGTGTGTACTTAGTGCAAAAAAGCAAGGTGAACAAAGAGTCCACGTAGGAAAATGTGAATATAGGAGATACATTTTCAGCTGTCTCACTTATTAATGAAAGGTAAGGACCACATCATTTTGAAAGCCTTGAAGCATTGTGATTCAATAAAGCCATTCTCACTGGATTTCCAAGCTTATGTTACAAAATGCCTGAAACATGGCTTTTATTGAGTTATCTAATTGGACGATGCGAATTTACTTAATTAGGTGAATTTTACTAGACAAAAACTTTTAGAAAACTGAGAGCAGTTTTTGTGGCAGATTCAGAAGTGAGTTAACATGCATTCATTCAACCAAATATTATATTTGAGTGAATGTTCCTGTTGATAGAAAATTGTTATTCATGGTGGTAAACACTGGAGATGGAAAGATCTTCAAGGAATGAACCTAACCTCAATGAATAATCAAGGGCAGTAACATGTATATGAACTGTAATAACATGTTATGGCATATGGTATACACAGTAATAAAATAGAGATGAAGAGAGACCAGCCCAGGTAACTTTTGACTCTACCCAGTTGAAAAAAAGCAGTGCTACGTCAGTTTTATTTGGATAATTAGTTTCGAAAAGATAGGTGGTCTTTAGACACTTCCGATGTCCACATGAATTTTAATCTCCAGTAAAGATGTCATACAAGAAGTGATAAATTTTTCCTTCATAAAAAATATGTTATTGGAGCACCTGGGTAGCTCAGTCGGTTGAGCGACCGACTTCGGCTCAGGTCACGATCTCGCGGTCCGTGAGTTCAAGCCCCATGTTGGGCTCTGTGCTGACAGCTCAGAGCCTGGAGCCTGCTTGGGATTCTGTGTCTCCCTCTCTCTCTGCCCCTCCCCTGCTCGCACTCTGTCTCTGTCTCTCTCTCTCAATAATAAATAAACTTAAAAAAATTTTTTAAATAAAAAAAATATTTTATTGCTTTCAGTTAGGCTTCGATGTAATCAGTGTGCCTAATTATAATAGTTTTGTTGTTGCTGTTGTTGTTCACTTATTACCCTTTACATTTTAATAAGCCAATTGCAGGTACAATCCTACTATTTTATTCGGTACCCCGAAGGGCAATTTAATCTCAATAAATATATTTTTGTCATCTATTTTATCAGATAAATCAGATTTTGGCAATAAAGTTAATTGCATGCATATCTTCACTTGATCTACAAAATTTTTCCAAAAGGGGAAGGGAGTTTTATTTGGTAAAAACTAGATAGCACGGTAGGATTCTGTATGTTTCCAGAGATCCAATGTGTGTTACATATTTTTAAAATTCTATGTCGTACACTAAAAAGTACAAGCTAAGCAAAACAAATTGCTCTCAGCAGACACCCCTGTGTACTCAAATTTTTCATGCATATGGACATGGAAGTTGGCAAACACATGTTGTAACAGGATGGTGAATATTTTTCTTATAATAGATTTTTTGACATATCATCAATTCAGAGACTATAGAAAATATTACAAAATATCACATATCTTAATAAGATAAGTTCCCTCTTAATAATATAATTACATATTTACATGAGATTTGTATCTTAATATATAATGACATATATATGATATATATGTATATATATATCATATACATATTACATATATATTCTAGCATATATATAAATATATATTTATATTTATAAGTATATATTTACATACTTATATTTATAAATATTTATAAATATATATTTCATATATTTATAAATATATGTTATATTTATAAATATATACTACTTATATATTTCTAAATATATATTTTATATTTATGAATATATTATATTTATAGATATTTATATATTTATAAATATTTTTATGTATTTATATATTTATATATATTTATAAATGTGATCACACCATTTATTAATAATGGTGATTAAAATGGTGATCACACCATTTATTTATACATTTATAAATATATAAAAAATATATATATATTTATAAATTCTAGCATGCTAGTTTCATTTCACTTTAAAAGCTATCTTACCACTTTTTGTCTGGAACTAAGATCCTTGGCCATGAATTTCATCTCCAGTGCTACAACTTTGCTCTAAATGTGTTGCTGACCTGCTCAAGAAAGGTGTTGTCAGGGCATAACTCATTATGGATCTTCTTATAAATACTTCAGAAGATATGCCAAGTATATGTCAAGTAGCACGTAGCAGCCTCAGAGGGATCACGGCAGAGAGCAGCACACTTGTGCTATATTCATAGGCATGGTTTGATACGTGGTGTTTCAGTGTGTTCTGTATACGTGTGACCACACAGCGTGTTCTGTATACACGTGACCACAGACACCGGGAGGTGAAAGCAAATGGTAAAAATGTTCGAGTGCTGTAGATGGTATTTTCTGAGCGGCTGCAACATTATTGCCCTCCCCACATCCTCTTGTACCTGGTGACCTTGTCGCTTTTCGCAGCAAGAGGTGGAGTTATGTCTGTTTCCCTTGAATCTGGAGTGGGCTTCTGTCTGCTGTGACCATCAGAGTGTGATGGATGGAATCGAACCTGTGAATTCTGAGTCCAGGTCAGAAAACGTCATGGAGCCTCTACTTGGTGCCACTGGGAAGCTCTTTCCTGAGGCCCCACCTCAACATGCTCTTTCCCAGAGTCCAGAGTCCAGTTATTATGTTGGGAGAAGCCCAAATCATGAGGAAAGGCTGTATTTGTTTGTTTTTTGTTTTTGTTTTTAAGGGAACTCTATCCCCAATGTGGGGCTTGAACTCATGACCCTGAAATCAAGAGTCACATGTTCTACCAACGGAGCCAGACAGGTGCTCTGGAGAGGCCGCAATTGTATGCTCAGACAAACGTCCCCAGTTGTGCCGGCCTTCGTTCAGGTCATGCTAGTCCCAGGTGTCAGAACTGTGGGTGTAGAGGCCATCCTGCAAGTGAGCTCCCTCTCCAGGTGTCCCATCTCCCAGCCACGAGGGTTTTCTCGGCTGTGCCCCCAGCCCACAGATATTCAGGACAGAGACTGTCCTCCCTACTGTGGACTTCCTGAATCTCTGGGCAATGGAATCCCTGAGAATAGCAAAGGAGCATTTTTGTGCAACAACATTCAGAGAAATTTGTTAAACAGGAAAGAATGAGAAGAACAAGTAAATCTAATTTGACCTAATTTTTATCATCAAAAAACCCTGGAGAAACCGGCTAGAAGGACATGATCACACCATTGTATCACAGGCATGTTTCTTATGTAGTTTTGGTAGTCATGAGGGATCAGATGTGATTTTGAACAGTACATATCATTTTGTTTCATGTTCATTTGTGTGGTCTCAACTTGAACGTATGAAGATTAAATCTTTGACGTTAGCTTCTTGAGATTCTTGCGTATCGAGGTCTTGGTCGTGTTTAGTATTCACTTCAGATGCTCACGCTCAAGGGAGTCAGAGCCCCTGACTTCAAAGTTACAAACCCAGAGACTGAGAGGAAGAAAGAAGCAGGGGAAACTTTTTTTCAAAGCAAGAGCTAAGAAACAGGCAGCAAAACTAGCAAAAAACAAACACATGTGAAATTCCTTTTAAAAAAGTTCAAGTCCAGTTGATCTTCAAGTTTACTCATCATTTGGAAAGTCTATTCTTCAAGTGAAAACTAAAAATAATTTAAAATTTTATGCAACAGAACATTGAAATAAATGTGCAGACTGTTTTCCTCTTTTAATTGTAATGAGTTTTCATTATAATTAAGTTTTAATTATAGCTTCATTATGTTCATTGTGTCTGGATATAATGCGCCAATTAAACATTCAGTCTCAAAATTTAAAATTACTAGACAAGAATTTAAACCAAGTGGTACCTACACAGGCTCAAAATCCTGTTGGCTTTTCCATAGTGATCTTGCCAAAACATCCTCATTTTACTGCAAAATTATGTTACACAATGAAACACCATGCACACTGCAGCCAAATGATCAGATGTCCAGAAGACTTGGGAAGAAATAATTGCTATCATTATATTCTGAGACTCATTGATTTGGCAAGAGCAACAACAAAAAAATAGAATAAATATTCTCACTCAAGGCAATAAGGTTGAAAAGAATGATTCATAATTTGAAAAATAAAAGTGGCATCCCACATAATAGGAAGACATTATTCAGTATTTGGGAAAGAATGATAAATGAGCATATGCTTACTCAGTGAAAGTCAGAATAAGAGAGGATTCAAGAGTACTTCTGACTATGAAAGCAGCAAGAGGACATCTGCCAAGCACATTATCTCTGGCCAAGAGCTGAGAAGTTGGCCCCAAAGCGGCGATCTGTGGTCAGCATAGACCACAGGGGGTGGTACCAACTTAAAGGTTTGGTATTGTGAATCTAATTATAGACAAAAAAATATTATAGAATGGTTGTAGAGATAGTGTGATTATCAACAGAGCAAAAAGAAAATCTCTCCTCTGTCATACAGGAGGTTTCTGAGCAGGTAACAGGGTGGTTTAACGCCTCTGACTGGTGCTTCTTACCCTTGGAAACAGGAACAGTGATTTAAAAGCAATATCAAAAGGACCCAGGGACTATTAGACATAACAACTACTACCATTAATGTATGTGAAAAAAAATTGGTAATACGAATGGGGAGCCGTGATTATGCATCTGGCTCTCTGTAGCTGTGGATTGAAGAGAATCTAGCTATCAACCATGTATCAGGACAGATCCAAGGTGCATTGTGATAATACCTACCAAGTTTGGTCAGAGACATCATGCCTTATTTTAAGTTAGGTGAAGAAAATGAGGAAAAACAATTTACTGAGAAAATAGAGAAGACTAACACAAAAATAAAATCTTCACAAATAAACTCTCAGAGAGGACAGTCTCTTTCCTAGAGCTGCTTGGCATCTCTAAAAGAACAGTATGCCACTCTGAAAGGACCAAAAGATTGAAGGGAAAGAAATAAAACAAGGGATGATATTAAACATATAATCGTAAACCAGGACAGTAGAATTCTATTCTTTTTTTTTTTTAATTTTTTTTTAACGTTTATTTATTTTTGAGACAGAGAATGAATGAGGGAGAGTCAGAGTGAGGGAGACACAGAATCCGAAACAGGCTCCAGGCTCCGAGCTGTCAGCACAGAGCCCGACGCGGGGCTCGAACTCACGGACCGCGAGATCATGACCCGAGCTGAAGTCGGACACCTAACCGACTGAGCCACCCAGGCGCCCCTAGAATTCTATTCTTAATGCGCCATGCAACTTGTTCATTCTTGCTCCTTTCTTGCTTTGCTCGGTGCTCTGTTGGCAACTTCCTCCCTGCTCTGCTCTGCAACGGCACCCATGCAATTGATCAGGGCTGGATAAAAAGGCAAGAACGCCCTGGCTGGTGTTCTCTCTCGTTCCTGATCGTCAACATCAGCTGGGTCCTCAGAGCTATCTGGTGATCAGATTACACGTCCTTTTCTGCTTACTTTCCCACGCTCATGTGACCATTTCATGCCTTATGCCCAATGCCCCACTTCTTTCCCACATTGACTCACCAGATGACCATGACTCTTTGCTGATAGAAAGAGAAACTTCACAGACACCCATGGCAATTGCACCCACATCAACCATCGTCTGCACCCACATACCCCAGCCTCCTATGACAGATATAAACCATACAGCTCCTATTTAGCTCCCATGAACCATGAGATCATGACCTGGCTGAAATCAAGAGTTGGAACACTTAACTTACTGAGCCACCCAGGTGCCCCTCGCCCCCTTTATCACATCAAAGTTTCTCTTTCTACTGGATCATTCACATTATTACACAAACATGGTGTCCTGTCCCATCTTAATAAATGTTCTCTCTACTCTACTTCCCCACCAACATTTGCCCCTTTCCTTGCTCCTCGTGATAACAAAATTCCTCCAAAGAATTTTCCATACATGCTGCCTTGGATTCTCATGCTCTTATTGTCTTTTTAATGCCCTCCAAGTAAGCTTTGCCTGACCACTCCACCGGAACTGTTCTCCAAAATCAGCCATAATCTCTATCTTGTGAACTCCAAGGATCAATTCTCAGTCCTCACACTATTTGGCGACTTTTAGCTGATAATTCCTTCATCCTTAATGCATCATGTTAAGGGCATCACATCCTTAGTTTTCTCATTCAGTATCTCTTAATGCTTTATCCTTTCTCCTTGATTTTTTTAATGTTTTGTGTATTTTTGGGAGAGAGACAGATAGGGTATGAACAGGGGAGGTGCAGACAGAGAGGGGGAGACACAGAATCTGAGGCAGTTTCCAGGTTCTGAGTGGTCAGCACAGAGCCCGACACAGGGCTCGAACTCGTGAACCACAAGATCATGACCCAAGCCAAAGTTGGACGCTCAACTGACTGAGCCACCCAGGTGCCCCTCTCCTTGATGTTTAATTTGGAGCAACTCCAAGTTCCAAGTCTTTGGTTCTCTTTGCTTTTCTATCAACAGACCCTCCCTACATTTTCTCTACTCTCCCGACTTTAAAAACCATCTGTGTACTAGGTCACATCCCTCTCAACTCCCAGGGTCACATCACTGACCCTGTGCTCAACATTTCCATTGGAACATCTTCTATACATTTTAACCTTAAGTGTATAAAATGGAACTCCATCATACCCCATGTCTTCCCTGACTTCCCCATTTCTGTTGGTGGTAACGCCATCCACTTGACCAAGAAAACAAGTCTGATGTTTATCTTCAGCTCCTCTCTTTCTCTAGCACTCCACATCCGATCTTTCAGGAAATATTCCTTGGCAGATCTATCTTCACAACACACCCACAATATGACCACTTCTCAGCACATTCCCTGCTATCATTCAAGGTCAAGCCACGATTACTACATATGTGAATTACTGAAATGGCTCATGTAACAATAATAATGGTCTTTGTTTCCAACTGCCGGAGCCTCCTGGCAGCTCAGTAGCTAGAGTGATCTTCCAGGGACCTAATGACATCATGCAAGTCCTCTGTTCAAAACCTTCCATGTCTTTGAGTTTTGCTTATATTAAAAGCAAAATTCCTAGCTACAAGATACTATTTAATTGACCTGGGTTCAGTATTTTCTAACCTCATTTTTCCAGGTTTTTCATATCTGTACCTATATGCTCACTTTAAGAAACGAGAGCGATTCTGAATATTACCAACTATTATCATATGATGGTTTCACTTTAAATATCTATTAAATAGATCACCCTTGTAGGTTAAATGTCAATTAAATAAAGAAAACTAAACCTAATTTACATTCTTGTTTTCTCGATTTGTTATAGAATGACTTGCCTATTTTTTTTTTTGTACCCTTCGAAATATATGGCAATCTAAGATACTGACATCAAAATACTCAGGTTTTCCTGGTCAAAGCTTTATGGTAGAATTATGAGTTGGCTATAATCCCTTGTTCAGTAAGCTCCAGTTTCTTTAATGGTTATCAGAGATCTTATACACAGCCAGAAAAATCCCT
Source organism: Panthera tigris (assembly GCF_018350195.1). Taxonomy (NCBI): domain Eukaryota; kingdom Metazoa; phylum Chordata; class Mammalia; order Carnivora; family Felidae; genus Panthera; species Panthera tigris. The sequence goes on from NC_056660.1 coordinate 231,492,676, forward strand.
CTCACTTAAGTTTTGATTTTTAAAAATATTTTATTCATCATTCTGCAGATGTCTGCTGTTCAAATCCTTGTTTCATACGCTATACTTGATATTATGTGATCTCATACATGTTTCATAAGGCAGTTTTTTAAAAAAATACATAGTTTTGGACTAATACATAAAAATAACACTAGAAATGACCTAGAACACAGATGGCAAATACTTAGTTCTTAGCGGTTTCCAGCGCCTTCCACATCCTCCTTTCTAAGTGTTAAGTAAATCCCATTCTGATCCTGAAAGTAACCACAGAATCCTACTCAACCACAAACAGGACAACCCAGCCAACCCAATGGGATCAAGAGTGTTCTGGAGAAACTGGTTGGCAGGCCTCATTCCAGTGCTTCAGCTGAAATCTATGGAGTCAGGCTACTTTGCTAACACCGATCGCAGACTGCAATTTAATTCAATAATCAGAACACAAGGACTCTGTATGTGTTAAAGAAGATTGCGTGGGGCCTGTGGATTGTACTGTTTTTTGAATATCATCGCATTCCTGGACACCAACAGCTGTCAGATTTTACTCTATTTTCAAAACGTGAAACCTTCTTTCAGATGCTTACTTTATGAACTCAAGGCTTTTGTAAGCCCTCATATTTACCTGCATTTACCTATAGTGAACTCAGTGAGGACACCTCACATGCTGCCTAATCACATACATTAGGTTCAGTTTCACCAACCACCCAGTTCCCTTTTGCCTGGAGACTGAATATAAGTTTCAGCCTTTTATGTTTACTTAACAAAATTCTAAATTTTTTCATTCTTTTCTTATTCCCATGTTTCATATCTTTGTGGCTAAAAGCACCTCTTTGTCTTTTCTGGTGTGTGTGTGTGTGTATATATATATATATATATATATATCCAAAAGTGTACCTTCTTATTCTTTTTAAATTAAAAATATATTACTTTACCTTATGACATGTGTGAGGTCACACAAGTGAAAACATTAGCTCATTCATGCCCTTATATTTTTTATCACTCTCGATATACTGTAGATGTATTCCAATTCAAATGCAGAAATTAATTATTGTATTTATTTTAGCATCCAGCTCTGAACAATGAAAAAAATAAAAACATTATAGATGGCTTCATCTGAAACAGATACAAATCATTTTACCTTATTTATCTGACTAGTGAAAATAGCCCCACAATATTTTTCTGGATATATCTATATCAAAAAAGGAGGGGTGCCTGGGTGGCCCAGTTGGTTAAACGTCCGACTTTGGCTCAGGTCATGACCCCGTGGTTTGTGAATTCGAGCCCCGTGTGGGGCTCTGTGCTGATGGCTCAGAGCCTGGAGCCTGCTTCGGACTCTGTGTCTCCCCCTCTGCCTCCAGCCCCCCATTCATGTTCTCTCTCTCTCTCTCTCTCTCTCAAAAATAAAACATTAAAAAATAAAAAAAATTAAGGAATTAAAACAACATCTTGTCTACACATGTTTTATTTCACAGTTATTTTGTCTTTAATTTCTGCTGAAAATAGCTGGCATGTTTCTTTTTCCTGAGTAGTAACGAATGTTTATGATAAAGAGGGCTCGGATAATTATCCAGTCTTCGGTGATGCTATGTGCCTACTCACGGACAGCAGCCGGACTGGCATGAGTGGCTCAGGATGAGCAAGATCTGGGGCATCTGGTCTACTTAGGACAAAGGCTGTATGTGTGCATTCCCGTGCACACACACACAGGTCTAGCACCAGCAGTGGATGTATGGAACACCAAAAGCGGTCAATCCTTCCCGAGGATAATGAGACCCTAGGAAGTCCCTTTAGAGGAAGAAGCTCTCGGAGCTTTAGAAATTCAGCTGCCGCTGCATGGGGAAGACCCATGGGGAGACAGGAAGCAATTAAACTGTCTGGCATATCCAGGGAACACGGAGAAGTTTGACAGCACTGGTACCTGTGGGTGAGTCACAGGGATGGGCTCAGACTCCGTAAGCAATAAGGTTAGAGAAAAGGGACCTCCTGAGACATGTCGGAAGACTGTCCTTCAGGGAGCTTCCAGTAGGCTCGGTGGGGGAGACTCCATGATTATATTTGTGTCTTCCAAGGATTATTTTAGAAAAAATGTGAAGAACTTATTAGGCATAAGACTAGAGCCAGATGGTCGCAGATGCAGATTCTTACAACCACAGCAGGGGGAAAATTAGGACCGAGCTGAGATCATAGGAAAGGAGTAGCAAAGACCGAAATGGACTACATTTAAGAATGAGACCAACCTAGGGCGCCTGGGTGGCTCATTCAATTGAGCATCCAGCTCTTGATTTCAGCTCAGGTCATGATCCCAGGGTTGTGGGATCAAGCCCTGCATCGGGCGCTGCACTGAGCGTGGAGGCTTCTTAAGATCCTCTCTCTGTCTTTCACTCTGCTCCTCTCCAATCTGTGGGGGAGAAAAACTAATTAGACTAATCTACAGAGTTATTTTGAGGATGGAAAGAGTCAGGGAAGCAAGCAATTATTGTCTCCAAAAATAGAAATATAGGAGGTAAAATAAAGATTTTTAAAAAAATGTTTAATGTTTAATTATTTTTGAGAGACAGAGAGAGAGACAGAGCACAAGCAGTGAGGGGGAGAGAGAGAGGGAGACACAGAATCCAAAGCAGGTTCCAGGCTCCTGGCTGTCAGCAGAGCCTGACACGGGGCTCCAACTCACAAACCACAAGATCATGACCTGAGCCCAAGTGGGACGCTTAACCCACTGAGCTTCCCAGGCGCCCCAAGATTTTTTTTAACCCATGTTACTTTCTCATGTCAGCCACTTAAGCTAACAGTGATGACAAAGAAAGAGAAAAATAGAATAATGCGTAGTTGCTTTTCCTTTCAGTCCTTCCTTATTCTTTAATGAACCAAAAGTAGAGAATGGTGGTAAAATGTACACACAGGAAGTAAAAACAAAAGCAAAAGGCAGGTGATTTGATGTTGTGCAGGGTCTCTCCTCTTCTGTAAGATCAAAACACACATGTGTGTATGAGCCATGTAGTGTGAATTCTATAAAGTTGGTGACTTTACAAACGAATTAAATGCTTTTATATTTGCATTAAACACTGGTATTACATAATATGAAAATGAATAGTAAAATTCCTAACAATTTAAAAATTTACTTTCATTACTTAGAATGACATTACACTAAAAAAACCGACATTTTAGTGCTTTACATATTTTTCCCTGCTTCTTGAATAAGAAACCTGCTTTTTTATCTCGTACTAGGTCCTACAAATTATGTAGCCAGCCGTGCCTAGATATGTTTTTATACATTTTCTCTGAAATGCCAGAACTCAGATAGTGGATAGGTATTGAATATATATGCGGACACACACGCATATATATTCAAGATATATATATATATATATATATATATACACACACATATATATATATTCAAGATATATATATATGCAGGATACATATATGTATATGCAAGATATATATATATATACACTCAAGATATATATAGATATAGATATAGATATAGATATCTTGAATCAAAATGAGTCCTCATTTCACTATTGCACATTCTTTATTCTAATACACACTTTCTTTTTTTTTTTTTTTTAATTTTTTTTTTCAACATTTTGTATTTATTTTTGGGACAGAGAGAGACAGACAGAGCATGAACGGGGGAGGGGCAGAGAGAGGGAGACACAGAATCGGAAACAGGCTCCAGGCTCCGAGCCGTCAGCCCAGAGCCCGACGCGGGGCTCGAACTCACGGACCGCGAGATCGTGACCTGGCTGAAGTCGGACGCTTAACCGACTGCGCCACCCAGGCGCCCCTCTAATACACACTTTCTAAAGGTACTTAATATATTTTTTTATTTAGGATGGTACCTTATAATTGATATATTGTTTGTAGTATGTTTCTTCTCCCAGCCAACAGTTGATTAAATTAATGGTGGATCCTAAAACCAGTCTTACACAGAAGAAAATCCACAACGTTGCCTGAATTATCTCCCTAAATGAGACAAAGCAGTGGAGTCCATGATACACATGTGATATCTCTATGCACCAGGCACAAGGCTCCTCACCAGCTCATTCCCCAATCTTCCCCCATCCCACCACAGCACTGATATAATCAGCAGAATTAGAGAAGAATCAGAGGGGAATCAAATCCTGTTCCAATTAACTGGACCCTTGCTTTGAAATGGAGGAAGAAAGGAGTGTGTCCAGTGAGAAGCAGCCCCAACCTGGAAAGCCATGTGGGACTCATAAGGGAATGCTTCCTGTTCATTCAGGCAACGTGTTAAGGCCAAATTTCCCTTCAAATCTCACTTCCTGAACGAGCAGCATCAGCAACTAAAAATTGTGATACAAGGTGGCCAGGTCTTGTTCCAAGAGGAGTCATTTAAGATCATATTTGCCATTGCTCATACCATCATTGCTAGGAAAAGCACACGAGTCATGAAATCATTTGGCCTTATGTCCATCTCCATGCCCAATCACGTATACTTGTTGGTAAAGAGGGTATACTTTGTTGAAAGGTAAAAAATAGGCGGCTGGCAATGAGTAGAAAATATCGCTAAATATCGGAGAATAGTCCAGAAGGAACCATACAAGAGCCACCAGACAGAATCATCCAATGCCGACACGCGGTTTTGAAGTCTTGAAACTGATAATCTGGGTGTTTCTAGGTCACAAACAGTAAGTAATTTTTAAAAAGTTGTATATGAAAAGGACACAAAGGGGGCACCTGGGTGGCTCAGTTTGTTGAGTGACCGACTTGGGCTCAGGTCATGATTGCACAGTTTGGGAGTTCGAGCCCCACGTTGGGCTCTGCACTGACAGCTCGGAGCCTGGAGCCTGCTGCAGCTTCTGTGTCTCCCTCTCTCTGTGTCCCTCCCCTGCTTGCATGCTCTCTCTCTCCCTCTTTCAAAATACATAAATAAATAAATAAATAAATAAATAAAACGAAAGGACATGCAACTAATTCTGGTCAATCTGATATGAGCGGCAACGACCCACGTGCCTTCTGAGCCTGAACACATAACACCTGCTGAGTGACACTCTGTCTTCCTTCAAAGCCATATGTTGAGGTATTGGCATCACAGGATGGAGAATGCCTGCATCATTGGGCCAACAAATGCCCTGGGGAGTTGTTCCGACCAGGGGTGAGACTTGACGGTGCTAAGCCTTGAGGTTCTGTGTTAATTATCACAGCAAAATCTGTTCATACTTGTCCTCGGCACCTCCTCCTTCAGTGAGTGCCTGCTTCCTGTCATCCCTTCTGATACCCTGGATCCTCCTCGTGCTGCCCTCTGGTGAGTCACGTGAAATCCCCTTCGGGCTTTTGAGAAGACAGTGTCCCTCTGCTCCCTTAGTTCCCTCCCACGAAGTCTCGGGTGGTAACATCACAGAAATGTGAACATTAGTTTTAGTGGGACCAGCGTGTGCACTCTCCCTAAGGCTCAGCCTTCACCAAAAGTCCTGCCTAATGTGAGCGAATGCAGAGGAGGGGCTGGTAAGAGCCCCCTTTTAGTAAAAGAGGCGAATGGGGCCAGTGATTGTCATCCTGCCCCCAAAACCAGCCTTGCCTTTCTGTTGACTGTGGGAGTACTTGCATTTGGAGAACAAATGCAGACATTTGGATTCGTGAAGACGTCCAGATGGTACGAAACACTGCGAGAATGAATATGTCCCTCTCAACTGAGAGGCACTCTGCAGAAATAATGTGCCTTTGACTGACATTGATTAGTATGCTTCAGGAGGCTTTCATACATTGTATTGCATGCTTAATTTAAGGAAAAAAATCTAGGATCATATGTATGCACAGGTAGCATACATATTATGTCATATATGGTACATACAGAAACATCTTGCCTCCTTGATTCTGTTACTTAAATATGAGTAGATTTTGTTGAGAATATCAAACAGTTCTAACACAGGGAATGAAAAATTACCTTAGATTCAATTTTAGGAGGAGGGAAAATCCTACTGTTTCCTGTCAATTAGAAGCAATTATTATGGGTTGTAGAGCCATGAACAGACTCTGTCAGGTGATGAGGGCCAAGAGAAAAAGGCTTTGCATTCATATGCAAAATTTCACAGTAATGATGTTGACATTTCATGGAGTTGGAGAGTAGCCCTGCAAAAAAATGCATAAGAAAGCCAGAATGTAAAAATAAGGAATGAGCAATTTTCCCAATAATTAGGCAATAACAAATGCATCACCTTATCCACTAATTATTTACAATGAGTTTTCTTATGCACTAGCATTAAATAGTCTCACTTCTTTCAAACTTGGCCACCTCACGTATCAAAACAAAATTTCATAGGCACTGCAGGAGAAAAATAAAGAACAGAACGGGCCAGTTTCTATGAAATAAAAATAATTTACGGGCCAATATGGCGTCTCTGAGGGCTTGGAAGGAAATCTCGGATTCTATTATTCCATCCGCCACATACTAAGGTGCTTTTTGTAAGGGTCTTTAACATCAACTGAAGAAATTTTGTATCTCAAGAGAAGTTTGTATCTCTTCACACTAATGAAGAAGAGTAAGACTTTGTGACCTGATTGTGATAGGAAAGGATGCCAGCACATTAGCATGACAGGTGGTGCTTCAGGTGACTGAAATGCCAAACGCAGACATGTTGGATGCTTCCCAGCTAATGGACCCTCAGGTGGATGTACCAACACAGACACTGAAAATGAACCATATGGAAGACCCTCAAGTTCCCTGGGCTGATTGAATACAGCAGCTTTGTGATAAATGATGAAGGCATACATTTGAGAGAGCAAGAGTTATTGCAAAATCTTCCGGAAAAAGAAAAATGGCTTGAAAAAACAAACATGTAATCTCACAGTGTTTAATTATACAGAATTACTGCTTTGGGACCTGCGATCAATAAGAAATTAGATACAGTTTCATCAATTCTGATGTGGAAATTCCTTGTGAAATATCTCACAGGAGAAATCACAGGTTATTCAAAATTACTTTTTTTCAAAAGTTTTGTATACACTGTTGTCATAAAATAATCTGTAAAGCTTTCCCAACTACTTTTCATTGGAAACACTCTTTCCCTGGCTAATTCCTTGAGAGGATAAATACGATATTTATAATCTCCCTTCCTTTAATTAACTATTGAAAATATTCTAATAGTAGTTTCTAATCATAAAATTGTTTGATTTCTATTTTTAACTCATTTTTGCGGTTTCCTGAAATATTGTAAGAATTTCAGTAACTAAAATCACTAACTAAATGTCGTAAAATCCCAATGACATTACTTAGCTCTGGAACAATCTTATTTTATTTTATTTTATTTTTTAATTTATGTCCAAATTAGTTAGCATATAGTGCAATAATGATTTCAGGAGTAGATTCCTCAATGCCCCTTACCCATTTAGCCCATCCCCCCTCCCACCACCCCTCCAGGAACCCTCTGTTTGTTCTCCATATTTAAGAGTCTCTTATGTTTTGTCCCCCTCCCTGTTTTTATATTATTATGCTTCCCTTCCCTTAAGTTCATCTGTTTTGTTTCTTAAAGTCCTCATATGAGTGAAATCATATGTCTTTTGAAATCAATTAGTCTTTCTCTGACTAATTTCACTTAGCATAATACCCTCTAGTTCCATCCATGCAGTTATGAATGACAAGATTTCATTCTTTTTGATTGCCAAGTAATACTCTCTATGTATATCATGTCTTCTTTATCCATTCATCCATTGATGGAAATTTGGGCTCTTTCCATACTTTGGCTATAGTTGATAGTGCTGCTATAAACATTGGGGCGCATGTGTCCCTTTGAAACAGCACACCTATATCCCTTGGGTAAATACCTAGTAGTACAATTGCAGGGTCATAGGGTAGTTCTATTTTTAATTTTTTGAGGAAGCTTCATATTCTTTTCCAGAGTGGCTGCACCAGTTTGCATTCCCACCAGCAATGCAAAAGAGATCCTCTTGGAACAATCTTTTTAAAAACTTTATTTTGCAATAGTTTAAGACTCAAACAAGTTTTCCAAAAGAGTAGAGAGAGTTCCTGCATACCCTCACCCAGATTTCCACAACAGTATCTCTTATATAACCACAGTGCATTGTCAAAACCACAATGATGAGCTTGGTATGATACTATCAAACCCTGTGCGGACGTTACTGAGATTTTACCAGTTTTTTGTTGTTGTTGTTTTGTTTTGTTTTTAACATGCCCTCAGGTTCAGGGGGAGGTGAGGCGGGAAGGAAAAGGTAAAGATATATAGCTCTAAGATTTTAGCATACGTATGTATTTGAATAGTGGTCACCAGAATCAAGAGAGAGAAAGAGACCTAGTGCATCACCTCAAAGAAACTTCCCTGTATTATCTTTTAACAACAATATGCTTCCTAAAGCTCCAAACCCCTGACAGCCACTCTCCTGTCATCCATCTCTGTAATTTTGTCATTTTTTAAAGTGATACATCAATAGAATCACACAGCGTATGAACCATTGATAGTGGATTTGTTTTTTCCTCTTGGCAAACTCCCTTGCTATGCATCCGAGTTACTGCCTCAGTATTTATGTGGTTCAACATTCCCATTTCCCCGAAACGTTGACATCTGTTTTTAAGTGCTCATAAACTTATAGCGAGAAGGAACCAGGTCTTGATTTCATAGAAGAGAATTATATACAAAGGATGACGTGCATTTAGGGAAATCAGCCCTTGCCTAGAGCACATGCAGATAGAGACGATATGGTTGAGAATCATGGAAACTGTTTAATCAGGTGACCATCATCATCAGCTTTGCACGTTAGGATCTCTGATAGTCTGTGGAGAATAGTCTGGAGGGACATCAGGTAGGTGTATCTCTCCTTCCTGATGCAGGTAGGTAGGTTTCGTCTTCCCTGACAAAGCTCACCGTGGTGAAGAATACCCAGCACCCTCCTGGCCTGGGAAGACTGTGTGGGTGGTGATGTTTGCCAAGTGTTCACACATTAACCATCTGTTATTCCTGAATGAGGAGAACCCATCCTGATCATCATGGTTTCAATTGAGTTCCAGTCAATGTTGACAGGATGAAAGAATAAATATGTTAAGATCTCATTTCCTCAAGAATATGATGCTTTTAGTTATGCCTTATGACAAGTAGGAACGGTTTCTATTTTTTAAGAGTTTATTTATTTGTTTGTTTGTTTTTGAGAGAGAGAGAGAGAGAGAGAGAGAGAGAGAGAAACACAAATGGGGCTCGAGCTCATGAATTGTGAGACCATGACCTGAGCCAAAATCAAGAGTCAGATGCTTAACTAACTGAGCCACCCAGGTGTCCCAAAAATAGTTCCTATTAAACAGGAGAAAAAGCTTATGTGACTAGAATACTGTAAGATAAATTTAGTGTCTAAACTCTTATTACTGTTAAACTCAGTTGCTATTTGTTTTTTGTTTTGTTTTTAATTTTCATGTTGGACGCTTTTGAGAATTTGATTAAAACCATTCCTCTTCAGTGGAAAGTGCCTACACACCCGTGGCTTTGGGTGGAATTGAACTTAGACCCCTATGTGTCCATTCATGAACACCTTTTGGTTTCCCATGGGCCGAAGGTTGAGAATCCCCATATTATATAACTGGAATTTTTCTAAGGAGATTTTTAGGCTGACATGCTCGTTATAAACACTTTGCATTTTTTTTTATTTCCTCAAAAGATACTCTTAATTCTCAAAATCTTTAGAGAAGAAGTTTATACACTGAGTGAAACTGAACAGAGATTAATAAACCAATCTAGATTTTCTCAAAGCACAATACAGAGAGAAGGGGGATAATTACAATTATAAAATTCAACCAGCAAAAACAACCATGAAGACAAAGAAATTGATTCTCAAATTTAAGCCCGTTTCATGATAAAAGAACAACATAGGAAGCTATCCTTTTTTGGCAGGCGCTTAACACATACAAATATATTTGTATTTCTACATCTACTTTTTAAAAAGTTTTTAATAAAGTTGTTAATAAAAGTGTGTGTTGGCTTTGATAAGTATGTTTAAGTTTCATGTTTTTGCATTTCATAACAGTTCCTTGAGCTACAATAATGTGTTCGTTGTTTAGAACTAACCAGGGCTTATGGATGGGAGAAGAGAATATTATTTAAGACTAAGCTAAGTGAATATCTTTGCTTTAAACATTACACAGTGCAGTCATCCTGGCCAGGGGTGAAGGTGCATCTTCGTGTAGGAGACAGGACGTTCCCTTCCAGGGAATCTTTAACAAAGTCTAGAGATACTTTAGGTTGTCACCACTGGGGGTAAGGGGATACTACTCTCATCTACTGGGTAGAAGCCAGGAATAGTGAAATACTCTGCAATGTAGCCCCCTAACAAAGACGTATGGACCCAAAATGCCAATAGTGCCCAAACCCCCAACCTAGAGGGACATAACAAATCCCTATAGCCTAATTTAGGGTTCAGATTATCTACACGATTCACAATCGTATCACTCTGTTCAAGCTCTCATAACAAAATACCATAGACCGGGTGGCTTCAACAGAGGATTATCTCCCATAGTTCTGGGAGCCAGAAGCCCCATATCAGGGTGCCAACATGGCTGGCTTCTGGTGAGAACTCTTCCAGATGGTGTCTTCTAGCAAAGGAGAGTAAGCTCTCCAGTGTCTCTTCCTATATAGGGGCACTAATATGGCCCCGATGGCCTCATCCACACCTGAGTAATCCCCCAAAGCCCCATCTCTAGATACCATCGCAAAATTAAACATATGAATTGGGAGTAGTAGAGGGATACCACTCAGTCCACAACAGTAATTTAAAAAATATTTAAATACTTAAATCAGTAATAATGATACATTCAAGCGAATCTAGAATACCTTGTAAAGAATAACATAACAGGGAGTACCTAATATGTGCACCTTAGTTCAAGTGTAAATGTGCGAAACACATAACCCTCAGTAAGACTACATTAGATTTTCAGACCTTGAATAATTAAGACAACAGAAAGGTTAATTTACCTGTGAAGGATGTGTTGCAAGTTTGTTAAAGCAATGAACCTGAAAAATACAGGTTATCAATCTCAGATTTTTTGTAGCATTTAAGAGGTTTTAGAGTGAGCTGTAAACTTGGATTTTGAAAATTCTCTCCTAAATATTTTCAACATGGACTTCTGGCTGCCAGGCTAGGGGTGGATAGCAGGAAGGCTTTCTTTTATGAATCCAGCTACTGCTTTGAAATTCAGCTTCAAGATTTCTATAACTAATTTGGCGCAGGATTCATATTCCTTTCCTACTTTATGTATGTATCACTATTTGATTTTCCTGTTACCACTAACATTAAAATTTTATAAGCCACCGAACAGGTAAATTGAAAAGGGAAAGAGAACTTTCTCTAGAAAGTGACAAAATAGTAATAGCATTAGGGAACATATAAATTTTCCAGATGTTTCCTGAAAATTTTCTTCCCTGAATATCTTTCTGTATCAGCTCACATCCTTTTGACTTGAGCTAGCTCAAGCAAAACAGAAGTGAGTAGTATGTGCGAGAACACACTCTTATGACGCAGAACGGCATACCTCTGCTTCGACGGGAAGCTAATTGCTTCCATTTTGCTTGCTTAACCTCCTGAAAGAATAGTACTCCTGCCTCGCATTTTTAAAACTGCCCTTTACTCTTAACTTTCCCTCTGCTGCTGTCCTCGTGGCCCTAATGTCCTCAACAAAACCACAGGAAAGAGTGGTCTACACTTCCTGTCTCTACTTTGGTGTTTTTCACTCCACCTTCAAGGCATTGTGGCCTGGATTCTGCCCCTCTTCCCAATGAGGCCACTACTTTGCCCTTTCCTTCCTCTCTTCCACGGACCCTGTGTCGCTAGTCTTCGTGGTCTCTTAGGTCGTACCCCCAACTCTTCATTCTTTGCTTCTCCCTTAACAATAAATGTTGAAAGCCCACAGATTCTTTAGACCGTCCGTACAGCACACTCTCGAATCTCAGCAAACTCTCTTGCTTTCATCATCACCCAAACGCAGGATTTCTCAAACACCTTGTCACGCCATTGTCCTGAGGAGCAGACACACAAGTGCGAGTGACATCCATTCAGTCAAAGGTGAGCTGCTCACATTCGACTCCTCATGTCCCCTCATCACTGCCACCGTGAGCCACTTGCCTATCAAAACTCTGGTTTTCCTCCTACGTCAAAATAAATGGCACCAGGGTAGAGATCAAGACACTCTTGTCATTATTGGGTTCTCACATTCTACCGTATTGCGCAACTTCGTCAAGAGCCTTTTTCTTTTTCTTTTTCTTTTTCAATTTGAGAGAGCAAGAGGGAGAGAGAGCACACTAGTGGAGGACAGGGGCAGAGGAAGAGAGACAGAGAGAATCTCAAGCAGGCTCCACACTCCGCGCAGAGCCTGAGGTGGGACTTGATCCCATGACCCTGAGATCATGACCTGAGCCCAAATAAAGAGTCGGACGCTTGGGGCACCTGGGTGGCTCAGTTGGTTAAGCGACAGACTTCGGCTCAGGTCATGATCTCGGCGGTCCATGAGTTTGAGGTCTGCATCAGGTTCTGTGCTGACAGCTCGGAGCCTGATCCTGTTTCTGATTCTGTGTCCTCCTCTCTCTCTACCCCTTCCCTGCTTGTGCTCTTTCTCTCTCTTTCTCTCAAAAATAAATAAACATTAAAAAAAAAAAAAGAGTTGGAAGCTCAATCAACTGAGCTACCCAAGGTGCCCTAAGAGCGTTTCTTATAGATGAGATAGCAGTGACACCCCCGAGTTTCTCAATACACAACCTGCACAGTGATACAGGGTATGCTGGTATTCTCCTTCTCTCTCACTGTCAAAGCTCAGACAATCACCAAATATAGTTGGCTCCACTTCTGGAATATCTCTTGCATCTATCCATCTTCCCCATCCAACTCCTAGGAGGACCTATAATCCTCTTTTTCCTGGCTATGGATCCAGCTCTGACTTATCTTGTGGTCTGCCTCTCTAAAATCTACAGCCACAGGGACTTTATGGACGGGCGTAAGTATGGTACATAAGCTCTTTAATGGCCTCTCATCACTGCAGATTATGTACAAACCACCTGGCTCTAAGAGCGGCTGGGTGCCTCAGTCGGTCAAGCATCCAACTTTGGCACAGGTCGTGGTCTCACAGTCCGTGGGTTCGAGCTCCCAGTGGGACTCTGTGCTGACAGGTCGGAGCCTGGAGCCCAGTTTGGATTCTGCGTCTCCATCTCTCTCTGCCCCTCCCCCTCCCTCCCTTCCTTCCTCCCTCCCTCCCTCTCTCTCTCTCGCTGTCTCTCTCTCTTCCTCTCTCTCAAAAATAAACATTAAAAAATAGATACAAACAAACAAACAAGCAAACAAAAACCCACCTGGCTCTCAAGTTGTCCAGATCTGGCCCCTCCTCCCCCTCATAACCCTTATTCTTCCTCTCCAGGGTTTGAACTTGCTCACCTCCTTCATTTGTCACAAAGCAAATGTCCCAAAGGCGCCATGTTCTCTCTCTCACCTTTGCCCCATCCTCCGCCTGGAACAATTTTCCCCACTTGCATCCTTCACCCCTGCTTCAGGTCTCAGCTTAAATGTCCCTGTATAAGGGTCCCCTCCTCTGACCCCAGACCAGGCTGAGTCGGCTCTCCTTGCATCTGTCATTTCCCTGTGCCTCTCCTGTTATGACAGGACGGATGGTGTGTTCGAGTGACTGCAGGTTTCATTGTCTGTCACCCAGGAAGATGACAGATAGTGTTCACTAGCATGCAGCGTATCACTCGGCACACAGTAGGCACTTAACAAATCACTGCTATTGATCAAATCCTATTGTTTCCTCAGAAACGGGTGAAAAACACAGAAATAAAAGGTCTAAAGATTTTAGGCGGCTGTAATTTCTAAGCTATTTTCGAAAACTTAAAATGTCTTTTCCTAAGAAAATTCTAGAATACCATTTAAAAATTGAAAATCGTTTCTTTTTTAAAAAGGTAACATTCGCCACCTGCAAACTCAGGTCTGCACTAATGCAAGTTTTTTTTTTTCCTCCTGCAGAGAATCAAGTGACAGTTTTTCTGAGAAAGATAAAGTGGTGTTTTTTTTTATTTCCAAGTGTGTTTCCCATTGAAATCTGTGAGATTAAATTTCCCTGAGGGAGGAAAACCGAGACTAATAAGTGAAAAGACTCATCATTTACAAACGTTGCGAATTTTAACATTTTTACTATAGACTATAGACACCTGACATTACCGTGATACACATGGCATATCCCCCCCGACCCCAGGGGTTGTTTTGTTTCCTTTTCCTGTCGGGGGGGGGGATTGTTCATATTTTGTGACACCTTCCCTCCCTTCCTTCATAAACCATGCTCAGAATCTATAAATAAACAAATATAAAATTGCATCCTTGCTGAGTACCAGATTCTAAAGGGGACGTGCGTGATGCACCTGCCTCCAAGATGTAATAGGACACCTCTCAAAGGAGAACGGGTTCTTGATTCAAGACCGTTGGGTAATTCTTTTGCGCTGCAAATTTGTGAACAAGGACTACAGCCGATCACATGTTACCTAAAACAAGCGTCTACAGTTGCGTGCTTTGTTTGGGTGCTAACATTTTATCTCCTGCATTTTGATGACAGCCTTGTTAGAGTCTCAGCGGGGTGGCAGCTGTTAGCTTGAAGTCCTGCCGATGTGAAGACCGGCTAGTACCCAAACGGCCCCAGCAGTGCTCAGGGGTACGGGTACCCAGGAAGCATCCGGTCCCCGGTCCTCCCCTCTGCTAGGTGTGGCCTCGCCGCTAAGACAGAAGCCACCAGAAGCAGCAGGAAATGGAAAGTAGCACGTGACCTAGAAGCGGGAGGCACTAGGGCAACTCAGTACTCCAGAAATTTACAAAAGGGAGAGGACTAAAACGGGATGAAAAGAATGGGGGAGAATCTTCAGTGTGTAATATTTGCTTTAGCTCGCCAAGAATGTCGGGAGCCCGTTTTCAGGTGACTGGGTCGGCGTACCATAGGCGGCAGCTAAGACCTAGAAGCAACCCCAACCTCAGCTTGGAGACGGGATGCAGGGTCGCTGGAGAGAGATGGAAAAAGAGGGGAGGACGGGAAGTTAAAGCTGCCGGAGGTCGGTGCCTACTTGGTGTAGTTCTACTGAGCCCTCCCAGTAATACTTGAAGGTAGGCAACTTTGTGTAAAAGTTCTTTTTAACTGGTGGGAAGCAAAATTCCTTAAGTTTATCTCTGATTCACTCATTTCCCAGAATGGATTTAGGAAGGGAAAGCAAAAAAAACACGGTCTTTTTTTTGTAACAGAAAACTGAGTTTTTGCAAAATATTTATACCTCAATAGATGCAAGGTGATTTAAACAAATTCAGTGGAAACTTAAAGAGAGCAGTAGTTTTGAGGATAGTGCTGGAAAGAACACCAGCCTTCCATCCGCTGGGTGGGCAGTGATGGTTTTAGATCCAGATGCTAGCTCTTGATGGAGGCCAATGTAACTAATGGCCCCTTAATTTGGTTTTGAGGCAATCCTACGGAGGTACCCAAGTCTTTCTTATTTATTTATTTATTATTTTTATTTTTATTAAATATTTTTATTTGTTTTTGAGACAGAGAGAGACAGAGCAAGAGCAGGGGAGGGGCAGAGAGAAAGGGAGACACAGAATCCGAAGCAGGCTCCAGGCTCTGAGCTGTCAGCCCAGAGTCCAATGCGGGGCTCAAACTCACGGACCGTGAGATCATGACCTGAGCTGAAGTCGGACGCTTAACTGACTGAGCCACCCAGGTGCCCCATGAGGTACCCAAGTTTTAAAACAAGTTCAATATTTCAACAGGTTCAGAAATGGGTTGCTATTAATAAAATAATGGATTCTGGTAAATATGTGGGTAATACATAAAAAAGTGTTAGTTTACTGTGGACTTCTGGAAATATTGTTCTCTTTCTTACTCACCAGACCATGAGTGGTCCTAATAATGGCAATATTTGGCTACAGGATACAGTTATTTTGGAAAACTCAGGGCCCTATGTGTTATTTTCATATCCCCCAAAGCTTCGTAACAACCCTGACAAGGAACACAAAAGAAATCAATAGAAACTGTGTAACGACATAGGATGCAAGGCTCACCCCCACGCTAATCAGGCAAATTTAACTGGTTGGTTGTGAAGTTGAGAAAAAGTAGCTTTCACCTCTACATTCTACACAGACACGTGTCATTCATATACGCATGACCAAGCCTATATTTAAGGTCATTTATTCCTATAACCTGGCTATTTGTGATTTCCAATTGCTGTGAAATTGTCACTGACTATTCCCTCCCTCCTGTTCTAAGAAATCTATATATTAACATCAGTTTTTATAAAGCTAAGTGACCTCCTGAAACTAACTAAATCTCTATTTCTCTTTTAGAAGTTAAATAGATGAGCATAAAGACTTATACTCCCAACATCTAGAATATTTTTGGCATGTTGGCTTCCATTTTCCTTTGTTTAATATAATCAATTATTGAAGTGATCTGTGATCACTGTTGAACAATCTCATTCCATAGCGATAATGTCTCTAGCTTCGTAAATGCTATATAATTTAGTGTTAATGTTAATTTTATTTTCTTTGTTTTTTAAGATATCATGTGAATATATTCTTTTTAAAAAAAAATTTAATCTTTATTTTTGAGAGAGAGAGAGAGAGAGAGAGAGAGAGAGAGAGACAGGGGCAGAGTGGGAACTGGGGAGGAATACAGAGAGAGGGAGACACGAATCTGAAGCAGGCTCCAGGCTCTGAACTGTCAGCACAGAGCCCGACACGGGGCTTGAACTCACGAACTGTGAGATTGTGACCTGAGCCGAAGCAGGACGCTTAACCAAGTGAGCCACCCAGGTGCCCGTATCATGTGAATATATTCTAATGCCATCTTGAAATGAATTTATAATCCATCCTTTTGTGATTTCTCCATCTCTGAAACATTTATTGTGCTTTATCCCTAACTGAATGGATTTCATTGTTAAGTTAGTGTTGCCTTTCCAAGGGTTTCTAGAATAACGCTTCCTGAGCTATTACAGGCTTGGCCATATAAAGTGCCCTCAAGTCACACGCACTCAGGACTTTATAGATTTTGCCCCTAGACCAATGTTGAAATCTAGACAGTGAGACCAGCCTAATGGTCTCCCCAGATGCATCAATAATTTTTTCCTTGAACTTTAATCGCTTAATTTGAATATGTGCCAGTGTTTAGTGTTTTACATCAAGAAACCATGATGGTATTAACTGGCCTATTGATTCAGTATTTCAGAATTTCTAGAGAAAATTAATCTATCTTTAAGTATAGCTCTGTTTCATTTTCTGGGATTCATAATTTAGAAATAACAAATACCTTAGATCTTCCTTATTATTCACATTCTGAGTTTGTTTTCCTGTATGTTTATAGGAAATATGTTCCTATATTATCGCAAATCTTTCGTCTAGGTTAGTAATTTTATATTTCATAAGATTGTCCTTTTCCTTGATCTCATTCATTATTCGGCCTATCATCCTGGTGTTTGAAATCTAATTTTATTTTTCCCTCTGGAAATCTCCCTTTGCATTTCATTTTGCTATTATCTTATTTAAGCTCCTTTTAATATAAATGATTTTACTGAATTTCATATTTGGAAACAATTACGAGCATTTGCCTTCCAAGTCTGAGTTCAGTTTCCTTCTAAGTGGTTCCCTCCTATTCTCCGTGATGTCCATTTTCCAGTGCCCTCTATTTGCAATTTCAGCAGTCTCTCCTGTTCATGATGATTGAAACTGGGCAGACCCAATCCTACTGGTTCTCTTGAGGTGTTGTGCTGACTTCACGACTCTTCCCATCCTACAGCGCACATGTATGTAGCCTGGGGAGAGACTGGGGTACTGCAGATGAGGGAGCCCACTGTGATGGTCTCCTCTTCTCTTAGATCCCCCGGCCTTGGTCATGAGTTTGTTACATATCCTAGATTCGGGTCATCACCATACATTATGCTGTGTTTGTGACCGAATGTGTATGTGTCCATGGGTCATACCCTGATATTTCAGATCATTTCCCAATTCACCATGGAGCCTTGGAGTCTCAAATCGGACAGAGGAGAGCGGCCTTGTCCACTTTCCTCAATTTCACCCATTTCCTCCCCAGAACAGGAAAAGGTTAATCACAAACCTTCAATTTGATTATTCCCAAGTCTGAGTTATTGGTGAGCCCTGCAGGGATTAATAACCTCACAGTACAGGTCCGTGGCACATATGGGACACACCCGTGTTGTATTATCTGCACCTCACCAGAATGTTTTTCTTTCCTTAGTCATACTTTAAAAAAGTTATTATCATCGACATGAGGTTATGTCCCTTCTCTCGTTCAGCTGCTGCAGGTGATATTTTTTTTTCTCATTAACCTTATCTCACTTCAGAGACATCCTTCAGAAATAGCCCAACACAGAGAAGGAACCATAAACCTCGTCTTAAGGATTAATAATACATACTCGGAAATAAGGCAAGGCTCAGTAAAAGCAAACGCGTCTGCAGAGGTAGATTTATGCCTAATAGAATCCCCTTTTTATACAATCACGAAAACTCATTGAAGAGAGCTTTCAAACTTCAATATTCCCAATATTCTTTAAGATGAAAATAGCTGTTTCAGTAAAGGTGAAGTCTTATGCCTCAGTCTCAAATAGGTTCTGTAAACCTGGAGTGTCTTATTGTGATGATACATGTTATTAACTGGTGGCTAAAAAGAATGGAAACTTATGCCAATATAAGCAGCTGTACAGGGATTTTGTTACAGTTCGGGAGTCAGCAGGAATGCCATTTTGTCTGACTTCCACACCATTATGCACGTAGCAAGGAAAACCCATGAAGCAGAGCAGAAAGGCCACAGGGGATCCACACGATATGCATCTTAATATGCAAGGCATAAATCATGAACTACAAGGTGCAAGTTGATATTCACGCATCCGCCTGTCGGGATTGTTTGTAATGACCGGTAACCATGAAAGGTACGTTGCTGGTGACCATGAGAAACATAAACACATGCCCCATTTTGGGTTCTGAGCTGATCTTATGAAAGGAAGAGGATAAGTTATGCCTTGGCTCACCACCCAACTAAGACACTGTCACTACTTGAAGCTTTGAAGACTATCTTTCATGAGACAACATAATCATGTCCAAAGAAAATCTATACTCTGGACAATATTCCTAAAACACCTAGGCAGAGGATCTCAGGGCTCTGGGATCTTGGCTGATAAATTGAGAGACAGTGGGTATAAACCCACTGGACTCAATGTTTCTAATTTTTCATGGGAAAATTACTATACATAGTACTTTATCAATGCATTTTGTGGTTTGAGCTGATTATAAAATGTGTACCATTCCCAACTCCATTGGGTGCAGAATCTCCAACATTTAACATTGAGGGTACTCGGTAATCTGAGCTGAGTCTTAAAATAACACAATACAACAATATGAATAAGTTTTCTACTTGTTCTTTCACTCAACATAGGTCATTACACTTAAGAACAGTAACAGCGTACTATGAAGACTGTGGGCCCTGGGTGTAGATGTACTGGGTTCAAATTCCAGTCCTGCCTGTTATTAGTAGTACGATATCCACAGCAAGCCAGTGGACATGTCTGCTCTTAGCTCTCTCCTCTGTAGGTGATTTAATGTAACACTCTGATCCATGTCTGGTTCATAGTAACATTCAAATGTATCCACTTTTCCGTGTGTCCGCATGTGACAGGACCCATTGTGAGCAATGGGGTTCTATTAACAAAAACACAGTCCTTGTCTCCGTGAAATTTAATTTCAGTGGATTAGAGAGACCACAAATAATTTCTTCTTCTTTTCTTTTCTTTTCTTTTTTTTTACATTTTATTTATTTTTGAGAGAGAGAGAGAGAGACAGAGCACAAGTAGGGGAGAGACAGAGAGAGAGGGAGACACAGAATCCAAAGCAGGCTCTAGGCTCCGAGCTGTCAGCACAGAGCCTGACATGGGGCTCGAACCACAAACTGTGAGATCATGACCTGAGCTGAAGTCGGACACTGAACTGGCTGAGCCACCCAGGCGCCCCTAGACCACAAATAATTTTTCAAAGTAAACAATATGACTGTGATTGGAAAAGAAGAAGAAGAAGAAGAAGAAGAAGAAGAAGAAGAAGAAGAAGAAGAAAGAAAGAAAGAAAAGAAAAACATAAAAAAAATTCAGGCAATGCAACAGCAACTTGGATGTAGAAACGTGGCTGTAAGGGTCCTGCCCTCAACTGGATTATTTAGAAGACCTCTCTTCAAGGCAATGATCGGCCGGAGAACTGAATGATGACCAGAGTCCCCTGTGTAGACCTGGAAGGGTAAATGCCCTCAGGCAGCAAGAATTAGAGGAGGGAACACCACCCAATGGTGCACTGATGGGCCATGTGTGCCCGGAACCTAACATCAGCGGAGACCTAAATGAACAAAGGTCAGAACATCAGACAGTGGCCAACTGATGCAGACCCATAACTTTCATGGTAGAGACTTTGTCTATCATTCTAAATGTGATCGGAAGCCCCGGTGGGCTTCGAAACTGGAGAATGATATTATCTGATGATCATTTTTGAAGGTCATTCTGGGCACTGCATGAAGGGGAGACCACAGAGGAGGCAGGTGTGGAAGCCTGACTACGAGTCAGGAGTCTGGGTTGGAGAGAACTGACCAGAGAGACAGCCGGGGAGAAGGCAGAAAGATGGATGGTTCAGGACATAATGGATGAGACAGGCTGCCCATGGGTGAGAAGTGGAGTCAGGAAAGAGGAACCAAGCTTGGAGTCTGAGAAATTCCCCCGATTCTAGTAGTTTAGATGGATGTAGCAAGAGCTGTGTATGGGAAATGTTAAATATGATGGTCTTATCTGACATCGGAGGAGAGCTATCAGGCACGCAGTTGTCTGTGAAACACCGGGGATCCAGAGAAAGTTGCGGCTGTAGATACTGATTTGTGAGTCACGGGCATAAGATGGACTTAAACCACAGCACTGAGAAAGCAAGCAGAGAAGTGAAGACAGAAGAGAGAACAGGGGCCCCAGGCAGGTTTGGAAGAGGGACACAGCCAGCAGGTGAGACTGGGAGGACACAGATACGGACGTGGGGTTGGACCACACACGCATACCAGGAAAGTGTTATGCGGCAGAAATGCAAGAGAAGAAAACATTTTGGGAAGGAGGTCTGCCGTGTCAACAAAGAAACAAACAAAACACCCCCCCCCCAAAACAAAACAAAACAAAGCACTGAAGATGAAGACAGGGAAGAAGCCATTGAATGTGAAAATATGGAGGTCATTTGAAATGCTGATAAGGACGGTCCTGGATGGAAGAAAGCGTGTGCCTCTGTCACATCACACGTGGCAATGCCTGAATTGCCGTTCTCATTTTACCTACATTTTATCGTCATCAAGTCATTAGCTGCTACAAATGTCACAAGTATTACTGGATTTGTCCCAGTAATAATACTTGTAATCCCACAAGTATTACAAGATTTGGCCCATCTAAATGGGCCCAAATCTTGCATGTATGTAACCTGCTTGTCCTCATCGGTATAGAATTGAATGTACGCTATCGATTATAAACCTCAGGATAAGATACACTGTCGCCTATCAGTTCGTCCACGGATAGCCTTATTTTATGTCCCTTCATCTGCAACTTAATTTTTTGAAGCTTATTTATTTATTTTGAGAGAGAGAGTGCAGGGGAGAGGCAGAGAGAGAGAGGAGGAGAATCTGAAGCCGGCTCTATGTTATTATCACTGTCAGCAGGGGCTCCATCCCAGGATCCCAAGATCATGACCTGAGAGAATCAAGAGTCAGACACTCAACTGACTGAGCCACCCAGGCACCCCTGCATCTTAATTTTATTTTCCTTTCTACAGGGACAGCAACTCAAGTATATTTAATCCTAATCTACTTCCCATTCACTATGTACTTATATATAAACAACCAGCATTCCTATAAAAGGTTTATATAAGAAGTCTTCATAAAAGAAAAATAAATGAATATAAATCTAATTTACTACATTCTATGGATGGAATTTTGTCCCCCCACCCAAATTCCTGCTTAGCCCCAACTCTCAATGTGATCATTGGTTTTCCTGAAGAAATCAAGGTGAAATGAAGTCATAATGGTGGGGTCCTAACCGTAGAGGGTTGGCCTTCTAAGAAGAGGAAGAGAGACCTTTCCTTCTTCACACTCATCCATGGAAGAAAGGCCATTTGAGCACACAGCAAGGCGACGGCCATCCACAAGCTAGGAAGAGAGGTCTCATCAGAACCTGACCTTGCGGGCACCCTGATCTCAGACTTGCAGCCTTCAGAACAGCAAGAAATTAAATGTCTGTGGTTTAGAGCCACCCCATCTATGGTATTTTGTTAGGTCAACCCAAGCAGACTAAGATACTAATGTATATGTAAGTAATGAGCAAAATGTGCTGTTGTTCATGGATATTATATAAATGTAGAATCTTACAGAATTTTTCATTCTAAATTTGCTTCTGAGATAAAGCTATATTGATATGTAGATAACATACCACTTTGGACTATTCCATGATCTCTCAAGTACCACAATTTATTGGTTCATTACTCTGATAGGTCTAGACTTTTTTGTTTTTCATTATTAGACACAATGATGAGATTAGCATTCTTTAGAAGTCCTTTTGAACTTGTGTAAGATTTCCACTGGGAAGGTGAACAGGTAGGTGCCCAGCTTTGACTGGGGGAGTCACACTGCTATAGACCAGATATTCTTTATCACTCCTTTTCCTTCCACTCTGCTCATGAATTATTCACTGAGAGCTCCTCTTGAATATCACGTTGGTGGTAGAACCACTGGGCTCTGAGTTAAACATACCCCCCGTTGATTACATGCTTGAACTTTTCTTCAAGATTGCTGCATTACTGTAGGCCCCTGCTAAAACTTTGTTTTCCATGTTGCCAGTAAAGTTTGAATCTAACTTTTTTTTCTTTTTGATTTTAGAGTTGTCTTTGTTTTTAAATTTTTTAATATGAAATTTATTGTCAAGTTGGTTTCCATACAACACCCAGTGCTCGTCCCAACAGGTGCCCTCCTCCATGCCCATCACCCACCCACCCCTCCCTCCCACCCCCCATCAACCCTTAGTTTATTCTCAGTTTTTAAGAGTCTTTTATGGTTTGGCTCCCTCCCTCTCTAACTTTTTTTTCCCTTCCCCCCCCCCACGGTCTTCTGTTAAGTTTCTCAAGATCCACATAAGAGTGAAAACATATGGTATCCGTATTTCTCTGTATGACTTATTTCACTTAGCATAACACTCTCCATTTCCAGCCACGTGGCTACCAAAGGCCATATTTCATTATTTCTCATTGCCAATGTGTCGTGTCTAACTTTTTAAAACTTCAGCAACGGGAGACCTAAGGGGCTATTTTTATCTTCTCATTAATAAGCGTATAAGCATACTTATCAAGTAAATCAGATTTTTCAAAACATGTGTCATGTTATCTTTTCAGATTCAACTGGATCATGTTGCTCTATCCCTGTTGATTTTAGGAGGTACTAAGACATTTTATATAACAGTTATTTGTCAGTTGTATAACACATAAATCCCTGGTTGATCACTTGCCTCCTTTTGTCTTTAATTATACTGTTACTTTTCAGTTATCATATAGCTGAATCTATAAAGGTTTCCATTTTGTAGATATTTATACTTAATACCATTAGTGAGTAACATATAACATAAGGATGAGAACAAAACAGGCAAATATTGTGTCATTCTTTGCAGGAGATACTGAAATATGTGTATAAAACTCAGAAGAATCAATGGAAAGGTTCATGATAAAATATGAGTACAAGGTGACTATGAAGATCAAAAATCTAAGAAGATGAAGAAAACGTAATTAGAAAACACAAAAAAGTGGGGTGCCTGGGGGGCTCAGTTGGCTGAGCGTCCGACTCGGCTCAGGTCATGATCTCGCGGTCCGCGAGTTTGAGCCCCGCGTCAGGCTCTGTGCTGACAGCTCAGAGCCTGGATCCTGTTTCAGCTTCTGTGTCTCCTCTCTGTGACCCTCCCCCATTCATGCTCTGTCTCTCTCTGTCTCAAAAATAAATAAATGTTAAAAAAAATTAAAAAAAAAACACAAAAAAGATACTAGTTGCACAAACATTAGATTATCACATGGCCAGAAATTACCCGTGGTATACTGGCTCCCCAGAGAATATATTTTAAATCAATTAGTGAAATAAAAGAGGATATAAAAGGGGCAAGGGCAAACATTAAGATATCAATCCTTCCCAAACTAAACAAGAAAATTTAACATGACTCTGGATGAGTCACATTTGGGGATGGGGGAATGAGCAGCTTTTAAAACTTATGACAGTACAGATCTCTATGTATTCATAGACCAATTCTGAAAAAGAAGAAGAAGACATATCCTTCTATATAAAAGATATTACAAAGCCAGGGGCTGGCACTCCCAAAGATATAGGTAAATAGGCCAATATGAAAGGCAAGGAGAATTGGACCTGGATTGTGACCCACGGCTGTCTAGAGCCTACACACCATGAATTGAGATCACCAGGTTGGGAAAAGTTGCTCATCGTATGAAGAAAATAAAATTAGATTAATCCTTCAATCTAAAGCTGTTAGAAAACCCTTCAGATAGAATATGTTGAATGAATATAAACGACAAAGCTGTGGAATACTTGTGAAAAAATATAGGACTATATTTAAAAAAATCTTTCCCCATCTGAAAGTCATAAACAAGTTACAAATCTCAGAACATAGAGAAATTGGCTGATAGTAAAAATGTTATTTATCTTGTCACTTCACTGAGAATAAAGCTTTAAAGGTATCATATTTTCTACCAGATTAAGTAAAAAAAATTAGCCTATTCCTACTGAATGAACTAACGTCAAAACAAGCCATCAAGTCCACTCTGGACTCCTTGACCTTGTGTGGGGTTAGTCCACAGCGACTAGTAGATACCCTGTGCTCACCCAACATTTATCATATCTCATGGACCTTAACGAGTTCTCTCTCCTACCAGACGGTGCTTCTTAACCACGATTTGACCTCCCAGGGGATATTTGGCATACTCTGAAGGCAAGTTTGGCTGTCACAACTCTGAGAGAAGATTCTACTGGCCTCCAGGGGGTGGAGACTAGGGATGATGTTGAACATCCTACAGTGCACAGGACACACCCCACCACAGCAGAGAATTACCTGGTCCCAAATATCACCAGTGGTGAGTTTGAATAATGCTGAACTAAGAGCTCCTTCTGGGCACAGATCGTGGTCTCCATATTTTTATACCCAGCAGTGAACACAACATATTTGAAACCCAACTACATTTCATTGAATAAAGTGCTAAATTAATTGATTTAGTACTGCTAATAAACCTAGTATTTCCCCCTGATCCTTCACAGACCTGCTGTTATCATCATTTACATAAACTTCTTCATCAGATGTATGCATTGAAGTTTATTTCTACCTCTCCATTATCGCGTCCTAGTAAGACTATCACACTATGAAGTTATTCATATGATCATTCTAAAAAATGACAAGGGAACTATTTTGAAATAAACGTGATTTAAGGGTGCAACCTTGAGACAATATCCCACAAACACAACTTTAACAACCTTAAAAACACCTCATAAAAGAGATGAAATCAAGACATCCTTAAAGGAAGAGCCTTTAGCTATCCCCCAGATTTACTGACACATGAAGACCTTCTAATAATTCCTTTATCAGGAATTATTCTTCTGATTTTCACTTATCTTCAATAGAAGAGATACAGAAGCAGATATTAAGTCACTTTTCTACTTAGATAGCTTATGTGGCAAGGTATCCATCCTTACAGAAGGATGACTTGTTTTAAGGTATATACTTTTGAAATACAAAAGGCAGAGCAGAAGTTGATTTTTACATCTAGAATCTCCGGGAATTTTTGTAAGCAGAGGTGTTTTCCTACAAGATTTGGTCTTGCTGTGTGGGAAGAGGGGACAACTTTTTCGATGACCTAAAAGCAACCTCCGTGGCTCAATTATGCCATGATTGGTTTCCCTGGGATGAGGATGAGTACTTCAAGGCTGCGGGTTAGCCATCAACTCTTGCCACGTTCAAGAGTGTCAGTTCGTTTCCGCAGTAGCCTGTTTAGAGACCAACAAGCATTTTATACTCTCATGAACCTCTGGGCACTTAAGTTTACCACTACAGACACCAGTCTCCTGTCTATGAAACAGAGGTGACAGATCGAGAGTCAGTTTTATTGGCGGGGACGGGGACGAGAAACACAACCATGCCTCTAATCCCCTTGAAATACCAATTGCCTGTAGAAGTCCTCTCTCTTGCTCGTTTTTCAAGGTGCGTGCCTTGGGCTGGTGAGAGATTCCAACAAAGTTTGTCCAGGCCATTTAGCGTGGATGATCTGTAGGGCCAGGCTGATGGATGGGAAGATCATTCTCGCAAATTTGGTTTCTGGGGACTTTCCTCAGCAAACTGTGTCAGCAGTTCAGCTGTCTCGCACAAAGGAGATTCATGGCCCAGGCGGGAAGAGGTGAAGAGTGCTCTGGGCAGATGAGGAAAGATCTACAGAGCACATGGGGTGGGAATGGGGTGACGGGGTCTTCAGCAAAAACATCCTGTAACACAGCCTGAGGTCCATTGTGGAGCACAAACTACTCCGGTTCTACTTGTGAGACAAGACCCCTCACGCCACTGACCAGAAGTCAGATGGCAGGCTGTTTTATTCGAGAGAATGTGTTTATGAAAAGCTACATAGGTCAAATTCCACACCTTTTTTTTATCTGGAAAGCTCAGTCCTAGGGTTAGTTAAGATAAAGCCTGACACATCTTATGGTGAATTTGTGTAATTGGAGGTCTGAGGAAAAGTGAATCCTTCCTGCCTTGTGAGGAGCTGGGAGACAGAACTAGAAAGTTCGCCTCCCTGCTCCCGGGAAGTAGGAGGCTATTGTTGCCTACGAGGGAGGTCTCAACTCTTGTGTGAACCATGAGTGGGGATCTGCATGTCTGCATTGGAGTCAAAGCACACCAGCCTCCCCTAGGGAGCCAGGCACTCCCTCACGGGCACAATCAGCCTGCACCCCCAGTCAGCAGGTGTGCTGACCATCGTCAGGAAGAAGCCTGTCCTGCAAGCCTGAGAGGAGACCACTACTCACTTCGGGAACGGCAAACAATAGAAAATCAAGTATCATTTAAGCTGCAACCTCTCTACCAAGTAACCCCCCAGCTCAAAAGTCATTCCAAACCAAGTAATCCAGTGGACAGTTGGAATGAGGTTAACCTCACACATACTAACCAGCCACCTCTTACATAGGCAGTGCACTTATGTTGGACCTGGGACAGATCCAGACTCGGCCCTTGGAGAAAGCCACAGGCCCTCTGGTCTAGGCTCTGTCTTTCCTCTCACCTCCTACCCATCCCGCGTCTAGGAGCACTTCTTTAAAACTCAAAATATGCCAAGCTGTCAGGGGAAAGTCTACACAACATGGCTGGCAGAGTTAACCTTGTCGATGGTAGAATCACTCATATCAGCTAGTCCAATCTTCACGGGCGAAACAAATTTGAAACAATAACATCCCCACAAAAAAGAAAAAAAAAGAACCCACATATTTGTTTCTTCTTCCCTATGGTCATCTCGATACAGGTGAGAGACAGAGACAGCAGTTGACTTCCAGATCAGGAGGGAATTCAGTTAAAGTTAGTGTGTGCACAGGCCAGGACAGAAGGATCTGAGAGGGCATCCAGGCAGACAAAATGGGACTGCTCCTGCCTAGATGGAGTGGCAGATTCCAGTAAAATATTTTTCAACTGACAAATTGCAGAGACACAGAAAACTTTGGAAAAGGTAAGTGCCAGATCGAAAGGGCCTTTGGGGATCTATTGCCTAGCTCCAGCCACCTGCAAAGACTCTATAGAAACTGCGTTAAAGCGGCGTCCAACCCGTGGTATACATTCCAATGAGTGGTCCAGGGAAGAAGATAAGCTTCCGACAAGAGTTCCCTTGCAGCTCCAGAGGAGCAAAAAACAGCTTCATAAAAGTTCCCCAGGGTCTCAGAAGGGCTAGCATGTTAGAAAAGAAAAAAAAGAACATATCTGCCCCTCACCATTGGGATGACGGGTGGCATTTAAAGGATGCTACTTGGAAGGAAAGGTGTGTAGCTTGATGAACTGTGATCTGTGGAGGCTGACAAGCCCTAGGGCAATACTTAAGGTAGCACCAACAGGATGAGTCACCAAGCAAGAGGCTGAGGCCAAAGCGTCATGACCCCTGTGGGTCCCCAACTCCTCTGTGTGATCTCCGCTCCAGCCCTCCCTCTCAGCTTCCCTTTAAGAGATGACAGTGGGAACACCAGGGCTGTTACTATGGCTCCTCCCCGTGGCCAGCAATGCCCCAACTTGAATGTGAACAGGGGTCAGCTGAGGATCTCATGCAACTCAGAGCCTGACTCTGTCATCAGAGAAACGCTCAGAACGTGTGCTATCTGTAAATGACAATGCAAAGCCACTAGTGTGCGCTCAGGCTTAGGAATAAAAACGTTATCAGCTAGTGCCAAAAATGTGCCCCATAGATGGCACAGATGTGCCAAAAATGAAATGAATTGCCCATTGTCTAACTATAATAAAACAATTTCCGCTGAACAAGAGGCATGGTGGCCAAACTCTTTCTCTACTTTGAGCTGACACTTCCATACAGGGCAGAAGGTCATCCACACCCCTCTGCCATCGCACTTACCGGAAACGACTCTAACCACCTGATCACTTCCAGATGCGGCAGGTCCGAAGAGACCTAATCCTCTCCTCGTGAAAATCATCCGCCATGAAGTGCGATGTAAGGTAACGAGGTGCCATTCTACCCCCACGCAACCCACCTGCATGGATAAGAAGCATTTGTTTACTGATGGGAGAATCCACAGAAAATATCCCCCCCCCCACCATCTCAGAAAGAATGCGCTCTCAGCGGTCACGAAACTGAGCCTAGAAGCTTCATTTCCACATCCCGCCAGCTAGTTTTTTTTATTCCCTGAGCCATATGCTCATTTCTTAGCTGAAATACCCTGTGAGTGGTTGTCAAGAACTAAGATTTGCTAAATTTGTGTATTTTTGCTTTTCTCTTAGCTCAGAATTAGAAACATATGTTCGTCACCTCCGCCTATGAATAGTTCAGCATGAACTATTTTTTTCTCATTTTACTCAGAGTAAATCAAATGGATACCGCTTCAAAGCTGACCTGCCAAAAAACGTGACACTCACAACTTATTTTATTAATTGCGTTTATTGCAAACCAGCAAATGAACTCCATTAACTAATATATGGCTGTGCATCTTAGTGCCTTAATTAGTGCTGCCTTCAGGTAGGAGATGCTAATGGTGTCATTAAGCTGTGGAAGCCCCATGAAGAGCCTTCAAGACCCAGAGTTCATGTTTGAAGTAAGGACTGATAATGGGATCTGGGACTTTTCATCTCCAGAGTCCTGGCTTTAATGGGGCCATGGCTGCAGCCAAGAATAATTGCCATCCGAAGACAGCTCCCAGCATGGTCCATGCGGGCCTGCAGGAGTTGGCACCAAAGTTGCTCCTGGGTCAGCCCAGTGGGCATTGAGGATCGGGCTTCGCGTGTAGTGTGGAAACAGGTGCTTCTCTGCAGGGGTGGGGATGGTGAGGAGTGACGGTTGTCAGCAGCTTAGATGTCATTTAAGGGCATTTAGGAAGGCAGATGGCCACGTCCTGGCCCAGAAGTGATGCTATGCGTAGAGTAGTCTTTACAAAATCTGGGACTCATATGTCAGAAGAGTTAGAGAGCAGCTATCCCTGTCCAGGAGTTGTAAAGAAAATAAAGAAGATAGGCCAAATTTCTCTACCATAAACCAAGATCAGTCTCATGCCCTCTCTCCTTCTGTCTGCCACTTGAGGTCACAGTGAGAAGATGGCCATCTATGGACCAGGAAGAGAGCCTTTACCAAATTCTGGACCTGCCAGCACCTTGTTATTGGACTTCTCAGAGTCCAGAACTGTGAGAATAATTGTTTATTGTTTAAGCCACCTGGTCCATGCTTTTTTGTTACAGCAGCCCATGCGCATGAATCCACAATCATCTCAGTAGTTGAAGGGAAGTAGAGATATCTTTTTTTCTGGTTTAGGATCAGTACGCTCCCCTTCCCAAACACACCCCCAACCCATAGGAAGCCCCAGGCGCACTTGTGGATCCCTGGATTTAGGCCCAGTTTAAGATCCAATACCCGTTCTTCAGAAGAAATGGTTGGGAACCACACATCAGAGCATCAACTTGAGATGTGAATTTAGGTGTATTTGGTGTATTCTAATTAAACTTCATATTATTGTGTGCCTGGGTGGTTCAGTTGCTTAAGTGCCCAACGCCGTCAGCTCAGGTCATGTTCTCGAGGTTTGTGGGTTCGAGCCACACATCGGGCTCTGCGCTAATAATGTGGTGCCTGCTTCGGCTTCTCTCTCTCTCCCTCTCTTCCTGCCCCTCCCCCACTTGTGCGCTCGCGCTCTCTCTCTCTCTCAAAATAAATAAATAAACTTAAAAAAATTACATTATCACAGTGTGCAACCTTCTCTAAGATAAGGTCATTTTGACTAAACATCCTATTCAGTGAGACTAATCATTCCCGCCCATCGTGGAGAGAACAACGCTAGGAAAGTTCCAAGGGCTTCGTGAAGGGACACGGTGAGAAAAGCGATTCTGGGATTACCTGTGCGTCTCATCTCTCGTTTCCCTTCTTCTACCAACAGAGGGCCCATCACACAGCCCTGTATGTGTTCCTTGAAGTGTGTGCTGTGCACGTGTGTTCAATAAAGAGGTCTGCACACAAGAAGGTGCTGCAGAGAAGTTGTCCAGGTCAGGGATAGAGACGGAAAGAGATCTGGAGATTTCCCACTCTTGGATTTCCCAGAGCCTCTCCCGTTGAGACATCATGATAACTCCTTTCCCTCTTCACCCTCTGATGCTGTCTTGGGTTGTAAACTATGCAGGAGGTTGTTTCCTAGAAAAATCCACGAACCCAATGACAAATCTCTCTGCAGGGCTCATATGTTGTTTAAATATTTTTCCCTTCCTTGGAATTACTAAAGCACTCTTCATATTTCTCCTGATCACTCAGGGATCTTGGAAACATACGTGGGATTTTAAAACTGACTGCTTCTCCAGGGTCCTAACTGAAACAGTCACAAAGATACTACTTAAAAAATAAGCATAACTGAAAATCACATATGAGGCATCTTGGCAAAGCAGGGAGAAGAAAGTGCCATTATCACTGCTGGAACAATGCCAATGTAGAATTATCTCGCCTCCATTTTATTTCTTTCTTTATATCTTGATTGTCAATATTTATCATCTGGTGAAATAAAAGAGTAAATAGATTAAAATGAGTAAGTAAGTATGTTTTCTTCTTTGGCTGCAAGTTTATAGAACATCTTCATTAAAAATAACTATATTTGAGGGGCACCTGGGTGGCTCAGTTGGTTAAGCTTCTGACTTCAGCTCAGGTCATGATCTAGCGGTTCTTGAGTTGAAGCCCCGCATTGTTCTCTGCTGTGAGCACAGAACCGGCTTTGGATCCTCTGTCTCCCTCTCTGCCCCCGCCCCTACTTGTGTGCATGCACGTGCACGCATGCTCTCTCTCTCTCTCTCCTAAAAATAAAAAAAAAAATCATTAAAATATCATCATAAAATAACTAGATTTGTTATTTACAGAGCTAAAGCAAAATTTCCAATGAGGAGCTTAGCAACTAAACATACGTGTGCGTGAACATAAGCATTTTGAGTCCATTTCAACTCTTTCCAGGTTAATCTGGGGTAAATCAATTAAGCCAGAGTCCTGCTGAGCAAAGTCCTTCCCTCATTACCCTGTTTTGCCTTTTCCTCTTCCGATTATCACCCAAAGACCTCTAGGCTTAAAATAGATAGTAATTATTTTCCACCTTTGCCCCCATTGTTCAAAGCAGCGTGTGATGTTTTGGCTATGACAGTAACACAGAGCTCATTAAATCCACACAGAAGGAAGGAACTCACAAGAGCAAAGATTTTGTGCTCAGGGTTAAAGCAACATAAATAACCTTACCTCCACAAACTAAGAATTCCAGGGCCAATATCAATCTTAACACTAATATTAGTATAGGTAAAATCTAATGATGGTATATACTAATAGTACTATGCCACAAATAAGCAACAGGCAAATAAATCGAATAGTAAATAAGCATAAGCCTCTGTTATATCATGAAGAATATACAAAAAGGTGGCTTTTACAATATGGCTGCTAATACTAGGAAGAACAGTGCTAGAAAAGAAACCCACGGGCCACTCTCTCTCTTGAAGGTGATTACAAAAATTCTGCACAGAATATCAACCAACTAAGTCAGCGAGTTAAAAAGAAACCAATTTGACAGTAAATTCTATTTAATATAAAAAAAGAACAAAAAGTAAAATACATATGACCAATTTGGGTTCGTCTGGGGAATTCAAGTTCGGTTTATCATTTGAAAAATCGTCTACATGCACGCAAGCACACACACGCGCGTGTATCCATGTGAAATGGCACACACACACTCATATGCATATACACACAACATCATTCTCCTGTAGTCCGTTAGTCTCCTTAAGGTCACTTAGTAGTTTTCAAACCAAGATTAATACAAATAAGAAAAAATGGTATGGGTTATTAAGGAAATATTTCCACAACCTATTAATAACTAAAAATACAAATTATTAGACTATATAGTTAGCAACATGTCTTGTGTTTCGAAAACCATATACAAAGCAAAATTATCATGTATATATAATCCTTTGTATATACATAAATGATTATATGCATACACTTATGTGGACACATATAATTTGTATATATGCATATGTATATATAACTGCCAAAGAAAAAACTGGCAAAGTTCAAAGACAGAAACCACACTTGAGCAGGGTTGCCTTTGAGGAGTCTGGCACTGGAGTCGGGCTGCCCCATGAGGACAATGTGCTAAGTGAAGCTTCGCCATGTGATGCAGGGCAGGGTAACCACTCCCCAGAGGACCAATGTCGGGGTGCTCCCGCCCCTACCCCATCCCGTGTTTTAATAAGTGAACAGGTACACAAGAAAAGGTTTGTGACCTTGTTGCTTTTTCCCATGTGAGTATGTTTTAAGATTTGATCCTGAGGGTGGCTCAGTCGGTGAAGCATCTGACTCTTGGTGTTGGCTCAGGTCATGATGTCACAGATTGTGAGTTTGAGCCCCGAGTTGAGTTCTGTGCTGACAGCGTGGAGCCTGCTTGGGATTCTCTCTCTCCCTCTCTCTCTCTGCCCCTTCCCTGCTCGCTCGCTCTCTCTCTCTCGAAATGAATCAATAAAATTAAAAAAAATTAAAAAGGATTTGATCCTGAGAAGTAACGATGTGTCAGGAGTGAAGCACATTGAGGATGTCAGGAAATACTGACAAGCTGTCCTTTGAAGACTGGACCTTTCCATCCCCCAGTGAAAAGACAGTAACTGTTGCCCTACATTGTCAACAAAATTAGATGGTGTCATTCTTTTATTTTTCAATCTTGAAAATCTTGTGGGAGAAAAATTATAGCCCAATGTGATTTTCACACATCCTTAGGATTTTCTCTTCTCTAAATTCCCTACGTCTAACCTTGGTGCCCTGGTCAATTGGGTTTTTATGTTTTTTGAGTATTTATAGATTTTTAAGTATAATCTAAATATTAATCCTTTATTGCTGTGCATGCAGAAAATGTTTCTTAAGTGTTAAGCTGACATTTTAATTCTACAATGACTTTGTCACATTTAAGCATATTTTTATGGTGTCTATCTACCTTTTTTCCATGATGCTTTTTGCCATAAAGGGAAAAACTCTCATTTTGTGATTTGTTGGCAAGGTTATTTCCTATACCAGTGTTAAAAAAATATATATTTAAAAAATTTTTCCTATAATACATTTACAAGTTTGTTTTGTGTTTATCACTTGATTGTTTCTGAAATTTATTTTTGTGATTCCTTTATCCACCACTGATTTGAATATCACCTTTATGAGAAATTGTTTCATATCTATATGATCTCTTAATATTATCTATTGTGTCTCAGTGATTGACTTATGTATTTTTACATCAATATTAAAATGTTCTAATTACCCTGGATTTATCCTGCACCTTGATACTTGGTAAGGCACACTCCCTTATTGTTTTAGATGTCTTTGATTATTCTTGGAGATTTTTTTCCAGATGAATTTATAATTAGATTATCAAGATAAATAAAAGTGCTCCTGGGAAAGTTTTTATCAAAATCTGGTGATTTTATATTATAATTAGTACAGGATTAATCTTTGACTCTTGAGTCTGCCCAAATGGGAAGATTACACACCTCTCCATATATTCAGGGAATAGACAGATTTTCCATAGTTTAATATATATTTAAAAAAAAAAAAAGCTCTCAGCATGCTCAGCTGGGATTCCTTTTAGAAATTTTGTAAACTTTTT
This sequence comes from Panthera tigris, assembly GCF_018350195.1. Taxonomy (NCBI): domain Eukaryota; kingdom Metazoa; phylum Chordata; class Mammalia; order Carnivora; family Felidae; genus Panthera; species Panthera tigris. Next base: position 231,527,105 of record NC_056660.1, read on the forward strand.
TTGATAGTTATTGCTTGCAGAACTGTTTTCTTCTTCTTACACTATGTAAATGGTTATTCCTTTACAAGATCATGCCTTCCATTCCACTCCTAACCCATGCCAACCAACCCAAATTGAGTCTTAGGGGTCAATATGAAACTCACAGCTATACGTCGCAGGGACTTGATTATACTAGGACCTACAGAGAAGCATACAGAAGGCTTCTTCTATTGTCCTAAAAGACAGGGGGCTGTGTTCACACAGATCTGGCTACAACTAAAGCTGGACTGAGGCGGTACAGTTGGGGCACCAAAGACACTTCTCTTCTTCCAAGAGTAAACTTCAAAAACTCTGTTTTCTGGCCACACGCGTGTGTCTGCCTAAAGGAATATTGCTTAGTTGTGTTATCATTTAGTGTAATATCGTTACAAAGCTAACATACCATATGTGGTCTTCCTATCCTTGCTTTTTTCGTTCCTTGATCTTGTTACAAAATTTAATTCACACCATGGCTTACAGCTACTGTAAATTCCTTTTCAGCACTGTTTAATATTCTGTGCTGTAAATCCATGACCCCATTGCCATCTGGATTATTTCCTATTATGAACAACCTCTTGAATATTCTTAACTCCTGGTAAGATCAGCTAAATTTTATATATGTATGTAATCACTGGGCCATAGGGTATGAAAATTTCAACCTTACAGAATATTGCCAAAATTTATTTAAAATACATTTTAAACTTCTTTTTACCAAATTCACAATAGCTATCAAATATAGATTACATTACAGCAAATTATCCTCAATGTTAGAGATTTTTAGACTTCCTAATAAAAAATACTTAAAATTATTTTTAAAATATTTGGTTCTTAGTGCTCAGTATTTTAAATAGTCAGCCCAAGTTTTAAAATACTCTATTTTTTTCCTGGGGCGCCTGGGTGGCTCAGTCGGTTGAGAGTCCAACATCGGCTCAGGTCACGGTCTCACGGTCTGTGAGTTCGAGTCCCACGTGGGGCTCTGTGCTGACAGCTCAGAGCTTGGAGCCTGCTTTGGATTCTCTGTCTCCCTCTCTCTCTGCCCATCCCCTGCTCATGCTCTGTCTCTCTCTCTCTCTCTCTCTCTCTCTCTCTCTGTTAAAAATAAATAAACATTGCAAAATTTTTTTGAATATTCTATTTTTTCCTGTTTTAATCCTTAAGTAGAAATTTCTTGTTTGAATTGTATTACTATTTATTCTTGGATTTAAACATAGTAACATAGAGATCTTGAATTTGCCATATGAATCACATTAACTTGTTGAAAATATCAACAAGAAGTCCACCAATGTTATATTTGATAGAAAACTCTGTACTGGGTTTCTTTGAGAAAGTTTATAATATTTGTGCTCATACTTAGCCTCAAAATTGCTAGGGGAATTCAATACAACACGCTAAATTTTTGAACTTACGACCGCGTTATTACAAATATCGCTGAAGTATCTTGAAATAAATGTCAGGTGTCAATAAAGTTGTGGCCTGTGGGGTAACGCTGTCACTTTTTAAAGATAGCTGGAACATATTTTAATTTTTACAACTTTAGTGTGAACTACCATTCTGACCACTTCCTGCATAAAACAGCCTTTATTTTTGCCAAAGCACATATTAAAATAATGAAACACGTCAGAGTTGGTTCTGCTATTCTATCTGGGTGAAGTGTTCTTATGAAAGCAATGCCTGCTACTTACATCTTTCTGCAGAAGACAGTTACGCTAAGACCAGCAAAATGAAGAGACTAGTGAGTTGTGAGATTTCTACATCATTTCATCCTTTGTTCCTGGTCATGCACAAACAGCCTTGGATTCTCTGAAGGGTCCTGGCAATGACATCAGCCTGTTCACCTCATATCTTTGTTATGATGGCGGCCACAGAACATTTCATACGATTTCTTTTCCCTTGCGTGTGTCCCTCCATTTGTGTTGTGCCAGTTTATTGTGAGAACTGAAAGCACATTTCAGGTTTTAATTCTGGTGACACGTGACAACCTTTCCCTTGATCTGATCAGTATCTTCCCCGTATCTCCTTGGTTTCTGCTTCCTCCACTGGCTTTCACTTGAGAGCCCTTCAAGTGTTAGACTCCCTTTCTCATCCCCTCTCACTCTGTCTTCTGGTCCCACCTGCATGCTGAAGACTCCGTATTTGTATTTTCTGTGTTCATCAATTCAGTTATGAAGAAAGCCCAACTTACCTGCAAGCAATGGGAGAGCAAAGGGGGATACACAATAGCCTGGATGAAATCATTAACCCTTGTCTATGTCAAGGTCTCAAGGTAGGATTATGGTCATTCTTGTTTCATCAGATCTTGAATATCTGTATCCTGCATCCCATAAATGTTTGTTTTCGTGCATAAGCAAAGACAGTTTTTTAGGGCACCTGGGTGGCTCAGTCAGTTAAGCGACTGACTCTAGATTTCAGCTCAGGTCATGACCTTGTGATTTGTGAGTTCAAGCCTCCCATTGGGCTCCATGCTGGGAGTGTGGAGCCTGCCTGGGACTCTCTCTCTCTCTCTCTCTCTGCCCCTCTCTGGCTCGCTGTCACTCTGTCTCTCAAAGTAAATAAATAAACTTAAACACCTAAAAGAATAAGAGAAGACCGTTTTTAAAATGAGGGCAGCATATCATTACATTGCTTCTGGGAAGGAATAATGGGGTTTGAGGTGAGGGGGCAAGTGAGGGTAGGAGACATTCCCTCCCATCTTCCCAGTGAATTTACCGTTTGCTTTTCACTTAGCAAAGAATAAGGAACGATAAGGAACGTCGTCAGGAGTGAGGTGGCTGCGTAGAGGAACACCCCCAACATTTCAGGGCATCTTTCCTTGGCCATGGAGGTCCTGATGGAGGTGAACTCAGGAGGGACACTGTGGGAGCAGGGAGGGTTTGGTGACATCTGGGAAGTCCTGTTGTTGCCACAGCAAGGGTGCCTTTATTCAGGGCATCCATCCCCACTGGGGAGCTTACGCAAAACACCCATGCACATCATTTAAGAGGTCTGCAAACGTGGGGAGCCCCTTGAGTTACCAAATAAGAGCTCCATTTGGTGGAGAGAGCAGTCAGTGTCCAGGTGTCCTTAAACATAGCAGCTAAAACTCTTGGTATGGTCTTCCCAATTTATTCCTTAATTTAAAATGGAAGCAAATGATTTCAACTCTTTTGTATGCCTTTGCAAGACAGAGAGAGAGGGAGAGAGAGGAAGGAGAAGAAGAAAAAGAGGAGGAGGAGGAGGAAGAGGAGGAGGGGGAAGAGGAGGAGAAGAAGAGGGGAAAAGAGAGATTTTCAGGAATTGCTCCTGTTATTTTGGGGCTAACACGTTTGAAATCGGAGGCTACTAGGCTGCAGGGCATAGGGAGGAAAATCAGGTAGGGTTTCTACGTTGCAGTCTTGAGGTGGAGTCCCCTCTTCCTCAGGACACATCAGCCTTTGCCTTTAAAGACTTCAACTGATTGGACGAGGCCCACCCACATTGGGGACGGTCATCGGCACTATTCAGTGTAGTGACTTAAATGTCAATCACATCTTAAAATGACCTTCACAACAATATCTAGAATGGTGTCTAACCGTACAACTTGGCATCACAGCCCAGCCAAGGTGAAGCGTAAAATTAACCTTCGGTCACAGAGACATTAAGTAACTTTCTCAAGGTTGCACAGCTAGGAAGTCCAGGTCATATTTTGAAGCCAGTCAGTCTCTCGTGGGACCCATCCATCCAGCTACTGCACTAAACTAGTCTGCCGTCATTAAATTTTGAATGAGTGGATTTCCCTGTTTTCTGCCATTTAAGGAAATCAAATTCCAAATACCAAAGGGAAAATTTAAAGAGAAACGCTGACACGCATAAAAAGTGAGCTAATCGTGGACAGGCACAAGGTTAGAAGGAACCCAAACAATCCAAAAGGGGTGACTGACAGCTCCCAGCCCCTAATGAACAATAGGTGCTCGGAGTGTTGGTTTTCTTCAATTAAAGACCCAGGGGCAGGAGAAGCTGTGTGTCACAGAGGAGTGACAGATGTGTCGGCCACAGCAGGCAGCTGGGCTGCTGATAAGGCTGAAGATAATGTTTACTGCCTCCATTCATAGGATTCAGAGGGGATTTAATTACTGGGGCCTTTTCTCCCTCTTTGTACATTTCATGAATTAGACATTGGGTTTCGGCAACCATTTCCAAGTCATCTACAATTCTCTGGCCACAAAACCAGCTGAGAACATGTCTATGCTTATCATAAAATGAAATCTAGAAAACACTTAAGTCACCCGATGGCTTATTTATGGTAAATATTTAGGTATCTTTTAACACTATCGTATGTTTTAAATAAAGGCAGTGTAATTACGTTCCAAATCTTCCTGGGGGTCTGTGCACCCACATACTGAGGCCTGGAGAGACACCGGGGATCTTGGTAACTAAACCTCTGCCGAGTCATTGACGAGAAGCGACAGGAGGTTCTGCTGTTTCATATTGTAGAAAATGGAGGTACCGTTGTCAATTGGAAAAAAATAAAGAAAAAAAAAGTTTCCCGCCTGCAATGAGCAACATACACACACACACGCAGCAGATCCGGAGGTAAGCAGTCATCTTGGATCTAAACAATGTCCTCCTCTCACTGAATAAAGGACTTTGTCATTTTACGGTGGACAGCCGGGAACCCAGGAGTTGAAATCAGTGACCCAGGAGGTGAGGTGAGAGAGGCAGCTTTTTGTTGTTAGTTTGTTTTGTTTGTTCATTTTGGACTTTAATGATTGATTTTGTAAGAGCTTCACCGGCTCTATGTGCACAGAATTGTTCAGGACCCCAGGACGTGGAAAGGGCATCAGGGCGGTGTGCACGAGGCCACGCTTCGATGTTGTCTGATACACAAGAGCCCAGGACTTGGGAGACTTGGGGTCTGAGGCTTGGGGCGCCTCTGCCTTCCTGGGGATCCCCCCAGCTCCCACGGCACAGCCAGTACACCTGTCCCAGAGCCTCAGCTCTGCTGGGCCACCCCCGGGAAGACCAAACGTCTGCAGGAGCAAACCCTTAGTGGGAGAGCTGCGTGCAGAAATTGGGCGTCCTGGTTGGGGGCCTCGGGATGCAGGTTGATGAGGGAGAGGGCAGAGGTCCTGTCGGAGCGGGGAGCACAGAGATGGGAGCCAGAGTGGGATGCCGCAGCCAAGGATGGGGGGCAGGGCAGGTGACTTCAAAGAAGGGACCCAGGCCCAGTAGAATAAACAGCTCCCCGCATGCAGCCCTCCCCTCTTCCTGATCTCAAATGAAGCTCAGGTGTCCTGGGACTCTGGTGCCTGATGTATCCCTTCTTCCTGCAAAGAGGGCGGCTCTGGTGAGGGTGTTCATGTTTGAGAGGAGGCTCCCTCCAAGCTTGGGGCTCCAGGTCCTGGTCCCCGCAGGGGTTGGGGGGCCTGGGCTGGGGCTGTGGACCAGTGGTGCCCAGACTGCGACCACCCGACACAGGGGTAGCAGCCACTCAGGGGCCATCAGTTCAGGGCCAGGAGCCCGGGGCCCATCCTGCACATGTCCAAGGGACCATCGTTGGGGGCTTCCTGGCTGTTCTATCCTGAGTGGGACTCCTGAGGCCAGGCCTCCAACTTGGAAAGTGAAAATATAATCTTGATCAGTAATGCAAAGTGTCCTGGGGGTGCCTGGGTGGCTCAATTGGTTAAACCACTTTGGCTCAGGTCATGATCTCAATAATTAGGCCTTTGAGCCCCTGGGTTGGCCAGTGGGAAGCCTGCTTGGGATTCTTAATCTGCCCTCTCTCCTCTGCCCCTCCCGCAGTCACCTTCCTCTCTCTCTCTCTCTCTCTCTGTCTCAAAATAAGTTAATAAACTTTGAAAGAAAGAAAGAAAGAAAGAAAGAAAGAAAGAAAGAAAGAGGAAGGAAGGAAGAAAAGAAAGAAAGAAAGAAAGAAAGAAAGAAAAGAAAAGAAAGAAATGAAAGAAAGAAAGAGAAAGAAAGAAAGAAAGAAAGAAAGAAAGAAAAGGAAGGAAGGAAGGAAGGAAGGAAGGAAGGAAGGAAGAAAAATAAAGAAAGAAAGAAAAAGAAAAGAAAAAAGAAGAAAGAAAGGAAGAAAGGAAGGAAGGAAGGAAGGAAGGAAGGGAGGGAGGGAGGAAGGAAGAAAGGAAAGGAAAGGGTCCCGGCTTAGGCCATGTCTACCTGGGGGTGTGTGCAGGTGGGAAGCAGGAGAAGGGGGCTCATCTGTCTCTAACTGCCCCAAGGCCAGGAGCCCACCATCTTCCTCCCCCTTCTAAGTGTGTCCTCCACCCTCCCCCTTTCCTCTGTCTTCTGTGGCGGCTTAGCTCTCGCTTTCCTCTTGTCCAACAAGAAGAAATCATGAAGGACAACTCAAGAAAGATTCCCAATGTCACAGGCAGCTTGGAGTTCCCAATCTCAAAGTCTGAGAGTCTTCAGGGGAAAATTCCTTTTCCCCACGTGTACCTCTCTCTCTCTCTCTCTCTCTCTCTCTCTGACACCATGCACACATCTCAGTACTCTATGACATTATTTAGAGACTACACTAGACTTCTGTTTATGTTCATCTGGGAGTTCCCAAAATACAATTTGTAAGCTTGAGTTTCATTCTTGTTTTTGTTTTACTGTTTTGCTTGAGTAGGACTTCAACAGATGTTGGTGGGAGGTAACGTCCTCTGGATGCCAGAAACCTCTCCAGCCCTTCCCAGCACATCTGTTGTACACACCCCGAAGTAAGTTTTGGGACAGGAAAACCCTATCTTACGCTATTCCAATAAAGTCCAATGAGTCGATACTTCTTAAACATTTTTATCTCCTCTTAAAGTCACCCCAAGCCTATTTGCAGTCAGTCCCTGGTTGCCCCTCCCCCAGTAACCTGCTATTGTCTCTTAACAGGGTTGCATTTTCTGGACATTCCATATAACTGGAATCAGACCGTATGTAATTTGTTGGATCTAGCCTCTTCGGTTTAGCATAACGTTTTAAAGGTTCATCCATGTCGTAGCGTATGTCAGAATTTCACTGCTTTGTACGGCTGAATATTTCATTGCGTGTATAAACCACCTCTTGGTTATCCATTTATCAACTGATGGGCATTGGGGTTGTTCCCATTTGAAGCTGTTATGAATCCTGTTGCTACAAACACTTGTTCACCTGCGTGGACCTGTGCATTCAATTATCTTGCATATGTAACTAAGAATGGTATTTCTCAGTCGCGTGCTAACTGTATGTATAACTTTTGGCGGAATTGCCTGATGGTTTTCTAAATTTCTGGCGGCTATTGGCATGCTCTGGCTTGTGTCCACATCACTCCTGCCTCTGTCTTCACATGACCTTCTCTCTTTGTGTGTGTGTGTGCCTCTCTCTTATAAAGATACTTATAATGGAACTTAAGGTTCATAGAGATAATTAACTTAAATGCAACTTAAGCATTGTTGGAATACGGTTATTCAAAGTCCTTCTTTATAATCTTTTTAACAATTATTGAATGGTCATGAGCAAAGTCTCTTCTTTTACTCTTGAATTTGGAAATTTGGGTCTTTTTTTCCTTCATCAAGCTAGCAAAAGGTCTATCCATTTTGTTGATCTTTGCAAAAAATGAACTTCTGCTTACATTGATTTTTTCCTGTTTTCCATTCTCTAGTTCATTTCTTTCTATTTTTTAGCTTTATTATTGCATTATTTGTATTTACTTCAATTTCCTTTTTTTGAGCTTTACCTTATATACTTTCTACTCCAGAATTCTATTTGGTTCTCCAACTACCACCCCTCCCCCCGATTTCTATTATTTTCATTTGCTCCTACCTTCCTTCAGTTCTTTCGACATAGTTTCATCTGGTTCTCTGAACACGAAACGGCAATAAAAGTCTTGGTCTAGTAAGTCCAACATCTGGGCATCCTCAGGGACAATTTCTAATTTCTTTTCATACCTCATAATCTATTGTTGAAAATTGGATGTTTTAAATAATATAATCTTGCAACTCTGAAAATCAGATCCTTCCCTTTCCCAAGAGTTTGTTGGTGCTGTTGTTACTGCTATTTTGTTTGTTTACTGACTTTCCTAAACTAATTCAGGAAGGTCCCTATTCCTTATTGTGTGTAACAACTTAAGTCTCTACTTAGTAAGCTTTGTGGCCACCCAATTATCCAGTAGAAATTTCCATACATGCTTGGAAACAGTGAGTCTCCCACCTTTGCTGCAAAGCTCTGTGCACCTGTTGGGGCATGCGCCTTCAATCGCTCCAGCAGGCAGTTCCCAGCTCTGTCCTGCCCTTTAATTCCTACTTGTGCAGGGCCTCAAGAGAAGTTACAGATATGAGATTGGGGCCTTCTCGGGTCTTCCCTACGCATGCAGACAGCTGTTCCCATGTACGTGACTTCTAGTTCCCCAGAAATATGTGAGGCCTTTACGGGGTCCCTATGGATATCTCATTCTGCAATTTTTCCCTTTAAATTTTTGGCTAACAATTTCTTGTTTGCTCCAACTTAGGCAGTGGCAATGTTTAACAACTATTGTCAAAAAATCCCAGGGGAAAAACTGTTTATACTAACAGAACTCTCGGTCAGGAGTGGGTCTGTCAGTTGGAAGGACCCAGGGAAAAGACAGGTCAAATAGTCACAGTTGTATGGCATAGGATTTGGGGGAACTCCAAACTCGATCTGCCCCTTTGAGTGGCTTCCAGAATACTGTTGCTACTGTGCTTCCCGGGGCATTGGTTTTTAAGGCGATCCTGAAGTTTCGCGAACCTAAGACGAGGGTGAGAAGAACGCAGTGAGCTAGATCATTAGGAATATCACTGTCGATACCAATATCCAGCTATTTTCTAGAATAAAGCCTTTTCGATTTTAAAATCGAACCTTTAGGGTTTTGAAAATGTGGGTTTGGGCAATTATTGTTAGTGCTTTGGCTGCTTACACGAAGGAGCAGATTTTGGAGAGTCACTGAATCGCCATTACAGAAGTGGATCTTACGACGGATTTTTAAAACGTGGGATACAAAGGGGCGCCTGGGTGGCTCAGTCGGTTGAGCGTCAGCCTTCGGCTCAGGTCATGAGCTTGCAGTTTGTGAGTTTGAGCCCCGCGTCGGGCTCTGTGCTGACAGCTCGGAGCCTGGAGCCTGTTTTGGATTCTGTGTCTCCCTCTCTCTCTGCCCCTTCCCTGCTCACACTCTGTCTCTCTCTCTGTTTCTCAAAAAATAAATAAATGTTAAAAAGAATTTTTTTAAAACGTGGGATGCATGAAATCGTTTGAATACTACCTTCCTTATGGATCTCCAGCCCAAGAGAAATCAAATACAGATGAAGAGAAAAGAAGAAGAATCATCGCTGTGCAACTGTACATAATGTTTACCTTCCGAACAGCAGCAGGGGACAAATCTATGGCTGGCACTTGTAGGGGGACTTGAAGATTTGCAAAAGCATACAGCTCAATGGTCTTCTTCGGTTCTCTCTGCCAAAATAAAAGCTCCTGTAATCACTGCTCCAATGCTTTTTCTTTTCTCCTTGTCGGTGAAAAGAATTCTGTCAAAAATACTGTAAAACGTCTGAATTCTGGAGAAAGGAAGGTGGCCTGTAATATGTTTATAAAATTTACAGAAAGTAGAAGGAGCCTTTATATCTACAGAAACATAGCTGCATTCTCGTTGGGGAAATTTTTAAATTACACGAGCCATTATTCTTTCAAGTTCGGCAGTTAGAAACGGAATAGAGATGCTCTTTGTACTACGAAACATAAACTTTGTTTAGAATGCTTTATATATTTGTGTTTGATCAAAATTATAGGTATCTGTTTATTTTTTTTCCATGTAATGGATGACAATTCTTTGTGAGTAAAGCTCTTTCAGAAATAATGATTATAGGACTGTCAGATAGATCAACAGTCAAGTCAGCTTAGGAAAAATTCAGCTAATTACAGAGTTGAATCTAAAGTTAAAACCTGGTTTTATCTCACCTCATTTACTGATCAACCCAAAGAATGTCAGTCAGTTGGTGGCGGGGAGGTGGGGGGAGGGGGAAAGGGTATTTTATACCTTTATCTAAATAAGTGCACACGATTCCTGTTTTCCCACCCAAATTTACAGGAAAGGGTGCAATCCCTTCTAAGGCAAAGTGTAGTTCATGCATGTTCCTGGCTGGGAACTTAGTATATTTTCTTTTTCCAGGAAGTTCAAAGGGCTTGCCTCCAAGGCTCTGAAACACAAAAACGTTAAATACATTGATGTTTGTTATTTTAACTGACTCTGCAGAGCACGCCAGAACATCTGCTATTTCTTATTTACATATCTGTCACAGCCGCTGTGAAGGAACTCGCCAAAGAGCAGGACCTCAGATGGGGCACCTTCTCGGCCACTGATACCACGAAAATGAGTGGGAGCGAGATGTTTCGGTCTTTGTTTTTGCTTGTTCGTTTCTTTGGTCTTCTTTGGAGAGGAAAGACGATCTGGCTGGGGGAGAAATGCCCAGAAAAGACTGAAGGCCAGTGGGCACGAGGGAGGAAAGTGCCTTGGCCGCCGGGAGGAAGCTTTTGAAAGTAAACCAGATTGTGCACAGTGCAGCTTCTGCTGGCTGTGTGGCCATGCGTGCTGACGCATCCTGACTTCAACACCGGCTGTCCTGTTCATAGGTCTCCATTGCGGAGTGGGTTGAGAGGCAGGACGTCCTGTTTTCTACTTGGTGCAGGCACTTCTGGGAGCAGTGGATTCTGCAACCCCAGGAGAGCTTGGAAGGTGGGGGAAGGTCACCTGCTCTTAACGCAATACCTTTTTTTGGTTGGCAGATGGGAGGGTCCGCACATTTCCCGGGGGAGAAGAGATGCTGGCAATGTCTCTCATGCTGAACACGTGTCAAGTCACATCATATCAACCGCAGGTTGCCACGCCGCTGGTCCCGTGAGATGTCCCAAACTGCTGTGTTTTGACACTTCATGTGTAATATAAATACCAGTGTTGTATCTTCGCTATTCCCACTGAAAGAAGTAAAGCTCCAACTCACCCATAACTTGGTGCTATTTTTGCTATAGTCATCTTAACTCGGAACCTCTGTCTCCTCTGCATGATTTATGAGAGGTGAACACTTAGCTCTGAATACGCACATCATAGTGCCCTCTTCGACAAACACTGATAGATCTCAGAGAAGTTAGTAGTTGGTAAAGTAGGAGAGAATATTCCAGAAGGAAGGCTTGTATGAGCAGGATAGGGATGGGGAGATCTGATAATATAGGTGGTTTGAGGAAGAGAGAGAACATGGTGCTCGATGTCATTGACATCACCTTTTGTCTGAATCGAGGAGTCTCCTGCCTTCTTCCTGAGTCAAGGTCGCATAAAATAACACTTTCCTATATGCAGAAAAAAGTGCACGTTAAGACACTTTTTCTCCTTTGCCGCAGGCATCTCCCTCCAACTCCTGAGCAGTGTCGCCCCACTGCTTGCTCCTGAGGTCCCCCTGCTTGCTCTCTGGCCCCAACCAGCCAGTGTCTCTGTGCTAAATCACAGCTCTCTCTGGCCTGCCACACCATGACAGGGATGACAGATCTTTGTCTTCAGGAAGGGCAAATTTTACTAAGACGAGGAGCAGCTCTGTGAACAGGTCTCGCAGGGAAAGTGTAGGTGAAAAAGAAGAGGGAAGTATTATTGCTAAAGACAGAGAATTCTCCGGTGCACATGTTGCTTTCCAGTCTTTGGAAGAACAGTGACTCAGCCCTACAAGAAAAAAAAGACTCCAGAAAGACTGATTTAAACACAAGGGGAACCATTGGTACCTAACAGATGCTTTTTTAAAATCTGGGATGAGATGCGCCTGGGTGGCTCAGTCGGTTGGGCGTCTGACTTCGGCTCAGGTCCTGATCTCACACTCCGTGAGTTCGAGCCTGCCTTTGGGCTCTGTGCTGTCACTCCAGAGCCTGGAGCCTGCTTCGGATTCTGTGACTCCCTCTCTCTCTGCCCCTCCCCCACTCACGCTCTGTCTCTCTCTATCAAAAAATGAATAAACGTTAAAAAATTTTTTTAAAATACAATCTGGGATGAAATGGAAGAAAGAACTTTCTAGAAGGTAAGAAGATGCAATGACAATTGAAGCCCTCCCGTGATCCGGCACTGACAGATGGAGGCACCTTCTCCATCTCCCACCAAATAATCCTGTTGTTCTCAGCCGTGGCTCAAACTAATCCAAGCATAATTTGTATTTGCCTTCTTAAAAGGTACTGGTGATCCCTGTTCTGTATACAGTTAGGGAAGATTAACAAAAGATAGGCTATGTGTCCACTGACCTACCATACCTGAGAGCCCCCTGTGAAGACAAAACACCACAGAGGTGCACTGTTCTGCCCCACTGACCGTTGGGGCACAGGCTGCCTTCTAAGGGGAGCAGGTGACGAACTCCTGTCCCCTCCTGGTGACAAGGTGTCTGCAGCAGTGTTTACAAATCTCAGGATATCCCCAGATGTCCCTAACGTGGAGAAAACCAAGGATGGCCTTCAAGTGTCCCAGGTCTTCGGCAGGAATTCAAACTCCGATTTAGCAACTATTTGACTCATGATAATACTCCGTTTAATGAAACAAAAGATTTGCTGGTTCTTTATCTTAATACAGAAAACTCCACTTTCAAAAGATTCTTCATAGTTGCATTTCCCCACCTCCGACTCCCATCATATCAAAGGACACCTGGAAATCCAGTCAAAGGGGGGCTCACAGATGTGTCTTCCCACCAGCGTGACCTCTAGCCGAGCTCCACAGAGTGGATGTTTACTTCTAGCTTTTACTTTGAATACTAAAATCCGCATGAGACGTGATTGAGACGTGGGTAACTAGGTACAGAAATGTCCTCATAATCGCCCGCAATATTGTTTAGCCTATTTTGATCTTGACTTTGCTTAACCAAGAAATACACAGGTGTCCAGTTCCTGAGAGAAATATCCCAGCGCCAATGAAAACTTGGCCAGATTGATGCAGATGGTCACCACAGAGAGCAATGTTTAAAAAGAGCATATCCCAAACTGATTGAATGCTACTGTTTTCCTTAAAGCCAATATGACACTGTATTGGGCAGAGTTTATATTTACGGACTTGTTAAAATATATATTGGCTTTTAAACATTGAGTTTACATCCAATGTATGGCCCAAACAAGAAAACACCTTCTATGGTGTGGTTGATGGAGGAAACTCTTTAACCCTGTAGTTCAGAATAGGCCACCGGTGGGATTGGGGACACAACAGATTATGCGATCAAAATAGTGGTAATCCATTTTGTTTTTGTTTTTGTTTTTGTTTTGCAAAAAGAATGTTGAAACTCTTGTAATTAGACCATCTAACTGGTAACTAAAAAGGCAAGTGTGTTTCCAACTAGAAGCTCTTGGGCACGCAGGGAAGGTCCAGTATAGCCTGCATCAGTGAGGCAGCGTTGGCCATCAGCACGTTCCCTCCAGTGGCGTCCTTCCAAAAGCCCTTCCCCACGGCCCTGCCTCCAATTGCCATGTCCCTTCCTGAGCCACACTTCCCTGGCCAAGAAGCCTGGTTGTGTTCTTCAGAATTCTTCAGTCCACGTCAGTCACAAAGAGATGACCAACCCCCATACCTTGTGGTGTTATCATGAGGAATAAACAGGATAACTCATGAGCAGCTCTTTGTACACCCAAAACTTCTCCCCCTGGACCATCAGGTTCCATGTTTGCCCCTCTGACTCAGCACCCACACTCTGGACCAATTTCAGGTCTCAGCAGTTTTAGCAGCCCTCTGACCTCTTCCTGACAGACATGTCTCTTTCTTCCACCAGAAACGTATGCACCCCTTAAGAAACTGTAGGTATTTCAGACAGAGATAAAAAGATAATTTAGTTAAAAGCAATTTTCATCTTTCCAACAGTATTGAGTTTCAATTTGTCTAAAACAAAACACGAGAAACAAAAGAGGTATTGAATATTGGGTAAAAAATTCATCACCCATTCTGATAACTTTTTTTTAAACATCTTCCTCCAAGAATTGGCATTGACCTCTGCTCTAGGATATATGGCCATAAAACGGTCCAGTCCAACAGCTTTATCAGCACCTCGCGAACTTCATTGTGGAATCAAAAACCTCCATGTAAACATTAAACTTCTGTAGTTTACCTGAAATTTACTCTCCCAGGAAAGAATGAACACAGTAGGCTCTGAGGTCTACCATGAACATTCATGTGTCATGTTCTGTCTGCACTGTTGATGGGCTACCTGAACCTGGGCAGCATGTCTGACTTCTTTGTGGTGTTTCCTCACCTGTAAGCTGAGGACAGCAAGGGTATTTGTTTCAGGGCCTATGTTCACATTGAACTTGTGATCGGACACGGAGCAGGGGAGACAGGGTAACCCACACAATGCACGGGGCACTTACTTAGTCTTGCAGGATGAGCCCATCCCAGAACTTGGGGTTCCTGTTCACATCCTTTATTAAATACCTAACTCACAGAACGTTGATTATTTATTCACCTTCCTGTCTCCGCATGACTCAGTTTCAAGCAGGCGGAAACTATGACTTTCTCCCCTTTGTTCCAGTGTGTAGCAAATAGTTGTCAAAGGAAGGAATGAGTGGATGGATGAATGAAGGTCTCCCAATAAAAACTTTCAGTGCTTCCATAACTGACAAAAACCCATGGACTTAACATAGAAAACCTTCCCCAATTTGTCTTGCAGCCCCCTTTACAGGCCAGCCTTCTCCAGGGATACCTAATTTTACTTAGTCTTAAGACCAACAGAGCTACTCTTGGCTCCCAAAACATGTCTTGAGTTCTTCTGTTTTTGACTATTCTTTCTTCTCCATGATCTCATATCTTCATCTAAAGCAGTCACTTAGTGGGGTGCCTGGGTGGCTCAGTCAGTTAGTGTCTGACTCTAGCTCAGGTCATGATCTCGCAATCTGTGAGTTCGAGCCCTGCGTGGAGCCCGCGTGGAACCCCGCGTCGAGCTCTGTGCTGGCAGCTCGGAGACTGGAGCCTGCTTGGAATTTTGTGTTTCCCTCTCTCTCTCTCTCTGCCCTTCCCCCACTTGTGCTCTGCCTGTCTCTGTCTCTCAAAAATAAATAAATGTAATAAAAATTAAAAAAAATAAAGCAGTCACTTAGATATAGTAAAATACATCTCGACATTTCCCTTAGGAGTAATTAACTATATTTTGGAGATGAAAGAAAAGTCTACCTACAATTTTTTTTTAATGTCGATTGTTTCCTTCACTGTGCAGAAGCTTTTTAATCCAATCTAGTCCCAATTGTCTATTTTTGCTTTTGTTGCCTGTGTTTTGGTGTCTTATTCAGGAAACCATTACTGAGACCAATGTCATGAAAATCCCCCCCCCCCGACACCCCGTTTTCATCAGGAGTTTTGGTTTCAGGTCTTGAATGTCCAAAATCACAATGAGATATCACCTCACATAAGTTAGGATGGCTATTATAAAAAAAACAAAAACAAAAACAAAAACCCCAAAAGACACGAATGTTGGCAAGGACATAAAGAAATTGGGATCCTTGTACACTGTTGGTGGGAATGCAAATGGTGCAGCCATTTTGGAAAATAGTGTGGAGGTTCCTCGAAAAGTTGGAAAGAGAACTACCACATGATCCCGCAACCCTACATCAAAGTACTTTTCCAAAAGAATTAAAATCAGAATCTCATAAAGATATTAGCACTCCCATGTTCATTACAGCACTACTCATACTATCTAAGAATGGAAACAGCCTAAATGGCTTTCCATAGATGAAAAGATAAAGAAAATACAGTGTATGCATATGTGGGATAATAGAAAATACATGTATAGGTCTCTGCCCCCAGTTCCCTGACACAGAGGTCCTAAAACCCCTGTGAGTTCTTAAGTGATCAGATTACAAAAAGCATCTTTTGGTTCAATGAGGTAACTCTGGGTGGGCTCTGGGATGGCTCCTTGGTCATCAGAAAGATTAAGCCATGATTAGAAGCTTGGAATTTTCAGTCTCACCCCCTGCTTCTTTAAAGAGGACAGAGGGGCTGATTTCCAGATTGGTGAACACATCCACACTGGGAGAGTGATGCACCCCAGTTCCATGGGGTCAGAAGTTCCTGTAACTGATAGCCTCCTAAACTCTCCCTATATATCCCTTCCTCTGGGTGTTCATCTGTATCCTTTAATAAACAGGTAAGAGAAAGTAAGTGAATTCCTTGAATTCGGTGAATGGCTCTAGCAGATTAATTAAACTTGAGGAGGGGGTCATGGGAACCTCCTATTTGTAGCCAAATTGTACAGAAGTTGTGGGTAACCTGGGGACCCGCTTCTAGCACATCTGAAGGACAATGAGGGCAGCCTCGAGGGATCGAATCTTAACCTATGGGATCTGACACTATCTCGACATAGATAGTGTTAGAATTGAGTTACATTGTATGACAACGAGCTGGTGTCACAGAGAATTACTTGGTCTGGGAAAAACCTGAACATATTTGGTATCCAGAGGTGAAGTATCTTGTGTGA
The DNA here is from genome assembly GCF_018350195.1 of Panthera tigris. Classification (NCBI taxonomy): domain Eukaryota; kingdom Metazoa; phylum Chordata; class Mammalia; order Carnivora; family Felidae; genus Panthera; species Panthera tigris. Next base: position 231,543,529 of record NC_056660.1, read on the forward strand.
GCAGTAAAGGAGACACACAGAAGGGGAAGACAAGAGGAAAGAACTGGATTTTTTCCCCCTTAGATGGAGAGAATGTAGTTTTTTTCTAATACAACACACAACGGAATCGTATTCAGCCTTTACAAAAAGAAATTCTGCATTATGTGATAACATGGACGAACCTTGAGGACATTCTGCTAAGTGGAATAAACCAGTTATAGAAAGACAAATAAGGCATGATTCCACTTACATAAGGTATCTAAAATAGTCAAATTCATACAATCAAAGAGTGGAATAGCAGTTTCCAGAGACGGGAGGAAAGGAGAAAAGGGCAGCTGGTAATCAATGAACATAGAATTTCAATTAAAGCGAGTTGAATGTATTGCAGAGACCTGCAAAACAGCCTTGTGTCTTATAGCCAACAATAGCATAATATACACTTGGAACTTTGTTAAGAGGGAAGACTGCCAGTTATGTGTTCTTACCACAATAAAATAAAATAAAAAGTAAAATAAAATGTGGATTTAAAAAAGTGATTTGGAAGTCAACCTTGAATGCGAAGATGTCTTAAGAATGTCTCTATTTATTTTATTTCATTTCTTTTCTCCTTTTTAATTACTGACAACAATAATATATGGCAAACGATATAGAAATAAATATAATGTGTTTTTTTAACAAAATGAAGATTTAAGTGAAAAAAAATGTTGTAAACAAATGCTTGGACCACATTTATTTTCTTCCTTCTTGGATTCTCCAATGGGATCCTTTATTTAAGTGCAGACACCGAGTCTATCTTGCTAATTCCACATGCATGCTAGGTTATGACCAGAAATGTCAACAGAGGAAAAAATAAATAAACATCAGCAATTAAATCAAATCTTTACTCTAAACACAGAACTAATCTCGATTTCCAGCTCCGCTTTCTCTGCCCAACTTTTCCTGATCTAATTATATACTTCTGTCTTTGGAAATCAAATCTGTCTCTCTAATACTGTTGTCTGGTTGTTATTTTCCAGTCCTGAAGAGTTCACATGCATTTGGGTCTAAAAAGTCTCTTTCATTCCCTAAGTCTTGGTGGTATCCTAAAAACAAGCAAACAAACAAACAAACCACTTCACATTAGATACTGATTGAGACACTTTGCCATATCCTTACTGAATTAGAGTCCCTTCCTGTAATCTAAGATATTAATCTATAATCAATATTGGAGCTTTTCCATGACTCTGTCGGAAATGAAAAGAGGCAATATTAATCTATAATCAATTTTGGAGCTTTTCCATGACTCTGTTGGAAATGAAAAGAGGCAAATTGGCTGGGACATCAGCAAATCCATCAGGACAACGTAGAGAGTCTAATAAGTTTAGACAGATGATCAGATACTCCTCTTACTTCAATTTAAATTGTTCCCATTGGGAACTGGTACATTTTAAGGAAACTATGAGAACTTAGAAGACTATAGTAGGTGTTCAAAACAAATAATTGAATGAATGAATACAAGTTGAGAGCAAAATTGCAACTCAGAATTGCAAAAGACAACATTTAAAGACAAACATAGAACTTTCCAAGCATCCTACATCATCCTTCAGAGTTATATACATCGGATTTCTTTTTGTTCATCGGAAAACTAAAACTAAATAAAATCCTTTATTTCGTTTCACATATTCACCTATAAATGTATTATTTTCGTCAGGATTGCCCACTTTTCCAATGCCATAGTCTATGGTAACAGCAGCCCTTCATAATACCAAAGAAACTACAGAATTAATTTTTGTCTGTCAAAAAAACTACTGGGAAAGGAATGGTACATGGAGGCCTTCTCATTTTAGAAATTCATGGAAACACATTAAAGGGAAAACAACTCACATTCACAGGCCTGATGACCAAACCAGAGTAACAATTTAAAAAAAAATTATGTTTATTTATGTTTGAGACAGGGAGAAACAGAGCATGAGTGGGAGAGGGGCAGAGAGAGAGGGAGACACAGAATCCAAAGCAGGCGCCAGGCTCTGAGCTGCTAGCACAGAGCCCAACACGGGGCTCAAACTCGTAACCTGTGAAATCATGACCTGAGCAGAAGTCAGACGCTTAACCGACTGAGACACCTAGGTGACCCGTGTGTGTGTGTGTGTGTGTGTGTGTGTGTGTATGTATTTTTTTTAACAATTCATTTATCCATGGGTCAGGGTAAAATGGCTAATTGACTGAACACTGAAGTTGTTATACACTAAATATTCAGGATTTTTAAAACTTCTAGGTAGCTATTGATTATAAATTACTCTAAAGGTCAGAAAAAGAGTATAACTCAGACGTGACTAAATTTAACAACCTACCTGAAGGAGGCAATCGATCGCACACTAACACTTACTACTCTTCTTCCCCATGGCCCAAAACAAGCAGATAAACGATCAACAAAATGGAAGCCAACAGTCAGTGAAATGTGTTTGCAGTGTTTGTAGCATATGTTATTTAACATTCAGTCTTGCCTCTATTTATTGTGTTTTTCCCCCCTAAAAACATCTGTATGATTTAAAAACCGGTTGTTTTTGAGACAATGAACAACTGTTTAGAGAATCTTTCGCAATGTGTAAAAATAGCTACACGACCAAAATGTTCTAGGAATTTTGAAAAGAATGAAGAAATAAAAGATTCTAGGCTGATACTCCTCCAAACGAGAATAAGAAAGCAACTTTTGAGAGTTATTGTCCGTTATTGGCTTAGTTTTGAAGTGGTTATGCCAAAGTACATGTACTTCCCTCAACTCCTGCCATTTTCCAATTTATTACTTTCTCTCATTTAATTTTCCAGTGATTTCTAGCATCCTGTGGCAAATCTTATTATCTATATTTAGAAAATGTAGAAAACATAGTTGAAGAAAAAATAAGGTGGGAACTCTCCTCATCTATATTACTTTAAGTTTTTTTTAGTGTTCATTCGTTTTTGAGAGAGAGAGAGAGAGAGAGCACAAACAGGGGAGGGGCAGAGAGAGGGAGACACAGAATCTGAAGTAGGCTCCGGGCTCTGTGGCCTGACGCAGGGCTCAAACCCACAAACCGTGACATCATGACCTGTGCTGAAGTCAGACGCTTAACCGGCTGAGCCACCCAGGCGCCCCTCATCTATGTTGCTTTAAATGGGAACTCCATAAACAGGTATGTAACACTTGCAAAGATACAGCTAACCGTGATTCTGGTTTCCCCAGATTATTCTTGCTGACGCATTTCTGAAATCCAAAGGTTGGACAAAAATGCAAACTTGAAATCTAAAAGATAAAGAAGCAATCAACCAAATTAAGAAAATGTAATACAGGAAAGGCAATGTAAAGGAAAACAGTGGTAAGCTACATTCATGTCAAATATATACATCTGTAAGTTCTAATTAATTCTGAATGTATTTCAAGGATATACATATACACACGCATATATTACAAAAAAGTAACATTTTTATATATTTTATTTATTTATATATATTATATTATTATATAATTATAATATAATATACTATATTATATAATAATTATTATTATATAATATATTATATAATATATATTAATTATTTTATATATTATATATATTATATATATTATTATACATATATTATATATATTATATTATATTATATATATTATTATATATTTTATATATATTAATTATTATTATATAATATATTTTATATTTATAATTATAACTATAGTTTATTATATAATAATATATTATATATTATATAAATATATTTATATTATATATGACATATATTATTATATATAATACATATTATATTGATATAACATATTATATTATATATAATACACATATATACATTATTATATATATTATATATATGACATATATATATAATATATATAAAGTTTATTTATTAATTTTGAGAGAGAGAAGCAAGAATGTGCATGCTCATCCAAGTGGAAGAGGGGCAGAAAGAGAGAGAGAGAGAATCCCAAGCAGGCTCCGTGCTGTCAGCACAGAGCCCAACGTGGGCTCAAACTCACGACCGATGATATCATAACCTGAGCAGACATCAAGAGTTGGATGCTTAAACAGCTGCAGCCACCCAGGGACTCCATTTCAAGGGTCTATTAATCGAAATATGAATAGGTAAGTTAAAAATTCTAAAAATGTTTTGGGACACAATTTGATACACAGGTTGCAAAATCATTGTCTATGCTGCCAATGTTCTGAGCAAACTGCTTGGAAGAAACGGTAGTTATTGAGACTATAAATTTCATCCTCTGCTTCCTTTGGAGAAGCTCAGGTGCTGGTGTTTGAGGGCCAGATCCAGTGAGTTAGTGTCCCAGGGCTGCCCTCGCAAAGCACTAGAGACTGGGAGATTTGAACGACAGAACTGTGTTTTCTCGGCATTACAGAGGCCGGCACTCTGAGATGGAGGTGTCCACAGAGTTCTTTCCTCTGAGGCTTCTCCAGGAGGCATGTAGACGACCATCTTCTCCCTCCTCGTGTTGTCTTCCTCTGTGAGTGGCTGTGTCCTAATCTCTTTTTTAAGAAGAGATTCATATTGGGTTAGGACCCACCCTCATGGCCTCACCTAACCCAACTGTCTCTTTAAAGCCCCTAGTCCCCCAAACGGTCTGAGGATTGAAGGAGTTATGTCTTCAACATATGGGGTGCAGTGGAGGTGGGGACACAATTCAGTCCATAAAGTCTAGTAACATATTGTTGTAGACTCTGGGTCTGGAGTTCTCTCTTGTCCAGCAAGAGAGTGGGATGCAGGATTGAAATGCGAGGGAGGCTAATGCCCGGGTGGAGATGAGGGCCCCGAGTAAGGGTCCTTGCTCCGTTTTTATTAGGATCAGAAGGCTTACAAGCATGCTGGGCGTGCACAAAGAGACAATGAAACCATGAACATTAACTCATGGGCACAGGGAATAGGGGGTTTGGGGGACATGCAGTGTTAGGGGTTTGGGTCAATACAAAATAAGGTTCTGGTGCTGGGTGGAAGGCTGTTTACAGCAAACATGAGGCACCACCTCTATTTACCTGAACTGTTCTTCTAGGGGACAAGAAAGATAGAGCGCACTACCTCAGGGTCAACAAGGCACCATTCTTTTGCTAATTAGCTGCACTCTGGGCAACTTCACCCTGCTGCAGTCTATAACCCTGTTTTCCTGTTTACCTATTTTGGTCCTTCCTTCCTGTGAAAGCAGCTTTCTGCTATTGTACTAAGTTGGGGGGCACTTCTGCCCTGAATACCTAATCTTGTTTACCTCATCTTGGATGCTTCCATTCTGAGATTTCCTATTCCTATACCTTTGTCTTATACTGGGGGACTTTGCCCCATTTACCTAATCTGTTTTACCTAATCTTGGATGCGTACATCCTGTGGCTTTCTATTTCTTTATGCCTTGTTAAGCCCCATTAGTGCAAGCTCAGGGAATTCCTAAGCTTCTTCCCCACAACATACAAATTTCTAAAATCCTCGATACATTTATTTCCTTTATGTCACTGATCGTATGGATATCTGAAAAATGAATTCACTCATTTGTATATGATAAAAATAAAACTCAACATCCCAGTAAGTTACTATTAAAAAGATGTCCACACAGAACTACAATCTGCTGTGAAGGGGTTATACACGTTTCTCACTAATTTTCATAAGAATACTAGCAAGTGTTTAAGGACGAAACTTGTTTCTGAAAGATTTCAAAAAAATTGGTGTCACCAATCATGTTGTCTTTCATTAATATTCATAAGTATAGTATCATATGACTCATTCATACTTTCTTAGCTCAATAAAGGAAACTGTGTTGGGTAGCTGGGTGGTTCAGTTGATCAAGTGCCCGAATCTCGGTTTCCACTCAGGTCATGATCTTATGGTTGGTGAGTTCAAGCCCCATGTCGGGCTCTGAGCTGCCAGTGCAGAGTCTGCTTGGGATTCTCTCTCTCCCTCTCTCTGCCTTTGTCTCTCTCTCTCTCTCTCTCTCTCTCAAAATAAATAAACTTAAAAAAAATAAATAAAGGATACAAAGTAGGCAACAGCAGCATGCTGTCCTTGTCGTGCTCACTAAAAACAACACAAACACAGGCAGTGTTTCCAGAACATGGAACGCGTATGGAGCACTTCAAGAATAATTATTTTAAACAAACATAAAAAAATGCTAAATTTCTGTGAAACTATAAACAGAGTACACTATGGCAGGAGATATGACAGGAGATATTTCCCACTGGTTTAATTCAACATAACGATTTAAAAGTCAGGGAATTACCGCTCTCTCTACGTAATCATATGTGTTTATTGCTTGAAGAAACAGTTGATTTATCACATATTTTAGGTTGCAAAGATGATTACATTGACTTGGTAAATTTCTTCAGGCTTTCTATTTAAATACGTGGGTTTGTTGTTGTTGTTGTTGTTGTTTTATAAAGAGGGAAACACAGAAAAGGAGCCTGAAGTTGTGTCTGTAGCTCTGTGTGTGGTTAGACAGGAAAAAACAGAAATCAAACACACACACACACACACACACACACACACACACAAACCCCCCCCAAAAAAAAACAATTCCTTAAAGCTAAGAAGAAAGTACACTACAGATTTTGTCCTTATGTGCCTGATAAATCCACTGTGAAGTCTGTGCAATATATACACTCAGAGATTGATGGGCTGGCCCTGCGAAGAGGGAGCCACTCAGGAATGCCCAGACAAGCTATCTCAGAGCATCTGCACCCTCGGCTTTTAGGCTCCTGGTTTATTATAAACATACGCGGATGCCAAAACGAAATTTCAGAACACGCACCCATGCACACACACATACAAACACACAGACAGAAGGACTATATATCATTTTAAGAGAAGATCAGGTTAATTTGAAGGCTTTTGCTCACATGTTCCCATGATGCGCACCTGTGCCCAAACCCGTGTCCCCGTGGACTCGGTACCCTCGCTGTCTCCCCGGGACAGACTCACAGGCAGCAATGCCAACCCAGGACTGGAAAGCTCTGGTTTAATCATGAATGGCCCCATCTCCGTGTGCTTTTAGCTTCCTCGTTGGGTTAGCTTCCTATGGCTGCTCCAGTAAATGACCACAGACCGGGGAGCGGAAAACAAGTTAAATGTATTTTCTTACTATTTTGGAGGTCAAAGGTTTGCAGCGGGTTTCACTGAATGAACATCAAGGTGTCAGTTGGGATGGGTTCTTCCTGGAGGTTCCAAGAGAGAACCCACTTTCTCACTCTTCCAGGCTCTTCCAGGCTTTTCCAGGCTGCCCACATCCTAGTCTTGGAGCTCCCTTCCTCCACCTCCAAAGCCGGCGATGGCATGTCCTGTCGCTTTCCCCACCTCCCTTCCACTGTCCCACATCTCCGATGCATGTTCTGCCTTCTTCTTCCGCTTTCGAAGGCCTGTGTGATTACACTGCATCCACTAAGATGATCCAGGAAAATTGCCCTATTTTAAGATCAGCTTCTTAGCAACATTATTTCACTTGCGATCTTAATTTTCTTTTGCCAGGTAACATAACATACTCACCAATTCTGGACATTTTGACATGGAGATCTTTAAGGTGGAGGGGGGCTTCATTCTACCTACCTCACTCATTTTTAATTAAAAAGAAGTATATTAGTCAATGACCATCATAAGGACTAGATATATCCAAGAGGCAGGGGCCCCTGGGTGACTTAGTCAGTTAAGTGTCCAACTCTTTATTTTGGCCTAGGTCCTGATCTCACGGTTCTTGGGATAGAGCCCTGCATAGGGCTCTGTGGTGAGAGTGTGGTGCCTGCTTGGGATTCTCTTCCTCTCTCTCTCTCTCTCTCTCTCCTCCCCCACTCATGCTCTCTCTGTCTCAAAATAAATAAGATATATATATATATATATATATATATATATATTCAAGAAGCAAATAAGGTCTGGAAAGAAATAGATTACATGAAGTTATTGAACTTTGGTACACTGGGTGGGGTGGCTCAAAACCCGGGCAGATGGGAACAAAATTGATACATGGTGAAATGGAGATGTGGGTCCGTGGCATACAGAACAATTTCAACTCTGTCTCTGTCTCTGTCTCTCTCTCTCTGTGTGAGACCTGGTGTTACCCTTCAGGCACAGGACGAAGTATCAGGTTACATGGCAAATAGTATTCTCCAGGAAAAATAATACACATAGGGATGGTGAGTAAACAGAGCAGGAACAGATAAGCCAGGAAGTTTCCCACAGACAAGTACAGCCAGTCAAAATTAGTTCTACTGAGGTTTTCAAATCTTCCTTGATATCACAAGAAAATTAGGGCTCTAACAAGTAATAGCAAAAATCCAAGTTCATGTGTTACTATTCATTACAAAATAAAATTTCAAACAGTGGTATTTATTTCAGTAGGGAAAGGAAACACACGCTAATCATCCATAAAAAGGAAATCGTGATAAACAAAATAAAACTTTGCAGTGAAAAACAAGGGCGTTAATTCATTGTGAATAACTGTAGTGCTTTCCTTAAAACCCTATCTTTCTGAGTCACCATCTCTTCTATCTGGACCCTGAGGGCTGATGCTGGAGGTCCTGCTGCAGAAACCCTGCATCCCCACAACGTTGCCCTGAGGAAGGTAGCAATGGCTTGCTATTGGCCTGGGCTGGTCACAGCAGTGGGAGAAGGAACTTTTCCCAAGCCTGTTGAGGGCGTTTTCACACATGAAGTCAGAGGTCTTGAGTTCCTTTGGACAGGCTCCCAAGTTCTCTGATCTATTTCCTCCCCTCAATGTTGGGATAATAATGAGACCTGCTCCGTGTCGGCCCCTGGAGTCAAAGGAGGCCAGGTACGTAGGAAAAGGTGTGAGACACTGTGTTAAGGTTTCCACAGAAACAAAACAAATTACATATATAAGTATATATTAACATACATATTAAAATATATATATTTACATGCACACATATAGGAGGCACTTTATTATTGGAATGGTTAACACGGTCATGGAGGCTGAGAAGTCCCACTCTGTGCCATGTGTAAGCTGGAGAATGAGCAAGAAGCTGGTAGTGTCATTCAGTTCAAGTCCAAAGGCCCGAGCACCAGGGGAACCAACAGCGCGACATTCAATCAGAGCCCGTAGGCCTGAGAATCAGGGGGGCGGATGACGCAAGTCCTGATCAGAGTTCGAAGGCTGAAGAACCAAGAACACTGATGTCCGGGGGCAGGAGAAGATGGCCTTCCTAGCTCAACAGAGAGAGTGGAGTCACTGTTCTGCCCACCATTTTTTCCATCAGGCTCTCAACGGATCGGCTGATGCCCACCCTGGTGACGGTGATCTCTACTCAGCCTGCTGATTCAAATGCTGGTCTCCTCCTGAAACCCCCTCACAGACACGCCCCAGAAAGAATGTTTCACTAGCTATCTGGGCATCTCTAAGCCCTGTCAAATGACACATAATTATCTACCACAGATGCAGAGCCTTATACAAATGTTAGTGCTGATTTGAAAATGACACATACCTTCTAGTAGGTAATACAGTTTAGTAGGAGTGTCAGGGCTGCCTGCTACCTCATCATGAGCGTCCTCATCGTGTAGAACACCAGACCCATTTCTTCATGCATCATAACTTTAGATGAGAAAGATTTTCCGTGAAAGGAAAGGATAGTTCCCACCCTTCAATTTCCATTCCCCCACAGGCACATGCTAAAGGCATCGATGGTCCCCTCATTACTGGAAAACCAACTGTCCATATTCTGGCCCTGTGGTAGCAAACCTGAAGAACAATGAGAGGAAATGAATATTTATAAACAAGAAGACCAGGGGCTCACTGTGCATTACAGCATCATTAAATATATTTGCTCTAAACATTAGATACTTTGCAGGTCATTAGTAGCTGTGAAAATGTGAAAAATGTTAGCACATACCCTACAGTACTAAAAAGAGAGTGAAAAGTCATGATTTCCAGGACCCAGCGTTAACCTATGGAAATAAATATGAGAATGTGGTTGTAATTATAAATCCAAGAATGCTTTATCCCCTCACAGTTCCCGAGCCACAAAATTGTGATTTATTCTTCATTTTTCTTGCTGCCTTAAATCTTTAAAAATGTAACCTCTGTTGTTTTTCAAAAAAATGGACGTCTTGGGCAGTGGATTGGGTTCAGGAAAATGGGTCCCTCATGTCTCCTGTTTATATTTTATTTACATCCAGGGTGTAAATAGCCCTTTCAATAACTAATGAAAAGTAATTATTGGATCCCCCAAATCAGACGTTTGAGTTTATAGTCTGGGCCTCGAATAAATACTCTCCAATGATGCCCAGTGTATTGGGCAATGATGCTCCTTGAATTCCCATTGTATCCAAAGATAAGTGATTTCTTTATGATCTTCCTCTCATATCACTCCAAAAGAGATGCCTTCAGAAATTAATCCAAACTTTTGTTCAGAGCCCATCACCAAAATAGCAAAAATGAAATTCTTTTGAGCTGCCCAATCAGTGGTTTGGGAATTAAAATAAAACAATATACTATAAAAACAAACCTAGGAGGAAGTTCTTCAAGGTTGGGACTAATTCTCTAGTTGGCATTAAATTTCCTTGTTAAAGTTGTCATAGAATGTGTTTTCGAAACTTGCTATGCTCATATAGGAGCCTTAAGTTTCTGATTCCTTTGTCAACCATGACTTATCATTGGTCTCCCCTCCCCTTTGATGGGGAGTACAGGGTGAGGGGTGTGGGAGCGCCACTTGAAATGGTGTTTCCCAGAATGGGGCCCATCAAGTACCTGTCGAACTCAAGTGTTGGGGGGAGGGGGGCAGGGAAATCAGATGGGCAGATGGTGATGAAATCATTGCAACATGGGGAGAGATGTGCACCTCACAAGACGATGACACCTTGGGTCTATCTTCACAAGCAAAGCTGGCCTTACTCATGACTTTTTCTCCCTCTCCACTATGGTCCATGTTCAGGCTGGTACAAGGGTGTATTACAAAGAAGGTAACTATCCAGCATCCATGATCCAAGAGACATTTTGCCATAATTCAGTGAATCATTGACAGGAAAACTGATGCCTTGTCTGTCATTGGTTCGTTTGTTCTCAAACACTTAGACAGGTTTAGAACACATGCATTTTAAGTCAAAGCGGTGAAAGGGCCACGATGACTCCAAATGTAATCCACATCTACAGCACAGTTTGCGACACAGCCCCAGAGAGGCTGTCTGGCAGCCTGGCTGGTCAGTGAGTCAAAGCTAGTAGCATGGAAGGTGGCTTAGAGCCCACAGATACAATTCATCTTCCCGTGTCAAAGACAGGATGCAGCTGCCCCCTCCCTCAAAAGAACAGGTCATTTGCCCAAAGCACTAGTGGCAAGAGCTGGTGGTGAAGTTGTTACAGATGAATGAAGTAAGGGGATTTCACTGAATGTCCCACTTGAAAACTCCATGCGGCACGTTTACGTTTATGTCTTAGTTTGATTTCTTCAGAATGAGGAGCTTGGTTGAGGTTCGAGGTATAAATCAGAATTACAGGTTGACACCGACGACCGGAATGGAAAAGTCGCGGATTGGGTATAAAGGGATCAACAAAGCCCCGTCAACCGGTGAGGAATTCTGGCACAAGTAGTGTGCGTCAGGCCAAGATGGCGGGCCAGTATACGCCTGCCCCATTCAGTCTCCAGGGATACTACCCACAAAGACAGACACAGAGTGAGGTTGCTGCCTGTAGCCGAGGTGGGTTCTGAAGGATCTGACTCTAGCTCATTCTGCCACGTACAGTCTTTGCAGCGAGGCGGCAAACCCTTCTTTGAAGGGAGATCTAGGAAGTTCTATATTAATGTTCTCCAGACAACCATATTTACGCTAGGACTCACGCGTGTGCACGGGCACACACACACACACACACACACACAATCTGAAGTGTCGGTTGGCAGACTAGACACCCGGGAGAGCCCATGGTGCCGTTAAAGTCTGGAGCTTGCTTTTTTTGTCCTAGTCAGGCCTTCAGCTGAGTGAGAGACACCTGAGATTATTAGGTTATGGAGAACAATCTTCTTTCTCCAAAGTTCACCTATTTATATGATAATCTCATCCCAAAACACCCTCCAAATGGACACATAAACTTAACCATCAAAAAGATGCCTCTCTCTGTTGATGACCTTCTCAAGGTCTCTTCCTGAGCACTCGTGTCTCGTTCTAAAATGTTTTCCACCAGAGGTCAATCCAGATCTCAGATAGGCTTTTTAGGGCAATGACAGATAGGGCAATGACACTGCCCTCCTCCTCACGGCCCCAAGCACTATTTTGTCCCTGACTCCAACGTACTGGCTGGGCCACTGGGCACTTTTTCTGGAGTTTATACACTAAAACTGATGAATGGCCTGAGAAAACAGTAAGAAATGCTGAGCCAAAGAACTCCTTAATTTTAGAAAAAGCAAACGAAAGAGATAATACGATCTCACACCGTTCAAAGTGGCAGATAAATAATTAATAAATTCTATTATCTATAAAAGTTAACTTCAGGGCTACAGACTTAGGTCCGTATTCCACCTGAATATGTTCGTTTAGAGAAATCGAGAACCCGAGAAGTCAATCATAAATGAACGGAGACACTGAGCAAAGGTTTTAAAGCGTTCATCATCGAAAGACACATATTCTGAACTGCTCTGATGAAGGAAACAGTGAAAATCCTATGGAGGCGAAAGGATCATAAAAAGGGTTGAAGAAACCGAGCGTCTGCAACTAGATCCACACTTGGTATGACAGTCGTTTGTGACCAAAGGTTTCAAAGATATTCAAGGGGAAAAGGTAAGTTTTCTTTTTTTTTTTTTTAATTTTTTTTTTAACGTTTATTTATTTTTGAGACAGAGAGAGACAGAGCATGAACGGGGGAGAGTCACAGAGAGAGGGAGACACAGAATCTGAAACAGGCTCCAGGCTCTGAGCTGTCAGCACAGAGCCCGACGCGGGGCTCGAACCCACGGACCGTGAGATCATGACCTGAGCCGAAGTCAGACACTGAACCGACCAAGCCACCCAGGCGCCCCAAAGGTAAGTTTTCTTAACAAGCGGTATGAAAACAGTGGCCTAGGGAATCCTGCCTTGTTCAGAATTTCGCTTTCTGCTGCTTCAAGTACCTGCAGTCAACCGCCCCCCCGGGGGACAGATGCAGCTACTTCTCATGTACCGTCAGAGGGTCACCAGTAGCCTAAAGCCACGTCACCGCGCCTGCATCATTCGCCTCACTACGTCTCATCACATGGGCACTTGATCATCTCACATCATCACCTAAAGAAGGGAGGACAGCACGGTAAGATTTTTTCAGAGAGAGAGAGAGAGAGAGAGGCTGCATCCACAAGACTTTTATTATATTTGTTATAACTGTTCTATTTTTAGATATTGTTGATTACCTCTTAGTGTGCCTAATGTGTAAATTAAACTTTATCATTGATAGTATATATAAGGAAGAAAACATTCTATCGATCTATCGACCTATCGATCTATCATCTATCTATCTAGCATTTAGTACTAACCATCGTTTCAGGCATTCACTGGGGGTCCTGAAACACATCCCCCACAAATAAAGGAGGCACTGCTGTATCTATACGGACAAAATTTACCTCACATGATATATGTCGAAAACTAACTCAAGATGGGTCAGATACTTAAACGTAAGAGCTAAAAAGTAAAAACATTTTAAAGGGAACATAAAAGAATGTCTTTGCCACGCGGGACTAGGCAAAAGTTTCTTAGAAAGTCTACCAAAAGCACCAATTATAAACATTTTTTAGAAGGCAAACTGTTGTTGGTCAAAATTAATCCCTTCTGCACTTGGTAAGTTACTTTTACGTAAAGAAAGGCCAGCCAGAGTTTAGGAGGAAAATACGTGAAGCACATAAGAGGTAAAAAACTTGTATCCAGAAGGAATACACTGAAGGAATTTTCATTATTCAAAAATCAGAAGAAGGGCGCCTGGGTGGTTCAGTCGGTTAAGGGTCTGCTTCAGCTCAGGACACGGTCTCACGGTTCGTGGGTTCGAACCCCATGTCGGGCTCTGTGCTGACAGCTCACAGCCTGGAGCCCGCTTCGGATTCTGTGTCTCCTTCTCTCTCTGCCCCTCCCCTGCTCATGGTCTGTCTCTCTCTGTCTCTAAAAAATAAATAAACATTTAAAAAAACTTAAAAATATATCAGAAGATAAACAACCAACTCAATTGCTACAAAACAGGCGAGATATTTCAGATGAGAATGGCCAACAAGCATATTGAAAGGTGCTCAGCATCATTAGTTGTGGGAAAACAGAAACTAAAACCACGGTAAGGTAGCACAATCCACCTCTAATGTTAGAATAAGAACAATTAGAATTGATCTACTCCATGTGTTGGTGAAGATAAGGAACAACTAGAACTCTCGGGCATTGCCGGTGGCAATGCCCAGTGACACGGCCAGTGTGGCAAACCATTTGGAAGTTTCTTACAAAGTTAAACATGTGTGTGAGATCCAAACATTTTGCTCGTCAACATTTACCTGGGAGAAATGAAAGCAGGTAGCCGCATTACATGTGTATATGTACATTTGCAATCTTTATAGACAACAACCAGAAATTAATGTCCATCAACTGATAAGGGGATTAAAAAGCTGTGGTATATTGGGGCACCTGGGTGGCTCAGTCAGTTAAGCGTCTGACTCTTGATTTCGGCTCAGGTCATGGTCTCATGCTTCGTGAGATCGAGCCCCGCATCGGGTTCTGTGACGACAGTGTGGAGCCAGATTGGGGTGTCTCTCTCCCTCTCTCTCCCCTTCCCCCACTCATGCATTCTCTCTCTCTCTCTCTCTCTCTCTCTCTCTCATGCGCGCGCGCTCAAAAATAAATTAATAAATTAATTAATTTAAAAATGTTGCAGTGTTCTATACAATTCCACACTACTCATCGATAAAAATGAACTGATACAGATACACACAAAAACATGAACGAATCTCGCAGTCTTTATACTAATATTTGGAGAATATTCTGCAGAGTGCCTTGTATAGGAATACCCATCAGCATTACTTATAATACCCCCCAAACTGAGAACAACGCTAACGCCCATCAGCAGGAGGGCTTAGTAATTCAATGACTTGTTACTGAGTCCTTGAAAACAACACTTCTGGTACACAAAACCACACGCACACGTATCTCACAGACAAATGTTGAGTGAAACCTGCAAGTCACGAAATGTCCACACTGTATGTTTACAGTCATACAGAACTAATCTAAGATGAAAAAGTAAGAATGGTGGTTGCCCCTGGTGGGGGTTGACTGAGAGAGAACAGGAGGGAGAGTTCTAAGAAGACAGAAATGTTCTGTATCAGGGAAGATGCGTTTACCAATCTGCGAAGTTAAGATGTGCATTTCAACGTACGAAGTTTTGACCACAACAAAAAGAGTGTAAAATATAAAAGTCAAATAGTAAGGATTGGGATAAAAAAAAAAAAATAGCATGGCTTCAGTTGAGGTATGAAAGCTGTCCTGTGTGAATATTCTAATATTGGTGCCACGTAAATGTTTGACAGGTGAGAATCTTCCTGTACCCACACCCTACATATGACCTACAACGTGGCGATCTCGACCAGCTTTCACTTTTCTGACTCGGCGTCTGCTCATTCCATTCCTTGTCTTTCGAATGCTGGCTGTTCCCTTCCTCCTATCCTGTCCATTGAAATTCACCTCATCTTCAAGATCTGTCTCAAATATCACCTCTCCCAGGACCTTGTAGGATTCTTGACTCGGTGACTCCTAAAACAAGTCTTGCTACCCATTCTCCAACTTTTTTAACTTGGCTTTTAGAGAAGGTTTGGACACAAGTTTCTCCTTCCCCCCCCTTAAACCTTTGCACTTTCTTTGTAATCAGCTAGTGTGTCTTTTCTGTGTATCCCTCACAGTGCCTAGACGTGCCCAACACATGGGTGATATTTGACATCTGAATGAATCACATGAATGGAATACTCAGTTCTGCTCATTTGCCCTGATGATTGATTTCATCACAGAATATTTCTATCCGCCTGTTGATTTTTATAGAATAACTTTGCACTCATTTCATGCCTTTTCTTTTGCTCACTCTGGTCCCTAAGCATGTAGACTGGGTCCTGCCCCATGTGAGTCTCTTCCATGAGGTTTCTTGCCCTCTTGCTTCACCTCTCATGTCACCTCTCGGAGCTGGTTCCTGGCTGAAGTTATTCAATAGATTAATATTCCGATCAGGGAAAAGTCCTTGGAAAGAGACTGACAATTGGTGTACATATCACAGATCAATGAATTTCCAACAATATATCTAAGGGGAAAATGTGAAATGTGACTTTGGATGGTTTCCCAGAGGAAGATATCAATACATCTCATTTAGCCACATCCCAAATACCGTGACTATTGCCTTGAGCCTCAGAAAACACAAATTGCACACAAATTACACAAACTGGCATGTGGATGTTACACTTACAGACACTGTGTCCTAGGGAGGATGGCAGTGTAGACACCAAACCATCATGCAGTTGAGTCGAGACTGTGAAAATTATTCAGCAACTCATACGTGGTGTTTGATAGGAGTCTGGAATGCACGCAGCTGGCATGTTCTTTTTGATCACATTCCTGAAAGCAGGATCCCGGCCCAGAGGTGTCAACGTTAGGTCACTGCCAGATTGCACGCACAGGCTCACAAACTTCAGCCGTGTTTCAATGCCTTCTGTCCAGGCACAGCTCACAGAAACCCAGACAAAACAAGCCAGTAATGAGCATCGTCAAGAATGGGGTCAAGCGTTTTGTCAGAATGCCACACTTGTGAGCTTCAGCATCCGTGATAGAGACAAAGCACATTGGTACGAGAACCCACGAGATGAGCCATGATCTACTCTTTCCGCAGTCTGGAGGAAAATCACTTAATCACATATGTAATGGGATTAAGAATTCAGGTGATGTGGGGGAATGTAAATCGGCACTCACAAACCAACTCATTTCATTTTGCTAGAAATGAGGTGAGCCTGCTCGGCTGAGAACTGAGATTTTGTTGTTGTTTTGAATGAAAACCTGATCAATAAACTCCTCAAAGGAAGGAGAGAATATTTGTGTGCCTTCCTTTCAATCTGTCAATAGAATCGGCATTTGAATAAACAGATCTCTCCTCAGAGACATATTTACTTCTCCAGGGCCAGGTTTCCAAACTAGAGAGAGAGAGAAGTTCTGGGATCTCAGCTTCTCAGTGTGATGAACCCCAAACATTGCGTGGAGAAGCCATTCCAAACAGAAGACAAAGTGATGACACCCGCAGGGTCTGACATACGTGCCCGACCCCAATCCTGTCCCTTGTGGAGTCTCCACTGACTTCATGCTCAGGGACTGAAGGCACTGAATGAGACTGAATGGCTGTGTAGCCAGACCATGTACAGAGATAGAACTCTGTTGGGGTGCCTGGGTGGCTCAGTCGGTTAAGCGGCCGACTTCGGCTCAGGTCATGATCTCACGGTCCGTGAGTTCGAGCCCCGCGTCAGGCTCTGTGCTGACAGCTCGGAGCCTGGACCCTGTTTCGGATTCTGTGTCTCCCTCTCTCTGACCCTCCCCTGTTCATGCTCTGTCTCTCTCTGTCTCAAAAATAAATAAACATTAAAAAAAATTTAAAAAAAGAACTCTGAGCCATAAACTCTTGTAACCGACCCAGGAAACCCACCCACTACGTGTGGAACCAGCCCAGGAAGCCAGCCCACTATTGCTAGTAATTATCTAGGAAGACAAATAATAACCACTGCAATAACAGATTCCAAGTGGCCAGGACCTGATGAATAGAGGATGGCCTCCCTGATTTTTGTCCTACTTCCAACTTTGGACCAACCACAGGAAGCCAAACGCGTACCCAGCACCAATCACACAGGATGCCCAGCTTCTGGTTAGCCCTTCTCCAGCTTCAGCCTCCAATCCAGGCAACCTTGCCTATTTTCCGTATAAAATCATGTGCTGAGTGGTTATTTGTAGATCTTCTTTGGAGAAACGTCTATTTAAGTGCTTTGCCCTTTTTTAAATTTGGGTCATTTTGTTGTTGTTGAGTGTGTATATAATTTGTAAACGTTTTCTCCAAAATCTGTGGATTGCCATTTCACTCTGTTGATTATATCCTTTGATGCACAGAAGTGTTTAACTTCAGTGAAGTCCAATTTATATAAAAACAAACAAACAACAACAACAACAAAACATCCCTGCCAAATGCAAGTGAGGGTGAGGTCTCCCTTGCTCCAGGGAGCTCTGAATAAGGACCCCTTGTTTCTTCTCATTAGGTGGTCTTTATTCCCACAACTTTATTCGGTGGCTTCCGAGAACTCCCTGCTTCATTCAGGAGAACCCGCCAAAGTCCAGTCATTTTGTAACCTGATGACCACCTCCGGCCACACACATGTCTGGTCCATTTAAGTTTGTCTGTCCTCTTGTCCAACTTCTTGGGACTTGAATGGGCACCAGCAGACTCAATTAAGGTAAATATGAGGTAGCTATCTCCCTAGAGAAACTGTGGGCCAATCAAAGAGCTGTGGGCCACCACCCAATCAAAGAGCTGTCAGTGGCATTGACCCCAGTGTGGATGCACTGATGGAGGGGACGTGAGAGAGCAGGTGCCCTCAGGTCAGCCCCTTCACCCACATTGGCCAATCGCTGCACACTCGACCTAAGCCACATCCAGACCTAGACGGTGTATTAGCTGTGCCTCCATGATCAACTCATTATTTTCCTTTGTCTCAACACTGAGAAAGCACAGTGTTTCCAAGACCGAATTAAATTCATCTAAATAATACAGCACTTACGAAATGGATGAGAAAATATTCAACGTCTGAAAATTAAAATGAGAGTTCTACTTAGAAACAGAGGAAATGTTAAAATTAAGATAATATTCACCACAGTGAAGGAGAGGAGAAATGCATATATACGGTTACAAAAAATTTTAATGTGATGGGGCAACATGGTTAGGTGCCTAAATTTTTTTCATATATATATGTTTTTTGGTCCAGTAATTTTGTTTGGGAAGCTAAATCTAAGAATCTGCTTTTGACAAATTTAAAATATTTCTGCGCAAAAATATTAACAGAAGGGTCATAGGTAGCAGTGATGAGGAAATGCATATGGTATGTTAATAAGTGAAAATGAGCGTGCAAACCTATTTATGTAAAACCTGCACACACTACACGCGCACACACACACACACACACACACACACACACACTTTGGTCAGTAGCAATACTAACCAGTACTGCTCCAGCATATTGACTCATTTACCCCTCACAGTTATTCACCCCCATTTTACATATTAATAGGTGTTAGGTAACTTACTAGAGAATACACTTTAACATATGTTCATTAATACTGTCTGTATTCATTCATGCCAATCTATTTAAGACTATAGTTTAAGGTAAAAGTTAACACTAATGAATCAGAATCTCCTTAGAAATATTTCCCTCTATGACCCAGCAATTGTACTACTAGGTATTTACCCAAAGGGTACAAAAATATTGATTTGAAGGGGCACATGCACCCGATATTTAGAGCAGCATCGTCTACAACAGCCAAATTAGGGAAAGAGCCCGAATGTCCATAGACTGATGAATGGATAAAGATGATGTGGTTTATATGTATACCACATTATCTGTATCTCTCTTTCTCTCTCTCTCATATATATATATATATATATACACACACACACACATATATATACATAAATATACATATATATGTGTACATATACACACGCACATATATATGTATATATGTGTGTGTATATATATATTCCATATATAATGGAATATTACTCAGCTATAAAAAGAATGAAATCTTGTCATTTGCAACAGTGTGGATGGAGTTCGAGTGTATTAGGCTAAGCAAAATTAAATCAGTCAGAGAAAAACAAATACCATATGATTTCACTCATATGTGGAATCCAAGAAACAAAACAGATGAACCTAGGGGAACGAAAAAGAAAAGAGAGGGGGAGGCAAACCATAAGAGACTTTTAAATACAGCGAACAAACTGAGGGCTGCTGGAGGGGGAGTGGGCGGGGGGATGGGCTAAATGGGTGATGGGCATTCAGGAGGGCACATTTAGGGATGAGCACTGGGTGTTATATGTAAGTGATGAATCCCTAAATTCTAATCCTAAAAACTAATATTACACTGTATGTTAACTATCACTTAAATAAAAGCTGTAAACAAACCAAAAAAGAAATATTTCCTTTAATTATAGGTGCAATGAATTCAGACTGGATTTAGCCAGCAACGATTATGTAGTTATTTAATTTCATAATGAACACTATTGTTTCCTAGCAAGAGGTTTTAAGGGATCATATTAATAACAGAAATCCTCCAAAATAATTATTGACCTCTACATTATTGTGGTAAACTAGCAAATATATTATTTAAACACTGCTCTGATGTTCATTTCCAATTACCAGGTAAGCATATTGTATATTTTTTATGAAGTTAAATGCTTTTGTTTTGACTAAGATCCCAATTCTTCTTTCTTGTCTTCTTTTCACATCTGATTTGTATCTCATTTAGTTCAGTGGTCTATCAAACGGATAAAACAACTCAAAGCCAAGAAGATGCTTCAAAATATCTGTAACATTTGATAGATGTCAATGTTATATATTAGCGATACCAAAAATATTTTACATAAGTTAAATGCTGCTGCAACCTTTTAAATTGATTTTGTAGTTATTCCAAAGGAGCATGTAATGATCCAACAATGTTGCCAGGGGTCATGCTGAACGGGAGACCTAGAAGGTTAAGGGTCGTGGCCCCTCCTCTGTGTTTCTGCAAAATGTGAAACTTGTTCTGAGCTTGAAAAGTCATGTTCAGGACTAGGAACAAACAAGCAGAAGTTGCTGAGTTCTGCATATGCTCTGATAGAAGTCGGTAACAAATTGATATTGTACCCTCATCACATATTGAAAAAGTGAGAATTTAAATGACTCCTGTGACATCAGTCCCTGAGAAGGCCACCATCGTCAAATGCCACAGGGGACCAGAATTTAATGGAACCAGTCCTTGTGCTTGGGTCAGATGGTGTTTGACAATGGAGTTATGGGGCAGGGCAATGTTATCACCCTTTTTGGTAAATGTAGCTTGACAGCTTCCCCCTGCCCACTGGGGAGCTCTGCCTTGTGCAGACATCGTCTGGATTCCATGTCCCCAGGATTCCATGTTCCATCTTCCTGGAATCCATGTCCCCAGGATTTTGTGTAGGAGTTGGCTATAATGATGCCACTGATTTGATACAATCTGGTCAACATTAAATACAATTTGCATTTTTATTTATTTATTTATTATTTATTTATTTGTATTTTTTAATGTTTATTTAGTTTTGAAAGACAGAGACAGACAGAGAGAGAGAGAAAGAGAGACAGAGAGAGAGAGAGAGAGCGTGAGTGGGGAAGGGGCAAAGAGAGAGGGAGACACAGAACCGGAAGCAGGCTCCAGGCTCTGAGCCAACAGCACAGAGCCCGACGCGGGGCCAGAACTCACGAGGCTAGAAATCTTGAGCTGTGAGATCATGACCTGAGCTGAAGTCGGACACTCAACTGACTGAGCCACCCAGGTGCCTCACAATTTTTTTTTTTTAAGTATAGCTTTAACTATAAACATGAAAGTATGCATTTAGCCGCAATTGAGTTTTCCTGCAGAATTCTCAGAATACATTTTCTTCTATTATAGGTCTCTAGAAAATTATATGTCACATTCTTAAATTTGAGTATACCGCATGTCATGGGTGACCCCAAATAAATCTCAGAGCGTATTTAAAAATGACACTGTCAGTTTAAATATATATACTGTTTTTATAATCATAAAAAGTCACTTTATTCTGGGCTTGATATTTCTCTTTTATAATAGAGGAGTGTAAGAGGATAATATCTCATTCCTTCTTTGAGGTTTTCTAGATCTGACTGTGAAAGAAAGAATGCAGGAGACAGAGAGAGGAAGAAAGGAAGGGAAAAATGAAGGAAGGAACGAAGGAAGGAAGGAACGAAGGAAAGAAGGTAGTTCAATGCCCTGTAGTTACAGAGTATCTCCAATTGTTAAATTTTAATTTGCTCAGTGAATGACATAGAAGTTGATTAGATATCCTTCCTAATTTTTTTCAGCATTTTTCATTTAATTCATTTGCATAAAATGAGGTAAGAAAAACTGGCTAACCTTTCTTATTCCTTAAGGAAATTTTATGGTTAGTTTACAGGACCCCAGGGCAGATGTTAATATTAAGTAATGAGAGCATATGGTACAA
Organism: Panthera tigris; assembly: GCF_018350195.1. NCBI lineage: Eukaryota > Metazoa > Chordata > Mammalia > Carnivora > Felidae > Panthera > Panthera tigris. Next base: position 231,565,703 of record NC_056660.1, read on the forward strand.
AGACTGATTCATTGTGAACTACGTATCATAGCATCACTGGGAAATTTAAAAAAACAAAAGAATCCATGCAATAATTTTCAAGCCGTACTCTTAATAGTGCCAGAATCTCTTAAGCCTTACACTGTTTGATTTATCCTCAGATTCTCTTTCCAATTAAACATACTGATAGTTGGAATTTTAAAAAGCCTCAGAGAATAGGAAATGCTCTTGTCTTTAACATAATTTTAAATGCAGACATCCTGATTTACCAGTTACCACTAATGCCTTCCTAAGATCAAACACATTGCACTTTTGACTAAAAAAGGAGTCGTTTCACAAAGCTGCTATGCAAAACTCAAGAACAATTACCACCAAGAAATATAGACTTGAGACCAGACAGCAGTAAAGTTCGCAGAAGATTTCTCTCCTTTGGAGACCTACAGGAGATTACAGAGGAGCAGGGACAGAAGCAATGATTTAGGATCCCCACCCTCAATCTACCCGCCTCCAGAAATGGTTCCTTAATAAATATGGGAGCTGAAACTACGGTTTGCATAACATTCCGTTGTTAGGACTTATCGTTATCAATCTGCATCTTTTTGAAATATCCTGCAGTCTGAAGAGGGTTACAATTCAGTCGTTATTTTACAGTGTACTACCACCGCAGGAAATCAAGGCTGCCTTTTAGGGGTTCCATCTGCTAGCATATCATTTAGTTGTGCCAAAACACCCACATAGTTAGCGTATACGCTCTTCTCCAAGAAATCTGCCACCTTGTGTTTGCGTTTGCATCCCTAGAAATAAGCCCGGTGTCTAGTAAGGAGCTGGTGGCCGACAAATCTCTGCGTAATGGTGGTTTTTGAAGAGAAGGTGTATTAGATTCCTAGGCTGCCGGATGCCTTAAATGAGAGAAGCTTATTGTCTTACAGTTCTTGAAGCTAGACATCCAAAATCGAGATGTCAGCAGGACCACACTCCCTCTGAACCCTGCAGGGAAGAATCTTTCCTGGACTTTTTTTAGGTGCTGGCGGGTACTGTTAATGTCCTTAGCTTGTAGCTTTATCAGACCTAATCCCTGCCGCCTGTCATCCCAGGTCTGTGTGTGTGTGTGTGTGTGTGTGTGTGTATGTGAGTGAGTTTCCCTCTGCTTATAAGGACACCAGTTGTATTGTATTAGGGCCCACCCTAAAAACCTCATCTTGATTACAACGGAAAGGATCCGGCTTCCAAATAAGGTCACATTCACAGGTTCTGGGGTTCAGGGCTTCGATTTCTTTTGGGGAGGACAACATTCCTCCCATAACACGAAGCACCGTGTCCCACACGTTTGTTGTATCTCCCTGGTACTGAGAGACTAAGAGAAAAATTACCAGGTGTACTCACAACAGCAAAGAAAAGGCCTCCTCCCTCCCCCCCCCTCCCCCCCCCCCCCCACCATTCCGGAAACCAGCCAGGGCGTGCCCGGTTGTAGTCTGACATAAAGTCGGGAACCAATCAAGTTCTGCTGAGTGGTTTGAAATAAAGGCGGGGACCAATCGAGTTCTGCTGGGCGTTCAAATTTAAATGTCAACCAATAACAGCTCTGTAACCTCAAAAAATCCCTAACTTGTTTGTGCCTGTCTATAAAAGAAGCTGTAAGATCCTTGTTCGGGGCCTCTTAGCGTCACCGGCAACGAGTGCGCGGAGGACCGGGTTCGAACTTGCAATAAACGACCCTTGCCGCTTGGCTTTGACTCTGGACTCTGGTGGTTTGTTTTTGGGGGGGGTCTCTCGAATCGGGGCATATCAGTGCCAAGTAATATCGTGAGCACCTACCTGCCTCCCAGAAACGTGCTGGCTAATTGCTGGATCTGTACACTCTTACTGTGTTATGAATCTTTGTTTGCTAAAATGCAAAGAAAAGAGTACGTCCTCCATGCTGCAGCTCATCATCAGGCCGGCTGTACCCACTTGCCGTTCAGGCAGAGCGATGGCTGTAGCTTCTGCCTCAGTTCCTTGGGAAGACACGTAGAGAAGACCATCGTCTTCTCCCAAGACAAAAGTTGGGACAGTCGTCCCCGAAAACCCCAACTTCAACCATTTCTATTGCAAGAGGTTGTCCATGAGATGCACCTCAAATGCTGAACGATGGGAACCGCTGGTTAATTTTGTTGATGCAGAAGATGATATAAATTGGGACGTCCCCTACAAATGTGGAATGTGCCTGTCTTTAGGATTGAAAAATGTAAATATTTTCATCAGCAACTAAGAAGCATCTGGACTCAGCTAAAAATGAATGAATTCCCGTAAGCCTAAAAGGAATCGCTAAGGATGTTTCCGTTCTTACGTTCCAAAATCTTCTTGGAGCAAGATAATTTATATAATTATAATACGTGGTTATATATACTATACATAATTTATACACGTGGATGGACCTGGAGGGTACTATGCTAGGTGAAATAAGTCGGTCAGAGAAAGACAAACACCATATGATTTCGTTCCTATGTGAAATTTAAGAAACAAAACAGGTGAACAAAAGGGGAAGAGAAGAGAGGGGCGAACCAGAAAACAGACTCTTAAAGGTAGAGAACAAACTGAAGGTTGATGGAGAGAAGTGGGTGGGGGATGGGCTAGATGGGTGGTGGGTGTTAGGGAATGCACTTGTTATGATGAGCCCTTGCTGTTGTATGTAAGGGACGAATCACTAAATTTTACATTTGAAACTAATATTACACCATATGCTAACTAACTGGAATTTAAGTTAAAACTTGAAAAAGGAAAAAAAAAAAAACCATAGAGGTGGCTTTTTAAAATGTGGCTTCATGAAAATAGCGCTCAGGGATTTAAGTATCCCCAATGTGGCTATTGCAATTGTACCTATTAGAATATAATTTTCTAATGAAATAGGAGATACACGTGAAATGGGCTCAGATGAAACGTGGAGTCGATGAAGCGTTCAACATTGGTCACGTATTAATCATGGTGTAGAAATACACTTAATTATGCAACGGACATATGGAGCGGTCCACATTCACAGACTACGCTAAGGAGAATGGGAGTTCTATAAAGTCCCCAGGAGAGGTGGCAGATTTTCAGCGACCCGTGGAAACTCTTTCCTCTGGACTCCTGAAGACTCAGTGGAGGGAGGTTTGTGGGGAGTGGGAGGTGCAGGCCGTGGCTGCGGAGAAAAGCAAAGTTAACTGACCCCAGGAGAAATGGTTTCCGTGACCTGGGCCACTCAACCACACGCCCCCAGAGGTGAGGTCTAGAGCTCGGCCATCTGTGCAGAGGCACGGGAATTTCCGGACTGAACAGTGATTTATTTTAAAAGTCAACTAATTTAAAAAATATTTAAAATTATTTAAAATTTTGTATTGAATAAATGCTCAACTAGAACTTGTATAGCCGGAATTCCATGGCAGAATAATGTGGTCAACATGCCACTTGTACATCCTGCCTTCCCAAACCCATGCTTCAGAAGAACATTGGTTTTGGAATCAGAAAAAAACATCATAGTGAAAGACCCCAGGGAAGAGGCCATAACAGTGCCGTGACATTCCCGTGTAATTAATGAATCCCTTCCTTTAAAAGGACTCCAGGCTTCCTAGACAAGGATGGAAAACCAGATCCACATATTAGAGCTTTCATTCTCTCCCGTATTTCCTACTCTAGTGGCCCAGTAGAATCTAGAAACTCAAACTGAAATAAAAAAAGGGTTGATGTCAATACTCGCCATTTTTGGTTTGCCCAAGGTTGTCCATAGGTCTAGTAAAAACACCTAATTTATTCTGCCATGGCAGTGCAACGTTCACCCTGCCTTCTATAATAATGCCTCAGTCTTCCTAAGCCCTCCTTAGGGTGGACGACTTTCTCCACTTTTCATGAAACCGAAAGCTTTCTTAGGATATAGGGCTTTTAGGAATAAAAGGAGATAATTTTAAGACAAATCGGGAAGAACTGATAACCCCATTTCCCCCAAACCATATACAATGAAGAATATCTATTGAACTGCCTTCTCCCTGACCCCTGGCCCCATCAAGGGAGCTAGCATGTGACCCACACTAAGCCCATCAGAATCTCTCTCTTTTGTAACTTGAATCTTGGCTGGGAGAGAGAATCAAGGATAAAATATTGGAAACTCTGCACCCCAAAGGTATTGTCCATGTGTCTCATTTCCCAGGGCGCCTGTGTTCCCTGGCTCTGGACCTTCTGAAAACTGATTACACAGCCACCCTGAGTCATAACAAATTTCCCCTTTGCGTGAGTTAACCAGAGTGGGAGCACAGCACTGGTGACGAGGGAGCATAAGGCAAGCTGACAGGCTGCAAACACTCACTCCCCACCCCCAGGTGGGATGTATGTGATATTCCTTGGCACTCCTGGCTGCCCCAAAGCAAAGGAAAGGGGAAAAACAAATGGTTAACTGATTGAGATCATAGACCTGTAGGACCTAAGTCTCTGTCACCCCTCCATAGTGATGTGGGAACAAAGGCAGAAGGAAAAGGCAGATAAAAGGAAATTTCCTTATAACCTGCAACCCATTGGTAGATACTTGGGGCCGGCAGAGTAAAACATTTCTCCAGAAACTCCCTATGTCTTAATGCTAATGCTTTGCTAGAGGGCAAACAACCCAAATTTGACAATAGCTAGGCCTCCAATATCCTGGGAGTCTTAGCATATGAAAATCTCACTGGAAACTTCCCCTGGACTTTACCTCCCCCCAGCTCCATATTATAAAACCAGTCTCTCCTCATGGTCCCCGGGGCAGCTCTTCCTGCCCATAGGTCCTGTTCCCTTGCTTCAATAAAATCACCTTTTTGCACCAAAGATATCTTCGAGAATTCTTTCTTGGCTGTCAGCTCTAGACCCTTCGAACCCCACTGTCACCCCAAAAACCTTATCAACTGACACCAGAAAACTCTCACGGGGGCAGAAATTGTCCCATGGAGTTGAGGGGAGACAAGTGAGAGATGCCCACTGTGGGGTCGAGGAGGCAGCAAAGTGGAGGAAGTGAGAGTTCTTTTCTTTCCCTGCTTATCCCGAGGACAGAACAGGAAATCCTGCTGTAAACACAGAATTTTGTTCAAGTGTTTCTGTTGTGTCTTGTGACTCACACCAATGCCTGCGGTGGATGAACTTCAAAGGACTCGATAGATGAATGTTAAGGCCTTGGAAATAGATCAGTGAAGGAGGAAGCCACAGTGTTGCCAACACAGGAGCTGTCTCCCTCGGGCCAGGACTCCAGGATGACCCTTGGGACTGATGAACAGAGGCCTAGGGGCAGGAAGTATAGCGGGGGATCATAAGGGGACCTGGTCCCGGCCTGGTCCTCCCAGAACTCACCCCTGTGGGACAAATGTGGGATGGCACTTGGCCTCCCCTAGGGTTCTGCCTGCAGGCAAAGTGCAGGCTGTCCATTGTTTTGAATTATCCAAAGGTTGACATAAGGATACATATTAAACTGAACTTTGTGGATCTGGGCCCATCCTCAGATCCATTCTAAAAGGCAGAGTATCCCCGACTGGATGTCAATCCAGGAACAGTATCTCAACATTGGTCCCTAATTAATCAACTGGCCCAGATTCAAATCAACAGGAAGCCAGCTATACCTTCACAGGAGCTGTTTTGTTGTTGTTGTTGTTGTTTGTTCGTTTGTTTGTTTCAGAGACACTGGGCTCCCCTGCAAAGAATTGGGGTTGCTTAGACCCTACAGGGACCCCGAGGCCCCAGACCCAGGGCAAGCAGGTTTTTAGGTGGTGCTGTTCCAACAAGGACAGCGTCCCAATGCATCTCTCAACTCAAAGGGCCCTTGGAGAACAGCAGACAAAAGAGGGACGCCAGCGGGGGAGGCACCACCTTGGAGCCCGCCCTCTGCCAGGGCACTGGGTCCCTCTCTTCTGACCCAGCAGGGTGTGGACATTGCTCAGGACCCATCCCTGTCACCTTGGTCTGCAGGCTGCCTCTCTTTCTCCTCTTGCCCAGTGACACCAGAAACAGTGCCCGGGTTCATGAGGGCTGTTGTCTCTGGGAAGGGTGGGAGAGGGGGAAACTGGGAAATGTTCCAAAGCACCCAACAAAATGGAGACTTTCTTCTATCTTCTAGAGGAGGTAATTTGACAACTTGGGACTAGGAGCCTGCCTAAATTAGGCTCCTCCCCTCTCACAGAGGCTGTGAGAGAGGGGTCTGGGGCATGATCCTTCAGAACTATGTTTCAAGGATCTGGTCCCAGGTCCTTGAGAAAGGCGTTCCGCATTGCAAAACTGACAGAAGACTTTAAAAAAAGGTTTACATCTCAAAGAATCAGAGAAATAATTTGCAACTGCAAGTCTTTCAATGTAAATGCTTTAGGAAAACGGAAGTCAGACCTGGAATCAGGAAAAATCACACCTAACTTAGGTCAAGCTGAAAGAAAAAGGAAGTCAATCTTGGTCACCAGTATTGATGAAGGAAAACAAAACAAAACAAGCCCAAATTGGGCCGATTTCCACCCCCACCGCCCAACAACAAATCTAGGCTTAATTATAGTTTCAGCCTATCCCAGAATATTATGTGACCTGATCTGAAACAATCCCTTATTTTCTTCTGCTAAGAGCTTGTTGCCTTCTATTAACACTAATCCAAGAATTTTCTGAACAAGAACTACAATAAAGAAAATTCAGGCTGCTTTTCCCAATCCTCCTCAAGGGTGACCGAGGTGAGATGGTGAGATTGGTGATGGTTTGCTTAGAAGCTTTTACCAGTGGAAGACAGTAATGTTCTTCTAGACTCTTTAAGCTTCTGAAGAGATTTTTGGTGTAGTTTCAGTGATAAGACTCAGACAGAAGTCAACTGGCAAACCATGCATATCAATGATAAAATAATACAAGATAATGCACTGCGTTTTGCGACTGATAGCAAAAGCCAAAGAAATTTAGGATAATCAAGAGCCAATGCGCATGAGAACATCTGCAAGGCCACGCAAATCAAGCAAAGTCATGAATTTAATTAGTATAAAGAATCAAAGATTCATAAATGCATGGATTGCTGAAATGACCTATAGCATAATCACTGCCATGAAAATAGGAAGCATTTATTTATTCATACTGTTGGAAAGTCACAGCTAGTGCCTCTTGTGTTCTAAGTGGCCACTGTTTTCTTTCAGTAAAAATTGCTCTGCTTACATGTAGACAGAATAGGAGAAAACTCTATCCAAGTGTCTGGCTTATTGTGTCATGGGGAAGGGGGGCAGTCTGTCTGAGTAGGATTCATCGTCCGATCCTTATACCTGCTCTTAAGGAGACTCAATCAAATCTGTCGCCAACATTTTATAAAAATGAATAGAACCCTTGCTGGGAAAATGAATAAAGTTTTACACCATAAGATGGCCAACGGGACTAAAACAAGCTCTGGTCTCTAGGTTGGAGACCCCTCTTCTGGGTTCTTCTCGTCCTGTTTGCCATGAGCGCGAAAACCCCCATAGATATGCAAGCTGGCAATTATAAAGTACCCCCCCCCCCACCTTCGGGGCTCAGATCTTTGGAGAAATGGTCTCCTCTGAGCCTGCCGGTGTTAAATAAATCTCCGATCCACCAAGATCTCCCAGTGCCGCTTGGTTTTTCCGCCAGCGTTCCAGCCTGGTTCCGTAACACCCTAAGGAGTACCAACTATGCTGTGTACCAAATATTCCACAAGAAGTCAGGGGCCAAGATAGCACGCTACAAAACCCCCAGGTTAGGAGAAGGAGGGCGAGGCTTCAGCCCCAGCTCTCCAAGTGAATCAGGCAGATTTCCATTCAGGGCTTTAGATGTTCACCTTTAAAGGGGAATTACGCATCTAACGAATATAGCTGTGTTAGGAACGCGTAGTTGTACTCCCATCAAATAGTTGTGCTATCCTGCAAATATAGACACTGAGGCTCAGAATAATAAAAGGATTTTCAGGAGGCCCTGGAGCTAGAATCAGGTTGTTCCCTCCTGGCAGGTGTGACCACAAAGTAAGAGCAGAGCAAGGAGAGTGTTCTGCAGAGCTGGAGACCCTGAGCCAAAGCGCAGTGCTGTTGGATAGCTCCAGAAGACCGGACAGCATGGTGTTAAGTAGGATACGAAGTTTATAGAACACTCACGTGACTCAAATATAAAATAAAACGTGTGGATCTACGCTGAGAGCTGCCCTGTGCTAGGTGAGGGAATACAATCCACAAGTAGTGGTAGTTAAGAGCACGTTCTAACCCTGTTTAGACTTCTGTGGCTGGCATCTGTACTCCAGAAGGTTGATCTCTTTTCAAGAGTTTTACTTGCTTTCAAATGGCTGTAGTAAGTTTATTGAGATGCTTGAGCTAAAAATCTCTTTGAAGAAGACCATTTATGTCTAGAAAAAGAAACCTAGGAACACTATATAACCCCAGGAAGCTGTTGCAAGAATCCTAAAGATCACAATTCTCAAAAACGTAGTAGAACAGAGATTGTTCTCTTGGGCTGACTTCCCTGCAAAACTTCTAGGTGTTGAGTTCCCTAAATAGTATATGGTAGATTTGGTATGTCTTCCTTAATTCAGAACACGATAAAGAGGTAGAAAAGACCACCCCAATTCCTTTTTCAATAGATGCACTCTATTAATATATTTCTAGGCAAATTCACACATATTTGTTTAAGTAGGACTACATTAAGCATGCTTGTTCTTTGCATCTAATGCTATCTTACATTAGCCTCAATTACTATAAAAGCATATTTTCATTCAGTCACTACAATGTATTAATAGCCATTCCCAGTGCTAAAGTGATTGAATAATATGTAGAATGTCTCTGTATATAAGTGACTACCTTTAGGATATTTATGCTTTATTGAAACAAATAATTAATTATAGGCATAGACAGTAGAATGCAAACAATTAGTAGCTACTGACAAATAAAATTAGGCTTGTGTGTTATATATTTCGAAACACATAAAGTGTAGCAGTAACACAGGATGAAAATCCACATATCAGGTGCAGGACCGCTGCTATACCTACCTTACGTATTTTAACGCGTGGGCGACATATGTCAGACATAAAAGTTGCACAAAACAGAAATATAATGGGTTGTTGTCAGAGGACCTATGGGGATTCTGGCAGATTCAGGTTTTACATTTCATCCTGAAAAGCGGGAGTTCAAACTGCTTTCCCTAGACATCGAAATGGCAAGAGTGAAGCAGAAATTAGCAACGGAAGTATACAAAACATTTTGCACAAGCAAGCGTTCAAGAGACGGTGGATGAAACCAACGTTACTATTAGAGATTTCTATCAAACAAGACTGTAGAGATGGAAGAAACAGACGCCAGCTGTAAAATAAGGGAATTCTCATAGACATCCAATTTGATGGCCATGACCATGAATAACCTCCGTACTGACCATAATATTGCAAGTACAAAGGGCAAAATATGAAATATGGTATTTTCAAATGTCACAACAACTGAAAACACAACTCGGAAACAATTTCTGTGATTCCATTCAGTCTTACTCTTATTGACAAACAACTTAGCAAGCCTCTCAGTGCATTTTTTTGTTAAGAATTTACTCTTTTGGATCAGTGTAAGTTTCACAGAAAAAGTGGGGAGAATATGTACAGATTTCCCCTATGCCCTTCCCTCTCACAAATGCATAAACTCCCCCATTCTCCCCCAGAGAAGTGCATTTGTCATAAATTAATGAATTTACACTAATACATCATAATCAATCAAAGTCCATAGTTTACGTTGTGGTTCACTCCTGGTGTCGTGTATTCATGAGTTTGGACAAATGTATAGTGACATGTATCTACCGTGATGGTAACACACAGAGCATTTTCACTGTCCTGAAAATCCTCTGTGCTCTCCTTATACGTCCTTCCCACCCCCCTCCAACTCCTGGCAACCACTGATATCTTTCCTGTCACCATAGTTTTAACTTTTCCAGAGTGTCATATAGTTGGAATCATACACGAAGTAGCCTTTTCTGATTGCCTTCTCTCACATAATACGATGCATTTCAGGTTTCTTTCTGTCTTTTCATGACCCATTTCTTTTTAGCGCTGACTTATATTCCATTGTCTGGATGAATTACAGTGTATTTATCCACTCACCTACTGAAGGACATCTTGGTTACTTCCGAGTTGGACAATTATGAATAAAGCTACTATAAACATCCAAGTATAGGTATGTGTGTGTGGACACAAGTTTTCAAGTCCTTTGGGTAAATACCAAGAAGCGTGATTTCTGAATCATATAAGAGTATGTGTGGTTTTTTAAGACACTTTCAAAATGTTTTCCAAAGTTTCGGTACCATTTTGCATGTCCACCAATAGCGAATGAGAGTTCCTGTTGTTCCACATTCTCACAAGCATTTGGTGCCGTCAGTGTTCTGGATTTGGGCCATTCTTTTTTTTTCTAATGTTTATTTATTTTTGACAGAGACAGAGACAGAAAGCGAGTGGGTTGGGGCAGAGAGAGGGGGAGGCACAGAATCTGAAGCAGGCTCCAGGCTCCAAGCTGTCAGCGCAGAGCCTGACGCAGGGCTCGAACTCACAAGCTGTGAGATTGTGACCTGAGCCAAAGTCAGACGCTCAACCTACTGAGCCACCCAGGCGCCCCTGGATTTGGGCCATTCTAATAGGTGTGTGGTAGCATCTTATTGTTTTATTTTTCACTTCACTGATGACATAGAAGGTGGAGCAGTTTTTCAAATGCTTATTTGCCTTCTGTTTCTTTGGTGAAGTGTTTGTTAAGATCTTTGGCCCATTTTTTCATCGATTTTTTTTCTTATTATGGAGTTTTAGGAGTTCTTTGTATATTTTGGACAGCAGCCTTTTATCAGATACGTCTTTTGCCAGTGGTTTTTTTTTTCCTAATTGTGGCTTATCTTCTCATTTTCTTGACGTTATCTTTAATTTTAATGAAGTCCAGATTACCAAGTAAGTTTTTCATGGCTCATGCCTTTGGTGTTGTACCTATAAAGTCTTTGCCATACTCAAGGTAATCTATGTCATACCCTATGTGCTCTTCTGGGAGTTTTATTCTTTTGCATCACATTTAAGACTGTGATCTCTTTTGAGTTAGTTTTCCTTTGTCAAAGACAAGCTGACAACATTTATCTGCGTCTATTTCTGGGTTCTCTATTCTGTTCCAGGAATCTATCTGTCTATTCTTTCACCAATATCATGTGTCTTGATTATTGTAGCTCTATAGTAAGTCTTGAAATTGAGTAGTGTCAATTCTCCAAATCTGTTCTTCTCCTTCAACATTATATTATATATTCTGAGTCTTTTGCCTCTCCATATAAACCTTAGAATCCATTTGCCAAGGATATCCATTTGTTGCCGATATTTGGATTGGGATTGCCCTGAATCTATAGATCAAGTCGTCATATCTTGACAATACTGAGCGTGAGCATGAGCTCTATCCATTAACATGGACTATCTCTGCATTTACTTAATTCTCCTTTGATTTCTTGCCTTGGAGTTTTGTAGTTTTCCTCACAGAGATCTTATACATATGTTGTTAGGTCTATACCAAAGTATTTCATTTGGGGGGATTGTAACAACATAATCCAGAAAAAAATATTTGAAATACCAGTTCAAAATTGCAAGCCTCCTAATTTGCTAGGTGTGAGTATTTAGAGAATGATCACAATGTGAACTTGGTAAGTACTTCAAAATTCATTATAGCCCCTTTAAATCACAACCTATACAAGTGTAATTTTATGAAGCAAAGTTCTTTCTGCAAAAAATATTACTGGTGTATTAGTTTTTGAGGTACTACTGTCAACCGAGTGACTTAAACAATATAATTTTCTTGTCTCACAGTTCTGGAGACTAGAGGTCTAAATGTAAGATTTGGGCAGAAGAGATTCCTTCTGAGAGTTGCGAGTGAGGGATCTATTCCAGGCCTCTCTCTCCCTGGCTAGCAGATGTTCATTGTCTTGTTCACCTGGGGTTCTCCCTGTATCAACTTTCCCCTTCTTCTTTTTAAAAACATTTTTTAATGTCTATTTTTATTTTTGAGAGAGAGAGAAACAGAGCGCAAGCAGGGGAGGGGCAGGGGGAGAGGGAGACACAGAATCCTGGAGCAAGAAAGCTCCAGGCTCTGAGCTATCAGCACAGAGCCTGATGTGGGGCTCGAACCCAGGCACAACAAGATCATGACCTGAGCTGACGTCTAGCGCTTAACGGACTGAGCCACCCAGGTGCCCAAACTTTCCCCTTCTTCTAAGGAACAATTTCTAGATTAGGGCCTGTCCTAATGACTTCATTTTAACTGGATTCTGGAAAGATGCTATACCAAATAAGATCACATTCTGAGGTACTAAAGTTTAGGACTTCAAAATATAAATTTAAGAGGAAACAATTTAACCTTTAACAATTAGTATATTCAATTCAGCTCTTTGTTATTAAATGAGTCAAAGCCTACGAAAATTCTACAACTAAAATGCATAATTTTTAACGTAAAGAAGGATGTTCATCATCAGTGCCAAGAAAATTATTGAATGTAAGGTGGATGTTCCTGAGACTATTTCCATACAGTCTAATCCACCTGCAGGAGCCTCAGCGCCTCCACTAGGAGAAACTCTCATAGTCTTCCCTTCTCTCTATGCCGTTACTCTCGACGAACCTGCCATGGGAAAAGAGGATGATAATTAATGTAGAGTCCTTTTCATTGTAAAGAAGGTTCTTTTTATCCAAATGTCTTTTGCCCAGCTTCTTTGAGGTATGGAGTTGAATACAAAAAAAATGTGCACGTAGTTAATGTATACATTTTGGAGTGTTTGGACGCATGCACAGACCCATGATACATTTATTACCTTGATTGTGGTAATGGTGTACACATGTGTCCAAACTTATCATATTGTAGACATTAGCCAGTTTTATGACTGTCTATCCAATATCTGCTTTCTCATCCCGGACCCTTCTAAACTTGCCATTTTAAAAGCTCAGCCCTTTCTGTAGTGACCATTTCCATCCGCCTTCTGCTCGTTTACCTGTTCAGTGACTTCAAAGCCCCAGGGCCAGCTGCTGTGCTCAGCCATGGCAACTCCTTCCATTTTGTCTGCCAAAAGCATTTTGGGATGTCTATTTTGATTTATTTTAATGTCCTTTGTGGGAGTCCTTTGTGATTTCTCTTACCCCTGGTAGCTTCTGCTTCTTTCTCTCAAAGCTCTCACGGGTCATTCATTGGGTTAGCGTCTGAACTGGGGGCTAAGCAAGGTAGATCTTCCAAGCGTGGGTGTGACTCAAGAGCTAGTGCTGACCCCTCTGAACCTGGTAACAAAGAATCAGAAAGCATTCACACAAGGAAAATCAGTAGAAATGTATGGGAAAATATTGATAAGATAACTTGTGAGGAGGGTAGGCTCACTGTAGCAACATCTATAAAAATATACTGCTTGATATTTGGCCTCAGTGATAATGGTCATTGACCGTTTAGAAAGTTAGTGGTTATTGGGGTGTGTGTGGGTGGCTCTGTCAGTTGGGAACCTGACTCTTGGTTTCTGCTCAGGTCATGATCTCACAGTTCATGAGTCCAAGCCCCGTGTAGGACTCCCTGCTGATAGTGTTGGTTCTGCTTGGAAGTCTCTTTCGCCCTCTCTCTCTCTCTGTCTCTGTCTTTCTCTCTCAAAATAAATAAATAAATAAACTAAAAAAAAGAAAGTTAATAGAAAAATTACAGTTCTTCAGATGAAGAATATCCAAAACATCGTCCTTTACTCATAGGGGGAAGGTCAAGAGGAACCAGGGAATTCATTGAAACTTCAGCATTGATAATGTTTTTTTTTTTAAATCTCTGTGTTTGACAAGCACAGACTTGGGTTTTACTTGACTCCCTTGAGATATTCCCAGTGCCTAGAAAATCACTGAAGAGATTTTCATTCTGGTGTTTATCAGGTGCTAGATGCTATTTGAAGAGTTGGTTGTAGGAGAAGCTTCCTCTCGTGATGCCTACATCCAATGAGGGGTGGCAAGAAGAAACTAATCTAGTACATAAACATGAAAATATTGGATATGAGCTCTAGAGGATCAAGAATTAGCACTCACTTTGCAGGTAATCTGAGATAGCCAGTTATTTATTTCTGAAAACTAAATTTTTGAAAGATATGAAAGCCTGTTAATACGCTAATTGAATTCATTTTAACTAGAGCGGAGAAACCATTCTCTCCACTTAATTAGAAGGTTGGTGATCAAAATGAACTCAAAAGCAAAGCGGTTTATGCATTTAAGAGAACAAATACACTTTTCTGTGATAAAGGTTTTTGCAAAATTGCACCATAACCTTGATGTTACAAGTCAACGGTTCTAGTCTTCAATGCAGTTTTTAGAAATACTGAAACAAGGGGTGCCTGGATGGCTCAGTTGGTTAAGCCTCCTACTCTTGCTTTTGGCTCAGTCTGGATCTCCCAATTCTGGGGTTGGAGCCCCACATCGGGATCTGTGTCCACAGTGCAGAGCCTGCTTTGGATTCTCTCTCTCTCTGTCTCTGTCTCTCTCTCTGTCTCTCTCTACCCCTCCCCTGCTTTCTCTCCTCTCTAAAAATAAATCAGTAAACTTTAAAAAAATACTAAAACTAACACTACAATATTACAGGCAATTTCTTCACCTTTTTGGTAATAGATATAGAAAGAATTTCAACATTAATAAGAAGATACATGGGGGCGCCTGGGTGGCTCAGTTGGTTAAGCGGCCGACTTCGGCTCAGGTCATGATCTCGCGGTCCGTGAGTTCAAGCCCCGCGTCGGGCTCTGTGCTGACAGCTCAGAGCCTGGAGCCTGTTTCAGATTCTGTGTCTCCCTCTCTCTGACCCTCCCCCGTTCATGCTCTGTCTCTCTCTGTGTCAAAAATAAATAAACGTTAAAAAAAAAATTAAAAAAAAAAAAAGAAGATACATGGATGAAGGATAAAGAAAATTTAGTGTATATATTTAATGGAATATTATTCAGCCATAAGTTAATGGAATTTGCCATTTATAACAACATGGATGGGCCTTGAGGACATTATGCTATGTGAAATAAGACAGAGAATGATAACTATCATATGATCTAAAACTTAAAAATTCTAATAAAGAATCAGAGATAGAGCGAACAAGGTGGTTTCCAGAGGCAAGGGGGTAACAGGGTGGGTGAAGTGGGTGAAGGTACAAACTTCCAGTTATAACTAAGTCATGGCAGTATAATGTACAGTATGGTGACTACAGTTGATTATACTGTATTGCATATTTCAAAGTTGCTATGGGAGTAAATCTTACAAGGTCTCAACACAAGAAAAAAAATTTTAACTCTCTGTGGTGACAGATGTTAATTAGACTTACTGGGGTGATCAGATCGCAATGTGTACAAATAATGAATCATGTTCTACCCCTGAAGCTAATAAAATATTCTATGTCAAAGATACCCCAATTTAAAAGAAAATATTGCTTTCACACCGAAAAGTTATAATAAAAACAGGATTTAAAAAAATAATAAAATAAGTTTTTAAAAATTAATTAATTAACAACATGAACCAAAGACCAGATATAGAGAAGCTAGAGTTTTAATGTATTTTGTTATGAGAGCTGATACATGCAGTCTCTGTATATCCTTATCTAGCTACACAAATTTAAGGGTTAACTCAGCATTTTGTATTCTCAAAGCTCTTATACTGGTTTCTCTTTTTCCAGTTCCCATTTTCATTGTGAAATTTTTCCTAAATAAAAATAATTTCAATAAATTACATATGCAAATAATGCAATAACACAGCACAGGCTCACATACCATCCGCACGACACAATATGGAAGATGTGTCCTCTCTGTATACCTCCCCAATCTTATCCAGCTTCCTGCCTCCAGAGGGAGCCATCATCCTGAATTTTATGTGTGTGCGTGTGTGTGTGTGTGTGTGTGTGTGTTTGTTGCTGTTTAATTTTCAGTACATGGTAGTCACATAAAATATGTATCTGTGTAGGTTTATATAGCTAAATACAATGTTTTGAAGGTTTTTGAATTTTACACACATATTCTTTTGGGATTTGCTTTATTCGTTCTGTACTGCATTTGTGACATTATTCACGTTGATGTGTATAGCTAGCTTTAACCAACTCCTCTATAGAATTTCGTACATGAAGAAATAAATGCTAAGGTTTTTTTCTATTTGATAATTTAGGTCACTTGCCATTTTTGTTTGGTTTTGCCTCCCCAGTGCCCATATGAACTTGTGCATGGGTCCTGTGCAGGGGTACAAAGTCTGCCAGGGTATCTACTTAGGAGAGTGGCTGGGTTGTAGGCTCTGCTCCCCTTCAACGTGACCGGATAACAACATCACCCTGTTTCTTTAATGGTTCTTAGTGGTCCAAAAATAAATTATAAGATCTCGGTATCTTTAATCCAAACTTGGCTGAAATTCTAGTTTAAACTAGAACTAGATAAAAGTTCATTTTTTAATGTTTATTTATTTATTTTGAGAGAGAGAGAGAGAGAGAGAGAGAGATGGGGAGGAGCAGAGAGAGAGGGAGAGAGAGAATCGCAAGCAGGTTTCACACTGTCAGCACAGAGCCCCACATGGGGCTCTCTCTCTCTCACCAACCAAGAGATCATGACCTGAGCTGAAATCGAGAGTCTGGTGCACAACAGACTGAGCCACCAGGTGCCCCAAATAGTAGTTAATTTTTTAAAACAGCTTGACAGAAACTGGGAGTAGAAGCTATCAAGATTCGATCTCAAGGGGCACCTGGGTAGAGAAGCAGAGGCCCAGCTCTCTGAGGAGATCACGTGGAACCTGAGAACCAAATGAGGAAGAACTGACCTTGAGGTTTCTGGGGAGCACTGTGGAAATGAGAAACAGAGCAAAAGCCCTCCGGCAGCCGTGACCTTGGGGATTTGAGGTTCTCCATGGAGGCCACTGTGGTAGGAGATTCATGAGCAAAAGTGAGAGTGGCTGGAGTTGGAGAAATTTCCACCAAATGCAGGGTCTTCTCCGTCAGTCTTTCTTCCTCACCTTGATGGTTTCCTCCAGAAACGTACACCCCCTGCGATTATACTGTTTGTTATTTAATGACTAGTTTGTGACCTGCTGCCTCCACGCCCCTATGACAGCAGGACTGTCTGCCCCGTTCACCACCATGCCCATCCCCAGAGCCTAATCCAGTCCCGGCATACAACAGTTGCTCAATAATTATTCTCTGAATGAAGAAATGGGATGACAGCCTGTTGTGCCTGTGGCTCTCATTTGTTTAGTTGCGGAGAGTTTTGAAGGGGTTCCTTCGAGAAGCCTTTGTTTGCAAAAGATGGATGTAAGCCTGCAGCTGTGAGCAGGGGCTCAGCAAGACGCTTGTGTGAGTGTCCCTTTGGGGGTGTCACTGGGGACGGTGACTGGCCGACAAGGCATGGGAACCGCTCCAGGTGGGCAGACGACAGAGCGAGCTGAGTCCGGGGCGTCGTGGGGAAGGTCAGCCCCAAGCCCTGGCTGCCGAGAGGTCCCCTGTGCCACTGGTCACCGCGCTCTGAGATCACAGAGGTCTTCCCCAAGGTAGGCAGCCCTCAGGTGGAAAGGTTTGCGCTGATTATCTATTCAGCAGGGACAATGGCAAAGGACAGGTAGAATGTGCTGGTCGGTTAAGCCATAAAGAGGAGGCCCAAGAAAGGAAATTATGCTAAATACTCAATACTGCTGTGTTTCCACACAGGAGCGAGTCTTTTACCGATTCTTGGTCTCCGTGTTCTTCTGTGGTAAATAAGACCGTGGACAGATTTTGTAAAAGTCTCTTTCCACGTGAGCATTCTAGAACTGAAGAGAAGTAGCCTGAATGGAAGTCTGGTATGTTGAAGAGCTGACTTACCTGCTTTTGGTACTGGTAAGATATCGGGGTTTAATGGTCTCTGGGATGTTGGTGCTCATGGCAAAGAGAGGGGTAGGAGAAAGGGGCCCAAAGTCCAGCCCGATGTGCTACAAAGAGGGAACAGCGTGGCCTGCTTTATTGGTTTCAATTCTAGAGATTTGTGGACAAATGGAGGACACACACTAGGGTCTAATCAATACAAGGGGGTGAATCTGATGAAACTGGCACCTTTTTTCTGCTTTTCAAGATAAAGAAAGTGTTATTGTGGTAGAGATTCGACATATTTTGAGAGTGAAAATTCGGCTGCTTCTGACCAGGAAGATTATTTTCTATATATTTAGTGTGATCTTACATTCCCAGATAATGAATTGAAATTACAGATTACACTTCGCTGAGAAAGGAAATCTATTTGCCCGTCAGTGATACACATTCTTGGTATTTGCCAGACAGCTTCTTGTGGACAAATGATAATGGATTCAGACAGGCAAAATCACATTACATAATTCCACCACTTAATTGCAATGAATTTATAGTAGATTAGAATCAAGGAGCACATTAGCAGGAACATTAAATTATGATGCAAGCCCCATTTTACTTCATACTCATATTTTTAAAAACCTTCAGTTGTAGAGATCTCAAAATAACATCAGCCTAGCTGGTTTGGAGATAAATAGAAAGAATGAATGTGCCTGTTCTTATTCTTTCCACTTAAATGTGTATTAGATTAAATTTCCATTTGACCTACTCTCTCAATAAATGCATAAATCTAGAGATATCTCCCATGAGAAGCCATTAAGGCGGATTATTTTCTAACGTGAAATGTAGATTTGTGGTAAAGGGACAAGCGGGGAAAGGGCATATTTATGTTTTGTCTTCAAAGGGGCTTATAGATAAATGTGAGAGCTTCCCAGATGAACTTGGGCCTGCCAAGTTCATGTCCACTAGGATTAAAGCCAGGGCAGAGAGGTCCCCCTGAACTCAGTTTTAGCCTGTTTTAGTATTGTTGTCCTACCTGAGGATTATCGTTAGTATTCTTTTTAGTTTCTCATAATAACTGTAATTTAGTGTTCCTTCACAGTGTAACAGCATGGGGTTTATGCATGTGAATACGTGTGTAAGCACCCAGCTGAGAGGCTGTGTGTGTGTGTCGGGGCGGGGTGGTGGGGGGGAGGCTGTGCGCCTGAAGTTATGTACACGAGACTGTATGTGTGTGCCTATTTGCGTTTACCATTTATTTAGAAGACTTAGATCTTCTATCCCCAAATCTATGCATTAATGTAAATTTTTGTTTTGAACCACAGACTATACCTCCAAATCCCTTAGTCTTTGCAGAAAATATACAACCCCAAAAAGCAGGTGGGACTCCGCCAATAGGAGGTCCCAGCCTTAGGCTGGCCCTGGTTGGACTCCATTCATTTGTACGCATCCATAGCCAGTGGATTACAAATTGATTTCTGTTCAGATGCAGTTGTGAAAAATCATAATCAGTCTAACTCGTTGCTCAATGATAATTTAGTCCCAAATACGCAATCCAGTTAAAGACAGATGTAAGAGCTGGAGAGAAGCCACAGAGAATCCTTCATAAGATGAATAACAAATGATTTTTAAAAATATTCTCACAAAATCGCCTCATGGCCTTTGGCCATTCCAGACCAGAAAGACAGAGACAATTATAATTCATTTATTTCAAAGGCTGGTCTTGAGCAATGTAGGCTTACGGGTTTTGCGTCACTTTGAAGAAGTAATGATTCTTTGCCATCCACAGAGAGAGGGACTTTGTCCTGCAAGTTTCGAGTTTAGTAGCCCGGATGGAGAGACGTGCGGGCACCTGGCGACAAACAGGTGTCAGAGTAGAAGGATTAAAAGTAACATTTCCGGTTTTGTCGCTGACTCCCTATAGGTAGTGAGGTGAGTCTTTCCCTCAGTTTTATCATCTACTGAATGGAGATAGTTATGGCAATTTTTCTAGAATTTGCACTGATCATCTGACTACCAGCTATCAGAAAGCCAGGCAGAGCATGTGTGCGGTGGGGGGCGGAGGGGGGAGGCAGGCCGTGAAAGTTAAGAGCCTGTAGAGGGAATGGAGCCCAGCACAGCAGGTGTACAGATAGGGCAAGAGGTGGTAAGCCAAGGAGGATGCAGACAAAACTAGGAAATTTCTGGAGGATAAAGAGTTACACAGATAGGATACCACTCTACCCCAGGCCCGCCCCGGCCATCGTGCACTCAGGCTACAGGTAATGGCACAGGTAGACCTGCCCAACAAGATGTGGTCAATACCTATGAGCACGTGGCCAGACAGTTGAAAGTTGCGATCAATTTGCAACCGGTTACATTTAACAAAATGGGCCTGCTTGATGATACATTTTGCTTGCAGATATTAAGAAATTTAAGGTGGCCGACTCACTTAAATTAACCATGTGTAACTGATATAAAAGCAACTTCAGACAGATTAAGATGAACCTCACTTAGCCCACAATTTCTTCTCATGCAAGGAGCTTGAAACTGGGTGAAGTCTGTCCCTCCCTGGTTGCAGAGACGGGCTGGGTTCTTCCAACCTGCAGGAGGTTTCTCCTCCTCTTTCCTGATGCTCTCCCTGCATTAGGGTTGCTGGGGCTCACAGGTGCCCTTGGAATTTCCTCAGTCTTTCCTTGTTTCCCAGCATGAGGGGCTCCGTTGCTACCATTTTTTTTCTCTTCTTATGTTTTTGTATGCTTCTTCATCGATGAGATTTTTTTTTATTTATTTATTCTGAGAGAGGTGGGGGTAGAGAGAGAGGGAGAGAGAGAATCCCAAGCAGGCTCCACGCTGTTGGCACAGAGCCCGACACGGGGCTCAAACCCACGAACCCGTGAGATCGTGACCTGAGCCGAAACCAAGAGTCAGATGCTCAACCAACTGAGCCACCCAGGCGCCCTGCTTTTGATGAAACACTTAATGAGGGTCTGTGAGATGCAGACATAGAGTAAGGCTGTGCACATTTAAAGGCAAAGAAAATGGGATTTCTGCCTCCGGGGTGGTCACAGTCACTCAGCTAAGGCAGTTACGCCAGTAAACAGGCTTTCAGACCATGTGATCACAACAGTGTGTGTTTGGGTGGGGGTGGTTGCTACAGCTGATGACCCCATCTAAGACTTGGGTGGACAGGACCTGAGGTCTGTGACGTCACAGCCAGCTTGCCAACCTCTTGGATATTGAACAATCAGCGCTGAGCTGTCATTGGTCAGCCCCGGCCCACCGCTGCCCCCCAGGACAACAGCCTCTCGCTCAGAGAGAGAAGGCTCCCCCTCAGAATCATGTTTCGGCATCTTCGTTTTGAAATATCCTTCAGATGCTGTCGCTTCGGTCCCTTGCGGTCCCCAGCTGCCAGGTGATTGTGTGCCGTGGAGGCTCTGCGGAGCTGGTGACGACATAGAGAACACGGCTGTGACATTTGGAGCCACACCCCGAGAGACCCTCTCCCCAGCATCGACCACGGGGATGGCTATGCCAACTGGAGCAGTGAATGGTGAGGGTGCCAGGAAGAAGGGTGGGCCCCGGACGGTAAAACACGGAGCACGGAGAGCAAACAGAGAAGAAAGCGGACGCTGCCCTTTGTGCATCGGATTCTCTCCCAGACGTGCAGGAAACAGGAGGGGCTGGGAAGCAGCAGGGAAACGTTTCCTGGCATGGGCTGGGGAGTTTGCAGACAAACACGAGGCCAGCTTCCAAGAATTATCAGTTGGATTAATTAATCCCTAAGAACCTAATTACCATGAATCTTATTCCTGGGCACAAGGTATCTGAGCTGAGATTTGTGTGTCTGCAAAGAAACCAATATTAAGGGGGAGGCTTCGGGGATAGTTAGGATCCCAAACTGGGAAAATGTCAGTGGGGGTTCCGTTATCGATGCCTGAAAGCCTCACCCGCCCCAGTGCTGAGATCGTGGCTGTAGAAAAGGCTCAGGCCGGGAAGAATGAGCAGGTCCAGGATCACCGTGGGATTTGGCTGAGAAGTGTGTAAAATATAACTTGCTGCAAAGCAGAGCACGGAAGTGTCATTTTATACGCTTCCACGTGGAAACAGAGGAGCACCAGGGCCCTTACAGCCCACCGCCAAGGACCCGCTGGAGAAGCAGGTTGGGAAACCACTCATGCAGCATGACTTTTTCAGAACAGTGTCATGGGGGAGGAGCATGAGGACCCATGGAGTGACTTACGAAGCAGGAGGTAGCTAGCACTAACCCCTAAGCAAGCAGGACGCAAGCAAAGTGTAAGAGCTCACAGCAAATACCTACCTGGGCTGGTTTCAGGTGGACCTAAATTGGTCCCGACCAGAATGAACTGAACTCCGTGTGCCCCACACCAGGGACAGTGCCTGGGGAGTGGAATAGATAAAGAACATAGATTCCAGGGGGCAGAAGTGGAGAGGGAAGCGCAGGAGAAGGAGTCAAGCTAGAGATGGGCAGGTGTCATGAAAAACAGCAGGGAGAAGCAGGTTCCTGGGCAGGAATAGTGAACGTGTGACCTGGTTTCTGCAGCCTCCCAGGGAGACGGCATTTCCCAGGCTCTGAGAGAAAGTGAGGCATTAAAGGCTCAGAGATATTGAAGGAGGTAGAGACAGGATAAACAGGGAGGAAAACACAAGACATACGTGTATTCGTCAGGATTTCCCAGAGAAACAGGATGGGTAGATAGATAGATAGATGAATAGATAGTTAGATGATAGATAGATAGATAGATAGATAGATAGATAGATAGTAGATAGATGATAGATATAGATAGATGATGATAGATAGATAGATAGATAGAAGATAGATAGTAGATAGATGATAGATAGATGATAGATATAAACAGATGATGATAGATAGATAGATAGATAGATAGATAGATAGACAGACAATAGATAGATAGTAGATAGATGATAGATAGATAGATAGATAGATAGATAGATAGAAGATAGATAGTAGATAGATGATAGATAGATGATAGATATAGACAGATGATGATAGATAGATAGATAGATAGACAGACAATAGATAGATAGTAGATAGATGATAGATAGATAGATAGATAGATAGATAGATAGATAGATAGATTTATTCTAGGAATTGGCTCACTCTGTCATGGAGAGTCCAAAATATATTTGGCAAGCCTGCAGGTTGGAGACTCCGAAAAAAGTTTCAGGTCAATTCCAAAGGCCTTATACTAATAGAATTCCTTCTTGGCTGGGAAAGTCAGTCTTTGTTCTCTTAAATTGTTCAACTGATTTGCCAAAGCCCACCATTTCACTGAGAGTAACCTACTGTACTCAAAGTCCAGTGATTCAAATGTTAGTATCACGAAACAAAAACAAAAACAAAAAACTTCGCAGAAACATCCACAATACTTACTGTTGGGCCCAAAATCTGGGCACCAGGGCCCCGCCAGGTCGACACATTAACTGTCACAATATGGTTCCCATTGAGGCCTTTCAGAGTTAAGAATCAGAAGGTAAAGGCAACTTACCTTCTGATAAGAAGGTAAGAAACATTGAAAGAAACATTTTTAAAAATAATGTTTGTAATGAAGAAGCAGAGAGAAACGGAGCTTATGTATTTGCCATTTGGGGTAAATTTGGTACAAGTGGGGGGACTTTAATTACAAAATGAGCCCAAAAGGTGGTTACTTTTCAGGTATTTTAAGGAGGCCAATGTCAGCCACCTTCTTTCCCCTTCTAAGTGTGGCACCAAGACATGGTAATGGATGCCGACAGTCCCAGGAGCTGGAGAACGTTCTCTTGGGGAAGTTATGCCCACTGTTCAACGTGGGGACCTGAGACACTAGGTTGACGGAATGGCTGGTATCTTTCCAAGGGCTCACGCTAGGAAAAGCCAAATATAGAACATGCACCACGCGAATGCACTCTTGAGAATCCAGTAGAGTTTCTTTGGAGTTGCTGTGTCCTGAGTTGCCCAGAATTATTTTCTTGCTGCACCTGACTTTTGCTCTGATTCATGCTTCAGAGGCCAGCCCTTTAATTTTTTATTAACCTCTATAAAGGTGACATGACCACATACCATGAGAAATATTCATGGGAAATCCAGAATAGATAATTCAATTCACTCCGTGCCTGCTTATTAAGAACACCTCTCATGCCCATCATTCAATTTGATTTAGACAAATAGGTTTTGTGGACTGGTGTCCATGGAAATACGAACATTTATGCCTGCACTAAGTTCCTTCTCTTCATATCTAAAGTTTAGAAAAGATAGCTTGCGCCTGTCTATTAGAGATTTTTGTAATGTGGTCATTTTACTCTGCTTTGATTTTCATGAGAATGTATGACCCAATTGCTTTTGGATTAAAACCAGTAATTATAGGTTTTATCCACAAAGATAAATGTAGAGGAAGAGAGAGTTTCAAATTCAGAATAATAAGAAATAAGCATAGCTGTAGGCATTGTTTTAAATTAAATTAAGAAAGGATCAATTGTCCTGAGAAAAATTTGACTTTCTTTCATTGCCTCTTTATTTCTATCTGCACACTCTGCATTCAAATGCAGTCTTTATCTTGTCCACTGTAGTACTTTGTTCTCACAGTTAAGTAAAAACTAAACCGATAATGCCATTTGATCACCGATTGTGGTTGAAATGGCCGCCATGCTACAGGCATGAAAATCATAGGGTGAGCAGTACGTCTTGTGCCTTACGGATTTTTTTCACTTTGCATGTTTTCAAAGTTCATCTGTGCTGGAAGATACATAGGACTTCATTTCTTTTTGTTGCAGAAAGATATTCTTTTCTATGAATTTACCACATTTGAGTTTTACACTTAGCACTTGATGGGCAGTTGGTTTCTTCCACTTCTTGGCACTTCTAAATAATCCTGCTGTTAACTTACACGTACACATTTTTGTGTGAACATATATTTCATTTCTCTTGGGTATGTATTTAGAAGTGAAACTTTGGGTCATATGGTAAGTCTATTTATGTTTTTGAGGAACTTCCAGACTATATCCCTGAGTAGCTTCAACATTTTACATTTCCACCAGCCTTGTAGGAAAATCCCAGTTTTTCCACATCCTCATCAATACTCGATATTATCTGTGTTGTTTTGTTTTGTGTTGCTACATCCAAGGGGGAGTGATAGAATACTCAATTGTGATTGGGTCCTATTTCTCGGTTGACTAATAACATCGAGCATTTTTTCATGTGCTTATTGGCCATCTGTATACATTCCTCGAAGAAATAACTATGTAGATCATTTGCCTATGTATACATGAGTCATTTGCCTCTTTTATTGAGTTGTAAGAGCTCTTTATATATTCTGTGTACAAGTCCTTATTAGATAGATATATGTTTTGCAAGTAATTCCCCCATTCTTTGTATTGTTTGTTCACTTTCTTAATGGTGTCATTTGTAGCACAAAGTTTTTTAATTTTGATGAAGTCTAACTTAGCTATTTTTTTTTCTCTTGTTTCTTGTGGGTTTGATGTAATATCTAAGACTGCCTGGTGCAAGGTCACAACTATTTACTGTTATACTTTTGCTAGGGGTTTTATAGTTTTAGATTTTCCATTTAGGTCTTTGATTCATTTTATGTGTGGTGTGAGGTAGGGCTCCCACTTTGGGAACAATTATCTCCTTCCTTCTTATAACTTGTGTTCCCCTCAAATGGTGCATCAGTGCTCTTGGCCTTCAAATACATCAGGCTAGAAACAAAATATCAAGCAAAATATTAGAAAAGAGACAAATCATGATAGGATGACACGGGAACCTATTTTCTTACTTTAGGATCGTCAACAGAAGTTGTAAAATAAACATAAATACAACTCAGCACAGCATTCAGGTGCCCAAAGCACATATTCTCAGTAAATCTCTTCTTGTCGCCGCTTAAGGATTTACACATTTGACTTGACCATGTGAGATGATGCAACTAGCCTCACTCCTGCCTTTGATGGTTTTCCCATAAGCATCATGCTATTTTTCACCTCTGTCTGCCCGTGGAGTGATGGTACAAATTCCGGTAAGAAAAATATGTGCCAAAAAATGTTAATTTTTCTTTGTCCATAGCGTACTCTGTGGTCCCGTTAAGCCTCATACCCAAAAGACTTAATCTGTGACCAAAAGGTTTAAATCTTCATCTTATCAACAACTTAATTAGTTCATTAATTAGTTCAGACAGAAAGTGCTCAGTCTCTGAGGGCTGCCCCCCCCCACCCCGCCCCGCCATTTCTCTGTCTTACAGAAGTCCAGGATCTAGGACATATATTCGACTCACATATTATGTAGCACTGGAGGAGGGGCTTCCCTGCCTGGTCTTTCCAGGTGTGAGAGAAACAGAACTGATACCCCTTTCTCTCCCTCTCCTTTCTACAACTCCTTGGCCAGAGAACCATAGACTTCTCTTTGACTTCTACTCTCATAAGAGGGAAGAGCGGTATGTTTTCAAACTAGAGGGAAGTTCTGTATATTGGATTAGCCAAGTTTACTCCTTAATATTTCTAAGGGGAGTTTCACAGAGATTTGGAAAATTCCCTTCTTTTTTTTTTAAGTTTATTTATTTATTTTGAGAGAGACAGAGAGAGTGCAAGTGGAGGAGGGGCAGAGAGAGAGAGAGAGAGAGAGAGAGAGAGAGAATCCCAAGCAGGCTCTGCGTTGTCAGAGCTCTCACGAAACTGAGATCATGACCTGAGCCAAAATCAAGAGTCAGACACTCAACCAACTGAGCCCCCCAGATGCCCCAGCACACTGAATGTTCAGAAATTGAATTTTGATTCATCATTTTTTCTTTCTTATATTTTATATCAAATCCTTCCATCAAGCAACATTTTTTTTTTCAGAATTGCAATGGAGAAAAGCAGCGTACTTAAGTCTTCAAATCTTACCCTGTTGCCCTAATGGCTCCATCGTCACGTGGGAAACATCCCCTGCCTCCCTCCCAGACAGTTTCCCTGGTGCCTGGGCTGAGTTATAGTAACAATCTGGACCGACTGTTGTGTTTGTACACAATGCCAGGTGCTGGGCTAAGATTATCACACTCATCCTCACAACCTTCCTATAATAGAGGTATTGTTAATTTCACCTTACAGAGGAAGGACCGGCGCACAGATACTAAGTGAGGTAGAAATAATAAATGATCTCTGCTCAGAGATTTAAACGTAGATGTATCAGACCCAAGCCAGACCCACAGCACCTGGCTAAATTGTTTCCTCGCTGAGTTGTACCCTATTTTTATATGAGTGGTCGTTACTACATTGTGAGTGTCCTGGGACCAGGACATCTGCTGTGTTTACTCTTAACTCCAGTACCTAGCAGAGTGACTATCCCACAATAAATGCCTAATAAATGTATGCTAAGCTAATGAAGCAGTATAAATCGGTGATGATGATGAGTGGAGACCAGGTTTCACAGCCCTGGATGGAAACAGGACAGTCTGAGACCACCCAATGATGCAGAACTCTCCTCTGCGGTTCTACAGAAGCTACAAAAACACAGGGGCATGACTGAAAAGGCTGTTAATGGGGCAGACAATCATGTAGAGGTTAGAAGAGGACAACAATGGAGGGCTGGAAAAAAAAGGTTATTCAAGATGGATAAACTTTTGAAGTGTGAACAAGATTAAGTTTAAAAATAATGGGAGGAGAAAGGCACCAAAGTCTAGAGAACAGACTGAAACACCTGGCATATTGTAAGGGCCACAGATTCATCAATGAGCCCGAAGCAGAGGTTTGGTGGAAGGAAGAGTGAGGAAAGGAAGATAAAAATAAGTGTTGGTGCCATGTTGTAAATGGTCCTAAATCTGTTGACGTTAAACCTGATGATCAAAGGGGATCAAGTGGACTGCAGCACGTTGGATAGACTGATTAAGAAGTAAGGGGAGAGGGGTGGGCATGGGCAGGGAGGAGAGCTGGAGGAATAAGGATGAGGTGGGGGTAATTAAAGGATCCCTGCAATGATCCTGGTAGCAGGGTAAGTGTTGGGGTGATGGGAGGGGCCGAAATTACAGAAGGAAAAGAGAACATGAAGAATTCTCTGGATATAGAGAGCAGGAGTGCAGGGAAAAGCTGAATTACAGTTGATCTCCCATGAAGGAAAATCCTGGTCATATGTGAAATCCTAACACTGAGAGAGGAAATGACTACACAATTGGCAGATGGGGGCTGGTAGGAGCACCTGAGTTTGACTTCAGACACATGATGTAAGGAGGGGGTGAGGGTCTGGCCATTAGTCTTGTAGGGCTGAGCTGGTTCCCACTGGGGTCAGGAATGTGCTGGAACCTGTGATCCTGTGGGTCAAAGATAAACTACCCTACTGCCCAAAGATGTGCCACTACACAAGGCAGGTGTTCAAAAAAATATTTACAGAATGATTACATAAATGCAATTATTTCCAAATTTGAAGTGTTTCAATGTATTAGGTCTGAATAAACAACAATGGTTGGGACTGGAGGGTTTCCTCCTTTTATATAGTTATAGAAATAAACACCATAAGCATCAGTCATTGTAATTTCTAATACACGATTTCCAAACGGTGACGGTTATCTCGGTGTGAGGTTAACACCTTCCACTTTTACATTCTTCCATTCAGAGGCTCAGGGATTAGCGCCAGGCCTGGCACATGGAAGGGTCAGACCCTTGCTGCTGTGTAAACACCTCACGTGGGGAAGTTCTTCTGGAACTTTCCTTTCCACGCAAGGCAGTTTTCCACAAGGTAAGAGGGAAAAGCAACTAGGAGGCCATTAAAAAATCTATTTGAAAACCTTGAGCTGCAATAGAATTTGACAATTGAACTTTACAGGAAAATGAGTCAACTTTATCTGATAAAGTCATTACCTGTAAAGGTTGTTTGGCCGTGGTCCTTTATTGAAATGGCAGTAGGTAAGGTTGCAATATTAAAAATTAATTAGGTGAAGTGTGTGCTCTTTGAAAGGACACAGCAGAGACAAAGCCCTGAGAGCCTGAGGTGGCACAGGGCCTGGCTGAGCTCTTCACCTTTTCCCAAAGCTTCTACCTTCAAGGAGAGAGCTCCCCCTGCAGGGCTGACGGGCTGAGAACCAGGAGGGCTTGGGACTGGGACACTACAGGCCGGGGACACTGTGGGCTGGGGACAGTGTAGGCCAGGGTCCTTGGAGGCTGTGGGCACCTCAGGGTCCAGAGAAGTGGGTTCAGACGGACTCGGGGACTGAACCACGGGAGTCAAGACACACGTCCCACCCTGGGCGACTTTCTCCCTGTTACTAAAATTCAGGGCCTGGACAGCCATTCCCACAGCGAGATCCCTGCTAATCCCCTTCCCACCCCAGTTCTGGGGACACATTTGCAAGGCGAGGTGCCGCAGCCACAGCCGAGGCGGAAGGAGACTGGCCTTCTCCAAGGCCACACCCGGCCCTGGGAAAGAAGGAACTGCCCAGGTGATGGGATCTTGACTGTTAACTCTGCAAGTGGCAAAACTCATGCTATCTACAAAGATTTCAGTCACCCTTTGGTATGTCTGCTCTCCTATTAGCCAGTCAGGGCCCAGTGTATCTCTTAAAAATGTTTATTTATTTTGAGAGAGAGAGAGGGAGAGAGAGAGGCAGAGGGAGAGAGAGAATCCCAAGCAGGCTCCACGCCATCAGCGCACTCCCTGAGGCAGAGCTCTATCCCACCAAGCGGGAGATCGGGACCTGAGCCGAAGTCAGGAGTCGGGCACTTAAGCGACTGAGCCACGCAGGCACCCAAGGCCCAGAGTATTGCAAACCAATAAAGAAAGTTCTGGTTATACTCAGAGCTGGAGGTCTGTGTCCACGCCTGCCAGCAGACCGCCCAGAGCAGACCATCTGCTGGTTTTTAGCAAAGTGCCATACCCCAGTGTTCCCCAAGGGGGCACAGTTTCTGGAGCAACGCTAAGATTCCACAACAGGGCAGCCTGGTCTGTTCTATAGATACATTTATGTAAACCTTAGACACCATATTGCCTATTTGGTCCCATCAAAAAAAAAAAAAAAAAAAGAAGAAGAAGAAGAAGAAGAAGAAGAAGAAGAAGTTGTGTTGAATGACTATAACGTTCACAGAAATCGCATAGAGATTTTTAATTTGGCCAGTGAGATGAGTCATACCAAGGATGACAAGAAAATAGATGCTGGCTGGCCATGACACGTGAAAGTCGGTACCATTCTTAACATTGACTTGTTCATTCATGAGACAAAAGGAGATTTAGTGTAAATTAACTTGGAAAAGCAAGTAGTGGTCAGTATGGGGGCCAATTATACGCACACTGGGGAAACCTGATAAGAGGAAAAATGTCAGCTATGCTCGTTATTACTATATTGATAAGATAATAGAATAAAAACACTAAGCACAATGCCTGGAACATAATTAACCCAGAATAATTGTTAATGTCTGGTTTCTAATATGCTTCAACCTCTTATCGTTGCCAGTGTGGAACTTTAAGAAAGTGTTCTAGGAGAGGAGAGGGGGCAAAGATTGTAAGAGGCAGAAGAGAAAAAGTCAATGAAGGTCAATAAGTCCTTGGAAAAAGTGAACCCCTGGTAAACTGTTACAAATTCTAAACAATGAAAGATCAGTTCCTCCTTATTGAGCAGGCTTTTTTTTTTTTTTAATTGCAACACACGTAGTGAATTAGGGAGCATATAAGGACACAGCCAGAGTGGGGTAAACTGAATTACCTGTAAGCCATTTGCCAAAACATACCCAAATTCTCAAAAAGTATGCATCTCTCATCCTGCTGTTCAAGTACTAATCATTTACTCTAATAGCATTATTAGGAAGTTTTAAAGTTAAATAAGTCTGGACCAATTATGGGCTCTAGTCCCAAAGGAGGGATTGGTTGTAGAGGGCAGGAGACACGCGTGATCCATGTAACTGAAGGGAGAGACACAGGCAAGGTTGGGGAAAGGGCAACTGCACGTGTTCACTTTGGATGGTTTCTGCTTTCTCTGTGGGCCGAGAGTGAAGGGAACAGAGGCGTCAAGGATTTGATGATATTGGAAATGTTTGGACATAGATTCCCTGTGAAGGAGAAGAGAGAAACTGAACAGCTATGCAGAGTAGGTTATACGCAGTGGTGGTGATGGAGTTGGTGAGTAAGCATAGTGGGGGGCATCTCAGGGGTTAGGGGTTTCCTTATGGAACACCTCTTTAAAGAAAGATAACTCAGGGGCCCCTGGGTGGCTCAGGCAGTTAAGCCTTGGACGTCGGCTCAGGTCATGATCTCACAGTTCGTGGGTTCGAGCCCTGCATCAAGTCTCTGTGCTGCCAGCTCGGAGCCTGGAGCCTGCTTCAGATTCTGTGTCTCCTTCTCGCTCTGTCCCTCTCCTGCTCATGCTCTCTCTCTCTCTCTCTCTCAAAAATAAATAAACATTAATTTTTTTTTAAAGAAAGACAACTTGAAGCAGAATTGCTTGTTTCACATGTTTCCAAATCCTTTGTGAGATTGAAAAAAAATCAGAGGACTTTTATTCATTTCTACAGACAAAACGGTAGGCACCATTTTTAACGTGTGTTCATTTAATGGCGGCCCATCCTGCCAAGTCTTTCTGCCCGTGCAATATGATGTTCCCACACTGGAAGTGAGGGGAAGCCTGGACCAGGCTGTAGGATTCTGTCTAATTTGTGCTCCTGGAGGAACATTATGAGGAGCAGTAGGTTAACAAGCTTGTATTTGTCTATTGGTCTCAGATTACCTGAGTTGTACAAGGACTGACTAGGAAGGTAATAGCCTGAGATGAGGAAGAAAATTGCAAGTGTATGTCGAAACAAGTTTAAGTCATGAGCACATTTAGCTCCATGGGTCAGATCCTGGGACTAAGGAGGCTCTGAAATCGGGATCCCATATAGATCAATCCGTTTCTCAGAACGCTCAGCAGTCCATGTGCCGAGAGAGAAAGGGGCTCCTCCAAGGTTGGAAAGTGTCAGGCGGACACCGCCAAAGGACAAGAGCCAGTGGGAAGGAAATGAATCCAGCAAGGGCTTGCAGAGAAGGGTAGAGGGACCCCAGGGCCTGAGCCCTCCATGATGGTAAAGGACCAGGTGATGGGGAGTAATGGAGCGTGTGGACAGTCTACCGTATTACGTGCAGCCTGTCTCGTATCTAGCATAGAACTAAGCCCTGAGAGATGCCAGGTTGACCCTGAAGTCCCACTGGAACGCAGAACTAGAGACAAAGAGACAGCTGGATGCCACGTTTGTCTCTGTGACAGATTTGTTCCATTGTAAACGATCCAGTGGAATTTTCAACCGAAGAAAGATATGATGTTACTAATCTATCATTGCAAGGACGTATACCTCTGGTTTTTATTAAGGTAGTGTGATGGATCAGCTTCCACTAACTCAGTTGCTCTGAGAAGGTGTTTCTGAGAAGGACAGCTTCCATCTGTGCTGCCTTCTGGACACATGCACCAGAATTGGCATCTCTGAGAAGTTCATTGATCCATATGGGATTCCAATTTCAGAGCCCTGCTAATACCGGGCTCTGACCCACGTGCTATGACATGGCTAACTTGCTCAGAATTACTCTTGGAATTTATTTCTCTATCTCGTTTTATTACATTTCCTGTCAGCCCCTATACAACTCAGATCATCTGAGGCCGATAGAAAAATACAAGCTTGTTAATCTGCTACTTGGCATAATGTTCCTACATGAGCATGAATGAGAGTGAATCCCACAGCCTGACACAGCTCAGTGTGAGCCCATCATATCGCACAAGTAGAAAGGCCTTGGCATGAGGGGTATTATGGACTGAATTGTGCCCCCCCCAAATTCATAGGTTGAAACCCAATCCCCATCCTGACTGTATTTGGAAATAGAGCCATTAGAGATGTAATTAAGGCTAAATAGGAACTAAGGGCCAGGCCAGTAAGGACTAATGTCATTATAAGAGGAGGAAGAGACGCGAGGAGTGTGTGCTCACAGAGGAAGGGCCACATGAGGACACGGCAAGAAGAGAAAACCAGGCAAACCAGGCCTGCTGGCACCTAGATCCTGGACTTCCACACTCCAGAACTGAAAGAAAATGAATTTCTGTTGTCTAAGCTTCCCAGTCTGTGGGATTCTCTTATGGTTACCCTGAGCAGACTAAGACAAGGCACCACGATTAAATGGGGCATACATCCACAATGATTTTCTCCTTGTGTTAATTTGTATACATTAGCAAAAACTCTCTGTGTCTTTTCCATTTCATAAAGGATTTGCGCACATCTGAAATGAGCAATCCTCACTAGCATTTTCTTGTCTTAAAGGGATTTTCATAAGCTTCCTCTTGGGATGGCTCACCCACCCTGAGCCCCATGAAGCTTGTTCTTTGTGAAGACCGGAAATATTCATGCTTTCATTTTTTTTTTTCCAAGGCAAAGGTTAAAGAATGCACCACCTGGAGGATGGTGAGAAAAAGGTCTTTGTTTCGGGGACACACTCTTATCATCTCAAAACTCCAATGGCACTAAACCCTCAGGGCCTGGTCTCAGTCCAGAACCTAGAAGTCTCCATGGGCCACTTGGGGTTTGTCTTTCCATGCCAGGGAAGATGATGCCTCTTAGATCTGGGTGACTTTGATCAACAGGAAGTGTAAGTTTCAGAGCAGTCGTGTAGAGTGATCGCTAGATCCCATCCTTGGTGGGATTCTGGAGGATTAGCCTATGAGACAACATGAGAAAACATTTTTAAAATTTTATTTAAAGTCAAGTTAGTTAATATATAGTGTAATAATGGTTTCCCAAGTAGAATTTAGTGATTCATCACTTACATATAATACCCAGTGCTCATCCCAACAAGTGCCCTCCATAATGTCCATCACCCATTTACCCATCCCCCCTCCCAACACCCCTCCAGCAACCTTCAGTTTGTTCTCTGTATTTAAGAGTCGCTTATAGTTTGCCTCCCTCTTTGTTTATCTTATTATTCCTTCCCTTCCCCTAGGTTCATCTGTTGTGTTTTTTAAATTCCTCATATGAGTGAAATCATATATTTGTCTTTCTCTGACTTATTTTGCTTAGCATAATACACTCCAGTTCCATCCATATTGATGCAAATGGCAGAATTCCATCCTTTTTCACCACCGACTAATATGCCACTGACCATCTCTTCTTTATCCATTGGTTGATGGACATTTAAGCTCTTATTAGGAGCTGCCATAATTTGGCTATTGTCAATAATGCTTCTATAGACATTGCTGTAACTGAGGCTTGGAAATTATACTCTGGATTTTTTTTTAAACTATTCTTCTGTAGATTAGAAAGCAAACCCTTTGAATTGTGTTTCACAATTGCTAGTCTATAATAATAACTACTAATATCAGTAGGAAGAGGAAATACTGCATGCTGACTGATTATGAAAGCTAATACTATGAATCTCTCTACATACATATATGTAGATTCATTTATCGTAATCTCTACACCCAACATGGAACTTGGACTCAGGACCGTAAGATCAAGAGCCGCATACTCTCCCAACTGAGCCAGCCAAGAACCCCTGTGAATATTTATACTCCTATTGTTAATATGGCCAAGAAAATATGAGCAAGTGGGAAATTGGTGACAATTGATTGAAAGGGTCCCTTACATCTGTTCCAAGGCCAATTTAGGCACACACTAATCCCTATCCCTCTAGCAGCCCCAGACCAAACCAACTGTCCAGCTGTGTGACCTCCTTCCAGAAAATACATATCCTGCCATCAAATGGGGCGTCATTCTTAGCTGGATCACAGGTAAAATTGATAATACTATAGCCAAAGTCGTCTCAGAATAGCCTCAAACAATTCAGTGAAACAAAACTCTTTATTACCAAATTCCACAGCTATTCTCCCAAAACGTGATTTGGTCCTTCCGTGTACCTGGTATATAAGGACACAAATAAAGCAATATAAACTCATGAAGTTTATATTTAACTCACATTGTAACTCTCTTTTATGTCTCATGTCAGATGTTATCTGTAGTCTTTGAAATCACTTTTATAAGGAAACAATTTAATATGAAACCATTGGCATTCTCTGCAAACTCTCATGCTTTCCTACGTAATGACATTAGTTTAATTCCTTCCTCTGTGAAGCCACAATGTTCCCCGGAACATTTCTAGGAGTTTCGCTAGCCCTCAAAACCCAAGAGTTTTGGAGTACATTTTAGGTTAATTGAATGACACAGTATACGCAATTGTTTACGTGGATTAGAGAATGTGAATCTATAATAAGCACAGAGACTGGTGGAGCTTTGAGATCACGCCCAACCCTGCAGCCTTTCCCACCAAAGAGGACTCTTGCAGGGGTGGAGACTGAGCCCAGTTAGTTTATGGACTAACAGTAACTGTGTACAACTATCTATGCAGTCAGCGTGCTGCTGGACAGGGCAGGGTTAGGAGCTGCTGGAGAATATGTCTTAGCTGGGATAGCAAAATGGGCCTTCTAATACTGAACTCCTGAATTAGGCAGAATTTCCCACCCAGTCACGAGCATTGCTGAGCTCTCCCATGGTGTGAGTTGGGGAAGAAGGGATTATCTCCTTAAGCATTTCAACCAAAAGGCCTTGTCTTAGGTGCACCTGCTTACTAAGCCCTCTGGGGCCAACCAAACTCTATTCAGGTTCCCCATGGGACAATGTTTTTCCCTTGAAGTTCAAAGTTAGGTGACAACCATTAAAGTTAGGCATTCCCACCATTGTTTATGGACACCCTCAAGATATTCCCAAGTGCCATTTTGGCTTCACTGAGAATGAGTAGTCTACGGTTGGCCCCACACCTTTATTACGGCCTGTGCTGACCCAAACACATTGAGCAAGAACCTGTAGAGACCATTTGAAATAAAATATCATGTAGCCCGTGGCTTCAGATGCCTTTCCCAGAGGTTCTAAACCAACATGGTCAAAAGATCTACATGGCCTGGTCCTACCAAGAAGCTTAATCCCAAGCATGGTTCACACTGGTCCTCTGTGGGATATATGGAAATATGCAGAAGTATTTTGGTTGTTATAATGCCTGAGTGGGACGCGATGTGCTATTTTAGAAAGGGGGATAGGTTTACTAAAAGTCCTACAATGGGAGGGACAGTAATCTGCCGTGAAGAATGTACCTCCCAAAATGTCAATAGCATTCCCGCTGATTCCCACTGTATCCTAACACACCTACAAATTGAAATCCTCCCTTCCCTGAATAAGTTACACTTCCTTTCCTTAGAACTAATGCCTTCTCCCTCTGGGAGTCATATAAGGGTAGCCTTTTCTGGATGGTAAGATAAAGCAAAGAGTTCTCAAAAAATGCTGGCCCCTCAGGATAGAGAGTAAGGACCACTCAAGGCTGAGCATCTCATTATCACTGCAGTGTGCTATAATTTCCCAAAGAAGAAAATAACCAAATTGATTCCCTTCCCCTGTAATCTTAATGGATTTATGAAACCACCCACTCTAAATTAAGTACTATGGCAACAGAGCCAATATTGCTTTGCGTTGAAATGAAAACAGATAGGAAATATCTGCTTAGGAAAGATTAAAGTACAGTTAAGTTTTTACAAAATCTCCAAATAACTGAAATCAGGAGTTCATGGTTGTATAATAAACCTATAAACCTTGTGACCTGATGGTCTCTAAGGCTTATAAAGGGTCTTTTCCCCCTCTTTCCTGCCTTCCTTCCTTCCTTCTTCCTTTTTTTTTTTTTTTTTTTTTTTTTAAATTCTACAGTTTGGGACAGGTCTTTTGCACCTTCTTAGATTAAAATCTCTTACTTAATTCATTGTTTGTTCCTTTTGGATTAGTGGCATTTGACATGGACCCTAATTACTATTGGTTCTCTGTTTCCTCTTACTTGATCTCAATGTCAACTCTGACCAAAGATTGTTAATAATTGCTGTACCAAATGTTCTCGTTAAGAATTATATCAAGTGTTAGTGTTAGCAGCATCAGAGGACAATACGACCAAATGAAGAGGCCATTTTCCCAATTGCGTTAAAGTCCAAATTGTCCAAAGAAACCTCCAGTCCTTCTGATTCACAGCCCTGTTGGCAGGGCGGGAGCAACAGAGCAGTCAGTCCCAAATGGCCGGTGACCTCATCAAAAAAAAAAAAAAATGTGTGACCATAAGAAGTATCTGCCAAGTGGAGGGGCACCTGGGTGGCTCAACTGGTTAAGCATCTGACCCTTGGTTTCAGTTCAGGTCAGGATCTCACAGTTTGTGAGTTCGAGCCCCGCATCGGGCTCTGTGCAAACGGTGTGGAGACTGCTTCAGATTCTGTATCTCCCTCTCTCTCTCTCCCACTCCCCAGTTCTCTCTCTCTCTCTCAATAAATAAATAAATATATATTTTTTTAAATAGAAGTGTCTCCCAAGTGGACATGCTGACCAAAAGCATGGTTCCACTTTCCACAAGTGTGAGACTAAGAAGGAAGCCCAACTCCTTTTTCAGTCTGGTTAGAAGATGGCCTTTTAGACCAATTTATGAACTGAATTCTTCTGTTTTTCCTCATAACGTTCAAGAGACTGCGTAGAGCTAGCTTCTAGATAGACCTTCCAAAGGGGAAAAATTGTGTCCTGGTACTTTCACGTGTCCCTTCTTTCTTCCCTGACCCCCAACCCCCGCCATGCCCTCAGGGAAGGGTCTGGCTGTTCTCTAGCACTGGTCTTATTTATTAAAAACATCATTCAGAGGGATGGAGAATACCCAACCACAGTGACATTTGTTAAAAAGTCTCGGGTCCTACCCTAACCGTTGGAAATAATCCACACCACAATGGCCTTTTATAAATTATAAGATTACAGAGCTGAAACAGTAAGGATTCACACAATGGTAAAACAAGAGACTGGCAGGAGGGTGTCACAGCCTGCCGGGGCTGGGATCACACCCACAAGGCGGCTACTGGGCAGGAGGCCAACCCCGACACAGAAGTGTGACATGCACAGAAGCACAGACACCAGTTCCATCACCTCTACATCTGAGACAGGAAGTGGGACCAAGCAACAAATGGATTCCGTGTGCTTTCACCCAGAACGTGTTGGAAGTTTCTGTCTGACATTTTCTTTACTCCACGATAGTGTTGGCTGGTGGGGGTATAATTGTCAGCAACTATTTTTATGGAGGTAACAGCAACCCTGAATTTCTGCAAAATGCATCACAGCAGTTCAAGAAAAGAAGAAGAAAAAAACACACAAGATCATGTGGGGTACTTAAATTTGAATTTGAATTTCATATTGAATTTGTGTGTTTAGATTCCCTAACCTAGATTTGTTATATATATATATATGTGTGCATATATATATATATATATATGTGTGTGTGTGTGTGTGTGTATATATATGTATATATATATGTACGTATTATATATACATATATATGTATATATATGTACGTATTATATATACATATATATATTTGTTATATATGTGTATTATATAATATGTACACATTACATATATATTTGTACATATAATGTACATATTATAATATATATGCACATATTATAATACATATTGTGTATTATATGTACATATTATAATATGTACATATTATATATATTTGTTATATATATGTATTATATATATACATATATATGTATTTATATGTATTTATTTTTTTAATTTTCATCAAGCAGGAAGGCTGCAGTTTTTGTGTAACTTGATACTCGTCTCAGAACAGTAATGATACTTGTTTCTCTCCATGTAAAATTCCCAATTTGAGAAAGATTAGAGTCAATCTGAAGTGTAATTCATAATTTATTTGGTGTGTGTATTCAGGTAGACTGAGGGGATGTTCAAAATGCTGTAAATTATACACACATTTTGTATCTCTCTCTCTCTCTTCCTCATCCCATGTGAGAAACTGTTTATGTTTGAGGTAGAGAATGCGATATAAATACATAAGAATATATAAATATATCAGCATAGAGCATACATTATTTTATGGCGATTACCATCATAATGACAGCGATCTGAAGAATCAAGACAGCGGACGCTGTATAAAGTGGTCACCAGCAGAGGGCGTGATGGGGGCCATTGGGATCAGGATGACTCTCCAGATGGTGAAACACACGTACAAATACTTTTTCATTAAGATTCCGAATTATGGTTTGAATTTCAACGTACTACACGTATGTTTTAAACATTGGCTTGTTTTTCCAAGGCTGTGATTTCTTGTGCAGCTAGTTTTGCAACTGTTGCTTTTGAACGTTTCTGAGTCGTGTCAAAGTCCTAATTGAGTCAAGTTTTCTCTTACTTTAATTGCTTGTCAGTTTATGATTACTAAAGTCAGAAGATTGCCTGGGTTTGCATATCCACATCCAAGTGTCACAATTTGCCAGTTTCGTGACAGTCTCTGCATGCCTTGATTACCTGGGACATGATCTTGTTGTCCATACCTTCCTGCCTTTTTGGAACATTACAGTTTATCAAGATCAATAGCACTCTTTAGCAAACCACCTCACACTTGGCCTAGAAATTTTACTCAGAGATAGAATTCTTTCATTGCCGACGAAATTCATCAGAGTAAGCCTGAGGCTTCTGCTGGAAAATTTTCAGTGTTTTGTATTTATCGTTGATGTAAAAACAGACCACTGAGGCTGGGCCAAGCACGGTACCGCTTGCTGGGGAACGGGCTGTTTGCTGTCCTTCCTTGTCCGCCAGCTACCTGTGCGACCCCTGTTTCCTGCGTAGAATGTTCTACCTGACCTACCTTCATCTTGTTCAGTTAAGCATTTCCTGCGGCTTTCATCTATGGTGATAGCTCATTTCGTAGGGATCAAGAGAATCATCCTCACTCTACCTGGTTGTCTGACTTTGAGACAGTTGCACCATGAGATCTTTCACTGTTTGGGCTCAAGCACGCAGCAGAAAGGAGAATTTAAGTACAGAGGGGAACATGGGCTTCTATTCTGTCTGCAAAGTAACTGTGTTTATAAGAGGCAGTGGCCGAATCTAGAAAGGTAAGGCTCAGCGACGAGGCTTTCAAGGTCTGTTGGGAGCAGAAGCAAATGCAATGCAGGTGAAGGGGCAAACCTTCCCCTGGGGAACCCACCTGAATCATGCCTGCTGGCTATGGGCCGTGGTTGAGGATCCTGTTCTAGGCTCCTTCCCTCTCCCCTACACTGTTGCTCACTAATGAAGTTCCGTCCATAAGATACTCATGCGAGTGGGGTGGACCCTGTCAGTCGCGCGAGGCCCGGGCATCCATTGCTTTCCCAAAGGGAAGCCTCACTAGAGATTAGTCACCACCTCAGCTGTATATGAGTGGGGGTGGGGGTGGGGGTAAAGTCACGTACCTCAAAGAAGCCTTTCCCTTATTACTCTACAGAACACTATCTCCCAGGGTGCACCCCAAAGAAAAGAGTCTTGGGTCCAGAGAATATAGGTGACTGCCCTTCAGAAGTTGATGGAATCTTCTGACTGAACTCACAACAAATAATTTGTTTTAGTAATTTCCCAAATATGTGTAACATTTTTAGGGAGTGATCATGCCTACGGATGCCCTGGTAAAGTAGGGCTTTTTATAGAACTGATGTGGGGAAATAGGTTGTAAACGGAAACTCCTGTAAATGGAATTAGAAAGCCAGTCTATTGGGTCAAATATAATCTAAAATATAATATGGAGAACTAGATATGGAGGAAATGTATTCATTCTTTTAACCTAGAGACTATCATAGATTACATTATAGGGACAACTCTATGCTTACTGGCATCTGATGTGCTTTAGAACTGAGTCAAGTGGTCATTTCTTCTCCATTTTTTACCCCTGATAATCGTTCTGTAGTACATCTTTGCTCAAGGTCGTGAGAACAGGGTTGGGTCATTAATCTGTGTTTTGGTGGTGCTTCAAAATCCACTGGTGAGTTTTCACTACCCGTGGGTTGCCGATGGTTTAAACTGAGCGGGTCCTTAAAACGTGAGAATCGTGTTATTAGTACCTACTTCAGCAGAAGGTCAGGTAGCTGCCCAACACCATCTCACCAACCCCCCAATACATGTGTATACTTGTACACCCAGACACGTACAGGCCACATCAGAAACAAGCCACAGAAAATTAAATTGAAAAGATGAAATCCAATACACTGAAAAGGGTAACACTACTGTCAAATGGTTGATGATTTGAGGAAACCAGGCACAGTACATATGTTGGAGGACCCCCGTCTAGCTGATAAAAGAGACAATGCTTCAGATGAGTTGGGAGCTTCTAGACAAAGAATCCCAGATTCCTGCTCACTGCTCATTGATCACAGTGGTCGTTCAGAATCCAACCTCGTAACCATACTCTGACGTGGCAGATTCCCTGGTGTCTCTATTCTCTCCTGTCCCATCACAGTAGAATTGTTTGCGGAGGTAACACAGCCGTGCCTTTCTCTGTGGTGGAGTGTAGTTCTACACCCAACGGACGGTAGGCTTGGCCAATGTGGCTTACAGAAGCCAAGGAGGCATTAGTGAATCTGACTGGATGAGGCTTTGAACACACCCGCGAAGTTTGACTTGGCTTTTGTCCACCTGTGTCTGCTACGGCAGCCCCTGCCCCATTCCACCTGTGTTCCAGAATGGAGACAGGGAAAGCATACCCGAAACGTTCCGGAAGTTGGGAGCACACGACGCGGCCAAACCGAGCCCAGGTCGGTGTAACCACAGCTTACTTGCAGACCCATGACCCTTGTAAACTGTTGAAATTTTGAGCATGTTTCACATGGGCAAATAAAAATGATTAATACAATGGCTAACTTATTTTTGAGGCTTAAGGAAATACCTGAAACTTGATCGTAATTTAATAGCACCCTAAGAGTGAAGATAAGTAGGGGCAGCTATTGATTTCCAGCAGGAGATTTTGGACGCATGGGCGTGTCCCTGCCTGTCCACCACCGAGGATGGGCACCTCCCCTGCCTGGGCGTCCTCACTTCCCAAAGAAGATGCCCAGGCCATTTCAAGCTCAAGTAACCATTAAGGAGGCCCGAAATTAAAAGGACAACATCGACTATCTGCTCTCCACTGGGTACCGGAGAACATCACCTTGAACTCATTGCCCCACGCGAGTCTACAAAACGGAGATACCCCTCATCATCATGACCGTGAAGACCCTCCCCGCCACCGCCTCGCCGACAAGAGCTGCCACAGAGAAATACAGAACACAACACGCATGCGATGCAAACTTGCTGAGCCACCGCGCAAGGTAGCTATCGTTACCCCCAACAGATGAGTGGACCGAGACTCAGAGATACGAAGTGGCCTGTGCAGCTTGTCCCAGGGGCTGGCACACCTCTCGTCTGAAGAGATCTGAGGGGGATCCCCGGTTCTCTGAGACAACCAGAGCTTTGAGTCTCTAACGCATTGACTAGACCCTTGTCTGTGCCCCATACACGGAACTGCCCTGTGCCTTTATCCTGGAAGAAAGGGTCAGAGGAATCGTGTCAGCTGTTTGTAGTGTAAATCTTGACTGCTCGAGTTTCCTTTTAGGTAAAGCAACTCAAGGGCTTGACTTAAACTTTTGGCTGTCAAGACACCCCCTTCAAAGGGGGCTGTCTGGAATAAACCCCGCCAGCCGCAGGCCTGGATAAAGAGCCAGGCCTCCCGTATCAGGCTCCTTTGTCTCAGGCATCGTGGTTAATTTTAACAAATGACCGTGTGGGCCATTCATCCTTTCTCTTCCCTCCACTTTGAACTCCCCATTAAGTTTTAAATTCGCTAATGAAGAGCAAGCCCACGAAACCCTGGGCCCCCACCCGCAGCCCTCCAGAAAAGCAGAACCCCAGGCCCTCCTCCCCACCCCCCACCCCTGCCATGACCTCACTGCATGGGGCCCCAGGTGTGTTGTGCAATTTCCAGGACTTGAAAGTAATAAACTTTTGTCATCTTGCGGTCGTAAGAACCATAAGGGCCGGTATAGCCTCTACAGTGGTTAGAGACAGGCTGAGACTGGCACTCAACAGGATTACCTGCGGAGATCTCCCTGAGCACTTTAGTCATTCCTTTGAACCCCTGGGAGAAAAGGGTCGCAGGAATCTTAAGTACCAGAAGTAGACATGTTTCTGTTATGTAAACTATCTTTCTTTCTTAGTTAGGGCCGTTATAAAACAGCTCCCATTTCCTGCTCTGTTTAAGCTGCTAAGAATAATATTCTCAACCCACCTTTCATCAACTGTGTTTGTGTGTTAACTTTATATCAGGGCTTAACCCTGGCTTTACTTTTCTTATTTTGCATTTTTATTAAAAAACAACAACAACAACAACAAACACCAGCACAAAGCTCTTCCTTTCATCTCTACCAGATTTCCTCAGGAATGGATTAGTAAGGTGTTAACAAAGGAAGTGAGAGAGAGAAAGAACGAGAACTTGGAAAGAATCTATGAGGGCTGTATCAGACCTCGGAGTGGTTACATCTGGAGCGATTTCTGATCAGTCACTCCCCTTCTCCTCCGCCTACACGTGAGTAAGAGTGACAATTCGGGTCTCCTCCAGGCAGGTTTGGATACTACACTTCAAAACCGTATACTGTCTCTGGGGCTCCTGCGTGGCTAAGTCTGTTAAGCCTCTGACTCGGGCTCGGGTCATGATCTCACATTTCATGAGTTCGAGCCCGGCGTCGGGCTCTGTGCTGACAGCTCAGAGCCTGGAGCTTGCATCGGATTCTTTGTCTCCCTCTCTCTCTGCCCCTTCCCTGATCACACTCTGTCTTTCTCTCTCTCAAACATCAATAAACATTAAAAAAACAAAACAAAACTATACTATCTGTATATAATGTATATAATGCGGTTTTCTGGATTAAATCCTGGAACAGGAAAAAGACATGAGTGAAA
Organism: Panthera tigris; assembly: GCF_018350195.1. Lineage (NCBI taxonomy): Eukaryota > Metazoa > Chordata > Mammalia > Carnivora > Felidae > Panthera > Panthera tigris. Next base: position 231,609,145 of record NC_056660.1, read on the forward strand.
AAATTGGTGAGATCCAAATAAAGTCCAACTTGTAATGAATAGTAATGCACCCTGCTAGTTAATTCTTTAGTTGTGGCAAATGTGCCCCGGTTGTATAGGATGTTAACGTTAGGGAAGATTGGGTGAAACTTAACACTGGCACTCAGATTTCACACTAAAAAACAAACAAACAAACAAAACTAAGAAACACAGGTGCACGAACACACCCATCTCAACCCAGTAACGTGACTGTGGATCACCCCTTATTTCCATGGCAGAGTCAGTCACCCACAAACTGCAGATCTGACCACACTCCTCTGAGCGACAGCGCCCCCTCCCCCCCCCCCACGCAGGTTTGTTCCCACCACCTGCTCCTTCTTGGGTAGAACTCTTCTGAACTTCTAGAAGCACAACCTGCAGCCATAGAAAATCTCGCGTGTTCTTCAGGCCTTTCGTGCGGTCCTCATGCCTTCCCACAGTCCATGCCCAGCGGGCCTCACAGCCATCCCCGCATGGTCCGTAAGCTCTATGGAGGCAGTGAAGCCTTTTACACTGCTTGCCATCTTAAAGCACTCGCTCTGGGGGAAACCAGATGGTGTTCTGGAAGGACACTCAAGCAGCTCCCTGAGAGGCCTCTGTGGAGAGCCAAGGAGGTCCCTGGCCAGTAGCGCACAGCTATTTCATAGCGGTGTAAGGGACACATCTCGAAAGAGGGATCGCCAGCCCCAGTCACACCTTCGGACAACTTCAACCCCCAGCTGGCACCTGGCTGGAGCCTCGCAAGAGACTTCAAGGTGGAGAAGTTCCCTACCAAGTTGCCCCTGAATTCCTGACCACCAGAGACGACAAGATTATGAATGATGAGAATTCGGGGTGGTTTGTGACACAAAAGTGGGTCACTGGTACAGATGTGGGTACAAACAAAGGAAGTGCTGTCATAAGGCAAGTTCTCCAACAAGCGGGGGTGGCAGTGTGGCTAGCAGGGAGTAAAAGCAGAAAGAACATTGGGAAGAGTGTTAATGAACTCGCTTTGAAGAGACTGTTAGCAAAGCCTGATTGCCTTCAAGAAGACTGCCAGCCGGTGTTTAACGTGATTTGAGGAAAATACATGACTTTTCTGTACATTGAAATAAGTCAATTGCATGGTGCATGAGAGAGTTCCTGTCAAGAGAACATTATTTTTTTTTTTTTTACCATGAATTTGGTTATACACCCATAATATCATTAGCTTTTCCTGTTTTCTTTTATTACACCAATGATTTTCTGGCATTGTATTTTCTGTTAACAAACTTGAATCCATGAGACAATACAAATAAAATCAGGTACTCTGCTTTATCCAATCTGAATCTCCTTAGCATACAATTTTGCTAAGTCACGATATTCTATCAATTCTAGAAGAACTGTGCGCCTACAGGAACTTGGGGACACACAAGGTGTATCTTCAGCCAAGTTTTTGTTTTTCTTCGAAGTATTTGGAAGAAGTCATTTAAGCGTTCGATGTTTTACAGTGCCTGTCACATCCTAGGAAAGATCTGGTGAGGCATCAGAGTGGGTGGTTTACTTTCTTCTAGAATCAAGCCTATCATCCTCTGGCTGGTTTTCAGTTATAAAGCAACCTACTCACAGAGCAGCACGGGGCAGGATATTCAAACTGGTTAGCAGGGAGCAGTCCTGAGGATGAATGCAACCTTCCCGTGAGGGGATGACGGCTATGTTTAATTGAATCGGAATTTTACAGACAATTTCCATCAATAATTGATATGTCATTGGGTCAATAAGGTAGCCACATTATGATCAATATTACATCATTAGAAAGTAATTGCTCAGCCTTTCAATACCATTTTAAAAAATCTGAGACAGATTATAATATTTTATTTCCCCAGGGAGCTAAGGCAGCAGTTTGCCAAAGACACGAACTTGCATTTGGAAATACCTGCTGCTTTGCTCAGGACCACAGAGGAAATTAAAAGCAAAATTGAGAATACAATCCGTATTGTCTGGAAGGTAAGTTAGGTGTTCAGTCAACAGTCACACTTTCCCGATTTAGATTCGGGATTCTATCAGCTTCTGGAGGGGCTGAGGAAAGGCCTTAGAGGAAGTGATGAAACCAACAGAAAGTAGAAGCCTCCCCATGGTTTTGACGAGCCGGTGCTTCTAACAGCGCCAAAAAGAGTTTCCTTTCCTCGGGGAACACTGCTGAGACTGCAATCCCACCCAGGTCTTCTCAAGTCTTCAGTCAACAAGGCTGGCGTGGCCTCTCCTCTCACTCCTTCTTGCGCCGCGGTAGAACTTTCCATCTAAAAGCAAAATATGTGAAACACGTAGTCACACGATGTATTAACTAAGACGGGAATAAATTTTGTGAAGTAAAACTAGAAAAATGTATCAGAATCAATAATGGTGTGAGGGAATTCAGATGCGGGGAAATGAGGAAAGCGACATCAGTTGACGCACGAAGGACGAGTGGGAGTTGGCTGGGTGGAGCAGGGCAGAGGAGCAATCGGGTAGGGGGCAGGTGTGAAGGCACCGGGACATGGGAGGCCATGTTGGATTTCAGGAAATAGAAAATACACGTGGGGCAAAGTGAGCAAATACCTAAGTGGTAGGAGACGAAGCAGTAGATAATGTCCGTGATTTGGGGTTTTATTTTCCGAAGAAGTCGCTTCGGAGAATTAAGAGAAGAACTGATCCATTTGATGAGATTACTTGTTTGTTGCTGACAATATCAAGAGCGCTTAATTAGATATATGAGAGGAAAAGAAAGCACGTTTTATCAACATAATCATATTAGTTTTAATTTTCCAAATTGAGACTTGGAAATTGCAATTCCACATTGTGGTTAATAATTTTGAAATTATTGACGACTTTAATTGACTCTTTTCTACAGACCATAAAGCTTATAATAGAGAAAATATGATTTCTCTAAGTGTTATCATACCTGTTCACCTGAAAGCCTAGTCCATTAAATGGAGAATATTCCCAACACTAAAATATTTTAAGGTGAAATGTATAAATATTTTCCATGTACTGATAGCTTCTTCAGTTCTCCAGAGTTCTAGGTTTAGTCTTTATGATTCTTTGGAAAGTTTTGTCAAATCTCGACGCTGAAAATTCACTGGTATTTTAATATTGTGCCGTTGTGACACAAAGTATAAATATATCAAATTAAAAATGAGAACACCACCAAAAGATTCTTCCCACGAGGTGAGATATTCCAAGGTGTGATTAAGAACATAAACATTAAGCTATGGACACTTGAATTCCTATTGTATGTTTTAGCTTTTCTCTTATTTTTGTGGGGATAAATGTTTTCTGAATGCAAGCTCCCCCCACCCCCCAACTGGAACTCACTCAAAGCTTTAAAGGCTTATGTTTTTTTCAAAATATCATAGGGGAAGAAAAGAGAGAGACAAACCAAGAAACAGACTCTCAACTATAGAGAACACACTGAAGGTTATCAGAGGGGAGGTGGGGAGAGGGGTGGGTGACATAGGTGATGGGGATGAAGGAGGGCACACGTGATGAGCACTGAGTAATGGATGAGTTGTTGAATCACTATATCGTACATCTGAAACTAACATAAGACTGTATGTTAACTGAAACTTAAATAAAAACTTAAAAGAAAATTTAAAAAAACAAAATTTTATGGTTTTTTTGGATCCACTATTTAATTGAATAGTTGATCAAATATTTCCAATTAGGTTTAAAATTTTTTTAAAAATATTTATTTATTTTTGAGAGAGAGACAGACAGAGCATGAGTGGGGGAGGGGCAGAGAGAGAGAGGGAGACACAGAATCTGAGGCAGACTCCAGGCTCTGAGATGGGGCTTGAACCCACAAACCGTGAGATCATGACCTGAGCTGCAGTCAGGGGCTTAACCGACTGAGCCACCCAGGCACCCCTCTCATTAGGTTTTAATAAAAACAACCAACACCTGGGGCGCCTGGGTGGCTCAGTCGGTTGAGTGTCCGACTTCAGCTCAGGTCACGATCTCACGGTCCGTGAGTTCGAGCCCCGCGTCGGGCTCTGGGCTGATGGCCCAGAGCCTGGAGCCTGCTTCCGATTCTGTGTCTCCCTCTCTCTCTGCCCCTCCCCTGTTCATGCTCTGTCTCTCTCTGTCTCAAAAATAAATAAATGTTAAAAAAAAAAAATTAAAAAAAAAACCAACCAACACCTATAGGACTTGTGTCTTAAAAATGTTTAGTGTCACTGTAGGACAAATAAGTTTACTGAGGCGTTTGGATGATGGCCAAAGGATGCTCTGGATGTACATTGTGGAAGTCTGGTTCAAACACCCCAACTTACTGTCATAGAACTACTAACAACACTTTAAAAAAAATAAGAAAAATCCAAGGCAAAGCCAAAATTGGACAAGTTGGACGTTAGGCAAAATAAGCCCGTACTGGGTACGTCAGGATGAAAGGCCACTCTGTTTTGACCCAAGAGAATGTGACATACCTACCTGCTCACTGTTGCCTTTCAGGTATGAAGTACGTATTAGCTAAGCACTTATCCTCACTTCCTGCTTCCTGTGCCGAACTATAGAACGTGAAGTAGACTAATCCCTGTAAGTTTTCCCTGAAATAAACACATTCCTAAAATCCAGGGGAGAATGTGAAGTTGCTTTTCTCCTCTTACTAACCTCAAATCCTTTCAGAAAATGAGAACCAAGAGTGACTCTTATACATTATGAATCTGGTATCACTGAAAACAAATCTGATACATCTCATCAACAGTTTCTAGTAAAGTAGCTCAGACAAGTGCTTTTGGCTTTAGACTTGGCAAAATAATACCAATCCTGCACAATTTATTCCAAAGAAAAAATAGAAGCGGGTGGAACACTTTCTAGCTAAGTACAGCGTTACTCTAATAACGAAATTGGATGAAGACATTATGAAAAAAGAAAACTGCCAAATAATATCTCTCATGAATATGGATAAAATGGTCCTCAAAAGTATTAACAAATTTTATTCAGCAAATAATAAAGAACAATACTCACTTGTTATAACAACTATCAGCAAATATAGACTAAAGAGGAACGTCTTCAACTAGATAAAGAATAACTTAAAAAATGGATAATATCATACTTAATTATGAGAAACTGGATATATTCCTCTAAGACTGGCAATGAGATCTGAAAAAAACTACCAAAAGAAAAAAAAAAAGAAAGAAAAAGAAACCTGGAACTAAAAAGTGAGTGTAGCAAGGTCACAGGATATAAATCCAATATACAAAAGCCGATTGATTTCCAGCAATTAATAACTAGAATCTGAAATTTTAAAAAAAGTAGTAGCACTTGTAAGTTTCCAAGAAAAGAAATACTTAGACATAATTATTTTAAAAAAAATTTTTAGGTTTATTTATTTTGAGAGAGACAGAGACAGCACAAATGGGGGAGGGGAAGAGAGAGAGAGGGAGAGAGAGAATCCCAAGCCGGATCTGTGCTGCCAGTGCAGAGTCTGACCGGGGCTCAAACTCATGGAGCCACGAGATAATTACCCGAGCCAAAAACAAGAGTCAGATGCTTAACCAACTGAGCTACCAACATGTCTCTACTTAGACATAATTCTAACAAAATATGTACATCATCTGTACACTAAAAATCTAGGAAACACCAATAAAATAAATGAAAGAAGATCTAAATAAATGGAGATATATATTATCTTCACAGGTGAAAATATTTGATATTGTGAAGATGGCAATTGTTTCCAGCCTAAACTATAGATTCAGTGTAATGCCAGATGAACTCCCAGAAAGCTGTTTTGTATATATTGTATATATTGGCTAGTTCTAAAACTTTATAAGGAAGGGTAAAAGACCTAGAATAGCCAAAAGGGTACTGAAAGCAAAATACTGGAGGCCACACACTATCCTATTTTAAGACTTATTGTAAACCTACAGTAGTCAAGATAGCACCGTAGTATAAAGAATAGACATAGATCAAAGGAATAAATTAAGGCCCAGAAATAGATCCCACAAATATAGTCAACTGCTTTTTGACAAAAGCATAAAAGCAATTTAATGGAGAAAAGATCATCTTTTCAACTAACACGTGCAACAAACAAGCAAACAAACTAGCCACAGATCTTACCCCTTACACAAAAATTAGCTCATGATGGACCAAAGACCAAAAAGTAAAATACAAAGCTATAAAACTTCTAGAAGAAAACATAGGAGAAATTCTAGGCCACCTTGGTTTTGGTGATGAATTTTTAGATATGACACTAAAACACCAACTATGAAAGATAAATTTGATACGTTGAAAGTACTAGAGTTCAAAATTTCTCTCAGGGAAAATCACTGTTAGGAATAAAACAACAATCTAGAGACTGTGAAAAACATATTCATAAAAATCATACATGAGAAAAAGATTTGCACCTCAAATATATAAAGAACTCCTAAAATTCAACAAGAGAACAGCTAACCCAACCAAATATAGCAAAACCATGAACAGACACCTGTTCTTGGGGCACCTGGGTGGCTCAGTTGGTTAAGCGTCCGACTTCAACTCAGGTCATGATCTCGCGGTCTGTGAGTTCGCGCCCCGCGTCGGGCTCTGGGCTGATGGCTGGGAGCCTGGAGCCTGCTTCCAATTCTGTGTCTCCCTCTCTCTCTGTCCCTCCCCTGTTCATTCTCTGTCTTTCTCTGTCTCAAAAATAAATAAACGTTAAAAAAAATTAAAAAAAAAAGAAGTAAACTGATCTTAATAATCATATGAAAAGATGCTAACATCATTTGTCATTAGGGAAATGCAAACTAAAACAATAGCGAGATAGTGCTATATACCTATTATAATGGCTGAAGTTAAAAAAAAAAACCCACAATACCAATTATTGGCAAGAATAAAGAGAAACAGGAAATCTCATCAATTTCTGGTTAGAATGCAACACGGTGCTGCCATTTTGGGAGACGGTTTGCCAGTTTCTTACAAAACTAAGCATAATTACGTCATATGATCTGTCAGGTATTTACCTAAAATATTTGAAAGTTTATGTCCTCACAAAACAAGCACATTAATATTCATAGTGGCTTTATTCATAAGTACCCCCAACTGGAAGAAACCAAGATGTCCTTCATCAGATAAATGGATAAACAGAATGTGGTACAAAAAAACGAATGGAATAGTATCCAGTGATTTAAAAGAATGAGCTTCCACTCCATGCAATGCTGTGGGTGTGTCTTATGCATATTGCAAACAAAAAAAACCGGCTCATTTGAAATAGCTATATACTATATCATTCTATTATATGACGTTCTAGATCATATGGTAAATGGATCGGTGGTTGCCAGGAGTTTGGGGCTGGGGAAGGGTTGATTAGGTGAAGCCCAAGGGACTTTAGTACTGTGAACAGTTCTGTTATATTTTAATGGTGGATACATGACACTCTGCATTTGTCAAAAGTCAGAATGTTCTAGCACAGAGTAACCTTAATGTATATCAGTTTTTAAAAAGTCCCTTAGGAGGCGCGCCTGGGTGGCTCAGTCAGTTAAGCGTCCGGCTTCAGCTCAGGTCATGATCTCGCGTTTGTGAGTTCGAGCCCCACATCGGGCTCTGTGCGGACAGCTCAGAGCCTGGAGCCTGCTTCCCATTCCGTGTCTCCCCCCTCTCTCTGCCCCTCCCCTGCTCATGCTCTGTCTCTCTCTGCCTCTCAGTAATAAATAAACATTAAAAAAATTATAAAAACTCCCTTAGGAAGGAGGTCAGGAGATCCAGGAGAGAATGTAGACAGTGACAAAAGTATCTATTGTGTACAAATGTGTGATACAATCTCCCTGATAGGTGGGACCAAGCGGCGATGACCTTCATCATGTTGGGAATTAGTGGAGTCTGGCATGTAAATACTGTCCCTACAGGTTACAAAATGTGACACCATTACCATATCTACTGGTCGATCAACCAGATCTTGCTTTCTACTATCATTCTCCGGTAAAAAGAATAAAGGATACTTGAAAACTTTCTGATTCTGGATAACCCTGGAGCTTGTGATAATGCCAGTAAGGAAGGAAGTCCTTGAAAAAGCCCCCAGTGATGAGAACGTATCAGAGACACAGGAGGCAGCCGACATGACTCCCAACTGGTAAAAATGGAAAGATTTAAGCAACACAATTCATCAAGAAGTACTACATTGTAACCCAAAATGTAAACTAAATATCCATGAGGCCATACTGATACAAATCAATGTGTAAGAAAAAAATATTCGGATAATAGATAAATTTCCTTCCAGAAAAATGTCAAGTAATTTATGTCACCACTCAAGGAGGTAATGGCCTAACTCCCCACTTCCAGAGTAAGGATTGCATATAGTGACCTCCTTTCAAAGAGTATAGTGTGGAAATGGGAGAGGCGTAACTTTACCATACAGAACTAACAAACACGACTTCAGGGAGGCGATCAGGATTCGCATCTACATAGTGAAGATATCAGTATGCCCCGTAGATATGACTTGATGGAAATGACTGAGGCATTGTCACAGCCAAGAAGAGCCTGAAGAGAAAGGACAAACAAATGTACTGTGGTATCCTGGACCAGAAAAAAGGACATTAGGTCAAAATGGACTTTAGCTCATATAAAATGATCAATACTGATTAATGGTGATAAGCATACATTACTAACGTAAGATATTAACAGGAGAAACTGGGTATGGTGTATATGGGAACTCGGCTATCTCCACAAATTTTCTGTAAATCGAATTCTATTTTAAAGTACAAATTTATTTCGGGGCGCCTGGGTGGCTCAGTCGGTGAAGCGTCCAACTTCAGCTCGGGTCATGATCTCGTGGTTTGTGGGTTCGAGCCCTGCATCGGGCTCTGTGCTGACAGCTCAGAGCCTGGAACCTCCTTCGGATTCTGTGTCTCCCTCTCTCTCTGTCCCTCCCCCACTCACACTCCGTATCTCAAAAATAAATAAACGGTAAAAAAATAAAAATAAAATAAAATTTTATTTTAAAAAATGGGTTTAGAATTAGACTATTTCAGGGCATCTGAATGGCTCAGTCAGTTAAGCGTTCGACTCTTGATTTCCACTCAGGTCATGATCTCACGGTTTGTGAGTTCGAGACCCTCATAGGGCTTTGCATTGACATTGTGGAGCATGCTTGGGATTCTCTCTCTCCCTCTCTTTGCTCCTCCCCTCCCCTCTCTCTCTCAAATAAATAAATAAATAAATTAATTAAATAAAATTATATAAGGAAAAAGAATTAGATTATTTCTATTCAGCAATTCAAATAGACTTTTTAAAAAATGTTTATTTATTTTTGAGAGAGAGAGAAAGAGAGAGAGAGAATGAGCAGGGGAGGGGCGGAGAGAGAAGGAGACACAGAATTTGACGCAGGCTCCAGGCTCTGAGCTCTCAGCACAGATCCAAATTCAAGAACCATGAGATCATGACCTGAGCTGAAGTCCGACGCTCAACCCACTGAGCCACCCAGGTGCCCCCAAACTGATGACTTTAATTAGAACAAAGAAACATTCAAAAACAAAAGAAAACAAAACAAAAAAACAAAAGTTGTGGACAGTTTCCAGACTGCATATAACTGTGCCTTTCCATCTCTGGCTTACTCTTAACCTCCATTTTGATCTTATCAACTTCCAAATTACATTGCTTAATGAGCTAAGGACTGAAGCTTGTTTTCCTTCCATCAGCATTCGCATGGATTCCTGGAATGTCTGCTCTCTGCAAACTCTTAAGGCGGAATGCTGCAAGGAACCTCAGGAGAGCGGCAGGGAAGGCTGCCTCCCGAGTTTCACCTGCCTGGAGAGAGCCGTACACAGTATAGAGGCTCTTACTGGACATTTTCTATGATCTTACAATTACAAAAAGTATTGCATATATTGGAGGAACACCTGGCGAAGTCAGCCCGCTTTAAAACCGCCACGAATCATGTCAGTCATTTAACCATCCAGAGCATTCATTTGATTATCGATTTACTGATTATCGACTATTCACCCAGTTGGGAGTCCGTTGTGGTTCCGCAGCTTTAGAGAATGTAGAGAAAACGTCCTCCTCTGGAGATAGATGAGTTCTGATTTCCCAGTCTCTCCGAGGAACTGGACAGAGAGAGAAATTTTGCAGAAGGGGAGACACGGAACCAATCACTTCTACAAGTGTCGGTTTATAAACATTTGTGTTTGAATGCACCCGGTTCATCTTCAAGCTGCAGAATGTCAGCATTGGAAGGGACTTTATTCCATTCCCATTTTATTAAGTCATTGACAACCAACACAATGCCTAGACATATTTCTTAAAAAAAAAAAATGTAATGTTGTATCACTGGTTTTTCTTTTTTAAGAAACAAAATTATTATCCCTTATAGTAATTTATATCTTAGAGATTTCACATACTTCTTCCTTTCTCCAGCTGCTCTCCAAGCTTCATGTGGGCAGGAGGGCAGCACCCTCTTAAAGTAGCATCTGGTCATCTGGTTGGACAAGAGCTGACCTCCACCCGTGTGCATTAACTGTGACATTTCTGGAATAGCCCACGGACGAAGGGAAAAGAGATTCATTCATTCTTGCAAGAACATTCCAGACACACTCTGGGTCTGCTTCTCAGATTCCAGGTTCTTCTCCGCGGTGTAGGTTTGACTTGTATAATTGGTGTCCTCACCTCCCATCAGAGAGCAGATTACCTTTGTGAAGTCATATTGTGCGGGGATCTTTATTTATAGGCTTGTAGTTTTGTTATCTTTCTTATTTGCCTGCTCTAGCATGTGGTCTCCTAGATGCAAATTATTTAGTATTTTGGTTATTTAGTAGCCCCCCAATAGTGGAGGGATGTGATAAATCCTAAATTTTCAGTCACATATATATAATGTCTAACCTGGCTATGATATCTGGTTAATTTACATTAACAACCCTCTTAAATTTCGCTTGTTAATGTAACATACATGGAAAGAAAGTTGAGAAAGTAATTTATTTTAACGTAGCGATAAGCTGAAACGCTAATGTATTCTAAGAGTAGCAGTTGAGAAAATGACTAAGGTTTCCAATGATAGTTTGCAACAGAGTCCACTGTGCTACAAGCTTTAGAAGGCAGCAGAAATGTTTTAATCTTATGTTGTCCAGCCTTTTATGTAGCAGATGTTGAACAAGCGTGTGTTGGATGAAATAGCTCACTAGAGTCATGCACGTTTTTCCACTGTGATGCTATAAAACTGCAAAGCATCTTTGAGGCTGGTCTCATTTTATAAAATAAAAATTAGGTGTGTTGAGACCAGGACTTCAGACCTCCTGGATCCTAGTACACAGTGAAGAGGCTGGTTTTTCGATAGCTTGACTACTGATCTAAACCAAGAGTCAACAATATTCTTCTAGGAATCTTTTTGTCCACTCTTTGAGATTTTGCTCTGTTTGGTTTCAGAGCATAATCCTAACATGTACGTGTGATAAGATTCTGGGCTGTACAAGCTGGTAGCTAAATCTTTAGGAGCTCAGAAAAATCCAGAATCATCTAGAAGCAGAACTGGTCTACACTTTTCAATCCTATCAGTTATAATACGACCTTTCTTTATGGGTTTTCTTTACCCAATTCTTAACATTTTGGATTCTTCATGGAAGAAAACAAATATACAGAAAAGTTCCCCAATCATATGGCATATGCAAGTTTGAAGTTGAGAATGACTACTCTGTTTCTGTTTCCTTGGTGAGATGGGGGGGGGGGGTGCGATGGGGGAGGGGGCATGGTACTTCCTAGTTTCAATGGAATTGGTAAGGAATATTTCAACAGCTATTAAAGTTTGTTTTTTTTTTTTTTTTTTTTTTTTTTTTGCAAAGTAACAAAATATTCTAATCCATCAGGTAAAGGGCTCTGCTGGATTTAAGGATTGTTTGCCAAAGTTGTCGTTAAAAAATCGTTAATAAAAGTTTCCACAAAAATGTCATCTTGTAAATTATCAACATCATGGCATTAAGTTGGAGTTTGTTCCTCTGCAAAACTGAAAGACCAATTTCTCTCTGAATTTAATTCTATTCAAGTGGGATATTGTGCCTGCCTAATGAGAAAGAAATTTGACTGAGAACTGTCTGGGTCAGCACCAAAGCTTTCTTTCCCAGAACCATTAACCAAGATCCAAAGTTTTATTTACAGCGCTCATCACTTTCACCTTGAAGGCAAGAGTAGAAAGAGATATCAGAATGCTGCAACCTTATTCTACTTTTTTCCAGAAGGCACCAATAATTATTTCTAATCTGAAAAGACTCCAGTGGGAAACAGGTTTACATTTTGCTTGGGTCCCTAAAACTCTTAAAAAGCCTTTGTTCTTTTTCATGTTTTAACTGTGTGTGTGTGTGATTTATTACTTGCCAGGAACTCCTAAGAGTGAATAATATTAAACTTGTTGATGATAAACAGCACCACTGAGAGCAAAACTCTTCAATACTAGACATTTCTAGAGAAGTCTGTATTTGCTGAAACTTGAACAGGATGAAAAGCGGACTACAAAGTGTGACCAGTCTTAGGGGTATTGGAGGAATTATTTTAGATACAGTTTTTGCCAGGAAGATGAATTAAGAAACTATCCAAGGACTTTTATTTCGATGATTGAATTTGAAGGCAATTAGCCAGAGACTTATTTTCCCTTCTAAAAGTAATATTTACTAATTCTATCTTTCTATATACCTCAGTGGTACTGTACATTTATTACCTTATTCACTTTCCCATATTACACATTAGCTATTATTTTCCCTTCTCTATAGTTGAGGAAAGTAACGTGTAAGGAGTATGACTCCCTTGTTCACTCTTAGACTTTTGGCAAATGACCTACAGTGAGCTCTGCCGTTGGTTGTATCTTCATTTTTTTTTTCTTTTTAATCATTAATTCCAAAAAGTGAAAGTGTCCTAAAACAAAGAAAAAAAACATACTCACAGACATAAAAATTGCCCATTCTTATCCGGTTCAGTGGAAAGCAGTTTGTCTAGCAGATATAAGTAACCTATGTTCCCTACCAAGACCATGGCTAGATAAACATTCTCCCAAGAATGAAACGATTCCATTTCAGCCTGAAAAAAAAAATAAATGAACCAGTTTATTCAAATCTATCTTTCCATTCTGATTCACCAAATTCTCGTCTTATTATCAGATAATCCCACTTGCCTTAATAACTCATACCAACTACCTGTCGATAATATATCATCATAGTAATTAATATAATGAAATGCATTCTTGTTCATACATTATGCATGAAGATTTGGGTAAGTTTCCTCTGAGCCTTGCTTTTCTTATTTTTAAAAGAAGGCTGGTATTACCCAACTTGCAGTTTCCCCAATAATTTGGAAAGAACCCAGAAGAGTTCCTAACACCTAGAAGGAAAGTAATGAAGAGAGGTGGCCATTATTACACCATCTCTGGGATTATTTTTGCAGTTACCATTATGTATGTCTTATCAATATATCTTATGTTCCCTTTGGAGCCATTAACACAGTAGAAATGTAGCAGATATTTAATAATGGAAGCCCAGTACATATTTATTGTCAAAAATTAATTGTCAAAAACAGAGTCCGAAGGACAAAATTCACCAGAAGCTTCTGGCAGACAGAGGCTCGCTCTTTGCTCCATCTAATAAATTCTTCTGTTCTGAGCTGGCATTCATGCTTCCTTGAACATGGCACATGGCTTGGTTGATTATGGACTCCTCTGCCAGACAACAGCAATCACAGAATCTTCTGCACCAGAGAACGCTTTACCCGTCAGACTCCAAAGCACAAAATAAAGCCTGAATTCAGATGATTACTTAGAGATATGTGGCATTTCAATTCTCATGCTAAGTGAGGTGAGAGTCAATTAAAACTATACCCAAACACAACCTATTTGGGGAACTAGTGCCTCAGGATTAGTGTCCCAAGAGTCGCCGAAGAGCTCCGGCGCAGTGAGAGTGCATGATGGTGTTTTCCTGGAAGTCTCCTGAACTTGGGCCAATCGTGTTTTCTTTCTTTCTGTCTTTCCTTCCATCTTTCTTTCTTCCTTCCTTTTCTTTCTTTTTCTTTCTTTTATAAGCATCCAGAAGTGAGTATTCTGGAAAAGAACATTACAGAAGTGAATATTTCAATATAGGCAGTCATTGAATTTGGTTCTTCCCTTTGTTTCATGTAGGTTTCATTTAACTGTGATTGAGTGCAGAGGGAGAATTTCCAAATTTTTTTGTGATGGGTGGGCTAAGACATTCTCTCATGTCATTCAATAAAATGAGAAAATAATACTTTCCGGAGGTAGCTCTGTGCCTACTTTCCCCTTTGACCTTCAAAAAAGTTATCTTGATTGAAATCAATATTGCATTATTTGAGTTGGGCATTTTGTCGTAGGGAGATCTTAGTTTTATCTCAAAACTCTTAGAAAATCCTTACTTTATAGAAATTTGTTCCTGGTGTTTTGGTTTTGACCGTTTATCTCATCTAGTCGTAGAAAATGAAATTTCTTTTTTCATTGTAAATGAACGTAGATGTTAAGAATCCTATGCATTCAGAAAGACATCAATTGTCAGTATGGCATATTGCAGGATGTTTGATATTTTAATATGATGTCTTAGCAACATAGATGAAGGGCAAAAGTCAGTGAACACCTTCATGATATTCTTAAAGTCTTTAAAAAAAAAAACTTCTGAAAGAATCCTGCTTAATGCCTGTTCCTCCTGCATTGGGTACCATCGGAAGTATTTCCCTCGATGAGGGAAGGAAGAAATCCTAAACAAGAACTACGGCTAGAGAGATTTATCTTCAACACAAGGGAAATTTAATTAGTATGACTAAAAGGAGAAGATGAGAGGGGAAAGGATGACAGAAATTTTACCCGCAGACTGAAGCCCATGGATTGGAGAAGGAAAGGTCCTATCTGACATATCAGGCAGGCCGGGTTTCCAGAGCTTTTCCCACCCTGAGGAACGGAGATAGGACTGGATGGGGAAGTTATGTAGTTTACTACTGATGAAGCTGCTTGGGCTGGGCTCTCAGAGGCCAAGGTGAAATGGAGCTGGTGAATTGGCATTAAAATGATTTGCATTTCTCACTCACAAATCTTAGGCCAGAGAAAGATGTGGGTAGGTGGGGCAGAAACCAAGACTTCTGGGTCAAAAAAGCTGGAACCAGGCTCTTGCTAGTCAACCAGTGCCCTGTGCAGGATGTAGAGACTGAGCCCTTTCCACCAAACCTGAAATTGTCATGAATTCTAGAAGGAGCTTTTCCATGGAATGAACGGAGAAGCATTTGGAGCATTTCCAAACCTCACAAGTCAAGGCTACCATGACTCACAAGGGTGGCAACTCTGGGGTGGGGAGGGCACCCTTGTTCTTAGGGGAACAACAGAGCCGGATGGAGGAAAATAGTCCACTGGTGTCTTAATAATATGTAGCTCTCAAGCCAGACCCAGTCACTTTTCTCCTCCTTTGGGGGTGTCTGCCTTTATGCTGATCGATCTCCTTTATCAAAGCCTAGAAACAGTTCTATGACAGGAGATGTTTCCGTTGCTAAAAGGCCATGTTGGGAGACCCTTACCCTAACGGAAGAATATGGATTTAGAATCTGTGTTGACAGAAAAAAACAAAGGTAGTGTTAATGCACGAGGGAGTAGTGGGGACCGAGAGATGCTGAAGAGGAGAGCCCATGGGCCACTCCAGGCAGGGCCACACAACAAACCCACCTCATAAGGTTTCCATGGGAAAAAAAAAATGTTGGCTTACCCCAGCTGACCAAGAAGGAGGGAGTGAGTATCCCAACAAACTTTCAAGATGGAGAGAAACCAGTGTCACTTTAGTCATTTACAACAGGATTAGGGCCAGTGGTATTATTAGTTTTCTCAGAACACCTCCGTGTGCTAAGGACATTGATTCAGGAGACCAAAAATATACATTCCAAGGTTATTTGGTGAGCAGAAACGGGTTGGAAGAAAATGACTCTCTGGAGGGATATATGTCCATTAATCCAGGAAAACTTAAGCAGTATTTATTTGTCCAGATAATCAGTAAAAGTGTCCTGTAGTCAAATCCCCATTTCTCTGGAACTGACTGGGTACATCTGAGAAGACCATAATTTTCTTTTTCTAAAATATATTGAATTCACTAGATAACAAATATGGTAAACTATTGAGAACTGTGACAGATACGGCGGTTCAGTCAGTTAAGGATCTGACTCTTGGTTTAGCATTAAGTCATGATCTCATGATTCATGAGTCTGAGCCCCTCATCAGGCTCTTCTGACAGCTTGGAGCCTGTTTGGAGTTCTGTTTCTCCCTCTCTCTCTGCCCCTCCCCTGTTCTTGCTCTCTCTCTCTCTTTCTTTCCCAAAATAAATAAATAAACTTAAAAAAAAAAAAAAAAAGAATTGTGGTAGATATATTCTAAGGTGACACTCAAGGATTCATGCCCTTGGATAATTCCCTTCCCTTGAGTGTGGCAGAAACAGTGGCATGGTTTTGACCAACAGAATATGACGAATGTGATGGATGTCTCTTCTTTGATTAGACTGTGTGATTTGGCAAAACAAATAGATTTAAGTCGCTTGTTTAAGTCACACCTTAGGGCAGAAGTGGTGGGATTTTGCGGATGATTAAGATCACAGATTAGCTGACTTTTTGAGGTAAGCCAAAGGGAGATGACCTTGAGTGATTCTGACTTCATCTGGTGAAGGTGCTTAAAAAAAGGACTGGAGATCGTGCGAGGAAATAGAAACCATCTTTCCGTTGTTGAAGGTGCAAACGGCGGTGTCTTGACTCCCCATGGAAAGGGCCATGAGGAAAAGAAACGGGGCAGCCTCCCTTCAACACCTGTTAGGAAGCCAGAGCCCTCACTCATACGGAGATGCACCCTTCCGACCTGAATGAGACGGGCAAGGACTCTTCCCCGGTCAGGCCTCCAGATAAGAGCGCAGGCAAACAGGCTTCCTCATCCTCCTCCGGGGAGACGCTGACCAGAGGGTCCGGATAAGTCATGGTAACGTTGTGGTAGTCAGTGACACGTCACTGGGAAATGAATGCAAGAATGCCATAGATTTTAAAAACCGCCTTGTGCTCCTGGCTGGATTAAAAGACACCCTAGTTTCATCAGCAGAAGTGAAAATCGCCTCTGGGAAATTTCTTCTGCCTATCGCTGGCTGAGCTCCTTCAAGTGTAGATCTCTATTTGCGTCAGTCCCAGAGGTGAGTTTTTCTACACCCACGAGTCCCCAAAATCTAAGAGCACCTTCTGAATGGCAATGGATGGACCGCATTTTCAGAGTAAAAACAAAGTAACAGGACGGCAGCAAGTGATTCATTAATCGTGATGTTACTGCTGAGACTGCTCTACAATTTATCAAAAGCTTATCTCCATAACCCATCCTTTCTTAGGGTCGCTGTGGGTTTTTGGTTTTTTTTTTTTTTTTCCTCTTGGCTTCCTGCTCATTTGCAGTCCTATCTCCTATTTTGCATTTAGATGAGGCACGGATTAATTCTGAAATCCTGGGATGAACGAAATACAATAATGGCAATCTCCAAGTAGCAGAGCGTGTCCCTGTAGGGGTGATGTATGGGTCACCACACACACTTGAACCCAGAAATCACCAGTCCACAAATAGCGGTCTTCATCGTAAATTTCTGCCGGAAACCCCGAAGGTGGGAAAGACCCAGAGGCTACACAGCCAACACGAGCACATTCTTCACAACTGAATTGCCCAGAAATTGCCTAGAAATTTAACTAGCCTTAGAAGCATCCTTAGGGATTTCTCAAGATATAGGTAAACCATATTTCCCATGTAAACAATCCTGAGGAACACTAAGCAATTGGAGGTCAAATTAATCTTGACTCAAGAGACAATTATAGAGTTCAGCAGCAATGGGGGGTGGGGTTTGACTGACTGCATTAGCCAAAAAACCCTCGTTGGGCTAGCCCACAAAGAGCATCCCTCTACGTGTCTCCCCTACATGAACAAGTTGAAAAAAAAATTTTTTTTTAATTTAGAAATTCAACATAGTGGGTAAATTATAAGCTGCATTATCAATAGGGGCTGAATCAGAGGACATTGCTTATGTGAGCGCTTGCTAAATTCCAGAATTAAACACATGTTGCCATCTATTATCAGCATTGGGCTCAGTGAGCCCGGCTGGCCTGTTCTCAAGACAAAGAAGGGGTGGGGAGGAGAGGTTGAGCATGCGCAGTTACTCTCCCAAACTGACCAATCAGAGGCATAACTCCTTTACCCGGAGGCAGAATGCTGAAGAAACGGTTGGTCCGCTCTCTCGACAGGAAGAAAATGGATCGCCCAGCAATCCCTGTTTGTTTAGATCACATTTAATAAACTTTCTCTTAAGAAACCAAGACTTAACATTATTACTAAATGGGGAGACTGTCATCAGCTTAGAGAGTTGAGTAAAAGATATGGTTGTACATCTTATGTCATAAATCAAAGCCAAGCAAGATAATAAGAGATGATATGAGAGATTTGTTACAAATAAATTATGCATGGTATGTAGTCAAAGGAAAGGCATTGGCACTTCTTAGCTAAACATCTGAAGTTAATCATCCAGTGCAAAGAAAAGAGTGGCAGTTATGTCTTTGGAAAATACAGAAAACTGTGAGCCGATTGCCAAATCATGTCTGGGAGGAAGACCAGCCTCATGCTGAGCAAACATTGCATGATCCTGTCGAGACCTCCATCTCTGTTGGACGGTGGAGGAGGTGCCAGTCTCCTCCCCCAGGCCTGGCCCCAGAACGTTCCACATCACAGAACACCAGGGAGCCATACTTGTGCGGAATAACACCATCTGCCCCCAACCTTCCTGCCAGTCCTCTTCCCCAGGACTGTTCTAGAATTTCTGTATAGAAGGGGCTTAGGACAGTAGTCTGCATGGAAGGACTACTGCATGGGCCAGGGATGCTCATCTGAAAACATCCTGTGCCTTTTAAATTTTTTCTATTGCAGGTTTATTTTTTCAGGACCATGGTTGGGAATGAGTGAGAGATTATGGAGACACTCAGATCCCTCAAGAGAAAGCACAGGAGGTGCAGGGAGAGAGAGAGAGAATCCCCAGCAGGCCCTGCCCTGCAGGGTCTGATGTGGGGGTCGAACCCACAAACCTTGAGATCATGACCTGAGCTGAAATAAAGAGTTTGACACCCCACCGACTGAGATACCCAGGTGTCACCCTCAATCCACTCTTAGTACCACCCCTCTTCCTCCCCCAACAGTGCACTTTAGATTCCAAGATGGCCACTCATTCAAGAAGTCCCTAAACCGTAGAGCAGAGCATCTATTCCCTTCTCTTAAAATAATAACAACCGCAATTAATCAGACTCTGTATTAACGCACACCCGGGAAGGTTGGTTGTGGAACCCTATCCATATACTTTCTTCCTGAGCCCCCTAAAAGAGCCATGTTGCTGACCCAGGCTGTGGCGGGGTCTCTCACAATCAGAAGCGACAATGGCGTGTTCTAAAGATGGCGGAGGCCTATTATGAACTAGAAGGCACATAACTAGCATCCGTTGCAGGCCAGAGAAGAGCTAACATCAAAGTGGCATTTAGAGAAATTCTCAGGTTTGGGGCCCACAGACTCCAGAGGAAAACCCATTTGGGGAGCCCAAGAGCCAGTCCTAGGGATGACCCAGCACCACCCCTCTACAAGTTCACCTTTAAACTGGGAATTAGGCCACACTCATGTCAGGGTGATGGGCTTCGAGCTCTTGTATTCACCGCGAGAGAGAGAAATGGTCACAAACATGAACCAGTAAATTAAATGGTGACAGTTTCCATTAGAGACAGTAAAGCACACAGAAGGCTGGGGGAAGTTTACAAATCATTAGGCGTGTTTATTCTACAAGCTTCTACAATCGATTCTGAGTAATTAATCTGAAAGAGAATATTAGAAGTTATTAGTAATGTGAGGAAAGCTGAGAAGCTTAAAAGTGCCTCCTAAAGGAAAATAAAATACATTTGAGATAAGCAGATACATATATTCTGTGGATTTAGGACCCCTATAAACAGAACCAGCTACATAGTTTGTGGCGCTCACGCGAAAATGAAAATGTGGGCCACTGTTCAGAAAGCAGATAAAGAAGTCAAGTTAAAAGTACTAAGAAATAGACCCTTTTTACTTAGAAATATTACATTATTAGTGGAATACAATATGGGTAATTTTATACATGAGTAACGACCCAAACTCATAAATTGCAAAAACTCTCCCAGTGTAATAACTTTATATAATAAGTAATAATAATACCTCATTAATGTGATATCTTGATTGAGCATAGGATTTCTATGACTCACTTGTCTGAAAATTCACTTCCTAAATCACTGAAACGTGAGCCCACGGCAACTTCATCTTCTATTGATAAGATCAAAAGCCACATCCCTTGCTCTTGGCAAGAGTAAGATCACAAGTAATTTCTGATACATTTTAATTTTGAGTAGAATCTTTACACTTTGTAATGAAGAGCATGATGTATACACTGTGCCAACACTGGGATACATTTCTGCTAAATTTTGTTGAAGTATGCATTTTACTACAGGTAAAGGTGTCGATTCTTATAGAGTAATGTTTCTAAAAATATTTAATTCCTCATATAAATGAGCTGCATGCTTGAATGGAATTGTTTTGATATGTATTTCTTTAAATAGACATTATATATTGTATCAGTTTTGGCTTCACAGTAAAATTCAGCAGGATGTTCCCATATACCCCCAGACCCCGCACGTGCACAGCTTCCCTGCCACCAACGTCACCCACCAGAGGGGTGCGTTCATCACCATCAGTGAACCTGCACTGACACATCATAATCACTCAAAGTCCACACGTAACAATAGGGCTCATTATTGTATTTTCTGTGGGTCTGGACAAACGTATAATGACATGTATCTGCCATGACAGTATCGTACAGAATTGTTTCGCTGTCCCACATTTTCTGTGCTCCAACTGTTTACCCGTTTCTCCCCCAAACCCCTGGAAACCACTGACCTTTTTACTGTAACTATAGTTTTTCCTTTCCCAGAAAGTCATATAGATGAAATCATACAATGAGAGGCCTTTTCACACTGGAATATGCATTCAAGGCTCCTCTTAGTAGTATGCGTTTAAGTCTCCTCCATGTTGTTCAGGGGTTGATAGCTCATTTCTTTTTAGCGTCTACATTCCACCATCTGGATGAACCACAGCTCATTGATCGAGTCTCCTGCTGAAGGACCTCTTGGTTACTTCTAAGTCTTGGCAGTTGTGAATAAAGCTGCCATAAGCATCCGTGTACAAGTTCTTGTGTTGACTGATGTAGTTTTAAAGGTAAATGTTCATGATGCTGTTTTAATGCCCCTCTTGCATTTCCTATAACCTGTGGATATAATACAATCGCTCAAACGTGGATCCGTGATTTGTACACATAACAAAACAGCCGTTTTGGCGGTCAATTACTGTATCAGATAACGTGGCAATTAATTTTAAAATGATCTTCCTCATTAATAATAGATTAATAATGTAAAGCTTCATATGAGTGTAGTGTTTTTTTTTTTTACCATAAAATGTGACGATATTCAAATTTCATTTCTCTTTGTAAGCCTGTGGGTATTCCCTTTGCAGTTTTGCAGCAATTTCCAAAACAACAGACAGCAGCTCTTTGAGGATTTGTAAGCACCCCCTGATATGCTTTATCACATTGTCTCTACGAAGGCGGCTATCTTGTAATAATTTACTGACGACCTCTGCTGCCCAAGCCCCAGCAGTTTCTGTCTCAGGCTGCAGAGTTGATCCTTTTGTGTGGATGCTGCAGGCAGCACCCCACCCCCTCACAAGCCCCAGCCCTGCCCCTCCCTGGGGCCCCCTGCTCTCCCGCAGCCTCACCTCTGCCACCTCATAGGCACCTGCAGTATCTTGTCTGTTCTTGCTTCTTAAAAAATATATACATTTATATTATTTTATTATATTATGTTATTTTATTATTATCATATTTATATTATATATAATATATATTATTTATATATTTATTATATTATATATATTTATATGTAAAAAATATATATATTTCTTTCTGGGAGAGTACAAGGTGGGGAGAGGCAGAGAGAGGGGGACAGAGGATCCACAGCGGGCTCTGAGCAGTGAGCCCGATGTGGGGCTCAAACTAACAAACCTCGAGATCATGACCTGCGGCCAGTTAGGGCACTCAACCCACTGAGCTGCCCAGGTTCTTTGCTCTGCTGTCACTCTCTCCCTTCTCTTCTCTTCCAGGCACTGTGGATTTGGGGGAACCATCTCTGCATGCCTCCGTTCAAGGGCCCCCAAAGTGAATGCTGGATCCTCATCCTCTCAGAGGGGGAATTAGGGGTCACTCCACTTTGCTGCTTTTGTCTCCAGGGGAAGCTCAGTCCATTAGCCCAATTCCTTGCCTTCCCTTCTGAGATGCTAGCGGTCTGTGTCCCACTGCTTAAGCCACGCTATTCTCGGTCTCTCTTCCCCAGGGTGATCAGCGATTCTGCCTAATGAAGACTGTCAGGTGTGTGAACCCCAGTTTCCCTTCCTCCCTCCCCAGTGTATGTACCTGAGGCTCCAGGCACACAAATTGGATAACCAAAGGTATTTAAACTTTGAAAGAAGCAGGGAAGGCGCCTGGGTGGCTCAGTTGGTTAAGTGTCCAACTTCGGCTCAGGTCATGATCTCATGGTTGGTGGGTTCGAGCCCCACACCGGGCTCTGTGCTGACAGCGCAGAGCCTGGAGCCTGCTCTGAATTCTGTGGCTCTCTCTCTCTCTGCCCCTCCCCTGCTCATGCTCTGTCTCTTTCTGTCTCAAAAATGAACAAACATTAAAAAAAAATAATAATACTCTTTGAAAGAGGAGAGCAAAGGAAAACAGATGCATGCATATATGCTTGTGTGTCTTTGTGTGTGCATTTGTATGCATGTGTAAAGTAACCAGATTGGCTCTCCAACGTAATAAAGATTGCTTTCCAGGTCCTCTTTCCTCTCACTTCTTTTTCCTTTAACAATGAGAAGGCAGGCAAAGTGAAAACACCAGATCACCAGTTTCACGATGGGGCAAAGACTGGCTACAAAGAAGAAGCAAAAACTATAGAATAAGAAAAAGTGTTGTCTCCATGGTGCGTGTTCACCATTTCTAAAACCTTCCACCCATTGTGGGTGGTCTTTCCTAAGAGACATAAGAAATCTTGACTCTTCATTTGTACACGATTTCACGTGTACAACAAGCCCGAGGTGAATTGTGGGGAATATTGTAGGGAGTTCAGCCGTTGGCAGGCACTGCTTCTTCCCTTCACCAAGTGAAAGAGGAGAAATAGAGGGTGCTGATAATGATCTTAAGAGTATAGTTGAGCTTCTTGGAAGTTTAGAAGCCTGGGGAAATTCGGGGCCAATTTGCAAGGCTATTCTAATTGAATAACAATCTCCCTTTCTCCCTCTCTCATTTGGTGGTTGACGTCTTTATTGCTTTGGCTGTGGGGGGCGGGGGGGCAGGTGCTCAGGAGCTCGTGGTGGGGCGGGCCACTCGCTCTTCACCATTAGAGGCTCAACTGCCCTCAAGAATGCACGTGATGCCACATAACCCGTGTCCTTTCGGGAACTCGGACACCCCTTCCCCCTGCCGCCCCTGGCCTGACCTAGGATTCAATGAGCGGTTACATATTAGGAAGACATAACCCCTCCTGATTAGAAAGGCGGCTGAGGCATGAGTCAC
Source organism: Panthera tigris (assembly GCF_018350195.1). Classification (NCBI taxonomy): domain Eukaryota; kingdom Metazoa; phylum Chordata; class Mammalia; order Carnivora; family Felidae; genus Panthera; species Panthera tigris. The sequence continues at coordinate 231,632,751 of NC_056660.1, forward strand.
CAAAGGGCAATATTGTTGGCCTGCAGCAAAAGCTAGTAGAGAATGTAATGGAAGGATGAGGGAAGACAGAAAGCCCTGCGCTCAGACGTCCAAGTTACCATGACATTTACAAGTTAAGGTGAAACAAAGATGCAACTATGTCTACTTTTAAAAGTGGAGACCAAGTGTTGCTGAGCCCAGCAAGTGGGGTGTTGGAGGAGAGGGGGGGTGGGAGGAAGACCCATGTGCCTCGGGAGAATTATAGCCGGAGAATAATTGTTGGTATCCTGGTTTAACCGGCTTGTCTGCAGCTCTGTATGTTTATATTATATATATTACATTTATATTATATATATAATATATTACATATATATATATTTCTATGTTTATTTATCTTGAGAGAGTGCAAGCAGGGGAGGGGCAGAGAGACAGACAGAGAGAGAGAGAGAGAGAGAATTCGAAGCAGCCTCCATGCTACCAGCTCAGAGCCCCAAACTCATGAACGGTGAGCTCATGACCTGAGCTGAAATCGAGTCAGATGTCTAGCTGACTGAGCCACCCAGGCGACCCGAGCATGGCAAATATATTAATGTATTAAAGCCTGACTTCCCCGACGTGGCAGACGGCATTAAAGGGGCCACAACGCTGTCTCCCCTCCTATATGTTCTTTTGCAAGTTTCTTGTCTCCTCAAAGGGTGGGAGTTTTTTCCCTTCCCTGAGAACCTGCCCTGCCCTCGAGGGCTCTCAACAACAGAACACAGCAGAGTGAGGTTCTGGGACTTGCATGCGTAGGCATTAAGAGTGTCTCGCAACTTTCACTCTCCTGCTCCTGGGCAAGCCAGCTACCAGGTCAGACTTCTGCTTCCCCTGGCGGCACACAGAGGAAAAAACAAGTCCCCACCGGTATCAGAAGCCAAAAGCCAGAACCAACTTGCTGGCCACATGAATAAGACCCTCTTGGGAGTAAATGCTAGAGACCAATCGAACCACCCAGGTGACACCATGAAACCAGAGAACAGTTCTCCCCTCTAAGCCCTGCCCACACTGCAGAACCATCTGTACGTAATTGTATTTTAAGCCATTGAGTTTTAAGGGGATATTCTAACAGCAAGAGATAATCAAACCCGGCTCTCGTATACCCTATGGCTCCCTGCACACTAAGTCCCCAAATTCCACTGACTCTGACCTCCACCTGATTAGTGAGTGAGTGTTTGATAGAGTGTTCGAGCCACCGTCCAGGCCTTCGAGCAAGAAACACTCCAGTTATTCTAAATTCAGGGAGTTTTAAAACAGGATTCGTCGCTTAGGTGATGGAAAGGTCCACAGGCATATATTTACGTGTGGCGATTTAACTGCCATTAAATTGTGGCCACGGGAAGAGGTAGCGTTGGCAGTAACCCAAAACAAGGGACACCTTGATGAGCTGGAACACTAGACTGGAGCAGCCCAGCCGAATTCGGAACCATGGTGCTAAGGGCTTCCAGCAGGATCTAGAGCGGTAAGGCGGATGCGGTCAGGACTGGAAGCGTGACCTGGGGCAGAAACGGGGTTGGGGGAGGACAGAAATACTCTGGGGTCTCCATTTCTTCTCCTCTTCAGTCTCCTGGCAGTGCCTTCCATCGGTCAAACCGAAAGGGAAGCCAGACAACAAGGCAACCCGGGCAACAGAACCTGTTGTTGGCGCCCTGTGACACGTAGGACAAGAGAAAAATAGATCCGAAACCAACAAGCTATGCAACCAGCAAGGCCCCTGGGGCAGTCGTCTGTGTTCCTGGGGGAGCATAACCTATGGCCGGCGAGCCGGCTTCCTGGGCACTGTACTGTTCATCAAAGTGACACATTCTTGTCTCAAAAGTTTCAAGTATTTTGAGGAAAAGGACTTTGTTTTTTATGGGCGGAACTGTGTCTCTCTACCCCCCACCCCATTCAGGTATTGAAGTCTTAATCGCTGGGACCTGAGAACGCAACTGCTCTTGGAGATCGTGTCTTTAAAGAGATGATTACGTTCAAGTGAGGTCATGAGGACAGGCCCTAATCCACTGTGATTGGTGATTTCATAAGAAGAGAGGATTTGGACACAGACACGCACAGAGGAAAGACGCGCACACACAAGGAGGAGACAGCCAAGGAGAGAGGCCTCAGAAGAAACCAACCCACAAACACCTCGATCGCGGCCTTCCAGCCTCCAGAACGTTGGGAAAATAAATTTCTGTGGTTGAAACCATTCGGTCGCCAATACTCTGTTACGACAACGTTGGCAAAACCGTAGACTTTTTTGGTTGCTTTAAATTGATTTCTTTTTCCTTACAGCCTCACTGCTCTCGGCAGGACTGAGACAGCTTCACAGCAGTTGTTAGGTCGATGGACACACAGCTGAGTGGCAAATGGTGCTATTGTCCAGCATCGCACTTCCTAGAAATAAGCCAAAACCCAGCTACTCGGGGCCCATGCAAATGCGCCTCCTGAGGACATGCTCAGAAAAATCAGAAATGCGGATTAATTCCGCTAACCCTGTCAGGTTAGAGCGTCTGTGTGGGGCCAGGGTTAACATGACCTTGAGAGGGAGACCCCTGTTACTAGACCCTACAGTGAATGAGGAACATGCTGGGAGCAGAACTTGTAAACACCTTTGCTCCCCTGGCGGCCATGATTAAATGTATCTCCTCGTGGTAGATTATTGATGTGTGTATGTTCTAACCCCATATGCACATTGCACACAAAGACAGATCAGTCAATGAAAAGAGCCTTCTTTTTTTATATATATAATTTTTTTAGTGTTTATTGTTGAGAGAGAGAGAGAATGAGAATGAGTCAGGGAGGGGAGGAGAAAGAGAGGGAGACAAAGAATGTGAAGCAGGCTCCAGGGTCTGAGCTGTCAGCACAGAGCCTGATGCAGGGCTGGAACCGTGGCATCATGACCTGAGCTGAAGTCAGATGCTTAACCGACAGAGCCACCCGGGTGCCTTCTAGACAATTCAGTTTACTAGCCTGAAGTGTCTTGGGATATCGGAGTCGTTAAGAGCACACGTTTCATTGTTGGCTTGTGGCAGTGTGGAGAAATAAGGAAAGTTATGAATCTAAAATACAGAATTATAAAATGACAAACAATGAGCTCGGTGACCTTATTAAGATGGAGTGAGCTGATTTAAAGTGACTTCTGCATCAGCCTATTTTCTGTTTGGGTGGGAAAATGACATTGTGTAAAGAATTGTAATTTTCTCAGGAGTTTATTACGAATCTTTTCAAAACACAGAAAACTGAAAGACATTTACGATGAATACCCAAGTAGCCACCACCTAGATTTTACCTTTATCATTTTATTCTACTTGCTTTCTCACATGTCCACAAACCCGTCTCTGTATATCCATCGCTTAATCTGTTTTCTGAAGCACCTCAAAGTCAGTTGCAGACATCAGCACACAATCTTTTAAATGCGTGCGTATGTAGCCATTAATCCGATTGAAACGTTTACAGGATCTACGCAAATTACATACACCATGGAAGGCACAGATAAGAAGTGTACAATTGATGAGTTTTCCCAACTGTATGCACTTGTAATCCCAACCCCTATCAAAATATGAAGTATTAATCTTCCCAGGGAAAGTTCCCCAACCCTTCCCCCACCCCAGAGAACAGTCACTCCTACTTCACTCAGTTTGGCAACCGTTGTTCAAATCTGTTTACCAAGATTGGTCTGGCGTGTGTCGAATTTCATGTAAATGGAACGAAACTATATATTCTATTGTGTGTTAGGCTTTGTGCCCAGAGTGTTTTTGTGACTCATCCTTGTTTTGCATGTCTCACACATTTGTTCCTGTTTATTGTAGAGTGGTGTTTCACTGTAAGAATGAATATGCCCACGTTTGTTTGACCATTCATCTACTGAAGGACGCCAGGGATGTTTTCCAGTTTTCAGCTATTAGAAATTAAGCTGCTCTGGGCATTCTGGGACAAGTCTTTTTGTGAACCTGTTTTTTATTTATCTTGAACAAATAAATAGGAGTAGAACTCTGGGTCATAGAAAAGGTATGTGTTTGGCTTTTAAAGAGACTGTCCGAATGCGTTCTATGTCAGAACACTTCAAAGTGATGGCACCGCATTGCATTTTTCCTGGCATCACATGAGAATCCCAGCCGTCCCAATTCCTCACCAACATTTGGTGTCGGAAGTCTTTTAAAGGTTAGCCTTCTTGGTGGCCATTTTGGGGTGTGAGATTGTATCAAATTATGGATTTAGTTTAGGCTGCCCTGATGACAATTGGAGTTGATAATCTTTTAATGTGTTTATTGACCATCCATATGGATTATTTTGTGAAATGTCTATTCAAATCTCTGGTCCATTTTTGTTGTTGTTGTTTATGTGTAATAGAAGTAAGAACTCTATTTTGTCTTGTGGCTGGTCGTGGTGGTGAGAAGGCCTTCAATATTTGATTACTAAATGTAATGTTAGTTGTAGGGTTTTTTATATATGCCCTTTATCAGGTTGAGAAAGTTCTCTTCTGTTCCAATTTTGCTGAGAGGTTTTATCATAAATGGGTGTTGGATTTTGTCAAATTATTTTTAAGCATACAAGATATTTTATTCTCATAAAATGGATTAATTGATTTTTAAGTCAGCTGTAGTTTGGGGAACAGCTTTCTGTTTACCGGAAGTTTGAGAAGCTATTACAGAGAGCTCCCATATATCCTGCAGTCAGTTCCAGTTCCCCTATTATTAATACCTTAAATAAGTACCGTTTGTTGCGATTAATTAATCAATATTGATATTTTATTGTTAGTTAAACCTATCTTTTATTTAGATTTTCTTAGTTTTTAACCTAATGCCCTTCTACTTTGTTCCTGAATTCCACCCCGGACAGTACACTTAGTTGCTGCTTCTCCTAAGGCTTTGCTTGGCTATAAAAGTTTCTCAGATTTTCCTTGATTTTGATGACTTTGACCACTTTGAAGAGTATTGGTGAAGTATTTTATAGAATGTCCCTGTGATTGAATGTTTCTGGTATTCTTCTAACGATTAAACTGGGGTTATGGATTTGGGGGAGGAAAACCATAGAGGCTGAGTGTCATTTTTATGCCATCATATCAACATGGGCGCATATTGCCAATATGACTTATCACTGTTGATTTTGACCTTGATCACTGTTGGAGATCATGTTTTTAGGTTTCTCCTCGGTAAAGTAACTCTACTCTTCATTTTCCATAATGTGCTCTTTGGCAGGAAGTCACTGCACACGGCCCATATGTAAGGAATGGAGTTCATGTTCTCTCTTCTTGAGGATGGATAATCTATATAAATCATTTGGCATTCTTCTGCACGTAAAATCGGTCTCTTGTCTCTAATTTATTTATTCAGTTATTCATATTAGTATGGACTCATGAATATTTATTTTGTACTTGGGGTTACAACTTGAAGTTTCTTTCTTTCTTTCTTTCTTTCTTTCTTTCTTTCCTTCTTTCTTTCTTCTTTCTGTCACATTTATCCAGTGTTGACCATCCAGAGCTTTTTCCTTGTCACCTACACCCTAAAACACGCATGTGATATAAGCTGCCAGTTTTTTGTGGATGCTCTTTATCAGGGTGAGCAAATTCTCTTTCGCTTCTAGATTGTTGCTGAGATTTTTTTTTTTATCATGAATAGATATTGTAGTTTGCCAAATACTTTTTCTCCATCAACTCATATGGTCTTGTGGTATTTCTCTTTTAGACTATTAATATGGTAAATTATATTGAGTATTTTTGTAAATATTGGCCTAGCCTTTGTCTCAGGAATAAACCCCTACTTGGTGCCAACAAGTTTTAGATTAGATAGATAGATAGATAGACAATAGATTTAGATTTAGTTTGCTAATATTTTGTTGAAGATTTTTATGTGTATGTTCTTGAGGTATATTGTCTATAATTTTACTTCTTTTTAATAAAGTAATGTCTTTTCCTGGTTTTGGTATCAGGAAAATACTGTACTCAAAAAATAATTTTGGAAGTGTGTGTGTGTGTGTGTGTGTGTGTGTGTGTTTCTATTTTCAGGAAAAGATTACATAGAAGTGTTATTCCTTCCCTAAAGTTTGGTAGGCTCTACCAGTGAAATCATCTAACCTGTTAATTTCTTCTTTTTTTAAAAAAGGTTTTTAACCACTAATTAAATTTTTGTTATATTAACAGAGAACTATTCAGATAATCTGTTCTGTCTTGGGTGAGCTTGGGTAGTTTGTGCTGCTCGTGGGATTGGTCCATCTTGTTTCAGTTATCTAATTCGTGCACATAGAGCTGTTTGTAGTATTATCTTGGTATCTTTTTAAAGTCTGTGAGATTAGGAGTGATAGTCCCTCTTCATTCCAAGTGTTTGTAACTTAGGTGCTCTCTCTCTTTCCTTGTCAGTTCTGCTAGCCATGTTATCAGTTTTACTGAACCTTTGAAAGGTCTGGTTTTGGTTCACTGATTTCTCTCCACTTCTCTGTTTTCACTTTCATTGATTTCTGCTCTTATTTTTTACTCACTTCCATCTTACTTTTGGCTTATTTTGTTCACATTCTTTTTTTCTAGTAAGATAGGTCACCAACTTCAGACACCTCTCCATGTCCACGGGCATTAGTTTTCCCGTCCAGCACAACCCAATTTATTTTCCACATATTGGGATATTTTGTATTTTCATCTTCATTCAGTTCAATATGCTTTTCAAATTTCCTTGGAGACCTCCTCTTTGGCACAGAGATAATTAGATGCATGTTGTTTACTTGTCGAGCATCTGCTGGCTTTCCTCTCATCTTTCTGGTACACATTATGGTTAGAGAATCACATTATGGTTAGAGAACATATTTTTATGTTTTCTAATATTAAAACCCATTTAGATTTGTTTTATGACCCAAAATAAAGCATATCTTGGTGACTATCCCTTGGGCACGTGGAAGAGATATGTGTTCTGCTTATGTTAATTGGAGGGTTCTATAAATATCAGTTTTATCCCATTTGTTGGTGCTGGTGTTAGTTCTTCTGTATACTTTCTGATATTCAGTCTGATAGTTACATACATCAGTTACAAAGAGGAGTTATTCATGTGCACAAACATAATTGTGAGTTCATCTATTTCTTCCTTCATTTCTGTTAGTTTTTCCTTTGTGTGTTTTATATCTCTGTTGTTTGGTGCATACCCTTTAGGATGGTTAGATCTTCTCAATGAAGAGCACTTTCATTGTCATGGAATGTCCTTTCCTTCTTGGAATATTTTTTTCTCTAAAGTCTAATGAGTCTGAACTTCAGCTTTTGTTTGATCTGTTTTTGTATAACATTTAAAAAAATCTTTTTCTTTTTCTTACATGGATCTATTTGAAGTGAGCTTCTTATAGAAATCCTACAACTGGGTCATTTGTTCAATTCATTCTGACAATTTCTGTGTGTATAGATAATTTACTTTAAAAAGTTTATTTGGTTTTGAGAGAAAGAGAGAGAAAGAGCAGAGGGCATAGAGAGGGGGAGACAGAGAATCCCAGACAGAGCCCGCACTGCAAGCAGAGAGTCTGATGTGGGGCTCAAACTCACGAACCATGAGATCGTGACCTGAGCTGAAATCAAGAGTCAGACACTTAACTGACTGAGCCATCCAGGTGCCCCTAGATAATTTACTTTTAATGTAATTATCAGTATGCTAGCATTTATGCCTTTCATTTTATTATTTGTTTGGATCATTGATTTTTAATGAGTTTTTGCTAGTGAATCTAGAACCTATACTAATAGAATTAATGAATAATATCTTATTTCATTGTTCTTAAAATAAATATTTTAATAATGGGACAAGGGATTACAGTAATGAGTACAATTTGAATGAAATATTAAGAGAACCTGGTAGACTGCTAATGGGTACAAGGCTTCTTTCAGGTTATTGAAATATTCTAAAGTTAGATGTTAGTGATAGTTACACAACACTGTGAATGCATTGAAACATTTCATTGTATATTTTAAATGAGTGAATTGTATAGCACATGTAAATTATATCTCAATTATGCTATTAAAACACAAAGGTAAAAACAAACAGAAAAGCTGGTAAATCAATTTGGTGGTCCTGTTTTACAGGTTTTAATGTTGACAAATGACCACCCCAAACAAGAAAAAAGTCTCACCCTGTATTTGAAGATAGATATGAAAGAAATTTAATAAAATGGCAAGTTCCCTTTCAACTTCTACAAATTAATTTCACAGTAATGTCTCAGGGGCAGCATTCAGCATCAATAAAGTCTTCTTAGTGGTTGTTTAGTTTGGGGGTATTGTAAAAACATCTCTGCTTGAATTTCTCTTCTATGTAGATACAAATTAAAGAGTAAAGAGAATTTGATAATACGCAGAGAGAAGGATGCAAGAAATATACAAACTACTCCACAGCTGAGTCATAATGGACTCTCCTCTGAAATGTTCCACAGGCCACTTAGACTAAGTCCAAAACAGGCTCCACAGCCACGGCCATTTCTACAACTACTCCTTCCTTCATCTGTTAGTGGCACCCATTTGCTCAAGCCAAAACCTTGCATCATCCCTGAGTCCCTCCCTCTTTCACTCCAACAATAGACTGTGTTTCTGAATTATCTCTTGACCATAATCCAAGTCCATGATAATTCCACTTACCCTTAACTACTGACTGCCCTCTAGTTTGTAAAACCTTATGTCCTTCATGCTGAGATCCCCTCACACTGGCCACCCCTGCACTTCACGCCGAGCCAAGCAGTCTCTTGATCACATCATGCATTTTTCACAGACGGCATTTTCTTCTTGGCATTTGTGCGCCTATCTTCCCTACAAATTTTATTCATGTTTATCAGTCCAGAAAAAAATCTTAGCTTCTCTCTGAAGCCCTAGTTGGCCAGCTTGGTTCACCCACAGTTTTGCCATTTACATGTTTAATATTATATTGCAATGAGCCCAGCTTGCCTTTTTCTTTTCTTTTCTTTTCTTTTCTTTTCTTTTCTTTTCTTTTCTTTCCTCTTCTCTTCTCTTCTCTTCTCCTTCTCTCCTTCTCCTTCTTCCCTTTCTCTTCTGTCTTCTTCTTCTTCTTCTTCTTCCTCTATTTTCCATTTTCTATCTCTTCCATAAAATAGTGATCCTTGAGGACATACTTCATGTCTTGTCCATAGCTGAATCCCTAATTTTTAGTCCAGTTTCTAGGAGCTGTTGGCCCAAGTAAATGTGTGTCACATTTAGTTTAATTCCTTTTAGTATCCATGTGTCCTTCTCAGCCATAGAATCCTTCAGGGAGGGACTTTTCCTAAACATTGTGAATCTCCAAGACTGGTACACAGTATCTGCTAGACAACAGTTTCCTAAAAAAGTGTTTATGTGTATTACATGAATTGATTAATAAAAGTCAGAAAAGTATCTAACTAGGTAGAAGGAGCACTAGAATGGAATGGGGACACCTGGATTTGAGTACTGTGTCTGTGACATAAGTTTTTAACAAGCTACTTTTCCTCTTAGGTGGTCCACCGCATGTTAGGTTCCCAAATTCCAGAGTCCAAATGCCTGGGTTTAAATGCTGGTTCTGCCATTTAACAGACACATGACCTTAGAAAGTAGCTTAATAGAGGAGACATTACTACAGTTTGATGACTTCCAGTTCTTTCTATGTGGAGCACACTCAAGGCCAAAATCCTTAGCCTCATGCAATTAGATGGGGACTTGAGACAAGTTCTGGCCAATGGACTCTATAGAACTTTCTCTGTTTTGGTCCAAAACATGTAAGAATTGGTGCATGATATTCAGCTCTCTCTTTTTTTCCACAGTGATAAGAAAGACACAAAGGGAAAAAAAAAAACATGTAGAAAAATTTACACGAATAATAAATGTTCAGGTTTCTGAATTATCACAAAATAAACACAACCATATAACTGCCAGGCAGATCAAGAAATATGATATTACCAGCATCAGAACAAACTCTTTATGCACATTTCCATTCTTAACCCCTTTCTCCTCTCTGAGTTAATGATTATCCCAGCTTCTAACACCATGGATTTGCTTTGCTTACTTGCTTCAACAGTCCATGTGTGCTCTTTCATATCTGGCTTTTTTTCACTCGGCATCACATCTGTGAGATGCACCCATGTTGTCATCCATGGAATTAATTCTCTCATTTCCATTGATGTGGGGTATGCTGTTGTATATAACATCAAAATTGTTATAGTCATTCAACCATTGGTGGGTATTTAGATATTTCTAATTTGAGAGATGCAGCCATCCTCCAAAGCTACTACTGTCTTCAGGCTGTTGATGTATTCAGGCCAGAGGCCACTCAGGTCTTCATCAGGCCGTCCTCTCCATCCACACGACCATGCACGAGCAACCAGAGACAGAGTGCCGGCAAGACAAAGTTCATAACCCTTATAACCTAATTTTGGAAGTGAGATCCAATAGCTTCGGCAGTGTTATATATACTCAGTCCAGCCCCGGCTCAAGGGGACTGGGCTACATAGTGTATGGCTACCAGGAGGTGGGGATCATTGGGAACCATGCCAAAGGGTACTTACTGCATTATCTATAGACTCTTAGTCAAAGAATGGAAGAAGCCATAAAGTACGAGATATGCTGTTATTTTATGTAGCACCAAGAAAGCAAAATTGCCAATAACCATATTAAGATACAATTGGTTGTAGGATCACCTTAATTTTGCAATGTTAAATGTGAGAAAATACTCATTTTAGATTCAGTAAACTATGACACTGGGGGTTTTCAGTGATAATCTCGACACCTCACTGTGAAACGACGTTTAATTTCCTTACCCCCTCTATGTGACACTTGAATCATGTAAGCCAGGGGCCAATATGAAATCCCCGTGATATGGTGATAAGTTCAAAGGATTACTCATGAAGACACCATCTCATGCAATTGAACATTAGTGTTGATATTAATTTTTTTTTTGAAATCACTATGCAAGGAAACCAAGCTAGATTAACATGTTCTTGATTGATCACAAAATTGGCCAAACAAAGCATCCAGAGGTCTTGAGTATCTTGTCACACCAAACTTGATCCCATTGACTAGGATATTAATCCTTCAACCAAAGGACCCAGAAAATGTGTGTGTGTGTGTGTGTGTGTGTGTGTGTGTGCATGTATGTGTCAACCTTGAAAAATAAGGCATAAAATTTTGTAATAATTTGAGAATGGGAAATAAAAATGGTATTCAGAGACTATTATAGAAGAAAGTAAGAATGAAAAAATATTCTAGACTAGGCACTCATGAGGGACTTTTACTATTGTTCTGTAGTTTTTCCAGTAAGGAATGAGGATATGACTTCTGTCTTTATTTCATGCTTCTGAGAGTGGTGATCCAAATGTGAGACATGTGTACAAAAAAGTGAGAACTATTTAAAGAAATTGCCCCATATCCACATAATGGAACACTCTACAGCCATTTAAATTGTTGTTGCAAAATAATGTTTGACAGGGTAGAAAAAGTTTTCATCCTGTTATATTGAGCGGAAACTGTGGCACGCTGGTCTGTACAAATATTCATATTTAAAATATAAGATGCTTATATTTACCTAAAGAGTAACGAAAATATCTATGAAACATTAATACTGATTTTCCTAGGTGGGAGATTATTATGAATTTTTCTTTTCTACTTTGAAGATAGAAAATTTTTCATATATATTTATGCTTATAACTTTCAAAATAAATTAGCTTGCTAACAAGACTTGTTAACAGTATCCCATGCAGGATGGAGACATGGTCAATAGATGAACATGTAAAAAGTAAATCAATGTGATGACTCATTTGCCATTTTAATTTTAAAACAGGAAAGCATTCTCTCTTTGAAATAATTAAGTGACATAGAAATTTTTATGAACACATTTTATTTAAACGTATCACTGGAATCCGGATATTTCCTGTTAATTGCAAAATGCCATCATGCACAAATCACGTGTTTCCTGTGCAGTTCAGATTTGGTTCTGTTTTCATATTTTGAGGTATGCGTTTTGTCATATCCAGAAATTTAATTTCATTGAGAGCTCACGGGCAAATGGATAGGCAATTCATACATGAGGAAACTTGCGTGTCTGATAGATGGAAAGATCTCCAACTTTGATGGGTATTGAATACACACAAATTCAGTTGAGAAACAATGTCTCACCCATCATTTTGGCAACATTTCAGAGGTTCGACAATATCTGGCATTGATGAGGTGTCAGGAAATGCAAATAAGGGTATAAATTGGAGCTGCCCTGGAGCCAAACAGTCATGGCGTCTCGTTTCAATGTGTGTTTTCTGTACCCCAGCTGTGGTCTACACTCCAGAAACTGCACATGGGCTCAAGAGCAGACTCACAAAAATATTCACTGCAGCACTGCTTCCAAAAACTCACAGGAGAAACAGTCTGAATGTCTGTTAACGTATTATTAAATAAGACATATTTATGCAGTGCAATATTATACCGTAGTTAAGATACACGGGCCAGTTCTAAAGGTATCCCCAAATTAGATCTAAAGACATTATCGGGAGTGAAACAGAATTGTAGATTTTCAGTTAAAGATGGCTGAAGGAACAGAGAAAACAGGCGAGAACTATCAGTAAGACGACTAAGAAAAAACTGTGCAGACTTGAAAGATGAGAGTTTCTCAATTTCAATGCACCATGGCTTGCAAAGCACAATAGCCGAAAAGAGAACCATACCAGGGATGACTTTGTGAATTTTCAGAACTGGGAGTAGAACGAAGAGCAGCTCAACAAGCTTCAACAAAGAGGAAAACAGCATTGTTTTGCTTTGGTTTTGCAAAGAATGAAGCGAAAAACCCCTAAAAGGTACAGAAAAGAGTGCTTTCCAGGTCCTGAGGAAACAGTATTAGCACCTTCGATTTCTGCAGCAAGGGAAACTGTGTGTCAGGTGCAAGAGAGGAATCGAGACACTTCAGACGGGCACGTTCTCAAAGGTTTCACGCCCCTTGCACCTTGTCCCAGGAAGCTACTAGAAAACATGCTCTACAAAATCCAAGAAAATAGGAAGAATGGACAAGGAAGTTCAGGAAATAGGGTGTCCATCATTAGGGGGAGGGGAAGGGGGGTCCCAGGACGGGGGCCTGGGCAGCGCACCTAGAGAGGAAGCAGTCCAGATGATCGGGAGCCGGTCAGAGGGCTCGGAGCATGAAGTCGATAGTGGCTTGGAACATAGCAACACAGATTTATACAAGGGAAGAAGAGTCTGGGGTAGAAAAGTGGTAAACACATAAGGGAGAGATGAAAATGAGATCATACGCAAGAAGAAAAAAATAATTGAAATGTACTATACAAAAACCTATGAATAGCAGGCATCTAATGTGACGGAAGTACTAATAAATATCGACCTAAGCAAAATTATGACACAAGCGTATTTGAAAGATTAAAGCAAGGAGAATACGTGTATGCAGGAAAGGCAAGGTCAGCTTGAGGACGTGTGCAGGAGAGCCCATCGCTTCTGTCACAGGGTGCGTCGGCAGATTGGGTTGAAAACCAAAGGATAAAGAGCAAGGATATAAGCATAATTCTTAGTGACCTGGAAATAAACACCAAAACAAAACAAAAAAACAAAACAAACTAACAAATAACAGCTAAAACTGTTGAATATACATGATCTGGGGGAGAAGGGTTTAGGGGGTACATTGTGGTGGGGAGCTCCCTATGTTTACAAAGTTACCAATCAACTTTGTAAGAATTATTGGACTCTTGGGGCATCTGGGTGGCTCAGTCAGTTAAGTATCCGACTTCAGCTCAGGTCGTGATCTCACAATCAGTGAGTTCGAGCCCCGTGTCCGTCTCTGTGCTGACAGGTCAGAGCCTGGAGCCTGCTTCGGATTCCGTGTCTCCCTCTCGCTGACCCTCCCCCACTCACTCTCTCTCTCTCTCTCTCTCTCTCTCTCTCTGTCTCTCAAAAAATGAATAAATGTTAACAATTTTTTTTTAAAAAGAGTTGGACTCAACCAACCAAGCTATCTGGGTGCCCCAAACACCCCCTTTTTTTTAAAAACCAGGGATTTCTTCACCCAAACTTTAATATGAAAATGTATGAAAAATGTCCGCAAACTACTTATGCATTCCTGTGAACAAGCCTCTATTACCTTTATAAATCGAGTATACTATATGTAGCCAAAATGTCAAAGTAATATCAGTGTTAAATATCCCCTTCTATACTTAGTTGATAACCACAGGCACCCAGAAGGTCCGTCCTTTCTTGGGACCTTTTCCAGAACTTCCCTCAGGGCCCTTGCACCTGCATTGCAGGGATAAGAATATTGGCTTTTACGGATTGAAATTCTTGGAATTTTTCACATTGCTATTCCTATCAGAATAGTTACGTCTGCCAGCCCAGCCCCAATCAATAACATTCCTCATATTTATAGGTTCTAGACTACTTGCTGGGGATGTCGATATGGGTGGCTATGACTGAGTCATTGCTTTCCAAGATGATGGTGGTAAAATCTACTTTTTAACAAAATTTTATTTGTATTTATTTTGAGAGAGAAAGAGCAGGGGAGGGGCAGAGAGAGAGAGAGAGGGAGGGACAGATTCCCAAGCAGGCTCTGCACCTGCCAGGCAAAGCCCAACGCGGGGCTCGATCCACACACTGTGAGATCGTGACCTGAGACAAAATCAAGAGTGAGGTGCTTAACTGAATGAGCCACCCAGGCACCCCTGAAATCTACTTTTTAGGAAAGAAAAAGTAGAACTAGACTAGATGCCTTTTAATATCCATCATCCTAAACTTCTGACTCAGTTGTTTGCTGAAAGCTTTCAAGCTCCACCCTCTTGCTTTCCCTCTTGCGCCAAATCGTCGGTAAACCGACGAGAAACCCATGACACCCACGCTGGGCTTGCCAGGAAGTTCAAACACACGAGACTCAGCTGCCCTGTCCCCACCCCATAACCACTGTTCACCCCAAGGCCACTACCTTTCCTGCTTCCTCACCCTACTCCAGACCTGCCTGAGAGCCTGTGCTGCCCTCCCGGGAAAGCATCAGTAACTGTGAGTCCTAAGTCCTGGCATAACCTCCTAGTGCATGTGGATAGCATCATCGGTCTTGGCATCTGAACCCCCTTTTGTTAGGAAGAGGGACTTGATAGCCTTGACACAGGTGACCGCAAAGTAATCTCCTTCACTGGATGAGACCACGGAAGACAGTTTCAGGAGAAAGCATTTCTTTGGAAGAACACCAAAGAGCACTCGTGTGTGTCTGGATTGACAGAGCTCCAGTAAATAAAAACCGAGATGGCTTTTCCCCAGATTCCTACTCATCTGCTCTCCAGCAGGGCAGGAATGATGCCCTTCACCTCCACAGAGCCGGGACGTGGGCCATTCAGAGGTGAGGCGTGTCTCCCCCCGGTCACGTGAGGAGCCTCTAGGCCAGCACATCCACCACCGGACACGTCGTTTCTGGGGGGAGACAGGGTTCTCAGCGATTTGCAGTCGGTCCTCAGTCCGTTTGCACCTGAATTTTGGGAATAAAGGGACATCCAAGCACTAGGGGCTTTTTAAATGAGGGATCTCTATTCAACTAAGGACATCTGGGTTCCCTCATTTGCTGGCCACAAAAGAGCAATCAGACAGCAGATGTCCCGAGAAACTGCCACTCTGGATTGAATCAAACTGATGCCTTGGCGAGGTGCGATCCGTATCCCGTCACTAGCCTCCCGGGCCGAGTAGAATTTCTCAGCACTACTGTTGTTCTTTTTCTTAAAGCACAAATTCAACTTGGAAGAGGCATATTGCAGTTTTGCTGAAATCTAAGCAAGGGGCGTTCACTCTGGGGACACTTCGTCACCTTGGTGTTTTTATAAGCTTTTTGAATTTCCAGTTCAGGTTAAAGACAACTAGGACAGTATTTATAAGCAGCCACTTAACCTCAGCTTCTGCAGTTCATAAACATAGAGCCAGGCAAATCTCTGTATATACCTACATAAGAAAGTGCATTTCCTAAACCCAAAGAATTTCATCCCTGCGCGTACCCACGCGCGCACACACACACACACACACACACGCCATAACCAAGAATACAAGTTAAAGTTCTGAAAAAATTCTGAAAAGTAGAACTACCTAGAGTAATTCCATTGTTTATCCAGGGAATATTACTGGCAAGTATAAATTCCAGGAAAGGGTTACCTACTTCTGTTCTGGGTGGGGTTTATGTCCATGGATAGGAGTTGGGTTTTCTGAATTATGATGATGGCTTTATCTCCTTGACTTCACCCACTGGTGGTCAAGATTGACCAAAGATTGGTGTAATTATAATGCCTCCTTACTTAGATGTCTAGAATGGTTACGTTTATATTTTGCCTTCAATTTAAATTACACTCTTCTATTTTGCCTGTATAAAACTTCCCTACCAATATCAATAAATTAAGCTTTCTGCTGGTCATAAAACAATAAGAAAGTATATAAAATAAAACTAGAATGAAACGCAGCACTTAAATAGTTTTCAACAATTAACAAAAAAAAAACGTATTAAAAAGACAACGGGGCTCAACAAATGAAAAAAAAATTTAAAAACCACCCACGCTGGGATCAGTATGATTGGAATTATATGATTTAACAAGCCAGGAAAGTTTAATTAAGTAAAAGATAAAAGTGATGGGATGCTGCATTCCTTTTAAATTCTATTTTTATTGCAGCTTATTAAAGAAACATATGGACAATCCAAATGTAGAATATGAATTTTTAAAATTTCATAATAAGGTTGCAAATCAAGATGATGTATTTAATAAAATTCCCCATTAAAATTTCAGTTTTCCAAAGAACTCCTTTCTTTTGTAATACAGTTATTGTCAATTCAATTAATTAAACTTCAACAGAAAATCAAAATAACGTTTTTGGGAATTGCATTGAAATGCCGTGACGTCCCCATAATATGTTGCATAGGGACGCAGACTTTCCATCCTGGTGTCCAACATGGGCACACTCCTGGCTGGCTGGACCATCAGTCCGACCTGCTGGGGTATTTCTGATGTTCAGTATATAAGTGAATTTCTCCAGTCCCCTCAAGCTTTTAATAGAGGCCTTCAATGGAGTCTCTGAGATTAATTTGTCAATAATCTTCCGCCGCAAAAAGGTTTGGTTATTTCCTCAATTTTAGTGGATTTTAAAACTTAAGAAACAAATCAGATTGAAAGCCCCTGAGGTATCAAATTCAAAACAGCACAGGACAGAGCAAAATATTCCAAAATAAATTATTTTACAATGCTCATAGCACACACATTAAATGAGACCAGCCCTGTGGAAAAGCTACTTTGTCCCAATAAAAATATTCTGAAGTCACTTGGGATGCCAAAGAGATCATCATTTTGGACTCATTTTAAATCTATTAAAAATTGCATATATTTGAACATATATAATGTGTTTATAAATGTGTGATAAAATTTTAAAATCAGAATTATATATATTTAAGGGGTACAGCATGACAGTTTGGTACACATATACACAGTGAAACACACTACAGTTAAGCTCATTAATATGTCCACCTTCTCACATAGTTACTCTGTGTGTGTGTGTGTGTGTGTGTGTGTGTGTGTGTAGAAGGACTAGGGACCCAGGGGTGGCCTTGGGGTCTCTGAGCTGTGCAGATTAGCAAGCCCGGTCCTCACGAGAGAAGCACAGGACATGATCCCGTGGTTCGGATGTCTCTAAGGCAGCAGCAGTCAGGTGCTCCGTGTGGTTTTGGAAAAAGGGTTTGGATGCGGAATGTCCTGGCCTTCCCTCAGAAGCCCTGGCCCTCTTTGATGTCCGGGGTGACCTTGCAGCTTGGTGGATTGATCACACAGCTTGAAGCAATTACTCTTACTTATCCTCTGAGACCAGATGGTGAGGCCGGCCATGGTTTGTATCTCTCTGTATTCGTTTATGCCGACATCCACACCCCCTCGCTCTGTGTTTTATCAAAATGGATCTCCCCCCTGTTTCAGTTTCTCAGGTGGACCCCTCGGACAGAGTCTGGCCGCCCGGCCTCCGGGAGGACTGGGGAAACTCTCAGAAGTCTGGACTTTGGGTGTGGGGCTCCCCCGAGAGGTTGCCTCATCTGGATTCAGAGAAGAGGTCCCGAATCAATTAGGCAGGATCAAAGCTCACAGCCATTTGGTCAGATGAGACTTGGCAGGGTCTTAACTCCAAGAGAGGGAAGCCGGGGTTCGCAGGGATCTGCAGCTCTGTGTTCCAGAAGGATGTGGGCCGTGCAGGGTGGGGGGGAGGGGGTCAGGAAGCGGAGAGATGCAATCTGTCTCCCTTCCCCTGCTGCAGACTCAGATCTCGTGGCCTCAGGGTAGTTCCCTTCCCCACGTGCCTTTGTTTCTTGGTGGCCTTCTTGTCTGATAAGAGCTAGTTAATAACCAACATCTGGAAGAAGGTGGCAAGCGTGGGGGGTCTCTTCATCTTTCCTCTTGCTTCCGCGAAGCTGAGTTTAGCATTTCTCTGAATCTCTGAAGTTCTGTACCAAAAGAAGACCGAAACATCATGCCGAACAGTTGACAAAACGTTCCTGGAATTTCTACACTCAAGTACAGGAAACAAGAGGCCAAGTATAACTCGGGTTATTATCTAAGCGATGCTCCTGTGCTTTTCACATTAACTCACTGCTTCCAGTGAAGCGACACCCACGGGCTTTGGGGGTGGACCCGGCTTCACTCGACTCTCTGAGGCTCTCCCACGAGGACTCTAAAGAAGCGCCTCCTGATTCTCAGGAAAGAACGAGAAGGAAATCCATTCTACAGTTACGTGGTGGTGACGCTGGCACCGAATGGTACGCATTGGAAGGGCAACTTTGCGATACATGAACCACATCTCCGTTCTAAAAGGACGTTCAACTGAACTGCTCTCACAACGTGCAAAAAACGTCCTTTTGAAAAATTCTTAAATAAACTGAAATATATTTTTATATATTTTATACATTCTGAAATAAACTGAAACATGATGGGGGGAGGGGAGAAGAGAGGAAAATCCCTAGAAATATCAGGCCCTTGACAGGTAGGAAATTAGGGGGGAAATAATTAAAATTACTAAACAAGGAAGAGTGTAGTGAATAGACATATATATAACGTCACCATGAGAACATTAGTCTGCCAGCCACTCTCCAATCCCAGTCCGGCCAAACAGAGGGCTCCGATCTGTGAATTCATCGTTTATCCTGTGTTGTATTAAACATGATCTCTCTTGTGCCCTCCTTCTCAGTGGAGACGTGATCCCCAGAGAAAAGCCCTCTAAAATCATCTCATTTCGTGGCAACGTGACAATTGTCAATGAAATACTCCCTCTTGCTCTTCATCCATGGTTACTTTTTGCCTTGAAATTCCCAGGGCATGACTGTGTAAGCACTAATATTCCTGGAGTGAAGAAGGTGTCAATGTGGCCCGGGGTTTTATAGTTCCAGACAAATTAGCAAAACAAACAAACAAACAACCCTTAGAAGTGTGAATTATAATGCATCCAGTCCTGTTCTATGATATTCCTCTTCTTACATAATCTTCAGAAAGACTTGAAAGCAGAAAATGGACATGATGTAGGGCCATGCTTCTCGGCCTTGAGCAGGTATCCGCAACGCCCAGGGGCTTATTAACACAGATGGCTGAGAGACCCTCCTGAGCTTCTCATTCAAATGGCCTGGGGCAGAGGCACAGAGTTTGCCTTTGGGACAAGTTCCCGCGTAGTGATGTTGCTCTGGGGACTGCACACTGGAACCACTAATTCAGGGAACGAGAGGTATAAAATTATACACGATTCCCTTGAAGAGATATGGAGAAAGAGGGCACGCTATTTATTAAATAAGGACGGGACTATGCTTCCCTCTATAGAATTGTTTCATCAGTTCAGAGGTCACAGAGATTACGAAAGCATCCCTAACGATAAGGGTACCATTTGCTTGCTAATCTGGACAGCAGCTAGGAAGAATGTAGCATTTAGGGAGCCCTGTCTCACTGCTATTTTGGACTTTTTTCATCTTTATCTTTCAGTGTAACTGCTAAATCACCATTTGGAGGTCGCATGATTCTTATTCTGTTACAATTACCGAAGAGGGAGAAATTGAGTCTCATTTTTTCTTTGCTTTTCAGTTTTTTCTGCAACCATTGGTTGTGTGCTCGTCTCAACCTATCAGTAAACAGTGTTGTGGTTGGACCAGCCCTCGTGGTTCCTGTTATGATTGCAAGATGCCCTCAGCAACGACCAGCAGGAAACTTTGAAAAAAATAAACGTTTATCACTTACGAGATATACTGGAAATTATCTGGTATCCTTGGGGCCACATAGTGAGGTCACAGGTAGAAAGGAGGGTGGGTCTGGGGTTCTGCTTAATATTGGGGTCTAGAGTTGGGGCCAAGGCTCTCACGGGCTCAATCTTTATTCGTGAATTGAGAGCATAAGAGCGGAGGGGAGCCTGGGGGGCTCAGTCAGTTAAGTGTCTGACTTTGGCTCAGGTCATGATCTCATGGTTTGTGAGTTGGAGCCCCGTGGGGCTCTGTGCTGACAGCTCGGAGCCTGGAGCCTGCTTCAGATTCTGTCTACATCTCTCTGCCCCTCCCCTGCTCGTCCTCTGTCTCTCTTTCTCTCAAATACAAAATAAAACATAAAAAAAAATCTTTTTAAAGAAAATATAAGGGCGGGGATGTAATGTGCAGGAAGAGAAAAAAGCAAGCAGTCCAAATGGTCAGTTATTAAAATCATCTAAAATCTCTAAAACCAAGTCACCCCAGTGGCAGAGGCAGCCTGGCTCTCTATCTAGTGTGTGGCTGGCGGTGTGTTTATTGGGGACAGCCCTCTTTGAAATGGTTGCATTAGGCAACAAAGCTTAAGTCAGGCACTGGCATCCTAAAAAGAAAAGAAAAACCAAACCAAAAACCCCAAAAACTGTGAGGGCTTAACCTACAGCATCTAAGTATTGCTATTTCCTTAAGAGAATGGTTTAGTCTTCCTAAAATTCTTCCTCTATAATGCCCAGCAGGGCAGCATTCTGGGTTCCTTTTTAAGTGTTCAATTTGTTTATCTGTTCTCTCTACAGAGTAGTGCTTTTTCCCCCCAATTTTATTTGCTCTGAGCTGCTTTATCCAACTCACCAGGCCTTTTCCACAGGCAGACAGGAGTCTTTATTTAGTCCCAGAGCATAGCTTGGAACATGTTCAACTTCAGCTGTGGAAATGAATGCTTGCGGATTTATCTAGGCGTTTGGGGGAGGCTGCTCCTGGTGCTCGAGGAGATAATAGCACCTTATAAATGTGTGTACAGTATCCACTTCTGCATAAACCGCCGACTGCCTGCAAATACACAGTCATCCCCATTTATATCAGGCCAATAGTAGTTGGATGCCAATGAAAAATCTTGGACGGTTGTGATCATTAGGGTCTGAGAAGGCTCCTTGAGCAAGACAGGGATGTGGAAATGAGACCGAAGTCTGCTCCCTGCTGGGCGGCCAGAGAAGAACACCCAGTGAAGGGCAAGCCTTCTGTACACCTTAACTAGGTTGCATTCTTCTATCCACTCATCTGTCAATGGGCACTTGGGCTGCTTCCAAGATTTGGCTATTGTAAATAATGCTGCTATAACATAACGATGCATGTATCCCTTTGAATTCAAGTTTTTGTATTTTGGGGGTAAGTACCCAGTAGTGCGATTACTGGATCATTTAGGTTCACAGCAAGATTGAGAGGAAGGTGCAGAAATTTCCCACATACCCACTGCCCTCACACATGCACAGCCACCCCCATTACCAGCAGCCCACACCAGAGTGGGTACATTTGTTACAACTGATGAACCTACATCGACGCATCATAATCACCCAGAGTCCATGGTTTATTAGAATCCACTCTTGTGTTGTACATTCCATGGGTTTGGACAAATGTATAATGGCACATCCCCATTATTATGATAGCAGATGGAGTAGCTTCACTGGCCTCAGAATCCTCTTGGGTATGACTATTCATCCCTAGTCCCCACCCCCAACCTCTGGCAAACCACTGGCATTTTTACTGTCTCCGTGGTTTTGCCTTTTCCAGAATGCCATATAGCTGGAATCATGTGATATGTAGCCTTTTCATGTTGGCTTCTTTGAGTTAGTGATATGCATTCCCTCCATGTTCCTCATGGCTTACTGGCTTATTTCTCTTTGGTGCTGGGTAACATCCCCTTGGACAGATATACTAGCTTATTCATTCAACTGCTAAAAGACATCTTGGCTCTTGGGACAATAATGAACTAAGCTCTTGGTAACATCCTGGTGCAGGTTCTTGTGTGGTGAATCCTACTACTTATGAGTGCCATATGCAGTTCCTTACGCTAGCAAAGATAACACACTTGCTTCTCAGATTTCCCGAAAACGTGACCTGAACTTTAAAAATTGCAGTCATTCCCATGGGTTTCGAGTAGTTTTCAACTTCACTGTGTGCTTGAAATTCCTGGAAACCTGGTGAAAACATTCTTTTACACTATAGATGCTGGGACTCTAAGCCCTGATAATTTGATTCTAAAGGTTTGGGGTGAGAAGTTCGCCTGTTTATCACGAACTTTAGATATTTCCAATGCTGGTTTCAAGGCAACCTCTCTGTCTCATTAAATTTAAAATCAAATAAAAGTAGCTCTCCTTTTTCTAAATAGACAGAAAAAAACCCTACCAAAACAGTAAAATTCATCATATCTATAAAACAATTTCTACATACAACAAATTTCCCATGGATTGTAGTAATAAGAAAACATGAAGATATCCCACTTCATTCTCTTTAAAAGACTGTATGGTCCAGGGGCACCTGGGTGGCTCAGTCAGTTGAGCACCTGACTTCGGCTCAGGTCATGATCTCATGGCTCGTGAGTTTGAGCCCTGCATCGGGCTCTGTGCTGACAGCTTAGAGCCTGGAGCCTCCTTCTGATTCTGTCTCCCTTTCTCTCTTCCCCTCCCCCTCTTGTGTTCTCTGTCTCTGTCTCTCTCTCAAAAATAAATACACGTTAAAAAACAAACAAACAAAAGGCTGTACGGTCCAGAAGGAAGAAAGCTGGGACATCAGAAGAATCAGACAATATTTAATAATTCCATCAAATGCGGGGCGCCTGGGTGGCGCAGTCGGTTAAGCGTCCGACTTCAGCCAGGTCACGATCTCACGGTCCGTGAGTTCGAGCCCCGCGTCAGGCTCTGGGCTGATGGCTCAGAGCCTGGAGCCTGTTTCCGATTCTGTGTCTCCCTCTCTCTCTGTCCCTCCCCCGTTCATGCTCTGTCTCTCTCTGTCCCAAAAATAAATAAACGTTGAAAAAAAAATTAAAAAAAAAATAATAATTCCATCAAATGCAATAAAGCTAATTGGAAATGGAAAATCCAAGGAAAACAAATATAAAAATCTAAAAGAAACAACTACTTTTACTCACCAGAATTTCATCCACATGCACCTTCTGGTTGCCTTTTCAAAATCATTTCCAGGCTCAATGTTGCCCTCAATGTCTGCTTGTGACCGACCCTTAGTCGCTTGGGGAATGGAATCTAATTTGATAATATAGGAACAATTTTCCAATTATACAGATAGAAGAAAGAACACGTTCTTATTTGTACCTCTCTTTTTCTTCTGAGTATGCTTTGCAGTCAGAAAACAGACTTGGAAGTTCTGTGGAAAAGTCAGCTTCACAGCCAAACCTTCCAGCCACCCCCACGCCAACATTTATTTCATTGAGTTGTGACGCTTGCCCTGTACTTTCTCCAAACCCTCAAACGCAGGAAACATACTCTACTTCCTTGCGAATGGGATCACAGTGAAGGAATGAATGAGAGTTTACAAATCCTATACCTGGAATAAGAACGCCCACACAAGATGGCGGCCTGGCTGGCTCACCTCCTGTCCACCTTCTTCATCTCAGTACACTGGTGGGTTCTGTCCTTTTACCCCCCGTGTCTTCAGCATTCCTTACTCCCCACCTTTGGATGCTCTCTGCTGTTGGAAGAACTATGTCAAAAGTTCTCATCAATGGACTATATCCTGTCCAGGCTGCGATGTTTGAAAGCAGCCCGTTCTCTCTGTGTTCTCTTTCCCAACCCCTAGTTGGATGATAGTGTCCAGTGGGACCTTAGAAGCCACATAATTAAGACTCAGAGCCTCAATCAGCCTGCATCCATAAACTCCCACCTCCAACTTCAAAGACTATTTATCATTCGATGGCTGAAGTGTGGGGACTACCTGTTACCACAGCTAGCACTACCTTATCCGACACGAATTTCAGCTCGAGTCCTTGGATGATCAAGTCCTTGGATGAGTGACTTTAGGACTCACTGAGCAGATGAAGGAGGTGTTACAGGGGAGAGAATGGGAAAGGAGAGAGAAGGTCCATCCCACGTTTATTGACTTACCTCCACTCCTCTCACAGGAAACGTGGTGCTTGATGGATGGTTTTGCAGTTCCGTGTTTGGTCTTCATCCGGAAGTGGTGGGCAAGTTATCCAACTGACTCTTCCTTGTCTTTTCCTCCTATCCATGTGTATCCTGATGGATGGAAGGAAAGGGGCAGTTTGGCGGAGAAGTTTGGAAACGTGGAAGCAGAAGTCTGGGACTTTTAAGTCTTACTGGGGAGTATATTCTGGCCCAAATGATACAGAGGCACACTTCGTCTTTCACACATGACATCCGCCTCAAAGAAATGTATTCCCATCGCAAAGGCTCATAAAGTGAATTGTGTGGATGTAACATGGTAAAGAACCAAATTCTGAGATGGAGTCGAGGCAATCCGGGAAGATGTAATATATCTCCCAAGTTAGAAAGAAATACGACGTGTGTTATTTCTTTCTAACTTGCTACCCGCTCTTTACGGAGGCCTATGTCATCATTCATGGCAGCCTTGTAATAAAGTCATGGAAAGTACAGTCTGTATCACCTACAGCATGTTCTGAGGATTCCCAAGGTCATATATCCAACTGGAATCTCTCCCCTTAGCCCCAGATTTGCAAGTCTACCCGCTTGCTTGGCTCCTCTCCTGGATGGCTGAGGCATAAAACATTCAAAATGGAAGTCTCAGTCTTCCTCAGAAAACCTGCCTCGCTCTAGCCCTCCCATACCTGTGAATGCCACTCATCTAGGGGCTCGGGCATCCTGAACACTTGGTGTCATCCTAAACACTCAGATTTTTCTCAGCTGTAGCACCCAAACTGTTATCCACTCCTGCCAACCCTAGCTTCCAAATGGATTGAGAACCTGACCACCTACCACTGTCTCCACTGCTTCCACCCTGGCCCAAGCCACCAGCATCTGTCATTGGATTATTGCCACACCTTTTCAGGCTGATTGGTGTCTCTTCTTCGGTTCCTCCTCCCTGTGGTCTATTCCCCAAAACTAAGACCCACCAATGGTCTCTACCCCGATCTGAATAAAAATAAGGCCTGACAATGGCATCTGGACCACTTCACCTTGGAGCCCTCAGTGACGTCACTTCACTGAGCTGGATGCACTTCCAACTCATGGTCCTGGCCCTGGCCGCTCCCTGCCTCTGGAAGAAATCTTCTTCCTGACGCCTACACATCATTCCCTTTCCTCCTTCAAGTCTTTGCTCCAGTGCCGACTTCTCAAGTCATACCTTCCTGGCCTGTTCTTTGGGTTTTATCCTCCTACCCAAACACACGCAATCCTATCCCCTTCCCAATTTCATTTTCCTCTTTATAGCTACCACCCCCAATACAAGGTATTTCATGTTTATATCTCTCTTTGGTTTTAACTCCCACATATAACCTGGCAAGGCAAGTGGCGTGCTGGCAAGAATTTTTATCTGCTTGGTTACTGCTCTACGTCTAGGGCCGGAAACAGTGCCTAGAACATAAAATATGCTCAGTTACTAATGAAATAAGTGTATATTTTACTCACGAAAGAGACGTTAGTGGTCTCAGTCTCAAGCTTAGGAACCTTTCAATTAATAGTAGTAATACGAGAGTGAGCATTTTATACTTTCCATATAAAAATATAGATCTGTATTTCCCTTAGACCAAACGATAACTGTTTGCGTTTTTTGATGAGGACAGTGAGTATGTGTAAGGTTGTGGCCGCTCCAAGGTTTCAGTGAAAACTGAGGACCGCTTTTACCAATCAGCACAGATTACTGCTCTGCTCTCTTTTCTGAAGAAAGTCTGAAATCTCAGAAAACATATATTCTGAACCCTTATCTTTTCTTCCTGTTTCTCATCTTGGATTTGTTCGGTTCAGTCATTGGATTTGTGGCCATCTTTCCCTATCAGCCGCTGGGCGGGATCCAGATGGAAACAAGACAGGACACTGATATGAAAACCCAAGGTAAGTGTTAGCTTTTATTTATTTACTTTGGAGGGATAAAAAAACAGGGTGAAAATTGGAGGGTAAGGAATTCCTAAAATGGAGATGGGGTCACCTACCCTCCAAGTTTCAGGAAGCAGCGAGGGGATGGCTTCAGTCAGAGAGTAAGGTTACTTTAAAAGTAACTTACTCATGTGTCCCCACCCAGGCGATTTTCACGGCTACGTCTGAATGTAACTGCTATTTATTTATTTTTAATGTTTATTTATTTATTTTGAGAGTGAGCAAGCAGGGAAGGGACAGAGAGAATCCCAAGCAGGCTCCACACTGTCAGGTCAGAGCCGGACACCGGGGCTGGATCTCATGAACCGTGAGATCATGACCTGAACCAAAATCAAGGGTCAGACACTTAACCAACTAAGCCACCCAGGTGCCCCTAAATGTAACTTAAAAAATAG
The DNA here is from genome assembly GCF_018350195.1 of Panthera tigris. Taxonomy (NCBI): domain Eukaryota; kingdom Metazoa; phylum Chordata; class Mammalia; order Carnivora; family Felidae; genus Panthera; species Panthera tigris. The sequence continues at coordinate 231,659,385 of NC_056660.1, forward strand.
AAAGCCTAGGGGCACCTGGGTGGCTCAGTTGGCTCAGTGTCCAACTTTGGCTCAGGTCATGATCTCATGATTTGTGAGTTGGAGTCCCGCGTCGGGCTCTGTGTTGACAGCTCAGAGCCTGGAGCCTGCTTTGTATTCTGTGTCCCCCTCGCTCTCTGCCCTTCCGCCACTTGCCCTTTGTCTGTCTCTCTGTCTGTCTCTCTCTCTCTCCAAATAAAAATAAATAAATAAACAAACATTAAAAGAAAATAGAAAGCCTCACCCCTCCACCAGCATAGGGACTAATTTACAATTGCCCTCTGGTGTAATTCCCATCTCTGGGTTTCTCTTTTCGACTTTATTGTGGCATAATTGGCAAATAAAATTCCAAGATATTTAAAGTGCACACCATGATGATTATATAAATGTATACGTCGTGCAAGAATCCCAAGTTCATTAGCACCCTCGTCACCTCGCATATTTACCGTGCAGCGCGTGAGGACATTTATGTTCTTTAGGAAATTTCAGTTATATAATACAGCAGCATCAACTACAGCCCCCAAGTTTTGCCTTAGATTTTCTGATCTTATGCATCTGATAACTGAAAATACGTGCTCTTTTGCCAACCTCTCCCTAATTCCCCCAGCCGCACCTGCTAGCGACCACTTGTATACTCTGTTTCTATGCGTTAGACTTTACCTTAGATTCCACATATGAGTGACTCCTTGCAGAATTTCTTTTTTAGTCTGGCTTACCTCACTCAGCACGTTGTGCCAGACCTCTGGGTCTGTCCACGTTGTCACAAATGGCAGGATTTTCTTCATTTTTGAGGCTGACTGGTATCTCATTACCTACATTCCACATTGTCTTGACCCATCCACCGTTTGAGACACTTCAGTGGCTTCCATATCTTGGCCATTGTGAGTAGAGCCGTTATGTTTGCCCTAAGACGGGAGAGATCACTTGGAAATGGTCAAGCCTAACTTGTCAACTGGCCGTTGTGTGGAGACAGAGGTCAAACACATAGCTTCGCCTCTGCTGCGACCGTTGCCCTCCACAGAAAGCAAACATTGAGGGTCCTCCCCACTGGGACAGCTCAGTGAGTACGACGTGCTCCCCGCCGAGGATGTGAAGCCTGAGAAAAATGTACACGGTATTTCCTGAATGTCTCATGCACGTGAGGTTCTGCTAATGCACACAGAGCAATCAAAGGAAAACAGTGTGGCTGTCGTGTGACTATAAAAAGTAAAGACCTGTGTCTCTGTTTTTCCCAATTTCAAACGATGGAATACTTAAAACCATCTCAACAAAGAATAAAGTGGGATGAATGAATCTCCATGATTTGAAGACATTGCATAGATAGTGATCACCAGTAGTCCCTGGTGGGGGGGAACACCCGTAGGTCAACGGAGCTGCATAGACAACACAGGAATAGACCCACACAAGTATGCTAACTGGTCATTTTTTTCTTTTTCTTTTTTTTTAAATCATGGTAAAAAAAATCCACATAACATAAACTTACCATGTTATCCATTTCTAAGTGTAATGTTAAGGACGCTCAAGCTACTGTGCACCCAGCCTCCAGAACGTTTTCATCTTGCAAAACTGAAATTTTATACCCATTAAACAACGGCTGTGTATTTCCCTTTCCTCAGCTTCTGGCAACCACCATTTTGTTTTCTGTTTCTGTGAACCTGACTACTGCAGAGACCTCACAGAAGTGGAATCAGACAGTATTTGTCTTTCTTTGACTGGCTTATTTCACTTAACATGCTGCCCTCAAGGTTCAATTTTTGAACTGACAAACTTCTAGAAGCAGAAAATAGATCAGTGATTGCCACAGGTGAGGGATGGCAGAGTGGGGGTTGCTAAGGACAACCTGAGAGGTCCTCAGGATGATGGAACCGTTCAGAATGAAGTACAAATTGCACACGTGATTAAATTGTATAGAAATAAAATGAACACGCACACACACACACACACACGAGTACATATAAAATTGAGGAGATCCAAATAAGAACAGTGATTTATATCAGTGTTGATGGGGCTCCTGGGTGGCTCAGTCGGTTAAGCGTCCAACTTCGGCTCAGGTCACGATCTCACAGTCCGTGAGTTCGGGTCCTGCGTCAGGCTTGGAGCCAGCTTCAGACTCTATGTCTCTGTCTCTCTCTTCCTTTCCCCCATTCACACTCTGTCTCTCTCTCAAAACTAAATAAACCTAAAAATATTATTTTTTTTTTAATATCTTGGTTGTGACAGTTTCCTCCGGTGGGAGGAACTAGGCCAAGGGTTCCCGGGATATTTATGTATTGCTTCTGTCAACCATATGCAAATCTACAATTATATACATAAAAATTCAATTAAAAAAGTAGCAATTCTCAAGATCCCTGGGTGTGTGGCCTACATCACATACATTTCCACACCTCTTTCTCAGGCCTACCGGTTCACACTATTACACTCCCCGATACTTTGTCTTTGTAAGACAATAAAGCTCTACTCATTTTTAATTCAGAAAGTACCGTTGTTACTGAACTTTGGATCATTTTTGGCCACTCTGCCTGGTAAATAGAAACACACAGGTTTCTACTGAAAATGAAAAGTGAACGGAGGGATTGAAAATTAGAAACGACAGAACTCTAATCTTTTAAACTTCCCTGCGCTCGATTCACTGGGTTTCCAGACTGACTTTGTTCACGTGCGGCTCTAAAGACGGCCTCCGGGGCGTAAGCATGACAACGAATGCAGCCGACCCCACACGTGGGCCCTTCACAGTTCCACGTAGCCTTCTGGAAGCCGTCCGCTGCATTTGTTTCCCCCCTGGAAGGCAAGTCTTACACTCATTAGTATTGATCTCTCTGTCTAGAAAGGGCAGCCACTAATTTTAATCACTGCTTGACATGGGGCTTTTGCGACTCAGAGCTGTGCCTTTCTCTTGGGTCCAGTGCTCTGAGCGTTTCATTGCCATCATGCACCAGCACACCCTGACGTTTGTTATTTTACCTTATAGAGAAACGGGTGCTCCTTACTCTGAAGTCCCTGTTGGCTCATCTGCCTCATCTGCTATCATTTGAGGTTCTGCTGGTCTAGAGGTCTTAAGTCCAAAGGGAATAATTGATTTCACCAGGGGACGTAAAATATAAGTCCATTGAGGGACCCCTGGGTGACTCAGTTGGTTAAGCGCCCACTTCGACTCAGGTCATGATCTCATGGCTTGTTGATTCGAGCCCCGCATGGGACTCTGTGCTGACAGCTCAGAGCCTGGAACCTGCTTCGGATTCTGTGTCTCCCTCTTCCTCTGCCCCTCCCTTGCTCATGCTCGCTCTCTCTCTCTCTCTCTGTCAAAAAAATAAATACACGTTAAAAAGAAAAAGTCCATTGAGCTGGAGTTGAGTCTGTCTCTTGGGCACTTTGAGACTCTCTTGCCTCTGAATCATGTGGCAGAGAGGGAGTCGCACCATGCTCTCTGGGGTATGTCCTGGCTGTGAAGCAGAAGGTGGGTCCCTACCACATGAGGAGGGAGGAAAGAGGCTGTCTGGACTGCTGATCATCTCGGGCATTGATTAGTACTCTCACGGACTGTGACAAAGGTCCATGGAAGGACCAGGGGGTCCAGCCAGGGGGTACTGTGCATGGCCAGGGGCCTTCAGGAATCAGGTCTGGATGACTCTGCCAGGCCAGGAATCAGGACGAGCGGAGGTGTTCAAGAAGGGAATATAGAATGTTCCCACATCACTCCCAAAGGGTTCCAAAAAACCTAGATGTATGTGTGTATATATGCGAGAGAGACAATAAGAGAGAGGGAAAGCAAATGGGGCAAAGGAAACAATTCCTGCCTGCTGAGTAGAGTTTACAGAAGTTCCCTGCACTAATCTTGAAATGTTTCCGTAAATGTGAAATGACAGCGGAAGAAAAAGTTACACAAATAAAATGATAAAAACAGTGGCTTGAAAGGGGTTTGAAGAGCACTTCAGGCCCATAGAAACAAAGTTGTTTTCTGTGGGAAATTACTCGGTAATGTTTTCAGTGGCTATAAATGCATAACCGTAAAGCCTGACTGCTACTGTGCGCACGCAAGTTTTTATTAAATCTAGGCTTCGTGGGACGGAATGGCTGTTACGGCCTTTCCCTCTTAATTACTGCAGAACTATTACTTCTGATAACATCGTTCACTTTATGCTTTGCACTTTAGCGATCTACCCAGATGCCACTCACCAGAAGCAGCTGTTAGGCCCCGAACGAGCCTCATTCCCTCCCATCAGCTAAAGGCACATCCTTCTGCAGAGTCCTGCCGTATCACCGACAGCATGACACCCGCCTGCCATCCTGCTCCTTCCCCGGCGGCTCTCGTCTTTGTTTTGTTTTGTGTTTTCCTTCACGTTGTGCCCGCACTGTCCAATTACACAGGGTCGGGTTCACGGAAAATAAAAATCTTACTAGAATCTAGGACGAGATTCTAGATTCTAGGACGAGAGTGTGCTAGGCATGAACTGTGGATGGTGACAACGCGGGGAAAGGAGGGTTTCGCAGAGTAGCCAGGATCCCGGAGGAGGAGATCCTCGAACCGGGAACCGAGGGTGGGGCCTCGGGCTGACTAGGGAGGAAGTTTCCAGCACAGGGAACTTCGCTGGGAGGTGGTGGGGTGGCCAGGAGGAGAAAGCGTGCATGCCCAGGGCATGAAGAGGATTCCAGGCGACTGAGATCACGCAGGTCCTGTGTCTTCTGTTCCGGGTAGACGGGGGAGCCCCTGCCGGATTGTAAGAAGGGACTGAGGCCGTGGTGATACACGAACCACGTTCCTCAGTGCTCTGCGTTCTGTCTGCACAACTGGCCAGTGTCGCGGGGAAGCTGTTGGTGCACCATTGTGGAGGCTTTCTGATGGGTCTGGGCATGACATCAAGGTTTCTTGGTTCCTCCTACGTTCTTAGGATCACCACCACCGCTAACCCCCCACCCCATATCCTAACCTTCTTCTTCCATTGAAGGAATCCAAGGGACACCCAGTCCCTGGCAACACTAAGAATCTTTGCTCATTCTCTTTTTCTGTCCCTTAACTGGCTTCAATGTAAAATAGCCATATTTTATTAATTTTTTTTAATGTTTATTTATTTTTGAGAGACAGAGAGAGACGGAGCATGAGCGGAGGAGGGCAGAGAGAGGAGGAGACACAGAATCCGAAGCAGGCTCCGGGCTCCGAGGTGTAAGCACAGAGCGGGACGCAGGGCTTGAACCCATGAACCGTGAGATCACGGCCTGAGCGAAAGTCAGTTGCCAAACCACATGTGCCACCCAGGTGCCCAAAATAGACATATTTTTAAATTACAGCTTTTTGCGGGGGGGGGCGGGGGGTGGTTGGGGCCTGGGTGGCTCAGTCAGTTGAGCTCTGGATTCTTGATTTCTGCTCAGGTCATGATCCCAATGTGATGGGACTGAGCCCCACCTCACGCTCTGTGCTGGGCCTGCTCTCCTCTCTCTCTCTTTCTCTCTCTCTCCCTCTCTCTGCCCCTCCCCTGCTTGTGTTCTCTCTCTCTCTCTGAAATTAAAAAAAAATGACAGTCTTTTGATGCATAAAGTTTTATTATCTATAAAGTTCAATTGCAGGACTTTATCATTTGCATTTTCTCATGATTCATAGTAAGTTGGCTGTGACTATGCCCGTCTGGGGCCCCGGTTATTTTCACCATCTACATCACAACCGTGTGGCCTTGACACACTGCCACACCCAACAACACGCGCTCTCAGAGAGACCTGAGCTGAGGGTCCCTACTCTGGCATATGCATGCTGTGCGAGACGCCCCTTCCTGCGTTCAGTCCACGGGGTCCGGGCAGTGATGGCCCCAAACTTCTGTCCCATTAGTGCTTCTGAGCCACGTCATTACGAGGAGACAGATGAGTTCTCTTTGTCCCACTCTGGGGACACTACAATTAATTAGCATGCGGCGGTCCTGTCTGGGACGTCCACTGCACAGACGACCAACGGCGGAGCTGCCAATGGAGAACCACCGATGAGCAGCTACGGTCAGCGGCTCACTGCTGCTTTCGTGGGACTTTCAGAATGACGGCTTTCTGCTTCCAGCATCCTCCGGTGCTCATGGAGCCCAGTCCCTTGGGTATCAGCCAGTGAAGTCTCCTGATAAGCATCTCTTACTCCAACTGATAATCATTAGTTTCTCGGGGCGCCTGGGTGGCTCAGTCCCTTAAGCGTCCGACTCTTGATTTTGGCTCAGGTCATGATCTCGCGGGTTGGTGAGATCGAGCCCCTCATCGGGCTCTGCACTGGCAGCGTGGAGCCTGCGTGAGGTTCTCTCTTTCTTTCTCCCTCTCTCTGCCCCTCCCCCCACTCACCCTTTCTCTCAAAATAACTAAGTAAACTTAAAAAAATATATCATTGGTTTTTAAGTTGAGTTCATGACCATCATCACATTCAACTGCCCTCTAAAGTGTCTGAATTCTATTCAGCGCAAACCGCTGGAAAAGAAACATCTGGGGTGAGTGATCTACGTTAAATTTCAATTTTTTTTTTCATGATTGAAAATAAAACCCAATGGGGACACTTTCACTCTATAGGCTAAATCATTCTCTGTTATGTGTCATTTTGTTCTGAAAGCGAACATGAAAAAAAACTGTCCTGATCCTGTTAGAAATGCATGGCTGGAAAATCGTTATGATCCAGGACCCCTGGGCCAATCAATAACTAGATTTAATTGGGCTCAAATTTTTAAAAATGAGTGCGCACATAATGTCAGACATCTGTCAGGGTTTCTTTTCTCTACCTCCTTTGCTCCTCAGTGGAATTAGGTGAAAAGTCCAGGAGAAAAGCAAGTATCTTAGACATATCTTGGAAGGCTGATTCCAACTCCCCTGACATTGAAAGCTTAAAAAAAAAAATAGAGGTTACTGGAGACATGAAGTCAATGAACTGGAGCTTTTATACCGTTGGCATTTGTTATCTGTATATGGATGCTGTCTTCAGAATACTCAGTAAACGTTTGGTTGATATGACTGCGATTTGATGATCAGGAATTTCCAGACTTAACTGCTTTGGCTGTATATAGGATTTCTTTAAACATTACCAGAGCCATTTATTTAACCCACTTCATCTTCTGTGAAGACTACTGTTATTATTGAGTACATTATGAGCTAGTATCTCATTATTACCATTTAATATGATACTGAGAGCAGCATGTAGGACTCGATACACAAAGGACATAATGTGACCTTCAGTGAAATCACTCTACATGGCATTAAGATGTTCTTCTGTTTGCAACATCTGGCAGAGCTTTAGATATAGATAGACCTTTGTTGGCCAAAAAAACCCAAACAAACAAAAACAAACAAACAAACAAACAAAAAAAACTAAGTTAATTTGTATATTCTTCATCATTTAAAATCTTGAGAATTTTTTAAATGTAATTAGTGTCAAATTGGTTTCCATACAACACCCAGTGCTCATCCCAACAAGTGCCCTCCTCAGTGCCCATCACCCACTTTCCCCTCCCCCCCAACCCCCCCATCAACCCTCAGTGTGTTCTCGGTCCTTAAGAGTCTCTTATGGTTTGCCTCCCTCTCTCTCTGTAACTTTTTTTCCCCCTTCCCCTCCCCCATAGTCTTCTGTTGAGTACAGACAAAAAATCTTGAGAATTTCTATTTTGAAAGCTGTACTTGTTGGTAAGTGTTAGTATTGGAAGTCTTGCAGGAACATTTGGCACCCAGGTGGCTCAGTTGGTTGAGCAACCGACTTCGGTTCAGGTCATGATGTCATGGTTTGTGAGTTTGAGCCCCACATCGTGCTCTGTGCTGACAGGTTAGAGCCTGGAGCCTGGTTCGGATTCTGTGTCTCCCTCTCTTTCTGCCCCTCCCCTGCTTGCCCTCTGTCTCTCTCTCTCTCTTAAAAATAAACATTAAAAAAAAATTTTAAAAAAGAAGTCCTACAGAAACACAGAGGTACAATTCTGAAATCAGCTTCACTAAATATCACAACAATTGTCTAGTTAAAGGCCAGGTTAATGTTTGACAATAGGAAATAGAAATAATATTTTTAAGCAGCCTGCACAAACATTATGGTAGTATGTAGTTATATAAATGTATTTCCAGCTAGATAGGATGATATCACAGGGTTCTGGAAAATGGTAAATAAACAAAGAAGATGGTTGAAACTCCTGGGAATCTCCCTCAAAAGACAGCACATACAGACCAGTTTCTTTCTTATTAGTCTCTTTTCTTCTCCCTGCTTGTATGAAAGCCAACATAACTACTCAAGTAACCAGCATATGGACTGTGCAGTCGAGGGCAACCCCTTAGGGCTAACAGAGCATAATGATGGAAGAAATCTTAGACTCTGATAGAATCATACAACTGTAAGAACATCCCTGCTCCCAACAACCTGATAAATTATTTCCTGTGTATTTAAGCCAGTATGAAATTTAGTTTTTAGATGCATACAGTTGAACCTAACCTCTATTAATATGCGGGTAGGGAATTGTAAGTAAATATCTTTTCATCCTACCTTTTAATGTCGTAGCATAAGAATGTGATCCCAAGAGAGGTGGCAGCTGTTTTGTAGCCATGAGGAGTCATACATGAAATGGAGATATCCTCACTGAAATAGGTAAACAGGACATAGAACCTGAAACACTTGCATAACCATAAGCAGCAAAGGCCAGCTCTCAGAGGCCCTCCTGGGAAACATTTTTAAGGAATTTTTTTAATGTTTTTATTTATTTTTGAGAGAGACAGAGAACTAGCAGGGGAGGGGCAGAGAGAGAGAGACACGGAATCCGAAGCAGGCTCCAGGCTCCAAGCTGTCAATACAGAGTCCTATGTGGGGCTCGAACCCATAAACCATAAGATCATGACCTGAGCTGAAGTCAGATGCTTAACCGACTGAGCCACCCAGGCACCCCTCCTGGGAAACATTTTTATGCCATCTGTTGTAGTCTCAGAGACAATATCTATGTATCTGACATAGCGATGTCTCTAAAGGTGGAGGTTATTTAAAAGGCATTTATAATTCTCAGGCCTCCTTGCATTGGGTAGGGTCTTGGAAGGAGCACTGGCCAATGAAAGTTGAGCAGGAGGGTCGTGCTTCCTCACTTCTTCCTGGCTACATAGCAAAGAGTCCGTCTTGATCCCAGTCTCTGCTTTCTCCTTCTGCCACCAGGCTGAGAGGGTCACATGGTCTGCATAGCGGGATTTCCGTGATGAGGGCCGAGACCGCTTGCCAACCCACAGGGAATATGTTCTGGGATTGAGAAGTATACTTCTGTGATATGAAGCCCTGGAAATGTCGGGGCTATATCAGCATAACCTTGACCTGGATGCATACATTAAGTAGCCATATTGATGTTAATAAAAATGTTACCTGTGCTGACAATTGCAAGTCCAAATAGCTCAAAAAACTATAATGAATAAAAACTTCAAGTTAAATCTCTTCATAAAACTAACCACCACTTGGGTTTCTAATGTCTCCATTCAGAACAATATTTCCTGCCACTACAAATCTATGTGACTTTTTTTCTTTTCAAAATTGTTACAAACATAAAATCAAACTCCACACACTTCTGCCTTGTTCTTTTCTAAAATAGTCCCGGGGGCGCCTGGGTGGCTCAGTCAGTTAAGCATCCGACTTCGGCTCAAGTCACGATCTCACAGTTCATGAGTTCAAGCCCCGCGGTGGGCTCTGTGCTGACAGCTCAGAGCCTGGAGCTGCTTCAAATTCTGTGTCTCCGTCTCTCTCTGTCTCTCTAAAATAAATAAAAACATTAGAAAATAAAATAAAATAAAATAGTCCTGTATCTTGGCCATGTAGTTCTATCTCACTCTTCAAAAAAAAAAAAAAAAAAATGTACTCTGCACAGGTAAAACATAGTTAACCAGGTAACTGTGGAAATTTTAAGGTAAGACACCAGTGACCTCCGCAGCGTCCGAATGTAACAGACTTCTGGGCGCAGGATTTTATTGCCCTTTGAAGCACGTCTCATGGTGACGATCCACCCCACGTGTTCAGGACTGAGCCACACCTCAGATCAGTGGCCGAATGTCTGCCTGATCTGGCTCTGATGTGTGTGTCTCTGCAGGCTTTTGAATCAATTATTTTAAATTATTTTTCTTAGCTCCTGGCAAGTGTTTAAACAGGTTCTTATATTAATCTTCAGCATTAAAAATTAATCACTATAAATGAAGGACCCATTACTGGAGCTGAAGTAGACTAGTGAAGTAGACAATGAGGGGCACCTGGGTGGCTTAGTCGGTTGGGCATCTGACTTCAGCTCAGGTCATGATCTCACGGTTCATGAGTTCAGGCCCTGCATCGGGCTCTGTGCTAACAGCTCAGAGCCTGGAGCCTGTTTCAGATTCTGCGTCTCCCTCTCTCTGCCCCTTCCCTGCTTGCACTCTGTCTCTCTCTGTCTCTCAAAAATGAACAAATGTTAAAAAAAAATTGAGATTATTCTGAGTACAAACTTCCCAGCTCATGCCACCCAAAGGAAACGGAAATCCTGAGAAAGCAAGAAATGAGTTCCAGAGGGAAAGCCACTGAGAAACTCGAAGATTCGTACAAAGTCAGGGTGGAAGAAATAATTAGGACTCATTCTAAGGTTGGGGGGGTTGCCTAGATCTGGACTGCAGGCAGAGCCAGCTACAGAATCTGTGGGGCCCTGTGCACTGCTAAGGTCATGGCTCCTGAGGCCTGCCCTGACCCCAGGATGCCCAGGCAGGATTTAAGGGAGCTTGGGAGCTCTGCCCTGCCCCGCCAGGATTTAAGGGAGCTTGGGAGCTCACACAGGCATGGGCCAGATCTCCTTTGAAGAAACACAGAACCAAAACAAAGAAGTCCTCACCAGTTGCTTTAATGCTCCCTCTAGATCTAGCAGAGGCAGATCTCTGCCCTCAACCCTACATTTCCTACCCTAATATGAAAGCCGACGGGGGGTATTAACCCCACGGAGGTGAGAGAACTTCTCCTTACAACCCAGGTAATCTGCAGGAGCAAAGTGCTTCATTAACCTGGTTGCTTAAGGATGCTAAACTGTAGGAGCACTTAAGAAAAGGGGCAGGGGAAATAAGGAATTAAAAAAAAGGTGGTTAATAGCATTTGGACTGAACCAAGCCACAGGGACACAGCCCTTTGAGGCTACATGCACAGGAGGCAAGGGGCCTCTAAATGAGCTGGACATTCCAAAGAACAAATGTGATCCCAGAAGAGTATTGAAAGGAAAAGCTGCACGACTGTGACAAATAACATAATTCACAAACGGGAAGAGATTCTACCCCTGCAAATGTTCTAGCTATGTGATCCAGTCATCAGGCTTCTCCAGGGTAACTGTGTGACCCCCCTCCACCCCCTGTGGGCTCCTACAGCAAGTGGCTTCCACGATGATACAGTGTGTACATAATTCACCTGCTTGTATATAACAGAACTCAGGAAAATCCATCCCTAATTAGCACTTGGGTTGATTTCAGTCTTTTGTGTCTAAAAGGTAAGTTATCATCACCTCTTGGCATTATTTAGTCTCTTTAGCCTGACAACGTTCTGTATTTTCCAGTAACATTGGCAAAGATGGTTGGTAGAAACACACCCTCTTCATCGGAAGATCAGTGAGTTGGCAGTAAGCAAGCTTAAAGCTGAGTCTTGAACGGACACCACTCGATTTTACTTTCTAAGGTTAGCATTGCTCCTTGTGACAGACACATGCTACTTTTTCAGGGGCTGCTGCTGCTGGTTTGTGTCCAGAAGGTCCATGGGGTAGGATCTGGAAGTGAAGGAAGTATAAGAAGACACTGCTTTGTCTACTGACAAGCCCTCATCTTGGGCGGGTGGGTCATCATGGGACTCTTGGGGAGAGGCTCTGTTTTGTTTTGTTTTGTTTCGCCACGGTGAGCTCTCTTGCCCATAGAAAACATTTCTGTTTTACCACCAATGACCCTCTGGACACGGCCCCAAATGGGTCATACCTGTTACTCTTACAAGCAAAAAGAATTCAGTGGGGCCTGATGTGTGCCCCCCTGGAAGGTCAGGGAGCATCCATGTCTGATTTCAAGAGATCACATCACACAAGGGACACTGAGCTCTGAAGATTGCATGACCTGTGTCACAAAGATGGTGTTGGCCATCTTTCAAAGAGGGTTGAGACTGGTCATGGAACAGATGCCCAAGATTCTGCAGACAACTTTCGGGCTTGAAAGCACACAGGGGACACCCTCTTTCCCAAATACTATCACAAGTGTTAAGTCAGGACGGGAAGGCAGGTGCCTTGGAATAAAGGAGACAGAGCAGCCAACTGTGGACAGGAGTCAAGAAAACAAGAGTAAATCAGTGCAAGACAGAAGAGCAAAGAGATTTTGACTCATTCCATGGTAGAGGTTGCTGTATAAGGCAATCTTCTCAGGAGAGGTGTTAGGAGAATTGAAAACTCACACAGTCATTCATCCTTAAATATGGCTTGACCTTCTCTGGGTCCCTTGAGCTCCTACCATGTGTGCAGAGGGAAGTGGTAAATTGTCATCCAAAATGGGGCCCAAGTCTGGTAGAGAGAAGATTAAACACATATTCACATATGATTCGACCGTGATGGCCCAATATCCACTAGCCACTTAATTCCCCAACACCCCATTCTCACTTAGATGCTGTGACATATGGGGGGGGGGCGCATACTGACTTAGAATGTGCCTTTGCCAATTATGTCATCCTGTCTCCATCTGTAAAATGGATCTACTCATACTCACTTGGCTGATGAAAATAAAGCACATGGAAAGTGCCCGGAATGCTGTCTGACACAGGGTCCGCACTGAAAACTTTATAGCTGATATTTTGCAGAACCCTTTGTTTTATTCCCCATTGTTTTATCCACCAGTGTCTGGCAAGCTTATGACACTGGTTTTCACAGACAGACGTGAGGCTATAATGGGAAGAAAGGGACCAGATGTTGGGCGTATTTGCCTAAGTCACTTACCACAAGACACCCTACAAGCAAGGTCTGGAGACGCTCTCTGCTACTCCAGGGAGAACTTGATAGGTTGCCTATTTTCTGTTTGTCAGTATTATCGTCAAGAGAATGGGTATTTCTTTGTATTGCATTGCTATAAATGGAAACCTTAAGGGACTCAGGCCTAATAAGTCCCTCTAGATGTTTCTGGGATCAGGACACACATTCAGACCCTGCTCCTGGTGCTTCCTACCCAATAGTCAATGACACAGGAGAGAAGTGCCCGTCCCTCGACGTGCTAACTGTAACTCACCACTTGGAATGCATGCTTATTCACACTGTCCCCAACCACTTTGTTGGAAGAATGGTGCCTAAGGAAGCATAGCTTTACATCCTTTCATATGAACTCATGAAAGGAGCAAAGGATTGTTATGAAGTCTCCTCCCTAAGGAGAGAAAAAAAAAAAGAGAGGGGAAAAAAAAAGAACAAAAACCTCAAGATAACTTGGCTATGCACATATGTGACAACATCCTTCATGACCTTGTAACATGAGACCACTTAATCGGATGGCATTGCAGAGAACTTAAAATACAGTCTTATACAGTTATGCACCCACATCTTAAAAATTCATTTAAAAATGCATTTTAAAAGCTTGCTTCGTATAGATTAGTTTTGAGCAATGCCTCTTGTGTTCCATCACAAGCATTGTCGATTATTATTATTTTTGAGATACACAAAGACACACACAAAAGTATTTTATACTTGCTGGTCATCGAGCCTGTACAGACCCACAAGCTATGGGAATTTTACCTGCAGGCCAAGCCCAAACCAAATGTGAACCAGCCCTGACCCAGGTTTTGGAAATCCTTGGGTTCCTGAACCAGGGACACTTGTCATGACGCGGGGGAAATCCTTGTGTCTCAGTGACCACTGAGCTATGCTGTCTGTCTTCATCTGTTGGTTTCCACGTTCCTTGGGAGCTTCCCAGGTGTAATCTGAAGTTGGACCCTGTACTCAAAGGGCAGGGAGACACATAAGACAGAAACAGACCCTCCAGGATGGCAGGGAACAGTTTAATAAGCAAAGGGAACTGATATTTGAGGCTTATCTTGGGCAGCCCCAAGCCCCAAACATTTATGAAGAGGTCTTGACTGGATTCAGTCGCGTATGCTGTGCAGGGAGGTGTTCTCAAGGCCACATCATTATCTCAGGGCTGAGAACTTGGAGCAGATTCCGGGCACAGAAAAGGCAAACGGAACCCACATTCCAGGGCTAGGGGCGGGGGACGAAGAGCCTCCCAGTGCCCGGGGCCAGCTCACGGATCCATCAGAGTTTGTGTCTTTTCAGTGACCTTCCCCAAACTGTCTCTGCAATGTCATCCAGTTCGGCCAATGGGACGATTGGGGTTTGACTGAGTTTCTCTGAAGGACACACTACGCCCCTGCATTCGTTAGCTGGGCCCCTTAATCTGCCTGGGCTGCTGTACCAAAATGCCATAGACTAGTGGCTCGTAAACAACAGAAATTTACTTGTTACAGTTCTGGAGCCTGGAAGTCCAAGGTCAAGGTGCTCGCGGATTCGGTGTCTGGTGAAGACTTGACTCCTGGTTCAGGGATGGCTTATCTTTTCACTGTGTGCTGCCATGGCAGACAGGCAAGGGTGCTCTCTGGGGTCTGTTTATAAGGGCACTAATCCTATTCATGGTCTGATCACCTCCCAAAGGCCTCACCTCCAAATAACAGTACAGTGGATATTTGGTTTCAACATACGAATTTTGGGGGAGGACACAAACATTCAATGTGTAGCTCTAGGGCTGTCGTAACAGAGGATCGGAGACAGGGTGGCTCAAACGATAGGCATTTATGTCCTCACCAGTCTAGATGCAGGAAATCTGAGCGAGATCCCGGTGTGGGCAAGGCTGGCTTCTTCTGAAGCCTCTCTCCTCTGCTTGCAGTTAGATGAGTCCTCTCACGCTCGTCTTTCTTTGTGTGTCTGCCTCCTGATGTCCTCTTACGAGGACGCCAGACAAATTGAGTCTGGGTCTACTCTAGTGACCTCCTTTTACCTCAATGGCCTCTTGAAAGGCTCCATCTCCAAATCGAGTCACATTCTGAGGTATTCAACAGAGGGATTTGAGGGGACACGGTTCAGCCAAACAGCCCCCACAGAGAGGGAAAGAGCCTGCCCAACGCCCGTCACTCATTCCTGCACTGCGGAACCCTAGGCGGCTCCTGACTGCAGTGTGAACATCTTCTTCACAGCTGACTGTCCTTTCTCCTTTACCTGTCTCAGTCCTGGGTTTCTACCTCAGAAATTACTGGGTTCTGGACCGTGTCCTCTCTCCACGTGAACGCCGTGGGGGCCCCGGTCCTCGTGTCTCTCATTTGTGCTACGGCACCAGCACCTCAGTCCCGTGACCAATGTGACCACCCCTCTTCTAAGGTGGTCCCAAAGTCATCGTCCCTGAATCATCTCATCAAGCTCTGATTCTGAGCCCATCGTGAAAATATTATTGGTAGTCCATTAAAATAAGAACTCTCCCAGATGACCAAAAAACACCTCGCAGCTTAGTTCCTATTTCCTTCAATCACCCACCCACCTCTTCTAACCTATCCTCCATTACAGTGAGGATAAGGTTCCTCCTCTGGGAAGACAGAACCCAAATTAAATGGCTTTAAAAAGACAGCAATTTCTCTCACATATAAATGCCCTACAACAGGTGATCCCGGGCTGGTAGAGCACTTTGCCATCATGTTCTTTCATGTTTGATGCCTTGTAGCCCAGGGGTTTGGTTCTAAGCCTCATGGTCCAAGATGGCGGCAATAACCCCAGCCTTAATGTCTGACTTCTGCACAACGGGGTGGTTGGGAACCCACTGTTGGGGACAGAATGGGTGGTCTTCCTGCCAGTAACATGAAAACCACCTCTTACAATATGAATGGGTATACATGGGTTAGGCAACAGGATTACAAAATAAATAACAGGCTCTCTGCTCACAAGGGGCCTCACCTTGTTGACAGAGAATTTGATAATTTGCAGAACAGCAGGACAAGTACTGAAAACTCTTCAGAGAAGAAGTCACTCACATTGAAGCCATGTGGAGTGCTGGCTCCACGATCTCGGGCAACTTACACTCTTCGGGACTGAGTTTTGACATCTGTAAAATAATAATAGTGACAGCACTCACTTTATGGGGATGCCATGACAATGATACCAAGCTATTGTCAAAGGAGTATAAGTGGAAGTGTGTGTGGCAGGTTCTAGGGGCCTGATTTTTGTTTCTGTCTGTGTTTCCCTGGATCCCAGACTCCCTCTCCTCCCCTGAATCCCTCTGGCCCTACTCTTCCACATGAGGTAGCTGAACGTTGGTCCCCAAAGATCACTAGGTCCTGTTCATCTCTGAACTTGTGAAGATGAACTTGCATGTTAAAAGGAGCCTGGCAGGTTGGATGAAGTGAAAGATCTTGAGATACGGAGATTAGTTTGGATTCTCCGGGTGGGTCCAACACAACCACAAGGCTCCTTGTCAAAGGGAGACTAGTAGGTCAGAATAGAAAGAAGGAGACTTAGTGACTGAGCAAGAGGTTGGAGTGAGGTGAAGAAGGGCTCGGGCAACAGAGAATACAGCCATGGAAGCTGAAGATTCAGGGAAATGATTTTCCCCTCGAGCTTCTAGAAGACACCAGCCTTCCTGGCACATTTCTTTTAGCCCAGTGAGGCTGATTTCTGACTCGTGACTTCAGCGCTGTATTGTGTGTTGTTTTAAGCCACAAAGTTTGTGGTAATCCATCGCAGCAGCCATGGACGTACTGACATGTGTACTTCGTGAAGGCACCGCGCTTTCAGGAAATAAATGAGCTCGTGAGGAAATGTATCAAAGCACGAGTCTTGGCAAAAGCTGTCCGTGTTCATCCTTCTGCCAGGAGCTCCGGAGCAGCGATGGTGGTGACCAGCTGCTGTGGATCAGAAGTGACTGAGATGTGGCTTCCGTCTCTGACAGACGCACATCGATCACATCCTTGCCAGAAAACGACAATAAAGTGCACAAATGAGGGCCACAATGAGGAAGTGGAAGGAGCCACACACAAATCATGCAGAGTGGGAAGGCATGTCTGTCCAGAACAGTAAGGAAAGTTCTCAGAGAAGTTGCCTGGAGACAGGGGATCAGAGCCTTCGCTTACATGAAACGAAAAGCTACTCTGGCTAATAAATGTGACAAAGACAAGCTGCTGTACAGGTGGAGGGGGAGGCAGCTCACAGAATAAACCGCCAGCCCAGAAAGGTGGTGAGCCTGGAGGCGGCCAGGGGCTGGGCTCAGCCGCAGTGAAAGGAAAATCAACAGAGTCACATCGGGGCACCTGCCACTGGGGCGATTCACCTCAGTGGGGGAGCACAGTTTGTCCCTGGTGCCACCTGCTGAACAGACCCCTGGGAGAGTCCCCGAGTCCGCCTTGGGCCCCACACTGCCTGTTGGCAGGGTAATGACTTCACCACGATCAATCATGATCCAAATGGTAGAGGGATGGGGTTGAGCATTCCCCAAACCAGAATTAGGATTCTATTCTCTGAAAAATGAAAATGCATGTTGGACCTAGAATATTATTCTCTGAAAATGAAAACGCATGTTGGACCTAGAAAAAAGGGCAGTTTCCCACTTGCGATGCGACGGAAAGGATTTTTTCCATCCGGCCATGGTGGCTATCATTCCAGGAACCAGGACGGAGGAACAGATGGACAATGACAGGTGACAGGAAGGGGATGGTGAGACCAGCTGGCCTGGAGTGTGATGGGAGCTAAGGCTGAAATTGCATGTTGGAGCCAGAGAGCGGAAAAGCATATCGCCGCCAGAAAAGGAGGTTCGATTTAATCTTGTAGACATGGGAGGCCATTTAAGGTATCTGATAATCATCGGTCTTATGTTATTTCAGTAGATGTTTGCAATATCCTGTGAAGGCAGGAAGGATGGGTGAGACTGACTGGTGAAGAGTCTGTGACAATTATCTTGGAAAGAGGTAATGAAGTCCTAAAAAAGGGTTGCGGAGCACTGAAAATCAATTTCCTCAGTCAAGAGAAACCTATGCATTTTCTCCTCCCAAATGATGCATCTAATCTGTTGCCCCAATTCAGGGCTGGTTAATCTTGCCACCTGGCCTTTGCACA
Source organism: Panthera tigris (assembly GCF_018350195.1). Lineage (NCBI taxonomy): Eukaryota > Metazoa > Chordata > Mammalia > Carnivora > Felidae > Panthera > Panthera tigris. The sequence goes on from NC_056660.1 coordinate 231,677,444, forward strand.
CCCAGAGCCACGCCTCTAGTGGCCTCCCCTGAGCTGGGTAGGTGGGTGGAAATGCAGCCTCTGTGACGGGAGACCTCATCCATGTAATATCCAAGCTTCTGCAACAAGCATTAAAAGCAGGAAATATTGGAGACAGAAAAAATTCATCAAACATCCTTCAAAAGGATTGTATACTCTGAGGGTGATGGAGTAGGACCTACCAACAGGGGGCAGAGCAGAGAAGAAAGAGGGAATCATGAAACATGTTTATTTTAACAGTTCTGGGGATCTACTTGCTGATTCCATTCACACTATAGTGGCGTGCTCAATGTTTTCCAGAGCATGCTTCCTTCCAGAAGTCTCCATATGCACACATTGTAGGAACGGTGGACACCAGGTTTTCCCATGCCTTCCTGGCTGGCTGGCCACCAACCACAGAGGCCAGGGAGCCTCACGTTCCATCCTAGTCACCAGCAGAATCTCTTAGCACCCAACCATGCTGCTTCCTGCCACACATGTCCACATGAGAAATCATGCTTTGCTTCATGGCAGCCATCTTGGAATCATGACAGGGAGAGCCAAAGAATCATGGAGATGCTGACCACCAGTGACAGTCCTGCCACTGTGGAAGAGTTAATACCATAGGGACCACCTGTCTTTAGCTTTTGGAGAGATAAACAACGTATCCTTAGGATTCAGCCACCGTTTGTTGGGGTTCGTGTTGCCTGCCGTTGACTGCATCCTAATTGTTACAGTCCCAATCGAAGACGATTAAAAATGTATCGTTTACACACTTACATCTGAACTGGCCCTCCTAAACAGCCTCTGGAGGTTGTAAAGGATTATTGAAATTGTAAAGGATTGTCATTGACTGTGTCCTTCTTCACCATTACTTCAAAGAGAAAGGAAGATCATTTATAGAAATAATAAATGAGTATTATGCTTTAATTTCCAATGTCTCTATCAAAATCCTCTTCTTACCTTTGATTTCAAATAGTTACTCAAATAAAATCGAATTTTTAACAAAACAACACGAAATGTTATCAGTGGCTGGTTATCTCTTGATTTCAAATAGTTACTCAAATAAAATCGAATTTTTAACAAAACAACACGAAATGTTATCAGTGGCTGGTTATCTCTTGATTTCAAATAGTTACTCAAATAAAATAGAATTTTTAACAAAACAACACGAAATGTATCAGTGGCTGGTTATTTATTAGTCCGGTGTTCTTCCATCCTTAAAAAGCGTGATAAGCAATCTGCTCAGTATCAGTGATACTGTCTTCCAGAGTTTTTTTTTTGTTCTTTTTTAAAAATTTTTGTTAATGTTTATTTATTTTTGAAGGAGAGAGTGACAGAGCACGAGTGGGGGAGGGGCAGAGAGAGAGGGAGACACAGGATCCGAAGCAGGCTCCAGGTTCCGAGCTGTCAGCACAGAGCCCGACGCGGGGCTCGAACTCATGGACTGTGAGGTCATGACCTGAGCCAAAGTCGGATGCTCAACCGACTGAGCCACCCAGGCGCCCCTAGACTTTTTTTTTATTCTTGAAATGAATTAATGAATTTACTCAGAGTTAGCATGACCAAGATGATCTATTTTAAACAATCAGAAATAAGTAGTTATAATAAAGCTTTGGAAAGAGCTAGGTTTTTTTATTTTTTTTATTTTTAAATTATTTACAATCTCTATGCCTCCAAGTCATTTCAGGCTATTCATTAAAGGCCACCTGAATGATGAGAGATGAAAAAAATATTTTTGGAGAGAGAGAGAGAGGCCACGAGCTGGGGAGAGGGGGAGAGAGAGAGAGAATTCCAAGCATGCTTCACCATGCTCCACACTGAGCCCAACACAGGGCTTGATCCCATGACCCTGGGACCTGAGTCAGAATCAAGAACTGAACACTTAACCAGCTGAGCCACCCAGGCGCCACTCCAAGAGATGAAACATTTTATTTTTTTATTTAAATTTTTTTTTAAGTTTATTTATTTGAGAGAGAGAGAGACAGAGACAGTATGAGTGGGGGAGGGACCGAGAGAGGGAGACAGAGAGAGAATCCCAAGCAGGATCTGCACCGTCTGCAAAGAGCCCTATGTGGGGTTCGAACTCATGAAATCGGGAGACCAGGACCTGAGCTGAAACCAAGAGTCGGACATTTAACCAATTGAGCCGCCCAGGAGCCCTGAGATGAAAAATTTTAAAACAAGACATTGAGATGGATGAATCTTGTTTAGCACAATGTGCTTTTGCAAGCTCAGTGTGAATTTGCTGTGAATTCCATTGATCCAGTACCCTATAGGTCAATACATAAGCTATTAGCTTCCATGCCTTTAAAAATTCCTTTTAGGTCTTAGCTTAAGTAAATCATAATTCAAGAACTCCATCTGCCAGCTTTCTAACAAAGACTTGATTCTACAGGTCAGAAATGATCAATGGTAGAGCTTGAGGTTACATTTGCTAACTGGTCTCCCCAAATTGCTGTATTTCTGTTCCCAGAACATCATTCTCAAAAAAAAACTTTTAGTTTTTCTCTCTTGCTTTCGATGGGATATTAAAAGCCCCCCAGCTGGTTCAAATGGTCAGGACGGGACGTCACTGTCCGGTCCCGCGCGCAGGTGGGGTTGACCATCAGACATTGCCTAGGAAGGGCCCTGGGGCTGCCAAGGGAGCACAAATCAGGCTCAGAGACCTACTTGTCATCGTTTCGCTCAAGTCTGGTTCGCTGCACCATCAAAGGGCAGTGGTTACGAAAGTGGACTTGAGACGAATCAGAAGCCCTCAGGTGAAATGAGTGGTGTTTCCAAATTAAGATTCAGCCGTAGAACATGCTTTTCAAAAAAAGCAAAAGCAAAAAAAAAAAAAAAAAAGAGTGTTGTGTTCCCAGATTTACAAACAGCAAGTGTCTTATGTCTAGTTTAAACAGAAAGGAAAAGGAAAAGAAATTCGTGTGGATTTAGTGTTTGTAATATCTCTATGCACAACGTAAGGGCGTATACACGTATACAGTGATTCTGCGTTACTATTAGCTGTGAGGGGTCAATTGTACGCGCGTATAGTAAACACACATAGTGTCTTAAGGACTACAGACATTTTAAAAGATTGGTGTTATCACTATTCATTATCACCTATGAATAGGGCATATTGCTAAAGTTAATACACGTACACTCTTATTTGCCAAACATCTAGAAAGCAAATCATCATCTGGACATAGGGGTTTGAATGTCACATAATGCCCTTCTGGTCTGGCCTTTGCCTATTTCTGACTATTTAAAAAATGTTTTAATGTTTATTTATTTTTGAGAGAGAGAGAGACAGAGACAGAGCTGAGTGGGGGAGGGGCAGAGAGAGAGGGAGACACAGAATCCGAAGCAGGCTCCGGGCTCTGAGCCGTCAGCGCAGAGCCCGACGCGGGGCTCGAACTCACGAACTGTGAGATCGTGACCTGAGCCGAAGTTGGACTCCCAACTGACTGAGCCTCTGAGGCCCCCTAAGACTATTAACCCTTCTGCAGCCTCTATGCCTTCCAAGGAGCCCTCTTGCTGTCTGCTGAATGTGACAAGTTCCTTCTCTATGGAATCCGTTGCTCCCGCCTCTCCCCGGTGCTCCCCTCTACTTGACCAGTGCCCTGTAGCTTTATTGTCTGTTTTTCTTCCCTGACCCTGTGCACCATCTCCCACGTACCCTTTCCTGGGCCCACACGCTGCTCTGCTTCTCTGGACTTCAAGGTCCCTAGACTATCAAGGTCAACAATGCATATACCATCGCTGCATCCTCACCCCCTGCACTAGTACAGACCTGGGACCCCCATCCCTAGCTGACTTGTGGAATGGACGAGTGAATTCACAACGGTTGATGAAGGGGCACGTTGCTCTTCAAACAGAATGGGACGGCCACCCCACCAGCTCTGGCCCCTGGAAGAAAAAGTGACAGGTGTACCGGCACTTTATTCTCCCATCTTTTCATCAGAGCAGAATACAACCGAGAGCCTGGCAACAAAACCAATCTTAAGCCTCTTACTGCAGATCTAAATTAAACCTCATCTCTTTATCAGAACTGGTCTCTGATAAATGTGCTCCAAAGCGAAATCACAACACTAAAGCAGGGCTTCCGGAAGGACAGATTTGTATATCACGTTGCTGAGAGGTAGTTTGGAGCTGGAATGGGTTTGTAACCATTTTTCTATTATTGTTAAGGGGCCAAAGCCCTCGATAACATCTCTCAGAAGTTTGAGTGCAGAGTGGCTCAGAGTTGATACAGCATTCAGATTTCTTTTTCTGTTGAGGTTCTATGGGAAAATCAGAACCAGATGGTTCTATAAAGGTAAGAGAGTTCCAAACAGCCATATTCTTCTAACAGTATATACGCTAGGATTTATTAGGACCCAGGTATTTTGAAAGCCAAACGACAGATAATTGAATTCTCTGGATAAAGCATTTCTTCCTAAACGTTCCTAGCTGACTACGCATTTCAGAACAACCTCCTCTTTGAATTGATGATATGTGAAATTCAAACCTAAGAGAAACAGATGATTTTTATTTAGTATTTTAATAGTGCACATTAGGGGCTAGTGCCAGACATATTTCCAGAAACTTCCATCTCTGGAGGACTTAGGCTCACCATGGGGTGAGTAGTTTTTCCTTAAGTAGTTTCCATCTGACAGCCTCTGAGTGGTCAGCATCTGCTTTAATGATTGAGCCTGACTTAAGATGTTTAAAAGCGGACGCAAGTTCTTTAAAATTGAATCCAAAGAAGGAGCTATCAACCTATTCACTTCCGCGGAAAGAAACAGAAAGAAAACAAATCTGGTACAGAATAAAGGAAGATAGTCTCTCACTGTGCTCAATGACTGTGCTTGCTTTGCTAAGACTTCCTAAAATAATGACTTGTAAGATTTCTCTCCCTTCCATTCTGGGAGAGACAAACTCCCTGGCTAACACATCCTAACACGTCCAGGTTGCCTGTCAGGGAACATTGTCATTTCTGGTTCCAGATGAGGAATCGCCCTTATCCTGAAGGTGCACACAGACGACTTTCGTTGGGATTTCACGCGAAACAGAAAAGGGGGATACATTTGCCAAAACAAAACAAAACAAAACAAAACAAAACAAAACATTTGGGCTTCTTTGTTTTGTCTTTTTTATTATTATTATTACCACCACTGAGAACAAGTGGGGACATTGTGTTACGTGGAAGGAAAAAGTTAACAAATTAAAAAAAAAAGTACATAAAATCGTTCATATTTAACTCATTCCGTGTGAGTGTCTCAGAAACAGAGAGAAGGAACACATCTTGCCACCAGTGGCCACTAGGTATCGGGACAAGTCATGGCCACATGTGCACAGTCTCAGGGTGGGATACACATGTTTACTGATCGTCACTCTCTTCGGCCCTGTCACATTAGCGTGAGGGATAACAAAGGTCACCACTCCAGGAGTCAGGGACCCAGTACTCGAACTCCTGCCTCCCTCATTACCCAGGTTTGTGGCAGGCGATTTCTGTGGGGATTGTGTAATTGTATGTGGTGGTGGTGGTGTGGGGGGGGGGGGATCATTATTGTTAATGTCGGGAAACCGTAATTAAAAACAAAATCTCCCGGACACCTGGGTGGCTCAGTTGGTTGAGCGCTTGACTTTGGCTCAGGTCATGATCTCACAGTTTGTGAGTTCGAGCCCTGCATCAGGCTCTGTGCTGACAGCTCGGAGCCTGGAGCCTGCTTCGGATTCTGTGTCTTCCTCTCTCTCTGCTCCTCCCCTGCTCACGCTCTGTCTCTGTCTCTGTCTCTCTCAAAAATAAATAAACATTAAAAAACAAATCTTCCAACCTATACAAAACCCGTCTTCTTAAAGGTCATAGAAGGAAAAGTTTTATTACTGAATTACTGTTAAACCACAATACGATGTACATCACAGGTAATCTGCTAAGAGGTTGCAAAGAAAGAATGTCACCCTTTCATATAACCAAGCAGACACAGGCAACGACATACTTGTTCTCAAGATAAACAACAGTCCTCAAGTACACAGTACTATTTGTCACACATAATTCATCCTAAATATACTCGGTACTGGGGGTGACCACAGCTGTTACTTAATTGGCTTTATCCAGAGGAAAAATCAAGTTTTCATTTCCTTATGACAGGAGGCGGTTTTGCAACTTGGGGTGAGGTGCTCAGCAATTTGGTTCCTACCTCAGCTCTGAATCTGGAAGGTAGACACGTCTCTTCCTAGACAATTGCATCCAAGAGGTGGCTCCCAGGTCCTTGAGAAAGTCCAGGGTCAGAAAGCTGGTAAGAAACTTACTTAGATTCTCAAAAGATTTATGTGCCTTTCCAAGAGACAAAGATAGGACTTGCAGTTATATGATTTCTTAAGTAATTGATCTAAGAAAATAGGGGGAGATGTCTCCTTATTTCCAAGAAGGAGAATTAAACTTCTTAATTTTCATTTGGATCACCCTTACATTAAGGAAGGAGTAGGGACAATTTGACAAACATATTTCAAGGATGTTTCAAAGTTAGAATGGAATCAAAATTTTTTAATGTTTATTTTTTTTTATTTTTTTTAACGTTTATTTATTTTTGAGACAGAGAGAGACAGAGCATGAACGGGGGAGGGGCAGAGAGAGGGAGACACAGAATCTGAAACAGGCTCCAGGCTCTGAGCTGTCAGCACAGAGCCCGACGCGGGGCTCGAACTCACGGACCACGAGATCGTGACCTGAGCCGAAGTCGGACGCCCAACCGACTGAGCCACCCAGGCACCCCTTTAATGTTTATTTTTGAGAGAGAGAGAGACAGAGAGAGGGAGAGAAAGCATGAGCTGGGGAGGGGCAGAGAGAGAGGGAGACACAGAATCTGAAGCAGGCTCCAGGCTCTGAGCTGTCAGCACAGAGCCTGACACGGGGGCACGGACTTGTGAACCTCGACATCATGACCTGAGCTCAAGTCAGACCCTTAACCAACTGAACCACTCAGGTGCCCCAGAATGAAATTTTTTATATATGTGATATGTGTAAGATACACTGTTTTCTCTTGTAGAAGTTTCAAAAATAAATACTGTATAATTTATTTGTTTCCGGAATCTAAAAATAACTATAATGGTTCATACCAAAGTAGAGTAGGAATCTAAATGGTCTCATGCCATATTTGTTGGGGCCATTCTTTGAAAAAGCCATTTGTATGTGACCAATAGAATATTATACTATAAAAAGAACACTTAAACCGTTCTTCTGCGAAGCAGATACAAAGCTAGCTATAATTCAAGCTCGAAACCATGCAGCAGAATTTAGTCTCAGGATAAGAGTTTGGGTTCGGATTAGGGGTTAGGCGTTAGGGGTTAAGTGTTAGGGTAAGGGTGGGGGCTTGGGTTAGGGTTGCATAAACTTCCAAGTTTAGGTGATCCATGAAAGTGTCTGAATAACAGAGAACTCGGTACGTTTCATGCCTACTCTTCCGTTTTTGTCGTGAATACGTATTCCCTCCTGGCCTTTTGAGATGAACCACTGGAAGGTTTGATTAATTATTCAGAAAGCCAGACATGCCCTTTGCCTGTTATCTTTATGAAATGCAAATTACAGATTCAGAAAAAATAAATGGTGACTGGACACAAAGTTTGGAACAATGGAGGGGCCTTAAAAGTCAGGACATCCAGGAAGAATGGAGATGGGGAGGAATTTTTCCTTTAAAATTAAACTTTCTCAATGCTAAGCCCCTTATGGAACTTTTTTTTTTTTTGGTCTTCATTTGAAAGAGTAATTTCTTAATCAATAGCACTTGCATGAAAGCAGCTTTGAGCTTTCAGAAGAGAGCAGAACTGTTTCAAAGCAGGGCCCTGCTGCTCAGAAATACAATATTGCCTCATTAAAATGAGAACCTCCAGCTGGGCAGGGGTGATAGCCAAGGTCATAAAGAAGAGACAGCATTCATTAAGATCTTCTCACTAAATACTCATCTTCAAATCATACTTTAAAAATCTTATCTAAATTGTGAACCTAGGATCATCTACTCTTTAAAAGCTAAAGGTTCACTTTATCTTGTCTGGGTCTGAACTAGATGCCCATGCTTTGTTCCTCTCCCAAAGGTGGGGTGGATTTGTGACTTTCAGAAAATAGTGGGAGGTATTGAGATTGCAGACGGTCTGGGTGTAAACCTATGGAGTTCAATTTTTATGTCATAACAAAGCTTTTTGTTTTTTGAAGTTTAAATCTCAGTACACACGTAATTAAGAAAATTTCACGTAAGCGATGAATCATGGGAATCTACCCCCAAAACCAAGAGCACGCTGTATACGCAGTATGTTAGCCAACTTGACAATAAATTACATAAGACATAATCATCATAATAAAATAAAGTAAGAACGTCAATGAAAACACTGGTAAAAGACAAATCTTAATATTCAGGAATATTTTTACAATAGATATTCCTGTTATAAAATAAATAAGTCATGAGGATGAAAAGTACAGCAGAGGGAATACGGTGAATAATGTTGTACTAACTTTGTACGGTGAGAGACAATAACTACACGGTATTTTGTGATATATACAAATGTCAAGTCGCCACGTTATGAATTGGAAACTATTATAATATTGTACGTCAACTAGAAATTTCAAAGAAATACAGAAGGACAAAGACAAGAAAAAATTCATGGAGTAGAATTCACGTATTATAACTTTTGTACTCTTTGTATTTACATAAACATATGTTTAACCGTCCATAGCAAAAGATATTTTTTCCAGAATTAAAGTGCATTTTAAAATATGATTCTTCTATATTCACTTCTGTGAGTATCAGTACAGATTAATTAGCCTTAACAAAACAAAACATTTCCATGCCTCTGCGCCAGAATGAGTAATGACCAGAGTAGATACTGTGCACTCAATACCACCATCTGTCAATTCCACAAAAGAGTGCGCAAACACCACTTTCCTCCAAAATACTTTGAAAAAAACAAACAAACACGATTACTTGTTGAAAACACACAAAATGCCTACAAATGTGTCTATTTCCTCAAAGCGATAAAAATGTTAGTGTTGCATTGGATTCTGCTTCCCAGGACCTGAAGACAAATTGTGTCATTTTATGCCTTAAATCTTTGTAAAAATAACTAAGTGTTTTCAAGTGTCTTTACCAACGGGAGGTAGGACAGTGTCTGGCACGAAGTGACCGTCCAGTTAAAGCACAGTGACACCCGAGGAAGCGAAGGTTTTATGGAACGTCTTCGCGAGGTGTGTGCGAAATGTCAGCGTCTCAAGTGTTAGCTGTAGAGTTACCAGTGTTCTCAGCTGAAATACAAAATACAGATCAAGTAAATATTGAAGAGAGGCAAGTCTCCAATGCTGAGAGGCTTAATATGTATTATTCAACTTTTCTAGTCTCCTTCTGGCTATTGTGTTACTCATTAGCCTTTCTCCCTACTGGAGAGTAGTAAAGGGGAAAAAAATGAAAAATCTAATGATTTTTTTCTTCCCTTAGGGCTTTGGTAAAGTGTTTTTCCAGTCACTGTAACCATAGAATAGAGCACAACGGAAGATTTTTTTTCCCCTCTCAGGTCACTTTTCCTTATTTATAATTTTGCTTTTTATTTATTTGCCATAACAGGTAGTGAATTTAGGTGGACAAAATTGATAAGGTTTATGGGATGCGGTGAAAAATTGCCCGTCCACTCTTACCTCCCAGTCTTGACATTCCTCTCCCTGAAGACAACCTATGGTATTGGTTTCTCACCTACCTTTCAAAGGTGTCCTCGAATGATTTTTGGCAGGATGTGGGTATGATTGTAACAGGGCTGCTGAGTCACTGAGTGAGGCTTTCTTAGTGGTGCCAGGAAAAAAACTGAGGATTTATTTCACAAACGAGAATGCTGAAACCTACAGACTTTGAAAAATATTCCTGTCCAATGCCCCAGAAGGGGTGAGCATTTATCAGCCAGGATATGAATACAGGTCATGTGATTCTGTGTGTGAGGCTCTCTCTGACCATTACATGAAACTGAATTAAGTTATTTCAAACTGATCCATATCTTAAACTTAATCACTATCGATACCTCTATCATTTGCTATTACCGTGAGTTATCAAGGTCAATTAGGTAAAGGGAGTGGAATTAAGTCTTTAATTTAAGTGTCACAATTTACTGGGTAAGAAGGTTCTGTGACAGCACATATATCTACCTATCCATGCTAAATGAATTTATTGTTTGCTCAAACATCTCTAGGAAGTCAGCAAAGAGAATAAAGTTCAAACCTGCGACATTGCATAAAGGAAGACACTTATTTATGGGGTTTGCCAGTTATATGTCTATGTGGCCACTTAATAATGGTCATGATGATAAAAAAAAAAAGTATCCTCCCCAAATGCAAACATGGATAAGAAAGAAATATTAAAAAAAAAAAAAACACTTTTTCTTTAGGATAAAAACAACCAGTGCTGTCACAAAACTAAATGAGACTATAACTGAAAGAAATAAAAGAAATTTGAAGAAAATTCTATGGCCTTAAGAAAATTTAGAAGAAAAATCTTAGCTCAGACAGTAATCCACAAGAGAACAAAATGCTGGTATTTTATCCCTGGATGTGATCTTCTGGAACACACCAACACCAGAAGGCTGACTTCCTGGGAAGGATGCTCTTTTCCTATGCCTCGTGTTCCGTAGAAAGACCTGGAAGGCTGTGTTTGCCCAGGCTTCCTTCCTGCTACCACCCTGCTCTTTGTAAGTTTGGCATTCTCAATACACGAATTCTTCTGGGCGGTTGCCATCCATCTACCCTGAGACCGGTGGAGGTAAGTACTAATTTCGCCAAAACACTGTCCTCCCAAACCCAAATCTTTCCTAAGCATGTCTGCTTCGCATCATTCTAAAAGACATCCGTAATAAATGTGCCAGCCATCCCTAAAACCCATGGAGCAGTCATGAACACCGCAAGAAAAAAAGCCAAAGACAGGAGATGCCTTTTAGTCACTGCTGTATGGCTGGAGTCCTGTCTAATGGTGAGAGAAAAGAGCCAAATCTCAGAGTTTTCATACCAGATGCATCATAGGGTGTTTGTGAGGAATAAGGGAGATAATTCACAAAAACTGTTTAACAGAGGGCCTAGAATTTTAAGCAAAAATGTGTGTGAGTGTGCATTTTCTTTCTGGCATTAGTTTCGGACTTGGAATAAAAAGGACCGGAGAGTGTTCAAATCGTGCCTCAGACGGGAAGACAATCTTCTCCAAGAAGTCATGGTGGCTCACAAAACCTCGACCAGCAGTCACGGATGTACAGGAATCGGCAACGCGCTTAAAGAGAACTGTGTGCAATCACCAGCCGCATCAAAAAGTGATAGAGAAACAGAGTATACAGTAGTAGTATATGCAGGGTTCAAAGTCTCCATAATTATGAATATCATCCGATGTTAGGAAGCAAACAGCACAGCATATCTCTATAATGTTTCACCTTAAAGTCTTGACAAGGCTCGCTCTCTTACTCTAACCTTCGCTCAAATGGCATCGACTCAGAGAACTCAGAAATCTCTCTTGACAATCCTATTGAAGACGAGTTCCAACTCATCACCCCCAGTTTCTCTCTCTCTGTCATCCATCTGTATATTATACACACAACTTGTTTACTCATTAACATGCTTTTCTCTCTAAAATGTAAATTTCTGCATCGATTGACAGGATCATACAGTTCTTATCTTTTCTTTTATTAATGTGATGTATCACGTTGATTGATTTGCGAATGTTGAACCAGCCCTGCATCCCAGGAATGAATCCCACTTGATCATGGTGAATAATTCTTTTTATATGCTGTTGAATTCGATTTGCTAGTATCTTATTGAGAATTTTTGCATCCATATTCATCAGGGATATTGGCCTGTAGTTCTCTTTTTTTACTGGGTCTCTGTCTGGTTTAGGAATCAAAGTAATACTGGCTTCATAGAATGAGTCTGGAAGTTTTCCTTCCCTTTCTATTTCTTGGAATAGCTTGAGAAGGATAGGTATTATCTCTGCTTTAAACGTCTGGTAGAACTCCCCTGGGAAGCCAGCTGGTCCTGGACTCTTATTTGTTGGGAGATTTTTGATAACCGATTCAATTTCTTTGCTGGTTATGGGTCTGTTCAAGCTTTCTATTTCCTCCTGATTGAGTTTTGGAAGAGTGTGGGTGTTTAGGAATTTGTCCATTTCTTCCAGGTTGTCCAATTTGTTGGCATATAATTTTTCATAGTATTCCCTGATAATTGTTTGTATCTCTGAGGGATTGGTTGTAATAATTCCATTTTCATTCATGATTTTATCTATTTGGGTCATCTCCCTTCTCTTTTTGAGAAGCCTGGCTAGAGGTTTGTCAATTTTGTTTATTTTTTCAAAAAACCAACTCTTGGTTTCGTTGATCTGCTCTACCATTTTTTTAGATTCTATATTGTTTATTTCTGCTCTGATCTTTATTATTTCTCTTCTGCTGGGTTTAGGCTGCCTTTGCTGTTCTGCTTCTATTTCCTTTAGGTGTGCTGTTAGATTTTGTATTTGGGATTTTTCTTGTTTCTTGAGATAGGCCTGGATTGCAATGTATTTTCCTCTCAGGACTGCCTTCGCTGCATCCCAAAGGATTTGGATTGTTGTATTTTCATTTTCATTTGTTTCCATATATTTTTTTATTTCTTCTCTAATTGCCTGGTTGACCCACTCATTCTTTAGTAGGGTGTTCTTTAACCTCCATGCTTTTGGAGGTTTTCCAGACTTTTTCCTGTGGTTGATTTCAAGCTTCATAGCATTGTGGTCTGAAAGTATGCATGGTATAATTTCAATTCTTGTAACCTTATGAAGGGCTGTTTTGTGACCCAGTATATGATCTATCTTGGAGAATGTTCCACGTGCACTCGAGAAGAAAGTATATTCTGTTGCTTTGGGATGCAGAGTTCTAAATATATCTGTCAAGTCCATCTGATCCAATGTATCATTCAGGGCCCTTGTTTCTGTATTGACCGTGTGTCTAGATGATCTATCCATTTCTGTAAGTGGAGTGTTAAATTCCCCTGCAATTACCACATTCTTATCAATAAGGTTGCTTATGTTTATGAGTAATTGTTTTATACATTTGGGGGCTCCCGTATTCGGCGCATAGACATTTATAAAATTCAGCACTGTTTCTTAATAAAAACCTGTGAGAAAGTCGGGATAGAAGGAACATACTTAAACATCATAAAAGCCATTTATGAAAAGCCCACAGCTAACATCATCCTCAATGGGGAAAAACTGAGAGTTTTTTCCCTGAGATCAGGAACACGACAGGGATGCCCACTCTCACCGCTGTTGTTTAACATAGTGTTGGAAGTTCTAGCATCAGCAATCAGACAACAAAAGGAAATCAAAGGCATCAAAATTGGCAAAGATGAAGTCAAGCTTTCGCTTTTTGCAGATGACATAATAGTATACATGGAAAATCCGATAGACTCCACCAAAAGTCTGCTAGAACTGATACATGAATTCGGCAAAGTTGCAGGATACAAAATCAATGTACAGAAATCAGTTGCATTCTTATACACTAACAATGAAGCAACAGAAAGACAAATAAAGAAACTGACACCATTCACAATTGCACCAAGAAGCATAAAATACCTAGGAGTAAATCTAACCAAAGATGTAAAAGATCTGTATGCTGAAAACTATAGAAAGCTTATGAAGGTAATTGAAGAAGATATAAAGAAATGGAGACATTCCCTGCTCATGGATTGGAAGAATAAACATTGTCAAAATGTCAATACTACCCAAAGCTATCTACACATTCAATGCAATCCCAATCAAAATTGCACCAGCATTCTTCTCGAAACTAGAACAAGCAATCCTAAAATTCATATGGAACCACAAAAGGCCCAGAATAGCCAAAGTAATTTTGAAGAAGAAGACCAAAGCAGGAGGCACCACAATCCCAGACTTTAGCCTCTACTACAAAGCTGTCATCATCAAGACAGCATGGTATTGGCACAAAAACAGACACATAGACCAATGGAATAGAATAGAAACCCCAGAACTAGACCCACAAACGTATGGCCAACTCATCTTTGACAAAGCAGGAAAGAACATCCAATGGAAAAAAGACAGTCTCTTTAACAAATGGTGCTGGGAGAACAGGACAGCAACATGCAGAAGGTTGAAACTAGACCACTTTCTCACACCATTCACAAAAATAAACTCAAAATGGATAAAGGACCTGAATGTGAGACAGGAAACCATCAAAACCTTAGAGGAGAAAGCAGGAAAAGACCTCTCTGACCTCAGCCGTAGCAATCTCTTACTCGGCACATCCCCAAAGGCAAGGGAATTAAAAGCAAAAATGAATTACTGGGACCTTATGAAGATAAAAAGCTTCTGCACAGCAAAGGAAACAACCAACAAAACTAAAAGGCAACCAACAGAATGGGAAAAGATATTTGTAAATGACATATCGGACAAAGGGCTAGTATCCAAAATCTATAAAGAGCTCACCAAACTCCACACCCGAAAAACAAATAACCCAGTGAAGAAATGGGCAGAAAACATGAATAGACACTTCTCTAAAGAAGACATCTGGATGGCCAACAGGCACATGAAAAGATGCTCAACGTCGCTCCTTATCAGGGAAATACAAATCAAAACCACACTCAGAAATCACCTCACGCCAGTCAGAGTGGCCAAAATGAACAAATCAGGAGACTATAGATGCTGGAGAGGATGTGGAGAAACGGGAACCCTCTTGCACTGTTGGTGGGAATGCAAATTGGTGCAGCCACTCTGGAAAACAGTGTGGAGGTTCCTCAGAAAATTAAAAATAGACCTACCCTATGACCCAGCAATAGCACTGCTAGGAATTTACCCAAGGGATACAGGAGTACTGATGCATAGGGGCACCTGTACCCCAATGTTTATAGCAGCGCTCTCAACAATAGCCAAATAATGGAAAGAGCCTAAATGTCCATCAACTGATGAATGGATAAAGAAATTGTGGTTTATATACACAACGGAGTACTACGTGGCAAGGAGAAAGAATGAAATATGGCCCTTTGTAGCAACGTGGATGGAACTGGAGAGTGTGATGCTAAGTGAAATAAGCCATACAGAGAAAGACAGATACCATATGTGTTCACTTTTATGTGGATCCTGAGAAACTTAACAGAAACCCATGGGGGAGGGGAAGGAAAAAAAAAAAAAGAGGTTAGAGTGGGAGAGAGCCAAAGCATAAGAGACTCTTAAAAACTGAGAACAAACTGAGGGTTGATCGGGGGTGGGAGGGAGGGGAGGGTGGGGGATGGGTATTGAGGAGGGCACCTTTTGGGATGAGCACTGGGTGTTGTATGGAAACCAATTTGACAATAAATTTCATATATTGAAAAAAAATGATGAAGAGTGACAATAACCAAAACCGAAATAAAAAATAAAATAAATAAATAAAAAAAATGTAAATTTCAGGAAGTTGGGGACTTTGTGTTTTATTCTCCCCTCTATTTCCATCGCACGTACGTTGGCAGGAAGCATCTTTATGGGTGTGTCCGCTGCCTGAGTGAATGAAGGAATGGATAGAGCAAAAAAAGTTCACGATTACCAGGGCAGACCCTGAAAGTAACCCAGGTTTATTTCCTATCTCTGCCATTTACTGCTAAATAACCCAGGACAATGGTATAAGATTAGTGCCAATCTCAAAGACTTACTTTGGGAGGGAGGATAATCCATGAAACGTCTTTAGCACAGTGTCTGGTACATGAGGATGTTCAGCAAATGTTCAGTTACTATGTCATAGGCAAGAACTAGGACAAATGCCCATTTCCAAACCAGTCTCTGGCAGGGATAGTTGGATTACTAAAACTGACCCATACTAAGCAGAATGCACCCTGTCGTGAGAATCCTGGTCTTTTGCAGCACCTATAGGGTGATTATTGTCACGACCTAAGACAGCATCTAACACCTGGTCAGGCTGCGCTTAGTTGGTGGTCAACACCAGAAGCATACTGCACCCGTGTTCTGTGTTATTTACAATTTTCTAGATATGTAATAATGCAAATTATTAATAAGCAGTTTATTACATAATTTGATGTGTAGGTGATGGCCTTTCCAGCCAACCCTGTTGTTATATTAATGAAGGAGCATACATCATTGCAGGAAAGCAGGATCAGGTAACAGAAAGTCTCCTTCCTTGCTAAAAGATCTGTGCCCGAGATAAAATACAGTTTTAATGATTTGCTGGGTATATCAGCCAGGTACGTGCACAATGGCACTATTTAATAAACCACCCCAATTTCGGTGGCTTAAGAGACTTCTTTATTTTCATGTTCATGGATCCATGAGTTGTTCTCACCTTGGCCATGGAAGACTGGACTCCAGGTTCTTGGTCCTAAGGTCTAGGCTGAGGTAAGTAAGGTTCAACTTCACTGCCCACATCTCTGGTCTTCCTTGGACCAGATTCTGCTCCTAGCCACCAGTCTGGGACATGACTCTCATTCTGGGGTCCAGGCTGAAGGGGCAACGGCTACCTAGGGTGTGTGTATTTTTCTCATGACGGATCACTGGAACTCAAGAGGGCGAGGTTGACCACACAAGTATAAGCCGACCTCCACTGCATCAGCACTACTCCCAAAGCGAGTCACGTGGCCGAGCCCAAAGTCAAGGAGTGTGGAAGTGCACTTGACCTATTGTGAGGCCATTCTCCAGAGTGAAGAACTGGGACCAAAAGTTCAATCTATCCCACTAAACTTGCCATAAGTAAAAGAGAAGTTCCCTGTCATGACCATTCCCATTTTTGGGGGGAAAGGAAAAAAGTGAGGCTAAACTTTAGAAGAGTGAGTATGTGGGCGAGTGAACAAATGTAAAATGCAGTGTTTCCCTGACGGCCAATCCGGTATCACTGATGTTCTCAGAGGATAAAGTTCTGGACTCAAACTACATCTGTGTATACACACACACACACACACACACACACACACGCATACACACACCCCATTACAGAAGGAAATGGCATATGTATTTTAATACTTATAGGTTAAGTAGTCCAAAAACTAGACAAACTACACATTTCAAAAACATACTTAATCTTTGAGTTAATAGGTATATACAGAACCATCCCTTGACTAATAGTGAATGAATATTCATGAACACACTTAAAACTTAAAAAAAAGTTGACAGCTAGATTACACAAAATTTCAGAGAAGTGGTATTGTATATATGCTATATTGTATATAGTAGACACTAAAATATGCACTTCTAAATATTTACTGCATCCAGGAAAGAATACTAATGCAAATTTAATTAACTCAACAGTAATAAAAATATCACAAGTCAAAACGGGTGGAAAACACTACAAGGAAAACTTAGAGGCAAATGTATAGTTGAAAATATTCCTGCTAGAAAAGAAAAAGCTGATAATGAGTTAAGTGTAAGTCTCTAAGCTAGATAAAAAACGAAAACAAAAAAACCAAAGAATAAAGAAGAATAAATCCAAAGAAAAGGGAAGATAATGAGGATTTGAGCAAATAGCAATATAACAGTAAACAAAGACACCATAGAGAGGATCAACAAAGCCCAAAGACGTTTCTTTAAAAAGACTAAGGAAATGAACAAACTGTTGTAGACTAATTAGGAACAAAATTTTTAAAGGCCCAAATAAATAACATTAACTGTGAAACATTTAATACAAAAGGAACGCCATTTATGTATAAAAGAGGAATTAGAAAGATAGTATACAAGTGCCATGAATAGTCGTATAACAGTAAACAAGAAACTGGATTGAATGGAAAAGTTTCTAGGAAGATTCTACTGTTCTGGGGGCCCCAAGACCCTCTCAGGTCTGACGATTTGCTACAAGGACTCATAGGACTCAGCACCTAGCCATATTCCCGGCGAGGGTTTATTTCGGCAAACTCAGCAGAGGGCAGGGCGCAAGCTTCCAAGAGTCCTCTCCCAGTGGAGTCACACAGGACACAGTTCATTACTCTAGGAATGGGCTGTGACAACTTGAGTCAAGTGCCGCCCACCGGACAGGCTCAGGAGAGACCCCGTGCCCAGGGTTTGCAAAGGCCGCTTGTCATGTAAGCACTCTGCCCAGCGTGACCCCAATTCCGGCCTCCCAGAAGGAAAGCAGGTGTGCAACTGGAACCACACTGTTTCTACAAACAGCTGAGGCACAATGAACCACTCCAAACGGGTTGGGGAACGACGGAAACTCTCCCCAAATCCAGGTTCCCAGAGGCAGGCCAAGGATCAGTCGGGCAAGCTAGCCTTTGTCGGGATAGCAATCTCAAGACTGCGATGGCAACTTTTCTGCACAATTACAAACCACAGTTAACTTAAAAGACAAAACAAAACAGAGACCCTGAATGGCTACATAATCATTAAAAAAAATAACATAAAAACTAGGTCAGTTGTTCCAAGTATTTCCACAAATAAAATAATAACCAGGCAGAGATAATTTTATGGTGAGTTCTACCACAATTTCAGAGAATAGGTCATTCAAGTAGCATACAAACCCTTCCACAAATTTAAATAACAGGTTGCACTCCCCAAGTCAGGTCGTATACTAGGCAATAAACTTGATAATTGGCAAGAATAGCATGATAAAAGAAAATCAGGTCCTTCTGGAATGAAGATACAAACATTCAATACAAAATGTATCAAAGTCCTAGAATCTGTTAAAAAAAAACATAAGAAATAAACTGAATTTTTTAGTTAGAATGCAAATTTATAAGTAGGAATATCTATAAACGTCATGCCCACATGAACTGATTAAAAGGAGAAAAAACTTGTTTATTTCAACAGATTAGTAAAATAGTATTCTATACCTATGCATAACGTGTTAAAATGTATAATTTTAGAAATCGAGGAATTGATTGCAATCTACTTACCTCATAAAATGTATCAAGTATTTATTGAAAACATCATTCTTCATGGTATAACATTAGAAACATTTCAAATCAGAAATAAGATCTGTAGGGGCACCTGGGTGGCTCAGTTGGCTAAGCGTCCCACTTCAGCTCAGGTCACGATCTCACGGCTCATCGGTTCGAGCCCCATGCTGGGCTCTGTTCTGACAGCGAGGAGCCTGCTCGGGATTGTCTCTCTTTGCCCTCGCAGACTCATATTCTCTCTCTCAAAATAAATAAATAAACTTTAGAAAACAAAACAAAACAACGCAAAATAAGACATGCATACCTACTATTACTATTTGACATTCATTATCATCCTGGAGCTATACACAATGCTCTAAGATTACAAACAATTAAAGAAATATAACGTATATCCATATTGGTAAGAAAGAAATATAATGCATATTTACATACAATGTTTTTCTATGGTCCAAGCCTAAATAATCTATAGATGAAGTACTAGAATTGATGAGCAAGTTTGCTAGATATACAAGATTAATTCAGAAAAGTCAATCATATTTATATACACCAGTAATTACGTTTTAAAAAATGTAACTTTTCAAAAGACACAATTTTAAAAAGTGACGGGAGAGATTTAAATCTAAAAATAAATTAACAAAAGATGTGCAAAACCTATATGAAGAAAATATAAAACTTTACTGGGAGACCATAAGGCCCTAGATAAGTGGTGAGCTATAACCTGTTCAAGGACAGAAAACTATAAAACGAGAAAGATTCTGTTCTCTGAAAATTGATTCATTGATTCGTATTGTAACAATCAAGATCCCAAAAGCATTTTTGGAGAAACCTGACAAGATAATTCAAAACTGTGTATTGAATTCAAAGACCCAAGAAGAGCTGATACTCTTAAAAAAAAAAAAAGTTTTCCTATGATAATATTGAAAAGATACTTAGATTTGGATGCATTACCACCTTGGAATACGTACAGCAGTAAAAATGAATTAAATAACTGTAACAGGCAAGAGCACGGAAGAGCCTTGCGGCGAGGAACATGAACTTGCAGGGAAGCCTGTGTGAGGGATCCTTTCCCAGAAAGCATCCAAGGCTGCTGCAGAATGATGGGGCCCTAGTCGGGTGAGGAGAGTGCCCTTGACAGTAGCTTGGCTTGGTGTATCAAAACCCTAGGCGAGCAGAGACGTCCACGCAAGGAAGGGGTCAGCCTAACGAGAAGTGTGAAAGGTTGGGGAGAGAGGAGAAAGCTCATGTGCACAATCAGCTGGCTTGAGACACCAGGACCCAAGGCAGAAGTGGGCATAGATGGGTTTGGTATATCAGAGGCTGAACATCAGAAGAAGGGATATGGACCTGGGAACAGTGACAGGCCAATAGCAGGTTCTGGTTTAGAATATCATTATGCTTCGCCAAAAGAGACTGGGGTTCCCTGGAGAAATGGCTAGCACCTAGGCAGGGGTGGGGAACCAGTACGAGATGAGTTTGGAACATCCCGGTCCAAAAAGCAAAGAAGGGTGGAAAGAATGATGGTGATATATGCATAGTTTCAGAGAACCTCACCACAAAGTACTCATTGCAAGGGGGGAAATATAGTAACTTTGCAGTGGAAGCCTGATTACTTGATCTCCACCTTAAGCAAGCGAACAAAGTGAGGATCATCATTACTGGAACAAACTGAAATTGCTCAGGACCTGATAGAATGCAGTGAGAATACGGTAATCACTTCGTGACATTTCTGCCGAGGATACATAACTTGAATTTAACCTCAAGGAAACGTCCACCTGAAATTGAGGAAGGATCTACAAAATACCTGGTCTGCAGTCTTCCAAACTGTCATCATGAAAGTCATGGAAAGACTCTGGAAATATTTCAGACCAAGACAGACTAAAGAGTAATGACAATCGAGGGCAGTGTAACATTCTGAACTGATCCCTTTCACTAGAAAGGTCATTACTGGAACAATTTATAAAGATTGAATGGAGATTGAGCATTAGAAGGTAGCAATGCATCAACATTAAGTTCATGATTTTGATGGCTGCATTGCAGTGAGGCAGGAGAATGTTCTTGTTTGTAGGCAATACACAGGAATGGGGAGTCAGGTTGGTAACATTCTCAAATGACTCGGAAGAACCTTCTTTGAACTGTACCTGCAATTTTTCTGTAAATTTTAAATGCTTTCAAAATTAAGAAAGAGACAAATGAGGGGAAATCATGATAAACATAATTCTCAGGTTACTGGTTTCCTCTGGGGATGACAAAAGGGCATGAGATAAGAGCCTCAAAACAGTGATAGACCTAACAGTTCTCCCTGTTCGTAAGTTGGATAGTGACTTCATGGGTGCTTATTTTATTTTGTACTATAATTTACATATATATTGTATTCCACAGTTTGCATGTATAAAATACTATGTATTGTAACGATTTTGAAATCTTACGTCTGAAAGACGATAGTATTAGGAGCACAACAGACCTAACTGAAGCCTGACTGTGCCATTTACTATCCACATGAACTTGTTCAAGATTCTTAAGCATTATGAGCTTAAGATTCCTCATCTGGAGAATAATAACCATTCACAGAACTGCTGTAAAGAGTTAGTAGACAATATACATCGTCAATGTCCTTTAGCCAAAACTCACTAGAAATACGCCTGTATATAAACTGGTTCAATTCATTACTCCTTGTAACGAGGCAGAATGTACATCATAGGGAGCTATGGGGATCTTTCAGTGAGAGGGTATAAGAAATAACTACTTACAGGATTGAGGCTTTGGTTGGGGCATTTGGTGGAACATCCAAGGAAGTAAGGTTTGCCCTCAACTGGATGGTGTCACAGAGCTGGGGTGATTCTACAGTTGGGTGTCCCCACAAATCTTATTGATAGGGATGATAAAATAAAATAAAATAAAATAAAATAAAATAAAATAAAATTAAATTAAATCAAATTGAATCAAATTAAATCAAATTAAATCAAATTAAATAAAAGCTATAAATAGCAGAGTCATCAGCATCCCTTGAGTAAGTGAGAGCAGTGTTTGGTGCTTCGTGTCGCGCAGTGACCTTGTTGATACTCTGTGATAGTTCATGTCCAGGGGAGAACACAACAATCTAGACTTGGACATCAGACTAGCTTGTGACAACACTGGGGTCTAACTGCGAACTTCAGATCAGTTCCCGACATCGGGGGCTGTTTTTGTTTGTTTTCAACATAAACTGTTGGCACAGTATTTTAACTCCTTTGATCAGAGGCGTTGGTGAACTGGGTAGAGCAGACTAACATCAGCAGCTGCACCCCCTTCTAGAATCTGGGCTGGGCCTTTTCTTCTTTGGCTTTGCCGCTGATCACACTAATGCGATCACACTGATGGAATGCTAAGGATCGACTGCTCAGACATAAACGCGTCTACTTCGATGTTGTCTGGCTCTGGTAAATTCTTTGAAAATATTTCCTATCCTAAGAAAACCCATCAAATCCTCTAGCCATGAAGATCTACGGACGTCAAAGACAGCATTTGGGTAATGCTAGCATTAAGTAAATGCCAGATGAAAATCAGATTGATTTAACATCAGTATATATTCGTAATAGGACTTGTGTAAGTGTTTGTGTTAATGTTCCTATTCGAGTGGGGACCTTACCATATTAGTTGAAGTAATTCAAACACATTTGTGTTATTTGCTTTTATGGTCCTGGGGGAAGGAGCCAGTCTGAGGTGTCTGTCCACACCCTCTGCTCCAGAGCCTACGCTTTTTACCACCATGACTTGCTGCCTCTCCAAGGCGGGGCTCCTAAGTTTTCTGATCCAGACATCAAGATTTTCCCTGTAGATCGCGAACCTGTAGAAATGGGACCAAATGATCATATCTAACAATGTATATTCTTTCAGATTTAAAAAAGTTCCTGAATCGGGGCACCTGGGTGGCTCAGGTTGTTAAGCACCTGACTCTTGGTTTCGGCTCTGGTCATGTGCATGAGATCAAGCCCCACATCCAGCTGGGTGCTGACAGCATGGAGCCTGCCTGTCTCTCTTTCTCTCTCTCTCTCTCTCTCAAAGTAAATCAATAAACCTAAAAATGTTAAAATTCTTGTATCTATACTTCTGTGTCCCTTTTCAAACATGCTTCCTGCTCATTTGTTTCATGTCTTCATCAATCTTTCAAAGAACATAGACTTGGGTGTTTTGATTAACCTCCTTTTTTTTTTTCTACTCTCCTCGTGTAATTTTTCCCCTTATTTCTTTCTTTGCGTATTTTGTTATTCTTTGTGTATTTTGTTATTCTTTTACCAAGCTCTGTTTATTGACTTGCAGTGTTTTGAATTTGACTTCCTGTACTTGAGCCTACTGTAGGTCAGGAACAGGGGACCCCCCATTCTTCCACTGCATCCCTTTTAGAACCACTCTAGCTGAGCTCTGTGCTCGTGAACCCATGGAAACTGCTTGTCAGCCCCTGTGACCTGCAGGTTGTTAACTCCCACAAACACTTCCCCGCATGCCTCCTACTTCAGCTACAGACAGTGATGGACCCACAGACCCTTCATCCCCAGAACACTCCATTGTTCTCCATTGTATCAGTCCTTCAATCTAACCTGCCATTCTCCTCAGGCTCACTCGCTTCCTCCTCCCCCAAACTTCTTAACCAAAAATCTAGCATATCTGCTCCCTAGAGCATGTCACTTAACACCCCTTTCACTACACAAGACTATAACCATGTAATAATGGGTAATAATCATGTAATAAGCATTATTTTCTTGATTCGTTCATTAGTGTTTAAAATAACAAAAAGGAAAGACAGTGTCAATTTAATGTTTGTATTCCAATTCAGAAAAATAGGTCATGTTTGAACTAAAATTTGTATTTTCCAGGGGCGCCTGGGTGGCTCCGTCAGTTAAGCCTCCAGTTTCAGTTCAGGTCATGATCTCACTGCTCATAGGTTCGAGACCAGCGTTGGGCTCTATGCTGACAGCTCAGAGCCTGGGGCCTGCTTCAGATTCTGTGTCTCCCTCTCTCTCTGCCCCTACTCCACTTGCACTCTGTCTCTCTCTAAAAAAAAAAAAAAAAAAGAAAAGAAAAGAAAAGAAAAGAAACATTAAAAAAAAATTTAAATCTGTATTTTCCAAACAAAAATATGCAACTTACAATTCATACTGTTTTAAAATGTAATAAAAAAAAAATTAAGTTGTCACATAGAA
The DNA here is from genome assembly GCF_018350195.1 of Panthera tigris. Lineage (NCBI taxonomy): Eukaryota > Metazoa > Chordata > Mammalia > Carnivora > Felidae > Panthera > Panthera tigris. Next base: position 231,701,438 of record NC_056660.1, read on the forward strand.
GGGGAGAATCAAAGTCCTTGCTAGCTGTTTCCTTGACCACATTCACGGTTCCGACCACATTCACGGTTGAGTCAGTCACTTCCAATGAACCTTAGACCAGTGCCATCTGCAGAATCTTCAAATAGGATGCTGTTGGGACGGCCACAGGGAGCTACAGAAATCTAAGTGCCCAATTATCATTTAATATTGTTTACTTGGACATTTCCAGCTTAAAATGACTGTGAGTTTTGTCTTCGGTTCCTTCCCATGCATCCAGGTTTACACAAATCTCTTACGCTGAAAGTCCTTGTAGAAGGGAATAAAGGTAATTTCCGGGGTTAGGGGCAGGCACAAGGCAGGAGGTGGAGTCAGTAACGTCTGGAACAGCTCTTAACAGAAAGAGGAATCCCATGTTTCACATCTCTGCGTGAATCTCCCTTAAGGTCCTCAGTTCAGTTTGAGGAAGATTACATCTGGCCAGATGACTCTCCTGTTCTACTCTTCATGTGTTGCTACATCCTTTCCACAAACTCGGGGTTCGAATAAAGACATTTCTGCCAAATAATACTTTATGTTCATCATCTTAAAAAATACAAAGCTCTCAATACAAAACAAAAAAAGTTTTCAACAGTATAAACTATGTTGTGGTAACAAATATCATGTTGTAGTCACAAATAGCATAAACTATGTTGTGGTAACAAATTGACCCCTGAAACTCAGTAGCTTACCATGACAGTTTATTTCTTATTCACAATATCTATCTACGACAGGTTAGCACTGGGCTCTACTCTACCAAGTACTCAGGGACACAGATAAATCGAGGCTGTACCGTCTGGGACGGGACATCTCCACAGTCCCCCGCAGCTGCTGCAGGGGTGAACACCCACGGGAGGGTCACGCGTGGCCCTTAAGTGTCCATATCCAATTGGCCAGGCCAGCATCACGGTCCCTCCTACCGTAAGAGGGCTGAGAAATCGAGGGGAGCTCACGGGTGTCCCATGAACAACCAACGTCTCCATCAGTGGTGTTCAAGAGTCTTCTCTGACACTGTGAAATCTGACTAGAAATTTAATAAAGCAAAGAAAGAAGCCACATTGATATTTGGAGACAACGTTGATGACTCTGACATATGATGCCCTGCCTGCTCTGAGTTTCTAGGGAACAGCTACACCAATTTTTTAAGTAGATGTTCTCATGGGAATAACTGTCTCAATCATCTGTCCCCTTTCTCCCTGTGTCGTTCCCCTCCCCTCTCCCCCATCGCTGCCTGGTTCAAACAGCAACATCTTCCCCTGGTTACTTTAGCAGCCCTACGTATCATATAACATCATTGCTCTTAGTTTACATCCTTCAGTAACTCATCACTATCAAGATTAGAATTTAGGGGGTGTCTTGGTGGCTGAGTCAGGGAAGCCTCAGCCTCTTGATCTCAGCTCAGGTCTTGATCTCATGGTCATGAGTTCAAGCCCCATGCTGGGCTCTGCACTGGGCAAGATTAGAATTTAGAATTAGAATAGAATCGTAATTCAAAAGGCTGATAAGCACATTCCTGATTGACACTAACCCACATCCCCACTCACTGCTTTTCCACATAGACTCTAACTGCTCTCTTATTACCTATTTAAAATTTAGCATTCAGGAAAAATGCACAGCGCTCTGAACATCACTCCAAGGACTCCTAGAATAAAGTTAACAAATAGAGTGAAATGATGGGGAAAAAAGAGTTCCCATAAAAAGTTTTTAAAAACTTTTAAAAAAAAAAGTTTGTTTTTTTTTTAAAAAAAGTGTTGGGGGGCGCCTGGGTGGCTCAGTCGGTTGAGCGTCTGACTTCGGCTCAGGTCACGATCTCGCGGTCCGTGAGTTTGAGTCCCGCGTAGGGCTCTGGGCTGACAGCTCGGAGCCTGGAGCCTGCTTCCGATTCTGTGTCTCCCTCTCTCTCTGCCCCTCCCCCGTTCATGCTCTGTCTCTCTCTGTCTCAAAAATAAATATGTGTTAAAAAAAAAAAAAAGTGTTGGGACGCCTGCGTGGCTCAGTTGGTTAAGCATCTGACTCTTGATTTCGGCTCAGGTCATGACCTCATGGTCGTGAGTTCAAGCCCCCAGTCGTGCTTGAATGCAGAGCCTGCTTGGGATTCTCTCTCTCCCTCTCCTTCAGTCTCTCCCTCGCTCATTTTCTCACTCTCTCTCTCTCAAAATAAATAAAATAAACTTAAAAAAATTAATGCTTACAAAATTGCTCTTTGGAATAGATCTTATAAACATTTTATAAACACTATTATTTGTTACACTTATTGGTAAATTAGATACTATGTGTACTTGCTTTCATTTCAGGAAGAGATCAAGCAGAACTGTTTTGAATACCAACAGGCTTGGACACCATTTGTAACCCCGAGTATTTAAGTAGCAGAAATTCGCAGGTAAGTCTCTTCCCACAGGCAGCAGGGCACAGTAGGGTTTAGACCCTAAATTTGTGTTTCCCCTTCTTCCAGAAACAGCGCTGTGCACCCAGACAAGTGCCTTCATTTTGTTATGCATTAGTTTCTTTGCTGGAATACAGGCATGAGACCCATCTCACCCACCATAAAGGTTGTTTTAAGTAATCAGTACGAGAAAATCCATTTATTATCAAGTATATACGTATTAGTTCACACCCGCCCTAAAACAGTATAAAGTGTGAATTTTGACAATGTCCGTTTCATCAACCGAAATCAATGTTAAGGGTGAATATTAAAAAAAGTCGCACTGAAATTTCAGACTACACTTTATATTTCCAGCCTCATAAAACACAAAGTTTATAAGCACTTTAAAATATTATCAGAAACATACCTTTGAAGGACACCTGGGTGGCTCAGTAGGTTGAGCGTCTGACTTCAGCTCAGGTCATGATCTTCACGAGTTCCAGCCCCGCGTCGGGCTCTGTGCTCACAGCTCGGAGCCTGGAGCCTGCTTTGGATTCTGTGTCTCCCTCTCTCTCTCTGCCCCTCCCCTGTTCATGCTGTCTCTCTCACTCTCAAAAATGAATAAATGTTAAAAAAAATTAAAAAAAAAAAGAAACATAGCTTTGAAAATAACTGTTTGAAAAAGTTATATTAATATATAATCTGCTGTGCTGTACATGTGCCTTTAAATGCAGTAATCCCAAAATTCAATATATTATGAAGCGGACTCCTCATAAGAATTCTAACTTATTTTTATTTTTTTTTTCAACGTTTTTTATTTATTTTTGGGACAGAGAGAGACAGAGCATGAACGGGGGAGGGGCAGAGAGAGAGGGAGACACAGAATCGGAAACAGGCTCCAGGCTCCGAGCCATCAGCCCAGAGCCTGACGCGGGGCTCGAACTCACGGACCGCGAGATCGTGACCTGGCTGAAGTCGGACGCTTAACTGACTGTGCCACCCAGGCGCCCCAAATTCTAACTTATTTTTAATTTAGAACTCAAGTTCACATGAGTTAAATATCTACCGAGTCACCGTTAGTATCTATGCCTATCAGGAAGTCTTTACACATACAGATATGGATTCCCTGTGAATTGGTCAAGAACCCTGCAAGGTCCTCCAGGATGTACAGGCAGCCTGAGGAGGTGCTGACCGAGTAGTGAGCGCTGTCTCTCAGCTCAGGGGCCTACAGGCAGCAGGGCAGTTCAGAGAAGGTCAGAGGCACAGGAAGGGACATGGCAGACAGAGACCAGGTCATATCAAATCAGGAGGTTTTCTTTTCTGTGGTTCAGTGTTTACCCACCCTTGTTTCCAGACAAACACATAAAAGACCAAGTTTTAGCTTCAGAAAAATGGCTTCCTGGGGGCCCGGGTGGCTCAGTCAGTTAAGTGTCTGACTCTTGATTTCAGCTCGGGTCATGATCCCAAGGGTTGAGCCCCACGTCCACACTGTCAGTGCAGACTCAGCTTGGACTCTCTCTCTCTCCCTCTTTCCCTCTTCCCCTCACCCCCCAAAATAAATGGGTGAACATCAAAAAAAGAAGAGGGGCGCCTGGGTGGCTCAGTCGGTTAGGCATCCGGCTTCGGCTCAGGTCATGATCTCACGGTCCATGAGTTCAAGCCCCGCGTCAGGCTCTGTGCTGACAGCTCAGAGCCTGGAGCTTGCTTCCGATTCTGTGTCTCCCTCTCTCTCTGCCCCTCCCCTGTTCATTCTCTGTCTCTCTCTGTCTCAAAAATAAATAAACGTTAAAAAAAAATAAAAAAAAAAAAGAAGAAAGGAAAAGAAGAGAAAAGAAGAGAAAAAGAAAAGAAGAGAAAAGAAAAGAAAAGAAAAAAGAAAAGAAAAGAAAAGAAAAAAAAGAAAAAAGAAGTGGGGTTTCAGAGTTCTCAGCCTAAAAGGCCTCTTCCTGGTTCTATGACCTAATATCCTTGATGATACTGACTCCCTTTGCTTTCAATGAGTCTAGTTTTCCAGCTTCAACTATCCCTCATTTAAATCCTTGGCTATATATCATCTCTAGAGAATTAAAGAAAAAAAAAAAGGACTATGTGATGATGCAAGGATGTTTATAACCATTCTTTTACCAGATCCTCCTTAATTCACTAAACTCTCTCCCTTGCTCTGACACCAAGGTCACCACTGGAGTTCTTTCCAGAGCCTTCTTTGGAAAAAGGTCTGTTTCCTATCTGGAATCTCCACTCCCCCTCCCCACACACCCTTAGCCCTTCTGCCACAGAGAAGATTCTAAAATGCAAATCTGATCTGGTCCTTCCACTACTTAAAGTCTTTCAAAGACTCCCCACCCACTGGCCCCAGGGTAAAACCTCATTTCTCTCAACAGAGACTTGCAGGCCTGGATCCTGTTAACCTGTCAGCTCCTCTCTGCCTCTCGTTTCCTTCTCTCATCTCTCAAGACACATTCCGGACCCACTCATCCTCCAAGTGCCAAGCTTTTTTTTTTACACCTTTAATGCTTTTTTCACTCTTGCCCCCCAGCTTGGAATATTTGCCAACTTTAGCTCTCAGCTCTGTACACGGAAACGCCGCTCCTGGTGACATTTGCACAGGCTCTCTCCCAGGAAACAGGGAGGCCGAACTATTTAGCGGTTTCGTCACACAGAGCAAAACCTGGCTGTGCAGATATCAGTAGGGGCTTGGCCACTTAAGAGCGGTGAGGCCTTTGGCACAATACTCTCTGTGCCTCAGTTTCTTCATCTGGAGATGTGAATGATACCGATCACTAGTGTAAAGATTAAATGCGTTAGATTGCGCTTAATGCATTGGACATGCTGTGCAAACGTTGCTATTGCTATTAATAGGCAATTGAGACTTACTATGTGCCTGGCCCTTTTCTTTGTGGTTTTACACGTCTTGACTCCTTTAATTCACAAGACGGGATGACCGTGCCCCTCCTGTGTGCTATGGGTTACTCCCGCAACCCCTTAAAAAAAACGCTGTCCTGAGTGTTTTTGTGACTTTCCCAACAGGTGGTTAAGCTCCCCGAGGTCAGGACACATGTCACGTGTATCCTTGTCTCCCACAGCATCCTGATAGTGCCTGCTGTTTTGTATGCAGTGACGAAATGGATTTGATTTTAACCTGGCTCCTCTTAGCAAAATACTTCGAAAAGCTTTTTGTGCTATTCACCTTCTCCTCAACCCGAGTTCTAACCTCCTCCACTAAAACCAGCCTTCCCAAGGTCCCCAGGGCCTTCAAGTTTACCATGATCACTGTGCTGGCAGCATTCAATCCAGCTGACCACTGTCCTCCTTTCTGAGACATTGTTCTCCTGGCATCCATGTCGCAGGGGTTTTGACAAGTTCTGAAGTTCCATGGGTGATAACTTACTGGCTGACAGATCTCTGTGGTATACGAGCTTCTGCGACCTACTGTAGCCTGAAATGTCCGAAACAGTACAATGCAAATTCCAAAGACAAACAGCTCAATTTAGAACACGAACCCGATATAGGTCCTATGTGATCTTGGGGAGTAACTTTTGCTGAGGCTTGACTGAGGGGGAGGGGAGTAGTGACAGAAGGGGACCATCAGGACATCACAGGAGCACATGTACAACCACTTTCAAGACTGAAGGTACTGCCACTCCCTCCTTCAGGGCATTTTCCCACTAACTCCTCTGGTAACAACCTTGTACATTCATAAGCAATTTTAGGTCCCACTCCAAGGATCCCTCACAGGCCAAGTCTCTTGTTGATAATTACTTTACATGACTTGCAAAATTAAGCATGGACTCTGAGTCACATGATTAGCAAGAACGAGCAGGAGGCAAATTCTTGCACCAACTTCCACCATTGATCCTCAGCCCTGAATCCTTATCAAAATAAAGGAAGGGGTTTGGTCCCCCAGTAAGGAACCGAATCAGACTCTCCAGGAAGGTAGGATTTAGACATGTATAAGCCGTAAAGGCTCCCATGGAGGTTTTGATGAGTTGCCCTGTTTAAGAACCAGGCATCAGACGAAGGTGCCTGTATGAACACCAATCAAGATTTTACACTGAGCTAGGCGAGGCTTTCCAAAGACTGGAGAAAACTCCTCCTCAGCAGAGACATAAACCCAGGGGCACAAATGGCCTTTCCTTAACGTAAGGTTTAAAAATCGTCATAGCGTGTCAGGACCCTTTGATTGCTATAAGCTACACAGCCCTGAAAAAAATTTTTTAAAGTTTTTTAAAAAGGTTATCACACAAAAACAGACTTGCAAGACATTAAGTCCCTCAAATTTTTAAGACTGCAACAGCCACATAAAAATACAAATAAAAATGTTTTAATAAAAATATAGTACATTTTTCTATTTTTTATTTCCCCTGCGATGCTTCTGGCCCTTCAAAGATTATACAATGCTCCCATCTGTTACATAGGAAAATGTCTCTTCATTTACAAAATCAGACAAGTAAGACATACTATAGCACAAAAATTATCAAGGATAAATCTGTACCTACTCTACTGGAGATACGCTAAACAATAATCACTCTGACTAGGGTGACGGCCTTAACTCTGAATGTACTTAAAATATAGAAAGAATATTTATCACTACACAGGGTTAATCGAGAAATGAATCCCTAATTTGTAAACAGAGTGATTCAAAGTCAGAATCTAGAGTCAGATTATATGGGCTTGAGTCCCAGAATGTGCCATTTATGACAGGTGTAACTTTGAGCAAACTACTAAACTGACCTGGTCTCAGATTCCTCACCTTTAAAGTGGGCATAATAACATCTACCTGATTAATGCAGTAAGAGAATGAAACACAGCACTTACAAAACAGGCTTTTGTTGTTGTTGTTGTTGCTTTTTTTGAAAAAGAAAAAAAAAATAATTCAAGTAAAATGTGTAGGTTTTTTGATGGATCTCCCATTCTACTGCTGAAGCAAGCAATCATAATACGCTCCTTTACTCTCCAAGAATGAGTCTACCATCACTGAAAAACATTTCAATATGCTCTGATAATTCTGCTTTTCCACAGCAGTTCATCAAGAGCAAAATAAAACTCATTCATAGAATTTCCTTAGTATCTACATCTAGAGGAACTGTCAGCAAAAAGCTGTAAAGAAAGATTTCAGTTGGGGGCGCCTAAGTGGCTCAGTTGGTTAAGCTCCGGACTTTGGCTCAGGTCGGATCTTGCAGTTGGTGAGTTCGACCTCCACACCGTGGAGCCTGCTTGGGATTCTCTTTCTCTCCTCTCTCTCCCCCTCCCGGGCTGTATGTGCGTGCGCTCTTTCTCAGATAAATAAATAAACTTTAAAAAAATTAAAAAGACTTAAACTGAAACTCATAACATAATTTGGGTTTTTGGACTGAGACTAAGAGTTAATACTAAGTTTACCCTCCTCTGGACAATTACACCTGGCTAAAAGCAAATTAAGCCTTGAAGAAAGTAATTGGCAAAATAATTAAAAACAAAAAATCGCTAAATGCATCTAATTCAGTTTTGTTCTTCGGCATCAGAAAAGAATCTACCAAACAGCAGACACATACTTGTTAAACGAATGAACAACACTTAAACTCTCAAAACATCATATAGAAAGGGCAGTAAACAGTTAGTGATTACTCACTACTGTGAAAATTGGATGGTGGAAACATTTTCTTACATGGCTAATAATTTCTATCACCTCCTGGGCGCCAGGCACAGCCCCAGGCACTTCAGAGGACAAACCCCTCCAGCGCACCACCACCTTACTAAAGCAGGTGCCAGGGCCCGGCGTTTCTCGGAGGCGGTGCCCGGGCAACCGCAGGCACTGGCAGGTGCAGAAGCCTGGGGTCAGGATTCCCCGTGCCACCTGGGGCCGCGTTCCGAACATTCCCGAGTCCCCTCGCGCCACCCCCTTCCCCCACCCCGCGTCTAGGGAAGTGCTCAGAACAGATCCACCCGCGGAGGGGACCACAGCGCCCTGCGGGACCAGCGCCTCTCGTGCCAACGCCGCCGCGCGGCCCGGACCCGCTCCCGGGAGGCGGCGGGAGGCTCCCGGGCACCGCGCCCTCGGAACTCCGCCCTGCGGGGCCGCGCTCTAGACCGACCCGCGAGCGCCCAGCCCGGCCGGGGGAGGGACGTGGGGGCCGGCGCCCTCGCCCACCCTGGTCCTCAGCTGGACGCGCCCGGGGAAGCGACGGCTGGCCCCCCCTTAGAGCCGGACCCCGAGACCCGGGAGAGCAGCTTGGGGACCGCGGTCCCTGCTTCCGGGCCTGCGCACACTCTCCAGGCGCACCTGCTCGGCGCCCCAGACCAATCAGAATCCGGGCCAGTGACCCGAAGCCAATCGCAGCGCGCTCCGCGTGTGGGCGGAGCTTGGGCGCAGCGAGGTGGGAACCGCGTCTGTCTGCACCGGGCCCGGGGCCTGGCGTCCGCTCGACCCGGGGCGCGAGCTCGGGTGCCCCTGGGTGCCGGGCCTGGGGTGGGAGGTCCTCCGCTCCCCGGGGAACTACCGCCTCCTCTCCGCGGCCCCCCAGCGGGGAGCTTCGGGCGGGAGCTGCAGCCTCTTTCCCAAGCGCTGCCCTTCTCTTCCTTCTCTTTTCCCTGTACTCTGAGGGGGGCCTGTTCTTCTGAAGCGCGACCCCTAATTTCTGGAGTGCCTCCGGGCACCACCCCTGCCTTGACCTATTCGAAATGTCACCATTCTACCCGAAAAATCATTGAAGATCCGCGGCTACCTCTTTCCTTAAGTTTGATCTTGACCGACACCGCTGATTTGTTGAACACATAGAAAAGGCACGGGCCGTGGAGACACACAGCCAGAGCCTGACCCCATCTGATACCCCCTGCGTTGAGTGGCCAGACTTCTTCCCCTCTTGGTTCAGTTCTCATGTAGAAAATGCGGATGGCAGTGTGTGCTAGGGCGGTGTAGACGGATTGTTAACGCATGGTCCGCATTACAGCTGTGCCTGTCACCTCGTAAATGCTCAAGTTAGTATCATTATTAGGTACCAGGCAACTTTCTTGCTTTAGGCTGGAGGGAATCGAGGTCCATGGTGTTCTGCCCTGGCGCTTAGAATTTAACGGGGATTCTGCTAATTTTTTAGATACAGACCTTCATTTCATCAACACTGATAATTTTTGTTGAGTGAGGCATGTTCTCAAATTAGAATCTTTTCCAGTATTTAACCATACTGTGTGTGTGTATGTATATGTGTGAATATATGTGTGTGTGTGTGTGTGTGTGTGTGTGTGTGTGTGTGTATGATACTGTTCAAGGGAAAAGGAGAACCACATGATTTTCATAACACTGAGAGGAATCTCTTAAATTTATCTGGTCTTGCCACACGTAGATCTCTTGCTGCTCTGAAAAATTCACCTATGAATCACGTTTGCGGAAAACACCTATGTCCTTGATTCTTTTCTCCACACCCAGCATCTTTCAGGCTCAAATTTTTCACACCTACTGTTGTAAATTCCAGGGCAGAACCCGGAAATGGGCACCTCCGGTTGGTGTCTATTGCTTTTGCAAGCACACTACTGGGATAGAGCAAACGACAATGAACACAGGGCTGAATAGATGTTTTACAGTCGATTTTCAACAAGTCATTTCATCACAAAAAGTGCCTGACATTCGGCACCAGAGGTTTTGCTACACATTTTGGAAATGGAAGAAAAAGGAATCCTAGAGAATAACATCTGAAGTGTTTATAATCTCGTTTTGAATCCTAAAAACTGTCAAATACTGGTTTGGTGACTGCTTTGTAAGCCCTGATGGTTGCCTGTGGGTCCCTAAAGTAACTTGTTAGTAAGCCTGATGTCGGAATGCCAAAATTGGATGAAGAAAATTGATGGACACTCACACTATTTGTATTGGAGAAAGTATGATTAAACTCCCAAAGTCCAGCTAGGGCAGCCCTGGGAAAATTAGAAGAATTTACCACAAAGGGTGTTGTGTCATTCTTTAGCATATGCTGGGCTGAAAAAAAAGTGGATATACAGTCAACTGTTTATTTATTTTTCTAACGTTTATTTATTTTTGAGACAGAGAGAGACAGAGCATGAGCAGGGAAGGGGCAGAGAGAGAGGGAGGCACAGAATCGGAAGCAGGCTCCAGGCTCTGAGCCATCAGCCCAGAGCCCGACGCGGGGCTCGAACTCACAGACCTCGAGATCGTGACCCGGGCTGAAGTCTGACGCTTAACCGACTGAGCCACCCAGGCGCCCCTACAGTCAACTGTTTAAAGTGAGATGAGAAATAAGTAAGTAAGTAAGTAAATAAATAAATATAAATAAAATGAGATGAGCAACATCTCTCAGTTGGTAGTTTCTAACCTGTAGTCCCATATTAATAAGCCCAAGTGCACCATGCTGGTGCTTCCTGATCAGACATTACCTCTGATTATAAAAATGTGGAAAGGTGCTATAAAACACACCCCTTCTTTTTCTTTCATTTTTGAAAAGTTTGTTTGTTTATTTTGAGAGTGAGAGAGGGCATGAGCAGGGGCAGAGAGAGAGGGAGAGAGAGAATCCCAAGCAGGCTCCACGCTGTCAGTGCAGAGCCCAAGGTGGGGCTCGATCTTACAAACCTCGAGATCATGACCTGAGTCGAAATCAAGAGTCAGAGGCTTGGCCAACTGAGCCACCCAGGCACCCTGCTAGGGCTTAATTTTCTAATGAGAAGCTAGATAAAGTCTCAGACGCATTCAGATACTTGGGGCACAATAATCATTTTCCCACAGAGTCCCAGCGTAACATGTTGCTGTACCTTGTGAGTGATCCTGTGATACTTCAGTGGCAAATGGATTCCTTCAAAACCCATTTTGGATGCAACAGCAGAAAGTTGTTTCTCCCACTTGCCAAAGAGAAACTGCCATCCAGTCCGGTTTCTGAGTTAATCGGTCCACTTACAGAAGTAACTTACTTGCTTTCAGGAGCCATACTTTATTGAGAAAACTAGAAAACATGCTATTCCCTTGTTTTGATGTTTTTTTTTTTTTTACCATAATGCTATTGACATTCCTTAATTCAGTTTTAAAAAAATTTTAATGTTTATTTATTTTTGAGAGAGAGAGAGAGAGAGAGAACATGAGCAGGGGATGGGTAGAGAGAGAGGGAGACACAGAATCTGAAGCAGGCTCCAGGCTCTGAGCTGTCAGAACAGAGCCTGATGCAGGGCTCGAACTCATGAACCGTGAGATCATGACCTGAGCTGAAGTTAGACGCTTAACCAACTGAGCCACCCAGGGGCTCCCCGCCTTGATTCATTTTATAAATATTTATTTATTTATTTATTTATTTATTTATTTATTTATTTAGAGAACACAAGTGGAGGAGGGGCAAAGAGAGAGAGAGGAAGAGAGAGAGAATTCCAAGCAGGCTCAGTGCTGTTAGCATCATGCTTGAACCCATGAACAGTGAGATCATGACCTGAGCTGAAATCAAGAGTCAGACGCTTAATTGACTGAGCCACCCGGGCACCCCAAAATTCCTTAATTTATATTTGCTGATTAAATGTCGCCTATTAGACTTTATGCTAAACATAGTATTTTCTTCATTAGTTTCAAGGTAAGCTGGTTATAACTTCTAAAGGGTAGAAAAACACTTGGAATTTTGATGTTTCAGAGTCTAGGAAGTTCTTAGGCTGAGCAGTGTTTTGCCCCTTTTCCACAATGATCTACAGAAGAGGTCGTGAAGAGGCAGAGTATTTGAATTATAAGAAAATGGTTAAGAGAGCGAAACCCTTTCATGGAAAGGGAAGCTGGAAGTTTCTGGAAGGGCAGGTTCCGTACTGACCTTGCTGAAATAGTGCAGTGTTCTTTTAGGGATGATGGTGGTGGTGATAGTAACCACAATCACAGATGTTAGACTCTCTGATGAAAGAGCAAATGTTGCTTTTTTGTCATTGTCTTTGAGATTCATTTTTTAAATTTTTTTTCTCATACCAAGTCCACCTTGATATGTCAGGTGGCCGGATCTCAGTTAAAGGGAGTGTATAGTGAGAAATAAAATTTAAAAAAAAAAAACGATAATAATTTTGAGAATTTCTATAAATAGATATAAATTTATGAAAATATATAAATTAACATCATCATTGAAATGTGTAGAAAATTATTTTAACCGGTACCAAGATTTTATTAATGTGAAACTGGGGCAGGGATAACAATACAAAGAAGTAAAAGGGAACTGAATTCGGGTAAGCTGTTCTTATAGGGACGGATTCAAGGCAAGTGTCTGATTTTTAAGTCACAAAACGGAGTGAATTGCATTTAGTCAAATATAGGCGATTCGTTGTCTAATGAAGGTAAGTTGAGGGACAAGGGAGGAGAAGGCAGGAAGGCGAAGGTGAGGGCTTGTGGGTAGGAAAGCCTCAAGGTAGGAAGATTGAGTTCTAGTCTCTCTGCCATCAAATAGTTCCATTGAGAAAGAACAAGAAAAGGAAAAAATAAACCCTGTCATTAATTATGCACTTAACTTCTATTTATGTCAGATCCTGTATCAAGAACTTCGATCACACACCAGCCATGTGATTTGTGACAAGTTAATTTCCTTCCCAAGCCTTAGTTTCCTTGAAGGCGGTAATAGGGTCGTATGAGAATTAAATGATTTAATACATATAAAATACTTACAAAAGTGTCTGCCACAAAGAAAGTTAAGTACAGTGTAAATATTAATGAAATTTTTATTTTTATGTCTGATTTTCTAACATGATTCACCTTGTCTTTTGGATTTGCTTCTTCATCAATAAAACATAGGACAAGGGAAGTTATGTTAGTTCATCTCTAAGATCATTTAAAACATTTGATGGTTTTCAGTGACAGAGAGTGAACAATACCGAGAGACTAAAATAGATTGGGTGGGAAACAGACAGAATAGATTCTGATATGTTTAGTACCCTGCTAACCACACTGCTTACTTGGGGGCTAGGCCCCGAAGAATTTTAACTTCCCCTTGAAATCTTGTAATTAGTTGATTTCTAGCTGTTCACAGATCTATATTATTTAAACAAGAGATTTTCTTGACCTTCAGTCAAAGAAGTGTGTAGATTCAGTTAAATAGAAGGTTCATGAACCTCTAGAAATCACTACGTGCAGTGTATGAGTTTTTGAGAAAAACCGTATATAACATTAAGTTTTTAAAAGTATCTGTGACTGCCTCCCAAAACCTAAAAAGATTTAAACTTTTTAAAAAAATTTTAAAGTTATTTTTTTTATTTTAGAGAGAGAGGGAGAGACAGAGCACACATGGGGGAGGGGCGGAGATAGACAGAGACACAGAACCTGAAGCTGGCTTTAGGCTCTGAGCTGTCGGCACAGAGCCCGACGCGCAGCGCGAACTCTTCAACCACCTTGATCATGACCTGAGCCCGAGTCAGACGCTTCACCGACGGAGCCACCCAGAAACCCCAAGATTTAAACTTTTTAAAAGGCTCCATCCTGTCCTCCTGCATTTCTTTCTAGCATTTACAACAGCATGACAATGTCTCCCTGCTGTGACTGTTGAAAGAAGCCTGGCCACACACCTCCTCCCCAGACCTCTTTGTCACCCATCTTCCAGTTCTGGTCCCTTGAAGTTCATGATCACCCAGGCGATCTGTTAGCCACTGCTTAGGAGTCAGTATGGAGATGTCCCTCTGAAATCTCTCTCCCCTCCCCCCCCCCCGGAGGAAATAAACACCTGGGGCACTGCTTGAAGATCTGTGCATTGACAGAGTTTCCCTTTGTCATGTACTGAATGGTCCTGGAAACTGGGGCTGCCAGAGGGTCCCCCAGAGTGGGGATGGAGTGCTGTCTCCATCCACGCTCAGGTGATGCCAGCATATTATGCACAATTATCTATACACCTCACTTGAGTTTTTCCTTCCTTCATCAACACCTCACACGGAAATCCCCCCGTGGCCATGTTTGGGCTGAGAGAGGAGCCACGCAGGTCTTTGTCCCTCGTCTCACTTTACCTTTAAGTCCTGTTGAGCCGAATCTCCTACGTAAAACTTCAACCCGGTGATAGAGAGCTGCTAAGACGCTCAGCTTTATTACTCAGGGCCTCAGGCATCTCCCAGTGCTTGAGGGGCAGAGCAGGTGGAACCGTAACTTAATGGCTCAGAATCCGATACTGGGTCTCTACTGGGGTGCAAGCCAGAGCTGTTAGAAGAAAACACCTCCGCCGCCGATGAAAGAGCGTTGCTGCACAATCCTGAAATTCCGCAACGTGACCCAGTAGAGACTCTGACTAGCATTTCCATCTGCAATAACTTGAAGCACTTTTGGATCTACTGGGACCTAAGGGCCCAGTGGCAGGTCCACTTGGAGGGCAGACCAGACCTACTGCAGAGCAATATGTTGATCTGGTCCTCATTCCAAACTGATGGCCCTTGAGGTTTTTCGAATAAGTCAGAGTAGCACACGGCCAATCCAAAAAGGCCTTTGCCTTGGAAGATATATCGCAATATACCCGCAGAACATTGAGGCTCTAGATATTTTACCAAAGTAATAGGGCCTTACATTTTGTGGTGTCCATTTCTCGTCTCTGGCACGAACACGTCTAGACAAGGTATCTAGGGCATTGGCTGCTTTTTGCTCACTGGATCAGATCAGGAGGATATCACCAACGTAGAGGGCCAACATAAATGTATTGTAGGATATGGAGGCCACCAAGATCCCTGTGAACTAGATTATTAGATAGGGCTAGAGAGTGAATACCGTTTTGCTGATCTCGCCAGGTGAAAGCAAACTGCTTCTGATGCCCTTTATTTAAAGGTGTATCATAAAAGCTACTCAAGTAACAGGCCTCTGGGAAACGTGGTTCAAAACTTCAGCCAAGTCGAAACAGCACAACCCAGCAAAACGCAGACAAATGTACAGTTGGTTATAGTCTAACGTGACGTGCACACCCATACTGAGATTTGTGCAAAGCATAATGGCAGTACAGAAGAATTTAAGACTCCAGGGGAACCAGAAGCTAGCTAATGGGTGATTTATGATCTGAATTTTGGAAGGAGGAGAGGGAATGGGTGTGGGACGATGTGTCAGGCGGCATTCCAGCTGGACTCATTTGGCAGCCGAGACTGGTTTGCCACCCGTGGAGCACGGGATTCAACGCTCACGGAGTAGTTACAGGAAATGAGACTAGATGTGACTTCTTCCTTCACGGTGTATCAAACAACTTTTAGCCTAGAAATTGTGCGTGCATTTCATAAAGATAATTTAAGCTTATAAATAAATTAGACTGATACATATTAACCTGCATTCATCGAAACAGGAGACAAACATTGAGAATTTAATTGAACTTACGTATCGCATCCATATTGTCTGTTGACCACATTTATTGGAAGCACTTGACTGGAGACACTGTGATAGTTAAAGTAACAGTTGTTCTTTTCCTCAAACCATGATATAACATTATTTAATGGTCGAATACTATTGTACTATTTATTTGCATAAATTTATTAACCATTTCCCTTTGTTTCCTGATTAGATGCTGTTATATATTGTCAATATATATTTTGGGGGGTAGGATATAAAAACTAGATGTGGGTGGTGATCACTTATTAACCTGTGAAGCCAGCACTTTTGTTCCTGTCTGTATGAATCACAGAGTTTGGCTTTATCTTGAATCACAATAGAACTTAATAATACAGGATTATGATGGTTGATTTTATGCGTTTACATGGCTAGACAACGTAACCAGTTTTCGGTCGAATGCCCCGGTCAAATATGGAAGTATTTTTTAGGTGGCATTAACATTTAAATCAAAAGATTTAAAATAAAATATTACCATTCATAACCGGTGGGCCTCGTTCAATCAGTTTGAAGGTGTTAAAAGAAAAAGATTAAAGTTCCCAAGGAAAAGGGAATTCTGCCTTTGGACTTAAGACTCTAACATCAGCACTTCTGTGAGTCTCCAGAATATTAGTCTGCCATGTAGGTTTCATGTTTGCCCAGCCCCTACGATTGTGTGAGTAAATTCTTTAAAAATATATCTCTACATGTACACATCCTGTTTCTTTGGAGAACATTGACAAATTCAACGATAAACCAAACAGTGGTTTAAAACATCCAATTTAAAAATGTATCTGTGCACAGAGGAGTTGCTGCTTAATTTAAAAAAGAACTTGTCAACTTGAATAAATATTTGATAATTTATAATCAAGGCTGGATTACAAATAATCTTCAGAACAACATTGGCATGAATAATTATGTTTAAACATGATTTTCAAACTCTATTTTTACTAGTAATTTTCAATCTATTTACTAAAGAATCAAGTGGGCCTAAAGTGGGTTGATTTTCTCCTATTTTACTTAGTTGGTGAGGTAATAATAAGTATTAATATAGCAAACAGTCAAATTCAAAAGAAGAAAATGTTTTCAAGTTGGATAAGCAGCCTATGAATGACAAATAAGTTGATATGGGGTGCACTTATTGGAAAAATAAGGTTGCACAAATTCATGGTTGTCACAGGTTAAACTGTGTCTTGTAAAAATTTATATGTTGAAGCCCTAATGGAGATTACCTCAGAATATAAACTTATTTGGAGATTATTCCCCCATAAAGTTGGGGTGGGGGGTACTTGGAGACAGACAGGCATCCAGGGAGAACTCCATGCTGAGATGGAGGCAGGGGTCAGGATGATGCTTCTGTAAGCCCAGGAGTACCAGGGATGGTCAACAAACTGCCAGAAGCCAGGAGAAAATCATGGAACAGACTCTTCCTCCTCACAGCCCTCAGAAGAAAGCAACACCGGAAACAACTCGATCTTGGAATCCTAGCTTCCGGAAATAGGAGGCAACGCATTGTGGTTGTTTAAGCCACTCAGTTCGTGGCACTTTGTTACAGCAGGGCCAACCTCAACTGTTATTTGTGAGCTAGTATTTCCTGTTCATTATTTTCAAGTTAATATTTAGTGATTAGAAATAAATAATTATAATAGGATAAGAGCTAAGTGTTTTGGGACATTTATTATTTTCCAAACATGGTTTCAAAGGCTTTAAGTGTACTGCCTCATAGATCATTCTAGTAGCCCCGTTTTACAAAAGAAACACAGGAGCGCAGGAACGTAAGTTGCTTCAGTGTAAGTGGTAGATCGAGGCACAAACTCAGAGAGTTTGGCTCTGACGTTTTCGATTCTGACCTCAATGCCATGTTATCTATCGGTGACACGACTGGTAAACATTTCCCTGCCTCCCAAAAAGTGTTTTCCAAACTCAGTGACTGGTTGCATTTGGGATGCTGAATTCACAACAGATACCTACGTGATATCAGGCCGTCCGCCTGAAATGTTGAGGTCCCAACGGTGCTAAATGCCCTCATCCACTTTCACATAGCACGCATTATGGGAAACTATCTACTATGTTTGAGATTTATTTTAAGAGAACAGACACCAGTCCTTTATCTGGGTCTTTATTTCTGTGAATTTAAGTCAGCTTCTTAAAGAAAAACCTACCTGATTACTTAGGTGTATGTAAAAAATATACAATAATCTTATTTCCATGAATGGTATTAGCGTCATATTTTGTGAATGTTGTGCACTTTAGTGGCATGGATTCCAGTGACTGCAAAAGACGTGTATGTACACACACACACACACACACACACACACACACACACACAGAGGCTTGCTGTCTATCCAATACTACACACAGTTATGTCTGTCAAGGTCAGAGTATGCAATGTCTTTCATTGATTTCATGATCTCTGGAGAGCTTGTTGTAAATACTTCGGTCAAGAGGCTGGTAGATGTAGGGGCGCCTGGGGGGCTCAGTCGGTTAAGAGTCTGGCTCTCGATTCGGGCTCAGGTCAAGATCTCACAGTTCATGAGATCGAGCCCCATGTCGGGCTCTGCGCTGAAAGCAGATTCTTTGTCTCCCTCTCTCTCTGCCCCTCCCGTGAGCTCTCTCTCTCTCTCTATCTTTCTCAAAAATAAAGAAAGAAACATTTTTTTTTAAAGATGCTGGTAGATGTAAATGATCGGCATCATTAAAGGGGTTTCCATGGAGGGATAATTTTTGGTCTCTCCTTCTATCCTGCGGTTGGATACGTTGACCGAGATGCCTTCTCCAAGCCCATGTCTCCCCTCACGTTGGGCAGGGAGTTCCATGCTTCGCAGGCCCTGGATTTCCTGGGACGCGCTCCTACTGGTTCCTGAAATCTGGATGCCTTATCTCCTTTCCGCACCGTGTGGTACAATTTCCAACGGCTCAATAGTAAGACACTTCCAGCCACCCATCTTATTTTTCTACCATGCCTGTTCTTTAGCACCTAGAAGCATATGTTCACAGTTCTAAAGAACAAAAAACCTAAAGAGGTTGGAATGTTACATATTGACCACTGAGAAGTTACACACAGAAGGGCACCACACGGCTCCTTTGTATAAGGAATACTAACTGTACATCACAGAACGGAAGACACTAGAAATTACAACGGGTTAAACTTTAAATGTTAATTAATAATAGATTTCAGTACTCTTTTTTGCTATATCTGTTTCATCCTTTAAACCCTTGTATACATATTGCTTTGAAGTGTGTAGTTTAATGTTGTGTCGAGGGTTCCTATCACCTGTTTCTGTCCCTTTCTTTTTTCTTCTTCATTAGATCTCAGGGAAGGAAGCTGAGCAATGTTTTTAATGAAATTTGCAGCTACTGTCATATCAGTTAAAATGCTTTGGGCTGTAGGGGACTCGAAGCTGCTTAAGCAGTAAGAACATGATGCTTACCTCACATATCTGGACGTTTACAACACCGCTTATCTTACTGGCTCGAGAGGACAGAACCCCACGTCCTTCCCACTTCCCACTCTGCTGTCCTCAGGGTGGTCCTCGGGCTGGTTGCCTAGGTGGATGCGATCTCAGGGATCACATCTGTAGAATCAGGAAGAACGCTGACTTCTGCGGGTCTCTTTTTTTTCACGAACAAACCTTCCCCAGCACCCCCGCCCGGCAGACCAAGCTGTGCATCTCCTTGGCCAGAAGCATCGCAAGCCCATCCGTAAAAAAGTCACTGGCAAAGCAGGGGGATCCTCATAATTACTTAAACCTGAATTTACCCCAAAGCCACGTGATGCGGGGGTGGGGGGAATAGATGTCTGAGAAATCAGGGATCGCTCTGTCCCACCGGAAAGACGGGAGAGGCATTTTGGATCGCCTATGTTGGTCTCACCCTTCTAGGCTCTGCTATATAAGGACTTGCTACCTACATGGGGGAGAGGGGGGTAGTTCAGGAAGTTGGGGCGGGGATTAGACTCCCCTCATCCATCCTCAGTCTCAGCCTCTTTGCTTTTCAGCAGGCCTCTTGCCTCATATTTCCATAGAGACAGTTGAGGTCTCCCGGGTTCCCTCCAGCCGATACAAACACCTGCCATCATCTGTGGTCTGGGTGTTTCTCCTCCCAGGGCAGATGAACAACGTCATCAGCCCACGGCTGACCTTTTCTCCCTTGTCTCCTACTCAAGCATCATGTGTTGTTTTGCCCAGCTCTTCAGCTGCACCTGCTTCCTCTCTGATGGCTACTTCCCATCCATGCGCTGCAAAGCACGCTCAGACCCCTTTTATCCCGAAGCAGCTCAGCCCACAGAGATAAACAGGCTGGACACAACTCACCCAGTTCTTGCTTTTGCGAAGCCAGTAAATAAAAACACATTCTCTTCATGCATTTTCAGCCAGTTCCGACCACAATTTGGTCCGATCTCAACCAAGACATGGAAGTCTGACAGATGAAGGGAATAAGTTTGGGTCGCGGGCACCCGGGGGGGCTCAGTCGGTTGAGCGTCCGACTTCCGCTCGGGTCATGATCTCCCGGTTCGTGAGTTCGGGCCCCGTGTGGGATTTTGTTCTGACAGCTCAGAGCCTGGAGCCTGCTTCCGATTCTGTGTCTCCCTCTCTCTGTCCCTCCTCCATTTGCACCCCCTCTCCTTCTCTCAAAAAAAAAAAAAATTAATTAATTAAATAAAAACGTTTTGCCTGCTGTGGAGCTGGCTTGGAGAAAGATGGCTCCTGGGGTGGAAGGAGAAACGGTAGGTTATTTTCATGCTCCCACTTGGTGACAGAATACATATTTTCTCTCTTCTAAATTTTTTTAATGTTTATTCATTTTTGAGAGACAGAGTGTGAGCAGGGAAGGGGCAGAGAGAGAGAAAAAGACACAGAATCCGAAGCAGGCTCCAGGCTCTGAGCTGTTAGCACAGAGCCAGACGCGGGGCCCGAACCCACAAACTGTGAGATCATGACCTGAGCTGAAGTCGGATGCTTAACTGGCTGAGCCACCCAGGCGCCCCACATTTTCTCTCTTCTACAAAAACCTCAGGAGAGGGGAACGAGTACTCCCCCTTCACTCGTCTTCTGTTCGCAGCCAAGCTTCTTGAGCGCGATTAATCTTAATTGACTATCTTTCACAACTTCTGAACATCCCAGTTGCTGTCCATTTAGCTCATTCGGCTTCTGACCACCATCCCTCAAGTGAAGCAATCCCTAACCCTCTACCGGTGATGTCCAATCGCTACACCCAGGGAATGATTTTTCAGCCCCTTGGTGTAATTGGCTGCTTGGAAGGATTTGACATCGTTGACTGCTCTTTTCGCCTCTTCATTTATGCCCCTGGCTTGGCCTCCGCTCCTAGCCTTCATCTCCCAGGTGTAGCTCTGGGTCTCCATGTTTACTTCCAACTAAATTAATTCAGTTCCTAGTGGAACCTCAAGCTTAATAGGTTCAATCCGCGCACCTCCCTCTGCGTGTTCTTATCTAAAACAGAGGCTCCGAGACTCTCCCATTCGTCAGAACCAGAACTGGAGGCAGCTTATCACATCACTCCTGCTCAAGAATGACTCTCCGTAATCATTCCACAACCATCTGCTGGCAAGCATGCCTTTAACATGCCTCTCAGGGGTGTGTGTGTGTGTGTGTGTGTGTGTGTGTTTGTGTGCGTGTGTGTGTGTGTATGTGTGTGTGTGTTTTCCATTCTCACTACTACTGTCTTTGCCCAGGCTTTCCTCCATCTGTTGCCTGAATCTACGCCCCAGCCTCCCTCTAACCCACTCTCTGCAAAGTGGCCAGGATGAGCTTTCAAAAAGTTAAACCCTTTTGGAAATGGATAGTGGAGAAGCTTGTGCAACGCTGTGGATGTAGTTAATGCTGCTGCATTTTACAATCAAACATAGTTAAGTGGAAAATTGTATGTTCTTATTTTTTGCTACAATAAAAAAACGCTTTACCAAAAAAAATATCAGAAAGTATTGAACAGCTACAAATGTTAAAGGCAAGTCACGTTAATGTGATATTAAGGTCTCCTGACCTAACTTATAAAGAGCAAACACACGAAATTTCTCTCTTTCTGAGAGAAAAGTATGTCCACTCCCTTCCATGGCCCTTGGAGGCTCTGTGTGGCTTGTTCTGGGACCAAATTTCCCTCCGCCCGGCCCCCCTCCCCATTCCTCACTCAACCAAGCAGCCTCCCATCTTCCTTTCATGACCCACATTGTCTCCTGTTGCCCAGGCTGTTGGCTCCACCTGAGACATCCTTCCCAGGGAGCTGCCCCCTCTTCCCTCTAGCACCTGCCCCTGGTTGTCCATGGACAAGCCTTCCCTGGTCACCCTGCCCAAGGAGCCTCCCGGGTTACTCCATTCCGTCAACCTTCCATTCTCCTCCTGGCGGAAATCCCTACTTGCGATCATGGCAATCATTACTTGTTTGGTGATCAATTGGCTGTCTCTCTTGCTGGAAATTAAGTTCTATGAGGAGTCTTTACTCTCTTGCTCAAGATTGTATCCAAAGTGCCTGTAGATATCCAGTAAACAGCCAGAGAATGAGCGAATAAATAAATATGTGGATAAGATGAATGAATGAATGAATGAATGAATGCAAGTGAATGAATGGGATCTCTATTGTAGGTACCTTCTTTCTCTCTGTGTACAACCACCTTGTTTGTTTGTTTGTTTGTTTGTTTGTTTGTTTTTAAGTGCAAATTTGATCATACTTCCCCTCTTAAAATCTTCCAAAAGCCTTTCCTTATCTGCACAGGAATGAGAAACTCAGCAATGTCCAGGAGCCAGTTCGGGAAGCCGAATGAGTGGAAGAGGCCAAGGAGTGGTGAGGACCGTGGCAAACCAGATCGCCAGGAAAGCACAGTCTTGGATGCTGTGTGGAGCCCGGGACCAGCCTTGCCTCATTATCTGGATTTCTCTAAATGGGTTGAGACCTTGATTTTATGTGTGTGTGAACTCCTTCAGAAATATTGGAAAATATTTTTTCGAACATTTTGGGGCTGATCCTGTAGGGATGAAATCAAATGTTTCCGCAGGCTGAATTCAGTTGCAGGCTGCCAGTCTCCAACCTCGGGGGTTTGGGATAAAGTCTAAACTTTCTGCCCATGTCTTTGTTTTGCGGCCTTTTCCACTCTGCAGCTGTCCATAATCCCCCTCTGTCCTTGTAATCCTTCACAGCCTGCAAAATGCACATGGCATCCTTCGAGAAACCTTCCTAAATCTCTTCAGGGTGGTCTTTGCTTCTAAGGGATTGCAGCGTTCATGCTACCTCTCTACCCCTTGAATGTCATCGACCGACTCTATGTCAGGGATTGAGCTCTCTTGGGGCACGCAGCTTAGAGGAGAGAAAAGAGCCTGGAGTTTAGTCACTCAAACTCAGCCACTTGGGTGAGTTGATTTCCTCCTGAGGCTCAGTGTCCTCCTGCTTTCTTTGGTGATAAAGACTCAAAGAATGGATATGCGGAGCCTGGCCCACACTAAGCACCCAGTAGATAAAATATATTATTAACTGCCTGATGCCTGATGTAATTTCCAACATGTAGTAGGCATTACTAAGCATTTGTTGAATGGCTGAGACATGACACTTGGAGTCTCCTTTCTATCTTGCCCCACTCTCTCGTCTGCGTGATTGGTTGCCTCGCTGGCAAACCAGCTATGGGAGCTGAGCTCTGCCGGCTCTCCTGGCCTGTCGTTACCTGCACCCAGGGCCCCCCCCTGAAAACACATTTCACACAATGCCCGTTACTGTTCACCCTTGTCTAGACTTCAGCAGGATTCAGAGCCTCGGGGAGGCTATCACTCATCGTCATAACAGCTGTTCATAAATTGTGAGGAACAGAATCCTGGTACTGGGCATTATCCAGTGCCCGGGGCTAACTTTGTTCCCCTAAATTCATACGTGGAAGTCCCATTCCCAAGCACCTCAGGATGTGACTGTATTTGGAGACAGGGCATTTAAAGAGATAATTAAGGTACAGATGAAGTCATTAGTGTTAGCCCTAATCTAATATGGTGTCCTTATAAGAGGAAGAAATTAGAACACAAATACACAAAGAGGGGAGACTATGTGAAGACACAGGGAAAAAGTGGCCATCGAGAGGCCAGAGAGAGAGAGAGAGAGAGACCCCTCAGAAGAAACCAACCATGCTGACACTTTGGTCTCAGGCTTCTAACCTCCAAAATTGTGAGCAAACTTTCTGATGGTTAAGGTGCCCAGTCTATGTACTCTCTTAGGGTGGCCATGGTGTACTCATACAACAAATTCATCCTGCCCTTTCAGGTTGTACAAAGAAAAGTGTCTCAAGCCCCAGAAGATCTAGATCGAGCCTATTAACTATGGGGGAAAATAAAGAAACAAAACAAAACCAAAACCTCCTTTTTACATTCACTGCTTGTGATTAAGTTATCCGGGGGGCAATTTGTCAAACGATGAGGTGGCTCATAGTTCTTAGTTTGTCAGTTACTAACATTTAGTGAGTTTGCCTGTACCAGAAACACACCTGGCATTTTTCCTACCCAGTCATTCACTCTTCCATCATCCATTATCCATCCAATCACCCAGCCGTCCATCCAGATCCATGCCACTCCCTTCTCACTTCTTGGCATAATGCCATCCAACATCTTAAACCACAAGGTCTTGCTTTCTGACCAAGACTTGAAGTTTTCTTGAGTTGCAGGTGTGACGTTCTTCAACTTTCTGTCTTAGCCCTATTATTCTCGTATCCGTTACATATAATTTCATTTTCCCAACAAGAAATGAAGATTCTTAGGTAAATTCAAGATAACTGTACCTCCTCCTTTGTCAGAAAACAGTCTTGTTTACGTGTAATTATTCACATCATCCCTTTCATTCTCCGAAGCATCCTGGTTTGGACAACAAATTGTATGTTACCTTGAATACAGACACATTCAAATCGTTCTCAATTGGAAATATCAATTCCCTAGTATCACACAATGCTGTATATCAGACGACCACAAGCTTCAGTGGTCTTTACCAACAATCAATCGTTGCCAAGGGTGTGTGGTGTTCACTGAATCCGGAGGTGAGGCGGCACGCCTGTGGCCATCACAGGGGGGCTGAATGGGGACGAACTTGGTTGGGGTGACAGGGGAGACTCTTCTCTGTTCCACGCAGTGGTGTGGGTACGTCCTTTGGTGAAGACGGAGACATTAGGGAGGAAGTAAAAATAGGCACCTTTTCGAGCCTTTACTCGTGTTGTCTGCTGACGTCCCGTTCGCCAGATCCAATTCCACAGCCAAACCCGGAGTATGAGGGCACGGGAGACTGACAGGACAAAGGGTGTGGATATAGGGACAAAGGGAGACTTAGGCCATTAGTGTAACCGATCCACCACCCAATCTACTGACAACATTGCCTACGTTCACGGGCTCCTCTCTTCTTGCCCCAGAGCCTCAGAGGAAGGGGCCGCCCCTCACTCTACCTGAGGGCTGGTCTTGAATCCCGTCTTACTTCTTAGATCCCTTGTTTCTCCAGGAAAATGTACCGCTGGGGATGGCATTCTGAAGGATCCCCTCAACATACGGAGTCGAAAGAGTGGCAAAAAGGGCTCCCTGAGGCCACGGTCTCGGAGAAGTTACAGCGACAGCTAGAGGTGCAGAGACCGCGTCTTCGGGAGACGTTAGCAATCGCTTCAGTGTGGGGGACATTCCAGGCCCCCTGGTTCCTCCGGGCAGATGCCCCAGGTTGGCAGGGGTATGATTTGGCCCGGCCAGCAGGAGGCTCTGCAGGTCGCAGGTCGCGGGAAGCCCTGAGTAGGGGTTTACTAAGCTCCTTGTAACCCCAGTCACATCGTTCTCAAACTCCAGCATGAGCGTATCTCATGGGTGCAGAAATCTCCCTTTTGGAAGCTGGTCCTTTGGATCTAGTTGAGCTTCGTATCCCCTGTTGCATTATAACGCAAGTGTCCCCCTGTGGCCTGGGCCACTGGGAGACATCGCTACGCTGCACAGCACACGGGCACCGTTGATCCCATTCGCGTTTGGGAGACCCGTCTGCCATCCTCACGGACCAGGGCGTGAGCGCGTCAGGCCCAGCCAGCACCCACCTTACTTCTTCACTTCTCTTTTCTTCTGCCTCTTCCCTGGGGTCGGCCTGCTCTCTCGGCTTCAGCTCCTACAAGCCCTCCAACACGTAGCCGCGTTTTCCTTTGAGGAGCAGCCCGCAGTCTCCTGAAGGCGACACACCCTCCCTGACTCCAGCTCCCTTACAAACGGTGTGGGTTTTCACTTCCGTCCCTTCCTTTTCCCCCTCTTGGCCCCTTCCTGCTCCTCCTTCACTGCCCTGTGGAGTTCTCGGTCTTTCTGAGGCCATCAGTTCTCCCTCACTTTTATCAGATCCCTGAGTTGTGGTGCTTACTTCCACGGTCCGGGAGCTCTCGCTCTGTCCTCTGTCGACACCTGCAACGGGCAGGCCCCACTTTCTGGTCTGGCGAACTCTGACGCCCTGCTCTCTGGCCCCCCACGTTCCCCCTGTCATCGTCCCCTCTCGCTCTCTATCTTGTTCGCACAGCACTGGCCACACTGGCCTCCTTAGTCTTTCTCTAAAATACCAGACATTCGTCCTTGCTTTTCCACCATATGAAATTCCAGTGGGCCAATTCCTTCAAATCTTTGCACAAATATCAGTCTCTGAGTCTTATCATGACCTCCTTCTCTGACGTTCTAACCCCTCCACTTAGAGCCCTGGCCCCTCTCATCTTCCTCCATTTATTTCCATAGCTCTGGCCGCTTTCTAACATACCACGAAAGAACGGCTTTTTATGATTATTTGCATTGTTTGCCTCCCGCTATTGGAGTGTGAGTCCCACAAAGCAGGCAAATGCCTATGTTTTGTTCACTGATGTCTCCTAAGTGCTTAGAGATACTTTTTTTTTTTTTTTTTTTTTTTTTTTTAACGAATGAATAAACAACAGCTTTACGGGCTCCTTTAGGTCCAGAGTGACATCTTATTCATTGAGAGCCCAGCATCGTACTCTGGACTCAGTCAACAGTTTGTGGATGTATAAGAGAGAAACAAATTATCTTGCAATTTAGCAGAAATGTTAAAAATGTTAAACAAGAAGGGGAATACTCTCCACTACTTATGACCAAGAAGAAGACAATAGGTCAATCTTATTTTAAACAAATGGGGGGGGACGGTAAAGATGGACAAATCTTACTTTCTCCATTGTTTGTACCCTGGTTCTCAACTCTATTGCCTTATTTATTTATTTTTGAGAGAGAGAAAGATCAAGTGAACAAGCAGGGGAGGGGCAGAGGGAGAGAGAGAGAGAGAGAGGGAGTGAGAAACACAGAGTCTGAAGCAGGCTCCAGGCTCTGAGCTGTCAGCACAGAGCCCGACACGGGGTTCGAACTCACGAACGTGGAGATCACGATCTGAGCCCAAATCCGATGCTTAACTGACTGAGCCACCAAGGCACCCCTCAGCTGCTTTTAATCATCTATTTGGGCAGTGGACTCATCTAGATAAATCACTAAAGGAAACAGGAACACAAAGTTCTGTGCGTCATGAGAAATCGGAGCCTCACGATTGGATTAGTTCATTTTGCCAAAACGGCTCCTAAAATTAAATGTGTGTGCTAAGGGACATGCCTAAACTATCATAATGCCCTTGCAATCTTAATCGGTGGGTAACCCTCTTTCCACGATTCTGTAAGGCAGGATTACTGAAAACAAATAAACCCTGAACGAATAATACCCCAAATAGAGAGGCTGTAAAACTTTCCTCCAATAAATAGCCTCAGGAACGGCCCTTCCAAATTAGAATGTAAAGCTGGGCTCCTGAGCCCCCAGGGAGCTACCTGCCTGTCTGTGGATTGGAAAGTCAGCGGGAACTTAGAAAATCCGTCTCACAAATCTTCACTGCCTCAACATGGACTTCAGGTCGGCCTGCACTAAATGACCCTAATTTGTCTTCCTTTTGCAGAAAAACAATTATTATTCTGTCCGCAGTAACCACAATGAATTCCACTGTTTCCTTCCTTCGTAGGGTCGTGACCTCATATTTAACGATCTTATATGAAATTCACTTACTTATTACTTATCTACAAGCCTCCTTAGTTCAACTCAGTCATTTTTATGAGCTATTTGTAATAAAGAAGACTCCTAAGCACACTTAATTGTTCTGGTTTGAAATGTTTTGACGATGTGAGCTAAGCATGAAATAGACTCTCTATGGTTTAAAAATAACAATCATTAACTTCCTAGTAATTAAAGGTAATTTAGTTGGAGGAAGAAAATCCGATCTGAGCTTAACTCAAGAAATCGTTTCCGATTATCGTGAAGACAGGTGCTTGGGGAGCCTGGAGCCCCTCCCTGGGAGCAGACACACCCCTGAGCCACCCAGACATGGCCAGGCTGGGGTGGCTTTTTGGAGCTCCGTCCTGGGCCCAGGGAGAGCCCTGTTGGCAGAGTCCACACAAATCAGTGCCCCAAGGTACAGACTGTCGGTCGTAGGCTCCTCCCGGACCGGTGACATTTACTCACGCTGGGAATTTATAAGTGGAAAAGGAAGGTGGGAAACAGGCAAAGCAAAGACAAGTGGGAACTGGGAATAAAGTTTGTTGGTGAAGGAAAGTCTCGGAATTCAACACCGAGATGAGGAAGGGACTAGGTAGGCGCAGGCTGGGCGTGGATTTTATCGTTGGAGAAATGCTTAAAAAGGGGCTCCTTTGTGAACAGAATGTGCTCTCTTCAGAATGTGCAAGCACAAGCCAAAGCCTGACTTATGGCGCCCGCCTAGCCTGCCAGCCTAGCACACCGTGTTTATCCCGCGTGCTGGAGGAAGTATTAGGACGTGTGAACCTCTCCTTCCTACCTTTCAGGCCCGATTTGGCTTCATAAGAAGCCATTGGGCAGATTGGGTAGGACGTGCAAGTCAATCATTTGATGTCACAGAGTCAGAGGTTATTTTAATGAAATAGCCTCCCTGCCTTCCTTTGATAACGTGCCGGGTATGAGAAGGCGCCATTCACAGCTCATCTGTAGCCCTCGGCACGATTCTCCAGGCAGATAGGCCTGTCCTCGTGGTGTAGAGCTGAGGCTCGGGGGGATTAGACACTTCCCTGTTCTTCCCTCTTCATTTGCTCCTGGCCTCCCTTGGTTTGGTCTAAATATTTTAACAGACGCCAACATCGCGACCTTCCTTAGTCTCTCTCCCTGTTCTGAGGTTTTTTTTTTTTTTTTTTTTTTTAACATTTATTTATTTTTGAGACAGAGAGAGACAGAGCATGAACGGGGGAGGGGCAGAGAGAGAGGGAGACACAGAATCGGAAACAGGCTCCAGGCTCTGAGCCATCAGCCCAGAGCCTGTGTTCTGAGGTTTTAAAAATACACCGGCTTAGTGTTACAAGGCTGACCCACAATAGATTTTGCCATTGTAAAGGGTTATGTAGAAATTGGAAAAGTTCAGTCTTTCTTTGATTACTGAAGGCTTGCCCAAGAGACGGATGACCTGGACCATTCAACCCAAAACAGAAGACTCTCGGCCGATTTAATGAAGTTCTTCAGGTGTATATATACGTGTGATAAGAGACACACAGGGATGGATGTCTTTGGTGCCTTCAAAATAGGGCAATAACTTGGGGTGCCTGGGGGGCTCAGTGGGTTAAGCTTCCGACTTCAGTTCAGGTCACGATTGCCCGTTTTGTGAGTTCGAGCCCCGCGTCGGGCTCTGTGCTGACAGCTCAGAGCCTGGAACCTGCTTCGGATTCCGTGTCTCCCTCTCTCTCTGCCGCTCCTCCACTCGCACTCCATCTCTCTTTCTCAAAAATAAAATAAAAACATTAAAAAACGCAGGGCAGTAGCCTGTCCCATTTGTTCATTCGTCAAGCCCTAAACGCCTGAAAGTCGAGGAGCTGTGAAATCCCTTCCAGAGTTTGGAGGAAAGCTCTGTACTTGCGAGAGAAAGTCATTCAAAACATTTGAGTTTAATCTTGTCTGTTCAAGTTAGAATGGTTTAATGAATGCTTGCTATTTATTGTCTCCCTTTCTTCTCGCCACAAAATCTCATGAGGGCAAAGGGGCAAACCCGTGCACGTTCAGCCACAGGAAAACCTGTAGCACAAAACGTGAAATCCGCACAAATACTGTGCAAATAAGATAAGCCTCGTTACACAAAACTGCAGTGTATTTCATGGAAATGTCCTATCCTATCCTGTCCTTGCTGGTATCAGCAAGGGGGTGAGATGTTGATTGTGCAAAGATTAATACTAAGAAGGAGAGTAGGTCCTGATTTACACATTTCATTGTCCTGGCATAATAGCAGTATCTTGTTTCCCTCTTAGAAGCGTTCCAGCTTGGATCATAAATTCAATTGTCATCCCATCTATAAAATGCTCGGGTCTAGGTGTTTCAGTCAATTTGCTCTAATCATTTCAGCATTTTTTTCTCTAGTAAACATTATGAAACAATCATTCATCACTGCATTTTGGGAAAATATCTCTGGAGTCTCTACCTTCTCTTTGTCTTGGCCTGAATCAACCCCTTAATTTCTCAAAACCATTTTTTTTCCTTCTAAAATCTAGGCATCAAGAACCTATGTTCTTTCAGTTAAACTCTTTCAAAAAAAAAAAAAGTAGACCTTTTAACTTTATTGATGTGTCTAAAATACAGAGTCTTCGAGTTCAAGTTAATATTGTTAAAATTATTTTTCTGAGTCGTTCACGTTTAAACGTTCCCCACAGTTCTAAGAGCTGTCGTTTCTGATCCTGGAGGTTACGTTATAAACAACAACAGTATTCACCTGTGATTTTGAAAATAAAATCAGGGAACCTAACAAGGCCAAACTAACTGGAACGTTCTTGTAAAACATTCACAGAAGCGTGTCCTGAAGAAACGTACATATGTAACCAGACAGCCAGCCACGCTGGACTCTCTTCCTCTCCTGCTGTGGTTGTTCATTTTTCTCAGCGCCAAGTGTTTCTGTAAATTTCAGATCTTTTCTGAGCAATCTCAGAGACCTTATTTTCACACGACCATTTTGGCAGCGAAACCCTAAAACAAAACTCTTAAATTACATGTAATTCCTTTCCTGCACACGAATTTTTATAGGAAACTGTGTAATTCATGAGTGCGCATACTACCCAAGCGCGTGCGATAAAAGCCGTATGTGCACACGCGTATCCAGGCCTTGCTTCGTTAGCACATCTATTCACGTGCAGTCGTGAGAATTATGCACAAAGCCCTTTCAGATCCTCCTCACTTACATGCGCCGTAAATTAGGCGCTGTCTGCTTTACGGTTTCTCTGATTGACTCAGAGGCCACACAAATTAGATTTGTGGCAAATTGCACTTTAGCAAGAAACGGACTTTAAATATTTAAGTGAAGGAGGGACAACGTGTATCCCCCCCCATCCTCTGTGGCGAGACCGAAGCCCCCTCGCGTCCGTCTCCAACCAGACCGTATCGGTAACTGTGGGCCAGGGCAGGTGTTTGCCACCTAAAGGCTCCGTGATGCCGGGGTGGGCTCAAACCTTGTTCTTGTTCTCTGGTGTCTTTGAAAGAGAGAAGACGCTGCTGGCTGAGGGTCAGGAAGCTTTCTCAGAAATGGAGCGTCTCCCTTCCCACCGCAGGCCACACCGAGGCCGGGCCGTGTCCTGCAAGGTCCCACGATGGGGCCTCGCACGTGTTCCCAGGTATCATTTGCCTCCAGGACCACAGTGGCCCGTCTCTGCTGAAACGTGCTCTCTTCCTGTTTACTTAGCAGGGCAACATTTGAGCATCTCTATCAAAAACGTGTGTTTCTTTTACAACATCAGAAAAGTCCTCTCTGGAGACAGAAAGATGAGGGAGTTTGGGGGCCATCGGGAGAGGCTTTTACGACGTGGGAGAGGCCTCCGTGAGAAATTCGGGGCGGGAGGTCGTTTAGTGTGATGCACGACAACCACGTGCCGGATGCACAAAGCACTCATGACACTGGGGCCGCGTGGGCGCGGCCTGAAACGGCGTGTCTGCAGCTGGGTCACACGCTCTCCAACAGCGTTCTCATTTAGCAAGGTCTTGAGTTATCCCGCTTCCTGCCCCTTGCTTCTTGGATGCATTCCCGGGAGACCTTGGGGCAGTGAGATTCAGTTCCACCTGGATGTAAGCAAAGAGGACAGCAATTGGGCCAACAATATCCAACGACAGAGTTTGGATTTCTCTACAGTGGCTTGAGATACCGGGGCGCCTAGGTAGTTCAGTAGGTTCAGCGTCCAACTCTGGATTTTGGCTCGGGTCCTGATCTCACGGTTTGTCAGTTCAAATCCCACATCAGGCCCTATACTGACAGCGTAGAGCCTGTTTGGAATTCTCTCTCTTTCCCTCTCTCTCTGCCCTGCCCGCACTCGCTCTCTTTCTCAAAATAAATAAATAACCTTAATCTTCTTCTTCTTCTTTTTTTTTTTTCATATTTTAGATGCAGGAGCTCAGGGTTAGATGCCGTGGTTTCTGACAATGGTGAATTCCAGTTTGTATTCAGTCTTTAGGAGAGTGCTCGTAACTCTCTTACTCTAACATTACCAGCCCATTTTGCTGTCCAATGTGTTTTAACCGCTCTGTTAATTATATGTCAATTGGTACAATTCAGTTTAACCTACCGGAGCATACGACCGATTCGATTTCCCCCACCAGACATCTGATTATCCCTGAAAATGTGTTCTAAGAGATATAGTTGTTATCTGTACCTTCCCAGTCATTCTGAATACCGAAGGTTGTTTTGCTATAATTAGCCTATTTACACTGTAAAATTCAGTCACTTGCTTATTAATTGGAAAGTCTTCGAAATAGAAAAAAATAATACGAATCAACTCTAGTTGTTAGAATTAAAACAAAAGAACTAAATCTAAGGGACAACTGTGTTTGTAAAGGCATAGAGAGGTCCAGTGGGTACACTATCCAACAAAACGTTATGCAAATAACATTTGAGAACAGGCCCAAAGGAAAAAAGAAAAAAAAAAAACAGCTCCTTACATCTGGAAGCTGACTTGGTGCTCATGGCTGGGCCAAGTTATTCTCCCATTACACAAAAACAATCTCAGTTAAAGCTGGTTGACTCTGAGGCTATTGTAAGATGAGGCAAAAACAAAGCCATTTCATGATTTGACCTAAGCACGGACAAGAAGAAGGTGACTGTTAGGGATGGAAGCTTTGTGTCTCCCCAGGTTCATATGCTGAAATCCTAGCCCCCAGTGTGATGGTTCAAGGAGGTGGGTCACCGGGAGATGATCAGGTCATGAGGGTTAAGTCCTCACGAATGGGATTAGTGCCCTGATAAAGAGACCCCGGAGACTCAATCTCTTTCCATCGTGTGAGGACACAAGGAGAGGTCGGTAGCCTTACCAGATCCTGACCATCCCGGCACCGTGATATTGGGCCTCCCGGTCTCCAGAACTGAGAGAAATAAATTTCTGTTGTTTGTAAGCCACCGTCTGTGGTATTCTGTCACAGAAGCCTGAAGTGGCTGAGTCAGTCACTAGGCCACCCACAGAATAGCCCAGAACGCTCCCCCTCTTGCTAAACAAGTGACCGTTACTTCTTTAATGATAGAATCGCCCCAGCTTCGTGATATCACCCAGTCTACAGCAGCCCCCTTAGACCTGGCCCTGGATTTCCTAGCTCAACTCCAAATACTATAATAGCTTCATTGTAACCCTTTCTCACTGAGACTCACTACTCAATACTCACTACTGGTACTCACCCTTGGAGCAGGTAACAAACCCAACTCAACCATCTACAGATGTGCTCTGAGATCTTTGGCTCTCAAGTTAGAAATAAAACTTAATCGGAAGTGGGTACAATTCCCAAATTTCCCTTGAGTTTGCTCAAAGCTCTGTGCAATTTCGTCAGCTCTTTCTCCCCACTTTTTGGGGAGAAGCTTCTGGCAGCTTTCAAGAGCTTTCCTCTGCCTTTGGTTTTCAGAAGTGTTACTATGATAGGTCTCTGTGTAGGTTTCCTTGACTTTTTCCTGTTCGGAGTATCTCGACTTCTTGAATCTGTGATTGCGTATCTTTTGCCATATGTCAGAAGTTTTCAGCCATAATTTCTTTAAACACTCTTTTGGTCTTACCCTCTTTCTCCTTTCCTTCCGGGGTCCTGAGAATAAACGTGTTGGGTCTTTTGTTATTTTCCCACAAGCCCTAAGCTCGCTCCTTTTTATCCACTTATAGTTTTTCACTCTGTTTCCTCTCTGTTGTTTGGACTGGATGAATTCTATTGATCTGGCCTCAAGCTCATCCTCTGTCACCTCCAGTTTACCGTCGAACCCATCCAGCGATTTAAAAATTTTTTCTCATCGTTGCATTTTTCAGTTCTAACGTTTCCATTTGCTCCCTTTTCGTGACTTTTTTTTTTTTGATGAAATTTTCTGTGTTTTCATTTGTCCCCAGAGAGGGGGTAACAGACTTTGGAAGTTGTGTTATGACGGCCACTTTAAAATGCTTGTCGGATAGATCCAACCTGTGACTTATCTCAGTGTTTTTGTCAACAGATAGATTTTTGTTTTGTTTTGTTTTCAGTTCTAGGTGTGATTTTCTTGGCTTTTGTAGGATAGGTGAATTTTGACAGAATTCAAAATTCAAAATTCAAAATGACCTCAGACATTTTGCCTATTATGTTTAGAGATTCCAGTATTATTTAGATTTTTTTATTTTACTACATACTCTGTTCAGGTTGAGCATGCAGGTCCTGTGCTGCTTTGAGGGCATTGGTTCCAATGAGGGTTTGCTTTGTTGTATCTCTTTATTTTGAGAGAGCGGGAGAGCACAAGCTGGAGAGGGGCAGAGAGAGAGGGAGAGAGAGAATCTCAAGCAGGCTCTGCACTGTCAGCGTAGAGCCCAATGGAGGGCTCGAACTCGTGAGCTCGTGAGATCATGACCAGAGCTGAAGCCAAGAGCTGGACACTTAACTGACTGAGCCACATAGGCACCATAGGAGATTGCTTTTTATTGCATTAATGGTGTCACTTTGATCTGTTTGACGTATGCGATGCCACTTGAGCCTCCCATGCTTCCCCCCAAACCCCTGCTGGTGTTGTCCAATAGAGCAAAAAGTGTTTTCCTAGACCAGATGTAGGAAACCAGATATAGCGTGGCTGTCTGGTGGGGAGAGGAATCTCAGACCTGCGGGACCAAGAGATTTCCCTGGGGCACTGGCTGTGGAAAGACCCCTCCCTGTCTCTGGGGATAGAGGAAGTTTCCCAAGATGGGTAGAGTTATTGTTGTGGGGCTCCCTTACTGGTACACTTTGGCTCTCCTGGTGTCTCTGGGTGGGGGGGGGTGCAGTCTCAATTCAGTAGAGTCAAAAACTTCCTGGGCCAGGCTGCTTACTGTGGTGGAGTCCTTCTCCCGGTTCTGCCTGCCCACCTCAGTATTTCATGGCAGAGGAGGGAAACCTCACTTGCAGGAAAAGAGGGCTTCCCCTGGTTGCTTCTTATTGGTGAGGGTCTTTAGGGCCCCCATTGTAGTGCTGCTCAGACCATCTGATGTCAGGGCGACTCCTATTCAACTGGGGGAGGAGGGGACCTTCCTTTGCCAGGTCAGAGGCAAGCGAGTGTCAGGCTTGAGTTCCCTTCTCTGTTGGATGCATGGTTGTAAGACCTCCCGGTGGCCCGAGTCAGTTCATCTCCCCGCCACCTTTCAGGGTGCTCCTTCAGATGCCTCTTGAATGACTGCCAGGGTTTACAGTTGTGTGTGGTGTGCGGCAGGGAGAGATGGGTCTGTCCTGATTTGCCCAGCTGAATTTTGACAAAGGTATCACAGCAATTCGATAGACAAACGATACTTTTTTTAATGTTTAGTTATTTTCGACAGAGCGCAAGTGGGAGAGGGGCAGAGAGAGAGGGGGACGGAGGATCCCAGGCTGGCTCTTCACTGACAGCAGTGAGCCCGACATGGAGCTTGAACCCATGAACTGGGAGATCATGATGAAGATGGACCCTCAACCAACTGCATCACCCAGGCGCCCCAACAAAAGATACATTTTTCAATACACGTGGCTGAAGTGATTGGACATCCATAGCCAAAAACAAATATAAACAAACAAACAAAACAAGCAAACAAACAAACAAACCCTCAATCTTAACTTCACATCTTAAACTATAGGACCTTTAGTTAAAAACAAATAGAAAAATTTCCTGATCTAGGGCTAGGCAAAATGTTCTTAGACTTGACATTAAAAACATAATTCATAAAAAAATCAATAAATTTGTACATCATCAAAATTAAAAACATTGACTCTCCAAAGACTCTGTTAGGAGAATGAGAAAGAAAAAATGAGGAACACCCTGGGAGAAAATAGTTATGAACCATGCATCCAACAGAGGACTCATATCTAGAATATATAAGGAAATGCCACTATGTGACGGTTAAAGAAAAAGAACATAACAGTGGAAAACAGCTCAATTTGCAGATGTCCAAAAGATACAAGGAGGCATTTTGCCATAGAAGATATGCCAATGGCAAATAGGCACATGAAAGGCCACCCAACACTTTCGCTATCAGTGAAATGCAAGTTGAAACCACGATGAGTTAATGCTGCTTATGGAAATGGCTGTCATGAGAAAGAGGGACAACATTACATGCTCACAGGGCTGCGAGGAACCCGGATCATCCTTGCATTGCTGGTGGGAAGGGAGGACGGTGTAGCCACCCTGGAAAATGGCTCAGCAGAATTGTGTGAAACGGTCATACAACACAGTGATTGCACATCGGGCGTTCATCCCATGAACGCTACTCTGCAGGACAAAGGCACAGACTGCTGATACGTTCAATAACAGGGACCTGCAGGAAGTTACTCTGAAAAAGTGGAAAAAGTCCATCCCCAAAGGTTATATAATACGTGATTCCTTCTATATAACGTCTTGAAATGACTAAATTATAGAAGTGAAAATAGGTTGGTGTTGCCGAGAACTGGGCTGGCGGGGGGAGAAGGAGGGAGGGAGGTGTGACTATAAAAGTCAACAGAAGTGGTCCATTTGGTAAGGAAACCATTCTGTATCTGCACTGTATCAATGTCAATATTCTGATCGTGCTATTGGACTGTAGCTGGGTGAGATGTTACGACGGGGTAAAGGGTATATGGAATCTCTGTATTATTTTGTAGAACTGCGTATGCTACAAAGATCCCAAAATGAAATTTTAATTAAAAAACCAAGGCCACGTGATCACGTCCCTTACTGGTAAGAGACAGATTAGTTGTGACCTGCATCTTGACAACCAGGCAGAACCAGGGGCAGGGCAGTGCCAGTCACCTGACCTCGTGAAGCCTCTTCAACTGACTGGTAGGCGCCATAGGAAGGTTTTGGCATTGAATCAGGTATTAGACCTGGCGCGTAAAATCCCTTTGGCTCCAACATTCTAGAATCCTTCAGTGTTTCCTCTCCTCTTGTAGCATGCAGAACATGATATCAAATGCTTCCCACGTATTTCTACTTTTAAAAAGCATTGTATTTTTTACACCTCTAATCTATTATTAAAAGCAAAGATGGAAATGACATGTTATAAATGGTAGTTTCGTATTGTTGCAGACAAGGAAATGTACTCCTATCAAGCCAACCCACGTGAAATTCTGATCGTGATTTCCGTTTCCATTTCACAGGATTTAGAATATACAAATAAATTTTAAAAGGCTTATGGTTTCCTGACTCAGTCCTCTGCTTCGGGAAAGCTTCACTTTCTTTCCTAGATCTTTTTAGTTCATCCTTGCATCCTTTAGTTCATCACACAGGATACAATCCCAGCCCCCCTGCAACAATTAAATTAAACTCCAAGAAATTTCCAGATCTTTCTTTCCCTTTTAGGCACAATCTTCCTACTCACGGTTTTCCTCTCCTCGAACATCTCTCTCTTCCTTTATTCCTTTTTTCTCCTCCGTTCCCTTTTCCTTCTCTCCCTTGCCCTGTTTCTTCCCATTATGCAAAATTTGGCATGTTTCTCAGATTTCTAGGAAGTTTATTATTTCTTATAACTTGGAGTAACAATCTAAGACAGTAAAGGAAGCATGGATTTTTATAGCACATATGAACGATGTTGTAACAACATTATACCGTCGCCAGATGAAACTAACATAACTCTCCCTTCATGGCCTTATATAGGCCCGTTGCTCCAATAGGGAAAGTAATAAATCTAAATGATGTTTTTGATTGCTGCATTTTCAATTTGGGTGCCTGATTTATCAGACGGATATAATAATATGCATTTAGACAGACAGCTCCCAAGTGACTTAA
Source organism: Panthera tigris (assembly GCF_018350195.1). Lineage (NCBI taxonomy): Eukaryota > Metazoa > Chordata > Mammalia > Carnivora > Felidae > Panthera > Panthera tigris. The sequence continues at coordinate 231,739,246 of NC_056660.1, forward strand.
AATGTGCTGAGGAGTTTTTACGCATATGCTGTTCAAATTAAAGTCAGCAATAACTTCCACGTTCTATTTTTAACATCTGATCATATGTTTCTGTAATGGAGTCGAGACACTCCCCAGATGTGATGGGTTCAAATCTAGAATGGGAGGGACCCGAGGGAGGGGGGAGCTTGGAGAGAGCAGAGAAGCACACATGTTTGCACACTGACGTTCTTAACCTTCCGAGTCCCCGTCCCGCCGGGGTGGCCAGGATCAGCTGTGCGTGTCCAGGTGGCCGGTCCCCGGAACGGCCTGTTTTCCCTTGCAGTGTGGCACGGTGGACCAGGGCCTGTACATGAACCTGACCGAAAGGAATCTGCAGGATGCTCAGAAGTTCATCCTGATGCACGAGGTGGTCCAGCCTATGACCTCGGTGCCCTCTTTCATGGAGGACAACAGCCGCTTTTCCCACGTGGCCGTCGACGTGGTGCGGGGCAGGGACATGCTCATCCACATCATCTATCTGGCCACCGGTAGAAGCTGTCTCCTCATTGAGGAGTTTCCTACCATCTTCTAATTCCGTGGTTTGCCTTCAAATCATGCAATTTCAAGGTCAGGTCTTCTGTCATTTTTCCTCATGGGGCCAAATCGCCCACATTCCCTTACCTTTGTCGTCCTCCGTGCGTATTGTGGGAGGTCCTAGTTTCTCTCTTTCTCATACTTTCTTCACTGCAATTGGAAAGACAATACACCGTACCTTACTATGACTTCTTCACTTGTCCTAATATAAGTCGTGTCTTGACAAAACCTTTTAATTTCAGTGATTTCAGACAATTGAACATTTTGTTAGATGACATTTCTGAATTAAAAAAAAAGTTATTTGAAAGTGGGAGCAGACGGAGAGAGAGAACAAATCACAAACAGGCTTCATGCCCCGTGCAGAGCCCAAGGCGGGGCTCGATCCCACGATGCTGGGATCATGCCTTGAACCGAAATCGAGAGTCTGGTGCTCAACTGACTGAGCCACCCAGGTGCCCCACGTTAGATGACATTTTTACGTGAGGTGCAATCCTGTGTTTATCATAGCAATTTCCTAGTGGCTAAAAGATAATACAGCAGAATATTTTTGTGGTAGGATGGTATATGGAAGCGTTCTTGGAACCATGCCCTTGGGACAAGGGGCAAAGTATCTTATGAAAAATCTAGAGGAAAACACACATCAGGTACCACAAGTAGAATGTTGAGTTTCCAAAGCAGTGTCACGCTGCCGTGCAGTGAGTAAGGCAGGAATGTTCCGTCTCTCTGTTAATCGTACGTGCCGCTCAGGGCACCTCAGGGGTCTCCTGCAGTTCCGCATGTTCGTTCAGCGTCTCCCTGCATTCCGTCCCCATATTTTGGATTCCCTTGACCTGTGTTATACACACTCCCTCCCCACTTATAACAATTCTCCGTTCAGCGAATTTTTTCCTCACTCTTCAGGTTCAGTATAATCAGCACATCTCATCTTGTAATTATTCATTAGCTTGTTTAAGTTGTTCATTGACTCACTAAAATTTATTGAATTTTTACTAGTCTGTGCCTCAGGTGAGCACTGATGAGGAACATGGTGAACTTACTGGCGGCGTCCTGCCCTCTGGGAGCTTACATTCCAACGGGGGCCGCGGATGGTGAAGTAACCACTAACTCTTTCCACGACACTGGCCATTTGAAGGCTGTGTTTGCTTCCATTGTGTTTATAAGGACAGGGTTTTAGAAGCTTCGGGTTTTTTTAATGTTTTTTTTTTTTTTTTTTGAGAGTGAAAGCGGGGAGGGGCAGAGAGATGGGAGACAGAGCATCCCAAGCAGGCTCCACACTGTCAGTGCAGAGCCGATGCGGGGCTCAACCCAATGAACCATGAGATCATGACCTGAGCCGAAATCAAGGGTCGGAAGCTTAACCGACTGAGCCACCCATGTGCCCCTTAGAAGCTTCTGATGACTTTTAATGAAACTGGGTTTGCACGTTAATTCTGGAAGAGTCGGCTTGTTCCATCGTTATTCAGAACATGCCTACAAGGATGGGAGTACATACATGAAGATTTTCGTGCTACATAGTATGTTTTGAACAAAATCTGAATCTGCTCAAACAGAACACTTGACCTAAATTACAGACTCCTAAATGAAATGACCTTCCACATCAGTTGTTTTTCAAACAGCACAGCCATCTAGAGACCTGAATGCTGAGTCTGTTTGGACCAATGTTCCTCCTGCACACTGCAGCGAGGGGATGAGCTCAGGCCTCAGCAGCAGTGAGATGCGGGCTGTCTGATCATGTCTGGGGCTGCAGTGGACCCTGCCATACACTTGAAGTTTTTGCTGTTTTCTTTTGTTTGTTTGTTTGTTTGTTTTGTTTTGTTTTGTTTTTAACTCACAGCTATTTACAAATTGAAATTATGTAACATGCATAATCAAGATGTTGCTAATTCAACTCAGAGGTTTGTATTTTCCTTGAATATGCTCATACATACACAGAACTCTGCTGTTTCTATTTCTTGCTAGCAAGGTTGTTAAATTCAAGGGGAAGAGCCTTTGACAGTGAGAGAAGGCACCTTCCGGGAGGACAAAACCGTGGATACACAGGGTTCTAAGGTTAGATGCCTGCTCCAAACCACAGTCAGTGGCACAAGAGAGACACGTAAAAAGTTCTACCAGAAGCTGGATTCCCAGACAGCATGTGAGTTTGTTTAGACTAGCGTGACAATTCTTCATCACCTCCATAAATGAACTTCATCACCTCCATAAATTACCAGTTTTATGCCTCCACTAACTTCTGGATCTTTTTATTTGAACGACGGCAGCACGTTTAATGTATTTTGAAAGAAACGTCATCTCGTACAAGAATCTGTTGGAAACCTGGGGTCTGGACTCTAGAAAAAGAATCCAAGTTTGGAGATAAATTTCTTTCCCCACACTTTGGTTTCATTCAAACAGACATAAACTGGAGAAGAGGCGCCAATGGCCGTTTGAAAAGCTGGCTTGTTTTTATTTGTGGTTACCTAGCAATCGCAAACAGACTCTGGTGTAGACACAGGACATCTTGCTTTCTCCATGTGGCATTTCCCAGCTGCCTAACACTGAGCTGAGTCAAACAGCTTCCCTAGACACTTAGGGGGCCGTATGCTTCCTGCGCCCATGTCTCTCCACTGTTGGAAACCCAGCCAGGATAAGGCACATTATCTGGGCCGTCTCTGGGCAGATATTTTTGTGACTTCTTTGAAAGTCTTCTCAGGGCAGGAGGCCAAATAGTAGATGGTAACTCCTTTAGGATGTTGGCGAGTTGAGCTCTATAAATGACCAAGTCCTATCCAGACCGCTGCTCGGTTCCTCTCTACATGCATAAAATTAAAGTTGTGTTGACGGTCTGTGTATTTGGGGACTTGTTTTCTGGCCTCTTCGGCTCCTCTTTCACCTCTGTGGTTGTTCTTTTGCTCCTTCCGTCTCATCTGCCTGCCTGGTGTTTACATGTGGCCATTTCTCAGGGCTCTGCCTGTGGCCACAGACCGGCTCTCGTGAGTCTAGGGAGGGTGCCGGGTCAGGGAGGAGGCATCAAGTCTGGAATCCAGGAAAGCCATCTCAGCTTTGTCGGCCGATCAGAAAAGAGCGAGTAGAGAGACTCCAAGTTGCCTTTTGTTCCCACTCACCATCTATTGCCATCTTGTTCACATTAACATTTATTGGGGACATTAAGTGCAATTATGTGATTGCCCTGGGATAGGTGGTTTCAAGAACAGGGACAGGCTTTTTTTGTTTGAACTCATTACACTCAGTCCAAAAGGAAATGAGTTAAGGTAGACTTCGCCTTGGATGCAGAGTTGTAACAGATAATAATGCAGTATTGTTTTACATTGACACGTGAAGTTCTGCCATCTTAAAACGTAATATAATTAAGTCCCTCAAGTCCTTCATTCTGTGCTTTGGCTGCCGGGGACGCTTTGCTCTAATACTATTTACTTTGCGGTAAAGTTTAGCCTAAGACGTAGTTGCCTTGAATTCCAGACAGGGAGCTTATTAATTAATAAAGTGAGAAGGTCACAGTCATGCAGTAATTCTGAATACACATCCCTGCATTGTGTCGCATACTTTATACATTCAATAAATATTTGAAACAAAACTGTGTTGTGCTCAGAAGCTCCGGAGGTCCCTAAGGCAGGAACGTTTTGTGAGGATTGCCAGGAGCTGGGCTCCATTTTGTTCTTTTAAAGTAATATGGTGCAGAGGGCGAATTACACCATATGGGAGACAAAGCAAAACAAAGCCACGAAGTGGGGAGTGGGGGGTGGCATCCGTTCCCGGCTTAAATACAAACCCTCGGTGGGACTGTCTGTTGGCCAGTGGCCACACAGCCCTGGCTCTGAGGAGTTCTCAGAGATACAAACAGTCTTTGCTTACCATTTCACCAGTCTCCGCTTAGATTAAATAGGCTCGAGGACTTCCCAGATGCTGCAGAATTGGGGAAGTCTGTTGGAAGGGCTCGGGGAAATATATGCACTGACTGTTACGTGAAGACCAAATTAGGTCCTTTTCACTGTAATGTATGCCAACCTCTCCACCATGACGCTGGTTGGCTCATTACTAAATTTGGCCCGTTGAGAGTGTCAAACAAAGTCAGATGTGTTGAGAAAAATATAGTGACATTAACTGTTTTTCAGGGAGTTAAAGTTCTAGACAGCCACCTCTGTTTCCTAAACAACGTGCCAACAGCTGACACGACTTGGAATAGAAACGACTCAAGAGCTGTATAATCGGTCACCTAAAGCGTGTGCAGATAGATGTAGTATTGACAGGAGTCGTATCATAGTAAATGCCAAAATGATCGTTTTTGAAACCTGAGGTAATAAAAGGGCACCGACCTTCATAGTTTTCACAATGGGAATCCACCTGATTTTAATGACATCCTTGAGTTGGATGGGGCTGAGTTTTACCCGCAGAGATGCTAAGATACATGGAACATATACGCACACGTAAACGTGCAGTGGAGCTGAGAGTAGGATTCGTGTCCGCTCACCCTCACCCATGAATTTAGACTAAACGGTACTACTGGGCCCTGGGGCACCTGGGTGGCTCAGGTGGTTAAATGTCCGACTCTTGAGTTTGGCTCAGGTCATGATCTCACAGTTCGTGAGTTTGATCCCAGCATTGGCTCTGCGCTGGCTGCTTGGGATCCTCTGTCCCCATCTCTCTCTGCCCCTTGCCCGCTCACACTCTCTCTCCCTCTTTCAAAAATAAACAAACAAGCAAATAAATAAAGGCCACATAAGTTACCTCAATATTTTGTTTAGCTCTTTGCTCATACCTCGATGAATATTAAGACTAACTTAAATACAAATTAAAATCATATTGTAATAATAGATATATAAACAGATAAATAAACAAAAAAATAAATACGTAAATATAATACAGCTGTATTTCCTTACATTAAGACACAGGATCTTAAGTGATAAATGTTTTAATGCCATAGACCATTTTTGTCCTATCCTTTCACTTACATTGAATAATTTTTTAAAATATCACTCGGAACCTAGAAAGAATTACTTCTTCTTGTTAAGATCTACCTCCTTTGCAACTTTCAAAGATGCAAAGTAGTGTTATTACCTACTGTTTGAGGATGACTTCTTAAAATAAGTCGGTAACAGAGGAACAACCATATTTAGAAGGGATGTGGGATCGAGCCCGTGATGAGCATGGTCAGTAGTCCAAAAGCATGAAATAAAATATTTGGTGATCTATTTCCCACCAAGATGAAGTTAAAATAAATTTCACTTTTCCACTAAGTAGAATTTTTTTTCATAGTTACTAAGCGCTCAGCTTGAGAATAGTAGTGCTTTGAATTGGGGCTAGAGAAAGAAAAGTCTGGCAAAAGAAAAAAAACAGTTAAATTGCTGTCTAAACAGAAATATGAGTGTTTTTCCTCCTAACTGTTTGAGTATATTTTCGTGAATCAGTCTTCCCTCTGTTTTCTAATCTAAACCGTTTTTATTTATTTTTAATTTTTTTAAGTTTATTTATTCATTTTGAGAGAGACAGAGACATCGCTTGTGGGGGAAAGGCAGAGAGAGAGGGAGAGAGAGAATCTCAAGCAAGCTCCCAGCTGCCAGCGCAGAGCCCGTTGTGGGGCTTGAACTCATGAAACCATGAGATCAGGACCTGAGCTGAAACCAAGAGTCAGAAGCTTAACTAACTGAGCCACCCAGGTGCCCCTTTATCTATCTATCTATCTATCTATCTATCTATCCCAGGACAAATGTTGCTTTAATGAAAGAATAGTATACTTATTGGCACTATAATTATTTAACAAATTCTGAGTCTCTTTATTATATCCCCCCCCCCCCGACAGCAAGCCAAGTATCTATGAAACACAAATAGGAACACTTACATGTTTTATAATTACACATCGTCCTGTGTTCTCAGAAAGGTTTCCATAATACAGTTTTACAGGTTATTTTTTTTTAATTTCAGCCTTTTTAAAATCTGAGTGTAACTTAACACTTAAATAACATCAAGTACCAATTTTATTCCACACGCTTAAGAAAAGCTAATACAGATTTTAAAGAATAAATAAATATAGCGAAAAAGCCCAAATGATTGTCTCTGCAAATGTTAGCAGGCACCATGCAAGGAGGCTTATCAGCAGGCTGGGAACTGCCCTCCTGAGAAAGCGCTGGTGGTGAGTTCACACCTGGCGGGCATCCAGGAACTTGGCAGGTACATGATGCCCTGAACTGATATAAAAGTCTTTCTCGATGATGTACCTACACTCTCGCTATGCCTATGCTGTTTGTATAAGCAACATAGTTCATGCAGAACACCTGCCTTCTTTCTGGGAGACTACGATGTTGGCGCATGCTGGTAGAGGGGGGCCTATATGAGTGCCCCCCGCCCCCATCAAACCCTGGTCACTAAGTCTCCAAGGAGCTTCCCTGGTAGGCGACACTTTACACAGATCGTCACAACTCATGGCTGGAGGAATTAACCTTGCCCCGTGTGGCTCCCCTGGGGGAGAACTCTTGGAATCTTATGCCTGGTTTCCTCCAGATCTCTTCCCCCTGTGACGTTTCCCTTTGTATCCTTCACTGTAATAAATCTGAGTTACCAGTGCAAGTACCTGCCGAGTCTTGTGAATGCTTTTAGCAAATCACTGAACCTGGGAATGGCCTCGGAGACCCCAGACACAGACACCGGAATGGAAAACGCTTGTGTTTTTTCTTACAGTAGAAATACTAACACACGTCTGATCGATAATTTTGCAAATTCCCATGTTATTATTGTTTAAAAGACTGCTCACATATATTACATATCACATCAAGGGAAGTATTAACATATCACTGAGACAGAGTCTTAGGCCCTGTGGAAAACAGGCTAACTATTGAGGTCCTCAGTTACTGAGGAAGAAATTCCGTGGTCAAGGTAGGCAGTATAATTCGCATACAGTATAATGGTCTGTATTTAAAAACGACTCAAGGATAAAGCACTAGTTGATCATTGTGGCAAAAAAAGGCAATCATTTGTCGGCTGACGTTTTGAGAGTAACGTTAACGGTGGTAAGAGCCACGCATGCTTGGTCTCATGTACTCTTTTTAGCCGTTTCCAAGTTATGCAAGATTATAATCTCCAAGTTACGGAATCAGTTACGGAATCAGTTAATCTCCAAGTTACGGAATGCCTCCTCAGCAGTAGATGGAAGGCCCACCTTTCACTGCTCAGGGTCTAAGGGCTGCGTCTCTCACCTTGTGTGTTGGTGAGGCCTGTTATCGCAGTGAGTAAATGGGGCGAGGCTATTTGAACTCCAATTTGGAGGAGTGGAGGCCTGTGGAAATACACAGGGTCTCTTCTGCCACCGTTAATTTCAGCTTCAGCGTCTCCAACGCAGGAATGTGTGAAATGCCAAGTCCCTATCACCTTTTTCTCTACTTTTCTCTCTCTCACCTCTTCCAGACTCAGAAATGGCCGATGAGGGGTAATTTGGTGGGAAAAAAAAAACAAAACAGAAAAACCCAAAAACCTGCTTCTTATCTCCTGACTCACGTTAAGTCATTTTCTGTTATTTTCCTTGCAAAGTATCTGCGACTTCTAAGAAAGAAGATTAACTTCTTTGTTTGTTTGTTTGTCTGTTTTTACCAAACTATTTTACCTTTCAGTTCCCTCAGGTAACGTCTATTTGATTTTGGAAAAAGTCATCTCAACATTCCTTTTCAAGGTCACCATCGAGTGCCTCTGAAGACGGACCACTCACTGGCGAATGATGTAACAGACCTTAAAAGCGAGATACGTGAGTTTGCCTGACCATGCTATGTTTTCTCATCAGGTAATACTTCTTTTCACATTTGATTTCTTTTCAGATGTTGTGAATACCTTTATTCCCCCAGCCTGATTGATGAATAATCAATATAACTATATATATTTAAAGTGTACATATTAAGTATGGATCTCAGATGAACACTTTCTGAGAAAGGCGGTAGGATCAAAACAGGTCTACAAATAAGACACACGGGAATCTGAGTCTAGCCATGTCAGGTCCGTACCACTGTTTTCTTCCCTAGAAATCATTCACCTCTCCCAAAGTATTTTTGTGTCCAACACAGCGGGGGGCCCGAGGTCTGGACGGCAGACTGCATTGAAGTGTGCGTGCACCCTCTGTTCTGTTTCGTCTCTACGTCTAGGCATTTGACCAAATGGTGACTGACATATCCATGCACATATTGGTGGGTCAAGTCAGCTGCTCCCCAGTAAAAACTAGTGAGTGAAGGAAAAATAAAACTATTTGTGTGTCAAAAAAAACCCAAAAACCACACACACACACACACACACACACACACACACACACACACCAAAACCTCTTGCTACGTTTTTAGCTGGAATTTATGGGCTCAGAAATGTTCCATCCTATAATCAATTCAGCTAGTGTGGAGTGAAGATTTGCCCATGAAATGGCCCATGTAAACATGGACCTGACTGTGACTGTCATTACCGCCTGTAGGCTGGTAGCAGGTGCCTGAACGGCCAGTGTTGTCAGAGACATTGAATGAAAAAAATAATAGACTCAGTGCTTGGAATCCGAGAGAGTCTATTCTTACAGATTATCCCATGGATGTTGGAAGGAACGGGGAAAGAGCAGGGTCAGCAACTTCAAAAAGAGATCTAGCAATGACACTATTATTATTATTATTATTATATCTAGAGATTGAGTACATCTATAAAAGGTTAGCACCTTAACACATTCAATACCCGTTTCTTAGCCTTGATATTTTACAAATTGCAAAGGCTATACTTAGTCTGTACCTTTCCTCTTACTAGATCTTTATCTTGGGCAAGTTACAGAAGCTCCCTGAACCTCAGCTTTCTCATTTATAAAAAGGAGCTTAGCAATAATAGTATCTACATCTACTACCTAGAGGCACGGTGAGAATTTTATGAGTCAATACAAGCACTAGCATCCGTGGGATGACGTCAAACTAAAAGGCTTCTGCGTGGCAAAGGAAACCATCAAGAAAACGAGAAGTCACCCCTACTGAATGGGAGAAAATATCTGCAAATCATATATCTGATAAGGGATTCATATCCGCAGTATATAAAGAATTCAAACAACCCAACAGCCAACAACAAACCAACAGCAACAACAACAAATGAAAAATGAGCAGAGGGTCTGAATAGATATTTTTCCGAAGAAGACCTGGCCAACAGGTACGTGAAAAGATGCCCCACATCATTAATCATCAGAGAAACACAAATCAGGTGGGGCGCCTGGGTGGCTCAGTCCGTTAAGTGGCTGACTTCGGCCCCAGGTCATGATCTCGCCATTCCTGAGTTGGAGCCCCGTGTCCGACTCTGTGCTGACAGCTCGGAGCCTAGAGCCTGCTTCGGATTCTGGGTCTCTCCCTCTCTCTCTCTGTCTCTGCCCCTCCCTTGCTGCTTGGACTCTGTCTCTTTCTCTGTCTCTCAAAAGTAAATAAACATTAAAAAAATTTAAAAAAAACAAATCAAGACCACAGTATCACCTTACATGTCTTAAACTGGCTATTATCAAAAAGACAGGAAATAATGAGTGTGGTGAGGATGTGGCGAAAAGGGGGAAAAAGTGTTTATAACAGTGTCTGATAGAGAGTAAACACACACAGAGACACGCGCATGCACACACACACACACACACACAAACCGCTACAAAATTGTTAGCTACAAAATCAGCAGTCGCTGATTTTAAAAGCTTAAATGGAAGCATACATTTCGATGTTGTACTGAAGAATTTTCCAGTTCCCAAACAACATACTCGAGGTGTTTGACAGTTATCACCAGCAGCGATGGCTCACTGACTGAAAGGCCAAGATGGCAACCCGTCTTCATTTCTTCTGGCACGATCATTGTTGTCCACTCTGGTGACTATCATATGCCATACGCTTTAAACAAAGAATAACGACTACGTTAAATATGAGCTTCCTTCTAGAAGATGGTACGCATCAAAAATCAGTGAAAAAAGAAAAAGAAAAATCCTATCACTTTTTAAAGCAGTTTCGTCGAAGTATAATTGAAACAAAATAAAATTCATCCATTTAAAGTGTATAATTCAATTTTTTTTTTCGTATACCCACGAAGTTAGCAAACATCACCGTGTTCAATTTTAGAGTATCAGTGACCTCAAAAAGTCATCCCACAGGCTTTAGCAGCTGTCTGTATTTCTTCCCAGCTCCTCCTCCCTTGTTTTAAGCAACTGCTAATCTATTTTATGTCCCTGTGGGTTTGCCCCTGTGGACATGTCTCAGAAACGAAATCAAACAAGTCCTTTGGCAGGTGTACGATTTGCAAATATTTTCTTCCATTTGTGGGTCGCCTTTTGACTTTCTCGGTGGTGCCCTTGAAAAGCAAATATTTTAATAGCAATGGCTATTGCTCGGCAGAAAGCTCGGAAGCGGCAGAAAGCTCGGAAGCGGCAGAAAGCTCGGAAGCGGCAGAAAGCTCGGAAGCGGCAGAAAGCTCGGAAGCGGCAGAAAGCTCGGAAGCGGCAGAAAGCTCGGAAGCGGCAGAAAGCTCGGAAGCGGCAGAAAGCTCGGAAGCAATTATGCTGTAAAAGCAAACTCCGTCTCGGATTTTTTTTTTTTTTTTTTTTTTTTTTTTTGTAGCGGAAACAGATAGTAATGTAGGTCTTCGGCGAAAGCGAAGCAGTTCAAATGGAACCTTTGGATAATGGAGAAACTGGCACATAGTTTTGTTTTGGTTGCTTGTGCTTCAGTGCGATAGCTAAAGAATCCACTGCCTAAACCAAAGTCGTGAAAATGGATACCTGCCTCCTTCTAAGAGTTTTACGGTTTTCGCTCATACATTTAGGTGGATGATCCATGTTGAGTTAATTGTTGACTATGACGCTGTGGTGATGCAACATCACTCTTTGCACGCGGGTGTCCAGGAGTTCCAGCACCATTTGTTGAAAAGATTATTCTTTCCTTCTTGAATCGTCTTGGCATCTTTATTGAAAATCAAATGACTGTGAATGTGAACATTTATTTCTTTTTTTTAATGTTTATTTATTTTTGAGAGAGAGAGAGAGAGAGAGAGAGAGAGAGTCGGGGAGGGGCAGAGACAGAGGGAGACACCGAATCCGAAGCAGGCTCCAGATTCTGAGCTGTCAGGACAGAGTCCGATGCGGGGCTCCAACTCACAAACCGTGAGATCATGACCTGAGACGACCTCTGACGTTCAACCGACTGAGCCACCCAGGTGCCCCTGAGCATTTATTTTTTAGACTCTCAACTCTACCCATTGATCTTTATGTATATTCTTATGTCATTACCACTGTCTTGATGGCTATAGCTGTATAGTAAGTTTCTACACTGGAAAGCATGAATTCTCCCACTTGGTTTTCTTTCTCAAGATTGGTTATTCAAGATCCTTTGCACTTTCATATGAATTTTAAGATCTGTCGGTTTCTGCAGAAAGGCCAGCAGGAATTTTGGTAAGGAGTGCTTTGAATCTGTAGGCCAGTTTGGGTGGTCCTGCCGTCCTCGCATTACGTTTTCTGATCCATGACCATGAGATGTATTTTCACTGAAGTCTTCTTTGTTTTCTGTAAACAGTATTTTTTAGTTTGGAGAGGATAAGTTTTGCACCTGTTAATTTTGTTTCTAAGAATTGTATTCTATCTGATGCAATTATAATTGGAATTTTTTTCTCAGTTTCCTTTTCAGATTATTCTTTGCAAGTCGTATAGAAATACAATTTTCAGCTTGCATCTTGCAACCATGCGGCACTCTTTTGTTAAAGTTTTAATTTTTTAGGAATGTCCAGGGCACCTGGGTGGCTCGGTCAGTTAAACATCCAACTCTTGATTTCAGTTTAGGTCATGATCTTATGGGTCGTGGGATCAAGTCCCGTGTTGGGCTCTGTACTGACAGCATGGAACCTGCTTGAGATTCTCAATCTCTCTCTCTCTCTCTCTCTCTCTCTCTCTCTCTGTCTTTATCTCTCTCTCTCAATAAATAAGTAAGCATTTAATTTTTTTTTAGTAAACTCCTTAGAATTCTCCATATACAAGATCCTGTATATGGAAATAAAATGAGATCGTTTTTCTTTTTCCTTTTAATTTTCTTGCCTAATTGCCCTGTGAGACCTCCAATGGAGTGCTGAATAGAAGTAATGAACGTGAACATCCTTGTGTTGTTCCTGATCGAGGGGGGAGAAACATCGGTTCTTTCACCATTCAGACTGATATTGATCTGTTATTTTCATAGATACTCTGTCACATTGAGAAGGTTTCCTTCTAGTTTGAGTTTGTTGAGCGTTATTATCATGAAAGGCTATGAATTATATAGAGTAACTTTTTGTATAAATCGATATGATCATGTTTCCTTTATCTTTATGTCTACCGACATAACGTACTACATTAATTAATTTTTACATGTTACACCTGCCTTGCTTTCCTCGGGTAAAGTACACTTGGTCATGGTGTATAATCTTTTTTGCATGTTCCTGTATTTGGTTTGCTAGCATTTTGTTGAGGATTTTGGTGTCTATATTCATAAGAGATATTTGTAGTTTTCTTCAGATGTCTTTGTCTGGTTTTCGTATGAGCCATCTCTTCTTTTTAAATAAACCTTCACCAAGGAAAATTTGACTTGAGGATTCCCTCAAATAATAAAAGAAAGAGATCTGACAGACCTGGGAATAAGAGAGTGATGTACAACTATTAATACCTGCTGTTCCGATTTGGAACCTATTAGCATAAGTGGACTTTGTCCAAATCATCATGGGTCACTTAGTACATTTCCAGCATCCTTTCCACCAGTGTGCCTGCAGTGACTTGGGAAAACAGCTTTACAGTGATGCAGTGCAGTGATTAACAGTGGCCAACTCTAAAAATAAATTCCTGGGATGTGCAAAACAATATGTTTTTCACTTGAATATATATCACTGTAAGAAATCATATCTTTTTCTGTTTTCTTCTTCCCTCTCTCCCTGTCTCCATTCTCTTTCCTTCTTCCTTCATTGCCTTGTCCTGCCCTCTCTTCCTTCCTTCTTTCCTTTCTACCTTCCTTCCTTCCTACCTTCCTTTCTTCTTCCTTCCTTCCTTCCTTCCTTCCTTCCTTCCTTCCTTCCTTTCTTCCTCCTTCCTTCCTTCCTTCCTTCCTACCTTCCTTCCTTCTTCCTTCCTTCCTTCTTTCCTTCCTTCCCTCCTTTCTAGTAAAAGATATAATTTCCAGTCTTCAAGAACAATTCCAATTAATTAACTAAATAAATAATGGAAGTAAGTCTTTCTTTCCTTCTTCCTTTCTTTCTTTCTTTCTTTCTTTCTTTCTTTCTTCTTGATTAGTTCAAAAAATAGCTGCAGAATAATCCTACAGTGACCACTTTTTATGTTAAATCATAGCATTTTACCCATATTTTGGAAACATAACAATGAACCAAAATATATATTATACAATTTATATCCTGTCGTTTTTAAATGGAATTTTCCTTACTAAAGGACATTCCTGAGGATCATATTAGATAACCCCAAAATTGTCATAAACATTAATACTAGATTATTGTAATGCTTCATGTATAGAAATGATGTTTCTGGGAGTAGCTGAGCAATGAGAGGCGTTTTTTTGTGTGTGATTCAGATATACCTTTAGATTTAGTAATACCTCTTCAGAGAAGCTGAGAGCATGAACTTTGCTAATGAGATGTTTATGAGCAATCAATGCAGCCTTTACTTAACTAGCTACCTGGAGACAAGAGTACATGAAATTATAATTATGAAGGAACTGATCCTTGGAGACCGAATAAAAGTCAATACAAAGAAACAAGTATTTTTCGATTTCCTATGTTGGCCAACGCTAATTAGTGCTGAATAATTGCTGGATGGGGGAGGTGGATAGAAAGCAGCTAGCTGCTAACCCGCCTACTATCCATTGTTATCATTTATTTTAACTAGTCCAAACGTGAAAAAAATAATATTTAGGTGGAAAACCTAATGTATATGTTTAAATATGTATTTAATGTATTGAACATGTAAGGGACACTTTTGAGATTAAAACAATATTCAGGTTATAGTTCTAATTACCTGATTTTCCTCCAAATCCTGAGCCAGAGAAGAATATAATAAATAATCTAGTGAAGAAATGGGCAGAAGACGTGATTAGACAATTTTCCAAAGAAGACATCCAGATGGCCAACAGACACATGAAAAAATGCCCAGCGTCACTCCTCATCAGGGAAACACACATCAAAACCACAATGAGATACCACCTCTCACTTGTCAGAGTGGCTAAAACTAACAACTCAGGAAACAACAGATTTGGTGAGGATGTGGAGAAAGGGGGACACTTTTACACTGTTGGTGGGAATGCAAACTGGTGCAGCCACTCTAGAGAACAGTGTGGGGACTCTTCAAAATATTAAAAATAGAACTCATTACAACCCAGCAATTACACTACTAGGTATTTATCCAAAGGATACAAAAATGCTGATTCAAAGGAGCATATGCACCCAAATGTTTATAGCAGCATTATCAACAATAGCCAAATTGTGGGAAAAGCCCAAATGTCCATCCACTGATGAATGGATAAAGAAGATGTGGTATATACATACAATGGAATACTACACAGCGGCCAAAAAGAATGAAATCTTGCCATTTGCAACAGCATGGATGGAACTAGAGTGTATTACGCTAAGCAAAATAAGTCAGTTAGAGAAAGACAAATATTATATGATTTCACTCACATGTGGAATTTATTTATTTATTTTTATTTTTTAACATGTTTATTTATTATTGAGAGACAGAGAGACACAGAGCATGATCCGGGGAGGGGCCGAGAGATGGAGAGACACAGAATCTGAAACAGGCTCCAGGCTCTGAGCTGTCAGCACAGAGCCCGACGCGGGGCTCGAACTCACACACCCCAAGATCATGACCCGAGCCGAAGTCGGATCCTTAACCGACCGAGCCACCGAGGTGCCCCTCACATGTGGAATTTAAAAAATAAAACAGATGAACACAGGGAAAGGGAAGGAAAAATAAAATAAGATAAATACAGAAAGGGACGCAAACCATAAGAGACACTTAAATACAGAGAAGAAACTGAGGGTTGCCAGAGGGGAGGTGGGCAGGAGATGGGCCAGATGGGTGACGGGTATTAAGGAAGGCACCTGTTGAGCACTGGGTGTCACATGTAAGTGACAAATCACTGGGTTCTGCTCCTGAAACCAATACCACACTATACGTTAACTAATCTGAATTTACATTAAAAAAATAATAAAGTACTTAATAGGATATCACTCAAAAGGAAAAGAATATAATAAAACCAATGAAATACACAACGCTTTCAGAATTAAAATTGATTTGAGAGAGGAAAAGAAAATTTGGGCAACAAAGAAGATTTATTTCTTAAACTAGTAAATATGTTTTCAAACATTGCCTATAATTAGTAAGACGCACTTAAAGTAATATTGACTGGAGTCCAGTAGAAGTTGGTATAAATTATCACAAATTAGCCTAAATGCTTTTATGGACAACATTTTTTCATGTAATTTTGCCAACGTGAGAACTTTTACTAGTTAATTACCTGAATGCCTCAATATCTTTCTGGAATTTTGGAGAAAAACTCTGACCCTGAGTATTCTAATTATTCTCTAAGCTTAATTGCTGGGATTTAAAGCTTCATTTTGAGACTCACTGATACGAACATTTAATTAATTTTTAAAGTCTGACCTTGACTATACCAAAAGAACTCTGGCTCAACGTTAGAAATAGTGTCACCCCCCGTGGCCTTGACTTGTCCTTGGTAAATTGGGTCTTTAAAGGCAATCTTCACAATGAACTGCTGCTCTTTGAGTTAAAGTATACATTTTTTCTTCCAGTTGCATGGAATTGTATGGATTGTACATACAATTCATATTTGTGGGCAACATTGATGTATTTCTGCGTGGACTGGATAAGAGCCAGTTGTCTTGGTGTTTCCTGAATTGCTGTCCTGTGGTGATCCGCCTGGCAGTTTGTCTTCAGGAATCTCTAACTTTTGAAGGTGGGTCCTTAACCCGCACCTCCGGGTTCCTCAGATTCCTTCCGGGCCTTGGGCACCGAGCATTCTGGGAGCAAGAAGACGTAGGCTCAGTGCCGGCTCATCTCACCCTGGCTCTGGACTCTCTCCTAGTTTTAGTGACAGAGCCTTTGACATCTCTCCCGAGCGGTGATCCAGTCTTTTCTCCAGTGTCTGGGTTTTGTCCTGTGTCCTCTGACACATGGCCCTCCCAGGAATCAGGGGACTGCTCGTGGACCCTGAGGCTGGCCCTGCCCCATCTCCGGACAAGAACCTGTTGTCCCTCGCCCCCGGCCCATGTTTCCTGCTGTCTGACTGGGACCCTCACCATGGCCTTCAATGTATAACTGGTTTTAGGCTTTGACTGTCTCTCAAATAGTCAAGTCTTAGTTATGGAAAAACAGTGTATTTTGTTAGGACTCATAATTTGCCTTCTTCGTGATTGAGAACTGGGCTGGGATGCCACGTAGATCACAAACTAAACCCATGGAAGATTCGGAGAGCCACACTGGAAAGTCAGCGTGGAAGCCAGAAGGCTGAAGGGCCTGGAATCTGCCCGTCAGTGTGGGGCCTATGATCTCAGAAGTGTCACGGGGAGAGCCCATTTCCCTACACGGGGACATTTGAGAATACATGTCACACCTGCCCGTTGGATCCAGCTAAGGCTTTCCTGCCCCTCGGATATTTGGTTCCTTATCTCAGCTCTCCCCACAATTTCTGTTAAGGGGTCTCCGGTCTTACATTCTTAGAGCCTTATCTATGTTCAGGTGGGATGTATTTCTCTCAGGGTCAAACACAAACTCAGTCCCTTTATTCATTTCTGCATTTAAAAAATAAATTGCAGGGCTCCTGGGTGGCTCAGTCAGTTAAGCGTCCGACTTCGACTCAGGTCATGGTCTCACGGACTGTGGGTTCGAGCCCCGCGTTGGGCTCTGTTCTGACAGCTCAGAGCCTGGAGCCTACTTTGGATTCTGTGTCTCCCTCTCTCTCTGTCCCTCACCCATTCATGTTCTGTCTCTCTCTCTCTCTTTCTCAGAAATAAATAAACATTAAAGAAAATGTAGAAAGTTAATTACAGGAAGTATCACATGAGTATGAAAGTTGTTGTTGAGGGTTCCATGGTGGAATCTTTCTGACATCTCACTGGCTTCCTCTTTCTCTCAGTCACTCTTTTTTCACTCCCCCTGTTCCTTTCACCAGGAGGGTACCAAACTACTCCTCCGGCTCACGCAGAGTCTCTTCTCTCGTCTGACCCCCTGATCCAACCAACATTCGCACCCTGGTTGGAAGGGTCCCAAGTCACATACAGTTCAAGGTGTCCTGTGAAAAGGGTAGTGCTCTTCTAAAGAGCTCTTCTGTGAATCGGTTTGTCTGCTCCCTCGGATCCCTCTGTCCCTCTGTTTGTCATCAACACAAACTCTTATCTGAATGTATTTACTTCTAAACGTAGCTTCCTATTTCGTGACCGTGTGTATGTGTCTCTGAGTGTGTGCATGTTCACAGGACGTGATCCAAGTGATATGGGTCTCGGCTACATTAAACTGTAATTTGGCAAGGATCACGACTTTCATCTTATATGTATCTTTCCACTTTTAAGAAAGTTATCTGTATTAAATATTGGATACATAATAAATATTGAGTAAATAGATGTGTTGGCCAAGGGCAACAACGGTAAAATGAAAACTCCACATTACCCACTAACCAGCTTCAATTCTAGGCCCTCCCCCTGGACCTTTCACATGTGCCTTGAACCCCCTTGCACTTGTCCCAGATAACCAGTCTCCTGTGATGTTTGTTATTCCCAAGCTGTCTTTTATCATTTTGCCAAATAAATCTGTAACTCAAGCAACTCTCAGTTCCACGTGGTGTGGCCTAGAGGCAGATGGAAAGGCGTGGTATTATGGTTTTGTTCTGTGACTTGGCGTTCCCATTACTTCTGCGAGATTTATCATGTGTGCGCAGATAATTAAGGTTTCTTCGTCGTCACCACTACAGAGCATACCTCTGTATTCCTGAATTCCACGTTCTCACGCCGAGTGGCATTTAGGTTGTTTACATTTGTGTGTGTGATTAAAAATGGCGTTGCTATGACCATGGCTGTCTACATCTCCTGGGGCAGAGGTTTCTCCAGCTCAGGGCTTCCCCATCATGGCCACCATAGAAATGGGCATTACTGGTGTGAGTCAGTGGGAAGCAAATAAATCCACCTGTGATGGTCTCAAGGATAGAAACCTTCTCCAAGAGTGGATGAGATCAATGTCTTGGTGTACTTGACTTCTACTTCTGGACGAGGGGTTGAGAACCTGCGCTCTTAGCATGGAGATGCTCGTTCGTCGGGTACGTGACTCTTCAGCTCTGCTACGGTATTCAAAATGATTGTCCAAAGTCTCTTTGCAAATCTCAGGACTTCCATTACACTTGACCCAACTAGTTACATCATGAAAACACACACAAGATGGGATGTTTCTGTGACTTTGAAGAGGCCGGAAGGGACAGATATGATTCCCTAGCTCCAACCCAACGCACCACCCTTCTAGGTAATGCTGAGCCCCACATGTCCATGAGACAAGGCCCCAGTCTTCCATATTTTGGCCACGGCTTCATCCATCCCTCATGTTTCCGTAGTTCCTTTCTCTGCCTGGCAAATGCCTCTTTGTCCTTCGAGGTCCAGTTTAAAAGTGTAGGCTCTCCCTTCTCCATCCTCCCCCTGAAGACTGGTTATGCGTTTGCAGGCCCTGGAAGTGCTGTCTTCACTCCATTTTCCTAATGGTGCACGGAGTCCTGTGTGACCCTTCCCTCCTTCCTGCCAGGCTCAGGGCCAGCATAAGGGCGGGAGGAGGGTAGGACACTGAAGCAGCCAGAACCCCTTAGAAAGCCAGAGTCTGTTCGTACTTAGACTAGAAGAGCATGGAAACTAAAATTCCAGACTTACAAGTGAGTGCAATCATTCACCATAGCTCACATGTCCAGGTGAAAAGAAAGCCCTCCAGGTGACTCACTCCCTCCAGCCAGAGGAAATGGCAGATGCTGTGCCCAGATCCAAATATCTTAGAAGTTTCTAAGTGTGATATTTTAGTAGCAAAAGCAGCTAAACCAGAGCATGACCCAAAGTATGTGCTCAACAGATACTCACTAAATGAATGAACAAACTAATCAGTATTTGTGTCTAAGGGCCAATGGTTGGCAGTCCTGAGATAGGAGGTAATGGAAGGACGGTACCTCCTGAACAGCCTACCTGCAAACATGAGCAACCTGTGTGCCACCCCCCCCCCATTGTCACAAAGCAGCCGTGCCCTTGACATGTGAGGAAACCAGAAGGGCTCTAGCCCTGGTCAGAGGCTGTTCCAGAGCTGCTCAGCGACGTTGCAGAGACTCCAGATGCCGGGGTGGGGGGTGGGGGGTGGGGAGAGAACATAGACATACAGGGGGTTCATTTGTGCAGGGACAGATGGGGAATGACGGAAGAGTGACGACAGGTAAGCAGACCTGGCCAGGTCTGTGTGACGTTCCCATCACAGGCACATTACATAGTTTGGCTTCTGCAGAGAGAATCCTGCTCACATACACGAAGCTGTCGGATGTCCCTTAACATTTCCACGTGGTCACATGTCTTGGATGTCATCCTATTCTCTGAACACGGCCAAGCTCTTTACACACCTGTTACTTGCATGGTTAATAAACAAGCATGGACAGAAGACATATTATTGACTAGGTTAGGTTCAGAATACACTAGAAACATAAAACATGCTTCCTAACTTTAAGGCATTTGAAATTATGGTGTTGGGGGTGGATATATGTGACCATAAGAAGTCACTGCAGAATGGTGTAATTGTGTGTTAGGTGTAACTGTGTAGGTGACGGTTAGTGCACTAAGGAGTTCAGACGAGGAGAGAATTGTTATGAGCTGGAGGGATGGGAAAGAGTATGAAGTGCGGGGGAAAATGTAAACTTCAGTTCCAGAAAAAGCTGAGATCGTCTCCTTCCTCCACCTATTATAAGTTATGTGACATTAGTAAGTTCCTAGATATTTATAAGTGTCAGTGGCAGTAGAGTCAAATAGTAATCACAATAACTCTTCTGCAACATTTTAAATGAAAATAAAAGAGGAGATGCATACACAGTGCCTGTTACCTACAAGTTTAGGTTCAAACACCTTCCGTCACTGACCCACTGGCTTTTTCTGGATTTGTAAGTCTTGGCTGCATTTGCATTGCTGCTGTGCTTTCCTGGCTCTCCTCATCTGAGCATCCTACTGGAGTCTGGGTTCTCCTGGATGTAGATACTGGGACAGGACATAAGAGGTTTTAGGGGGAGTAACACCTGTGGGAAATAAAAGAAGGAAGCAGGATTGGGCAGGAGAGTCTTCAGATCATGGCACAGACCTGTCAGAAGGCTCTCCTAGCACAGTGGATCTTCGAGCAAATTTTTCTCTTGTAGAAATTGAGTAGAAATGGCTGGGACCTTGACCTCCTGCCTTGCCCAGCTGTTGGATGTGGACGTCTCTGAGAAGAACATGCCCGTGGCTAACCACTACCTTCCTCAGGCTGTGGACTTCCCTGAGAACATGTTGACCTCATTGGAAAGGCAAGTCAGTCCCTGAAAGAGTAAATAGCTCAAGGCTGTCACTTGACCATAGTCTGTGAGGCTGGGAGAAGATTAGGAGTCCTGTCTGATATACTTCCATGCCTGCTCCTCGAATTTCAGAACAGGTAGAATCTCTCCAAAAGTACTGTATGGGACTTTCAATCTTCCAAAGTATATGGCTTATTACTTGGGACCAAATGAGATGTTGAAGAAAATGGGATTAATTATCTACTCATTAATTTTACATCACCCATAATTCTCTTAATATTGTCCCATGATGTAGACATCAGTAGTTCTCATCTATGGCTCCACATTACCCTCACCTTGACAGGTTTTAGAAAACACCAATGCCCTTGTTCTACCTGGACAAATTAAATCATGCCTGTGCAGATGAAAGCAAGACCCAGCCATTTATAATATTTAATAGCCCCATAAGTGAGTCTAATGTGTAGCCTGGTAGAAGGTCCATGACATCTACTAATGACTTATATGGAGCTACTTTTTAAAGTAGGGAAAGAAGAGCTTCTAGAATAGAAGGAGGGTGTTTGGCCATGACATCCTCTCCTTCTTCCTCACCAGCATCATGACAATGGCTCAAGGACAGTTAATGCTCCTTGTGGTCCAGGCACCATGCTAAGCCCTTTCCATATAGTAGCTCAAAGGGCTTAGGGAAGTTAACAGATAGGTCACCATGTCTCAAGGCTCATCTACCACTGACCTTACTGTTACCATCTTTGATGATGTGGACTGGAGTGAACAGCCCCTCACAGTTGGTCAGAGAATCATCCGAGGTCACTCGTGTTAGATTTACCTAGAGGTCTTTTTAACAATTTTGGTCCTCAAGCCCCATGACAAGCCTCCTGAATCCCATTGTCAGAGGTTGGACCTGGAATTTCCATGTCAGCAATCTTACTGGGTAACCTTTGTAGTCATTGAAATTTGAGAACCAGTCTGCTATACCTATAGCTCTCCTGTCATGTCTGCCTTTTCACATGTCTGTCCTTGTCCCCACCTCACTTCTGCTTCTCACCTCCCAGGTAACTTTCAGTTGAATGGACAGAAAGAGGGGCACATAGCAATTTAGGGGAAACCTGTGTACTCTGAACACTTAAAGTTGTCAAAATAAGTGATAACATTTTTAATGTGATCACTCTTCTTCTATTCTTTAGTAATAACCAGGAGGATTGAAAGATCAGAGTTCAACCCTTGGCTTAATGATTGACATTCTTCAGGTGAAATCTTCATGTATTCACTCCACCAGCCTTCACTGACAGCCTACCACAAAAATAAAGGTATCATGGGCGAGAATAAGACTCAGCACTTGACCTCCAGGAAAGCTCATATCGTACAAGGAAAGATAGACACGTTTTCTACAGATTGACTCAATGCACTGTCCTAATTGAAGTCAGACTAACCTTCCATGAGCACAGAGATTTGGGAGCACTGACCTGGCACAGGAGGGCCAAAAACACTTCTTCCTTCCAGAGGAGAAGCATGAGAGCTGGCTCTCATGGAGATGGTTGCCTGGTGGAGAAGGTATGGGAAGGCAGAGACTGTGCAAAATGTATAGCATAGCAAAGCAAGGGATGTTCTGGAAAGGGTGAGAAGTGTAAGTTAGCTGCTTTTGTGGGTGGACAGACAGGAGATGAGGCTAAAAGAAAGGATGGGCCAGACTAAAATATTTATAGTAACAAAAGAATTCAAGATTTCAGGGGCACGGTCATGTTTGAGCCAATGGAAGGAAACACAGGTCAGTTTTGAAAATGGTGAGTTCCGGTTGCATGTGGTTGGTCTGACAGTCATTTGAAAATTTTTCTTTGAAACTGAAGAGAAAGGTTTGGGTCAGTAATAGAGACCTCAACACAGTTTTGAAGCCACAGGAATGGATAAGATCACACCCGAAGAGTGTACGTGGAAACCCTACCAGATAGCTTGGATCGTTCGTAATTAGTACAACATAGCAATTCAGAAAAATGACATTTTGATTTTC
Source organism: Panthera tigris (assembly GCF_018350195.1). Lineage (NCBI taxonomy): Eukaryota > Metazoa > Chordata > Mammalia > Carnivora > Felidae > Panthera > Panthera tigris. Next base: position 231,762,337 of record NC_056660.1, read on the forward strand.
TTATTCCACCGAGTAGACAGCTCCCTTTTTTTCTTTTAAATTAATGTACTGTAAAAGTGCTTAGCATAGATTTTTCTCAACCATCCCGACTCACACTAATGGGACCAGACGTAGTGTAAATTTCACCAGTGGGGTGCGAGGCTGATTTAGACTCTGTGTTCCTGCCTGGTGACTGTCAGAGAAGGGCGGCCGACACTGCCAGCTGGGTGACTGTTTTGTAATTTAGATACGATAAATCTAAAGGCAAGTAATCTCCCTTCAGAACCTTGAATTGCCTCCTTAGCAGAATAATTTTCCATCTAGTTGGAGTTACATTTAAGCTACAGAACTGGATGAGAGCTTGGAAATGACACTCAGAGGACTCGATTGTGCTCTTGTTTTAAGTAGAATTTGGTTTCCATTCACAGAAAATGTCGTGGCAAATTTCTCTGAAAGTTTCAGCCCATGATTTTGCGTACTCAAAGGAGTCTGCGGTCTGGTGTGGTTTTCCGTAAGGCAGTAGACGTTGCGGGGATTGAGGCAGGATCTCCCCTCCAGCTTTGGGTGTGGTGAGGACGGACAGAGGCAGGAGCCTGTTCAGTTTAGACGACTCTTGAGTAGGGCTTATAATCCACGAGCTGGAAGTAGCAAGACAATAATTCTAGCAGATTCTTACATAATGTGCCCCGTGTGCCAGGCACCGTTCAAGCCCTCTGCACAGAGAAGCTCACCGCATGGCCCCCAACCTGTGAGCTGGACCCCAGGGTGAAGGAGACTCAGAGGGTGACTGGCCTGCTCTTGGCCAGGTGGCCTGTAAGTGTTGGAGTCGGAATCTAACCCGGGCCGTGGGGCCCCAGGGTCCACACTCTGAACCCCGTGCTCTGCTCGAACACCTACCGTGTGCCAGGCACCGTTGCAGATGCCAGCGAGATCACAGTGACCAAGACCAGCTATGTCCTCCAGGATCACCGTCCCTGGAACTTATCAACCCAGGGCGAGATGTGGGAATATGGTTTAAAATAATACTTAGGGGTAGAAGAATGTCGCATACAATTTATGACTAAGAGGCTTCAACTGGCTAACATATTCTTTTGGGGGGGGGAATTAGCCAGTAGCTGAATCTGATAAACTGAGTTAATTAAAATTTCCTATTCAGGCATACGCTAGCCAAAACCTGTTGTCTTTGAATCCTCCTTTACTCTATAAATTTAATGCTGAGCACCCAGCGCCAAGACCAAAGTAATTCCCTGGTTCAATTACAACTTAAGAGCAAGAACTTTCATAATCTGTTAGCTATCTGCTACTTGGGGATAATGACCAGCTGAACTGATGAACTTCCAGAATGATGTGTTGCTATGGCAACATGCTGCCCGGTGAGTGGCAAAGGGCATTTCATTGTTACCTCACTGAAAATGCTTGCAAAGGTAACAAATGCAAACGCAAGAGGTTTCCCTTTGCTCTACAGCGACTCTGGGTCAATGAGACAAACACTCAAAATATCTGTCGGATACAGCAGCAAGGAACCAAATGGAAACACACATAATGCCTACACAGACCCTACACGATTTGAAATAAGGTAATCGAGCATTCTGGGTTAGCAGTCTTGGTGTCTACAATGAATCTCCATGCCTTGCCAAACATGACCACTGTTGGGGGGGGCTGTGTCTTTCATACGCAGGTATAATTTCCTCACAACATCCAGTGCACAAAAAGCATAAATGTGCCCTTGAACTATACCAAAAGTTAAGAGGAAAAATGAAAAGAAGAAAAAGTTAAAAAAAAAAAAGTTGATCTCTCATACATTGGTGGTGGGAATCTAAAATGATACAGCCACTGTGGATAATAATTTGGCACTCTCTAGCACAACTAAACCTACATTGGCCGTATCGCCCGGCTATTTCACTCCTGGGCATGTATCCCAAAGAAATGAAGTCCTATTTCCATATAATACATGCACATGATTGTTCTTACCGGTTTCATCGGAAATAGTCCAAAGCTGAAAAGCAATCATAAACGTCCCTCCGTAGGTGAATGATTGAGCACACCATGGTACCGCCATACCAGGGAATATCATTCAGCAACATGAAGGAATTAACTACTAAGGCAGACAACGGCTTGGATGGATGTCCAGGGCATTACACGCAGTAAAAAAGCCAATCTCCAAAGGTTCTATGCCATGTGATTCCATGTCTATAACGTTCTCAAAATCGCAACATCATAAAGAGGGAAACTAGATTACTGGTTACCATCAGTTAGGGACGGTGGTAGAGAGGAAGGCGACACAAAGGAGATCTTTATGGTGACAAAATGAGTCTGTATCTTGACTACGGTCGCGGTTACACAAAATTTCACAAAGGATGATAATTATATGGAACTAGGCACGCACACTGTAGCAATGTCACTGTTCTGGTGTCTACCTTGTACCATAATCGTGTAACATGTAACCATTGGAGGGAAAGTCGATGAAGGGTACTTGAGACCCCCCTATATCCTCTTTCCAACTTTCTGTAAACCTATAATTATTTCAATGAAAAGAAGTTCTAAAATAAAAGCAAGCAGGCCTTACTCTCATGTCGGAAGGTTAGTCAGGATCATTTTATTTCCCTCGCTGTATTTCAGAACAAGTGAGACAGAAGCTACGTGGCCAAAGTAGCAACCAAAGAAAAGTTGTGACCTCTCGTTAAAATAAACTCTACAAAGCAAACAAACAAAAATCAGAAGGACTCCTCTCTAATGATCGTGTTGCTTTGTGGCAACGCATCAGCTTCTGAAACAATCAGATAATGATTGATCGCATACTCTCTCACAGGACATTGGTCACTTTCTTGTGGGCACGTAGTCAACAGGTGATGCCAGGTGATGAGTCAGGAGCTGGCTTCAGGTCCAGGGCTGCATTCCCTGTCTGGATGACTGTGAGCCATTAGTTAACCTTTGGGGCCCTGGGTTGTCTTACCTGCAATAGAAGGTCTAGTGCGGCGATTTCCAAACTTTTTTAGAGAGGGAAGATTTTTTTTTTTAATGTTTATCTATTTTTGAGAGAGAGAGAGGCAGAGAGAGACAGAGAGACAGAGAGAGCGTGAGTGGGGGAGAGGCAGAGAGAGAGGGAGACACAGAATCAGAAGCAGGCTCCGGGCTCTGAGCCATCAGCACAGAGCCCGACGCGGGGCTCAAACTCATGAACGGTAAGATCGTGACCTGAGCTGGAGTTGGAGCCACCCTAGAGATGGAATCTTGTATTCAAAGAAATTTTAAGACACTTTTCAATGTGTGAAATGCACTCAAATGAAGCTTGCCTTGCTGTGAATCACTCCACTGTTTGGTTGTGAGTACCAGGTTCTCTGGGGCAGCAAGAGGGCACCTCTGTACCTCTCCAAGGTCTAGCCCTCTGTTGACCAAAGATGTAGCCACTGGCCACAAGGCTATAGGGCACTGTAAATGTGGCTGGTTCGACCTGAGATGCTCTGTACGTACAACGTGCCTCGGATTTCAAACAGTATGAAAGAAAGGAATGCTAACTGTGTCATTTATCACCGTTTTATAATCGCTATATGTGTAAATCCTAATTTTTCCGTAAGTTGGGTTAAATAACATTTATAATTAAGGTTAATGTCACCTTTTTTTCTTCTTTACTTTTCTAAAAGTGGCCACTCGACCACTCAAAACTACTTGTGAGGCTTGTATTCCCACTGGGCGGTGTTGGTCTAGAGAAACTCAGCTGCCACCTCCAGACATCAGCGCTCCGAGTTTTGGTGGGGAGTTTAATCATTGTCGCCGCACAGGTAACGTGAGCAAGGCGCCTTGTTCCCATGAAGCACAGTAAGAACTCGTCCTGGCAGCTGTATTTACTACCACACTCTGCTCCAAGAATATCATGTCATTTACACCCAATACTTTTTTTCTTTTTTATTTCCTGCTGAAAACACTTTTTTCTTTCCGGTCACTCTTCCCATAGTGTAACTCATTTTCTGTAGGACCTGCGTGCATTTTCCTGTGGGCTGGAGGTTGGGGGAGCTGGCTTCGGTGTTTCACACGTGGCTGCTGTGGCTGGAATTCTTTGGGGGGATCTCTTCAGGTCCCTGTCAAGTTATACTCCATTTTCGTGATAAGCCCTACGCAAATATTTCTTCTCCAGCGGTCCCTTTCAGAATTGACTTGATTACGGTTTCGGGTGAGGAGGTACAAGCTGTGCCTCGGTAAGCCAGTCTTATTTGTGGCCTTTGCCTGTTCCTTTGATCATTTTCCTGATGGTTCAGATTATCGAGGTGGAAATGACTCTCTCTGCTATCACGGTAACCTAATGGCCCTCCGCATTTTGTACCCACCTTCCGACTGAGTCCTGCTCTCCTGGGACTTCATTAGTCACCAGCAAAAATCAGTGTGATGAATTGTTTATACCCACAATCTGATGATTTTTGCCCAGGAGGGTTCACTTATCACAAGTAAGCATGCAGGGAAGTCCTTTAGTGGCTCTAGAGATAATGTCCTGTATCTTTGGGCAATCATCTCTTCCTCTGATTTCTAGAAATATTACTTGACTTATTTTTTGTTTGTTTACTTTAATGCCCTTGTCCATATTCTTTGTCTTAAAAAATAGGCATTATACTTTATAAAAACCATTAGAGATGTCTTAATTTATTGACTGATGATAAACATAGAAGTACAGATTACTGTGCTGGATATGACATTTTTTGTTTTTAAATCACGTTTTTACGAGAGTTTGGCGGTTTCTTTCAAAATTAAGCATGCTCTTACCACATGACCCAGCATTGAGCTTCTTGGTAGTTGCCAGAGTTGAAAAGTTATGTCCACACAAAAATCCTGGTCACAGATGTTTATAAAAATGTATTCACAATCGGGGCGCCTGGGTGGTTCAGTCAGTTAAGCTTCTGACTTCAGCTCAAGTCATGATCTCACGGTTCACGGGTTCGAGCCCGGCGTCGGGCTCTGGGCTGACGGCCCAGAGCCTGGAGCCTGTTTCGGATTCTGTGCCTCCCTCTCGCTCTGCCCCTCCCCTGCTCATGTTCTGTGCCTCCCTGACTCTCACAAATAAAGGTAAAAAAAAATTTTAAATGTATTCATAATCGCCAAAACTTGGAAGCAACTAAAACGTCCCTCAGGAAGTGAATGGACAAACGAACTGTAGTGCATGCAGACAATGGAATGTTACTCAGTGCTAAAAAGAAATTAGCTATCAGGCTGTGAAAAGACACGAAGGAACCTTAAATACATATTACTCCGTGAGATAAGCCACTCTGACAAGGCTACATATTGTATGATTCCAGCTATATGACATTTTGGAAAAGGCAAAATGACAGAGAGAGGAAAAAGATCAGTGGTTGTCAGAGCTTTGGGGAGTGGAGATGAGTAAACAGAACACAGGATTTTCGGGGCAGTGAAGCTGTTCTGTGTGGTGCTGTACCGATGGGCACGTGTCATCACACGTTTGTTCAAACCCAGAGAGCGCACAACACCAAGAGTGAACCTTAGGGTACACCATGGACTCAGAGTGATTTTGAGATGTCAGTGCAACTTCATGAAATCACAGATGCACAGCGCTGGTGGCGATACTGATGGGGGAGGCTTGTGAACGTGTCGGGGCAGGACACATACGGGAAATCTCTGTACTTTTGTCCCGTTTTGCCATGAACCAAAGACTCCTCCAGAAAAATAGTCTTTAAAGAATAACATTTGAAACAAACAAAAAGATAGGTGAGTATTCATAGATACATAAGTGAGGAGCCTTATCCATTTCACAGAGACCCGTTTTAATAATGTATTATGTTCTATGTTTAATAATCATGAATTTTTTACATTCACGTTTTTGCCTCTTCACCCCGTGTTCTTGGGAGGAAACTGTGAATTACGAGATTGGGTGTAATGTGGTTTTATATTAAAAAAAATCATGTTAGGGGGCGCCTGGGTGGCTCAGTAGGTCAAGCGTCTGACTTCCGCTTAGGTCATGATCTCACTCTTCTTGAGATCTAGCCCTGCGTCGGATTCTGTGTCTCCCTCTCTCTGTCCCTCCCCTGCTTGTGCACTTTATGTCTCTCTCTCTCTCAAATATAAATCAAAACATTTAAAAAATAAAAAAAACAGGCATGTAACTTAGTGAATGATTATGAATCGAATATCCTTACTTCTTTACTTTTCATTATAGGTTTGTTAAGTAACTGTGTATCCCTAAACACTGTAGTTTTTTGTTGTTTTGTTTTGTTTTGTGTTTGTTTGTTTGTTTGTTTTAGTATTTCTTGTTGTTGTTTTTTAAATAGTTTTACCAGGTTATAACAGCCATTGCAATAAATTACATATATTTAACTTGGACCACTTGATATGTTTAGATACAGTCACGTACTATGAAACCACCAATACCAATCATAACACTGAACATGTTTATTGGCCTACAAGTTTTCTTGTTTGAAATCCTCAAAGATAATTATTTCTTCCAGCTTTTTCTACCATTACTCATCCCTTCGCCTCTGGGCCCAGGCAACCACCATTCAGCTTTCTGACATTTCAGTTTGCATTTTATGTAAATGGAATCACACAATTTGCGACTCTCTTTTTTGACTTCTTTTACTCAAAACTTATTTTGATATCCATCTATATTGTTTGCATTACTAATGGTCCATTCTTTTGTCTGCCGAATGACATCGGATTGTATGGATCTACCATAATCTACCCATTCACCTGCTGGGAGACTTGTGGGTTGTTCACATTTTTGCCCCGTGACCGGTACGCCCGCTGTGAACGTTTGCGTGGAAGTTTTTTCTGTGAACGTAGGTTTTCATTTATTTGGGGTAAGTGCCTAGATGTGTAGCATCTGTGTCACGTGGTACAAATATCTTTGAATGTTCACAAACTGCCATACTGTTTTCCCTTGGGAAGCGACTTCCCAAGTCGTCAAGCGACTGCTTGACGTTCAAAACGTCCCATTGGGAGGGCATGAGAATTCTGATTGCCGTTCATCTTCGCCAACAATGATACCATCAGTGCTTTACTGAGAAGCATGTTGGTTTCCATACAGTTGGTGATTTTCCACATTTCTGTGATCGATTTCGTATTTAATTCCCTGTACTCAGAGCACACTTTGTGTATTTTGAAATGTTTTATTTATTGATATTACTTTTCTTCCTTTGTTCTTTCTTTCTTTCTCTTTCTTTCTTTCTTTCTCTCTTTCTTTCCTTCTTTCACCTAGATTCTAGTCTATCCTGGGAAAGATTTCATATGTATGTGACAAGAATGTGATTCAGCAGTTGTAGGACTGAGGACTTTATAACGCAGTCAGGTAAACATGGGGGACACCACTTTTCAAGTCTAGCAATGTTCTTATTGATATTTTGTAATGTATTTCTAGAACAGCGTTCTATTAGTTGTTGAGAGGGCAGTGTGAAAATATCCAACTATACTTGTAAATGTGTCTGTCTCTGTAGTTCTGTAAGTTTTTGCTCATGAATTCTGAAGTTCTGTTACCAGTTGCACACATGTTTAGTGTTACTATGTCTTATTAATGGAACATTCTCTCAATCCATGGTAAATGGATTTCTTGCCTTGAAATGCACTTTGGTATTAATTAAACCACTTCATCAATTTTTGGATTAATGTTAGCTTGTTTTATCTTTTTCCATCATTTTGTTTAACATAGTTGTGCCTTTATGTTGAAAGTGCAAAGGGGTTTTTGTTTGTTTGGTTTTTTGTTTTTTATAAACAGCTTGTATTTGGGTCTTGCTTTTTTTAATCCAACCTAGCAATTTGTGCCTTTTTAATTGATGTATTTACACCATTCCTTGTAATCTGATTACTGACCCAATTGTCTTTAACCCATTGTATTACGCTTTGTTTTCTATTTGTTACACCTAGTTTTCGCTCCCTGTTTTCTTTTTGTCTGTCTTATTTTGGATTAAGCATTTTAATTTTTTAATGTTTATTTATTTGTTTACAGGGATCTGCAGAGAGAGAGGGAGAGAGAAAATCCCAGTCAGTCTCCACGTTGTCAGTGCTGAGCCCCACATGGGGCTCAACCTCACAAACCCTGAGATCTTGACCTGAGCCAAAAATCAAGAGTCGGACGCTTAACCAACCAAGCCACCCCATAAGTGAGTATTTTTTAAAATGATATTTACAGCTGTTGGCTATGTGGTCAGACGAGCCTGTAGAATGTGTTAACTCTGTCCTTTACTAACTAGCCTTACTCACCCACTACTTTCTGTGAGTTTGGTTACATGCTCATTACGTGCTGCATTCCCTCAGCCTCTACATCATCTTGTTTCCCACCTCACACTGTGAACGTTGAATAACATGGTATAAGGGGCTGTATAAGCTCTGTGACCAATGGCAGTTTCTTAATGACTTGGTTTTGCAGCCCCAGAACAGGTTGACTGAACCTGTACACAACTCCCTCACCAAGGTTCAGGCATGTGGTCACAGGTGTGTGTCAGAGGAAAAGAGGGAAACTAGCCAGTCTCAAAAAGAAGACACAAGATCAAGTGGCCAAGAAGACACAAGATCAAGTGGTCAAGAATAGCCGTGGTGCGAATGCTCTAAGAGTATCATGAGTTGCTCCATGGATGGGAAACAAGCTCTGGTAGAGAGCCCTCAGTGTTCCCACCTCCCTTCATCAGGAAGAAAATCAGGATCCCAGAACTTGAATGTTTATGTCTGTAAGATAGGATGCTATTTTCTCCCTAAGAAATTATTGAAGTCTTCCAACAGACAGCTCGTTGCCTCTCTTCAGTTTTAAAAAAGGGAAACCGTGAGGTCATGGGAGTGGGAGGATCTTATAGTTTTTAAATCATTTTAGATGTGTATTAATTAGCTTATATTTCAGTGGATAAATATGTCTTTAATTATATTACATGCTGATTTATAAAATGAGCTATTATATTTGTTAATTTGGTTATTAACTATTGAATTATACACACTAATAACTCCTGAACAGCATAGTGCCTTATATTTTTCAGATACTTACATATATATTTATTCTTCTGTTTTCTCACCTTAATTTATAAAATGAGATAAACAGGTCAGATTTTAGGGTCAATCTCTTATTGTTGTGGAATCTGAATCAGAGAGCATGAGCAACTTGTCCAAGGAATCATCGTCAGTTGGGTCAAAGAGAAAATCACACCACACAATGTTAAACAGGCAAGTAGACTTTATTTAAGGCTATTGCAAAAGGAGAAAGAGTCAGGAACTGAAAGTGGGCTCAATTCTGCTGAACAAAGGTGATAAAGTTTTTTAACTGCTGGTGTGAACTAGTAGAAAAGTACCAGAAGACTTCATGGGTTTGTTGATCAATGGAATGTGTCCGACACTTTGAGTCATTCCTGACTTTGCAATGCTGTTCTCTGTTGATGAAGACATCTGTATTTGCTGGTAGGTAGGTACCCATCGAAAGTAGGTTCCCACCCTCCCACAGAGTCTAGGAGATAAGGACCCTAACTTCCTTGAAGATTACATTTTGAAGGGATGTCTCCCAGGCTTTTGAGAAAGACAATCCTGTGTTGCAAAAGTGACAAAAACTTTAAAAGGGTTTATATCTCAAAGGGGCAGAGGAATTATTTCCATTTTTCAAAACATTAAAAGTTTTCTTTTTTTTATTAAAAAAATTGTTTGAATGTTTATTTGTTTTTGAGAGAGAGAGAGAGAAAGAGAGAGAGAGAGACAAAGACAGAGCATGAGTGGGGGAGGGGCAGAGAGGGAGACACAGAATCCAGAGCAGGCTCCAGGCTCTGAGCAGTCAGCACAGAGCCCGACGCGGGGCTCGAACCCATGAGCCATGAGATCATGACTTGAGCCAAAGTCTGACGCTTAACCTGAACCAGCCAGGCTGCCCCAAATTGAACGTTTTCTAAGTAAATGCTCTAAGCAAAGGGAGGTCAGGGGCATAGGTCAGGAAGAAGCCAGTCTAAATCATGGCCAAGGTGAGGGGAATTTTAAGGCCTCTGAGTCCGTTGTAAAGCACAGACTAGAATTCTGAGTTCTTCCTGTCACTTCCTGTCCTGAGCTGCCTTCAGCTCAGGGGAACATGAACTTCCCGAGGCTCAGGCTTGTTTTTTCCCAGGTTCCCTTCAGCCTCCAGCTTGGTTCCCCATGCAAGATGGGTACAATGAATACTTGTGGAATGAACAAATGACGCCCCTCGCCCCGATTCTTCCCTTCACTGTTATTTTACTGAGTACCCGGAAAGAACATCCAAATCCCTAGGAGAGCCTGAAACTCCCTCCGGTATCAAAAAGTGCGGCAATCTCAGACAGTAGCGAACCAACTGGAAACCTTTGGACCTTAGGCACTATTTTTATTTTCATTTTATTAACCAGCTGGGGAGACAAGAAAAGTAGGAAATGGGAAGAACCTTAATCTGTACAAAAATGGAGTAGCCATGAAATTGACATCTTCCTTTATAAATCTGGTTTGGGGGGGGGATGGTACCATTAAACAAATGACTACCTCTGCATTTGTGTAGGCTGGCATTAGGACACCAATAATCCTGTCAGCCTCTGGTAGTGTCATTTAGACCACAAAATTAATACCTCGTTAAGAAAATTAGTATGGAAATTAGGTAACTGCAGAGCAATTATTGCTTGAAAGGGTGAAGTTTCAAGAGGTGGAGTGAAGAGGTTGGCACTTTTATTAATTAAATATTCTCTGAAGACAGCATCTGCCTGATGGGAGAAGCACACGATGTTTCCGTGTTTCGAGAGAAATTGCGGGATCCCTTGCAAGGTCCTTCATCACCCCAGCAACACATCATTAGTCATTCAGTGTGAAACACGTAAAGATCCAGAAGGGTATTTTGGCATGCACCATGTTACAAAACACACCTTCTGCCTTCAAAATGAATTTCACGTTTTCCAAACTTCCATGTCGAGCTTTTGTTTGCATTGGCTCTGATTCAGCCTCTAAAGACTGTGGCCTTCCTTTCGTTAATTCACTCATCACATATTTACTGAACTTGCTATGTGCCACGCAGTGAGCCCGGTCCTGGATGTCTGGTGATGGAGGAGGCAGATCTGACCCTGCTTTCGTGGGGCTGAAAGTTTAAGGTGAAATTACAGCATAAACAAAAGCTCCTCAATATCTATTGAGGACTTGGGCTAAAGGGACTTGGCACTAACTGAGAGTTCGCTTTACCTTAAAATGTATTTACATTAACGTCAGATTCTGGAGTAGACTCAAAACCAACCTACTGGCCCAACATTCGTCTCCAACTTGTTTTTAAAGCTATAGTTGAGTAAGGACTTGAGTTTTCCCAACTTGAGTTTTCAATAAGAAGAGGATTATTAGTAAAATAATGGCACATTCACACAGTGGATTATTTTGATGATGTTAAATGATGATTATGAAGACATACTCATAGCATTAATTGGGGAAAACAAGACAGCATTATATGTATGCCATCATTATAATGATTTAAAAATAGGATAACGGTCAAAATTAGATACATTACTAGTTATGATTATGTTACTACATTATTACAGGGGCACTGAGTGAGAAGGGCTTGTGTTAGAAGGAACATGAGTAACTACCCAAAGTCTTGGGAGTTAGGCTATGTGCTTAAGGAGTCACTTAAAATGCAATAGGGAGTAGAATATCGCAATGCATTAGCCCACCTAGTAAATTACGAAACAATCATTATGTTCGTGTTTGTCCTATAATAATCAAGGACAGATATAGACTTGGGGCTGAACTTATAATTTATAAACTTGTGCAATTTACTCTTTTAAAAGAAGTAGATTTTATTTGTCTAGAGCAGTGAAGCTGAGTACAGAGAGTCCCCGGATGGCTTTTTCCCATACAAAAGCACAACCTCTCTCACTCTCAATGCCCCCCCCCCACCCAGAAGTGGTACATTTGTTATAACCCATGGATCTACAATGACACATCATTCAAAGTTCACAGTATATATTAGGGGTCCCTCTTGGTGTTCTATATTCTGTGGGTTTGGACAACTATATAATGGCCTGTACTATTTATGTTATTACACAGAATCATTTCCCTGCCCTGAAACTCCTCTGTGCTCTGCCTGTTCATCTAGCCCTCCCCTCATGCCTGGTAACCACTAATCTTTTGTTAATTTTTTTTGTAATGTTTATGTATTTGAGAGAGAGAGAGAGAGAGAGAGGAGAGAAAGCACATGCACAAGCAGGGGAAGGGGCAGAGAGAGAGAGAGAGAGAATCCCAAGCAGGCTCTGTGATGTCAGCACAGAGCCTGACGCGGGGCTTGAACTCACAAACTGTGAGATCATGATCAATAAAGACCAAATAAAGAGTCCAGATGCATAACCGACTGAGCCACCCAGGCATCCATCCACTAACCTTTTTAATGTCTCTATAGTTTTACCTTTTCTATGCTTTTTAATTAATTTTATTATTCAAGTATAGTTGAATACAATATATATAACAATGTATAATAACATATATATGTAATATATAACAATATATAACAGTATAACAATAATATAACATACAGTGTTATACTAGCTTCTGGTATACAATATAATGATTTAATCATTCTATACATTTCCTGGAGCTCATTGAGATAAGTGTGCTCTTAATCCCCCTTTATGTATTTTGCCCCTCCCCCCCACCTCCCCTCTGGCAACCACCATTTTGTTCTTTGTATTGAAGAGTCTGGTTTTTGGTCTCTTTTTCTCCTTTGTTTATTTGTTTTGTTTCTTAAATTCCCCCTTTAAGTGAAATCATATGGTAGTTGTCTTTCTCTGACTGATATTTCGTTTAACATTATTCCTTCTAGGTCCATCCATGCTGCAAATGACAATACAGTTTTGCATTTTCAAGGATGTCATATAGTTGGAATCCTCCATAAGCAGCCTTCTCAGAGTGCTTTCTTTCACCGAGTCATATGCATTTAAGTTTCCTTTATGTCTTTTCATGGCTTGGTGGCTCATTTCCTTTTGTGCTGGATAACATTCCATTGTGTGGGCATACCACAATTTATCTGTTCACCTACTAAAGGACATCTCGTTTGCTTCCTAGGTGTGGAAATTAGGAATAAATCTGCTTAAACATTTGTGGGCAGGTTTTTGTGTGGGCATACATTTGCAGTTCGTTCGGGGAAATACTAAGGAATGTGATTGCTGGATCACAGGTACGAGGATGTTTAGGCTTGTAAGAAATCGCCAAACCACGAAAGACATTGCCACGTGACTGTACCATTTTGTATTCCCAAGCGCAATGAATGAGCGTTCCTGTGGCACTACGTCCTTGCCAGAATTTGGTGCTGTTAGTGTTTTGGATTTTGACCATTCTAATAAATCTGTAGTAGTAGCTCCTTATGATAATTTGCAATTCCCTAATGACATGTGATCGATCATGTAATACGCTTCTTTGCCATCTGTTTGTCTCCTTGGGCGAAGTGTCTTTCATTCAGGTTTTTTCCCCATTTTTAAACATTGGATTGTTTGTTTTCTCATTGTTGAGATGTAAGAGTTCTTCATACATTTTAGATAAAAGTCCTCTGTCAGCTGTCTTTTGCAAATACTTTTCTCTTTTCCTCATCTTTATTGATGTATCACTGACAAATAAAATCATATATATTTAATGTGTACAACTGGATATGTTTCCATATGTATACTCTGTGGATAATTGCCACAACCAGCAAAGGAGTTCGTTCATATATTCTTATCTCCATCAAACAGGGTTCCATCATATGATTTCTCTACTTCGGAGATCCTTAAATCAGTAACTGCCCACCAGGGAGCTGAGGTCCATGATCAATAATTAATTTAATAAGTTCTGGCCTCTCCAGAAAGATTTTGTGTTTACGGTACAGGAAATTTCACACGATGACCGTGATTATGACTCAGATGATTGAAACCCTTAGGGGAACCCTCATGAGCTCTGGCTTCTGGAGTATGGAGACGGGTGAATGCCGTGGATGGTAACTGCATCATAACAAAAACAAGAGCGTCAATTAATTATAATTACTAGATTTCAGGAAGTGTTCTTGGATTGGTTGTTTCAAGTGCCCTCTCTTCTTTCGGCTGCTTGTATCTTAGCATTTTTTCCCCAAAAGACATCATGGTAAACTTTACATCAGACTCAATCATTTTGAAAACATATCTTTCAGGAAAACTGGAGTGTTATAACCACCTATTAATATTTTAACTAAAAATTATTTGGTTAACATTACTGGTATTACATACAAGCTAAGAAAATTTATAATTAAAAGCAAATTAGAAAGTGAAAAACTATCATTTGCATTTTATTATTTTAATTTATTTTTAAATTCAAATGTAATCAGCATAGAGTATTATATTAGTTTTCAGGGTGTACAACATAATGATTCAACAATTCAATGATTCAAACACTATTCAATGAATTTTAGACTAAGTATATAATAGATAAATAATTAGCAATTTTTAGTGTGTTAAAAGCAAGTCATTGCTTAAAATATTATTTATTAACATGCTTTACACATAACAGCATGTAATATGAATTACTGGGTATGTTTAGCAAGATATACAGGTATTCTTGAGTTGATATATGTTTGTTGGTTGGTTATATGCCCTTATTTAAAATTGCCTACCTGTTTTACTTGTTGCAAAGACTGGAACACCTAGATTACTGCTCAAAATTAAATATTTTAAATAAATTATTAATTTTTTAACGGTTTGAAAAAATAAATAAATAAAATAAAATAAAATTGCCTACTTGTAATTATAGTTAAACCATTTATCATGCATTAGAGTCATTCATTAATATTCTAATGTCTTCACTGCCTTTTGTTGTGGCAAGCCCAATACATCATATACACTACAGGCAATGTTTATCTTCTTTTTAAAAATGTTAACTTATTTATTTTGACAGAGAGAGAGTGAGAGAGAGAGAGAGAGGGAGGGAGAGAATGCCAGGCAGGCTCTATGCTCAGCACGGAGCCCAACTTGGGGCATCATCTCACAACCACGAGATCATGACCCGAGCGGATATCAAGATCCAGACGGTTAAATGACTGATCCACCCAGGCACCCCAATGTTTTTCTTCTTGAGATCCTCTACCCCAACATTTTCCCCATATCATACCTCTTTATACCTCCATGTACTGGAGAGGTCCTTCACACAGCTGAACTATCACCTTCATTCAAAAGCCAGCTGAGACCTTCCATTTTCCTGGGACCCTTTCCTATACTCTCTCCTCTGAGGTCCCCTCACCTCCTGCAGCAGCTACAGGCTGGGCTTCTCACTTCACACTTAGCCCTTGCCATGCTGTACCGTGTAGGAATATTCGTGAATGTGTTCTTACTCCGTCACTAGGCAGCAGGTTCTTTTGTATTCTTCTTTGTGTCTTCAACAGGTGCGATGGGGCCTCAGACATACGAATGGTCAAACAAGAAACATGAGTTAGGCAAACTGATAGATTCAGATATGTAACTGAATTGCTTTGCACCACTTAATGGAAAACATCGTGACATCTCACATGCTTTGTCAGACAATGAACCTTTTTGCACATTTACGATTTTCACATTGGCCCATTTAGCACTTTTTGTATAAAATATTTACAAACACGCCTGAAGCGGCATAATACGTAGCAATTTTCAGTTATGTTGGGGCATAAATCAGAATAGCCATATGCATCCCATCTTTAAAAAAAACTTTGTTCTCATTTAATTCATAAATATTTAAGCCTCAAAACAGCTCTGTGGGTTGGGTATTACTGTTCCAGTTACAGAAGAGGAAACTGAAGAAAATAAATTCTCCAATTGGATGTGCAAACTTAATCACTTGTGAATAACTTGGGATATGTTCCTCTGCCATAGTGTTGATCTACGGTCTTGAGGCTTTGGATATTAGTTCTAGTAAAACAATGTCAGCAACATCGCTCTTAACTAATTGGAAATGTGTCTTTTGCACAGTATTTGGGAAGCACTGTGAAGTTCGCAAGCATTACTCCTTCGACATGTCTGCAACTTCCAGATCCAGTGCTCTGGTTCTGTTCCCATGGCAATCACCGTAGAGGGAAGAGTACAATTCGGTGGTAATAATAATCACATTTATTCAATAGGTTCACAGGGGGAAAGTGTATCATCACCGTCTCGACGAAATGAAATTGAAGAGTTTTTTTCAATTTTTTTTTCCCTTGGATGTCTTTGACATTTAAGCTTGCTTTATTTTTTTTAATATACGAAATCTTTAAGTATAGTTAAGATAAAATTACATTAGTGAGAAAGTAACATTAAAACAGAAAATCAATTTCTACATGAAGCCAAAAAAAAATTTTTTTTTAATATTTAAGTACAAAGAAGTTCAAGGAGGAATATAAACAAAAGATGAAGTAAATAGATAAGGATAGAATATATTTAGGGGATGATAAGTTTTTTTTATTTTTCTTTTTTAAATTTAAAAAAAATTATTATTTTTTTTCATTTAAATACAAGTTAGCTAACATATAGTGTAATAATGATTTAAGGAATTGAATTTAGTGATTCATCACTTACGTATAACACCCAGTGTTCATCCCAACAAGTGCCCTCCTTAATGCCCATCCCTCATCTAGCCCATCCCCCCCCCCACCTCCCCTCTAACAACCCTCAGTTTGTTCTCTGTATTTAAGCGCCTCCTATGGTTTGTCCCTCTCCCTGTTTTTATATAATTTTTGCTTCCCTCACCTTATGTTCATCTGTTTTGTATCTTAAATTCCACATATGAGTGAAATCACATATTTGTCTTTCTCTGACTGACTTATTCTGCTTAGCATAATACCCTCTAGTTCCATCCACACTGCAAATGGCAAGATTTCATTCTTTTTGATCACCAAGTAATATTCCATTGCATATATAAACCACATCTTCTTTATCCATTCATCAGTCGATGGACATCTGGGCTCTCTCCATAATTTGGCTACTGTTGATAGTGCTGCTATAAACGTGAGGGATCATGTGCCCCTTTGAAACAGCACACCTGTATCCTTTGGATAAACACCTAGTAGTGTCATTGTTGGTTGGTAGCGTAGCTCTATTTTTAATTTTTCATGAACCTTCATACTGTTTTCCATAGTGGCTGCCCCAGTTTGCATTCCGACTGGCAGTGAAGCTTGCTTTAAAATAAAAATTTTTATTGTGTTTACACTGGTTGATTTAACTGGTGCCCAAGTTCTTTCCCATGCGGATGGGCTAATTTGCTTTCCCCCTTGGGTGTAGACATTGGCATTTCATCCAGACACAGTATGGTAGATAGTCCTGGTCCATGAAGGGGGGTGTGGACATATAACCTTAATAAAGATGTGTGACCATAGATCATAAGAGCCATAAAGAAGCTTAACACTTAAACTGACTTTGGGAATTTTTCCTAAGAAAATGACTCAATTGAATCAAATGACCCTTTGCATGAAAGTACATATTATTTCATCTAGGACATGAAATAAATGAAGATACCTACAGTATCCAAAAGGATGGAAATGTTTAGCAAATTATGTAACCAAATGTAATGACTGGAAACACGAAGAGAAAGATGGAGTTTGTGCATAAACATTTGAAATATGTGTGTGGTTTTTTTTAATGTTTATTTAGTTTTGAGAGAGAGAGTACAAGCAGGGGAGGGGGAGGGAGAGAGGGACTGAGTATCTGAAGTGGGGTCTGTGCTGATGGCAGAGAGCCTGATGCAGGGCTTGAACTCACGAACCATGAGATCATGGCCTGAGCCGAAGTCGGATGCTTAACCGACGGAGCCACCCGGGTGCCCCAAATAAACAAAGTGAAAAAAATGTTTTTAAAGAAATAAAACTTTCCGCTCTGTGAGAGACACTGTCAACAAAATGAAAAGGTAAGACACACATCGAGAGACACTATTTGCAGAAGACACGTCTGATAACAGACTGTTGCCCACAATATACAAAGAACTCTTAACAATAAGAAAACGCACAGCTTGATAAAAGTGAGATGGTGTTTAATCACCGCGACTGCATTAATTCCTGTAGTGATGCACATCTACCTGTGGGACAGCTATGTTCTGACCTCTGCAATATCACCCGAGGCGTTTTCTAGGTGGGCAATATTCTCATCTGTGTTGCATCGTGCTGTTTTTCTGGGGGTGTTTGTTTTTTTGTTTTTAAGCAGGGTCCATGCCCAGCACAGAGCCCAGAGCGAGGCCTGAACTCATGACCCTGAGATAAAGACCTGAACTGAGACCAAGAGTTGGACGCTTAACAAACTGAGCCACCCAGGAACCCCTGAATCATGCGTTTTTTTAACTTGTTTCCCTTGGGCCGGTTTAACCAATGTGTCTTTTGTGTATCACGTTTATTCTTAGAACGCCCAAACATGGATTCAATACGTGTTAGTTTTGTCATACAGCCCAAAGGCCCTATTTTCCAAAAAATCTGGGCCTTTGTAAATGAAAGGTACAGTCAGCATCTTCAGCATTATTTTATAATGACTGTGTTTCCTCACCAAGGGCTCTGTTGACATTTGGGTCAGGCAATTCTCAGCTCTGGAGGCTGTGCTGTGTTTGCAAAACGTTTAGCAACAACCCTGGGATCCACCCATGAATTACCAGCCGTGTAGAACTAACCCAATAAAAGTCAGTTTGCACTTAGAGAATCTAACAGTTAAGAGGACCATACAATTCCCAAGGATGCAGTGAAAAATTGTTGTTGTTGTTTTTTGAATTTAAACATTTATTTGTTCATTTTGAGAGATAGCACAAGCAGGGAAAGGGCAGAGAGAGAGGGAGAGAGAGAATCCCAAGCAGGCTGTGTGCCGTCAGCACAGAGCACGACGTGGGGCTCGATCTCACGCACCATGAGATCATGACCTGAGCTGAAACCAAGAGTCACATGCTCAACCGAATGAACCACCCAGGTGCCCCAAATGTCGCTTTTTTAAAATTGATATCACCATTTTCTCTGCCATTCAAGTTGATAAAGTATAACTAGATACTCTTAAGTGTAAAAGGAAAGTATAACTAGATATTTTCAAATAAGAATGAATATTACTGTTTTGTTTATAACACACACACACACACACACACACACACACACAGGAAAGGAGAAACGTATCCTTCTTCTAGTGGCAAAACCTACCTCTAAATACATATTTAGTTCTAAAACATATTTTCAATAATTAAGTGTTAAATCTTAGGATTCCAACCAACAACCTTCTCTAAAGTGTGATTTTTCAAAACCAGGACAATATACAAAATGAAAATAGTCCAAGAACTCCAACTTAAAACAGTAAGACAAGAACTTCAGTAACTATTTTATCACAGAGGGAAACACAAAGTGGGGTAAAAAAACAAACAAAACAAAACAAAACAAAACAAAACAAAAACAAAAACAAAAAGCAAAAAACAAAAAACAAAAAAAAACTCGGGCCCTTGACTTCATGATCCTTATTGTCACAGAATGTCTGTGAATTCCCATAGGTTACTCTAAGGAAGCTGTCTTCCCAAAATAACACTTTTTGTTGGGGCGTGGAAGTAATTGACCACTCTTTCTTAATGCAATTTAGAATAAAGGTTAAAGCAATCAAAGTTTTGCCCACAGCATAAAATATTCTGCACAAGGAAAAAAAAATACATATTATATTCTTCTATAGAATTGGATTTTGTCTCTGGATAGAAAAAAAAAATACACAGACTTAAAGTTTTGAGCAGAATTTTAAGAACATAAACCACCTTTGACGTTATCCGGAGAAAGAAATATTATTATTGCAGGCAGCTTTTTATTTGAAACAGCTTCAACTTTTTTCACGGAATATCATGCTGTTTTTTAGGGCTGCAGACAACTTTCCAAGAGGAAGCCTGGCAAAAATCCAGGGAATTCTGTGTTATACATCTATTGGAGAGGGCAAACTTTAAAAAATAAGCCCACATTAGGCATTAGTGAATGTGTCAGTAAGCACAGCCACGTTGTTGATTGGTACAAAATTAATAATAATACCTTGTATTTGTCAGCATTCTTGAGATAAAAGAACTAATAAAAATATATATATATAAGATCATATAAATATATATATGTATTTATATGTATACATATATGAGCTTATATAAATATATAAAAATATGTAAGCTCATATAAATATAAATATAAATATAAATATAAATATAAATATAAATATAAATATAAATATAAATATGAAAGCTCATGCTTATGGAGGCCAAGAGGTCCCGCAAAGTCTTAACAAGCTGGAGACTCAGGAAAGCTGATGCTGGGACCAGGCCTGAGAACCCTGGTTGCTGATGGATGTAGATTCCAGTCCAGATCTGAAGGCCTGAGCATCTAGGAGTGCTGAGGGCAGACGAATATTAGTGCCCGAGCTCAAACAATCTTCCTGCTCGCTCTAGTCCTAAGTAGATTGAATGATGCTCACCCACGCTGGGTCGGCGGCGGGTGGGGTGGGCACTGGGATTTGCACTCTACCAAGTCAAATGCTAATTTCATCTGGAAACACCCTCAGGGACACACTCAAAACTAATGTTTAGCCAAACATCTGGGCGGCCATGATCCTGTCAAGTTGACACATAAAATCAACCATCACAAAATTCTAACGGTCAGCTCAGAATTCCACTTGTCCTACAGTAACTTTTACGAAAACGATGTTCGTAGCAACCTGTTTGTAACAAACAAACAAACAAACAAAAAATGAAAATAGCCTAAATTCCCTTCAACAGGAAATCATCTACATGAACTTAGGCTTATTCTTGTAAAGGCATATTCTGCAGCTTTTTTTTTTAATGTTTATTTATTTTTGAGAGAGAAAGAGACAGAGCCTGAGCGGGGGAGGGGTAGAGAGTCAGACACAGAATCCGAAGCAGGCTCCATGCTCTGAGCTGTCAGTACAGAGCCTGATGTGGGGCTCAAACTCACTAACCGTGAGATCATGACCTGAGCCGAGGTCGGCGCTTAACCGACTGAGCCACCCAGGAGCCCCTGAAGCTTTTATTCATTTATTTTTTTATTGTTTATTTATTTTTGAGAGAGACAGAGACAGAATGCGAGTGGGGTAGGGGCAGAGAGAGAGGGAGACACAGAATCCAAAGCAGGCTCCAGGCTCTGAGCTGGCAGCACAGAGCCCCACACGGGGCTCAAACTCATGAACTGTGAGATCGTGACCCGAGCCGAAGTCGGATGCTCAACCGACTGAGCCACCCAGGCGCCCCTCTGGAGCCCCTGAAGCTTTTGTAAAAAGGGAAACAGATTCTTTACTGACTGACATGAAAATGTGTTAACAAGTAAAAAAGGCAGAAGTGAAGCAGTTTGTATAATCCTTGAGCCGCACCGATGTTATTTCTCAGTTGTGATGAATGTGTTTTGGTTATGATAGATGTCAACATTGGGGAAAGGCAGGGTGAAGCGGATACAGGACTCCTGTGCTCTCTGCAACTCTTCCGTAAATCTAAAATTATTCTAGAATAAAAATTCAAGTATACATCCCACAGTACCTTTCTACTCTACTGCGAATAATATACTATATAATTGATTATTAACATGGAACTGGTTTATCAAAATAAAAGACAAATATGGGAGGAAACGATGCAGAGGAGCTAACAAGCGTCCTATACTACGTCATGTGAGGCTGGTGTGAAGACAGATATTAATTATCTCCTAATCTCTTAGCTCACACAAGAGACCTTTGGAGAAGACGCAAGAGGGAGGGCTGGAAAACAGGGAGAGGTTGAAAATTGCAACTCTCAAGTGGCAGGGTCTTTAATACTTAATACTTAAAGATCTTTTAATACTTAAAAGATTTGGGTAAGCCGTTAGGGGTCTGGATTATTCTGTCGTCCCAGACTCAGGTCTTTAGGGGGGCACTGAGGTCTCCGTGGGAAATTTATGGAGCGAGCAGGAGTTGTATTTTCGCCTGACCAGACAGGGAGGTGACAGAAGCTATGGAAACTGATCTTTGGGGGGGAAATTTCCTTTTCTAGGTTCACCCACACCGCAGCGCATCAACTTTGAATGCTTCCAGCCGAAGGTGGAATGCCATTCCCCCCCCTTCTGCCACAGCTTCTTGCAGAAAGAGCCAAGCACAGTAGGGAGTTGCCAGCTTCACCCGCCTTGGTGGGTACGAAACATGAGAGTACCCATGAGAAGGGAGGAAGGACAGATGCATCCCTGCCGCGGCTGAACCCGGGATGGACCAACCAGCCATGCCAGAAAAAGTGTAGATGTTTAAAGTCTCTGTCTTTCCTGTTGTTTTGGGAGAAATGGAGCAGAACAAGATTTGCCTGTATTTTCATAAACAAAATGGTGTCCACATCACTTTGGAATGGTGGAGTACAGGTATACTCTGAACCCCAGAAGGAAGAACTTGCTTCATCCGTGGAGCTCTCAGGCGAATGCCGAGTCATTTCAAATGTGATGAAGAGTTGAGGGCGGGAATCTTAGGCCCAGCGGATGGGGAGGCAGCAGGCACTGGATGGCAGAGGGAAAGCATCCATTACTTTTACGCACGTCTTCATTTGTCAACGGTGAGGGAAGTGGCAAAAAGCCAACGGCCTTCTGCTCGTTTCCCCGGGGCCAGCACCCATCACACCACCAAGGTGAAAGGGCCATCGCAGAGCCAATCAGAACCATCAAGACGAAATCATTGGGTGTTACCCCCGAATACACCAATGAGAGAGATGTGTACCATCCTTCTAAGCTGTCTTCTAGTATTTCTTTAATTAGATGTTTTCTACTGACACCTGCTAGAGACTTTATGCACCGCTATGTATTATTATTTGAAGACCACAAAAGTGAATCATACATTCATGTGCCTCATTTGATGGAGGAAAGGGCCATCAAGTGTAGCACTGGGACTTATTCTGTTTCTTGTTTTAGTTGAAATTCCTTTCTCTAACAAGGAGTGTTATACAAGTTAGAATTTTAAGATGAAAAATGAATGTGGCAAACCAGTTGTAGGAATTATTATTATAATTCACATATAATATTAATACAGATATAATATAATAGAAATAATATTATACAATATATAATATTATATAATATATTATATATAATATATATAATATTATATAATAAAATATATATATATAACAATTTCTATTATTTCTATTATTTCTATTAATATAATACAAATATAATATTTTTGTATTATTTCTCTATTATTTCACAGTCACAGGCAAACCTATGTCTCCCTCAAAGGAACATCTACAAGTATGTAAACCTAGGGATACGTGAGAAACCCTTCCATTTAAAACTGTGTATATAGATGGGGCACATGGCTGGCTCAGTCCCTGGAGTATGCAACTCTCGATCTCAGGATGGTGAGATTGAGCCCCATGTAGGGTATAGAGCTTACTTAAAAAAAAAATAAAATAGGGGCGCCTGGGTGGCTCAGTCGGTTGAGCGTCCGACTTCAGTTCAGGTTACGATCTCACAGCTCATGGGTTCGAGCCCAGCATCGGGCTCTGTGCTGATGGCTCGGAGCCTGGAGCCTGCTTTGGATTCTGTGTCTCCCTCTCTCTCTGCCCCTAACCCACTCGCATTCTGTCTCTGTCTCTCTCAAAAATAAATAAACATTTTTAAAAAATCATAAAAGTAAATAAATAAATAAATAAATAAATAAATAAATAAAATCTTAAAAAAAAACTGTGTGCAGAAATTTCCTTGTATATTGTATCTTACTTGTTTTTTATATATAAATAACATATAACCTATAGGACATATATGATAGTACATATACATGATAACATATAACAATATTTGATAATATATCACATACAAAATATAAATATTTTGTAAACCTACCTCTCTCTATGCTTGTCACATATATAATAAACAAAATATTTTGTGATTTGGCATGTTGTTAAAAATGTTAGGTGAATTAAATACTCCACACTTGTTTGGAATTTTGATGGAAAACTTGCAGTGTCCTGTCGCATTAGGATCTTGGTCATATGTAGAGATTTCAAAATAAATAAATAAAATCATTTATTTATGTCGGAAACATTTCGTTTTGTTTTTTGCGTTTTAATGAATGAACTGGATAGCTTTAAAATGATAACAGCTAGCAGAGCGGAAGAAGCTAGCTAATTAACTTGGTGGGAAATTTGGAATTATCCAGATACATTTTGTGATTATTAGTGTAAATTAGGTGGTAACTGCACTTTATCACGTTATCATGTACAAAATAATTACAATATTTTGTCATAGCTAACTTCCAGAAAAGAAAGTGAATAAATGATATACGTACTTAGAAATGTCTCGGAAAAAAATTTCACATGAAATTCTTTTAGTAATTGCATATTTAATTTATTGTTTATATTAGGAGTTTTAACTGTACAGGTATAGATTTGCATATTTCTGAAGGAATATGTAAAAGTAAAAATGGAAATTAATGTCAGTTGATTTATTGTATCAACAAAGATCTGAATCCTATAAAGGAGGGTGACAGGTAATTATAGAAATGCATATATGATTCATAGGTAGAAAAATAATTTCTGCATGCATTAAGTGGACTGCAGAAAGGTTTGGACTCTTTATAGAACAGATGTTTCAATGCCTAAAATCCTTAAAATCATCCATACGTTTTTTAATATAAGGATAAACAGATTTTAATAAAGCATTTCAACTGAAAAAAAGATTTTAAGTCCTAAAATAATCTAATATAAATACTGAAAACAAGAAATACAGTATAAACCAAATTTCAATAGCTGTCACTAACAATTTATTTTATATCAGTATATATTATATATTTTATAAGATCATTTATATTATGATGTCTATGTATATATCTATATATACAATTTGAATTCCTAATTCTATTCTTTGAGTTGTCATGGTTCATTGTTGGTTTCAAATGAAATCATTTCAGTTTAAATGTCCCTGCATTTTAATGTTTTATTTAGTCTTGAGGGTTGCAACACTATCTATACAAAAGTGTTCAAGAGAATTGCTGATTTGCACTGACGTTACAGATTTTAGGCTTATGATTATATCTATGGATAATTTTTTTTGTTCAAATGTGATTTTGTCTCACATTATAAAAAGTGTGTGCAATTAGGGCAGCATCAGTACAATTTCTGGTGTTTGGGGGAGATTATCTCTAAATATATTTTAATTAAAACAATGTGATTTGCATCTTCAACATATTTGCATGATTCAACTTTCTTAGTGGTTTCTAGTGTACCTCTTTTGAATTATTAATGATGCATTTTAAAATATCTTGCTCAATTTTCCATCTTGACTCTACAATTTTTTTTAATGTTTATTTATTTTTGAGAGACAGAGTGTGAGCAGGGGAGGGGCAGAAAGAGAGAGGAAGACACAGGATCTGAAGCAGGCTCCAGGCTCAGAGCTGTGAGCCTAGAGCCCGATGGGGTGGGGCTTGAACTCACTAATGGTGAGATCAAGACCTGAGCTAAGTCTGAGGCTTATCCTGAGCCTAAGTCCTACTCTAACTGACTGAGCCACCCAGGCGCCCCCTATCTTGACTCTGAAACCAGCTACTTCAAATAACCACTCAGGAACTGAGATGATGTGGCCTGTTACCATCCAACATTCAGGAACATATGAACTTGGGGTGAATGCAGAGAGGGGGCAGACTGGGAGTCAGTCTGACTGTGCGATCCCATTGTTTCCCCCTCCCACAGGAAAGGAGGCTGCCCCCCCCCCCCCAGATCTTGTGATCTTCCTGCTATCCCACCTGTGGGATGGGTTTTCAGATGCGCCAGGCGTGTGGGGGGCAGAACCCCCAGGAAAGGTACTCAACCGCTCTGCTACAGGCACTGCCATCCTCAGCGTGGATTGGTTTGCCTGCAGTCAGAGGTTGGGAGCTGGCTTAGCTCACCAGCAGCATCCTTTTGTGTTACAGTGAGTGGCCTTCTCCCTTTTCTGCCACCCCCCTTTCCTAACCTCGAGTGGACAGCCCTCCTGAGCCTCAGTGGTGCCTTCTACTTGCTGGGCTGAGCTCGTCTTCATCGGCCACCTCTGTTCCAGGGCCTCCATCTCGGGGCCCCCGGGGCATTCCCGTGGTGAGTCTGCTGGAAAGCCGAGTGTCCCCCTTAGAATTCAACCCATCGTTCTGAGTAGGACCCAGCGAAGACCAAGGTTTATGATACTGTCAGACGAATAAAGCAACGTGAAATAAGCAAGCACACCACATCTGGGATCATTTTCAGGGTTTTTGATTCTATTTTATAACCACCTATCACGATCGCTGAAAACACTCTCAGTGCAGCTGCGGTCTAAACGGTTCCGGGAGATTCTTTTCCATGTGTTTCCAGGTTCACCATGAAGACATTTCAGCTCGGTCCTGGATTTCAACCGTGGGTTGTTTGGCATAGATTTAGGGATCGGCTTCAACCTCACAAAGTTGTGGGTTTGATCTTTCATTCTCTCGTGGGCCTTTAAAGTACATTCTGGCTTACAGTTATTATGAATCAATGTAGGTAAATTTCACATCGTTTTTAAAATCCTATTCTGCTCTCCTGGCATACCCTTCTTTCTGTTTTCATTAATGAAAAGGCACATGGCTCACAACGATCCTTTAATTAAGTTGTATTAACACTATTTCAGGTGATACCACTTCAAAGGGCACTTTGACTGAGGGAGTCTCTCACAAAAATATCCCAACCAGATATTTGATATTTGCTTAATATTCCAAAGTACAACTACATGAGATTCACGGAAACCTTTATTAGGAGAACATTACAACTGATACGTAAGCCATCAGCCCTTTCTTTCTTAATCATGTTCCTCAGTTACCAATGAAGGTGTCATTCGTTTTTTAGGAAAGTGTAAAATGGGAGGATGATGTTGACAATGCAGAGTTTATGTGTGAAGCAATCTAGTGAGACACTCCTACGCCAGACCTGTCACTGTGTGACCCCCATTGGTAAGGGGAAAGCCAATCACAGATTGCATCGACTCCCCATTGGTAAGGGGAAAGCCAATCACAGTTTGCACTGACTCCCATTGGTAAGGGGAAAGCCAATCACAGTTTTCGCTGACCCCCATTGGTAAGGGGAAAGCCAATCACAGTTTGCGCTGACCCCCATTGGTAAGGGGAAAGCCAATCACAGATTGCGTCGACCCCCATTGGTAAGAGGAAAGCCAATCACAGATTGCGTGGACTCCCCATTGGTAAGGGGAAAGCCAATCACAGATTGAGTTGTCTCTTTGCTGTTTCAGAACTGTGTACCTGCTAAGATTGGCTGAAAGTTTTGAAACCCTCTAAAACATTAGATGAGAAGGCAAGTGTTCTCCCACTTTGCTGGGCTTCCTCAGGAAGCACAAGAATCCCTCTGCAATCAACCACCCCTTGCCATGAACTTTCTCAGGCTGAGCATTCAGGCGTGCAGCGAGGACCCAGCTCTTTTATTTTGTTATGTGTGTTTATTGGGTGTCCACGTGCAACTCTGTATGAAGCAAGTCTTCAGGGCAAGCTGGGTGGCAAGGTTGGTTGGAGAGTGTATATATTTAAAATGCTACTCGGTTTATGGACGTAACATTTATAATTCATTTTATTAATGGAAGAAAAATGGATATCTAATGAAGAAATGAGATGGATAAGAACAGAACAGAATTCATAGCATAAAGGAATATAAAACCAAATGTGATGTCGTGTTGATAATTTACTTCACATGGGATTATGAAAGGAATTTCTTTAAGAGACCAAGATTATGTGGGGCGCCTGGGTGGCTCAGTCGGTTGAGCGGCCAACTTCGGCTCGGGTCATGATCTCGCGGTCCGTGAGTTCGAGCCCCACGTCCGGCTCTGTGCTGACAGCTCAGAGCCTGGAGCCTGTTTCGGATTCTGTGTCTCCCTCTCTCTGACCCTCCCCCGTTCATGCTCAGTCTCTCTCTGTCTCAAAAATAAATAAATGTTAAAAAAAAAAAATTTTAAGAGACCAAGATAAAATGGATAATTAATAGAGAAACAACAATTGCTTTAAGATGTAAAATGAAAATAAGTCATTGCATAACAAAATTAAGGTTTTCATTTTTAATGCATTCTGAAATGCATCTGCGACTTTCAACACCTTAAGAGAGCCAATAAGATGCAAAACAACAAACAAACAAACAAAACTTGCTAGTTATTTGGTACAAGTCAATAGTGTGTAGAAGACAGTAGAATGGAAATCCCAAGAACCTATCCACTGTGTCGACATTTGTCCATCACGATGGACAAACAAAAAAATCCTGAAGCAAGCAGAGTCAGAATGACCAGAGTCACTAACTTCCTGTCCCCGCTGTTGCTGGTGATTAAGAATAACATGAGGCCACTCTCTCGGGAGCAGAAGTCGTTTGGGGTGGAAGGAAGGCGGTCCGAGAGGACCCCACAATTACAGGGAATCCAGAGTTCAGGGCCGGCAAGGGTCTCGCCTCTCAGCAATCACTCGTAGGTTGGATTCCCGAACGGAAGGCACAGAGCTAATCTAGCCATTTCTATTTTCCTTCTGACCTCCTTGTCAGGACCCTGCAGTTGCGGAGGGTGGCATTTTAACAGCTCTGTCTGTGGCTTGTCGTGGAGGACTACTGTGGCTCGATGGGTTCCAGGGGAAAAGTCTTAAAGGAGAAAGGTCAAAAAAAAAAAAAAAGAGAGAGAGAGAGAGAGAGAGAGAAAGAGAAAAAGGAAGACAAGTTTCTGGTAGCAGATGTGATAAAACTGTTTGAAAACCCCACACTAGCTGTACCTTTCAGTTATTCCGCAGTTTTTGTTTTGTTTCATTTTGTCTTTCTGTTTTCGGCTGTAAAACCATGCCTAGTGTTTCAGAGGCATCTTACTGTGGGCGGTAAGAAGGCACCTGAGCACTGTGGTTTGTGTCTGTGGGGAAAATGAGAGCTCAGCTGCCCTATTTTTTATTAATAATCAAGGCTTTGCTGAGAATTGTAAGGAAAGAGCTCCCCCCCCCCACTCTTCTTTTATTAAAGCTGGACTTAATGTCATGGCGCCTGGGCATGCAGCATCTTTTAAATGGCAGTAAGTCGAGTGTTTTCCGTTTCCTGTTGGACAGTGAGAGGAGTTACCCAGGGATGTTTGGAATTAAATGCTGAGAGTTCTGATGCTAAATGGCTTTTCTGACTTTTTTCAAACAGATTTTCAGAATAAATCCCAGTTTCCTCCTGGAATTTCTCCATGCACCAACACATATGTTAATGTTTCCTGACTAGTTGGTGGGTTTCGCTTTTCCTGATTCTGCAGGCATATTTGTCTATGCTTCCTAAGATCACCTTCTTTCGATCGATTGTCTCTTCAATTTTATTTTCTCTCGTTTACATTTTTTTAATGTTTATTTTTGAGAGAGACAGAGACAGAATGCGAGTCGGTTAGGGACAGAGACAGAGGGAGAGACACAGAATCCGAAGCGGGTTCCAGGCTCCCAGCTGACTGTCCACACAGATCTGGCACGGGGCTCAAACTCACGAGCTGCGAGATCAGGACCTGAGCTGAGGTCAGACACTTAACGAACTGAGCCCCCCAGACACCCCTATTTACCCTCTTTTATAGCCTGGCTTCAAGATACCCAGAAACTACTGTCTCTTAGAAGACCACCCTCTTTCCCTGGTACACAAGGATATATGGAAAAACAAGAATGTCTAAGGTCTGATGAAGCTTGGAGAGTTGGGGCCATGGGAAACATGTGGGATCTTGAGACAGAAGTCTAAGATTCCTCTTTTATCTTAAAAATAAAAGATAAAGGAACACAAAGAATAGCTAGGCAGTATACATAGGTTATGCCTTCAAGTGCCCAGAGAAATGTACTCCCAATATGTAATGACTATTTGCCTGATTGATTTCCTGGTTCTCTCGATCCTCAATCATGAGATAGTCAACAGTCTTTCTCTGAAACTAGAAGCGACTCCCTCCTTCACGATGAGATCTTGGTTTTTGGCACCGTTGCTGTTTGTGGGTTCGTTTTGCTCGGTGTATTCGCGCACAAGCGACAAATCTTTTTTCTGGTTTTATCAAACCCCATATACATGCTCTACCTCTCTTTCAAATGGCCACCATCGCATTTTTTCGAATTATTACTTATTTTTTTTAATCTGCATCCAAGTTGGTTAGCATGCAGTGCGATAATGACTTCAGAAGTAGATTCCAGGGATTCATCCCCTATGTATAGCACCCAGCGCTCATCCCAAGTCTCTTCCTTAATGCCCATCACCCATTTAGCCCATCCCCCACCCACAACCCCTCTAGCCACCCTCAGTTTGTTCTCTATATTTAAGAGGCTCTGAGGTTTTATCCCCCTCCTTGTTTGTATATTATTTTTGCTTCCCTTCCCTTATGTTCATCTGTGTTGTATCTTAAATTCCACGTATGAGTGAGGTCATATGACATTTGTCTTTCTCTGACTGACTAATTTCGCTTAGCATAATACCCTCCAGTTCCACCCACGTTGTTGCAAATGGCAAGATTCCATTCTTTCTGATTGCCAAGTAATATTCCATTGTGATTGTGTATATATACACACATATATCACAGCATGGCCAGCACCACATCTTCCCCTTTTATTGTGCGACCACTCTGCACACAGAAACCCTCCCACGCGGAGCATGCCCATGTGTCCGACCCCCCGGTGCAGGGATGGACAGCGGAGAGACCCGTGGCTTCAGGTTGCGCTGAACCGTTTCCTTCTCCTCTTGGTTTCCCCCCCACAGATACTGCAATGAGCATTTGCTGTGCCCCCACACACATGTTCTGGACAGGCTGGGGTCCTTGGGAACCGTGGACAGCCCAGTGCGGGGGCGGCATTCAAGCTCGCCGCAGGACCTGCGAGAACGGACCTGACTGCGTGGGCTGCAATGTGGTGACTTCAGTCTCCCTCATGTGAGCCCCTGAAGTAGCGCTGGGAGTCCAGAGCCAGCACCCGCTAGGTGCTCTGCACACACTCGATACGCTGCAAACATTGGGTGTTCTGCAAACTACACGCTCTGTACATACTTTTACACCAGATGCCGTGACTCACCCAGGTTTCTCTGGTTGATAAGAATGACCAGAGGAAATACTGCAAGGTCAGAGTAGCTTATAGGTTTCCTGAAGTTAAATATTAGCATATGAACGATGTATCTCAAAAATATTTCCGTTCTGATTTCTGTGTTATGACCAAAACTTTAGGCTGCTTAGTTCTGGTCAGTGTATTTGGTTGGAGGAAATGGAGGGAGCTCTCCGTACGAGTCCACACTAAGCTATAGAACGCACAGCGAACTTGACACACTGAGGATAAGAAAACTCTGTGAAGTCAGAGCAAGTTGGTGCCAATTCAGAGGGAATAAATCACAACTTATGGCCTTGTTTTTCTCTGCCTTAGCAAGTCATATTTCTTTTAACACTTTAAACCCTTGAATTTTATTTGTGCCAGCACCTTTCCAAAGGTCCATACTCGCCACTCCTGCACCATCTGCCATCTGTAAGAATGACTGAGTGCTCGGGGCTGCTGGCTTCCCGGGCTTCCGCATCATTCGCACCCCCCGCCCTCCTCCCGGCCGGTGCTGCCACCACAGAGCTCAAGCGGTGGGTGGGGATGTTCTGGGGGAGGGTTTAACACGAGAAGGTCTGGCTCAGCATCCCTGCTGATCTTTCCAGTTGTTCCTTGCGTGGCTTTCGTTTGTCGGTCCCTGAGGCTGAGCAGTGTTTTTGTGCTGCAGTCAAGCTTGTTTTTTGTGAGATGCGAAAGGCTACATTCCCCAGATCGCCTTGGGAAACTGAGAGAGAGGAAGGAGGTGACAAGGGGCTTTGTTAGATAGGTCCACCCCAAGGAGGTTTCCGTTGTTAGGATTTGCGGTTAGATTTCTTTTCCTGCAAACTGGCCGAGATATTGTAATAGCGTTGCTACCTTCTACTCACGATTACAGAGATGGTCATTTCCGGGTTGGCCTGAACTACTTTTGGAGTCAACAAAATTCTCAGTCTCTATATATGCTGATATATTTATTGACTTGTCAGGTGCTCAAATTTAAAAGTATTTTTATAAAAGTGAAGGTAATTCCTAGTGATTACCAGCAGCATCTCGCATGTTCTTGGAAAATAAATCAAATACGGCAACTATTCTTTGCTGGAGCCTGTCACTTCCGGCACTGGGGGCCCAGTGTCCGGGACTGTGGTCATCTGTCTCGTCCCCTGGGAAACCACAGCCCAACTGAGTTGTCCTTGATCTCTCGCCCCTCAGTTTCTAGGGCTTTGTGGGTCTAAGAAACCTGAACACGTGTGGCATCATTTATTCGTTGTTGCTTATTGGCTTCATGATTATATCCATAAAGTGTTTTACTCCGACAAAAATTTATATTAAGGAAAGTGTAACACATCTGCCACACGTAATATGTCTTGTGTATCATAAATGTAAATGATTTAAGTTCTTCGAAATGGTGACGAATTTGTCTTTTGATACGTGTCTATATTTATTGCCTGGTAACTTATAAAATGAATGCAGCACCAGCATCAGAATCTAGGAGAACTTGACGTGAGTCTCGAACAACTCTGGTTGGGGTTTTTTAGTTTTTTCTTTTTTCTCCCAACTACTTTCAACTGGAGTTTACTTTCTCAAGGGTGTAATTAGCATAATTAATCAACCTGTTTATTTACCATCGAAGTACAAAAATGTTTTCTTGGTCACGCAGCTCTTTTATTTATTCCAGCTCAGTCTCGCCCAAGGCAGGAACACTGGCTCAGGTAAACTGAGGAGAACAGACAGGTTCGAGCAGAAGCTACGTTTGTTTGAATTGCTTAGAAAATGTATCATCTCAATGAAATGCCCGAGAACGTTATTTAAAAAGGCAAGTCACACAGACTTTGTGACACGGGTGATCCATACGTCCTAGCTGCGGTCTTCAAATTTTCAGCCAAGAGGGTGATTGGAGGGTGTCTTTTGTAGAAACTAGCCGTAAGTCTAGGTAATACATTAATTTGACATCGTGGATGTGATCGTCTGTTTCCCAGCATCTGGCTGGATGACTGGTCAGGTGATAACTTCAAAGTCTCACTCTTCCCTGAAAAGGAGATGATAATCCCTCCCTCCTAGAGTCACTGTAACTATCACAGACTGTGACTTCTGTGAAGTTCTGGCAGAAAATGGCACATTCAGAGCACTTGAGAGCAAGCTTTGCTCCAACTCACATCTTCTCAGTTGTTAAAAAAAAAACAAAACAAACTCATTCCCTTAAATCCTCAGGTTTTATGATGTTATGAGCAGGTCTATTGAAAAACGGTAGGAGCATTAGGGAATTATCAATGGCAAGGGAGTAAAGATAAAGGTAAATTCATAAGGAACACGACTTTTTGCATTATTGTAAATAACAATACATTATTATAATAATATCAAGGTGTAATAATATCATTGTAATTATTATTATAAGTTAACTGTTGTGAGAGAATTAAAAACCACAACACAAAAAAGGAAGGAGAGTCCAGGACATTTATGCTGAGTAAACAGAATTGCTTCTCAGTATAGTGTACATCAAATTCTCCCTCAAAAGTTTAACAGATGCATTAAAAAAAAAAAAAAAAAGTTAATAGACACGTTAAAGAACGTAAACGTTGGGCTAGATACATCCGGGGCATTCCAAACACAGAATCAGCGTGTTTCAAAAGCTGTATCCTTCACTGAAATTTCACACGAAAGACAAAATTGTTGGTCAAAAGGCCCCGATCAAAGATACTGACTTTGAACACAGAATAAACATAAACCTTCCTGACGCAGGAGAAAGAACCACAGGAGACTCATAGAGGTCAAAAAGAAAGACCTTAAAAACCAATACATGCTGGCAAAGGGGTTCTTTGAAGGGTAATCAACATTGATACAAGGTAGAGTGTATTGTTTGTACCAAACAATGCTACTGAGGAAGCATTTAAAACTAAATGTGTCTGGTGAGTGGAAGGTTAACTAGATTTGTGATATGAATACTAAGGACAATATTACAAGGCGCCTTATTACCAAATGCTTTTGGAAGTATTCCCTCATGTGGTCCTAGATTTCCAGAGAGATCTCGTCATTTGTCTGAAAGCCCGCAGCCCACAAAGCTCGGCCTCCATTCAGATCTCATGCCACGGGCTCTCCTCCCCAGGACGCTGGGGTCGATTCGGAAGAAACAGAACAGGCCTTGAGCAATGAGGAGGTCAGTGCAAATATCACCCCCAAGCAGGTCTGTTCAGAAAGCCCAAAGACATAGGGACACCTGGGTGGCTCAGTCGGTTAAGCATCCAACTCTTGATTTTTGGCTCAGGTCATGGTCCCAGGTTCATGGGACTGAACCCTGTGTCGGGCTCCATGCTGAGCCTGAAGGCTGCTTAGGATTCTGTCTCTCTTCCTCTGCCTTACTCTCTCTCTCTCTCTCTCTCTCTCTCTCAAATTAAAAAAGAAAGGCACAGAACGAACAGTGTAATTAAACAGTTGTTAAGTGCATTCGCTTGTATTTGCAAATATTCCTCTGCCAAGGGCGATCCCTGATTATAGCACGTGAAACGTGATAACCCATCTCCATAAGAAAGGAAATGCGGATTTGCTTTCAGCTTTTTGAAACATCTTGGTGAAGACCTTGCAGATACGAAGGATTGTCATGGTGAAGATGTCGGGTTTTGTTAAAAGAAGTTGGGGTGTCTTGAGATAGAAGTGATATCAGTGGGTGTGATCACGGGCTGCAACAGATGGCCACAACACTATACATTTTCTAGAATTCAGCATCTCAGAAGTTCCGCAATCAAGTGCAAAATTGATGCACGACACAGATGGGGAGAAAAGAAAAATGATGGATTATAGGAATTAATCCATCAAAAGTCTGCCTCTAGGACATATAAATAATCATCTGCAATCTCTAGAAATTACATATGGAAGCTGAGAACTAGAGAATTTTACGAAAAAAAAAATGTTTATAGTATTGGGAGACTGTGGTATAAATTTCACTCACCTAAAAAAAAAAACAAAAAAAACAACGGGGATCTATTCTATTTTTTAAATATCTGCCTGCAGTCGTTCAATACCATGATTGCAAAGGTAATTGCAAAGACTTTCAAATATAGCAGAGGCTTCCTGTTGTAAACTTAAAGCACGTCTGTGCGAATTTAATAAGTTCTGTGACAAAACATTCCCTGATGACCAAGTCCCTCAAATGTACTTAAGCAAATACACAAGTAGTGGCTTCTGTCATGAGCTTCAGCTAAATGACCACGAGTTTGCAATTTTGTTTTACAAGCTGATGTGAGATTACGCAGCATAACAAACAGTCCCTGGTTTTAAAGATTTGTAACCATTAGAGCATGAGTAATCAAATGCACTTTCTAAAATTAAAGCCTCGAGTGGAATTAAAGGGATCGGAGAATGCTTTTTCCCAAACTCACCTACGTGTCAACTTCTGTGCTTTACTGTAACATTTCTGAGAGTTCTGAGCTAATCACGGACTTCCCAGGGAACGTTCCATGTGCCATTTTGCTGATTCCGTGTCCCCCCCCCCCCCAAATCGGGCACTTCTTTTTGGACAATTTCTGGAGCTCCCCTTGTTCACATCTGAATGAATCAGGTACTTGCCACTAATTAAAGAGCAGAGTCTCAGGGCGCCTGGGTGGCTCAGTTGGTTAAGCAAATGACTTTGGCTCAGGTCATGACCTCATGGCCCGTGGGTTCGAGCCCCGCGTCGGACTCTGTGCTGACAGCTCAGAGCCTGGAGCCTGCTTCGGATTCTGTGTCTCCCTCTCTGTCTGCTCTCCCCCATCCCCCACTCTCACTCTGCCTCCCTCTCTCTCTCTCTTTCTCAAGAATAAATAAATATTAAAAACAGAAGAAGAGCAGATTCTCTTGCAGTGGTGTTGCTAGATCCTATGTTTTAAAAAGCATCAATTGATTTATTCTGTTTTTATTATTGCCTTTCTCTGCTTGCTTTTGTATTAGTTCAGTCTTCCTCACTCTTAAAGCAGGAAATTTTAAATCATCCACTTGGAACCTTTCTTCCTTTCTAATGTAAGAATTTTATGCAATGAATTTTACCATGTGTTAGCTACATTACACAGATTTTGATGTGTTATGATTTCATCTTTGTCCCAAGAATTACTGATAAGCATTCTGTTTAATGTCTAAATATTTGGACATTTGTCCAGATATCTTTCTGTTATTGAATTCTATTTTAATTGCTTAATTAAAAAGTACTCAACATTTTAATTAATATGAGCAATTACTTTACTTAATTGGAGCAGATAGGCAACTTGGTATGATTTTTATTCTCTTAAAATTATTCAGATATGCTTGATAGCCCAGAATATGGCTTATGGCATGTGAAAAAAAAATGTGTCTTCTGGGGTGCCTGGCTGGCTCAGTCGGTTGAACGTCTGACTTCGGCTTACGTCATGATCTCGCGGTTCATGAGTTTGAGTTGTTGGGCTCTGTGCTGACATCTCGGAGCCTGGAGCCTGCTTCTCATTCTGTGTCTCCCCCTGTCTCTGCCCCTCCCCTGCTCATGCTCTGTCTCTCTCTGTCTCTCAATAATAAATAAACGTTAAAAAAATTTTTTTTAATGTGTCTTCTGCTGTTGTTGGTTGGAATCTTCTATAAATGTCACTGAGATCGAATTGCTTGATCGCACTGTTCACATTTTTTATGTCCTTACAGGTTTTCAACTTGTTCTGTCAGTTACTGTCTGTTATGAAGTATGCACACATTCATTATTGTTACTATATCCTCTTACCTACCTAACTCCCGGAGCCTAGAGGTGTCTTTTCATCCTCAGTAATGGAATTCTTGTTCTAAAAGATACATTGATGGTAACATAGCCTCTGATGCCCTGTTCCTTTTTTTTTTATTCTCATTTACTCTCTGTGTTTCCTTCTGGTTGACTTCTATCGCAACGTCCTTAAATTCACTAATCTTTTCTTTGATAATGTCTAATCGGTTATTAATTTTATCCAGTTTGTTTTTCACTTCAGACATTGTATTTTTTCAACTCTAAAAGTTCCTTTTGATTCTTTTGTGTGTTTTCCAGGTCTCTCCTCTTTGCCTTTATGTCTTCCTCTACTTGTCTTAAATACACAGAGGACACAGATGATGGATCTTCTAATGATATTCATCTTCTCCATCACTTCTGTGGGCATTTTTCCTATTAATTGGTTTTTTCCTGGTTGTTCATCTTATTTCCTTCTCTCTATATAAGGACAACTGGATGCCTGTCACTGTGAGTTTTACTTTTTGGGGTGCTAGATTTTTTTGTGTGTGTTCTATGAAACATTATTGTTTTATTCTGAAGATGATCGAATATCAGTTTACAATTCCCTAGGGAACAGTGGTTTATTAGCTGAAATAAGATGCTTTTTATAATTGACAATGAAGTACAGATATAATACTAATAAACAGCAATATATAATTCTCTTTATTTCCCCCATGGGGATTTGATTTGTTTATTTTGATAGTTAATCCTTAGTATGGCTTAAATATTTGTGTCCCCTTCCCCCCAGAATTCATATGTTGAAAACCTAACCCTCCAGGTGATGGTATTTGGAGGTGGGAACTTGGGGGGCTGAGATTAGCTCTCTGCTCTCTACCACAGCATGGGGCAACAGGTGCCCACGAGCCCCAGAACAGGCCTTCACCAGCCACCAACCTGCTGGTGCCTTCATCTTGGACTTCTCGGCCTCCAGAACTGTAACAAATAGATACTTGTGGTCTAAGCGACCCCGTCTATGACCGTTTTGTCACAGCAGCCCAAGCAGACTAAGACAGCTCTCACAGATGCTTATAGACCCTTTTTGGCAGGAAACAGACACTCAGCAAGCAAACACTCCCCACCGTTGCACAGCATCTTAATCTGTTTGGGCGGGTGTAACAGAATACCACACACTGGGTGGCTTATAAAAGAACGGAAATTTCTCACGGCGCCTGGGTGGCTCAGCATGTTGAGCGTTGACTCTTGACCAAGCGCATTGACTCTTGGTTTCAGCTCAGATCATGATCTGTCGGTCTCGTGAGTTCCAGCTGCACTTCGGGTTCTGTGCTCGCAGCTGGATCTGCTTGGGATTCTCTGTCTCTCCCCCCACCCCTCCGCCCCTTCCCCACTTGTGCAGCCTCTGTCTCTCTCAAAATAAACGAATAAACTTCAAAATATATAAAAAGAACACAAGTTGCTCAGTTGGAGGCTGAAAGTCTGACATCGGGGTGCCGGCATTGGCCGACGTACAGCGAGAGCCCTCTTCCAGACTGTGGTCCCACAGGGTAGAGAACAATAGGAGAAGCAGGCCCTCTTGGGACCCCTCTAAGGGCACTAATCCCATCACGGGGCTCTACCGTCATGACGTCATCTGATCCCAACCACCTCCCCGAGCTCCCCCCTGCTCCTAACACCGTCACACGGGGGGAGAGGGTTCCCACACGTGAAGCTGGGGGGTGGGGGACACAAACGAATGTCGGTTCACAGCACACAGCGGGTAAGAGAAGCTGGGGGATTGGTCTCCGTGGCCTTTCCACCCACTCACCTCCCCACCTCAGGCCACGCGAAGCACATATATTCAGGCCTTCAAACACCAGAAGCAAGCAGGATACAGAAGTGAGGTCTGTGAGGTTCCTGCCCTGTGATGCTTAGCGAGCCTGGCGGTGAAACACCACATCCTTTCGTCTGTCCTAGAGGATGGCCCGGCAACGCGGGTCTTCTGTGCGGAGTCGACACCCGGAAGACCTTGGATGCAGAGAGGAATATCGCAGATCACACACACCGAAGAGGCATGAGGACGGGCTGTTCGTTTGATGTGAGCCAGAGGTGACAAACTTGCTCTTCGGATTCCAAAAGAGGTTTTACCCCCCTTTTTTTAAAAGCAGCAATTCAGGTCGGAGTCCAAAATGCACCTTCATTTCTCTCTGAGCATCTCCATCTTGGTACAGGCCCCAGATGGCACAGTTACTGCTCCCAGTTTAATAATGCATAAAACAGGGGCACCTGGTGGCTCAGTCGGTTAAGCGTCCGACTTCAGCTCAGGTCACGATCTCGCGGTCCGTGAGTTCAAGCCCCGCGTCGGGCTCTGGGCTGATGGCTCAGAGCCTGGAGCCTGCTTCCGATTCTGTGTCTCCCTCTCTCTCTGCCCCTCCCCCGTTCATGCTCTGTCTCTCTCTGTCTCAAAAATAAATAAACGTTAAAAAAAAATAATAATGCATCAAACAGATGAGGCTCGCGGAATGAGCGCTCACGAGCCGGTGTTGTGTTTTTCTGGCTCATTCTATTACTCCCAGGTGACGGGCACTGCATCCCAGCGAGTGCTAGACCATGATGCTCAGCCGTGGCCACAGAGTGGAACCAGCAGAGGGGACTTTCCACTCCCAGCACGCTGGGCTTTTGAGAATCTCCCGGTGACTTCTAGTCCAGGTTGGGCACTGTATAATCTAAGCAGCATCAAAACTCAGGAAACTTTTACTATAAATTATGAATCAATGATCTAGTTTTGACAACAGAGTTGTCTTAAATAATAGACCTGCAGTTTATAGAATTCCGAGTCTCCTGGAATGGTAGTTGATCACTTACTAATATATGCCTTTTCCTTTTTTTTCTGAACTGCCTCCACATTCAGTATTTTAAATCGGTTTTGAATTGCACCATTATGAGTGCTGGATCACATGCAAATTAGTTAGAACCAAGTAAGGAACTTCGTTTCAGGCACACACATTAGTGTTCTTCTGTTATTGCCTGTGACAGACATAGAGGGTATTGTGGGTCTTAAAAATCTGGCATGTGAGGAGACAACTGAAGTAAAATTGTGCTTCCAAGTTTTGTTGTTTTTTTTTTTAAGAACAACTTTCCGAGTGCAGACGTGTAGTAGCAAATTCAAGAGATCATTTAGCAAATGTTACTTGAAGCTCTTCAATGTGTTAGTTCTGGTGGATGGAATTAACCTAATTTCCCAAAAACTGACGTGGATTTTTTTTTTTTTTTAATGATCTGGTTATGCCAACACCTAAAAGAAACTTTTAAAACCCCAGTAGCGAAAATCTTAATGTCTTGACCTGTAAGACAAGGTATTGATGGAATTCAAGGTAAATTCAGTTCACACTCTAGCTGCACACCCATGTCTGCTGCACGAGGTTCATCCATCCCCAATGCCTTGTTTAACATTTTTTAGTGATTTAATCCCTTGTTAGAGACTGCCTGCAAATGATGTGGGCTGAAACAGTTCACAAGAATATACCAACATAGGGGCTCCTGGGTGACTCAGTAGGTTAAGCATCCAACTTCAGCTCAGGTCTTGATCTCACAGTTTGATGGGATCCAGCCCTGCATCAGGCTCTGTACTGATGGCTCAGAGCCTACTTGGGATTCTCTCTCTCTTTCCACCTCTCTCTCTCTGCCTCTCCCTGACTTGCACTTTCCCTCTCTCTCAAAATAAATAATTAAAAAAAAAAAAGAATATAGCAACAGAGACTTGTGGAAATTAAAAATTTGATCTTTTCAAAACTTAATTGTGATTAGTATACCTAATTGCTTAACATCAGAACATCTGTATCATGTCAGCCCCAAGTAACTTCAGGAATAAAGACAAAAAACAAAAAATGAGAAGAACATACCAGTTTCTGAAGCAGAAGACTTGCCATACATTATGGAGATGGGAAACTTTTTGGTCGATAAGTAACCTGTCATTGAATTGTACATCATCAAGAAGTTCGTGTTTGTTTTATTAAAATAGAGATATTGTGTCCTGTCTGGAAACTGAGGAGAGAGAATGGATAATTTCAGTTGAGATGTTAAAAATAATTATTTATTATTATAATTATTCATCAGTTCTGTAGACGGGCCTCTTTTTTTCCAGGAGAAAAGGGTGCAGAAAGACCCAGTCAATAATACCCCATCACTGCCTGGGTATAGTGTACTCACTAGACAGCTAGGACCAGCTTACATCCAGGTACCATTGGGCCAGCCCCTTTACTTGGGCTGTATCATTCCAGGAGATGTTCAACTGCAGGAAATAGAAAGCCCAACCAGCAGCTGCTTAAACCATAGGAACATACTCTGTTTATTTATTTAACAAGAA
The DNA here is from genome assembly GCF_018350195.1 of Panthera tigris. Classification (NCBI taxonomy): domain Eukaryota; kingdom Metazoa; phylum Chordata; class Mammalia; order Carnivora; family Felidae; genus Panthera; species Panthera tigris. The sequence goes on from NC_056660.1 coordinate 231,803,201, forward strand.
GACAAGTGGTTCAAAGCCCTAATTCCAAGATGGCGGGACTTCCTCAGAGTCTCTAGAGTTCTCCTGCCATTTCTCTTAGGTTCGCAGAGTGGCTTCCATAATTGCAGGTACAGCGTGCTCACATAACAACATCCCAAGGCAGAAAGAGGGGCTGGCGGAGTGGTGAGAGAATTTCTTTATTTGACAAAGAAAGAAGTGCGTTTCCCACAAGCCCCCAGCAGCCTGCCCCTCACCTCCCGTGGGGCCACTTGCAGCCACAGGGCAAGGGGACAGAGGGTGCCTGGCTCTCCAGCTCTGGGGCTGCAAGCAGGTACTGGAGACAAGGATTGGACTGGCTGGTGGGTAGCCACTCCCACAGAGATATGGTCAGGCCACGGGGACTTCTAAGAGGAAGCCATTTCCAGAGAGTAGCAAGGCCCAGCCCTGTGCTTGGATGCAGCCGGTGACTGGGTTTCCTGAACTGTTCAATTAAACATGCATAACCGATTTCCTCTTCCTGCCTCTGCCCGGCCTCCTGTCTGGGGCGCGAGATCCATCCTCCTCCGAGTGTAAAATCCTTATTATTTTATTTGTCCCTTGTTTGCTGGTCCCTCCTTGCTGTCTCCAATATTTTTTGTTTCCATTCCTTGCTTGGCTGGGACTTTTTGATTTATCCCATCGCTGGAGGCCTGCCTGAGAAGGCAGTGGAGATTTATCCCCCTCCGTATTTCAGACGCTCGGAGCAGGGGCCGCCTTGTCCCCTGACTTTAGGGGAGCCATCCATTACGGGGTGCCCCGCTCAGCCTGCCCGACTAGAGGAGGCGGACTGGATTCAGGCCACAGAGGAGTGGCTTCGTTGAGAAGACACAATTTTAAGTTCCTCTTCCGAAAAGAGATTTATCTGCAGCATCGGCTCCCATTTGCCACTGCCTTGTCTCAAGTCTTTATTGCATGTCCCTTGAACGTTGCAGTGACCTCCTGATTGATGTTCCCGTCACCGATCCTTCCTCCCTGCAAAGATATTTCAAGATACCCAGAACCAGTGCTCCTCGTGTACTTAAGTGGCTTCCCACTGTAAACAAAATAACACGCAAACGTGCTCGTGTGGCACTCGGGCTGGTTTTTGGCAGGGTTCTGGCACAATCACTACTCCAGCCTCATAGCCCCCTGGCTCCGGCCACGCTGGTCCACTCACCATCGCCTTCCTGTCACCTGTGATCTCTCACCCCGGCTTCTCTACTCATCCACTCCTGCTGCGGGAACAGTGTCCTGTCTACCTGTCGGTGGAAATTCTTCCCATCTCTAGCGGATGGAGGGCGTGTCCCCCTTGGCCAGCGCACACACTTGACTCTTGGGGAAGCAGCACCCCTACTTTGCAGACGGTTGTGTGCAGTGGGGGGGGGGGTCACAGCGAGCTGTCCTTCCTTAGCAAGGGTGAGACCCCAGCCAGGCCAGCCCTTGGTGACAGCCGTGCCCTCAGTGCGGCCTGTCGTTCTTTATCGTCTTCGTGGGCCTCTCCCGGCTGGGCTGTGACCCCGCTCCTCTCTGGGTCCCAGCACCTGCCGCAGGAGGCCCAGAGGGAACGGGACTTGAATGCCCTGCTCCTCCCTCTGCCCCACTGGTTCCCCCCTGGGCTCTGACCCAGGGTGCCCTGCTGTGCTGCAATTCCTCTCACATCCCCCCGGCCGCCCTCGCCCCTCCACACACTGGCACACACACTGTAAGTTTGGGCTCCGGGCCCAGGGGCACCGGGGTGAAGTGTGGCCAAGTGCTGAGGCACCGGTGGGGAGGGTGAGACTAGCAGAGAAGCCGTGAGGGGCGGCGGGCCAGGCACGGGCTCTGGGACATCGCACGTCGTTGGGAACCTCAACACAGGCCGCGCTGCGCGTTATCCATCAAGGGGGCTGATGACAGGACGCGGTTTCCGCCGAAGCTATGGAAGTGGACGAATGCACGCGCCCTTCTCAGATCGGTGGCGGCATCCGGCAGGAGTTAACTAAAGAGAGGAAATGAGTTGACACGTCACGAGGGATCGATTGCCATTTTCTTCTCAGGCCGAGAAGGAGGAGAAGAAAATTCCAGAAAGAAAAGAAAGGGTGCTGACACACACGGGGTGCACGAAGGGTGTGGCCTTTTGGGGGGATGGTAAGAAGTTCACTGTGGTTGAAGGTTCATGGGTGCGGCCAAAATTGCTTGTGGCTGAAGTTTCTGGAAACGTTCTTAAAAGACAACTGTCCGGGATCCTTTACCCCTCCTTCATCCCTTCCTCCATCCTCCTGCCTGGAACGCAGACGCAAAGGCTGGAGCTGTAGCCACCACCTGGGACCATGAGGTCTTTCAGAGCAGTGAGCTCGAAGGAGCCCGGGTCTCCAACCATTTCATGGAACAGAGCCCTGGATTACCTGTCTGTGGGTTTTCTACAAGGCGAAAATAAGCTCCCTCATTTGAGTCACTATTATTGTGGATTTCTGTTCTTGCAGAAGAATCTAATCATGGAGGTGATGGGATAGGGTAGTAGGCCATTGGAAGCAAACTGTGAGGGGAAAGGTATTTACAGGCCAACAAAGGAGTTTAGGCCTCAGTGGACCAGCAACCAGAGTTCTCCAGCAGAGGAGCACGGTGTGATTTGGAAGGAAGGTGGCTTTGCCACAGGGAGGGCGGGCGCCCCGAGGGGAGACACGAGTGGCAGCAGACCAAGGAGGCTGTGTAGGGGAGAGGTGAGACCTGAAGCCAGGCCGCATTCCAGAGTGAGCCCAGATGCTCGCCGGGCTTTCTCAAAGTTAAGAGAAAAGGGATAAAGTCCTAAAGCAATGGTCCTGCTGAGACCGTTACTGGCTGTGGGAGCTGCAGGGAAGGACCGGGGTGGGGGGAGGGCAGGCATGGGGGCAAGAGGAGCCTCTTCTGATATCTCTCTCTCTAACCCCACCTGCCTCTGCCAAGACAGTGACTACTCCCACCCTCCACGCCGCTGCCCAGCATGATGCAGCTGCCTTGACTCTTTTAGGGACCTTCTTAGGGCCTTGCTTTTGTGACTGGGTCCAATGGCCTGACCTGTGTGGGCTTCCTCTGAGGATGCAGGGACCCAGCAGCGTGAGCTGGCAGAGAAGGGGGATCTGGGAAAGGGGCGTTCCCGGGCCAACAGGTTCCTGATGAGAAAAGGCAGGAATGAAATCAGCCAGCTGCAGAGTGTCTCGGGAAGATGTCCAGAGGCCATGTGGACAGCTCCAGGGGCGGGTGGGTTCCGGAATCTGGATCTGGAGCCCTGGGGGCAGGGACACCAAGAGCTGAGCAGGACAATGAGTGGGTGCTGCTTAGCATGGGCTGCTTCACATACGGGGTGGGTGGGGGTGTAATGTGCTCATCAGGACATCACAGCATAACCTTCATTGACCGAGTGGGTGAACTGGAAACTGTTTCCAGGATAAGAGGGAAGGTGCAGCTTAGTGGCTCCATGGGGACCCAGCACTCTCTTCTGGGCCATGCTGAGCCATATGCTTAGGGCACCATGGCAATTTCCAGAGCCCTCCCCATGTGGGTAGCAGAGTCTTTGACTCAGGAACTGGCCAGACCTCAGCCCACCAGTTAGTCTTCCGGTTCTGCGGGTCTTGAGAAAGGTGTGGCCTGATGACTAGTAAGTTGTAGGAGAGCTTGGTCTGCTTTGGGGGATATTCAGAGAGCATTTAATAACATGCCAATGTCCATGGTGCAACGCTCAGCAAAAATAAAACACAGTATAGGCAACATGCTCAGAATTTTGAGACAAATATTTATGCATCTAGACATACAAAGCTGGTTTCAAAGGGCTTCACAAAGTCTCCTCCAAGTGTACCTGGGGCTCGTCTGGAAACTGCCACTGTGTTTCCATACCAATCCTCTGCAGGAACCACTGGGGTCTGAGGTTTACAAAAGGATTTTAATAGACCATATTTTTTAAAAATTAGCGTAGGTAGCTGTGAAAGTATTAAGAAGGAAGCATTGCAGAGCGACAGAAAAGCCACATCAATAGGAAAAAAATAGAGTTTTCTATGTTCTGACTCTTACCTCTTCACGGCTTCCATAAAGTGAGACCTGACTCCAGGACTTCTTCTCATCAATTTTTTTATTTGTGCCTCATATATCATCCTTTGTTCCTTCCATGAGTTCATAAGAAAGCGTATAAAACCATGCTTCCTTAGGCACAATTTCTTCCAACAAGGTGGTTGGGGACAGTTTTAATAAAACATTCATTCAGGTCAGTGAGTTGCTCCTGGAACAGTCAGCACATCCAGGGATGGATGTTAAAGACCTTAAGTAAGGTCTTATCTTTGTGCTGTAATCTGGAAAATTCTCGGAAGACTTATCAGGCTCAGTTTTACAATCATGCAAGAAAATAAATACCCATTTTCCTCTTGCCGGTGTTAACCAACAAGAAAGAGGCAGTCTGCCCCAGTCCCCAAGAACTCCTTCCTGAAATAAGACCTTAATTAAAGTTCAAGTCCTCTTACCTGGACCGGACCTCAATCTTGGCTTAAGTCATGTGGACAGATAATCCCTCGATCTGATCCTGTTTTTATCCTCCCTCTGCTCTGTTGGTTGAAGGCTCACCGGACACTAAAGTGATGCGGAACATTGCTCTCACGAGCACTGGCAGCTATAATGTATTGAGTCACTCACATATTTCAGGAACATGCAGTACAAGTCGCAAATGGCTTATTTTCACAATAGTTCCGCAAAGTAGATATTGCTTGACCCATTTTCAAGAACAGAAACGGGATGTTGAGAAAGTCGACTCGCCAAAAAGATGCAGCCCGTGCTGGGTGAGCCAGGCTACCTGGCGGGGTCTCTTGGCTTCTTCTCTTGGGTCCCCACTGTGTGATTCCATCTACAACCTCTGTGTGTCCTCTGGAGGAAAATGACGACATGTTGGGTCAGGAAGTCAGTGGCCGTTTCATGAGGACATATTGTGTCCTTGTAATTTTTGAATCATTTATTACTGAATATTCTATGAACTGCCTCTCATGAAGGCAGGGATTATGTGTGCCTTCATACCACTGTATTCCTGACGTATAGCAGAGTACCTGGCATATAATAGTTGCTCAAGAAATGCTGATGTCTCTTTTGAGTGTAACCTCTATCAAAGAAAACACCTAGTTAGGTGGCTTCTCTGTCCTGCATTGGCTTGCCCTTACTTCGGGCAATCAATCCATCCTTGCTTCCAGAAATACACAGATAGTCCTGCCGGGTTCTTTGCCCCAAAGCCCTTCCCTCCCGTCTCTGCCTGGATCATGCTCATCTCCTTGTGAGGTATTGTCCTTGTCCCCTGAAGGACCCTTCCATCCGTGGTCTCTGTCTCCCAGCTGCTTTCAAACTATTCACATTGTCTTGCTTCTTTAGTTGTCTGTTCTGTATCCCATCCAAGCCCCCCTTTGGTGAGAAGCCACCAGCATCTCCATGATGCACGAGGAGGTGCAGACATGCAGCCAGCTGTTGCGAACTGGCTTTCAAGAAAAAAAAAAAAAAAAGTAACATAATAATAATAATAAAAGAAAGAAAGAAAGCAAAAGAAAGAAAGAAAGAAAGAAAGAGAGAGAAAGCAAAAGAAAGAAAGAAAGCAAAAGAAAGAAAGAAAGAAAGAAAGAAGAGAGAAAGCAAAAGAAAGAAAGCAAAAGAAAGAAAGAAAGAAAGCAGAAAGAAAGAAAGAAAGCAAAAAGAAAGAAAGAAAGCAAAAGAAAACAAAAGAGAAAGCAAAAGAAAGAGAGAAAGGAAGAAAGCAAAAGAAAGAGAAAGAAAGAAAGCAAAAGAAGAAAGAAAGCAAAAGAAAGAAAGCAAAAGAAAGAAAGCAAAAGAAAGAAAGTAAAAGAAAGAAAGCAAAAGAAAAAGAGAAAGAAAGAAAGCAAAAGAAAGAAAGAAAGCAAAAGAAAGGAAGAAAGAAAAAGAAAGAAAGCAAAAGGAAGAAAGAAAGAAAGCAAAAAGAAAGAAAGAAAGAAAGAAAGCAAAAGAAAGAAATAAAGCAAAAGAAAGGAAGTAAAAGAAAGAAAGCAAAAGAAAAAGAGAAAGAAAGAAAGCAAAAGAAAGAAAGAAAGCAAAAGAAAGGAAGAAAGAAAAAGAAAGAAAAAGAAATAAAGAAAGCAAAAGGAAGAAAGAAAGAAAGCAAAAAGAAAGAAAGAAAGAAAGAAAGCAAACAAAAGAAAGCAAAAGAAAGAAAGCAAGAGAAAGAAAGAAAGCAAAAGAAAGAGATAAAGCAAAAGAAAGAAAGAAAGAAAGCAAAAGAAAAAAAAAGAAAGCAAGAGAAAGAAAAAAAGCGAAAGAAAGCAAAAGAAAAAGAAAAAGAGAAAGAAAGAAAGCAAAAGAAAGAAAGAAAGCAAGCAAAAGAAAAAAGAGAAAGAAAGCGAAAGAAAGAAAGCAAAAGAAAGAAAAAGAAAAAGAGAAAGAAAGAAAGCAAAAGAAAGAAAGCAAGCAAGCAAAAGAAAGAAAAAAAAGAAAGCAAGCAAGCAAGCAAAGGAAAGAGAGGCAGAGGCAGACGGGTGATTTTCAGTGTTTGCCTATATCTTTTCTTTCTTTTTTTTTAAGTTTATTCATTTGATAGAGACAAAGAGAGCGAGCAAGGGAGGGGCAGAGAGAGAGAGGGAGAAAGAAAGAAACCAAAACAGGCCCCGTGCTATCGCCACAGAGACCCACGTGGGGCTCAGACTCCCCAACCGTGAGATCATGGCCTGGGTGGAAACCGAGTCCCACGCTCCGGGGCCGCAGCCTCCCAGGTGCCCCACGCCCATCTCGGTGCGTAAATCCCCGCCCTGGACTCAGTCTCAAGCTGTGAGAGTGGCGCCTCGGAGCCCAGAGCTGCACGCAAAGGGATGGATACACGACATTAGCTCCGGTGCCCCAGCGGGCCTCCTTCATCGCACCGCCGCCTGCGAACCAAAGGGCGCGCCGCCCTCGTTAGGATCCTGAAATTCCCAACGTGGCTTCCGTGGAGGAGTTGCCGGGAACGCGGCCACACCACACGCGGCGGGTCAGCCTGATCTCATTGGGAAGAGAGGGGTAAATTGCCACAAAGGAAGGAAGAAATCCCCGTCTGTTTGCTAAAGAGGTTCCCCGCCCCCCAAACCTCTCACAGGGGGCCCCTCGTGGGTGCCCTGAGGCTCCTGGCGGTGCACCCCCACGCCTTTCTGTCCCAGGGTTCAAGGTGGTATTTTTTAAGCTCCTCAGAGGCAACCCCCCCAACTTCCAGGAGGTGGCGCCAGCCACAGGATGCTGTCCTGCTGCCCCCGCCTCCAGACGCCAGCCCCTCATGAGAGGGGCTCCCTGGTCTGGAATAACGGTCTGTGGGCTACAGCGGGACCGTCCAAGCCACCCTGACAGTCCCGGGAGGGCACACACCGGGCTCCCCTGAGCTCTCCCAGCCCGCCGAGGGGCAGACACACCTCTCTGTTCTGCTCCCCGTCCGGAGGTCATTGTGGGGTAAGCCACGCAGGGCATCCAGGGCGGCAGACTCGGGAGCCCAGCGAGAGAGCGGACCGTGGCCCACAAGCCTCTCCCCCAGGGGTCCCCTGATGGGCTAGGTGGCCCAGGCGGAAAGGGCCGGGATTACTCAGAAGAGCACAAGGGTATTCTCTGATTCATTCTCCAACTCCAGGTCCTACGGCGTGGACCCTCCCCACCTCCCCAGGAAAACACCACCGGCCGCAGCCTCTGAAAACCAGTGTCTCCACCTGTCTGTCACCGCAAAGCACCAACTTCAGAGTCTAAAATCAAGGTGATATTAATTCAGGATTTAGATTTAAGCTTGCTTCGTGCAGTTCTCATATTAAGTTGTGTTTAAAATTATGTCTCTGTCGGGATCACCAGAAAATATGGGAATCGCTTTCTCCAGGAGAGGAAATCGTGCCAAAAGGCGAGGAGAATTTTTGTTGTATTCCCCAAAGCAACCTGTAGCCGTGATTCAGTTGCCAGTTGTGGACTCCTTTGTCTTCGGGTTGCTGTCATCTGTCAGTAAATGAATTGTAGCCCCTTGCAAAGGACTTGTCTGCAAAAGACTTCATATTTCAAACAGGGTTGTTTGGAGAGTTGGTTAGGCAGTTACACCGCCGGAAGCCCTAAGTGGTTCCACTGCATAATCGTAGCAATGTCGGTAGTCATTTGACTCTGTTTTCACGGGAAGATAACGTACTTGCTTCCATTTTACTCTTTCCCTTCGATATGTTTATTAGGCAATGAAATTTGTTCCTTAAGAGTTGGGCTTCCTTAGAATCCCTCACCTGCCCTCAACTGCAGCCTACGAAGGAGATTGATTGTGTATCCATCCCTGTGGTGTCTTTAGGTTACAGGTGCTAATAGTTATTGTTATTTAATCTCTTAATAATGTGCCCTTGTATGTCCCCCTTCTTAAGCGCTGTGTGGTTTGCTCCCCGTGATTAGAAGGTCAACGAGCTACTTTGCCCTGGGAGCTTATCCTCATTGTAAGAAACGACAGCCAAATTATGGGAAGAGCCTAAGTGTCCATCAACTGATGAGTGGATAAAGCAATCGTGGTTTGCGTACACAATGGAATACTACGTGGCAATGAGAAAGAATGAAATCTGGCCTTTGGTGGCCACGCGGACGGAACTGGAGAGTGTGATGCTAAGTGAAATAAGTCATCCAGAGAAAGACAGGTACCATATGCGTTCACTCCTATGTGGATCCTGAGAAACTAAACAGAAGACCGTGGGGGAGGGGAAGGAAAAAAAAAGAGAGGGAGGGAGCCAAATCACGAAAGACTCTTAAAAACTGAGAACAATCTGAGGGTTGATGCGGGGGTGGGAGGGAGGGGAGGGTGGGCGATGGGCATGGAGGAGGGCACCTGTTGGGAGGAGCACTGGGTGTCGTATGGAAACCAATTGGACAATACATTTCATATTGGAAAAAAAAAAGAAGCAATTCTCCCGCCTTGGGGGGTTAACCTGAGTCAGCTGTCACATTAGGGTGGGAGGCAGAGCCCCCTCTGTGGGAGGCTCTGTGAAGTCCTCCTGGATGCACCGAGGGCGTTAGACCAGCTGGCTTGGTGTTTTCCCTCTGAGCTCCTCCCTTAGCTTGACCTCTGGGTCAGCAGCCCCGTCCTCAGAGTCACAGCCGTGGCAACGGTGCGACTCTGGTCCTGATCACCCCTTCACCTCCGATTTCCGCAGCTGCCCCCTGAGGTCTCGGGCGACTCGGTCGCGGAGGGTGGCCTCTTACCCCTTCCACAGCACTGAGCCAACGGGACTTAAAACCGACGAAATCATCTCAGGGAATGAGCTCCCTGGTTATTGTGTTCTCCCTCTGACTCCACAGATCTTAGACCATAACCGGTGATAAATTCTGAGACTCCAGGTGGTGGCTGAATCGGGAGATTTTGTTTGTTTTTCACAAAGAAAAAAATGAGCCACTGTCATGGTGGCAGCCAGCCAGCCCCACAGGCAAACGTGGTTCATCTCTGTCATTCATTCTGGAAGTCCTTCTTTCTCCCCACCCCTTTCATCCCCAGGCTTCACTCCCAACCCAACATATATCTGGGGAGCCGCTGGATGACTTGAAGAACAGTAAAATAACAAAGCCTGGGGTCAGCGCATTTAGCAGTGCGGACAAGGAGCTCAAAGCAGGTGTATCTTGAAACCCTGTGCCATCAAGTTTCGTTCCCACCCAGGGGCTACCCTGTTCTGTTCTCTACCCCTCCCTCGTTTCCTTCTTTCCTTCCTCATTTCTCTCAGCCTCTTTCTTTCTGCGGGTTGCCTCTGTGGGTCCACTTGGGCAACAAGCTATCTTTTTTCATGTTTAGCAAGGAGGAGAAAGAAACCTCATGTCTGTCTTCATCTATTAGCAAAACGTCTGACCCCCTTACCTTGGAGCTTTCATCTGCTTTGGGGACATCGTTTTAAATGTGCCTCGTAAGGGGCACCTGGGTGGCTCAGTTGGTCAAGTGTCTGACTTCGGCTCAGGACGGGATCTCACGGCTCGTGAGTTGGAGTCCCCTGTCGGGCTCTGTGCTGACAGCTCAGAGCCTGGAGCCTGCTTCAGATTCTGTGTCTCTTTCTCTGTCTCTGTCTCTCTCTCTCTCTCTCTCTCTCTCCCTGCCCCTCCCTTGCTTGTGCTCTCTCTCTCTCTCTCTCTCTCAAAAATAAATAAACATTAAAAATAATTCAACTGTGCCTCATCAAATGTGAATGTGGCTGTGGCATCTTGGCCAAGAAATGATTGCATTGTAGCACAAGCCTTGAGACATGCCTTACATTCTAGCTGGATCGGGGTAGTAACCACCCATTTATGTCAACAGTGGAGGAGAGAGCCTCCAATCCAGATTACTAAGAGATTTTTGAATCGAGTAATCTGCATCTTCGCAGTTTCTTATGAAAACGCTCACAGTGCAAAGGAATACCCCTATGTTCTCCCAGTTTAAAGGAAAAAAGGAAAAAAACAAACAAAACATGTCTCCCTAAGAAACTCATGTTCTTTCGTTGAAGTCGGCCGACTGCGTAAAGTCACCTAACAAATGTTTTCTCTCTGGCTAAAGAGTAACCTCAGCTTCCCGAATGAGTCCTTTAGTTCTCTTGCCTTAGTTTTCTGTTGTGTAAAAAAATCAGCATAAATGTGATGGCTGCAAATCACGCCAGTTTACTAGCTCTCTGTTCTACAGATCAGAAAAAGCCCAGCTTGGAGGGCGATGAAGACAAATAATGGGAACCGTAGTGTGATTGAAACAGTGTAATCTCCCGCGGCAAATGGGGCCCAAACCTCAACAGACATTGCAAGTAACCTCAGAATTGCCTGTGGCCGGAAGCCCTCGTTGTCGTTATTTTCAGCGCCAAACTGGCTTCGCCCCTTGGAACTCTGAATCGTTTACTTCTCGAGCCAACGGGCCAAATACCAACTACTTCAAGTCTGTTAGAATCCAGTGAAGGAGATAACGAGGCACTTGAAATATATCAAATGGTAAACGATTTGGCACCAGGCACTTTGGCTTCCTGTGCTTTCAACAGGGTACCCTCTCCGGGGCTGGCAAGGTGTTCTCTTTGAAGCTCCCTCTCGGCCTTTAGTCAAAAACCGTGGCAGGTGCCTGGGTGGCTCAGTCGGGTAAGCCTCCGGCTTCAGCTCAGGTCAAGATCTGAGTGAGTTCGAGCCCCACCCTGGGCTCTGTGCTGTCAGCTCAGAGCCTGCTTGGGATCCTCTGTCTCCTTCTCTCTCCGCCCCTCCCCTGCTCGTGCGCGTGCGCTCGCGCTCTCAAAAAAATAAACATAAAACACACAAACACACACACACACAAAACAGTGACGACTAGGGCTCTGGGATTACTCATCCTCACCTGGAACTCGTCAGAAATGCAAATTCTCCAGCCCCATCTGCTGACTCCGGAATCTTGGGGTGGGAACCCACAATCCATGGTTTGACCAGCCCAATAGGTCATTCTGATGCTGACGTAAGTTTGGGTGTGCAGGGACTCTCGGTCCTTCTACAACTAACACGCTGCATAAAGTTTTGCCTCCTTTAATGTGTAACGTCCGTAATGAGTCCTAGTCATGCACGTCAAATATGGGACCTCCCTGAGGTCGGTGCGCACGCACTGAATGCAGTGTTCGTGGTGGGTGTAGACACTCTCCAGGTAAGCAGATCTGATGTCACACAATCCTGACATCTAACGTGGTGGAATGCGTGGGACCTGTCTTTCCACAAACTGCGCCTGAAAATTGATGGCAATAGGTTATTTGCTCTTGTGTTTGTTCTGTTTTGTGTTGTTTTTTTTAGTGATCATGTATACGCCTCTTCTAGGCTTTGGTCCTGTTAACTAAAACTTCATCTCCCCATCCTGTAGATAAGAAAGCTCTAATTGTATGAGCCAAAGATGGCTTCAGTTTCTGCCACTTTCTAGCCACGTGTGGTTCTTAGGGACTCAAACTTACTGAAATCCCCTGGCCCTCCCAGTTCAGGCACCCATCAGCTTTATTTCTACTTGGCTTTAATTAGCCTCTTTTATCTATCTTTTCCTGCGTATTCCTCTTGGGGGAAGCTGTTCAAGGACTCCCTGTAAGAGCTTTAAAATCTGCATTTTTCAGGTATTTTATATGTGTTGTTTATCAGGTTGATGGGCCACCTGGGTGGCTCAGTTGGTGAAGCGTCAGACTTCAGCTCAGGTCATGATCTCACGGTTCGGGCTCTGTGCTGACAGCTCAGAGCCTGGAGCCTGCTTCGGATTCTGTCTCCCTCTCTCTCTCTGCCCCTCCCCTGCTCATTCTCTCTCTCTCTTTCTCTCTCTCTCTCTCAAAAATAAATAAACATAAAAAAAGATATGTATCAAGTTGAGGAAGTTCCCAACTATTCCTGGTTTTCTGAGGGTTTTTAGTATGATTAGATGTTGTATTTAGTCAAATGCTTTTCCTGCATCAATTTATATGATCAGATGATATTTTTAAGGTTTATGTATGAGACAGAGGGGTGGGGAGCAGAGAGAGAGGGGGCGGAAGATCTGAAGTGGGCTCTCTGCTGAGAGCAAACAGCCCAATGCAGGGCTCGAACTCACGAACCCCGAGATCACGACCTGAGCCGAAATCAGACACTTAACCAACTGAGCCACCCAGGTGCCCTATGATCTGATGATTTTTATTCTTTATCCTGTTGATGTGGTTGGTTACACTGATTGATTTTTTTAACGTTTAGCCAGCCTTTCATACCTGGAATAAATCCCACTCTCTGCCCCTCCCCTGCTCACTCTCTGTCTCTCTCTCTCTCTGTCTCTCTTTCTCTCCAAAGTAAATAAACATTAAAAAAATTTAAAAAAAAAACATTTAAAAAATGTGGGGTTCAAATGGGTAATATTGTGTTGAGGATTTTTGCATCTGTGTTCAGAAAAGGTATCAGTTTCCTTTCCTAGTTTCCTTTCTGTCATGTCTTTATCTGGTTTTTGGGACCAGGATAATCTATAAGAAAATGTGGAGAATCGGTATCATTTTTTTCTTAAATGTTTGGTAGAATCCACCAGTTAGGCCATTTGAGCCCAGCGGTCTCTGTTTTAAAATGTTATTAATTATGGGTTCAATGTCTTGAATAAGTATGGGCCACTCAGGTTATCTATTTTTTGTTGTTTACGTTTTGGCAGTTTATGCTTTTCAAGAATTTGGTTCATTTAGTCTAAAATATCAAATTTGTTGGGGCGCCTGGGTGGCTCAGTCGGTTAAGTGTCCAACTTTGGCTCAGGTCGTGATCTCGCGGTCCGTGAGTTCTAGCCCCGCGTAGGGCTCTGTGCTGACAGCTCGGAGCCTGGAGCCTGTTTTGGATTCTGTGTCTCCCTCTCTCTCTGACCTTCCCCCATTCATGCTCTGTCTCTCTCTGTCTCAAAAATGAATAAACGTTTAAAAAAAATTAAAAAAAATACCAAATTTGTTGGCATACAGTTATTCATAGTACTCTTTTATTATTCTTTAATCCATGAGATCAGTATTAATGACCTCTGTCTCATTTCAGAAACTGGTCATTTGTGTCTTGCCTTAATTCACCATTGGACTGGCTAGAGGTTTATTCATTTAATTGACCTTTTCAAAAACTAACTTTTGGGGTTTTTTGGTTTCTTCATGGTTTTCCTGTTTTCAATTGCATGTGAATTTCTACTCTTTTTTTTTTTTTTTTAATAATTTCTTTTCTGATTCTCTTGGTCTCTTTTCTCTAGTCTCCTAAAGTGCAAGCTTAGCTCTTTCTTCTTTTGTAACATGTGCACGTAGTGCTATATATTGACCTCTTGCGAACCGCTTTCCCTGCAGCCCACAAATTTTAATGCTATCTTTTCCTTCTCATTAAATTCAAAATACTTTAAAATTTTCTCCTGCCCCTTCTTCTTCTCCTGCACCTTCTTCTTCTTCGACTTTGCCTTACTTGGAAGTGTGCTGTTGAATTTCCAAACGTTTGAAGGGTTATCCAGCTGTCTTTCTGTTACTGATTTTTTTCCTTTAGTTTAATGCCACTGTGGCCTGAGAGCAGACTGTGTATGTATTCTGCTCCTTTCATTTTGTCCTTGGGTGTGGCGTGGCCCAGAAGGTGGTCTGTCTTGGTGAATATTCCACGGCGGCATGAAAAGAACGCAATTTCTGCTGGACCAAGTGTTGTAGGACTACTATTAGGCTGGAGCCCTGTTCGTGTGGAGCGAAGGCGTGGGGGAGGGGAGGGCGTGCTATGATCTGTGATTCAGCAACAGCTTCCGTCGGCCTGTGTCTCAGGGCTGTGACCTTCACAAGCGTCTCTCTACGGTTCAGCTTTCCCGACTCCCTTCACTGACTGAAGTGTTCTCCATTTCCTTCCTTGAAGCCCTGATCCCAGTTGACTCTTTTCCCCACCCTTTATTAGGGGCAAAACGTCTTCAGGAGGCTGGAAGGGGATAGATATCCTTCCCCAGTTGGAATGCAGCTTTGGAAAAATAGTTTCCTCTGGAGACTAATATGTGGATTTGGCTTTCGTAGGAACAGTGTAAGAAGAACCAAAAGGGCTTGTGCCTTAAGTCTCCAGCAGTTGTTGACGTGAAAGCTGTTTGTGCAGCACATCAACAGACTCTTACACAAAAGGATTGTCAATCCCCTTAAAATGCCGTGGATGAAGTGACTGTAGGAGGCTCGAGGCTTGGGTTAAACAGATGAGAGAGGAGGCCAGAAACCAACTATGCGGACTGGCCAGTGAGCTTGCCAGGGTTGAACATGATTAAAATGGTGGAGGGGCGCCTGGGGGGGCTCAGTCGGTTAAGCATCTGGCTTCAGCTCAGGTCATGATCTCGAAGTTCGTGCGTTCGAGCCCCGAGTCGGGCTCTGTGCCGACAGCTCAGAGCCTGGAGCCTGTTTCGGATTCTGTGTCTCCCTCTCTCTCTGCCTCTCCCCAACTTGCACTCCTTCTGTCTGTCTGTCTCTCTCTCAAATAAATAAATAAATAAATAAACACTTAAAAAAATTATAAAAGTAGAAACTCCAAAACTGTTTTGCTAACTTCTAGGCTAAAGGGAACCAAACTCTGTCCATCTTTCTGTTTGACATTCTAAGCCAGAGGCTGACATTCTCAAGTTTACCTCGGGGTCCGATGTGGCTGTTGGAGCTCTAGCCATCTCACTGCGTTCCAAGCAGAGAGGAAGAGAGGAAGTACAAAAAGGCTTTAAACATATGTGCCCATTTTTAGTGTATTTTCATATTTTCCCAAAATAAATCACTGGCTAGAAATTAAAATCAAGGAAGGCTAGATTCTTTGGAATCTTTTAGCTGAGTACACCATTGCCCCAAACAAATTCAGGGCCCTGTGACCGTGGGAAAAGTGTAGAAAGACACTGGCTAGGCACCTAGTTGTGTCTCTACAGTGGCCTTCCCAGCACCCATCAAATCAACCAGGAGCAAAGCTGGCCTTGTCTCTAGGTGTCTTGTCCAGCCTGAAATCATGTGGTTTTGGGGGTGACTTAGGGAAGCCTGCTTGTCTTTGTGACCAATTGTGGGGGAGTGGGGGTGGAGTGTGTAACATCCTTTATTCTGTCCTTATAAAATTACCAACTTTGGAACTGGCTGGTCTGACCTGCGTCCTGGAAAGCTGAGATTTCCCGTACTTTTCCGTTACCCCCAGGCTGCTCCCTCCTGGGGCAGGACCAGTCCTTTGGAGATTCATTCCTATGGATGAAGCAGGATGCGTTTCGAGCCTGGAAAATTGCCAGAGTGCAAAGCCTCCCGAGCAGAAGTCAGGCCAATAAACCAGGCAAATAAGGCTGTGTTGAAGGGGTACTTTTTCCTATGAAAGGTAAAATACTGTGTAAGGCAGAGTGTGCTGGGGCATGATGGTAATGAAGTTCTCAGAGCAGGGGAACCAGAGACGGGCAGGTCTGAATTGCAAAAAGCCACCTGTCAAACCGTGATTAAAATTAGTGGCTGCCATTTGTAGACAGAGAAGACTGATACCAATGCTGTAAGACTTGCCTTCCAGGAGAGAAACAAAGGTTCGGGCAGGGCAGTAGATGTCCCCCAGAGGAACGTGCTGAGCTGTAAGTGTGTGAGTCTGCTGTTTCCCCATAGAGAAAACCCCCAGAACTTTTTGGAAATGTTTTGCCCCAGAAATTACTGGAAATTAGGTCAGTCTGGGAACCCCTGAAGAACAGTGGGGATGGACAAATCTTTAGAGCCGAGGGCGTCGTTTGTTTGTCATAGTTAACGTTTCCATTCACTTTCTTCCTCTTATTATTTGTTTAACGTTTATTCATTTTTGAGAGACAGGGAGAGACACAGCATGAGTGAGGGAGGGCCAGAGAGAGAGGGAGACACGGAATCCGAAGCAGGCTCCAGGCTCTAACCGACTAAGCCACCCAGGCGCCCCTCCATTCACTTTCATTTGAAACAGAAATCCATATATCTCTACTCGAGTAAGCAAGCACTTTTTAAACAATATGGTGACAACATTCGTTTCTGAAAAAAAAAAAAAATGATTGAGTGAAGGTTTTTTGTTCTTTATGCAATAATAGTAATAATAATAATAATAATAATAATAAGGTATTAGGGAGTATGTTAGCACATTCTTGGAGCCCAAAAGGGAGGCAACAAATCATACCTTTTAGTAACACACCCCAGAGGTCTTTAAGGTATTACACATCACATTTTTCTAGATTTTTTTTTTTTTTTTAGTTTATTTATTTGAAAGGGACAGTGACAGTGCAAATGGGGGTTGGACAGAGAGGGAGACAGAGAGAGACAGAGAGTCCCAAGCAGGCTCCGCAATGCCAGTGCAAAGCCGGATGCGGGGCTGAAACCCACGAAACCCTGAGATCACGACCTGAGTCGAAACCAAGAGTCAGACGCTCAACTGACTGAGCCACCAGGCTCCCCTTTTTAGATTGGTTTTAAGTTAAAAACTCTACTTTTTAACAGGCAAAGTGCTTAATCTCTATGTCCAGAAGTCAAAGGTCATCCATCTGTCTTTATTTTTTTTTTTAATTTTTTTTTAACGTTTATTTATTTTTGAGACAGAGAGAGACAGAGCATGAACAGGGGAGGGGCAGAGAGAGAGGGAGACACAGAATCTGAAACAGGCTCCAGGCTCTGAGCGGTCAGCACGGAGCCCGACGCGGGGCTCGAACTCACGGACGGCGAGATCGTGACCTGAGCCGAAGTCGGACGCTGAACCCACCAAGCCACCCAGGCGCCCCATCCATCTGTCTTTAGAGAAGCAGTAACAATAGCAACTCGTCTTTATTCTTCAGGGTGAATATTCACAGGGCTTGAACGTGGTGACGCTGCTTCTCAACGCTTTCCCCTTGGGGCTCTCTGGACACGGTGACCTTGGGAGGAAGGCCTGAGCTCTCCGTGGTCACATTCCTTGCCCCCTTCACTCCTCTGGCGGCTGAGCGAGGCCACCGCGTGCTGGCGCGCCCCGGGAACGCGGTGTCCCCGTGTCAGACACACATCGCGCAGGAGCCCCGTGGGGGCGACCCCGGGGGCAACAATCAGGCGGGAGGCTCGACGCCCACCCGAGTTTCCGCACGGGCCCAGTGGGTAGAGTCGGTTTGATTTTCACTCCCTGTGGTGCCAACAGGAGGGAGATGGCCGCTGGGAGCACTCATCAACGGGGTCACCGAGGGCTGAGGTGTCTACACTCTGAAGGTAACACTGAGAGGTAGCAGGGAAAACCCCCTGGGCCGCCGCTCTTGGACAAAGCCACCGTTTCTGGGATCTAAGTCGTTCGTCTGTTCCAAGGCGGGGCAGCGCCCCCTCTGCTCGGCTCTTTGGGTTTGGGGGGCCTCCACCCACTGGCTTTCGGGCTTGAGTCTCTGTCTCTCTCTCTCTCGCCTTACCTTCTAGCTCAATTCCATTCGGCCCAAAGTATTTCATAAAGTTCCTGATGAATAATTCACGCGAATGTACTAACGGTGTATACATTTTAAAGGAGGAGCCTCCTGGAGCGAGTTCGGCTTTAATAATGTAACAATGTAATGATTCGATGTTGCCAGAAAAGCAGAATTTAATCACACATCTCTCCTCTCCCTCCTGACCCACCTGTCACAGACGGTTGGCTAATAAATGGGAAGGAAGATTTACTCGTGGAGAATTCTATCAGGGAAGAATCATCATTTGCTCTGTGTCCGCCTCCTCCTTCCTCGGGAGGCTCGATGCCAGAACTTCCTCCCCAATCAGGACGTTATTGATCATCCACGGCACAGCTTTTGTGTGGGAAGCAGGCCAGCAACGTGGCCTTTCAGCATGTTGGTGGCCCGGGCACCCCCACTGTCTCACTTCGGTCCCGCCGTGCCTGATGAATGTCACCTGGCGGCTGACTAAATTAAATTAAAAGCAAAGCAAAACAACCATCACCACTATGCAGTGACAGAAAAGAAAAAAAAAAAAGACAAACAAAAAACCCAAACCGACAGCCCAAGCATATCACACCTAATATTTCAAACTTCATAAAGCTTTCCAGGAGACTGACATGCCATTTTTCATAGGAGACAGAGAGAGGACAGTCTCACTCCTGTCCCCTCTCCTCACCTGCCTGCAAAACAAAACAAGCAAGAACACAACCTAAGGGAAATATGCAAACTGTTGTTATAGGATGTAAGTGGGCTACTTTCAAACTGCTGCTATTCACTTGATAGCATAGAGCAGGGACCGCCCTCCTCTTGCCGGTAAAACATGGGTCTGTGGACCACAGCCTTATGCGCCTGCAAAGAGCCAACTGTGAAAGCCTTCAATAGCTACCACGTAAAGCGTTTGGCCCTAAAGGAAAGATAAAGCACAGTGCGTGGATAGAGAGGGTTAAAGGACGGGTGGGAACAGGGTGTGGCTGATGCAGGAAAGAACATTCTAGGCACAGATGGCAGCCAGGCCGGGATTGCAAGCTGGGAGTCCGGAGGGTGCTGTGGACAGCAGAGGAGGTGAGTGGAACTATCAGGAGGGAGGGCAGCAGGAGGAGAGATCCCCAAGATTCAGGCCTCCCCCGGGACAGGGCTTTGGAGCCCTTTTTAAGGACTTTGTCTTTACCCTGACTGAGATAGAACCCAATGTAGGAGGCTGGTCAGAGGAGAGATATTTCCTTAAATTTAAAGGCTCCTGGTTTTGTGGAGAACCGACTCTAGGAAGGTAGGCCTGAGGCACAGACCCCAGCAGTTCCTAAAAGGCCATTGCAATAATCCAGGCAAGAGGTGCTGGTGCCTCGGACCAGACTAGTTGGGACGTGGGAGCGTTGATCGGGGGGCTGGGAATGAGAAGGGGTCAGTTCAGGATATATCTGGGAGGTGATGTGGACAGGATTGGGTAACTGGTTGCACACAGGGTCTGAGAAAATTAAGAAGGTAAAGAATGACTCCACGGGGTTGGAGTCTGGGCTACCTCAGGGCGTCACAGTCGAGGGCAGGTCCCGAAGCCCGTATTGTGGAAGCTGGAACGGGACCAAGGCAGAAGCAGCATGCCATGAGGGGCGTGACAGGCCGCCGCTTAATGTTAACGAACTGATCATTGGATTCCATCTCCAACGAACTGATCGCTGTTCGTTTCTTTCTCCCACCAAGGCTCCTGGGCCTTCTGTGATTGGCTTTCAGTCCCTGACCTTCTGGGGTTAGGTGTGCAGCCCGCAGAGGGTGGAAACCCCGCCCCACCAGAAATCCCTGGAGCCACAGGCCCCCTGCACCTGACGCATTTCTCCGCAGAACTGCCCAGCCCCTTCTGCGCCCGCATGGGGACAGGGGGCGGGGCGGTGGGCGGGTCTCTTCCCAAGCCAAGAACAGGTGCTCACAGGGTAGCAGGGATGTCAGCGTTGATGCGTCTCTAAGAACGTGGCCTGTCCTGTGGGTGTCATTTAATGAAGGCGAATTACCTGTATAAATGAATTGTAATAACAGATCGAAATCATAAAAGCTTGACGCTTTAATTTACTCCCGGAAGAACTCCAGAAAAACAGAGATGTTTCCGAAATCTTTTTTTTTTTTTTTCTGAATTTGTTTTCTGATTCCATCTTCAGAAGCTGTGCCATGTGACATTCACAAAAGCAATCTATGTGCATCCGGGATAGAAATACGCTTCTCAGATGCAGGTGCGCCCTGTGAATCGGAAACTGTGTGACTCCCTATCATTTTGGCCACAATTCGTTTCTTGTTAGTAGTGAATTTATGAATCCCAGCTTTCTGCTTTCAAACCTCGCCCTCAGATTCCCCTTTTACTGCTCAGGATGCAGCAGGATAAAAGGAGAAAATGGAGTTGTGATTGCAGAGATTCCATTGTTTCTTGATTATGACCAAAAATGAGATCAAGAAACACATGTTTAGAGCTTCAAGTATCCTGCGAGACTAGATGTAATTCCAGAAAGCTGGGGTGACCTCCCGCCTGGATTCCCAATGTCTCCCCTGGGAATCTTCTCCTGTCTGCTCAGTGAGGCTTCGTCATTTAATGGCGCATCAAACAGTGTAAACCGAAGAGTTAGGATTCAAATGCAAATCTGTTAGGTAAGGTTATGTTAGTATTGCAATAGATAACCCCCAAATTCCCATGCTGAACACAACAAAGCTCTATTTCAGCTCCTGTAACAGTCCCACACAGGGGTGATTAATTGCTGATGGGACAAGAGGGTTAGGGACCAGGCTGATGGAGGCAGCTGATCAGTCTGTTTCCTACAACCCCACTGGACATTGCCATCTAGCCAGGCTGGGATGAGAGAACTTGGAGAAAACAAGCCTGTTTTTAACCGTTTCAGTCTGGTAGGGATATGCTTCCTGGGTGGAAACTAATATTTATCCTAAATCCATGGGAGCATCCAAAGATGGGGGGAATCTCAGGGACATGGGAGAGAAGTCAAAATGGCATGGCTTATGTCAGCGAGATAAAGCAAACCGGCCAGAGGAGGACCTTGTAGTTACAATTTTGCCTGGTGATTTATTTACTCCTGTTGTCCTTACTCTTAATGAATTCTCATTAATTCTTTCATTCCAGATCTATTTGCAGGTGAGAAGATTATGATACCTGTATTTCAGGGCTTGGGAGGAAAAAAGGTGTCAATGTTGCAACATAATGAAATAAAGTCATAGCCCTAAATTCTAAGCCTGGTTGGGAGAGAGCTGTAAATCTCAATGTGGTTTTTCCTCAAAATTTTTCCACCTGTGTTCTGAGTGTGAATGCCCATTTTCAGGGAAGAATGTGTCCTAGATCTACGTCCACTGATGGAACTACAAAATTTCTCCTTAATTTTTTTTCTTTTTTTTTTTTTTTTATAGATAGAGAGCTATGCAGAAGAGGGGCAGAGGGAGAGAGAGAGAATCCCAAGCAGGTTCCATGCTCAGTGCAGAACCTGACCCAGGGCTTGATCCCTGGGACCTGAGACCATGACCTGAGCCGAAACCGAGAGTCTGACACTTAACCGGCTGAGCCACCCAGGTGCTCCCAAGATTGATCTTTTACCTGATTTATAAATCAATCGGGTGCAGGTTTGAAGAAAGAAAGACTAGATTGGGCATCTATTAAGAACAATTTTGAGCCTGGAGAGAATTGATAAAAAGAACAATCAAAGGTGAGTTTAGAGAATATGCTAGTAAGTGAAGCCTCTCTGTCGGAGCCCATCTCTCTGAGCTGTCAGCACAGAGCCCAAACGCGGGGCTCGAACTTACGAACCATGAGATCGTGACCTGAGCCAAAGTCGGATGCTCAACCGACGAAGCCACCCAGGCTCCCCTCAGTGTTATGGCTTTTCTCTCCTCTGTCTTGACAGCCCTTTTATCACAGCTGAAGACTGACTCATCCTGAATGAGCACGTCTTTACTTTTTCCCTCTCCAGCTTTGTTGAGAGTTCTGGGTAAAGAAAGACAATGAGTTGTAAGAATTTGCCTGGGGTAAAGAAATTCCTTCGTACGTATCTAACAATCCAGGTGGAAGTGGAATCCGACTTTGGTTTTGTCTGTGGAAGATGCATCACTTTTGTGCCCCACGTACTAGGTTAAACTTGGAGGTTCACTTTTAACCCCACATGACCGCTTTTACACGGAATTCATTTACATAAACACAACTCAAAATATTATACATTTCATGGTTTTCAAAAAGCAGTCTGTATAGAAGATGCTTCCCTGTTACTCCCTGACACATCACGCCCCAAACCGGCCAGTCTTGATTTTATGTGTTAGTCTGTCCCTGTGTCAACGGGACCAGGATGGTGTGCTTTTGGAGGTCTAGTTTTTCCTTTCCACAGGTTTCCACCTCTGCCGTTTCTGTTGGGGCCTTGAGTAGCAATGGGTTTCCCCAAATGGTGTCTTTCTTACTTTCCCTTTTCTTGCAGCCGCAGTGACCTTGTACATCACAGAATCAGGAGGATTAGGGTCAGAGCCGAATTAAAGCCCAAGGTTAATGCACACCATTCTTGGGTTCTATGGAAGGTTTTAACGACTTCTGATTGACAACTTAGAGGCCTTTTTTGCTTGTTTTTTTCTTTCTGAGTTTCAGTTACATAGTTTTACCATAAGACATGATATAAATGACTTATTTATGTACTGCTAAAGTTCTTTAAGTTTTGCAGTGTTTACAGAGACTCTAACTTCTTATAAGAAAGTATTCGCGACTAAAAAATAAACCCAACCACCAATTTATATGGTGCGAAGCAAAAATATCTACTGACGGTTTTATTATTTATTTACTTATTCATTTATGTTTTAAATATAATCTGTTTTCAAGTTAGCTAACATACAGTGTATACAACGTGCTCTTGGCTTCAGGGGTGGCTTCCCATGATTCATTGCTTACCTACCACACCCAGTGCTCATCCCAACAAGCGCCGCTGATGGTTTTAAACAAAGTTCTTGTGAAATTAGCCTCAAAGAGAAAAAGAAAAAACAAAACAAAAAAAAACCCTAACCATTGATACAGATTAGAATTCTATCTTCAGTAGATCCTGATAGAGAAGCAGACATTTTTTCTAGACGGGGGGTCTAACAACTGGTTTTCTGAATGTAGAAGCCCCCAGGTGGACCTAGGAACTCATGAGATAGGGTAAGAAGTTTCTGGAACAAATCAGAATCTAAAACCATATCTCTAGGAGGGATACAATTGGCTAAGGGTTCCTTTAAGCCTGTGCTCCAAGCCAGGGCCCCCCGGAAGGTAGACTGGAGTCGTTTCTATACCCCAATTGCAACATACATCTTGACCTTTGGGCATTCAGTCCCCTGCCTTATTGAAACATGAAGTCAACAGACATAAGACTCTTACAGGTTTGATTACTTCTACAGTGTTTCCTTTTATAAAGTATTTCTGTTTTTCCAGCAGACATGACTTACTTGATTATGCTAGGGAATTGGCTAAAGAAGTTACTTAAATATTTAAAAGGGAAATGTTGATTCCTGTTGCTAAAGCACATTAACAATTAGCAGAACTACTAAGATAATATCTCTTAGGTAATACCAAATTAATAATTCATGGAGGTGAACCCTCAGAAGAGTACAAGACAAAGTGAGCAGAGAATCTGGGGTGGATCCAACTATTTCTCAGCAAATTCAGACCTTTGTAGGGACCAGCCAGTTCCGGCCAGTGGGAAGCTTTATCTCAGAGCATGACTTTTTTCAAAGAATTCTACCATGGTTTGAGGTTAATGGAGTCGCACAAAAACTTGACTGGATGGGGAATGACATTGCTCAGGTGAAGGAAGTAACAGTACTCCATACATCACTCTACCTTCATAGCAAATGTGGATAAATTTTGAATTATAAAGACGTAAGCCAATACCATCGGAGTCTTTTTAATTACTGGCTGAAGCTACATAAAATCTTAGCGATTGAAGAATTAAATACTTTTGTACGCCTATTGAAAATGAGCTGCTTCATTTAAAAAAAAAATAGGGATACAATACCATGAACTAATCTCCAGACCTTCTTATTCAATTATGATAGTCGTCTCACTAGTGCCCATTTTCTGGGCCAGGACCCTGTCTAAGATCAGCATTGCATTTCATTGACCTGTCTTCTTAGTCCACTCAGGCAATCTGAGATAGATCCTCAGTCTTTGGACACATTTAAAGAGTAATTTGGTTTTATTTATTCTAGGAGATGCAGAATTAAGAACTCAGGTCTGTCAAGTCAGGAAATCTGGGGCTCTGGTCACAGGTCTCTCCCTGTAGGGTATTCTGAATCTAAGCCAGTTTATCTGTATGAATCCAAGTTTATATCACTTATCAAATAAGGGAGTTGGACAATATTAAAGGTTTTCCAACTTCTTACCACCAAGGACGTTTTTTAAAAATTATTTTTATCTTCCGTATCATGAAAAGATTTGGCTTGCGACCCAAACTGAGCTACTTCGATCATTTTTGGCAGTCAAAATATAATAAGTCTCATAAAATAAGTAGGTTCTTTATCAGACATGCAAATAACAAACGAGCATATGTTACGTTATGAAACATACGAGTATCGTAGGTGTTCAGGGAAAGAGAAATTGATAACCAAAGGGAATGTGCCACAGTTTCATAACTTTCTAAAATATGAACTCAAAACTTGGTAAGTACTCAACTGGCCTATCCGTTGTTGGAGAGTTTTGAAGGGGGAGAAAGTGAATCATTTCTTTTTCTGACTGTTGTCTCTGGGCTTATGCAGCAGGCATATGTTGAGCTACAGGTAGTTACAAATACATCAGGATTATGGGCTTTTCAGTGTCACAGTTTTCTTCTGCTCTGAGTGGATTTCTATCCCTAATGTGCTCCTAAGAACATGGCTTTGACAATTGGTAACAAAATTCGACTCTGACAATATCCTGTGTAAGATACATTAACGGTTCCATTACATTTCATCTTAAAAGCTACATTTTGACTGTGTAAGATATACTTTCAGATAACTTTAAGTTTCCTTGTTTTTTAAAGGAATTATGTAAGTGTAACAGAGAAACTGTGATGACCCCTACTGATGTAGTCCAGCTTGAACATATCCAAACTCAAAACGCCTACTAAATATTAAATTAAATTAGTTAAATTAAATTAAATTAGATTAGATTAAATGTGATAGAGTCCAGGAAGCTTCTGGTTACAGTCCATGAATGGTAGGCTTGAAGCACATAAGGTAAATGTGGATTCACTTAAAATCTAGGTTGGCATTTTTTTTTCCTGAAGTAGATTTTTGAGTCTTAGAAAGAAGCGTATTAAAACTTAAACTTAATAATTTTTAATATACAAGTCCCAGAAATAAGAACAATTTCAATATAACTTACTTTAAGTCAAATGGCCCTGGGGGGCCTGGGAGGCTCAGTCCTTTGAGCAGCCAGCTCTTGATTTTGGCTCAGGTCATGATCCCAGGATAGTGGGATCGAGTCCCACATCAGGCTCGGGGCTGAGCGCTCTCTCTCTCTCTCTCTCTCTCGCTCTCTCTCTCTCCCCCACTCTCATTTTGTCTCCCTCTCTCACAAAATAAATAAATAAATAAATAAATAAATAAATAAATAAACAAACCTTAAGTTAAATGGCTCTTAAGGTTATGTTATTGTATAACCTAGAACTATTGTAAATTATAATGTATCCATTTATATAATTCATTATATTTATTTGTAATCACTCTGAATGTTACACAATAGACTTTTAAGAGATTGGGAGTCCCTACACAGTCACCCCGTCACACCTAATTTTTCAAGCGGGGACCTGAATGAGTCCCGAGAGACGCAACGATGTGCTAACCATGGCAAAGTGGGCGTCACCCCTCAGGGGTTCTGCTGTCCCAGTCGGCAGAACTGGGGCTCTTCTGTACCACACCTAACACCGCCTTCTTCATGGGAAAGGACCCACGGGTATGGTTTTTCCCTTATTACCTTAAACAAACACCGTAGGCAGAATGTATTAATAAGTGGGAGGCTTTTACAGAGAACTGAATGCTGCGCTCGTGGACGTGATGGAAAAGTGTATTACAGGGACCAGACTAGTCTCTGGACCAACAAAAGGGGAAAACACAACGCATAAGTTGATTGCAGAAAAAAATAAAATAAAATTAAATTAAAATAAAATAAAATAAAATAAAATAAAATAAAATAAAATAAAATAAAATAAATGAAGGAAAGAAAGACAAGTCCTTGACTTCTTTGTCTCTCTGGGAACATATGGTAAGAATAGCTCGACCTCCTTGTGATGATTCAGTGGTTTTAGCACAAACTGATATCAAGCAGTTCTGAGAGGCGTGAGAAGGAGATCCCTACCCACTCTCGTCTTACCAGTTGGGATCCAGGACGAGCAAGAAAATGGTTGGCAGGGGAAAGACAGCCTCTCATGAGGGTTGGTTCCATAATTTCTGTAAACTCTTACGTAATCTTGTAACTCGTGATTCTGAAAGGAAAAGTTCTGAAGGGACAAGCAGAATACTGCTCCTCATGTAATGGAGAGAATACTGTCTTCTTTTGTGTCTCATGGAAAGAGTAGCCAGTAACTTAATGCCTGTTATTCCCGAAATCAGTGGTTCCAGTGTGTGAAGCCCAGAGAAGCAGCCCTACCATCATCTGGAAACTTGCTAGAAATCTTGCCACCCTCCCCCCAGGACTACCGGATCAGAAATTCAGGGGACAGTCCCAGCAACCCACGTTTTAACAAGCCCTCCGGGTGAGAATGCCTGCTGAACTTTGAGAGCTACGACCCTAAATCATGCCCATATGTCCACTTAAGCTTTCCTGAAGGCTGTAGCAGACGAAAATAATACCATGCAGCTGGATTTCATGCATTTAGAATCCACATTTTCTGCTTTCCTAATGTATATGGAACCGTAAAGAGAAAGTCATGCTGATAGCTCCCTCATCACGGGAATGGTGGTGTTTCTGCAATGCTTCCCTGAGAAAATGCGCAGGGCGCAAAGAAAATGGGGGCACGACACTAAAGGGGTTGTGCCATTGGAAATCGACCCACTGTCTAGAACCGAGAAGATTTTCTGGGGCAATTCTGAGAGTGTCATCCTTTCCACCGAGAAGCGGTACATGAGAGAGATCAGTTCAATCCAACACAGACTTAGGTGATTTGATTTCAGAGATGATTGTAGCCCGATTGATAACAGACCTGGGATTTATGTGAAAAGAAGAACAGCTCATGCACTAACGTTTGTCTTGTGGTCCGATAGTTTCAGCCACCTATTCCTTGTTTAGGATTTTTACAATTTTCCACTTGATCTCCTGGCTGCTGGGAGTTCATGGTCCCTGGAACTTTCCCTCTCCTTCCCTCCTGGGAAGCACGTTGGTTCACCTTAGCTTCCCTGAGATGGAGAGAGAAGCCAGTGCACGTGCGTCTTGGTGGGACCTCACATAGACACTCCCAGGATAGAGTGAATCAGCCTAGGAAGAGAAATCCCAAGTAAAAAAATGAGTTATAGATTGTCTCTTGATTCTTAAGGGAATATGAAGGTACAAATTCCAATCCACTTGCACAAAAATCTGCCCAAATACTGTGTCCTTTTTGGTATAGATTCTCAAAATTTGGGGGAAAAATGGGATAGACTGCTCAGGTCCTTGACAGAACTAAGACAGAATGAATAGAAAGGCACCTAAACTTTCCTTCTTCTTTTGAATCTTACTTGGCCAAATTCCCCATTGGGGAATAGTTGGTCATAATTAATGGATTATGAGCCAGACTAACCAAGGTGATGGAATAAATTTAAAGGAACCTTAGTTGGCCAAATTCCCCATTGGGCAATAGTTGGTCATAATTAATGGATTATGAGCCAGACTAACCAAGGTGATGAAATAAATTTAAAGGAAAAAGCAACAAAACTCAAAGTATATGTCAGCACCTATTAATGCTGCCAGTAAGAAGGGCAAGGCTGGAGATGGGCTAGAGGTGCTACCAGAGCACATGTCAAAATAAAGACCACTAGTGGTCAGGTGAGAAGGCCACCAGGAAGCAAGGCACTTTGGGAAAAAACCTCCTGGAGGCCCAGAGTTGAGTCTGTAGGATAAGGAAGGGAGGTGAGCTGCCTCTCTCTTCTCCCTGCGTCCTGCACAGCTACATCCTTCTGGAAAGCAATTCTATGAATATAGACTTCCATTTCTTTGGATTCAGGTCTGTGATTCCCACCTCCACCCACAGCCCAAAGGCTCAGGCAACCAAGTTACTGGCAGTTTTCAGTCTTGCATCAGTAATTTGTGACCAAAAGAAAAGCACTTCTCTGAATTCAGATGGGGAGAACCACTGGGAGGGATCCTGGAAAAAGCAAAGTGTAAGTCTAAGCTCTTCAGAGAAACCAAACCAAGAGGAGATGATAGATGAGAAAGAGAGAGACAGAGAGACAGAGAGAGACAGAGAGAGAGATACATAGAGAGATACATAGGTAAATAGGTAGGTAAGTAAGTAGATAGATAGATAGATAGATCATTGATTTGAAGTAATGAGCTCACATGATGGAACCAGCAGTCTGGAAACTAAGGCAAGAGCTGATGTTGCAGCCTTATGTCTGAAACCCACAGGGCAGGCTTGCACACTGGAAACACAGGTAGGTTTCCATGTTGCAGCTTTGAAGGTGAATCTTTCTTCAAGTTTTGCCCTTAAGGCCTTCAACTGATTGAGGAGGACCACCACATCATCAAGAATAATCTATCAAGAGTAATCATATCTACAAAATACCTTCAGAGCAACATCGGGACTAGTCTTTGACCAAACAACTGGGCACCACGGCCTGGCCAAGCTGACACATGAAGCTAACCATCAGACACAGTCAAATCTTCTGGCACTTTCCCCATCCTTCTGGAAGACATGCTGCAAAATTCTAATACATTCCCTGGTGTGGCTTCAGTAGAGAGGAGCCTCACTGTGTAAATACAGAGCACGACAGGGTTTGCGTCAACACTTACGCACACAGAGAGTCGGGCCTCGGTATCCTTCATCTGAAGGGCAGGTAATCAATTAATCAATTCAAGAATTTCGAATACATCAGCAGTTGCTAAAAATGATGCCACGTTCCATACAGTTGTGTGCCTTCATTTTGACACATTTGGTTTTTACTGAAGTGACTGGTTACCATCATGTTTTTTTTCTTTTGACAGAAAAAGAAAATTGGCCTCAGCAAATCCCTTATATCTTTCAATTTCTTATACTTTTAATCCCATGTTTGGAATTATTTTAATTTTATTTTTTTAATGTTTATTTATTTTGACAGAGAGAGAGAGAGAGAGAGAGAGAGAGAGGGAATCTGAAGCAGGCTCCACACTGTCAGCACAGAGTCCAATACAGGGCTTGACCTGACCAACCAGGAGATCATGACGTGAGCTGAAATCAAGAGTCAGATGCTTAACCGACTGAGCCACCCAGGCGCCCCTATTTTGATTTTCTTTGTAAAGTTTGTATTGTAGACGGGACTAGTTTATTCGTGTTGGAAATACAGGTTTCTTGAAAATATTTATGTTTTTCCATTGTTTATAATTTGTTTTCTCTTACAATGCAGTATTTGTCTTTACCATAAACTCATGGCTTCTCAACATTTTATTTTTTTAAATTTTTTTAATGTTTATTTATTTTTGAGAGAGAGGGAGAGAGAGCAGGGAGGTGGGGGCAGAGAGAGGGAGACACAGAATCCGAAGCAGGCTCCAGGCTCCGAGCTGTCAGCACAGAGCCAGATGTGGGGCTTGAACTCACAAACCACGAGACCATGACCTGAGCCGAAGTCGGACACTCAACCGGCTGAGCCACCCAGGTGCCTCGGCTTCTCAACATTTTAATGGAACTGTCTTTACTAGTGGGCATCCCTCCTAGTTCTCATCCTCCCCCCAGCTTCTTGCCTTCAGTCTCCCGAGGGGTAAGAAATGGACTCTCATTGGTTGATTACTTTCTAGGCCAACTTCCCTTCTTTCATATTGCAACTTTCCTGCACTTCTATTTTTATCAAATCCAGCGTTTCCTGATTTTCCTTTATTTTTCTTTCAGGGATTACTCCCTTATTTTGTTGAGGTATAGCCTTACATAGCTTTGTAGGAAAAGAAACACTTAGTTATTTCATATTTTAAAATGTTTCCATTCTTGGGGCGCCTGGGTGGCTCAGTCGGTTAAGCTTCCGACTTTGGCTCAGGTCATGATCTCGCGGTCCGTGAGTTCGAGCCCCCCATCGGGCTCTGCGCTGACAGCTCAGAGCCTGGAGCCTGCTTCCGATTCTGTGTCTCCCTCTCTCTCTGGCCCTCCCCCCGTTCATGCTCTGTCTCTCTCTGCCTCAAAAATAAATAAACGTTAAAAAAAAAGTTTTTTTTTAATGTTTGTATTCTTGCCTCGTGTGGTAGTTCACCTACACTTAGAACTTTCAGATTCAAGACCTTGCCCCTCAGAACTTTGAGGGTGTTGATGACCTCTTGTCTTTTGACAGTGTTCCTATAAGGAAATATGGTGAACATTTTTTAAACATCGTTTTAACAAGCATGGAACTTTCAAGGCACGTATCTATCCTGAAATCCAGGGAAGATGATTCTATTCTGCTTGAAATTTTATCATTGTAGAAAATTCCAAAATCAAAGGCAAAGTTGGTAGAGTGTGTACATAGCAAAAACAATATACCTCTCCCAATGCTGCATTTACAGAGGATGGATTCACACTGTTTTGCATAGACGTGAGCCTCTGCCTACTTCAGCTTTTTTTTACGTGTTTATTTATTTTTGAGAGAGAGAGAAAAAATGAATCCGAAGCAAGCTGCAGGCTCCAGGCTCTGAGCTGTCAGCACAGAGCCCAACACAGGACTTGAACTCACTAACTGTGAGATCATGACCTGAGCCGAAGTCAGACGCTTAACCGACTGAGCCACCCAGGCGCCCCATACATGTATTTTCTGCACAATAAAAGGAATACTACCAAATGTTTGTTATGGTAAGAAGTTGTTAGGTCTGAGACGGTTGTATGTCATTTGTTGGACATGGACATACAGCCTCTACCACTTGTCATTCTGCAGCTTTCCTTGGCCTTGGCATTGTCCCGTTCTTTTGTCTGCTTCAGTCTCCCATCCAGAATTCTTCATTATTTTGGATTTTTTAGAAGTGCCTTTACTACCACTTTAATGGAATCTTCAGAAGAAGACCCAAACAGGCGGGCTCAGTCTCACATTTTGGACGGGAAGCGATGTGATACGACTGTGGTTTATTTCCCCAGCAACTGCCTCCCCGAAATACTGTATATGTGACCTCTATCTCTTTTCTTGTTTTGAGCCATTTAAATTACTTGAATCGTGACCATTTTTAGACTCCTACCAAGAATTAAATGGGGGGAGTTAGGAGAGAATCAGGAAACTCATCTGATAAGTCAATAGTTTGAAGGTACATATGTTTTTAACTTTGAGATGTTAACTTCGGTGAAGTGTTCAATTCCTAAGCGTAATAATGGGATTAACTTGGCGGTTAACGTGATGAACACAAAGGAAGAAACCCCATCTCCTTAGTGGTGGGGATTCTGTTCGTTATTCTCCCCGTTCCCTTGGGAAGCCCTCTCGCGGGAATGGATTTCTAGGGAGGCATAGACATCTGGAGAAACTTCCCTAAGAAACTGAGGACACCGAGTTCAGAGTCAGCATTCACATGAGATGTGTTGGCAAGAAAGATATTTACCTGACACTGAGGATTTGCATATTTAAAACGCAAGGCGTGCAGGTGCTTGCAAAGTAGAGCGAACACGTCCATGCACTGAACGTCACAAAAGACTCAGAGTGGCACAGACAGGTCCCCAGAGTTTAGTTTCTGTTTGTGTGACCCACGTAGTCAAAAGAAGATTGTCTTTGGCCATTATAGGCTTGATTAAAATTGTGGTCTTGGCACGTGTATGTAGCTAGACTAAATATCAGACCAAACTCAAGATCTGTGCAGGGAGACGGGGGATCAGCCCAGCGCGCGTTCGTGTGAGAGCCATGGCCGGATGTTACAAAACTTGGCCGCGGTGAGCTTTGTTTTACAGGAGGACATGAACGCTGACTTCGAGGTGGTGTGCTAGACTTACTTCTGTTCTTGAAATGTTGCCATTTACCCAATCCCAGGATGCATGGTTGCTTCAGGGAGTATCGCAATTTATAAAGCAGATTTTCTGCGCTCACCAGTTCCAGCAGGGGTAAAGAGACAACAAAATAGTGGCAAACACAAACTTTCCACAAGTGAATGTTCACTTGCCTTCTTAGAATCCCTTGCAGCCGTATTACTGGTGTTTAATCTTGAACTTCCCTTACTCTTCCGGATAGGACTAGTGATGAGAACCCCATGCTAGCACAACAACCAAAGAAAATCAGAAATAGAGCTGTCTTCCTGGGATCCCACAGGTGACTTCAAAACGGAAGGATTCTAAGTTGCTGGTGGAAAAGCAGGACCGCTTGGATCTTACTACGAGGATCGATTCGGTATTCCACAACTCATCTGTTTTCCACAGGTGTGAAAATTAGAGAATCAGAAAATTATCGCAAAATGTGATAATTTTAAGGGAAAATTTGCAAGAGATAGTAGCATGATATCACATCAAATACTGAGGAGATCCGGGGCTCCTGGGTGGCTCAGTTGGTTAAGCTTCCGACCCCGGCTCGCGTCACGATCTCACAGTTCGTGAGTTTGAGCCCCATGTCGAGCTCTGTGCTGACTGCTCGGAGCCTGGAGCCTGCTTGGGATTCTACGTCTCCTTCTCTCTCTGCCCCTAACCCACTCGCATTCTGTCTCTGTCCTTCTCAAAAATAAATAAACATTTAAAAAAATAAGTAAACATTAAAAAAAAGTTTAAAGAAAGACATTCTGCGTATCAAACAACTACTCACAACTACATTTGAGAGACTGGATTGTTTGAATATTGAAAAAAATGTTCATAACTTCCTGCTGCAAGACACCCCTTGTTAAGAGGCGTCGAGCGAGAATCCTGCACATTCTAGTGAAGTGTACCTTCCTCTCGCCCAAGGGCCGGGAGCAATGCAAACCAGAAAGCTGACTTCACTGTGTCCCCGGCATTTCCAACCTATTCGGGGAATATTGCATTTTCTTTCTTTCCTTATTGTTCCTGGCCAGAACGGTCTTACCAACTTTTATGGCTCCATAAATCTACTCATCCATTAAATCAGGCGCTCATCTATGATTTGAACACTGATTGAGTTACCATTGAAGACAGTTATCCTGAGGATTCCCAAATCTTTGCCTTATTCTTAAATGCTCTACTTACATCAAGACAGGTGTTCGTGCAGCCAGCCTAGAACATTCCGTTTCAGACCTGTCAGACATCTGATCCAGCACGCCCCAGGCCGAAGGTGCCTTCCCAGCCAGCCCCGCTGTGTCCCCTGCCTTGGAGGGAGGCTTTAGGGGACATGACCAGGCCAGGAACTTCAGAGCCCGCCGGCTACATCCCAATGTGTCAGTTAAATTTGTCATCTCGATGGGCTTTTCCCTGGTGTTTCTGTCTCCCTGCTCTCCTCTCCCCTCCGTCTCCCCCACTCCTCGCTTTCCCTCTCCCTGCTTCTCCTCCTCTTCTCTATTTTCGATCCAGGATCCGGCCAGCTCTGTTAGGGCTTACTTCAGTCACGGCTCTGATGATGTGCCTGCCCTGGACTGGTCAGAAGCCCTGTGGAGAAAGGCACCCGTTACAGGCATGGATCTTGAGCCTCTGTTTCCTCCACCCTTGCCACATGTCACGTGTCCCCTGCCCTCTCTCGCCTCCTGCCCTCCTCTGGCCTCACCCTTCCCAACTCTTACCCCTGTGCCATGTGCTTCAGTCACGCTGGATTATGCTACTAATTCTGAATATTCTTTATAGTTTCCTCCTTCGGTGTGTTTGTGAATTCTCTCTCTCTCTCTCTCTCCCTCTCTCCACCCCCCCCCCGCCAACCCGACCCCAAAAATCACTTCCCAAGCTTCTCTGCCTGGCAAACGGGCCACTTTCTGTCCTTCCTGAGCTACCCCTTCCTCTTGCCACGGCAAATTCAGGTCTCTTCTCAATGCAGCTTTCGCACGTCGCACACTGCAGTTGTAAATCATCCCGAGGGCTTTGGAGGGTCTGTATTTGGATTCAAACCCAGTTTCTGTCCTTACAGCTGTGAGACAGGTTCTGGAGCTCTTACTGGCTAGACGAGGAGGATGATGCCCACGTAGGATGGGGCCGTGGGCGTCACAGTCCTTGCATATGGAATGGATGACTTTGGGAGGACTTCATTGGAAAATGACACATTTTAACAAGTTTGCCCTGATTTGGTTCTTCAAAGAAAAACAAACATTGGATTGCTAGGTTTCACTCTGGGCCCGTTTTAAATGTGCAAACAGAAGTAAAATTTGTATTCTAATATTTACATCAGTTTATCTTTTATTTATTTATTTATTTAGTGAGAGAGAGAGATTGAGAGAGAAAAAATGTGAGTGAAGGAGGGGCAAAGGGATACACACAGAGAGAGAGAATTTTTTTAAATATTTATTTTGAGAGAGAGAGAGAAAGAGAGAGATTATGAATGGGGAAGGGGCAGAGGCAAAGAGAGAGAGAGAGAGAGAGAGAGAATCCCAAGCAGGTTCCACACTCTCAGCACAGAGTCCAATGTGGTGCTCAAACCCACAAACGATGAGATCATGACCTGATCCGAAATCAAGAGTCGGAGGCTTAACCAACTGAGCCGCCCAGGTGCCGTGAGAGAGAGAGAGAATCCCAAGTAGGCTCCTCGCTCAGTGTGGATCCCCACGCGGGGCTTGATCTCAGGAACTGTGATATCATGACTGAGCTGAAATCAAGAGTTGGGAAACTCGACTGACTGAGCTACCCAGGCGCCTCATCAGTTTACCTTTTAAAGTAATTCTGTGAAGAATTTTAAAGTCAGACAAGTGGTTATGGGAATGAAATTTCTATTTATCTGGAATGAATACGTGACCCTTCACATTAATAATGTTTATGTTAAGCCATAATTTCACCAATATGAATGGCATATCATTTGGGTATATAATATTTACCATAACGGACATCCAGCAAATGAGAAAAGAAACAATTTTGAAAGCCTGATGGTCACAACTTTCTTCAGTATTTTCATTTCCAATCAAGTGATATGGAATTTTATAGTTTGTCACCATCAGACTCGCTCCTGGATTTCCTTTGTCTTATAAATCAGTATTCCACCTCGTATGGACATTGGCCGGGTACCATTTCTATCTCTTCCATAACGTGGTCACTAAATATATTTGACTTCTGCTCTGAAGGCTGATTTGAATCTACAGCAATTGGTCATGGTTAGGAATATGTAGACAAAATATAAGAAACACCCCCTGCCATTATCATACCCTTCATCTAAGGCCACACGAACAATCTAAACACCTTCTTGTGTCCCCTTGCTTTTCAATATCTAATACTCTCCAAATACTTTTTGAGTACCATGGACTAACTAGTTGCCTGAGTTGGTTAGAAAATGGCATGAATGAATTGTTGGGGCATAATAGAAGGGTCTCGCCCGTGTCTTATATTTGTTACAATGTCAGGCATGGATAGCTTGGCTCCTTCCCTGTGCAGTTTCTACGAATGCCATTGTGGATGTGTGCTGATACGTCTCTCTCTCTCTCTCTCTCTCTCTCTCTCTCCCCCTGCAGTCTGAAGGACCTCACTCTGCCCAAATATTTCCACTGTAATATCATCGTAAAACTGTTCTGTTCTCTCTCTTCTTGCCCGAATTGTCTTCCTCCTTCTTTTCTTTCTAGTGTCTTCTTTGCGGTGGAATCACTGCCCGCTATTGGTGAGGAAAGCCAGCGATCGTGTCCCGCAACATATTCTCATTTATTCATTCATTTGACAAATGCGTGTTTAATACCTACCACACGCTATTTTTGAGATCTGTGCTGGGAGAAAAAGAAAGTGACGATCACGAGTAAACACGGAAACACCCCTCCCCCACCATGCAGGCTCTGCAGTTGGGCAGAGAGACATCAGTATATGGTCACACAGATGCATGCTAAGTTACTAGCAACAATGAGAGGAGGAACTGGCATATGATGGCTTCAGAAATTGTAATATGAAGGTTGATACGGTCAGAGGTCTGGGAAGTCTTTCCGAGGAAGCCATGATTAGGATGAAGATAGGACAATGGGAGACAACGGAAGTGTTTCGGACGAGGTGTTTGGAGAACATGGCGGAGAGACTAAGAGCAAGCACTTTGTGGTACAAATACACCTGGGCAGGTAGCTGCTCAGGTATGACCTTCAGCAGAGCATTTCACGGCCTTCAGCCTCTGTTTTCCCATTTATTTGTGTAATGACACCAATGGCACCCGATTCTTGCAGTTGGTCATCAATGAAATAATCTGCGTGTAGTTCGAAAATAATGCTGATCGCATGATAAACACTTGATAAACACTTAGCAAATGATCATTTCCCAAAAAAAAAGGGGGGGGCATCACTAAATGCAGTGCTCACGTGGCGTGGACTTCAGGCTGCTTCCTGCGTAGACCCCAAAAAAGTTAAGAATCATTTCAAATCTCCCGCCAGTAGCTGGTGTAGAAATAGTTGATGGCGGACTACCTACCCCACCCCCATATTCTTCCTTGTAGATCAGAATTACAGTAGGTTTGTCACGTTGTGGTTTAGTAACCAACCTTATCCCTTGGGTTCACTGTAGCTGGCCGATTTTAAATCTTCAGGACAGAATCAAAACAAACACCAAGCAAAAACCCTTGTTCTGGGTGAGCTGCCGACACTTGAAGCAACATGTCAAGGTCCTCCTTGCAAAGTCACTGGTGCCTGAGAAAAGTCCCGTCACAGCCTGGGAAACATGAGCTCTGTAACTGGCAAAGATAAGCTGGTGTTTATTTATTTATTTATTTATTTATTTATTTATTTATATTCTTTAGTTTTGTCACTTGAAAAACAATGCATGTGATATTTCAAGTATATAGGTATTTTAAGCATTAGGGGGCTATACAAATGTAGCCTAATTTTGGTGGCCTGGAGGAATTCGAATTTGAGCAAAATTACTACAGTATTTGTAAACCAATAGCAAGTGAGTCACTCCATTTCCAACTTCTGCCTTGGGTAATAACTCAAAGCACACTCAACCATTCACGATTCGTTACATACATACTGAGTCGAAGTTTTAGGTTTTTAAAATACCAACCGATCGCTGAAAATGTTCCCCGTTTTAAAGAGGGAACATTGCTGTTCTGTCTCTGCTCCACACTTTCCACTTGAATTCTGAGTTCTTTTCACTCTTTTAGGCCACTCTCCCCTGGACTGAGTTATAAAAAATGGGTGTGATGCTTGTCTGTCATAGCTGGGCGTGGTTTTTTTGTTTTTTTGTTTGTTTGTTTGTTTGTTTGTTTTTAAGGGCAAGTATAAAAAAATAATAAACCTTTCTGTCCTGGGGTTTACTTGCAAAACAATCCTTAGGCTAACCCCCTTGTATTTTAAGTACAGAGTGTCCTGTCTTTGTCTTAAGTCTTTCCGTTGAGTATGGGATTCTGTTAAAATTAACAAGTCTGCAGAGGGATCTGTGGCTCTTATTCTAGAAGCATCTGCCTTGGACTTTCCCAGTTGCTCTTTTTACACAAGGCCACAGTCTGTCATCTTGGCAAAGTCACAAACGGCTTCAGTCGAGGGCAAGGAATCTGCGTGGCCTGAGAAAGAACCAAAAAACTTCGAGTCTGGCCAATGGATCCTTTCAATGCCATCCAATAACAACTCTGAGCTAGAATCTACCTTCATTTTTAAAAGCTCCCTCCAGCAAATCTTTGTGGAAAGTAACCACAATGCGTGGGTCTATGGCATGAGTACAGGGCAGAAGGTCCTTAGGGGTCTGATGACCGAGAGGAATGGAGGGGCGGGGTGATGGAGCCCCACAGCAGGGAGGGAGAGGGGAGACGAGGAAGCAGCCAGGAGAGCGGCATTCTCGGTTCTGTAAGCAGAGCTGGGCGCAGGGATTTTCACAAAGCGAGGGGGGTGCGGGGAACAGCATCCCTCCATCCCTCATTCATTCATTAGTGATGGGCCCATTGATCCACTCCTCAAGCGCACGAAGGACGCGGCTACGGTGTCCTACACACCGGGCTTGCGTTGGGGAAACCAAATGGATGTGCAGTGACTCCAGCCCTCAAGTTGCAAATTCACTGGCTCAGGTGTTGCGAAGTCATTCCACTAATTACCCTGACTGTACCTGGGCCACACCTGTGCTGTGATTTGGCCGCTGGGCAGCGGGAGGGAACAGGAACGTCTTCAGCAGGAGGAGACAGGGAGTGGGCCGGCGTGTGTTCATGGCCCTGGTTCCCCCATCAGCCTGACGCCGTGTGCTTTCAAACCTTCCTGAAAAAATGGATCAAAACTGCCCCACACCCGACAGCTTCATTTCTTGTTTCACCCAGTGTGGTTATGAAACGTACACACACACACACACACACACACACACACGCCTCTCCTCATTTCAGTGGGATTTTGTGTAGAGGGAGGAAGAGCCTTGAACTATTGATTTTGCCATGTGTTTTCAAGCCATACATCTTACTCAGTTCACTTCTTGTCTGCTACAGCGTTTCACTAAAGCCTTGGGTATTCTAGATTAGCAAAATATCATCTGGGCACCCTGTTTCACTGCGTTCCTTCCAAGATAATACTTCCTAACTCATTTCTTATCTAGTCATGTTGGCTAACATTTCCACGATAACATATTGGTGACGTTGGTTTGAGAAATTTGAAATCATATGAAGGAGATCTTATTCTATTTTACTTGGAAACAAACCAACAAACTGGGGCCCCTGGGTGGCTCTGTCCGTTAATCATCCAACTCTTGATTTTGGCTCAGGTCATGATCTCGCAGTTTGTGGGTTCAAGCCCCGCATTGGACTCTGTGCTGACAGCTCGGAGCCCGGAGCCTCCTTCAGATTCTGTGTCTCCCTCCCTCTCTGCCCTTCCATTCTCTCTCTCTCTCTCTCTCTCTCTCTCTGTCAGTATAAGTCAATCAACTTTAAAAAACAAACAAAAATAGAAATGGATATCAAATCTTTTCAAATGTATTGTGTAGATGACCTTTTCTTTTCACCTGATAATAAGACACTATCTTATACCTGGAATATATATATCTTATACCTGGAATAAATACTAGTTAGATGCTGCATATTATTCCTTACTGGATTTTAGAAATTCATTTGCTAGTATTTTATTTAACATTTTTGTATCTATTAGTGAATGTAGTTGTTAGCAGGGTGCTTGGGTGGCTCAGTCAGGTAAACGTCTGACTTCAGCTCAGGTCATGATCTCATAGTTCATGGGTCTGAGCCACTCATCGGGCTCTGTGCTGACAGCTCAGAGCCTGGACCCTGTTTTGAATTCTGTGTCTCCCTCTCTCTCTGTTCCTCCCCTGCTCGTGCCCTCTCTCTCTCTCTCTCTCTCTCTCTCTCAAAAACAAATGAATAAACCTAAGAAATGAAGTTGTTCATGTTTTTATTGTTTTTGTGTTATCTTTAATTTTGTTCAACTTCTCAACATGTTTATTGCATTTATTGTAGCTAAAAGAATTGACTTTTGTTACCGTTTGTGTTATAATGTCAGATATCTCCTTGCACATGAAACCCCAGTGATGTAGGCAGGCTGGGTCCGAGGACCCAGAGGGGAGTGTCCCAGAAGACCAGCCTAGCAGGTCCTTGACTTCACACATGGTGGAAATCAAACACAAGCAGAGAAAGTGAAAACAGTTTATAGAATAGTGTGAGAGGCAGAGAACAGCAGTTGGAGAACCAGAAAGATTTAGAAAGGATGAAATGCATTATCATCATTGCTTGGGGCAAGAGGCTTATATCGGAAAGGGGTCCAGGGTCCGTGTCCCTTCAGAAATCCAGGATAGGGTCCAATCAAAGGCAAGTGTCAGGTGAAGAATAAGTATTGGTCCATAAATCACCGAAGGTAGGGGGTGTCGAGGCCAGAATCAGCAGGCATTTGTTGGAAGCTAATGTCCAGGAACATGTTTGGAATCTGACTCTTAAATGTTGTCAGGTGTTTTCCGCCTGGGACGGAGCTCAGCGAGGGGTTAACGTTCTTGCTTTCCCCTTGAAGTGGGATCACAGCTTCTTTTGGCTCATTCAGAGACGAGGCCTAACAGAAACACAGAGACAGAGCTGTTCTGAAATGGGGTCCATTACGCTTCCCTGTCTCACCGGGAAGGATGGATAGGAAATCCACTCATAAGAGTGTCCATGAACTTCATTCGTGGAGGCAATACCATGAAGAGACCCATCAAACCACAGTTGCAACCACAACCTTTGTAGAGAGAGAAGGATTATTCAGGAAGCAGAACCAGGAACATAAAAGGTGCTGCTCAGAATCACAGAGAATTAGTCCGGGGCCTTGAAACCTAATCAAGAAACCCGACGCTCGCTTGGCTGGATTTCAGAACCGCTATAGGCTAGTGGTTCCCTTCTACCGTCTAGCTCCCCTTGTTTGAATGGTCCCAACTTAGGGTAGGACCGTCACCCTATACCCATCCACCCACCCAGTATCTCCCTGGCTGCTCTGGTCCCCAGGAGAGGAATTTTGCCCCAGGAACTGTATTTAACAAATTGTAGGTTAATGAACATACACTATTTATTTTGAGAGAGAGAGACAGGCAGAGAGAAAGGAGGAGAGAGAATCCCAAGCAGGCTCCCGGAGCCTTCATCCACACCTTGACTTCGTTTTGGTGAGATTTTGG
Source organism: Panthera tigris (assembly GCF_018350195.1). Lineage (NCBI taxonomy): Eukaryota > Metazoa > Chordata > Mammalia > Carnivora > Felidae > Panthera > Panthera tigris. Next base: position 231,843,683 of record NC_056660.1, read on the forward strand.
ACTCTAGCCGATGCCTGAACGTTGCATTTGGGAGAGACTGGAATCACTGGGGTCCTGAGGCTGATTGCCAGCACGCAGAAGATAAAATGGTCCTGTAGAAGCCCACCCTCTGGTGTTCAGACATTGTACACCCCTCCCCTTGAGAGTCAGTGGGACCTAACAGTTGCTTCTAGACCATAGACTATGTCAGAAGTGAGGGCGGGGAGGAGCCCACCTAAAAAGCGGCACACCTCCATTTTATTCTTCAATTTTAACATATTCCCTGGGGCACCTAAGTGGCTCAGTCAATTAAGCATCTGACTCTGGATCTCGGCTCAGGTCATGATCTCACAGTTCATAAGTTCGAGCCCCATGACAGCTAACAGCAACGGAGCCTGCCTGGGATTCTCTCTCTTCCTCTCTCTCGGCCCTTCCCCCGCTCTCTGTCTCTGTCTCAAAATAAATAAACTTAAAAAAAAATTTTTTTTTTTAAAGAACTTGAGTAAAGTGCTTGCTGTAAACACTGCTCTGGTTTTCTTTAACCTGAACTGGAAATTCAAAAAGCTTATTAAAATAGCAAGGTGACTCGTGGCCCCACAGCAAATGCCCCTTGCCTAGATTTCAGCAAAACGGCACTAGGCATCTTCTAAGTGAATTTGTGCTTTAAGAAAAAGGGAAAGGGGTAGCTCTGAGGGCTCCTACTCAGTCCAAGAGGCTAGTGAAGGCACATGTTACAAAACAAAGTTCAACCAAGTAAATTTATAGATGCAACTGATTTTATTAGAGGATTTATAGAGAGGAGCTCTGAGGAGCTGTACAAAATGGAAGGTTTTTACAGGAAAGAAGGCACAGCATGGGAGTTACCAGCAAAAGTAAAGACTGGTTGCATCCAGATCACCTTGCCTTGTAGGGGAAGGGTGGGTAGGGGAAGAAGGGTGGGGCGACTTCTTAGGGGGATCATCTCACCTTCCTTGGTGGGGTAGAGAGGGCCCACATGACAGATTACCTCCAGGTGCTTATCAGAACATTCCTGATTGACAGGTTAAGACACATTTCGGGGGGGGGGGGGCAGTGGGGAAGGGAGGTTGAGACTACATTAGGGTAGGTGTTAAGCTGGTCTGGTGACTTGGCCTGGCCCAAAGGAAGCCATTTTGGGCCTGTGAGGTTGTTTGTTTCTTTGTTTGTTTGTTTGTTTGTATTTTAACAGATGTTAATTACACCTCTGCAAGTTATCCCTTTGATTCAGTCCAGGGTAGTAGTTTCTCAGAACGTTTGCTGTCTGATTGCCCTTTTGTGGTCAGTACATCAGGGAATCCAGATGTGATTAGTTAAATAGTTGCGTAGCACAGAAAACTCCCCTCAGTGCCTTTATTCCCAAAGGTCTCCTTCAAATGGACTGCGGATCCTTGAGAATCCTTGTTCCCCAAGTATGGCTTGCCTGGTGGTGGACATGTCAGCCTCATGCCTCCTCACCCGACCACGTGCCTCACCCCTGCATGGCCCGTGTTCTGACTCTGCGGAGGTGAGAAGCATCATCCCTGCCCTGCTGGAGAGCAGGGGAGTAGGGGTCTAGGAAATAAAGCTCTGTTTTTATTCATACTATAGCTCCATGAATCCACACACACACATCTATTTCCCCTTAATGCCAGTCACATCCAGGGAAAGAGATTCATGGGAGTTTTTCTCATGGAAGTTCAGTTCCACACGGATGTTAAAATGCACTCGTCTAAAACTGTCATCTTTACAGTTGAAAGGCAGGTATTCTCACTGTGATCTGTATAACTAAAATGCAGAAAAGGCAAATGATTTAGCCAGAGTCGCACAGGCACACGCTTCTAAGAAGTAGTCTAGGAAGTTTGAATATGAAAGAAATGGTGTCACTTTGGGGGTTTAGCTTTTAGACATACCGGTTCACGCAGGAATACCGTGATCAATTCTACACTTGTCAGTCTGTAAACACTGTTTTCTTGTCCCTGTAGTCAAGGAATAGGTAGCTCAGTGACGTTTTGTAAAACACGACTGGGAAAAAGATCATGGTTTTGGATAGCTATGACATTTAAGCAAATATACTCAATACTATTTTGATTTGGGGGGGGGTGCTGAATATATTGTGTTGCTCATGATAAAAAAATATTTAGGGGATGGTTCATAGGCATTTGCAGCACCATGGGGCATTTTCCCATATCCAGTTATTCGAGAGCCAGCCCTCCTTTGGCAGAAACTTGGTCCTTCAGAAGTTCTTTTCATAAATCAGTAGGGCAGCAGCCCAGGGAGAGCAGACGTCCATGCAGGTAATGACTGCACACAGCCCACTCTCATAAAACCTTGGCTAAAAGTCCGGATCGGGCCCTCATGGTTGAATTCTAAACTTTCCTGAGGATGCTGAGTTTCTCATAGCAAGAACCCAAAGCACCTATAGAAAAAGATGTGCCTTCCGTGGAAAGGCACCCTTGTAATAGAACTCTTAGATGGTACAAAAAAAGATAATCCACATTCGGGGTGGAGACACCAAGGAGGCACTGATTCTTACAAAGGAAAAGTCTAGCCCGCTTCCTATCTTAGCTCTATTTTCACCCCTACCTAGAGAGGGAACAGCACCACAGAGTCCAGTAGCTGTGGATAGTTGTATGGTGTAAATCGGGTTACTTTTTGGTTTGCCCCACTGTTGACTTAACATTTGGTTGTCTTGGGTCTTCTAAATGAGTTAATGAACACTGAGGGTTCCGCGAGCCCCCTGTCACAAAGCAGGGATAGGTTTTAAAGTCCATTGACTCAGTGGGCTCTCGGAGCACATTCAGGGAGATATAGCAACTATCAGAGTGAGCTAGGTTTGGGGGCCTGAAGCTCATTCAGTTTTAGAGAATCTCTTTAAGAAAGAGATAAAACATTAAAAATCAAAATTAGATAATTCGGTATGGACCAGCCCTATGAGTCTCAAGAATTTTAGGGATCTCAAATGACCATCTTCCTGGAATCAGGTCGATGAGAATATAAAACTAGATTTCTTTAGTACTAATGCACTTGTGCACACACACACACACACACACACACACACACCACTTAATCCACAGGGAGTTTTCACAATATTTGTTTATTACTTGAAGCATCAGTACTCACAATTTACAGTTAGCTACTAAAATATATTAGGATTATAAAAACATTGCTTTAAAGCAGCTCATTCCCTCACTTTAGAGGTTTTCTGGCTTCAACATGGAAGCTTCTGGAAGTTCAACACACTTGGATTCTGCAGACCAGTGCTGAGTGCAAGTCTGAGGGTCTCAGATGTCAGAGCACTTTGTCTCTCCTGAGTAACCATGTCTTACCCTGGGCGCAATTAACCAGAGCTTTGAAACAAAGGGACTTCGTGTTTTTATTTAAACTAGTATTCTGTTTCCTGCTGGTACAATTGAAGGTGAAGTAGGAATGATGATAAGAATAGCATGGTGTGAAGAACAAGCAAAATATTTAGTGACATTAAAGCCTCGGGCGCAAAGCCACATTCTATGACATTTCAGGCTTATTAGGGTGTAAGAAGCCATCTGGAAAGAGGTCCCCTGTCCCTTGCTATTATTCAGTCACACAGCTTGACTATATCACCCGGAGAGGAAGGACCAGGTTTTTTTTATTAAAAAGTTCCTTTTCTCCAGCCACATATGCTCATTCCATTTGCTAAGAGAATGTGTCATCATAAAGATACTTCAAAAGGTGAACATTTGAATTGCAAATCCTTAGAGCAAAAAAGTATAGATTTTGTATGAAATTTCAAACACTTTAGTGACAGGCCAATGACTTAAGCCACAAACGATTCCCAAAGGTTCCAAGAGTAATTTTTTGAGAAAAAAAAAAAAACCAATAAAGGTGTCCATTTTATTAGTTTTTAAGAGGTGTCCATTTTAAAATCAGATCACTTTATGCTCAAAAAAGATTCATGGGGAAAGAAATTAATTCTGCCTTAAGACAAGTGTTTTGGGGGCACCTGGGTGGCTCTATCGGTTAAGCGTCCTGCTTCGGCTCAGGTCACGATCTCACAGTTCGTGAGTTTGAGCCCCGTGTGGGGCTCTGTGCTGACAGCTCAGAGCCTGGAGCCTGCTTCGGATTCTGTGTCTCCCTCTTTCTCTGCCTCTCTCTCTCTCTCTCTGTCTCTCAAAAATAAACAAGCATTTTAAAAACATTTTTAAAAATACAAGTGCTTTTAGCAGCAAAATCTAAAAGTGGACAATGTGAATGACCTTGTTTATTCATTTCAGCTCAGATGATGAACACTTACTTAGCGGTCAATTTGTGTCAGCTGTTAGTTGTGGGGTTACCTTGCGGTTTACGTTTACTGACATTTATGTTACTTAAAATCTGACATGTGTACATATTTATATGATGTATAATAGCATGCTAGAGTACTGCGGTCCCACGTTAATTCTCTGTGGGAGCCATGGGGGTGCTCCGCTCAGATCTCACTCTAAGAAAACACGCCATGAGGAGCACGGTAGGCTGGCAGCTGAGTTTCTAGACCTTCACATTCACCACAGACTTCACGCTGAGGCCTCACTCCTAGAGGCTCCCACCAGATGACTGTCGTGAGTGGCTAAGAAACTCTTGCTTCCTAAATGCAAGACTCTTCTTGGGTAATTTTCCCCCAAATTTTTATTGTGATCAAATACACATCGCATAAAATTTATATATATATACATATATATATACATATATATATACATATATATATATTCAAATATATATTCAAATATTCAAATATATTCAAATATATATAAATTTTATATATGAATAGTATATAAATACAAATGGAAATAGAATCTCAAATTGCAGGTCCCATAGAGTATCCTGGAAGAGAAGTTTAAAAAAGAGAGAGAGAGAAAGTTGAATAATTCTCATTATTGAAAAAAAAATCTTAATTCTATGGAGGGGTGGGAATCACAGCTTTTCCTAGACTTCACTTATTAACAGTCTGTCCCATGATGCTTTTTCTTGGGGGGGGGGGGTGGGTAGACATCAGTAATGTTCACCAGTATTCCAAATCCCCCTCCTTTGGAAAAGTTGCCCCCCTATTTCAGATTAGGAACCGCCTGTGACTTGCTTTTGTCAACAAAATGGGAGCAGCAGTGGCCACGTGTGTGTCCAAGTGTTCGATTGTCGGGCGACTCTGCCCACTGCAGTGAGGACAGAGGGCACAATACAGAACCCACACTGGTCCACCCTGAACACAAGGTCAACCACCGTGGTTTGAAGGCCCCTAAATGTGGGCATTGTGGGCTACTTCAATCCCTGCTGTGTGTAGGGATCCCACAAATATTCCAGAGCAGTCCTGCCTATAGTAACATTTGTCTGAGATGACTCAGTCAGCAAGGACACTCACTGGTCCAGAGTGCCTCTTTCTGCCCTAAGATATTTTATTACAAATGCCCTAATGAATTTAGTGTGCTGGTTTTTTTTTTTTTTCATGTTTATTTATTTTTGAGAGAGAAAGAGAGAAAGAGAGAGCAAGGGAGGGGCAGAGAGAGAGAGAGAGAGGGAGACACAGAATCCGAAGCAGGCTCCAGGCTCTGAGCTGTCAGCACAGAACTGGACCAGGGGCTCAAACTCAGGAACTGTGAGATCGTGACCTGAGCTGAAGTTGGTGGCTTAACTGACTGAGCAACGCCCCCCCCCCCCACCCACCCCCCGGTGCCCCTCGTGTGCTGTTTTTAAATAATATCCTTTGATAAGAACTGAGGGCACAGTTTTGCTATGTCACTTAGGGAAAGAGACTTTTTAAGAAGATAAGGTAATTTAATTCAAGTACATATGACTCTGGTGTTTGTCTTGGTTGATTGGTAGAAAGCCAATATTTAAAGCAATTAGATAGATTGCTTATCCTATTTTCTAAAAATTATTTAATTTAGCCAATTTTCAGACATGCGTTTAATAATGCATCAAGTTGGGGCGCCTGAGTGGCTCAGTCGGTTAAGTGGCCGACTTCGGCTCAGGTCACGATCTCGTGGTCCGTGAGTTTGAGCCCCGCGTCGGGCTCTGTGCTGACAGCTCAGAGCCTGGAGCCTGTTTCAGATTCTGTGTCTCCCTCTTTCTGACCCTCCCTCGTTCATCCTCTGTCTCTCTCTGTCTCAAAAATAAATAAACGTTAAAAAAAATTAAAAAAACGCATCAAGTCAAGATTGTCATAGACCAGAAATCCTCATTTTTTTCTTTTAACAGTCTAAAGACAGTGCCTAATGCAATTTCTTTATGCGTACTCCTATTTGTTTCTTTAAGTGATGATGCCCAGAGATGGACAGAACCAGGAGCATGTCATACTACCCCTAAATTAACACTTATTTTTGTGGCGCTTGTCAAATACACACTTTGTAGCTTACATTTGGAACGGAATACTTAATCAGACAAAAGAAGGATGAAAGGGCGTGTCTGCCGTGCATACTATGGAATAAGGTTTTAGACATTTGCAGGGAGGTCAGGAAACCAACCAATGAGAATGCTTACCTTGATACTGAAGTCATGCGATGCAGTGAATACACAGGATAACTCACAAATCACATAAACCACGCACATGTTAGCCTGGCAGAGCCATGATTTATTCCTGAGGGTTTGGAATTCCTCCCCAGGGTTGATCTGGCTCATGTTAGTAAATTACCCCAGGTTAACTGCAGGGGAAAGGTCCAGTTCTGAATTGTTTCATTCCTGCGCACATTACTTCTATATTTAACTCCATTCAATATGTATCCCAATCACTGTGTCAGGCTTTGAAAAATGGATCCCGTTTGTTTCAGAGTTATAACCAAGTACATTGTGTAACATCTGTTAACAAAACAAACGCATTCTTTAAGCAAAGCTCAGAGATGCCAAGATAACAGGATTACTCCTTGGTGACTTTGTTTGTTTCGTGTAACTTTCAACCTTCTTTGGTTTCTCACTGGTCGGGTCTCCATCAACCATTTCCTATGTGTATTTACAGAATATGAAAAACAAAGTAATCTCACTCGAAGTACTGCCAGAGAAACCTGGCTCAGTTTCCCAATTTTCAGTACAATAAGTGATCTGTTCCTAGCCAGAGTACTCGTGGGGGTTGATGCTAATGCACTTTTATACATGGTAATTTTCAGTTGATGAAAACACTACAGGAAATTTTCCCCAAATTTACATGCCATGAGTTTGCCGAATGTCTACACTTCTACACTTTGCAGAGCTTACAATCTGCGTGTTACGTAAGACCTCATATACTTCTGGTGAATCCTAAGGGGCAATACAAGAGATGGGGCCTGAAAATGTATATAAATGTGTGTGACACATTGGCGATTCTTAGAAGAAAAGCACTACATAAATCCCTGTTAAAAAAAAAAAAAAAACAACTGTCATATATGTATCCTTTAGTGGTTGGATCAGGTTATTTTAAGCATTTTTATGAAATAAAGTAAAAATGTAGGCTTATTTGAAATAAAGGAGATAGTATATAACCAGTACCCTTTTCCAATAGGCTTGAAAATCCCAGGCATAGTGTGCTCTTATAAAACTTGCCAAAGCATTTGGGATGCCTTGGTGGCTCAGTTGGTTAACTGTCCAACTCTTGATTTCCGCTCAGGTCATGATCTCGTGGTTCATGGGATCCATCCCTGAGTCGGGCTCTGCCTGCTTGGGATTCTCTCCTCCCTCACCCCGATCATGGTTTCTCTCTCTCTCTCTCTGCCTCTCTCTCTCTCTCTCTCTCTCACTGTTTCTCTCTCTCTCTCAAAATAAATAAATAAACATAAACTTGCCAAAGCATAGAGTCTATTTAAATATATACTTTCCTGGAAAACAAGGCAAATAGGTACAGCAAACATTTATAAATAGAAACAAATATTGTATTGTGTCTTGTACTATGAGTTGGGGGAGAAAATGTTTTTCAAGCCGCTTGCAATAATATGTGGGTGAGCTGATCAACATTTATGGCACCCGCCCTCCATGCGTGAAGTAGATCACTCTTTCAGGGATAGGACTAAAATCAGTCTCCTGGATCATTGGGAAGGTGAGGGCATGAATCTTTGAGTAGCATATAAGTGGATGTTTTTTTATTTCCTGAATTCTTATTCCTCTTTCAGTTAAAATCTGGCACCAGAGCCATGAACACTGCCTCATTTTTACATATTTACTTACTTCTGGCATAAACAAAGCTGTACTCTTAAATTAGGACAAATAAAATTTAGCCGTGGATAAATTAATAACTTGATGTGCAGACCTACAGAGCTATTCAACTCTGACTTTTCACTTCTAACACAATTTTTTTTTTTTTAAATACGCAATCAGCAGACATAGAGGGAAGGACCCAGAGCCTCACATGAATTCCAGGGTGGTGACACTCAGACATAATTACGGTTTGAATGTGACCCTCTGAGGTCCCAGTCTGCCCGCCCTTGACATCTCCAGTGAAGGCAAGGAGGACCACGTGGGCCCCTGAAAGCATACATATAAGGAACGTTACAGTTGAAGATATTTGCGAGAACTTTACTCTTCTCATTTGGAAAAAAAAGTGGGGGGAGGGTCTCTAATCTTTCAGTAGCATCTAAGTGGATGGTTTTTTTGTTTCCTGAATTTTCCCACCTGCCTATGCATGCTTTTTTAGGAAACCAATCATATTTTAGTACAATACATATATTTCTCCCTCTCTCTTTGAGAAATGGCACATTAAAAATGAACTGTCAGGGGCGCCTGGGTGGCTCAGTCGGTTGAGCATCTGACTTCGGCTCAGGTCGTGATCTCGAGGTTCATGGGTTCGAGCCCCGTGTCGGGCTCTGTGCTGATAGCTCAGAGCCTGGAGCCTGCTTCGGATTCTGCGTTTTCCCTCTCTCTGCCCCTCCCCCACTCACGATCTGTCCCTGTCTCTCGAAAATAAATAAACGTTAAAAAACTTTTAAAAAATGGAAAAACAGTCCAGACCTTGAAACTAGTTTTTCAGTGATATTGTTAATTCTCTGTCAGCCGATACCTCAATGATTAGAAAGCAAAGGGTAGCTCCAAAATGATTCCTTAGACAGTCAGGTTGTTGTTCTTAAATACTGCAAATTATTTTTCAATGGTGTTACTCTACTTTAGAATATTTGTAAATATTTGAACAACCAAGGTCCAGGTATTTTTAGAGAGGAGTACCTTTTCATTCACTCTTTGGCAATGATTATTGCCAAATGAACACTTCTAGATCTTTTTTTATATTTGGCAAATGTATTTGCTTTTGGATTTTGTGTACATCACTTGCAACCGGGAATTAGCACAAGCTATTTTTGGAACCCACTCTTGGAAAGTGTGTCAGTTGCCAATTTTAAAGCCTCCGGACTTTTGATCTGATTGAGAACATCCTAATTTCTACCATTATCCATTCTAGCAATTAGTGAGCCACTAACAGAAAAGAAAACCTATCTTTTAGACCCCGGGACGTTTACTATCGACTCTACGGAAAACAAATTGAGATCCAACCAGTTTCATTGTGATATAAGGAAGCTTAAGAGAGGCGACAAACACAAAAGACGATTTATCTCGGAGCATGTAAGCAATATTTGCATTCTAACACTGAGAAGAGTAAAATCGACCATCCGTTTCGAGTTGATACTGATTTGACGCTTTGAAGATTCTTAATTCTTTAATTTCAATTAAAATTCCTTAACTTTAAACACTTGCAGTTGTTCCAGAAGGAGACCACAGGTCAATCGCTGGCCCTTTGGTCTTTCTGTGTCGGCTTTAGTCTCCGTTGTTGGTTTATTCCATTTTCTCCATGGGCCCTGAGAGTGGTGAGCAGTGGGGGGCTTCTGTGCCCACCGGCTGTGTCTTGTCCTCTCCCTGGAGTTCTGTCCTCAGACTGCCCAGCAGCAGAGCTGAGAGGTCACCTGCTCCAGGTGACCCCACATCTAAGTGCAGCCACTGTAGGCCCTTTATTCGAGCCCCTTACCCTTTAGGGCTCAGACTTGTCCTTCCGCCAGGTGTATGGGGATGATGACTCTCTGGCAAGTTGTTTATGTAACAAGTTGAAACTCGATGCCAGATTTTAATCCAGCGTCTGATGCAGACTAAGTCCTAGTCAATGGTGGCTCTTATTTCCATGGTTGGTGCCAGCTAACTCAATGCTGCAGACCCCACTGAGAGTCCCCCGCCAGGCGAGCGGAGACGGGCCTTCAGTTCTCTCTGGAACAACTGGTTAGACCACGATGTCCGTGACTGGCTTCAAAGATTTGGCCAACAGTCTGTGTTTGTGGAAAATGTACATTTAGAATAGAAAAGTCTGTGGGTTTTCCCCCCTTCCGTATTTTTGGATTTGCTGTTTTGAGAATTTACATCATTTCAGGATTTAAGGACAAAGACAAATGATAGGAGATGCTTGTTTTGAGAATGAAGAGAAGCCTTCTGATGTATGAACAACGAAGACTAACCAAGGTTAATGGCTGCAATGTGCCATCGAATTTGTGGAAATATTATCACACGTGGAAGGAAATACTCATCTTATGGAGTCGAAGAAAACCTGCCATTCCCAGACTGCACTGCCGAAATTTCTGCCTGCACTCCTGGGATTTGCAATCATGTCGTCTGTACTTGAGAGGACAAAGAGAAGTCAGGCGATGGGAGAAGGGGCAGCCGTGGCTAGGAGGTGCCCCCTGGGGTGTCATCAGTGAGCAGACCCTCATTCTTCTCCATGACAACGGGGTTGGGGGGAGAGAGACGTCAAACCTCCCTTTTGTCATTCTTTGTTGTGACCATCTGGTTTGGGTTCCAAACAGACCTTTGTAGCTGCACTTAATCGTGACACAGCACCGTTCATGATGAGGACGGTCCCTGTGTGTTCAGAAATAAAGGAGTCTGAAGCGGGAAGGGAAGTGACAGAATCGGGGTGAGGAAATGGCGTGTGCGTTTCATTCAGCGGGAAATGGGATCTGACACGATCAGCGGGTTCTTGGGTGACAGTCATGGGCTCAGTCCCCATGGGCCAGAGGCATCCCCTCCTACTTCTGATGGGAGTGTTCACACTGTCCTGGGTTCCCCATGGCCTTTCCTCCTCTTGACTGTCCTGATCGCCATAGAATGGTCAGTGATGGGTGCGAGTTTTCATTTTGAGATAAATGTGACAGTGGCTTTATTTTTTTTAAAAATGAGAATAATTTTTCTCCCAAGATTTTCTACATCTTTTTGATCCAAAGAAGGTTGGCTCTTAAAATCGGTTCCTCCCCAAAATGTAAAACTCAGAGCATGCAGAAGTTGCTTTAAATGCATCAAGCAGGTCTTAGCAAGGCAACTGTTTTCATTGTTTGCCATTTGTATTCTCATTCTTTTGGCTCACAGCCTTTTTATTTCCTTTTGCCACTGTGTTCCAATAATGAAATTGCTCATGTGTTCAGATAGATCCTGCTATCCCGAAAGACATCAGACTAGCGCATTTAATTGTTTGAAAAGGCTCTTCTTATCGACTGACCTGTATTTTTGTGTAAAGTGATTACTATATATGCGGAATGGCACATAAAGATATCAATAACCCAACTGTGAGGCACAGTTTAATGACCGCAATCAGGGAGTGAAGGGTTTACAAGGTTGCTTCCAGCCTGCTCCTCATTCATTCTGGGTCCTTGGCTAAGATTTTAAATCTCTGGTTCCTGGTTGCCCACCTGCCACTGCCCATCCAGTTTGGAAAAATGAAAAGGCTAATTCCTCACAAGGTGTTGTGATGTTGCTTATTAAGTAAGGCTGCTGTACAATCTTTTCTGGGGGTGTGCTTAAGGTATACAGCCTAGGAATCAAAGTCAAGAAAACATCTACCTCTTGGAGTCCAACCGATTGAAAAAGAACATATTTTTACAGTGGTTTTTTTTTTGTTTTTTGTTTTTTCTTTTGGGCGGGGGGAGAGAGTGAGTGGAAGAGAGGCAGAAAGAGAGGGAAAGAGAATCTCAAGCAGGCTCCACCCTGACAGTGCAGAGCCCGATGTGGGCTTGAATTCAGGAACCATGAGATCGTGACCTGAGCCGAAATGAAGAGTGGGGTGCTTAACTGGCTGAGCCACCAAGGTGGCTCAAAAGAGAGCATTTTAAAGAGGGCAATCCAAGAAGAGATGGGAGGTTTATGGGAAGATCTCAGAAGAAACAGCTAGTGAGGAAAAGTTGAGACAATTAAGAATAAATAACCGGCTTTAAGAATCCTAATCCTTCAGATGTCCTCAGCTGTGATGGTACAACCTGGGGCTCCCACTTGTGAGAGCACCTCCAATCCCAACCCCAACAAGTCTCTCTGGCTTGCCGAGGTCAACACGTTTAAGATGCATTTCAGACGTGCTTGGGCAGGTTGCCCAGCAGTTAAGTCCAACACAAATGAATCCGTATGTGGACTGAGCTTCAGGGGTGAGAGGGTCTAACATGTGTTAAGGAACCTGTATCAGAACTTCACTTGTCTCAGGGGTGCCTGGGTGGCTCAGCCGGTTAAGCATCTGACTCTTGATTTCAGCTCAGGTCATGATCTCAGGGCTTGTGAGATCGGGCCCCAAGCCAGCCTCCTCGCTAACGGTGCACGGAGCCTGCTTGGTATTCTCTCTTTCCCTTCCTGTCTTCCCCTCTCCTACTGAGGTGTGTGCACGCATGTGCTCTCGCTCTCTCTCTCTCTCTCTCTCTCAAAATAAATAAAAGAACTTCTCTTGTCTCAGGGATGGGTGATTCTGCATGATGGCAACTTGATGTGTGCCGTTCCGATCTGTGGTTCAACTCAGCAATCACTGCACTCATGAGTCAGTGTAGTGAAAATGAGGGGTACTTAGAGAAAGAAGGGGAAGGATGTAAGGCTGCTCCTTCCTGTGGCTCCAGGGCCTGCTGGTCGGCCTCACCCTCCATGGTCCCAACTTCCACGAGGTAGTCTCTATAAGATAGAAGGTTCTAGCTGCTGGGCTCTGGAAATGCTCCTTGTTCCCATTACTCCGTCAGCCCCAGGAATGGGAACAGCATACAAGTGTTTACCATCACCGTGATTGCCTTTCATTTGACTTCTCATTCTCCCATGCCATGTATAAGTCCCTGTATTGAATTGTCCGTGTTTAAAGACCTCTGGAGCGCCTGCTCTTGTCTTGCCTGGTCTCCGACAGATACAGAGAAAGTCTACTGGGGCTCCCTTAAGTAAATCAAGGGAAAGAGGCAAGAGACCAGTGAAGTGGGCCAATTACTCTGAATAGACATCTCTGTACACATAGTCTGCTGAGGCTAGAAAACCTCAAGTTGCCCATTGTGAAACTTAGTGGCTGGAAACATCGATGTGCTCAAAATTTTGCAGTTTGCCCAGGGACGTCATCAGGGACAACTCCACTCCACTCCACATGGCATCAGGTGGGTGTCCAAAGTAGGGCTGGAAGTTCCATTTCCAAATGGCCTCCCTTCTAAGGCTTTTTCCTGCCATACTGTTGGCTGCGTACTCGGCTGGGATTGTGGGTTCCACCCTCTGTATTGCCCCGCATGGTGTCTTCATGTGACCGTGTTGGTCTTCTCGCAGTATGGCCATCTTGGATTAGTCAAACTCTTACATAGTTCGGCTTCCTTTTGAGTACAAAAGCAGAGGCTTCTAGGAATATTTAATTTCTGAGCTCAGACGTCCCAGAATATTATTTACATCACCTTGTAGTGTTCAAATTCACCACAGATTAACTAGATTCCAAGGTAGGGGAACTTGCCTTCATCTCTACATGAAGATAACATTATACAAGAGCATGTGGGGATGGAGATGTGTTTCTGCCATCTTTGAAAATATGATCTCTCGTAGCTGGTTAGTTGGGTTTCATGCATTTACTTGTCCTACTCCACATCAGTTTTCTTACGGATAGGGTACCAATGCATCAAATTCAGCTCAGCAAGGATACGGAAACTTATTCTCCAACTATACTCAGCTTCTCTTTGATTCTTTCTTCTTTGATGCATGTGAATATTTTGCTAACATGCCTCTCCTCTCCTTTTCTCTTGCAACCCACCACTTGTTGTGTTGAGCCATCACTGTCTTTTCTAACTGCAACTAAATGCCTTCTTTTTTTTAACTTACCGTGCATCTATAATATTACTTTTCCCCTCTCAGTTGTCGGTCTTCTCTCTTTTCTCATCCCTCTCAAATACCTTCTTTCTATCACATTTTCCCCGAAGCCAACAATACTTTGCTAATTCTTGCCTCAGTTATTTCCCTTTCAAAAGAAGATTGTTTCTATATACTATAAAAATAGCTCACTGGATCCCAAACCAAGGACACCTGGCTGGTTCACCGATACAGCATGCAACTCTTGATCTCAAAGTCATGACTTCAAGCCCCACATTGGGTGTGGATCCTACCAAAAAAAAAAAAAAAAATGAATCCCAAGCAAAAAATTGGGGCATAGGAGAGATTATGGACCACCATCTCTATAATATCGTGTGCATTATTTAGTGAAAATGAAAGAGATTGTCCATTACAGTCATTTTACAAACACCATCAAAAGCATCAAAAGGTCCTCCATCTCAATCGTAATTCCAAGATTTGTCAACTCGTCTTCATATGAACTGGTAAAGAGAATCGTGGTACCTGCTTCCATCCAAGCTCCCACAAATATTTCTCATAAAAACAATTGTGTTCAGGGTTTTATACCAATTATAATTTGAAAGAAAATATGTACCTACGGTGATTACTTACTCTATAGTAGGAAGAACCAAAACTTTCTGCGCTGGGGCAGAGGTTCCGAACTCATTTGGTTCGTAGTATGTGTAGCATCTCAGCTACTTGTTCATTGGGACGGCTAGGCCAAAAGAAATGCCTACAATTCAGCTAATTATGTAGTTAAATCTAAACAACTTTGTAAGCTTTTAAGTCCTGATTAGTTAGCACCTATTGGGCATTGAACAAATTCTTAATCCTTGGAATTATATTGGATACCGCCATTCTAATTTCCTGTTCCGCCTTGATTTTTACTTAGTGCTTGCTTTTCATTATAGCTATTCCCCAAATCCAGACTCACAAATGTGGGATGACATCAAAAGTAATATAACAATTTAATGTTAAAATTGCAAACTCCCACAGACTAGCAGGTCCCATGGTGTCAGACAAATGTCGCTGTGTTTCACTAGATAATTAAAGATATGCCTTCAGGGGCGCCCGGGTGGCTCAGTCGGTTAAGCGTCCGACTTCAGCTCAGGTTGTGATCTCACGGTCCGTGAGTTCGAGCCCCGCGTCAGGCTCTGTGCTGACAGCTCAGAGCCTGAAGCCTGTTTCGGATTCTGTGTCTCCCTCTCTCTGACCCTCCCCCGTTCATGCTCTGTCTCTCTCTATCTCAAAAATAAATAAACGTTAAAAAAAAAAAAAAAAAGATATGCCTTGGGAGCCCAAGAGTTGCTACAGGGTCCAAGGAACCACGGCACAGAGTTTGGGAATTGTGTTCTAGAATAGCAGTTCTCAAACAAGGGTGCTTTTGCGCCCCAGGGGACACATGATTGTCGCAACTTGGGTGCTACTGGCATCTAGAGGGTAGTGGCCCGTGACGCCGCTAAATATCCTCTAACACATGGGACAACCACACAACAGAGAATTATCCAGCCCAACTGTCAATAGTGCCAAAGTCAAGAAACCCTCTCCTAGATGTTTGGAAATGGCGACCACGTTAGGTCAAGGAAAGATTTTTGTTTCTCTGTTTTCTTTTTTTAAAACAATTTTAAAATATTTATTGATTTTTGAGGGAGGGGGGCAATGGAGGGGCAGAGAGAGAGGGAGACGCGGAATCTGAATCAGGCTTCAAGCTCCGCACTGTCAGCACAGAGCCCAATGCGGGGCTTAAACCCACGAACCGTGAGATCATGACTTGAGCCGAAGTCAGATGCTTAACCAACTGAGCCACCCAGGCGCTCCTCTCTGTTTTCTAATCTTTGTAACCAGTCTCTGATCTTTCACAAAATCTTAGGATCTGATATCTGGTATAACCCCCTCTTTTGTAAAAGTGAAACCTGAAGAAAGAAAGGATGGGGATACTGAAGACAGATTCCAAAAGTTCAGTGGAACTTTTTGTGACTTGCTCAGCTCGCATGGGGCTTCTGTCTCATCCAAAATTACTGTTGGTAAGAAATAAATTCTATGAGCTAACGCACTAGAATATAAATAAACCCCTTCTCCCCTTTCAACTTTGAGTATCTTTTTATACCTGCTTTGCTGGCTCGGCTTTGGATTTGTAGGTCTCTTGTTTTCCAATTCACTTCTAAAATATATTACTTCGTGAGAGGAAAAAAAAAAGGCTTCTTGGAAATCTGAGAAGAAATGACAAAACATCATGAAAATAAAATGAAAGAGAATAAAGGAAAACCGTTGAAATTTTGGATCGTCTGCGAGGGGGCGCTTAACAATAACAGTCACAAATTATGAACAAGACGAGGTAGAAGGAAAACATCCACAAAATATCTGCTGTAGACGATCATGGGCAGAACATAGGTCAGTGAAATATTGAACCCTGTGTGTCTTCCCACCGACCCTGGAGAGTTTGTAACCAGTTTGGCAGAGACAGGTGTGTGAGTAAGTAATCACAGTATATGTGGCCGGTGCTCTCATAGAAACCCTTGGTGGCTCCAGGAGACAGAAGATGAGGAGCCTAAGAGCCTTCGGGAAGACTTCACAGAGCGGGTGGAGTCAACCTGGGTCTTTGGGAGTTATCAGGGTGTTGTGAGAAGAAATGGCTAAGAGTCCCCCAGACCGCTGAAACAGTATGTACAAAGCAAAGAGGCACCAAGAGCATCGCCTTGTAAGGAAATGGTGGACATTATGGGTGCTAGGAGGATGGGATACATCCACTGGAGAGGTGGGAAAGGAGAGAACACCCACCTGACCATCGCGAATAGGCTGGAACCCCCGGCCACCCCGGGAAAGAGAAATGCGAAAGCAACAAAGGTTAGACGGGGGATCGATCGCCAGCAGTTGAGCTTGTATTGAGTGGAGGGCAATGCATGGAGGGGCCGAGTTGTCAGGAATACGCAACAGGTGCAGCCGGAAAGCTGAGGGACGTTGGGGTCAGATTCCTCCGACGTTTCACTCAAGAGACAAGCGGATACTTTAGGGGCACTAACGGTGGTGCAAAAGGCACATACAGACAACTGCCCCCAATCCAGAATATCTGGGGAGCGCTGGGGCTGGGGAGACAGAAAAACAAACAGAGTAAGACGTATGGGAGCGCATGATTGGACTTGCAAGATACGGAATTATAGGTGTGCCTAGTCGGTGGTTCTTGAGCATTTCAAATATCATTTTTCTCTTTTGGGTAATGATTTCAAGCTGAACATCACAAATAAATTCTCACCAATGTTCCTTTTCAGATCAATTACTGTGAATTAATTGCGTATTTTTATACAGTAAACAAATCTGATGATTTGTAAACTTCCTGCAGCCTGCTGTGAGTGAGGCTGCTTCTTGAAACCGTCACCATTTTATTTACTTGTGCTGGCAGACGTTTTCCCTCCCACAGGATGAAGCTATCAATCTGCAAGTATAGGCGGAGAGGAGCCTAATTTCTAACGTAAATACGAACTTTGCAGGCAGGGGGCGATGGTTCTCCAGGTGCCGTCTCTAGAGCTGGTTCTTGGGTACTTGAAATTGATGAGAAGCCCTTCCTTTGTGAGAAAGGATACTGAGGAAAACTTCCTTAAAGACCACTTTCTCTCTAATGCCCTCCTGCCTTCAGGAGCCTAACATCTTGACTCCCAGTGTCTGTGATCTTAGAACCTTGTCTATTCACCGTGACACCATTTTAGCTGCAGAAGTCTTTTCACCAAGAAATTTGCATGGACGGGGCTTCCATCGACGCTCGGGGAGCTTGCAGATTTCTGTGTGAGGTGTCGGGCTCACCTCTGAAGCGGGAACAGGTAGAAATGTGCACTCAGTGAGGGTCAATGGCAGTAGAAGGCACTTTCCTGAGGAGGTGTTTTTCACCGTGCTACCAACAGGGCTGGGAAATCTGCCGCGAGAAGGACACGATGGTTAGAACAACAAAACAAGACTGTAACATTCTTCATGGCACGATACATCGGAGCGATTGTTCTGTTGTCAGAAAGTCAGAATGGAGAAAATATAATAGATTCTAGGGCATAAGAGAGACAGCACTGAAGAATCTGTGAGTGTGCCCAGTTTTGTCCAGGGAAAGGGTGCTTCGGTTCTAGGGCATTGGGCTGTTACTGGCTATCTGGACAGATGACCGTCTCTACTGCTTTTTTTTTTTTTTTTTTTTTTTTTTTTTTTTTTTTTTTTCCGTCTCTACTGCTTTTAAGGATTCATGGAAGTATCCCTTCTGAAACTTTCAGAGTCTTCCTTTCTAACCGGTTACGCTCCCTGAGCAACCTTCTAGGTCACGTTGTGGTCATTTACATATAGCGGAAGGGCGTCTTCTAAGAAAATCCATGGTGCTGAGAACAGCACCACCATTAACCCCATTGTAAGTGACTCGATTGTCACTCTGATGTCTCTCCACACCTTGAGAAGATATCAGGCTGAGATACTTCCTCTGGGCCTGGTCACTTTGGGGTAAGCTAGTGGAGCTGCTGTTTTCCATAGAGACCTACCACGTCCTGTGCCTTCGGGGAGTTCTGCCTGACTTGACGCTGGGCATCAGCACGGCCTCCTTGGGTTTTCCAGTTGACGTGATGTGCCTTTGTTATGGTGCTGGTCTTTCCATGTGGTGTTGGTGATGGAAACTGGGCCCCAACAGAGCAGTTTGCTTGGAGGCAGCCACCTGGAGAGAAGAAAGCAAGTGCGTCTGCTTTGGGAATTAAGGGCAAGCCAACACTCACGGAGGCATCAGTAGGGGTGTTTTCCTGCCCAGAAGGTGCTGCCCCTTTAAGAACAGGAGACACCCAGCACTACCACCGCCCCCCCCCCCACACACACACACAAGAGCCACCTGACCCATGAGCTGTGGTGACGGCAGCCAGTCTCCTTCCCGTGCCTTGTTTGGCTAAGGCATCTGGAGGCTGGATCCGTATCTGAGATTCACCTATGTGCCAGCTTCCAAGGAATGGAGTCTTGGCCTCTACGATCCTCCAAGGCTGATTCCTGACTCACTAACTTCCAGCCTTTTTGATCAGAAGTTTGGGGCTCAGCCCCATCCGTCTCCACCTCCACTTTCTTTTGGTTTGGATTTCCCAGTCAGGACAGTACATTCTGCCAGTGCAGATTTACTGGCTTGATTTAGCTTAGCCTCTTTCCGTGTAGACACTTCCTAGGCTGTGAAATTTCACCTCCCCTGCATCCCTCTGAGGCCATCTCCCAGGCACGTGCTCAGGGTAAGCAAACTCTGAAGTCTGGGTGAGCTCGAGGGGCCGGCTGTCTGCTTTTTTCTGTGCCCTCTGGGCTGACTGCTGACTCTGGCACCTCCCAGCACTTGTCAAAGTTCGTACTAATCAAAGGTTATGCCCCTTTGTCCCATAAAGAGAAACATGACTGAGAGTCCCCGGCCGGGAGGGATAGTCTTGAAGTCTTGAAGCTGTTTGGAATATCAGGAAGGTGCTTGCTGAGTTTCAGACTTCGCGTATGTTCTCTAGACACGAAGTTAAAAGATCAAATGTGTTTGATGTCTGTCCCGAACATATTCGGGACATAACCCCTCTCTAAATAAACTTGGGTGTTTATATTTGTCTATTGACAATAAAAAAATTAATACTTCTTTCTTATGGCAAGATGAAGAAACTATCAAAGCCAGAAAATCAGGAAATAATTTCTATAATACCTCACCTTTGTAGGATCTTAAAGGTAAAACGAGAACCTTATCAAACAAGACATCTAACCTTAATAATGCAATATAGATTTCAATGAGAAAACCTATTTAGAGGTCAAGGAAGCGAAGGAGGTTGGGGAATATGTTAAAGAGTGACAGCCGGAGAAGATGATTTTCTTATTTTATTAAATCACAGAGTTAACTTCTTGTATCATTCTTTAACAGGAACTTGGGAAGTTCTCCACCTGCATTCCGTGGCTTTTAAATGAAAACCGTAGGAAACAAAAATGGAAAAGCCAACTTCTTCATCCACCAGCTACCCTAGAATACTCACCTCTGGACCTGCCCCCAAAACCGTGGCACAAGAGCAGGTGACTTCTCGGAAGATGTCCTTCTGTACCCCCAGTGTGCACGAACTCTCCTCCCTCTCCCTGGGTGTCTGATGAAACACGAATCCTGAGCCTGTAGACGTGCCAGGAGGTTGAGTGTAGGCGTAGTTTTAATGTGGCCTCATATTTTTTTTGCATGATAATTGAAATGTATCTTCAGGGTTTTCTCATGCCTTTGGGATCTGAGAGCTGAGGCACCCTCTGGGGTACAAGATTCTGTGATTGCTTTTGGACAGCCCTTGGGCTGGGAAGTCCATAATCAATCATGCACTAAGGAGGTACGACTGTCAACTTGGGATGGACAGAAGGGTAGGAGATGGATTAGAGAGGGCCGCTTCTGCCCGAAGCTCTGCTGGTGATTTTTCTTTTCTGCCTCCGTTCTTTGACAATTAATTAATCAACTAACATGCATTTATTAAGCTCCATTATTAAATATCGATTATGTTTCTATCTGTGTGTGAAGTTCCATAGGGAATGGAAGACATATTGATAGGAGATACAATGGTGACTATAAAATAATCACCAGGGTGCTGTGATAACGTCTGCCTCTTTTTATGAATTACCTCCCACGTGCTGTAAGGGACACTGGTGGTTCACCCATATCATCTGTAGGTCTCAGAGATGCTACAAGGGGGTCATGCTGGCCCCATTTTAAATATGAGGAAATCAAGGCTCAAAGTAGTGAGATTTTCCCAAAGCCTTTACATAAATAGTCAACGAATAAGACAATATCATCATGATACTCATTATAGAGATGATATTCATTATCATTCAGTAAGTACAAAGGGCCTACTCTGTGCAAGGCAGACTCTATGCCATTAAGAGCCCAAAACGATTAAAGAAGAGTAAGATTTAGTCTCCGTCTTCCATGAAACCAAATTACTCATCAGTTGGGATCACAAAACACAGGCCCACCCTGGCTTTACTAGGGATACCAACAATCTTCACCCCAACATGAAAACATAAGGAGACAGGAAGGACCCTAAAAAGGCAACTCTTGGAGAGTCGCATGGAATGGTTAAAAAAGGTCTGCCCAAACACAGAGGCCTCTGCTCCAGATCGTGTTTCTGAGTCTGGGACAGGATACAGTGCCGTAAGCAAGTACCTTTACCTCTGTGAACCTCAGCTTCCTTGTCTGTAAGCGGGGATGATGGAGGTTCTGCCTGCCCCTCAACCTTGATAGACGCAATGACAGGGGATATGTTCTATCACTGTAGATGTTAAGTCCTATTGTGCCTACAGTATATAGTAATCCTAGGAGCATTTAGTGTCCAGATGTGTCGTTTGCAGGAGAGCTAGTTGGGTGAATCTTCTACTTGGTGAGCCGTCTCTCCCTGCTGTCCCAGGACATCAGGCTGTGAGGGACTAAGTCACGTGCACTAGACAGACACATCCTCAGTGGACAGCAGAATGCCTGTCCGTGCCTTTATAGTATCATAACCCTTGTGCAGACTGGGTTGTTATGGCTTCCTAATCTCTCAGCATTTTCTCTCTTTCTCTCATTAGACGGCATGGAAAATAAAATCCTGCTCATTGATACAATACAAAGGTCAAATATTTAAAGTTCATTAGATTTTTTTTTAAATCTCTTATGTGGGCAGGCGTATTTGAGAATAAGAGATGTGTCTACTCTCAACAATAGCCAAATTATGGAAAGAGCCTAAATGTCCATCAACTGATGAATGGATAAAGAAATTGTGGTTTATATACACAATGGAGTACTACGTGGCAATGAGAAAGAATGAAATACGGCCCTTTGTAGCAACATGGATGGAACCGGAGAGTGTGATGCTAAGTGAAATAAGCCATACAGAGAAAGACAGATACCATATGGTTTCACACTTATGTGGATCCTGAGAAACTAACAGAAACCCATGGGGGAGGGGAAGGAAAAAAAAAAAAGAGGTTAGAGTGGGAGAGAGCCAAAGCATAAGAGACTCTTAAAAACTGAGAACAAACTGAGGGTTGATGGGGGGTGGGAGGGAGGGGAGGGTGGGGGATAGGTATTGAGGAGGGCACCTGTTGGGATGAGCACTGGGCGTTGTATGGAAACCAATTTGACAATAAACTTCATCAAAAAAAATAAAAATAAATAAATAAATAAATAAATAAATAAATAAATAGAATAAGAGATGTGTCTATTGACTTGGAATTAGACTAAGGAGGCTTAATTTTCTTGAATGGTTTCATTGTTCAGGCCAAAACGGTATGGTGTTACCACTGAGGCTAAAAATTCAATTTTTATCTAGCTATCCAATGACCTGGCTAGTGACATTGGATCCCTAAAAGTCAAATGGCTGTTTTCTCTACTAACACTTAATGTGAATGTTCAATTTTTAGCTCTGGAATTCTGCCCCTTTTTTTCCTGTCTTATTATGACCATTCCCCTTTTTGGAGTTACTGATTGAAAAAGAAAAAAACAAACAAACAAAAAACTAAGAGAGAACCAAGGACAGCACTGTGTTTTAGGTCATCTACCAGAAGTATTAACTCAGGCAAGATACTTATCCTCTTAAAGCTCAATTTTCCCATTTGTAGAAAGGGGAAAAACACATCTAATTTATATGATTGTTCTGAAAAGAAATGAGATAATATCAAATCACTTTGGAACATAGAAAATGCAACACTTAGTAGATATTAGCTTGGAATGGAAAACTGAGTTTTTGGCTAATTCCCATCAAATACACCTTTAGCAATACAGGAACGTTTCTTCATTCTTTCTCTCGTAGGGAATTATCTCTACCTTAATTCCCCCAATTTCAACAAGGCTAACTGTACTACAATGTTACAATTTTTTTTTTTAATCCTGATCTACTTTCAGTGAGTCCAAATATTTTGGAAGTTCATGAGTTATAAACTATTGCTGGTTTTGAAGATTTTTTTAGATTAACTAACGGACTATTGTTCACTTTTAAGAGGTTTTGGCAAATAAATATGCCATGCACACAAAGCTAAAACATGAAAAAAAAAATAGACTTTTCATGAGGTTTAAGTCCTCAAAAAAATTTAAATCGTGCTCTGCATTTGACCTCACGTGGGGTTCTTTTCAGATTAGAAGGAGTTATCGCCCTCTTTAGGGAGAAAAAAAATTGAATGAAGTCTTTGAATTCCAGCATCCCTTTCTATATCTACCTCGAGGATGAAAGCGACAAAGACTCCAATGGAAACTTGGGATTTCGGTTACAGCCTGGGGTTAGAAAATGTGAGCACGACACTGAGGCAGGCTTCAGTCACAGCTCGCTCACACACATTTACGCGGGCACAAGGCCCCAGTTGAATAGGATTACATTCAGCGCCAACATGGACTTTCCGGGCTCTTTGAGGATAAAATCCAACTTGATGGCACAACTGTACAAATGGACCTGATCACACTGATGCAAAACCTGCTACAAATGACTTTTCACTGACATCTTTTTTTTTTTTTTTTTTTTGGTCTAAAATTTCTCTGTACCCCAGACTAATTCGCTAGCTGTGTGACTAAGTTGTTATGTGGAAAATTATTTTCAAGGGCATTGAAAGATTCTGTTTCTATTCTGGTCAAAGCGGGGAGGTCTTCCCTTTCTGTCCTTCCTTGCGGTCCTACCCGGAGCAAAATTCTCTTCTTGTTGTCGGTGACAGCGCTGCTCCATTGTGAATGGGGAACATCAATGGGGATGTGTTTTTGCTATTTGTTATCCACAGTAGGAAACGCTAACTAACTAACATAACTAACTAAACGCTAACATAAATAAATAAATAAATAAATAAATAAATAAATAAATAAATGTTAGTTAGTTGCAATCTTTGCCCTCCAGAGCCTCAAACCATTCTGCAGTGATTATAAGACGCCTCTATTCCGTAGCCCCATCCTGGTACTGAAGGTGCAGTTGATGGTCTGGGTGGGTGATTTAGGGGACAGTTACGTGAGCTGACCTTCTCCTTCATGAGCCCCTGGCTTCTGTCTCTCTCCAGTGCTCAAGGAGCCCAGACTCTGAGAAACTGATTTAACCCAATAAATACACCCGAAAGGTGGCAGACAGTAATCTTAGCGTCCTTGCTACAGTGGATTTAGGGTTTACTTACTTTTATTCCTTGATAACACTCCTATTTGGCAATAAACTCCTCTGTTAGGAAAAAGCTTAGAAGTTAAAAGTGCGTGCTAAAGTAGATATTCAGTATTGAATTTCCATCTCTTTAAAAAAAATTTTTTTTAATGTTTATTTATTTTTGAGAGAGAGAAACAGACAGAGTGTGAGCGGGGGAAGGGCAGAGAGAGAGAGGGAAACACAGAATCTGAAGCAGGTTCCAGGCTCTGAGCTGTCAGTACAGAGCCCCGTGCGGGGCTCAAACCCATAAACCATGACATCATGACCTGAGCTGAAGTTGGACACTTAACCGACTGAGCCACCCAGGTGCCCCTTGAATTTCCATATCTTAAGAAAACTGATAGTGACCATGTAATTTGCATGAAATGTTTTTCCATCCACCACAGGAGCTTGGAGGGATATTCCTGACCGTTTAAAACCAAGAGGACGTAAATCTACCACTCCAGTATCTGTAAGTTATTTCAAGAAGAGTGTGCCCAGGGGCACCTGGGTGGCTCAGTCTGTTAAGCATCTGACTCTTGATTTTGGCTCAGGTCATGATCTCATGGTTCGTGAAATGGAACCAAGAGTGGGGCTTCTTGCTAACAGCATGGAGCCTGCTTGGGATTCTCTCTCTCCCTCTCTCTCTCTCTGCCCTTCCCCCAATTGCTCTCTCTCTCTCTCTCTCTCTCTCTCTCTCTCTCTTTCTCTCTCTCAAAATAAATAAACAAAAAACAAAAACAAAACAAAACAAGAAAGGTGTGTCCAAAATCATGAATGTGTAGCTGTTGATGGCTGGTTTTATAGACCTTTCTTCCTGTTACGACTTTGTGTTTAGGTCACATGATTGGCTCTCTAAAGTAGTTCACTCGATTGGGATTTCAGTTTTTCTTTTATGCGAAGAAAAGGTGACACTGTTGTGAATGTGTTGGCCCCAAAAGTAGAAAATCATCCCCAAGTATTGATGATGCCACTTTAATACCAGTGTTTTCAGAGGTTTCAGATAAAAAGTCAGATGCTTCCAATAATAAATAATGGCTTTACTCTACTACATAGATGCAAAGTAAAAGTTGCTAGACTCAATCATCTATTTGAACACAATGTAATTCCTGACTCTATGAATCAACCCTCCCAAACTGGCCCTCCTCACG
Organism: Panthera tigris; assembly: GCF_018350195.1. Classification (NCBI taxonomy): domain Eukaryota; kingdom Metazoa; phylum Chordata; class Mammalia; order Carnivora; family Felidae; genus Panthera; species Panthera tigris. The sequence continues at coordinate 231,868,944 of NC_056660.1, forward strand.
CTCGTCAGTTAGTGGTTAGATGTGATAGAGGTTTATTTAAGAATGCTTATTACAGAACTATAAAAATCCTCTCAAATTCTCCAGATTTGTACATTACATCCCCATGACCTGTTTATTACTGGAAGTTTGTGCATTTTGACTTCCTTTATCCATATCACCCACATCTAACCCCCAACCTGTGGCATCTACCAATCTGTTCTCTATATCTATGAGCTTTTCTTTTCTTCTTTTTCTTCTTCTTTTTTTTTTTTTTTACTTAGCATAATGCCCTTGAGGTCCTTCGTGTTCTTGCAAATAGAAAAGATGTCATTATTGTTTTACAGCTGAATAATATTCTAGAGAGAGGAGGAGAGAGAAGGAGGCATTTATCACATTTTCTTTATTTGTTTGTCCATCTATGAACACTTAGGTTGTTTTCATAGAGTGGCTATTGTAAACAATGCTGCAGTGAACAACATTGGGGTAAATACATCTTTTTGAGTTAATGGACTCATTTTCTTTAGATATATAGCCAGGAGTGGAATTGCTGAATCATATGGTAGTTCTATTTTTAATTTTCTGAGGAACTTCCATACTGGTTTTCACGGTGGCTGTGCCAGTTTATATTGCCATCAGCAGTGTGCCAGGGTTCTTTTTTCTCCACCTGCTCACCAAGACTTGGCTAGTTCTTATCTTTTTGATACCAGCCGTTCTAATAGGTGTGAGATGATCTCATTGCAATTTGTTTTGACTTGCAAGTCCCTGATGACTAGTGATGTTGAGCATCTTTTCATGTGCCTGTTGGCCCTCTGTATGTCTTCTTTAAAAAAATGTCTGTTCAGACCTTAGATGATCTGCCTAGATTTTTTTAAAGTGCTAATAATGCTCTGATTATTTTTTAAAATATAAGTTATTGTCAAGTGAGCGAACACACAGAGTATACAGTGTGTTCTTGGCCTATATGTTTAATGAACTCTTTGGTTTTTGTTTAGTTTTGTTGTTTGACTATTGAGTTGTATGAAGTCTCTATATATTGTGGAAATTAACGCCTTTATCAAAGGTGCATTATTTGCAAACATTTTCTCCCATTCAGGAGTTTGCCTTTTCATTTTGTTGGTGGTTTTCTTCACTGGGTAGAAGTTTTTCTCTATTTTCTAAATTTATTTTTAAGTTATGACAATATGGAAAGCATACACTACAATGCAAAATTTCCCCTTTTCCCTGATACCCACACAATTATTTTCTCCTGAGCAAGCCATGCTTTTAAGCTTGATGAGTGCTTTCTAGATATGGATTTATGAAGACCTTATACATGGATGAATACATACATACAAATATATAGTTGGCTTGTTCATAACATTAATGGAATCACAGTGTACATTTTTTTCTTGCCATGCATTTATTACTGAAAATATCTCTTGGGACTATTTTAATATCAAAATATATGGATGTATCCTTTTTCTTTCTAATCACTGCCCCTACTCATTTTAATATTCTCTCACTGATGAGCAGTTAGGTTGTTTCCAACTATTCTGCTGTTACAAGTGAAGCTTCCTTGCCTATCCTTGCATATGTCCTTTTTGCACACATGTGAACATGTCCCTGGGAGGGACGTGTGTTTATATTTAATAGATACTGACAGGGTACCTTGTTAAAGAAATCTATACTAACTTTGGGGCGCCTGGGTGGCTTAGTCGGTTAAGTGTCCAACTTCAGCTCAAGTGATGATCTCACGGTCTGTGAGTTGGAGCCCTACGTCGGGCTCTGTGCTGACAGCTCAGAGCCTGGAACCTGCTTTGGATTCTGTGTCTCCTCTGTCTGCCCCTTCCACACTCAAGCTCTGTCTCTCTCTCTCTCCCTCTGACTCTGTCTAAAATAAGCAATACAAAATTTTAAATCTGTACTAACGTAGAATTCCACAAACGGAGCACAAGATTGCCATGTACACCACATTCTCAACAACACACTTGGATATGAACAGTTTCTGCCAATCTGAAAGGAAAATCACATGCCGTTGTTGAATTTACATTTTCCTAACGTTGCATATTAACCATTGCGTACGCTTTGTGTATTTTTCTGTTGTTATCCTTTCTTATTTATTAATAAGAACTTTTTCTATATTATAGCTCACCACTTTTCTTTTGATTGTTTTGTGGTATATTTTGCCACACAGAGGATTTTATAGGAGGCCATGGCCATCCATAATTTGTGCATGGTTTCTAAGCCATAGGGTTTGGGTAAGCATCAATTTCCTAAGCCAAATTTGGCAGTCCTTTATATTTCCTTCTATTAAATATGTACCTATATAAATCCACTTTGAATTTGTTTGGATTTTTAGGGTTTAGATCTTAATAAAACAATTCTAACTCTGACTAGGAAGTGAACTTCTATATTATTTTCCAATGCATTTATTAATTTATTTGTATTATTAATCCATATTCATTTATTATGTTTCTTGCCATGTAGCAGGTATATATACCTTTTTGTTTATCAGATTGTTAGGTTTTTCATAATTTCACTACCGATTTGAAATGATGTTTTTTATGTAATTGTAAACATATTTTATGTGGCTTTGCTGCTGACTTCTCTTCTGTTCCACTCTTTTATTCCTTTTGTTCTGAATTAACATAGTTTAGTTACTATAATATTAGACTATGTTTTGATACTTTGTAGGATATAGTCTCCCTCTGTTATCTTTCAAAACAAATTTTTGACAAGTCTCAAGCATTCTCTCTGCCCACATTTCATTTAAAATGTCTGTCTTCTTTAGTTAAGGAGACTGGTTAATTCTCATATCTCTTGTCCCTGCAAGGAAGTTTGAGGAATCAGTTATCTAGGAGGACGGGGCATCTGTAGTCTAAAACTCCAGAATGCTCAATGCTCATGAATGGTGCGGTTGTAGGCAACACCCTGGCTGATGACTTCACAATGTTCCCAAGAATAAATCTCTCTCGTTATAGGTGTATTGTAATTGACAACCCACTTCTGTGAAGACATCTCTATTTGTGTGAATATAAACTTTATTTCATTTTATTTTCATTTGAGGACCAGAGTGAGAGAGGAAGCTCAAGCAGCGGAGGGAGCAGAGGGAGAGAAAGAATCTTAAGCAGGCTCCGCACTGAGTGCAGGGCTCTATCCCTGGGATCATGACCCTGGGATCATGACCTGAGCTAGAATCAAGAGTTGGATGCTCAACCAACTGAACCACCCAGCCCCCTCCTCCACTTTCTTTATGTGAATATAAACTTTACATGAAAGAAAGGCAGGTGGCTTCAGAGTACTGACTCCATGTGAATTTGGGGGCTCATAACCAATATTTGGGTAAAGCTTTTGTACCGTTGATGGGCTCGGGGGGCCGGAAGATGCAGCTCTCCTCTGGGCTTCCACCATATTTTGAAGTCAGAAAGTAAACATCAGGGACTATGAAAGGACCACTTATACCAAGAGGGAAGCCAGGTCAGAAGTCCATATTGTACAGCCTCATGTGGCCATGAAGACGTGAGAAGCTGAATAAGCCTCACTCGCTCTGGAATTGGAATCAGTCATCAATAGAGGGAGACCCCCACTAACCTCCTGTGCCACCTAGATGCAGGTAGACACATGAGTGGATTCCATCCCAGGCCTCATTGTGCAGAAGGCAGTAAGAGAGGGTAATGGTCCTAAACTATAATGAAATAGTCAACCAAAACAAAGATAAGATTTAATAACTGGGCTTGATGTAGAATAAAGCTGATGTGAGTAAGTATTAAGACACTGTTACCCTGTTGATTGAGAACGTTCTTCTCTCTGATGTCTAAAATGAGAGGTGAGCAGAGGTGAGATGAGAGTCAGATTTCATAAGGGAAAAGTTGGTGGTAGTAATTTGAACAAAACCTGTTCTGTGTTTGTTCCTCACTGAACTAAGTCTCTACAATCACATGTTTACAAAGATTGATGGAACCACCATCCATCTGGTGTCTAATGCCAGAAAATTCAGAATTGCCCTTTACAGCTTCATCTTCTTCATGTCACAAATCCCATTAATCTTGGAGTCCTATTGATTTTACTTCCTGTGTATTTTTTAGATGTGTTAAGCCCTCTCAAACCACCATCAGTTGATTCGAACCTCTATCACCTGGATCGATGTCATTGCCCCCTAACTGTTCTCTCCACTCCATCTTTGTTCCACCGCATATATTCTAAGCAGTAACCAAAATCACATCAAAAAGCAAACAAACAAACAAAAATATCTAACATCTAAACAATCTCCATCTTTATTATTGCTTACAGTCTTGGTGACAGAAATCTTGGAGTCTAACCTTCCCTGCTAACCTGGTATCCATAGGTCAATTCCATCTCTCACTGCTCACGTCTTGCTCATGAATCCCGATTTGCCTTTCTTATTCTGTTTCTTAAAACTCCCAGCATTTCTTCCCAGGACTTCCTTCCTTCAACACAACTGCCCTTTATCTGTGTCATTTCCCCTCTACACTTCCCCTGGCTAACACCTGTCTTAACCAAATGTCAACCCCTTGAATTACCCACAATTAAATTCCCCCATGATCTTATGGAGCCCAAGACACCTCGTTGTTTTTTTTTCCTGTAAAATCTGGAATTATGTGTTTGTCTGCCTTCCCTTCTAGAATGTAAGCTCTGGCCTGGATTCTTAGGCTCATTACCTGGAAACCCCGGTCTTTCTGAGTGGTGATGCCAAACTTGGCTAGATATAACCTCAGTTTCCTTCTCATCTGGTGTTTTCATTAGTTCTTATATCATTGGTTCTCAAATGTCAGCACGTATCACAAATACCAGGAAGGCCTGTTAAGACACAAGTTTGGGGGGCCAGGAAATAGGAAACGTATTCCCCATTTTGTCATGTTTTTCTGTGTCCTCGGCAAATCGCTAAGCATTTATAAAAACAACTTCCCCTCTCAGCAAAACGCTGACCTAAGTGCCTTGGGAAATAACATATTACAATCCACTTTGAAACTTCCAAATTGTATTGAGGTGCTCAGCAATTACTGCTTTATGATGTAATATTGATTACAACCCAGCTTTGTTATTGACCCAACAACATATTAATTATTGATGGAAATGGTCTGGCTGAGATTCTAATTCAATTGAATATTGTTGTCATCACCCTCACAGTAAAGCTGCATTCATCATCAGGACTGTTTGCTACTAGACAGTTTAAACGTCCTGCCCAGTGTTGCTCTGTGAGTGGGTTGCTTCGGACCTAAAAGCAAGCCAGAGAATGATAAATATGATGTTTAATAGGAACTGAATTATATGTCTCCTACTTCCCTGGATTCGTCCTATTGAATTGAAGTTCCAGATCCCAGAGTGGGACAGAGACAGCTAAATGTTTTACCTATGAGTGACTTTTCTCAATTATAGCAAGAAAAATCCTTCTCAGTGAACATAGATCTTTCCTTCCTAGGGTTGCTACGGACACATATGCCTTCTGCGTGAAAGATAATATTATCATTTAACACGCTGAACTGTAGTTTCAACCTGGATGCCTGGACCACCTGATTCTATTTGTACCCAATAATGTTACAGAACCAAGTGTCCTGATACTATTGCCATAAGAAACCAAGAAAGCCTAGAGATTTTTGAGAACCCCAAACCCTCATATGTAAAGAAATCAACTCATGTTGAAAAATTATCCTGTGTGCCATCACATACAGAATAAAACTATCTGTGCCTTCATATATACAAACCCGTATCCAACCACTGAGGTACTACATTCTCTTCCTGGAAAATTTTGAGTTGCTTGGCCAGTGGATTTAAGCTAAGGAGGAAAGGTAAACCATTGGAAGAAGTGATCACTAAAAAAGTCCTCCTCCTAGTCTGAGAGGCACTGTTTCTCCTGACGGGTTCCTGATTTGGGTTATGGATCAGGATTCCATGTGGACCATGAGCGCAGAAGTAATACCTTCTAATGAGTTGCCCCTTCTTATAGATTCCAAGCCAGAATCTCATTGGAGGGCTTGTGTTACCCCACTGGGTCTTGGTCCCTGATGGCCTCCTGAACTTGGGCCCCTGAGAACTTTGTGATGCTTAGGATCTAAGGTATGTACAGCAGATGCTTTGCATCAGAATAATGAACACTTACCCCCAGGATCTATGACTTCCATGGTGAACTGGAGATCTGGGATAAACTGGAAAGAGAATGCCCAAGTGAGTTTCTCATAATGTTATTGTGAAATCAAGGGTCGCCAGAAGTCTACACAAAGTCACTGAAGAGATTAATGTGACCCAATCTTATACAAATCACAAATATGCTTTCATCCACGAAGCATAGCAAGATAACATTCTTTTCAGAATTCTGTGTTCCTTTTAGACACCAGAAGCAGCAGCACCCATGATATTCCCATACATATTTCCCAACCTTTATAGAGTCAAGATTGGCCTCTTACTTTATAAATCCCAAGGTGCTTAATGTGTGTGTGTGTGTATGTGTGTGTGTTTGTGATGTGACGTGATATGATTCGATGTGATGTGATGTGATGTGATGTGATGTGATGATGTGATGTGATGTGATGTGATGTGATATGATGTGATGTGATGTGATGTGATGTGTGGTATGGAAAGGTTGCTTCCTATCAGAGGCATATCAGGCAAGAAAGACAAATATTTGGGGAGAAAGGGAGTTTGCAGGTGTATCCTAAAAAGCTCTAAAGTCAGAGACAAAAAAATGAGAAGTTCATACGCAGATGTCCAGAAATTTAAGTTCTTCTGTGTTGAATCTCTGACCATGTATCGGCAATGGGAAACTCTATTTTTCCTTTGGCTTACTTAGTTGTTTCCTTAATGTTTAAATATGCTCAGCTCTCAATTCATATTCATATTTCCTTGTCTTAATCAACCTTTCCTCAAACCCTTACCGCCAGGATTAAAACAATAGATCAATTATGATAGGTACGTGGACGCTAAATATATATGAACAAACACATCTATTCCCACACACATACAAACACAAATCCATGCATATGTAAAGGACTTGGTATACTGTAGGTATAGATCTTCTGTGGAGTGAATGACCAAAGAATAAGATTGAAAAGATCATAGAAAATACCAATTTTTGATGGGAATAGTCTTGAATCATTGATAATCACTTGTGTCCTCCTAAGTGATCCATCCTATACCTGAGTCCCTTTGTCCTTGTTCCTTTGTGGACTTCCACCCCTGTTCCACTTCATCATGGCTCCCTGTTCCCCTGGCCATCCTGGGGCTCCAAGTTACCCAGAATCTCTTCCCTTGGAGAGGCTAGTCTTCAGCGGCATTTCTCCAGCTGCAGGAGGCAGGGTGATTATCAGGTGTAAGTTAGACATCAGGTGAGTTCAGGGTGTAAGGTCTGGAGCTTACTTATTTGGGGAGCTTTCTTAAAGAAAAACGGTACACGCCAAAGCATTCGAAATCAGAAACAAAAATAAATCTTTACGTGGAATGAAAAAAGAAACAAATTACCGATATCAAAACGCTAGTGGATACCCCAAATACTCAAGATCTATGACAATCATAATAACAGAAAGTTTCATTGATAACCATCTAGCAGGCTTCCGTGATATTTCTCTTGTGATCTTTGTTCAGTTTTTGATCACCTCTTTCTATGACAACAATTTTGTGACATTCTTCTTAGAGTGTTTAGAATAATCCAGTCTTTCCTCTAGGACGGGTATCAAAATTTGGTTTTGTGTTATTGATAGCTTTAAATTTTTCCTTCAGCTTCACATCTTGGTTTTTTGTTTGTTTTTGTTTGTTTGTTTGTTTTGTTTTGTTTTGTTTTTTTTAGGGCTTGGAGCCCAATGCAGGGCTTGAACTCACAACCTGGAGATCAAGACCCGAGCTGAATCAAGACTCAGATGCTTAACCAACTAAGCCACCCAGGCATCACCACATCTTAGTACTGGTCATGCCAGGTCAGTTTTGTGGTTTTGTCAAGTTTGGGGAAATCTCTACCAAGCCAACCTCTCATATATGAGCCTTTAAAGACATACTGGCTCTTTATAGTAAAGCTACATAGTTCTGTGCTACATACACACAGAGATTCCGAGAAATTCTAGTTTGCGCAATTCCATTATAAAGGGAAAACATTTAGGGGCACCTGCATGGCTCAGTCGGTTAAGCATCTGACTCTTGTTTTCAGCTCAGGTCACGATCTCACGGTTCGTAAGTTCAAGCCCCGCCTCAGGCTTTGTGCTGTCAGTGAGGAGCCTGCTTGGGATTCTCTCTCGCCCTCTCTCTCTGCCCCTCCACTGCTCACTCTCCCAAAATAAATAAACCTTAAAAATTGTCTTAAAGGGCAAATATTTATAGTGTATCTACTATTTTATATGTTGTATCATTTATTGAATTTATTCCTGAGAGAGAAGACCTTCCCCCTTTGAATAGACTTCGGTGAGACCCAAATCTTCTGCTTAAAATATTTCACATCTGATGGTTGAAAGAATGTTCCTCAGACTAACTTCTGGTTCTGTCTGACTCAAGCCTCCTTTCCTCCTTAATACTCACACACTTTAGATCTTGGAGTCATCGAACTGGTCCCTATCATCATAAGGCCACTGGCCCTGTGTTTACCCGTCACGGCTTCAGGTAAACACTTTCCTGGGTCCTTTCATACACAGCGATGCCTAATGATAATTTAACTGTATCCAGACCCAACACGAATCACGTAAATACATCTCAACACAGCCAGACTAAATGTAACCCCTACTCTACACTCAAACCCTCTAAAGCCGATTCCATAGTATCTATGATAAGGAGGCACGCAGTGAAATGGGTTGGAAGGAAGACGACTAGTAAGTGACTGTTGTTTTAACGAAGTATAGTAGCCATATCTTCACTTACAGATTTTGCTTAAACGTGTCACTGCACGAACACATCGCTAAGGCCTCAGGAATGGCCGCGCATGTGGGGGAGCCTGAGATTACAGCTTCCCGATAAATCTAACTCTTTCGGGCTGCATGGAGGCTGGAGCTGGGATGGGGACTTCATCTATCTGCCTCTGGTGTAGACTCTTGTTTCCCATAGGTCCTGCTTCCCAGCACTTTCCCTTGATCGTCCTTTGTTTACTGTGGTGCTGTCAACCCCACATCACCTTTCAGCTCAGCACCTGACACTGACTAACTGGGATCTGTGACTCTTACTCTTGGGAAGGGAATATGATTGAGGTCCTGATGCTAGTCCCTGGGCCAACCTGCACCTGGGGAGGCTGGAGTTATGTCACCGGCTGCCCACTATCCAGGACTGTGGACAGAGATGAATTCTCACAGCTGCATTTGGAGCTCACTGAAACATATCCAAGGAACTTTTTAACTCTATTAATTTTTAGACACACTTTTAAAATATGTTGAGCTTCCCTACTCCCTCTTCTCCACCAAGTTTTAAAAAATATTTTTTAATTTTTAATTTATTTTTGAGAGAGACAGACAGACAGAGTGCGAGCAAGGGAGGGACAGAGGTAGAGACACACATAGAATACAAAGCAGGCTCCGGTCTCTGAGCCATCAGCACAGAGCCCGACGCGGGGCTCTAACTCACGAACCGCAAGATCGTGACTTGAGCTGAAGCCGGATGCTTAACAGACTGAGCCACCCAGGCGCCCCTCTCCACCAATTTATTTCTAAATTTATTGAAATGCCCAAGTCCCTGTCTTCCTCCTTTCCTTCTTCAGTCTCCTCCTGTCTTTACTCATCCCCTCGTCCCTCTCTATCACACGCCTCACCCTGTCAGTCACTCTCGGTCACTACCTCAACTCTCTGACTTCCACCCTGCCAACAGGAGACCCCAACTCTCCTTAGCCAGTCTCTCTGAATTTTCCCCCATAGTCTGAGGTCTGCAAGTACCATTGGAGAGTGTCACAAACACTTGCAGATTAGGGCTCCTAAACATTCATGGTCTCCAGCCTCCCTGCCACCTGGCAATCCTGCCGTGTGCTGGTGGCCTCCCTCCATGCCTTGGAATGCCTTAAAAATGATTCCAAGGTTGTAGGTCGTGATTCCTCCCTGTTATACTCTACCCCACATCTGCTTCCGAAAGTTCCCTCCACTACAATTTCAAAAAGGAAATAGAGGGTTTAGTAAGAGCTTCCTGATCCTGGCTCTCCTTTCCCCTCACTCCCCATCAACTCCTCACTTACTGGCACCTGCTCTGGTCATTCCCTTACTCTCACTTGGCCAAGGAATCTCTCCTCCAGCCAAGGACCGACCTCCACCTTGTGCTCTGGTGCCCTCTCCTTCTGCCTCTTCAGGAACTGTCCCCACTCTGCACTGATCTCCAACCTCCCCTCTCTACTCACTGGTCTACTTCAGCCTATTCATGAATCCCTATGAATCCCCATCTCAGAGACTTTCCCAACAGGCCTTCTTCTCTGTCCTGCCTTTTGTCAAAGGCATTTGCTTCAGTTCTCAAGTGTTGTCATCGACAAGAGCCTCAGCCTCCTTCCTCATCCCTCCCACGGGGGTCTCCATGAGATCTGCTCCTTCTCAGATCCCCAGTGATCACTGGCTTGTCAAATGCTCCTGGGGTCCATGATTTATCTCACGTGAAGCCACAGTAGGATTTGACCATCATGATCTACCCCTCCTTCTCAAATGTCAGTACCTTTGACACCTCTTTTTCTTGGACCTCTTTTGTTTCCCTGACTCTTCTTCCCACCGCCTCTACCTTTAACATAGGGGTTCCTGAGGGTTCCATCATAGATCCCTTCCTCTTTTCACTCACATTTGTAATGCATGATCCCATAACCCCTCCCTCCGTCAAACTACTACCCTGCTGGCTCCAGATTGAAGTGTCTTCCACATTATTTCACAGTTTCTACATGAGTGTCCTACAGAGGGTTGACATTAGACATGTCTAAAATGAAGCTCACGCCCCCTTTCCTGCATCTTTCATCCCCATACACCCTGTACTACATCCATATAATGGCCCCTCCCATTCTTCTCCACCCACATGCAGTGACCCCTTCTCTGCATTGCCCCCGTCTTGGCATATGGCACCATCGGGTTACCCAGTCTAGGGCCATCACCCCTGACTTGGCCAACTTTTTTCACATCCCAGATCAGATCCGTCTCTAATCCTTGTTGACCTTACCTCCTACATACTGCTCGAAACTACCTCTTCCTCCCTATTTTCACCATCGCAGCCTTGATTCTGTCCCTCACCGTATCTTCCATTTGCAACAGGAGCCCTTTTACTGGTTCAGTGCCTCTTTTTGTGACCCTGCTAAACCAACCCTATTGACTTTTTTTGACAACGTGAATAAGATCCTGCTTTTATGCACGGGAATCTACCTGCCAAACCAAGAGCACACTGTATACACTTTATGTCAGCCAACTTGATAATAAATTTTATATATATATATATATATATATATATAATAAAAAGGATCCTGCTTCTATGGATATTAACATGACACAACTCTCGTCCCTCCCCTTTGAGAGAGGCTTGTTTAACCCTCGTTCCCAGTTACATCAAAGCCGCAACCTTCCCCACACGTCCAGACTTGCTCTTTTCTGCAGCCTCTAAACACTCTGTGCTTCGGCTTGCACAGCTCTTTCCTTGTCTACCCCTCCCCTCAATCCGGCCGGTGCTTTTCCAAAGCATCTCAAGTGTTACACCCTAAAGGAAGCCTCTCTTAGCCCTGTGGCTCAGAGCATCTGTGTTTTGCAAGCAGGAGTTTATTTGGTCCGGCAGGGATGCCACCATCAGGAGCACACCCCAGGATGCACAGCCTGGACCCTGCATGGTGACACCCAGCAGGTACGCAGCACAGTAAGACTGCAGTCAGAGCCATACCGGCATTTCACGATTTGTTTTCTATTTTAACCCACCTCGACTTCCCTCTGTTTGCCTTCACAAAGACGTTTCTTACGACCTGACTTCTAGTTGACAGGAGAAGAATAATGAAGAAGACTTCATTATTCCCAAGTACAATTTACTGGCTTGCCTTTCTTGGTTCTAGTTATTTTTACAGCATTACTATTCATTTCTTTTGGAAGAGCTAGTCTTAAAAGCTTATTCTTTTTTAAGAAAACAAGTGTGAAACTAGTGGAAGATCTTATACCGAGAATCTTTTATGTCCTACCTACACATCATCAGAACTGGAATGACGCTTTCTTTATGTATGTACATATCTTCTGAAGACACGTAAGGGCTCGTTTCATCGTTTCATCGTTTCATCGTTTTCTTGTTTTTCCCTTTTTCATTATCCCCTTATGGAAATTTCTGATTGTGCTCTCTCCAGGATTTTTGCAAATTCTGCCAGTATCATTAAAACTACGTTTGAGCCCTTTTTTTATATATATAGTTACTTATTTCATAGATTTTAGCATTCCCAGAACTGAATTTTTTCACTATTTTCTGAATCATTTTGTTAATCTATATGAGGAATTTAAAAGAAATCCTGAATTTTTTCACTTTTTCACTCAGAGTTGGCTTAAAGAGATCCCCACAAATAGTCAACAAAGACGTAACATTTCTCAACTATCAAGGTAGGGAACAAAGAACTGAAGCCATTTTTCACAACAAAACAAAAAGAAAAAGAAAAAGTGGAAAATAAGTTTTGAGATGACACCATAGGAAGTGCAAGCATATCTACTTGTTTAAATTAATCCAACTGGAAATATTGTTTAAAGAAGAATTTTTCACACTACCTTATGGATCTGGAACAGAAACCCATGCATTTTGTTTTGAAATAAGACTATTTTCATGGCTTTTTCCCACATAACTCCATTTTTGCCCCGCCTTCGCCTTGGTGGAGGGAACCGGTGCATTCGTTAGTTTACATTAGTTTGGGGGTGATACGGTCACATGATATGATACACATGCACACAGACATATGCCTTAAAGTGGAAAATTCTTTCTTATAGCTCATGGTATTCCATTGCATGCTGAGTTCGCTTGTTTAATCCTTGGTTGATGAACATTTATGTTTCAATCATTTTCCCGTTACAGACAGTGCTGTAGAAGATAATACTGTGTGTATGCCATTTCGCATGTATGTAAGAGTCCCTGTGGACTAGTCTCAGAACTGAAATTATTTGAGTGTATTTGTAAATTTAGTATATATTTCCAGATTGCTACCATCAAAATAGAACTATATGTCTATGTCTCTATTTACCTATCTATCTATCATCTATCATCTATCTGTCATCTATCTACCTATCATCTATTGCCATCAGCAATATAAGACAGGTTGGCTTTTTAAAAGGGGTTTTGAACTTTCATAGTGAAAGGAATGGTTGAAAAATTTTCCCTTCCCAGGGCCTCTGTCAGGGTCTGTGGTCTAGGGGGAGAGGACAATGAAGGGAGAAGTGAGTGAGTAAAATCCCCTGGGCAGAAGTAAGACTTACAAAGCTTATTTAATTATTTTTTAAAGATTTCATTTTTAAGTAATCTCTACATCCAACATGGGGCTCAAACTCACAACCCCAAGATCAAGAGTCGCATGCTCTACCAACTGAGCCAGCCAGGCACCCCAAGAGTTACAAAGCTTAAAACATTATTTATTGGGGTGCCTGAGTGGATCAGTCAGTTAAGCATTCAGTTCTTGACTTCTGCTCAAGTCATGATCTCACGGTTCATAAGTTTGAGCCCCACATCAGGCTCCATGCTGACAGTGTAGAGCCTGCTTGGGATTCTCTCTCCCTCTCTCTCTGCCTCTCTCTCTCTCTGGCCCTACCCTGTGCTCTCACTTTCTCTCTCTCTCTCTCAAAATAAAGAAATAAAGTTTTAAAAAAAATAATAAAATAAAAAATAAAATGCTATTCATTGCCCAGTAATACTCCTGACTCTATTTAACTTGATTGTGTGCTAAGTTTGGTCTGTACATTAAAAGTTGCATGTTCTAAAATAACACCAAACATGTTTCTATGGGATATATATTGTGAATTCAACTTTTAATTTTAAAATAGTTTTAGGGTTCATGAGAAAGTTGCACTTTTACAAAAATTGCACAGAGAGTACACAGTTTCTATAAAGTCTGCATTGTTCCCCTATTATTAACATCTTTCATTCCTATTTGCATTTGTTAAAATTATTCAGCCAATATTGATACATTATTAATACCTAAAGTCCATACATATTAAAGACTTCTTTAGTTTTTACACTTTGTTTTTTGTTGTTATTTTTTTTCCTGTTCCAGATACTCCATCCAAGGTACCACATTCCCATCCACCTTGATCCTTCTTTAAATAACTTGTCACCCTCCAGATTCCTCATTCCGAAATCTCCTTTTCTGCCGCTGACCCACTTCTCAGATGAAGGATTCTATGGTTTCTGTGTTTGTGTCCCACCAAATTCACATATTCACAAGCCCATGGTGACAGTACCAGAACGTGGGCCTTTGGGAGGTGACTAGGTCACTAGAGCCTGGGCTTGGTGCCCTTATGAAAGTGTTCCTGGAGAGTTAGCCCCTTCTGCCATGTGAGGGCACAACCTGAAGCCTGTGACTCAGCAGACGGCCCTCCCCTGTCTGTGCCGGTGTCTTGACCTTGGCTCTCCAGCCTCCAGAACTGTGAAGAATAATTGATGTTTCTTATAAACTACCCACCCTGTGGTAGTTTGCTCCAGCAGACCGACAGAGGAAGACAGAGGACTGTTTTTCCCCACAACCACCGTCCCTGAGGGTCAGGATAAGGCATTAGGCTCCCCCTTGCTTCCCTGTGCTGCCTCCAGACCATCACTCCATCTCCAGCTTTCACAAGCCCTGCTCCTGCGAGACTAATGCCATTGATCAGCCCTACCCCCTCCTCATTGCTGCCAGCACTCTTCTCCTGGCCACTTCATTCATTAAGAATTCTAGCTTCTGGATCACTGGCTTCGTCTATATTCCTACGTCTACATCATATGTCCTACTTACATCCCCGCATGATCCTTGGATTTCAACAGCCACACAGATGTGCCACCCATGATCCACATGGATGTGCTGTTCATACCTTGACCTTGAAGCTCCATGCCTCCTCATGTTCCATGACCTTTCCTACAATGAGCTTTGGCAACTCTCTCCCAGAGTCTTCCATCAGAAAATAACCAGTTGGGAGGAACCTGGGTAGTTCAGTCTGTTGAGCATCCAACTTTGGCTCATGTCATGATCTCATGGTTCATGGGTTCGAGCCCCTGGCTTTGAACTGACAATGTGGAGCCTGCTTCTCTGGCTTTCTCTCTCTCTCTGTCTCTCAAAATCAACATTAAAAAAAAGAAAATTATCAATTCTGACATTTCACTCCCCAACCACCAGTTTCTAACCACAAACAAATTTTAGCTAACGATATTCCACTGGGAAAATTCTGGGCCTTAAGGTCATTTTTAGCTCACTCAACCTTTCATCTCCTCACTATCCCTTTGGCCTTCCGTGCCTTCATTACACAACTCAGGGTCATCATTAACATCCTTCATCTTCTATCAACGCCCGTCCCTCTCTTTTCCTGCCTGGTACTTGAGTGGCAACCCTCCAGCCTGGATGAACATTTCCATTTGGTACCTGCATCCTTCTTGGGAGCAGAGAAACATTGTGAGAGAAAAGGCCACAACCCGTCAGCTGGGTATCCCTGAATGTCTTCATCTCAAACGGCACATGGGCACGATTACCTTGTACATCTACCTTCATCTATTCTCCTTGGTTTTCCCTTCTTGTAGGTGGGATTTCACAAATTTTCCTTCCTCACACCCCTGGTGGATAACCTTACCTCATACTCTACAGAAGGAATAGAGGTCACCAGATGGGAGACCTGTTCCTCTTCCCTCCCAACCCATAAACCTGCCCACATTTGCAACCCTCTTCCTCTCTCCTCCCATAACAACCGATGAACTGGTCCTTCCTTTATCAGAAACCAATACTCCCGGGTGTGCCATAGGTCCCATCTCTTCTCAACATGGTACTTCCCCTTTGGCCGTCCTCTCTTTCCTGTGTCAGCAGTCTCCACACTTTTCCAGGTTATTCCTGATGGCTTTGTAAACGTGCTCTAGTACCGTCCTCTATAAACAAGGTGAAACAAAGCCCCACATCTCCCCTGGCCATCTATCCCTTTGCAGGCCCATTTGCTCTACCTCCTCCTGGCTAAGTTTCTCTAAACAGTCGTCTCCACGGGTCTCCCATGCTTTTGCATCTTCCATTTGTTCCTCAACTGACCACAATCCGGTGTGTGCCCTTCCTGCTTCTTGAAAATTATTCTTTTCAAGACAGTCTCCACGTTGCTCTACAATGGTGGCTTTTTGGTTTTCACCTCACTGCAACTGACCCTGCTAACGCTCTTTTTCTCTTGGCCTCTGTGACATCACTTCCTCTTGGTTCTAGGATGTTTTTTTTGGGGGGGGGGCTCCCTACTTACTGTTTAGGATCGTCTTCATCTACTCCACCTTTAAATGGTGAAGTTGAAAGGCCCCGTCTTGGATCATTTGCTCTTCTCCCTTGAAAGTAATTCTTTTCCTAGACGACAGCCTCCATTTCCAAGGACTCAGATCATACCTCTATGACTCTGGCTGCATTTTACCCTCACAGAAGTTTTTCCCCAGTAAATTTCTTGCACATCCAATCCCATCCTGGAACCTACTTCTTAAAGACCCTGAACAAACCCAAGAGGCAAGAGGGCTATTTATTTGTCCTCAACAAAGTTCCGATTACTCAGACCTTAAGAAACACCATTGGAATCTTAGCGAAAGGATGGATTTTAGGGACCTCTCATGGTGGGGGCTCGGGGAAGCAGGCTGCTACAGCTTGACTGAAACGACAGGGGCAATGTGAGTCACATTACGCTCACACACTCTTGTGTGAGGAACACAACACACACTGATGAGCCACACAGGCTCCAGTGAGCAAGTACAGCCAAGGGAAAAATGCATTTGGAGGGAAGAAATAATTTTTCCACGTACTGGGTTTTAAGGCATCATTGGGAAGAACAACATATGTGTCTTTGAAAATAAAAAGGAGTTGAAATCTGGGTGCAACAGAGAGCACAGATCACCGTGAGCCTCTAAGTTTAAGATGTTGGTGCCACACCTGGATAGTCGGTGGGAGAGGGAATGGAAACACTTGTTTCTTCATGGGAAAGTCACAACTCAAGATCTAGCATTTCAGGCTGCCGCCACAGCAATTTCCTAAATGTTCACCAAAGCAGCAACACGCCTGGATGTCAGACTGGGGAGAATTAGAATTGGAATTTGATTTCTTTGGACTTGTAACTTGCAAGTACAAAATGCTTGCAACTAATCTAAAGAAACTGACTTCTAGGGGCGCCCGGGTGGCTCAGTTGATTAAGTGCCGGACTCTTGGTTTTGGCTCAGGTCATGATCTCAGGGTTCATGAGTTTGAGTCCCGGGCTAGACTCTGCCCTGAGAGGGCAGAGCCTGTGTGGGATTCTCTCTCTCCCTCTCTCTCTCTCTGCCCCTCCCCTACTCATTTGCATGCATTCTTGCTCTCTCTCTCTCTCTATCTCTCTCTCAAAAATAAATAAATAAACTTAAAAAAATAAGAAATGAACTTCTAAGGGGATTTTAGCCTTAAACTCCAAGGTCTCTGTGAAAGTTGTAATAATAATGGGAGGGGCCGAATCCTGAAATTCAGGATTTAGATTAGAATTCAGGATTTCAGGATTAGAATTTTATCATGGAAAGGCCTCTAGGTTTTACTGTTGCAGTGTCTTAATGTTGTCATTGGATATCTTTGCAGAACCACTGATGGACTATTTTGCACATGACATTTGGGACAGGAAGTTGAACATGGAGTGCTTCTTAGTTTTTGGATCAGAATAGCCTTGAAGTCATTTTAGTTCCTGGATTCAGTCCTACTTCAGGGAGTCAGAAGGGGCAAATCCGTGCTGCCCACCCGTGTTTTCATGGAACATCTAAAGGAGTTACATTAAGAGACAATGTTGATGTTAGGGCAGTGGGCTTGTGACATGGGAGTAGGGTTGCTTTGGTTGACTGTCCCTTCACCCACGATGGAGGGCCATACCTGAGTCCCCGCAGACATTTACACTGACTTCAACACTGTTGCGGGGAGGGATGTATAGACAGGGGGTGGGCAGTTCTTATCCACCCTTGGCGTTTGCTTTCACGTGAAGAGAAATTTCAGAGTAAGACTCACTCCCGGTTTCTCTCCATCACCTTCGTGAGTTCTCCTTCGCAGGAGAGTAGAAGTAACCTTTCTGAAGTGTGAGAAGGCAACCCCGGCAGATGAACCCTCTCCCCTTTCTCTCCGGGTCTGCCTGCCTGCAGAGAGCAGCCGCTCACCTCTGCTGCCCCTCCAGAGAGGCCTGTGGTGCCCCGGGTCCGCCTGCACCAGGGTGGGAGGCCCAGGGGTCCTCTGAGAAATCCTGCTCCGTCCCAGATGCACTCTCAGCACCTCGCTTCCTTGGGGGGAAGTGTGAAAGTGTGTGTTCACAGCCGTCTTGCTCCCTGTGCTAACCAGGCACAGTCCTGCCCTCTCTGGAGGGAAGGACCGGAGCCTGGGGGCCCCCAAAGTTTGCTTGCTCAGTAGAGATCTGTGCTCCCTAACTCTTATATTGCACATATCACCGAAGGGAATTAATCTAAGAGGAGGCCCCCATGCACCTGGGCTCGGAGAACTGGTAGAATTACTAGAAATGCTGAGTGAATTATTCTAAGGAGCTTTATGGCTTCATGGAGGAAGGATTTAAAACCAGTGTCATTATGTAGGAAAGAGTTCAGAACAAATATGGCAACGCCTTCTTATTACGTGTTATCTAAGTGACAGTGATTTGCAAGACCTTGCATAACATCTGACATGAGAAGTGAAAGGGATTTACTGTACTGGTTTAAAACAAGGCTTTATGTTGTTTTATTTATTTCCTTAAACAATGTACCGGAAAGGAACGAATCATGTTTTGGGAGAATTGCCGCGGACTTTGGTCATAAAGAGGTTTTGTTTCACTGAATCGCTGGGAGACATTTTGAGACATTTATTGCGGTAGCATTATCAGAAGTCACCTGTGATCCCACAGAGAGAATGAAGATCTCTGGAGCCCAGTTTGACGACAGTTCAAGGTGGTCACGATGCAGAGTGATTGCTCTGGTCTAAGGAGCAATAGGGACACAAATTAGTGGATAGCCTCAAATCGCCTCAGAATGTAGATGCAAGATCATCTCAATAAATCGCATCAACTGCCCACCGGCCCACATTTTCTTGGCTCTATTAGCCATAGCAATATAACATTTCTACTCTCTTGGCTTTAAAAATCAACCAGGACTTAGCACTATTCCCACCTGTCGGTAATTCCAGAGTTGCAACTTGGATACAGAACTCATAACATCCCCAATTTTCTTTCCAATCTCCAGAAGGGTCGAAATTTGAATAACTTCACATAAAGCCAGGGTAACATCTCCAGCTTCTCTACTAAGCTGACCCTCTGGAATCCCACCAGAGATGGGAATCTTTCTTTATCAAACACGGCACAAGACAACTCTGGGATATTTGGAAGGTTCTTGACCTCACAGTATTCGAAACCACCGTGGATGTCGAGAGAGTGACCCTAACTGGGACCCGGGCTCCAGGAAGATAGCTGTGCTCTGAGGGTGGCCCACGGCCCTTAAAAGTTTAACGGCAGTGACATTTTTAGATCAGGAGAGTGCTTCCTTGAAATGAAGAGCCCTTCTCTCCATCATTTTCCACACGGTGCATTCTTGCTTCAGGATGAAATACACACCTTCTTCATCTTCATAAGCCACACACTTGGTATGAATAAGGATAAATTTGACATCCCAGAGGTTATGGTTTATGGCTCCTGAGTATAAAAAAATATCTTTAAAGGAGGAAAATGCCAAGCAGAATTACAGGTTTCCCATGTGTATTATCATGAGAGAAGAAACTCCACACAAATTTTATTTTCTTTCATTAAAAATAACATATGGGGCGCCTGGTGGCTTGGTCGGTTAAGCATCTGACTTCAGCTCAAGTCATGATCTCGCGGTCCATGAGTCCGAGCCCCGCGTCGGGCTCTGTGCTGACAGCTCAGAGCCTGGAGCCTGTTTCAGATTCTGTGTCTCCCTCTCTCTCTGCTCCTCCCCTGTTCGTGCTCTCTCTCTGTCTCAAAAATAAATAAACGTTAAAAAATTTTTAAAAATGATAATAAATAAATAAATAAATAAAATTAACATACGATTTTACAGAAGGGAAATTGCAGAGGATTTTTTATTAGTTTCCGCAAGCTAACCAAATGAAATGGACCATTCTTAATGTATGTCCCGCTTAGCGCTTTTCCCCTCACGCGTCGGTCCCCCCCTCCCCAGTGCCATATGATCCCGCGCTCACCTTGGACTTCAGGCTAAGGTCGCATCAGGTTGTAGGATTCACTGGAGTGTGCTCATGTAGAAATGTGCCTAATGGGCTTGTGTGTGTCTGTTAGTTTCAGATCCACTTTGAATAGTGCGGGAACTGGAAACCCAACAAAATGGGTAAGAGGACGACCTCAAGCACTTTCCTCCGCAGGTATCAGCCCATTTGTCAGCACGTCTGGATGTGCTCAGTTACTCAGCTGGTTAGGGTACGGGAAGAAGGCACTGCAGCCTGGTTCCCATGCAGATCAGAGAACTTCCCACAAATGCCCGGGCTGGTGCTGGCCCCAGAAGGCAAGGCAGGGCAGCCCAGGTGGAGAGAGCAGATCCATCATTTTCCTTTAATAAGAGGCCCCTTCAGAGAAGATGTGAGAAAAGTTGAGAGCTCGGCTGGCCAGGCCCGGCCACACCTCCAGCTCTCAAGGCTTTGTCTCTGCTGCGTGGTTTCAGTAAAAGGGCACCCGATCCCGCCGATTTATTCTCAACATGGCAACCTTCCCCACCGCCATTTTGATTAAGACTTCGGTCGAATCACCCTTTACAGGGAAGGACCTCCCTAGATAAAGCTGACTCAATGTTTTCCTATCATGTTCAGTGTCAAATTCCAGAGCAGCCCCACTTTTCCCTGCGTGGCCCGTCTCCCTGCCTCCCTAATGCGGTCTGGACAAACCCAAACCTCCCCGAGTTCAGAACTCACTTTGACCACCACACCAGCACCGGGGTCCCACGCATTGGGGGCTCTTTATTTCCTCATAAAAGCCTGACATTCACAATCAGGCAATGAGTCTCCTCGTGACATTATTTCCACTCTCATTCCCCCCCTCTTGTTCCTACCTCCCCGTCTACCAGATCTCTGCTCCAGAGTCACGGGTCCTTTGGTGGCCCCTCAAGCACGCCCCCCCCCCCCCCCCGCCACCACACTCCTCGGACAGGGGCAGAATCATGGCGGGTGCGGTCGTGCCTTGACTGGTGTCACAAAGCTGGCGTACATGCAGCTTTGAGCCTGGGGACACCCCTTCTCAGGCGAGACGATTCTCTCCTGGGGTGGGACTGTGACCCGTTCCTACTGGGGAGGCATCTCTGCATCTCTGAGGGTGACGGTCCCACAGGGCTGGCTGCTGGTGGGGCGTCACAGCGGGTGTCCACAGGCAGTTTCTGTGCTCTTGTGACGGGCACCACGGCCACCACCCTAAAAGCATATGTCCTATAGCCATGATTCTCAAAGCATAGCCCATAAGCTTGTGTTCAGGGACTTTTAGGCAGGAAGGACCAAAATGGATTTGCTATAAAGTGTCCTCCATCTTCTCCTGTGAGTTTTTTTTTTTAATATTCTCAAAAGTTTAGGCCGTGGGCACAATACACGCCCAGTGATTTCTAGTTTTGTGTGCACGCACGTGCATGTGGAGAGCCCAGCCTATGTTAAATGCTCAAACAATCTAAATCTGCAATTTAAATAGACCAGGTAATATTCAGATTCCATTCTCCACGCAAAGGCGAGATGAGCTCATCGGCATAAATCAAGCATCTTTATCTTTGAGGAGGGCCTCATCATTTTAGGAACAAAAGTTTTTAGTGGATTAAAAGGTGATGTTACTTTTGGGGCGCCTGGGTGGCTCAGTCAGTTAAGTGTCTGACTGGCTCAGGTCGTGATCCCTCAGTTTGTGGGTTTGAGCCCCGCATCGGGCTCTGTGCTGACAGCTCAGAGCCTGGAGCCTGCTTTGGATTCTGTATCTCCCCCTCTCTCTACCCCTCCCCCACTCATTCTCTCTCTCTCTCTCTCTGTCTCCTTCTGTCCCTGCCCCTTCCCCCCAAGGCCCCCTCCTCAAAACTAAGCTTTAAACAGCTATCTGTTTCAAGTTTCTGAGCCTGAGTAAATTTTTCTGAGCAAATTTTTTATTGTATGTCTATGGGAATATTAACTACTTCTGTGGTGGAAATCATAGCGGTCCTTTTACATGTTTTTAACTTTAATGATTACTACCTGAAGCATTTGAAGATCGGAAACCAGAATTTGGAGGAGCCTACGTGGCTCAGTCAGTGAAGCTTCTTACTCTTGACTTCAGCGCAGGGTCTTGATCCTGATCGGGTCTGTGAGATGGACCCCTGAAAGGGGCTCTGCACTGCTCACCTAGTGGAGCCTGCTTGGGATTCTCTGCCCCTCTCTCTGCCCCTCCAGAACCTGCTTGGGATTCTCTCTCCCTCTCTCCACCCCTCCGGAGGATGGCACATACTCTCTCTCTCTCTCTCTCAAACACATCTGAATTTTGTAAAGTACCAATCCACTCTTTATACTACTGATTCTGTATGCTAGGCTATAAACTATGGATTATTAACACTTTTCACCCAAGGTGGCTGTGATTAATTGAAAATACAACATGCACAACGGCATTGTGGACACCAATCGGCTCTTTGTTCCCTCCTTCTCCATTTTGTTCTCCTTTTCTTTCTTCCATGCTTCCTGCCTTTCTGTAAAATAGTAGATACTGCAATACGGCTTACCGCCCCTCATCCGGAACGTTCCCTAAATGAACACAACCGCGTAACAGCAGGATCCGCTCTCCTTCCACTAGGCTTGCCTCTGCTTCCCTTCCCTGGGGTCCCACCTCTACTCTGTCAGTCACTTTCCTGCCCCCATTTCCTTCCCATTCCTCTGGTCAAGGGGTGGAGACCCGTTTGGCAGCCGGCGTGGATGTGTTTAACTCTTGCAACTGCCCTGTCCTGCACGCGCATGGGGGAGGGTGAACACCACGTGGCCAAGACCCCGGCAGCACCCCCACCCCGGCGCCCCATCAGCCGGTGTCCCACGGCATCAGGGGGATCAGACGCACACTACTGGGGCCCACCTGCAGGTGTTTTCAGCAGAAAAAGCTGAGAAATTCTGGAGAGGACAGGCTTGTGCGGAAGTTCTGCCGAGCCACCTTTGTCCTGAGATGATGCTCGTCCTTCCCCCCAAAGCCATGCATAGGTTTTCCAGGTTCTACCTGTGACGTTAAAAGCAAAACGAATTTCCACAAACGTCTTGGTCTGATGGACGGATAGTTTTGAAAAGTGATTCAAAGGAAGTGCGTTCAGTGGTGTGCTTCTTCCGCGTGGATCTACGTGGCTGTTTCGGGGCTTTTTCTAGCTAAGGCCTCATTAAAACCAAATATCAAAACAAGCTGAACCGGAACCAAGATTTTAAAATGTAAGGAAGCAGGGACGCCTGGGAGGCTCGGTGGTTAAGTGACCGACTTTGGCTCAGGTCATGATCTCACTGTCTGTGAGTTCAAGCCCCTGTGGGCTCTGTGCTGATAGCTCAGAGCCTGGAGCCTGCTTTCAATTCTGTGTCTCCTTCTCTCTGCCCTTCCCCACATGCTCTCTCTCTCTCTCTCTCTCTCCTCTCCCTTCTCCCCTCTCTTTCTCTCTCTCAAAAATGAATAAACATTAAAAAAATTTTAATATAAGGAAGTATTTCAAGCATTTCAATCACACTGAAAATATCAGTATGCTTATAATGGAATGATTGTGTTTTTCATGAGAGCCATCATTAATATAAATATAAAGTAAATTTAAGGAAAAGAAAAGCAGGGATGGAGGGGGTTCAAGGAGAGAAAGGGAGAGACATAGAACTAGGATTTCCAGTTTCTTTCCTTCCTTTTTGTACAGGCCGTCGCTCCCTCGCCCCGGTCAGCCTCCGTCCTTCACCGGGACAAGCTGTCCTCAGCCTTAAGGTACATCAAGGTAGGGCTCAGAGAGGTGTCCCTGACCACTGCAGACTTAGTTGGGCAACCCCCCCCGCCATGTTTTTTCACAGCGCCACCTGCCTACGGCTGTCACCACATGGCCTCAGGAATGTGAAAACCCATTTAATGTCTCCCTCAGTAATGGTGACCCCCGCCCCCACCCAGAGGAAACCTTGTTCTATTTACCTTTGAAATTGCAGAGCCTTTCTCTGGATCTGACAAATCACGAGCCTTTATTTGACGTTTGATTGGTGAATCAGTGAGCACAAACTATAGAAAAAAGGTAGATAGAAAGAAAGGAGGGAAGGGTACGGTAATAAAATTAGGCTCCAGACGAGGAAACGTGGCGTAGTGATGCCGGACGATTGAGAACACTCCAGTGAGGAATCTTCTCACTTCTTCTCTTGTGGCAATAATGGCCCCATCTTGAAGAAACCACAGGATGGAGCAGAAGAACCCACAGGCCTCCAAGATGAGCAGTGGCCAACTTCAGGGGCTGGTCAAGGTGAGAAAACGCTTTCCGGCTCCTTATGGGACAAAGATTTTGTGGTCTAACTGAAATCCACCTTCCTTTGTCTTTACCCAGTTCTCTTACAAGTAGTCACAAGTGTTTGGTTTAAATGACAAAGTTTATAAAAGCCTCAAGTGCAGAAAGTTGCCATCTGATAGTCTATTTTGTTATAACAGAATTCGTTGTGTTATCTGGGCTGGAATCGGTTGACCCCCATACCCCCACGGACCAAGCCATTTCCACCTATCCAGGTAGCAGTTATTCCTTATTGCATCCACCTGTTCTGCATCCACTGTCCGGCTCAGTGCCCGGGAGTGTGGTGACCAGGGACTGAGGGGGATGGGGAGGGAGAGAGCAGGTGACGTATTCTTACACGTCTTCTTATTTCTGTTCCAAGCATTTCTTGGCTTCTGCCTGCCTCCTGCCCATTTTCAACCTCCTCCACCTCTTGCAATGTCTGTTCACCTGGCTGCCCTGGGATCCCTTTCCTGTCTCCCATCTCCACCTTCCTCAGCCTAGCTCTCCTTTGCACAGGTCCACCCATCGCAAAAATCCACCTGACAATTGCTAATTCTAGGAAAACGGGAAAATGGACATACACCCTCTCTTTTAGCTTTCCTAAGATCACACAGTCTCTTGGTAATGGAACTGGAAACTTTATTTTTACCTCCGGACTAGAGATAGTCTATCTCCAGAGAAACCAAGGGGGTCTCCACCAAATCAGTGAACTCAGAGCCTGCCCTAATTCTTCAAAGTCAGTGAAGCACAATTCATTGCCCGGTATCATCCAGAAGTGGTCTTGCAAATAACATAATATTGAACTTCTGGTACAGAATGACCAACGCCTATCAAGAGATTAGATAGAAATATTAAACAGCACCAAATATCTTCACAGTGGGTGTCTAATACGCCCACTCCCCCTTATAGTTCCTTTCCAGCTTTTTTGTCTATCTCTAAATTTCATTGAATCTACTGTTTAAAGTATTTTGAATCCAAATATAGTCTTTTATTCGTTCAGTAATGAATTTGCTATAAAATTTTGACTAGGGCCAGCTTTAAGCAGCCGGGTGGGCTAAGCCAGGAGCATCTGAGGATACGGGCAGAGACCACGATGGTATCCACCACAAAGACCAAGGAACGGGACGGTGAAACTTAATATTTACCTGACGTCGAGAGCAGGACATCTCTGCTCCTGCCTTAACACCAGATAACATGGCACCATGGCCTTGACCGGCCCGTCTTTGGCTGGGAACCTCTTAGTGTGCTATGCCTAACCGTCCCTTTGAGGAATAATCAGGGTTTGTCTTTTTTTTTCCCTTCTTGCCCTCTGTACCTCATTTCTACATATGCTTTACATTAGAAATAATCTAACCTATTGGCTGCCCATGGGAAATATCTCTGATTTATTCATTTATCGATAGAGCAGGTCAACTGGAAATTTAATCTAATATATATTTAAATGGAAATAATAAGAACAGAGACCGTTATTACCATATATCACAGGCCTTGTATCCCAGCCAAGCTCATTTATTTGGAGATCTCTGCTATCGCACACTTTAAAAAGTATTAGGTAAAATTGAATCAGCATAACAATATTTCTGCTCATATCCTTCTTCACTTCTAATCTACTACACAGCCCTTGCAATCATGTAATGGGATTATACGATACAATTTGGATTGCCTGGATTTATTTTCATTCGCCTCCAAGAGGCTATCTGACAAATACTGAGTGTGGATTTCTGGAGAGCAAACAGACTTCCTTTCTCAGCGACGGGCATTTTGTCATTTAAATTCATTATCAGGGAATGTAAGATCCCATTAAATCCATAGAAAATAATCTTCCTGTTTAGGAACAGCTGAATTTCCTCTCTCAAAATATGTAAAATCCCTACTATATAATAGATTTGGTTTTTGTTGTTTTTGTTTTTGTTTTTTTTTTACCATAGAACATAGATGAACATTAATATTTCTACTAAAGCACACCCTTGTATTTATTAGACTCTAATATCAATTCCAATTGTTTCCAAATAAGTTTGACTTTAAAACTAGTAAATGAGACCCTATGGTTTCCTCTTTCCATTCCATGGCCCTAGTCTGTCCTCCCTCTTCTCATGGGCACCCCAACATCCTGGAAACCATTTAGACTTGGACTTAACTAGTTGATTTTCTAGGCTGCCACGGTTCCATTTATGCCCTAGGCTTTAGTCACTGTAATTCTACAGTGGAAACAGATCTGTGAAATCCACCTAATCCTTGTTTATCCAAAAAAGCTGAAACTAAAGGTAGCAAATGGATTGCCCACATGCAGAAATACGGCCGCTTTGAAAGTTCAGCATACATCCTTTTCTCAAGTCTTTTCTTTATGACCTTTCCCTCTGTTAAGCAAATAACCAGCACAGACCTTTCCACCTGAGGGCTTCCTACCTTGGGGAAGACCTCTGTGATCTCAGAGCGCGGTGACCAGTGGCACAGGGGACCTCTCGGCAGCCAGGGCTTGGGGCTGACCTTCCCCACGATGCCCTGGACTCAGCTCGCTCTGTCATCTACCCACCTGGAGCAGTTCCCGTGCCTCACGTCCTTGTCGGCCAGTCACCCTCCCCGGTGACCCATCCAAAGGGACGTTCACACCAGCGTCTTGCTGAGGTCCCTGCTCACAGCTGCAGCCTTACATCCCTCTTCTGCAAACCAAGCCTCCTCAAAAGGAACTCACCCCAAACGTGACCTTCGAAGGTTTGGAAAGGTCCTCCAAGGCCGAGGTACCGTCAGTGACAATTCAGGGATAATTCAGTGATAGTTACCAGCATGCAAAACATTTTTATTGCAACAGCAAGAAAAATACATGGTTTAGTTAATGTCTTAGTCAAATGATGGAAAGCTCTGAATCTTCAAAAAGACTACTGACAGGAATTTGAAAACCAGGAAGCATAAAAACAGCCCTGGTCTCGGAATCATAAAGTGGGTTCCCCGCCGGGCTCCTGGCTCCTTGGCCTTGCCAGGACCTTGATGAGCAGTCGAGGGGGTGCACCTTTGATCAACAAGGTCTTCCCCTTGAGCTGACACCATGTGCTTGGAGAGCCTCCAGGGAGACTCAGCTAGAATGAGCTCAGGACCCAAAGAAGACCCACCGGAAGCACCCGAATAACTTGTCCCCTGAAGCCAATCTAGGCAGCCTGGGGACACGTCCACCCCAGAGAATTAAGCTGTTGAGCTTCTCCTTCATGTTTTTAGAAACACACAGCCAGGAAGCCTGGCCAAGGTGGGCAAGCACACCATTAAGCCACCTGGCTTTCCTGGAACCCTTCGTGTACCAACATGAATCCAGGCACATCTGTGACGGCTGCAGTTTGAGTAGATCGTTGCAAACTATTCCTGTTATCACCCCCTCTGGCCCCCCAGCCACTCACGGAAACTAACTTCAGTGCCTTGTCGCTACTTTACCATGTGAAGATTTTGCTACTTCAACGACACCGGCCTGAAAAATCATATCATCTCTGAAAAACCACCGTTAGCAATGTTAGATTTATTTGCTTTTCAGACCACCGCCACGCCCCGCGTGGCTGGGAACGTGTAATTGGCAAAAACAGTTTGAGAACGACCAAGTGATGAAGGTATTTATCCCAAGTTACTTTTTACATATTTAATATGTCCGATTTGATGTGTTTTCGAACTGCCGACTTCTCGGTGTGTTATCGTTGGGGGAAGCACTTAATATCAATTTATTCCCAAATTGGTGATGGTAAGCTTTTTTTTTTTTCCTTTTTATTTTTATTGAGACTTTACTTTTTAATAGCGGTTTTGGCTTCATAGCATAAATGAGGGAAGGTACTGAGATTTCCCCATATACTCCTGCCTCCACACAAGCACAACCCACCCTTTCACCCCCTTGTCAATATCCCCCACCAGAGGCGGGGATTTGTTACAGGGGTACATTTGCTGCAGTTGATGAACATGCATTGACACAATCCAAAGTTCACGTTACGGGTCCCTCTTGATGCCATACATTCTATGGGCTTGGACAAATGTGTGATGACATGAATCCATAATATTGTGTCATACAGAGTATTTTCACTTCCCTAAAATTTCATGTGCCCTGCCTGTTCCTCCCATGCCTGGGTCCAAACCTCTGGCAACCCACTGACCTTTTTACCATCTGTGTAGCTTTACCTGTTCCCAAATGTCATAGAGTTGGAATCAAAAAGTATGTGGCCTTTTCAGAGTGGCTTCTTTCCCTAAGAAATATGCATTTAAGGTTTTTCCATGCCTTTTCATGGCTTAATAGCTCATTTCCTTTTAGCGATGAGTAGTGTTCCACTGTCTGGATGGACCCCAGCTAATTTATCCATCCACAGACTGAAGGACATCTCGGTTGCTCCCAAAGGTGACATTTTGATAACTTAGTTTAGTGCTGCCAGCCAAGACTCTCCACTGTAGAAAAATAAGTTTCCCTTTGTAGGTAATTCATGAGTAGATACTTTGAGTAAAACTATGTTGTCCTTCATCAAATTTTGTCTGCTTACTACTTTCAATGTCCTATGATTGTATAACTCCATCACTCTGTAGTTATTAGCTGGCATCACACTACAAATGAGAAATTTCCCTCCCCCTGTGTATATGTTTGTTTACATCAGACTCAACTCATGTATTTTTATTTTATCCAGTGGGCCATTGTCTATGACAATAAATATCCATTTTGATGCACAGATTTTCACAGATTGGGCCAAGGCAACTCTTTTAGTTCTTGACTCCCTTTGATGGTTTCCTACGACTCCTTAAGGACCTGCTTATTTTCTGATACAATAAGATGTTCCAGACTCATCTTATCCTTTTCCTGCTCCAGCTCCGGAATTAGCTACCTTTCCAAGGAGTCCTGGTTCCTCTCAGCAGAACATGTTATTTAGAAACCAAAATCTTGATGGTTGGCTCTATGGGTATTGGATTCTTCTCCAACTTCGCAGCATAAACCAGGAGCTCTAATCACCCTTTGAAGACGTCCAGGGCAGTAAGAAGAGAGGACATTGAAACTGAGCATTTCAGAGCACCTGGATTGCAATATTGTATTCATATTCTGCCTCCTTCTGGATTTCTGTGCAAAGTGAATGGGTTTGCCTTTTGTGTTTGAAATTTCATGATTTTAATGCCAGTGACTGATCTTTCTGCATCATTTGTCCCAAACTTAGGTGTGAGGAGAACTGAGTAAACTGACCAAAGTAGTGCGTGTGCAGCGTAGAAAAATCATACTGGGTGTTCTGTCACGAAATATCTTCCGCAGGCATTGTTTCAAGTTGCGCGTAACTCATTTCGCATAATGACATTTTATTGTTCTATTGCTATGACAACTTGAAAGAAAATTACTTCTATAGAAAGTATACTTTTTATTCTTTGCTCAGTCTTTCTGTTAAGATTAAAAATGTGCTTAGTGGCTTGCTGAATTCACTGTCAAAAAAATAGTAAAAGATTAAATAGAACCACAAGTATTTCCAAGTGAAGTTCTCAGGTCTTACTATATTTGAAAATGTACCTAACATATTTCATGCTTTTTCCTCTTCGGTTACAATGTCGTTGTCACTTCTGAGGTTGGTTGTTAGTGGTCATCACCAGCCAATGGGATTTCTGAAAATCCCTTATTTTATAGTGCGTATCTGTTCCCTTGCATCCTTACAATATTGTTTGGTGTGGACATTTCACTACAACGTCTACTAATAATCTAGGTTGTACCTACCACTTATGAAGTGTCTTGTGCATATACTTTGTCTCCATTAGTAGGTTATGTTTCACTCATTCCAATGTCTGGGGAAGGCAGCTGGAGCGCCAGTGTCTCAGGGCTGAGTTTAGAACCAGATCTGCGGATTCCCCTGCTGGCCTTCCGGGTCCACAGCCTACATCAACTTCATTTTATAGTACTGTTTAATATTCATGCTGGGGAAACATTACTCCCTTTCATTAAACCAGATAGCGTGCTCAAATCACAAATGGTGTGCTTGTACGTGAATTCCAATACAGTGTTGACCTCTTCCTTTGTGCGATTAGTGCCTTTCCAAATACGCCGTGTATCAGCCGAATTTTCAGTTGTCAGTGCATCTGCTCTCTGACATCGTATCTATTAAATAACGAATAGTTTTTCGACCAAAACATATATGTCCCTAGGAAGTTCATTTATTGAAAGGCATATCCTGCAAATTACTTAATCTGTTCACCAATGAGGAGGAGTATCCACGCCTCTAGCTTACGAAACATAGATGCAGATCTCCGCTAATTGGCATGAACACATTTGATGATGAGCTGAAAGGTACCAGCACAAGTCATTTTGTCCCCCTTGAAATACTGTGAGCATGACTGACGAGACACCACAGTAGGATCGCTCATTCCCAGGAGATGGAATTAGGGTAGTTTTTACTTTTCTGTTTATGACATTCTGAAATGAAGCAAGCATGTCAAATCAACCCTTTGGGGAACTCAGTTACCAGAGTTCTAATTGTCAGAGGACGCTCAAGTGTCGCCTTGGAAAACGGTCTGCAAGCAACTCCCGTCTTGCAGAGGGCTGAGGCTGTGAGCAGACACGCATCTAAACATGTGTTAGTAACAAAATAAGCAACAAGCTCTCTGTAGATTGGATATTAAAATAACCTTGTACATAGCAACTATCCTTTTAAGGAAACATGGGGAGACCAGTAATTAGATGACTTGCATTCATGAATTTTTCAGATTGTGAAATGTCTGTGCCTCAGAAACATATAATTCTCATTTATTTTATTATACTCTCAAATGAGATCCGGCAGTATGATATTTATCAATTGACGATCTATACTGCAAGTGATATCGATAATCTTTTTAATTCCTTCCGTGCCTATTAAGAAGTCATTCAGGTTTTCATGCAATTGAATGAGTCTCTGTGTATGGGTACATGTGTGCTTATGTGTGGTTATAGATGTGTCTGTGTATGTAATTTAGTATATCTTTATATCCTTATGAAATGCATTTCATAGAGATTTTCAAATTCACTGAAAAAAGTACTACCTTTTATCCTCTTAAATTATGTTGTTATTCTGTTGTTTTTATAATTCTTCACGGTATTCTTTTTGGTCTTTTTTAATAGCCGTTTGGCTCAGGGAAATCTATGTAATCTCTCTGACCCTCAACATCCTCCTTTGTAAAATGGAATTGGTAATACCTTCCCCATAAGGTGGATGAGATTGAGTGCACATAAAATGCTCACACCGTGCCCTGCCCATGACAAACTGGATGTAATTCCCAAGCCAATATGTATCCTTCTGGTCTCAGGCCAGTGCTCGTCCTTAGAGGTCTCTCTATACAGCACCTTGCCTTGACCATGACATAATTATTCAGATGCTGGCAGTGATGCGTATGTAGAGATCTCTCCCTTCTCTCTCCGGTGGAACAGGCTCTAGAACAATCAGGACATGGTTCCTCATATCTTCAAACACCACAACCAGGGGCCGGTTTGAGTCTGGGTGGTTTGTTCCATTGGGCACTGGGTGTGCCCAGGCAGATCACCTAAGTTCGGGCACCAACCCCTCCTGAAACACCCTGGGAGGGACAAAGAAGCTCTGCGAGGGAGTCAGCCTAAGAGAACGATTTCTGTTCTTTTAGGTTTTGAGAATTTCATCATTTAGCATTCCTGTAGCAGCTTACTGGAGTTATACAGTGTGTTCTTAGTCTCTTTTTCTAGATGTAAATGGTCTTCTTCAAAGAAATTTAGCGTACAGACTTCAATAATATTTACTATGGCTTTGAAAGCAAGTAAAACTCTTGAACATAGATCAGACCTGCAGGAGCAGAAAGGAGCCAGCCAAAGCAGTTTGAATGGGGTTAAAACCTCTTCTTAACTACAAATCTTTTTGAATTTTATTCCCTCACCTAGCACAGAGCACTCTCAGGATAGATCGACAAATTTTGTTTTATTTTTGGATTACATAAGTGTTCTATAAACTTTGGGTCCTTCTTAACACTGCGCTGTCCCTGCTGACCACACTGTCCAGTAGCATTGGGCACATTGGCTCAGGGCCTTCAGCTCTGCAGAAGCACTTTCCCTGCTCTGCTCGTATCTGTGGTCACGGACCTTGGTGGGGAGAACAACCCGACTGCAGGAAGACCTGGTCCCCAGGCTGCCTCTTTCCAGTTTCAGGGCGTCCCCCCAACTTTTTCATTCCTTCCAGTTCCCATGTCTACGTTCACATAATAATACCAATTCCTGATAATCAGACAACTATTGACATCATCACTCTATCCAACAGGCCCTGCAATTCCCATCTTACAGGTGAGGGACCTAAGCTGGAGGTGGCAGAGCTGGGCCTGAAACCAGGTCATCCTCCTAGGCTGGGCGTTTTGTAGGGGACAGTCATGGTGCTTTCTTAGACAGACTGGACTGGGAATCCGCCTAGCTTCTCATAGGAAATTACGCGTGCTCAATGCAGTAGGCTGGCCGTGGGGGGCATTGTCCATGTTTTATAAAAGAAGGGTGAAGAATTTCTTTCCTCTTGAGGGACTGCATACACAGGCGGATGATGGTCGTACCATATGTGAAAACAGAACTCTGACTCAGACCTCCTCAGCAACCAGCCCGGAATGAGCAGGACTCAAGAACTGACAGCTTCCCTAAATTGCTGAGTCGTCCTCGCAAGTCAGGAACAACCAGAGGAAGTCAAATCTATGCCCCAAACCAATTACCTAGGGCCCCACTTCTGGTTTGGCCACCTCCAGCTCCGCCATGCCAATCACGACACCCCTGAAGCCTTCCCTGTCTTCACCACAAAGTTTTTCCCCCCGCAACCCCCGTCTGCCTTGGCGTCTCTTCCAAACGCATGTGATGGTGGCCAACTCTCTTGCCACAGCAAGCCTGTGCTCGTTCTTACTCGGGCCATCTTCCTTTGCTTCCATGCCCTCGAGGAACAAGGTGTGAGGTTGGAAGGATGGGCCTTCCTCAGTCGGGCTGCCCTCGACGACACAACAAAGCAGATACTTGGGTGGCTGCGTTCTCCTGCCATGTTTCCACACAAGCAGAACAAGTGTGTCCTCAAAGAATAACTGTAGTTACTAATGAGATCCCAGCTCAACTAGCTGGGGATGCTTTCCTATGATATAAATGAATTCATGCTTTCCATTTTTGCTCACTTCGGGTGTCTCAGTGGTCCATGAACTGGAAACGCATTTTCAGACTCTTTAGATGTGTCCTACTACCTGAATAATTCCTGGCCACCCTGTCTGTGTGGCTTTGCAAACATTCGCCTACACTCAGGTCATGGTCTGCTCTGATTCTTCCAGATTTCGCCGTCATTCCCACAGTTGAGCCGTGGGTTATCTTCTATTATTTTACAACTGATTTGCACAGTTTGTTAATTGATTTCTGTCTGAGTCTTATCACTAAAACCACACCAAAAATCTCTCTAGAAGCTTAAGGAGAGTGAGGGAAAATTACCATCTTCAATTAGGAAAAGATAAGAAGCAAATGATCATCGACCTTGTCACCTTGCGAAGTCACCCTGCAAAGAAGAAGAGAGGACAGGATGGGACCAGAAAGAGTGGTTTGGGTTTTTTCTTTTATTATTATTTTTATTATTATTATTATCTTTATAATTCTTGACCAGGATTTCTTGGACTAATGGCATGATATATTATATATAGTATATATATAATATATAATTCATAACTATATATACATATATGTATGAAAGTGCAGGGAATAATAAACTAAACACTAAACTAAATAAGCTAAAAGGCGATTGACTCAATGGAAAAAGATATTTCCACATGACGTATCTGATAAAGGGTTAGTATCCAAAATCTATAAAGAACTTATCAAACTCAATACGTAAAATGACAAATAATCCAATGAAGAAATGGGCAGAAGACATTAATTGGCACTTCTCCAAAGAAGACATCCAGATGGCCAACCGACACATGAAAAAATGCTCAACTTCACTCCTCATCAGGGAAATACAAATCAAAACCACAATGAGATACCACCTCACACCTGTCAGCATGGCTAAAACTAACAACTCAGGAAATAATAGATGTTGGTGAGGATGTGGAGAAAGGGGAACCCTCTTGTGCTGTTGGTGGGAATGCAAAGTGGTGCAGCCATTCTGGTAAACAGTATGGTGGTTTCTCAAAAACTTAAAAATATAACTGCCCTATGACCCAGCAATTGCACTACTAGGTATTTATCCGAAGGACACAAAAATGTTGATTTGAAGGGGCACATGCACCCCAATGTTTATAGCAGCACTATTGACAACGGCCAAATTATGGGATGAGCCCAAATGTCTACCCCATCTTCTTATCCATTCATTGGTTGATGGACATTTGGGATCTTTCCATAATATATATACTCAGGAATCAAAAAGAATGTAATCTTACCACTTGAGACCACATGGATGGAACTAGAGTGCATTATGCTAAGTGGAATAAGTCAGTCAGAGAAAGATAGATACCATATGATTTTACTCATGTGGAATTTAAGAAACACAATGGATGAACACAGGAGAAGGGAAGGGAAAACAGAGAGGGAGGCAAATTTAAGAGACTCTTATGTACACAACAAACTGAGTGTTGCTGGAGGGAGGTGGGCGGGGTGGTTGGGCTAGATGGGTGATGGGCATTAGGGAGGGCACTTGTTGGGATGAGCACTGGGTGTCATACATAAGTGATGAAGCCAATACTACACTGTATATTAACTAATTTGGATTTAAATAAATTAAAGAAAGACAGTGCAGACAATAATATCCTCCCATCCCCATGCATCCACCACAAATAGTGAACTGATGATGACGTTTTGTCAACGAGCCTCAGTGCCTTTCTCGGTCTCCTCTCCACTTTGACCTTCTCACCGGCAGCAGGTGCCGCAAACCCTGTGTATAGTTGCAGTGTCACCGGGAAAGAGGAGAAAGAGAGGCAGCCTGCAGACCAAGGTGACAGGGATGGGTCCTGAGCAATGTCCACACCCTGCTGGGTCAGAAGAGCGGGACTCACTGCTCTGGCAGAAGACGGGCTCCAAGGTGGTGCCTCCCCCGCTGGCGTCCGCTCCCTTGTCTGCTGTTCTCTGAGAACCTTCTGGAGAGATGCAGTGGGAGGCTGTCCCTTCTGGAGCAGCACCACCTAGAAATCTGATTCCCCTGGGTTTGGCACCTCGGGGTCCCCGTAGGGTCTAAGCAACCCCAATTCCTTACGGTGGAGCCCAGTGTCTCTGAGAAAACAGCTCCTGTGAAGGTCAGCTGACTTCCTGTTGATTTGTACTTGGGCGAGTTGATTAATTAAGGACCGATGTCGAGATACTTTTCCTGGATTGAGGTCCAGCCTGGCATACTCTGCCTCTTAGAACAGACCTGAATAGGGGTCCAATACTACAAAGGTCAGTTTAATTTGTATTCTCTGTCCGCCTTTGGGTAATTCAAACCAATGGACAGCCTGTACTTTGCCTGGAGGCAGAATCCTAGGGGAGGCCAAGTGCAATCCCACCTTTGTTCCACAGGGGCGGGTTCTGGAAGGACCAGGCCCGGCCCAGGTCCCCTTATGATCACCTTATGACTTCCTGCCCCTAGGCCTCTGTTGATCGGCCCCAAGGGTCATCCTGGAGTCCTGGCCCGAGGGAGACAGCTCCTGTTTTGGCAACACGGTGGCTTCCTCCTTCACTGATCTATTTCCAAGGCCTTAACATTCATCTATCGAGTCCTTTGAAGTTCATCCACCGCAGGCATTGGTGTGAGTCACAAGACACAACAGAAACACTTGAACAAAATGCTGTTTACAGCAGGATTTCCCATTCTGCACTCCGGATAAGCAGGGAAAGAAAAGAACTCTCACGTCCTCTACTTTGTTGCCTCCGCCGACCCCACAGTGGGCATCTCTCACTTGTCTCCCCTCAACTCCATGGGACGTTCTCTGCACCAGTGGGAGTTTCTGGTACCAGTGACATACTCCCATTCTGGCTAATTCACCAAAGGGGAAATTTGTTGAAATGACTCAGGGTGATCGAACAATCAGTTTTCAGAAGGTCCAGAGCCAGGGAACACAGGCGTCCTGGGAAATGAGACACATGGACAATACCTTTGGGTGCAGAGTTTCCAATATTTTATCCTTGATTCTCTCTCCCAGCCAAGATCCAAGTTCCAGAAGAGAGAGATTCCGATTGGCCTAGTGTGGGTCACATGCTACCCTCTGAACCTGGGAGGCGGGAGCAGTCTGATGAATGTTCTCGTTATACGTGATCTGGAGAAGCAGGGTTGCTGATTCTTCCTGATTGGCCTGGGGTTTCCCAGTGTTATCACTGAAAGTCCTGCATCTTGGGAACCCCCGCAGACCCACGAAACATGGAGAAAGTGGTTCACACTGGAAAGGGCTTGTTTCTTGCTTGAAGATTGAGGCATTATTACCAGACGAGGGCAGAAGGAAAATTGACCTAAGCGAAACAGCAAACACCCATGATGTAGCTCTCTCAGGATTCAAGTGGTGGCAGATGAGCAAACCTGGAAGAAGAGGTGTCCACCGTCCATGGACTCGGTTTGCGTGGGAAGCCCTGGACTTCTGTGGGAGGGGGCGGGGGGGGGCATTAGCTATGCAAGGATATCACCACGCTGCCTTCTCCTCTGCTCTGTAAAGGAATGCGCCCCCATGCTCATAACAAGACGCAGTGAGTCTCTTCCCTGTGATCTATTCTGGGGTTCTCCACTCTGATTTTCTCTGATTCCAAACCCAATGTCCTTCCAAAGCGTGGGCTTTGAGGACCGCATGCACATGTCCTGCGTGGACCACATTATATTGCTAACAAATTCAATCTCTACAAGCTCTGAGCATTTGTGCAATAACAGGTCCAGAATATCCTCTGCCCCTGCACACATGACCAAGATCTAGACCGTACCTGCGAGGGGCAGGTAGTCGATTGGCCTCAGTCATGAGAGCAATTTCTCTTGGGGTCAGTTCACGTTCCTGCCTCCCACACCCACAGCCACCACCTCCTACTTCCTGTAAGCCTCCCTCCAGTGTGTCTTTAGTAGTCCAAGGGAAGTAATTTCCATGAGTCACTGAAAATCTGCCACCTCGGGGCACCTGGGTGACTCAGTCGGCTGAGCGTCCGACTTCGGCTCAGGTCATGATCTCATGGTTCGTGAGTTCGAGCCCCGCATCAGGCTCTGTGCTGACAGCTCAGAGCCTGGAGCCTGCTTCCCATTCTGTGTCTCCCTCTCTCTCTGTCCCTCCCCCTCTCACACTCTGTCCCTCTCTCAAAAATAAACAAACACTAAAAATCGGCCACCTCTTCTGTGATGTTACTGGACCATTCTCATTCTCCTTAGTGCAGTCTATGAAGGTGGAATGTTCCATACATATGTCGCATAATTAAATGGAATTTTTGCCCCTTGATTAAAATTAACAGTGACTAATGGGGTTGCCTGGCTGGCTCAGTCAGTTGAGCATCTCACTCTTGATTTCAGTTCAGGTCATAATCTCAGGGTTGAGGGATTGAGCTCCGCGTCTGGCCCTGCAT
This sequence comes from Panthera tigris, assembly GCF_018350195.1. Lineage (NCBI taxonomy): Eukaryota > Metazoa > Chordata > Mammalia > Carnivora > Felidae > Panthera > Panthera tigris. The sequence continues at coordinate 231,906,925 of NC_056660.1, forward strand.
TGAGCACGGAGTCGATCTCTCTCTCTCTCTCTCTCTCTCTCTCTGCCCTTCTCCACCACCCCTGTCTCTCATATGAAAACAAAAAATTAGCAAGTGACCAATACAGTACCTAATAGTGTATCAGCTTCACATTTTATCAGAACCCTTTCTCATTTCTCTGTTCCGTTTCATTAGAAAATTCGTTTGATTATGTGCAGCCAGAGTAGACACAACGTGGACTTCTAGAAACTCACATTCTCCAAAGCCAAAGCGGATTTCTATCCGATGAACCCCGTGTTAGTGACACCACAGGAAAATGAACAAGCCTCTCTGGAAAGTTAACTTACACTCCTACTCTGAGGAGGTGGTTTGGAAATAGATGTGGAAGAACTTTTTTATTTGAAGCTTAAGTCTGGACTGTTTTTTTTTGTTGTTGTTGTTGGTTTGGTTACTTGTTTTGCTTTGGTGTTGGTGGTGGTTTGGGGTTTTGGTTTGACCCAATCCGGAGACTTCACAATTGTTGCAAACAGATCTTTATATTTTAGGACAACATTCTGAATCCTAACGCCATGCCTATCCCAAAATTTCAAGAGATGTTCCAATGTACCTTACTGTCTCATTTTCTGTATCAATAAAATTAACCAGATATGACAGTGACCAGCATCCACAACACGTCTCACGGACGTCGTCTTGTGCCCGGATGTGGCACAACGTTGAGGAGCTATATGCTGTCGCCACTCTGGTTTCAGGAAATGTGCTGAGGCTTTGCCCACGTCACTCCTAGGAAACCAGGGCAGGAGCTCCGGACTTCTTTGGACCCGAATACGCAAATCGAGAAGATTGGACGAACAGCAGGAAGGGGAGTGACGTAGGCTGTGTTTTCACTGCATTTCAGTGAGCACAAACCATAATTTGAGAAACGTGTACAAGTAGAGCAATTAGCTGTCGCGTTTCCTAGGAGTCAAACAGGACCGCAGCGCATTACTGGGTGCAAAGGAGACACCACAAAAGTCTGAGTCACCATGCTTGATCTTCAAGGGCCGCCATTACAGAGATGGATGGATCACCCACCCAGCTCTGGGCCGGGCCCTGGGTTATTTCTGGGGATGTGAAGGCAAATAAAATGTGGCTGCTTTTCTGGAGATACAGCTGCCCATTTGCACGTTTTGGCAGAGCTAGACTTGAGAGTCGACGGAGCCCCTAAAAAGCACAGTCTTGCTAGCCTGCCAGGATAGGCTATGCGGCGAAATAGCGTTTGAATTGTAAATAAACCTCTTCTGGGGGCTGAGGAGTAGTTCATAAGGATGTAGATTTATAATGATAAAAGCTAGTAAGAGACTGTTAGGCAAACTGAAATTTTCAGCTCTCACAGTCATCCAAGAACTGTTTCTGTAGGCGGGAAGATTAAGGGAGGGCATCCCTAAATCACCGCTTCTGGCCCTGCTCCTCGGAAATCTTCTGTAGGTCTCCAAAGAGAGATCTTCTGTGTACTTTACTGCTGTCTGCTCTCAAGTCTGTATTTCTTGATGGTAATTGTTCTTTCTGTGCGCGTGGTGAAAATGCTTAAGATCCAGTCTCAGTAACCTTCAAGTACATAATACTGCATCATTAACTATCGTCCCCATGCCGTACGTACTCTTATTTATTCAGAACGTATTCTTCTGATAACTAAAAATGTGTACCCTGTGACCTATATCACCTGATTTTCCCCTTCGCCAGCAACCTCCATTCTATTCCCTGTTTCTATGAAACTGACTTCTTTTTTTCTTTCTTTTTTTTTTTTAAGATTCCACATATAAGTGATATTAGGCAGTAATTGTCTTTGTCTGGCCTGCGTTAGCTTGAAACTATCCTAATTCATCCATGTTGTCAAATAGCAGCAGGATTTCCTCTTTTAATAGAGGAATAGAACCTGCTAGTTCTATTTGTAGTTTTTTGAGGAACCATCATTCTCTTCTTCCTAACGGCTGTCCCCGTGTACATTTCCACCAACAGTTTGTATGGGTTCCCTTTTCCCCACATCTCACCAACATATTTTACCTCTTGTCTTTTTGTTAATAGTTTGATGTTAACTGTCCTTGAGTCTTGCACAGGAGCTCTGTGGAATTATATCTCTTTCTTTTAAATCTGTGAAGATTTGATCTTAGGGAATCTTCAGTTGCCATTGGCAAATCTGAGGTGTCTGCATTTTAAATTAGGCTAAAAGCAAACGTACCGCCTACCATCTGAGGCTTTGATTTAATTCCGAGTATCAGTATGTTTAATCGGAAAGAGATTTTAAAGATAAATCAAATAGCGTAAGGCTTAAGAGACTCTGGCACTGTTAAGAATTGTTTTAAAATTACTGCATGAATTCTTTTTTTATTGTTTTTCACAAAGGGGTTAGGACCAGTAGACCACAAATGAATCAGTCCTTCTACCGTATGCTCTCATTATTTGTTATTAACATCTGCCCTGGGTTCTTGTAGACTAATCAAAAATTTCCTTAAGGCATATTACAACTAAAGGGACAGGAGCCAGCTTCCCCACCTCATTTTATGCAAATATATTAAATTATGAACTCTAAAAAAATAGCAAAGACATGATATCAACTACTATCTCTTTCTTTGAGCAAATTAAAATGTATTAAGTAGAGATGTTCTATAACCATCGGGGATTAAACCCCCTTCCTCTTTTCATTTTTCCTTTTAATAAAACCAAGCCTGTAAGACCTAAATAAAATCTTTTTTTTTCATTTTTTTAAAGTTTATTTACTTTTGAGACAGAGAGAGAGACAGAGCATGAACGGGGGAGGGTCAGAGAGAGAGGGAGACACAGAATCTGAAACAGGCTCCAGGTTCTGAGCCGTCAGCACAGAGCCCGACGCGGGGCTCGAACTCACGGACCACGAGATCACAACCTGAGCTGAAGTCGGACGCTCAACTGACTGAGCCACCCAGGCATCCCAGACCTAAATAAAATCTTAAAGATCATCTCGTCCAACCAATTTGACTAAAACAAAACAAAGAAGAAGAAGAAGTCCAGAGGAGTTAAAGTCACTTTCTTCCAATGACAGAACCAGTGTATGTGTGTGTGTGTGTGTGTGTGTGTGTGTGTGTGTACCACGTATGCATATAGACATATGCATATATCTGTAGACACGTATATGTACACCATATATATGCATGTGTGTAAACTGAGAACATCATTTCTTCCTAAATAATCCTGTATTTATTTGGTGTGACACATGAAATCTGGAAAGTGATATGTAACTTTTTGAGAACTAATAGGAGAAAAGCTATTTTAATATTCCTATGAGAAAAAAATATTTCCGTGTCTTTAATTAAATGCACACTTTAAAAAGTGAATAGTATTTAACTTAATTAAACAGTGTCAAACGTATGGTGATATTATTCTCCTCAAAACCAAGCCAACCTCTGCACAAATTCCTAATGAGTTTAAAGACAGATGATCACTATAGAGTTCCAGTATGGGAGCTGAGGAAGGTGTCAGGTTGCATTTGCCAGATAGGGTGATGACATTGCCCTAATTCCACTGCCAAACGCCATCTGCCCCAAGCGCCAGGACTGTTAAATTCTGGCTTGTGCCCTGTGTCATTTGATGACTGACATTCTGTCAGTGACTTTGGAGGAGCCATTGAAATTGTCACTTCTTCAAATGAGGACTAGGTCACAATAGCAATCTGTCAACAGACGCCTTTAGAATATGCAGAACTCAGAGTATTTGGTTTGCCCGGTCCCACCTCTGAACATGATTTTAGTTTTTATTCCAGTAGCAACGTTTAAAATGTCTTCAAGAAACCCCTGTGATTGTGTTCTTTCTCAACCCAGTCATTGAACTATTGTAATTCACGCATTTCCACAAAATGCATGCACGACACAAAAAGACGTAAAGACTTTGTGGTGTTAAAGAGATTTGTCAAAGGTCTGGTTGTTAAAAGAATGGCATTGGCGCTGCTTGACTTTCATTTGAGGACACGTAATACATCACTGTAGCCACTCAAAGAGCCAGGATCAGCCCGGTGTCCCCGAGGAATCATTCACATTGGGCAATTCCCAGGGAGCCAGGGAGGTCTAGCCACATCCCCCCGGTTTACCCTACAAAGCCTCTGCTGGTGGCACCAGCTTATTCAGTCCCCAGCCGTGGCCCCTCTGTGGCAGACGTCCTTTGTTGGAAGCTGCAAGTAACAAAGAATTCTGCATTTCATCTGTGTGACTATCCTTGTGGTCTGTCCTACCGTTCAAAGAATAGATAATCCTGTGTAACATATTAGAATTATAAAGCAATGATGCTGACTTCAATGGCTGATATCCCATTTTTCCAGGTTTCCTTGTTAGGCAGTACAAGCCTTTTTAAAACACAGAAACGTACACGCAAACGTTACTCAATACATACTGGCTGATTGGTTTAAAATTCACTGGGCTGAACGTATAGCCAAGTTATCAAGAAAATGCCAAGTGTGTTTTATTTTTGATTTTTGTTCGTGGAGTTATCAGACCATGATGCAGAGAACCCAGGGCTATTCCACCGAAAATTGCCTCCAGGGACTCGGCATATCGTGCATAATAATTTACGACATGGAGTCTTATTCTAGGTAATGGTTTCACAAACTCCCCTGGCAAGCATTTATTGGATGCCGGTTGCGGCCCAGGCAGTGTGTGCGTTGCAGGGACTAGAGAGGGAGGCAAAGATTGTCTGAGACGAAGGCGATGAGCCCCAATAAAACTGAGTCTGACTCCAGCAACGGAACCTCCTTGGAGTGAAGAAGTCAACAATACGACACCTCAGTGTAACGACCTCCCAGTGCTCTGAGCCACCGGCCGCCATCATGGACGGCAGCTCTCAGGGGAGCAGTCAGGTTGTTCTCCCCTCATTTTCTTTAGGTACAAGGTCAAAGTTGATACACAGAAGCTTCTAGAAACTTAAGTGTATGTAAAATAAAAATTGTACCGGCTGAATTTCTTTCCTAGTAGGTCAGTTTGTCTTTTTCCGCTTGAAAGGCAAGGCTTACGACAGTCACACATGCTATGAGAAAACATATTTCCTCGATAGAAACTATGACCAAAACACTTGTGTGCGTATTTGGAATCCAATACCTTTTGTTAAACTTAAATGCAACTAGTCTTTGACTTAAGTACTTATCTCAAAGGTTGCACCTGACAACATCTTTTCAAAACCCTGGGAATCTCTTGGAGACTAGGTTGCTAGCAGAGTCACCACAGGGCAGGGCTGTGCTCCAGGAATCCTGCCCTCTTCTCTCCAGTCTGGAATGAGTCGACAGCTCCTTACCGGTCTTCCAGCTGTGGGGTGAACCGTGCCGCTGGAGAAAGCAGTTCTGCTCCCGGAAGGGCCGCTGCGTGTCGTTATCAGATGTGTACTCTGCAGGTGGACTGTGGCCAAGAATTGTCTGTAGAAGTGTGTCTGTTGGGGGCTTAGATGTTTCAGACACTGATAGTTTCGGTTGCCTACCACGCTGTGTGGATATCGGCAACTATATTCTGTTACCAAGAGAAGGACGGCATGTCCCCATCCAAGAACAAAAGGAATCTTCCTTTGTTCTGCTCAGCCTCTGGGTGTGTTTGGACCAGCAAGGTTGTGAAGGAAAGGTGAGGAGAGATTAAAGTGTTCAGGGTGTCCACTTGATAAGGGGAGATGAGTGTGGGTTTCCCAAGCAACCCGAGAGGGAACACGAATTCCCTCTACTTGAAATGAGATTCCACCACCACGTGCGGACAGGTGAGAGGGAAACCTTGGAGCGCTGAAGGTGGTTTTAGGCTCACCTGGACGTGGGCTGCTCCCAGCCTGCTCATGGAATCAGGCAGCACCCTCCTCTGGATGGAGGAACGTTTGTACTAGGTCTCGAGTGTTCCCCCGAGATAATTTTCAGAGACATTGATCGGTGACATGCGATCACCGGTGCCAGGAGGACACGTTTGGGCGGCAGAGGCCCCGCTTCGAATCTTCAGGGTCCTTGGATCTCTGCTCCACAAACATCTGTTCTTTCTTGTCTCCTCCCCTGTGCCCACACCCGACCCTTTACACAGAGTTTCTATACTCCCAAAGGGATGATTGAGACGGACTCTTTGTCTAGTCCGCTGTTCGTTTGGTGGGAATTAAAGTCTCAGAGTGGAAACTGAACACCTGAACTTCAGAGAAGTTCCCGAGAAGAGGTAGATAACATGGCAAGAGGCCGGCAGCCCAGCCCCCCACCGACGAGTGAGTCGCCTTAGGCCAGCACTTGACCTCACCCAACGGTGAGAGCAAGTCAGCAAACCCCCAGCCTCGCTACTTGTAAAACACCCTGAATGCCCATCAGAGGGAACTCAGGGAATGGGAACAGCCCATCCAGGTGACAAAAACACAAGCTGGGACTCTGCAGCAGGCTGGGAATCTAGAAACGGTGGCTTTGCCACCATATGACAGAAGTTTTGCTTTAATCTTGGTTGACGTGTGGTTGAATACGACTTGGGGGTAGCTGGAGAGCATCGGCTTCAACAGACATACTGAACTTCTCCGAAACACGCGCATCTCCATCATTGCGTCAGGCCGAACTTTGAGATGATGTCTCTGGGAGTGAGTCCCCCAGACCGGCTTGATTTCCAGGGAGGGAGTCCTGAACCATGACCTTCGTCCTCACCTGTCATTCCCTGGAAAGCTGCACCGCGGGGAATGGTGTCTCTGAAGCTGGGGACACGTAGTGACAGCCCACAGGACTGGTGCCATCTGTCACACCGGTGACCGCAGCAAGCCAACAGGGCCAGCCTGAAGTCCTGTCCTGTAGATTTCCAAGGGAAGCTGTCCCAGGTACGTGCAGCCACAGAGTGACAGAGGCATGGATAGTGATGGAGGGCGAGGCACTGATTCTGGGACAGAATCCCCAGGGGCTCCCAGAGTGCAGCAGGGCCTCTGCTCAGGTTGTGGGGTTTCTTTGCTTTGAAGATCAATATAAGCTCAGACCTATGAGGCCAACAGTCCTGGACTTGGCCTGCGTCCTCAACGGGGTTACGTCTCTTCCGAGTCTCTGTTAACAGAATCGTAAAATTAAGCTACAGGGCTTACTTCGAATGCTCCTTGGGAGTTAAAAGGATAATTCGTAGGAAGTAGCTGGCCCTATGTTGGCACATGAGAACATTTTCGCAAATGTTCGTTTTCTTTCTTTCTTCCCCTTAAGGGATACAGAGAGGGCTACTGGAAACTTCAGGGAGGCGTGGATAAAGTTACCCTTCTGCACTGCATCCGACAAACCTTAACACCAGTCCCTTCCCTGGACTGTCTTAGAAGCAAAAACTTTACATCACCAGGAAAACTCCCGAAAATTATCATCCTTGGCATTTCTCAGGATATAAAATGCTTTCCTAAATTTGAGCCCTGTTTTTCCCCCTTGTACTCGGGCTGTTGTGTTGGTTTCAGCCTGACTAGTAAACTTGCACCTCACCTCAGGGTTATGAGTCTGTCTTTCCTTGAGTCAGGCTCTGCTGGGTGATCTTGAGGAGAAACTGCTCCCTCTCGCTGCCGCAGACTCAGGACCTCTGGGAAGCACCCGACTTCTGCCTTTACTGGACTCCGTTTCACAGCCATCAGTGGGTTTTCTCTAACTGCCACTGTCTCCTCATCCCTCCATTTTCCATCTATTTGATTCCCATCTACTGGGACCTGTGGAGTCAGGGGAAACGATTTAGAGGCTTTCAACCAACCACTTGGTAGCTGAAGTTGCTACAATTGTGTTTTTCTCTGAGTTATATATGAAATCACTATCCTTAATTTTCAAATGTCATTACCTACGGCATTAGGTGTTAATTTTACACAAAGATCGGTGTGTTTTAATTTGTAACTTTAGGAACCTTCAGCCCAGCCTAAGGGACTTTAAAATGACAATCAAATAGTCTAAAAATATCAAACAAATCTTATCATATGGGACCTAATTTTGTTCATTAATTAATGATAATAAGAAAACAGGAAATTCCTACATCTAGTTCCCTGAGTATGGAACACTGTAGGAATAATTCAGATGATCTTGCCTTTACCTTACTCAATAGTGAAGCATAAAAGGTTATTGACCTTAGATATTGAAGAATAATATCCTTTTTTAAAAAATGTTTTTCAACGTTTGTTTATTTCTGAGAGACAGAGAGTGTGCGGGGGAGGGGCAGAGAGAGAGGGAGACACAGAATCTGAAGCAGGCTCCGGGCTCTGAGCTGTCAGCACAGAGCCTGACGCAGGGCTTGAACTCACTAGCCTTGAGATTATGACCTGAGCCAAAGTCAGACACTTAGCTGACTGAGCCATCCAGGCACCCCTTGAGAATAATATTCTAAAGAGATCTATTAGTTCACATTCACCTTCAGGTACTAAAGATGCTTAGTGAGATCTTTAAAAATAATTAACTTTAAGGAAAAACACTCCCCAATAATTTCTAATAAAATTACACTTTTATTGGTAAGAATGAACTCGACCTTGGTCTCTGACTGAAAATCCTGCCCTGATCCATTTTTTTTTTTTGAACTCCTTGGGTGACATTTTTATCATTTTCTTTATTTTAAAAAATGTTAATGTTTATTTTTGAGAAACAGAGAGAGACAGGTCATGAGCAGGGGAGAGGCAGAGAGAGAGGGAGACACAGAATCCGAAGCAATTTCCAGGCTCGGAGCTGTCAGCACAGAACCTGACGCAGGGCTTGAACCCATGAACTGTGAGATCATAACCTGAGCCAAAGTCAGACACTCAACTGACTGAGCCATCCAGGTGCCCCTCCTTGGGTGACATTTTTAAAGGAGGACAAGCCCTTAAGAGTTACATTATGGGGTCCCTGGACAGCTCAGTTGGTTAAGCATCTGACTTTGGCACAGGTCATGATCTCAGGGTTCATGGGTTCAAGCCCTGCGTCGGGCTCTGTGCTGACGGCTCAGAGCCCAGAGTCTGCTTCGGATTCTGTGTCTCCCTCTCTCTCTCCCTTCCCCTGCTTTCACTCTGTCTCTCTTTCTTGCAAAAATAAATAAACATTAAAAAATTTTAAGAGTTACATTATAAAACAGTTATAGTTACTGTTTTGCAATAGTATTGCCTGGCAGATTTTAATGTTGCTTTTTTGAAATCATTCCCTTTAACAGATTAACAGAACGAAGATGTTTAATGAATCCAAGGTTATAGGCAGCCAATGTACAGGCATCATAATAGTATGCATACCAATAGAGGCAGCTTCAAAGCAAGGGAGCAAACCAATTCTTTCTCCTTTTCACCTTCTTGGATCGCTGGGCGCTCTCCCAGTTGACCTGCACACTTCCCTGCTCCCTGGCCCCCTTCCAGTGCTGTTATTTGGAAATGATGTTCTGAGTTTTCCTACTCCATCTAAGATAGAAATAGGAAGATGGTCCCACAAACAAGGTTGAAGACCTTCAAAACCATTCCTTTGTGGAACTTGACCCACCCATGTGGTGTCTGTTCCGCTGATGAGTTTCTCTGCCTCAAGGCTGTGATTGATCATGTAGGTGGCATCACGGACCGTTAATTGACCACAGCGTTGCTTGGAATGCAAGCTTTTGAAGCCCACGGATCATATCAATTTTTCAAAGCCCACTGAAGAAAGTCCTATTCCAGGCAAAGCATTCACCAGTTCTTTTTTTTCCTAGGCATCCTCTTCAGTTCTTTTGCAAGTTTTTGAAACACTCTCTATCATTTTAGACTTGCTTCAGCTGTTGTCAAGCTTTATTTTCACTTTGTTAACAAAGTAAGTAGCGTGTTTACACGCTGTGCTTGGTAAATCCGATACCCGAAGGCTCTGTAGGTCTCTCTTGTCTTGTTTCTTCTGGTTCTCACTCATGGTGCTGTCTTTCCATGCACTGATCAATGTCTCTGAAAATGTATTTGCGGGAAACACTGGAGACCTGGCAGGAACGTTCCTCCCTCCAGAGAAGGATGCTGCCTGATTCCATAAGCTAGCTGAGAGCAGCCCAAGTCAGGTGAACCTAAAATCAAGTCTAGTGCTCAAGGGTTTCTGGCGATGCAGGGACATATATCCCATTGCCAACACACATGACCAAACTACAGTCCCTGTTTCTCATGGATTTCTTTCCTCGTTCCATTTTTCTCTATTTTGATTTATGCTAAGATCTTATTCCAGAGGTGTTCTTGGAAGCGTGATATTGCTTGAACTTCCATACTTCCATTAATCCATTCAGTATGTTCAAAAAATCCAGTAAAACCCAAGAAAGGATACAAAAAATTTCTGAACTACTTCCTTTGTTCTGTTGTTTCCGAAGAAATAGTAACCTCACTAGGTGTAGAATTGGAAATTAGCATCATGTTTTACTTTCATTTCTTTTAAATTTTTTTTAATGTTTATTTATTTTTGAGAGAGAGAGAGAGAGAGAGAGAGGACAGAGCATGAGCGGGGGAGGGACAGAGAGAGAGGGAGACACCAGAATCCGAAGCAGGCTCCAGGTTCTGAGCTGTCAGCACAGAGTCCCACGCGGGTCTCGAATCGTGAGATCATGACCTGAGCCGAAGTCGGACGCTCAACCGACTGAGCCACCCAGGCGCCCCTATCAGTTTTAACTTGGTATATTTTGGTGCTGTTGCAAGATGCAGTCCATTATTATTTTATCTTTCTGGTGCATTGATCTTTTTATTATAAAATTCCCTCTTTATCTCCAGTAGCACATTTTGGTTTAAAGTCTATTTTGTCCGATATGAGTGTAGACACTCCAACTCTCCTGGGGATGCAGTTTGCTTGATATATCTTTGATCATCCTTTTACTTTCAATCTATTTGTAGTTTTGAATCTTAAAGGTCTCCTACAGACAGCCTATTAGTAGAATCTTGTTTAACATCCACCATCTGATAATTCTACCATTGATTAAATGGCTTTATCCATTCATATCTAACGGCCTTATTGATATAGTTGAATTTGATCTGCCATTTTTATTTTACAATTTACCTATTCAGTTCCTCTGATCTAGTTTCACATAGCCTTACACATGTAATCCATTGAAAAATAGAAGATATATTTTATAAGGTATATTATGCTTCATGCCTCCACATTATTCTGAATGTTTTATGTATGATTTACCCAAGAAAATGTCTCCTTCAACAATTAATGTTTTAAAATACATGATTGGGAGGGTACCTGGGTGGCTCAGTTGGTTGAGCGTCCGACTTCAGCTCAGGCCATGAACTTGCGGTCATGAGTTTGAACCCCGTTTTGGGCTCTGTGCTGAGGGTGCAAAGCCTGGGGCCTGCTTCAGATTCTCTCTCTCTCTCTCTCTCTCTCTCTCTCTCTCTCTCTCTGCCCTTCTCCCACTCACTCTGTCTCTCTGTCTCTCTCTCTCAAAAAATAAATACAAACATTAACAAAAAATTTTTAAATACACGATTGGTAATTCAACTTCTTTGTGATTATCTTTTTAAGTCCTTGAATTCTCCAAGAGGACATATTCAGGTGAAAAACAGACCAAAGCCATCCCAATGTGAATCTGAAATTCAACTTTTATTTATAATAGAACCTGTTCATTCTTGATTTATCTGCCATTTTACATTATGTGAGATCATATTTTCCTTTGCATTTCCTTTTTCCAAAATTAAAGAGTTCTTTAATCCAGCATTTCTGTTTTCTCAGAGCATTAATGTCTTCAGTGCACACACCTAAAAAAAAAAAACAAAAGAAAAAGAAAAAGAAAAAAGAAAGCGCCCAGTGGCTGCAGCAGGTGCGTGGGGGCAAGGACAGAGTAGCACTCAGGACGGTGAGCAGCAGGACAGTGTCCTTGAAGGCAACATGAGGAGCCCTCCTGAGATTTGGGCTGGCCTCCGCTAAAAGGGACCTGAGATATGAAGAATTCTTTTTGATATTTAGGATCGCAGCAATCCTTTAATAATTTTTTTCTTAGCAGATCCTAGAAGTCATGTGACCGTTCAAGATGGCCATTAAGAGTTAACAGCCCCTTGCTCCATTAACCTTCCAGACCCCCTCAGGGCGAAATGGGTTTCCTGCTGGACCCACTGGCTGAAACACATGCCCTGAAACTACAGGCCATTCTCAACACTGCCAGGTCACCCTGTCCCTTCACTGAGGCCCTTGTGACGGCTGTTGACTGCATCGTTGGTCTTAGGCTTCCACTCATCCAGTGAAGGTCTTCATGTGTTCTGTTTACAGACATTTTTTATTACATAGAACTGTAAGAAGTTGGGGAGTATTTCTCAGAACGTCCAGAGAAGTGCATCTGTTCGGAAGTGATGTCGATGAGCCAATGGATGTGGGAGTGAGATCCCCAAGGGATGTTCAAGTTCCCGCACTGCCTTCTTGGACGGGTGGGTCCCTCTGCTTGCTAACCATTGGGCATTGAGAAAGAGCCGTGTTTTCCCACACAGTAGAACAGAGGGAAGGCCCTGTGCTTGTGCTGACCCTGTGAAGGCAAAGGCTGACAGACAGTCCGATAGGAGGCCATTGAAGAAGGCTGATTGTCTCTCAAGACCCCTTCATGGAAAACCTGATGCCTGACAATGGGGCACGTGGGTAGCAGAAGGTTCCTAAGATGGAGACTTGAGGCTCTGCCATCTCACAGAGGGCACAGCCTTGCCAGAGCCTGCAGTCAGACACGCAGGGAGCCTGGTCCTGTCAGCCTAACCCAGGATACTCTGGTGGGCACGGCCCATTCCAGAGGCCCCTGCCAGGGAAGAAGAGGCCGTGCTTTGTCAGCCTGACATCGAAAATTCCACTTCCTCCCCTGCCCATCTTGCTTCCTCCCTTCCCTCTTCCGGGTGTTGATCTCCGGAAGCATCTTGCTGTCCAAACTCCAAGTCAGCCTCTGTTTCCTGAGAACACAATCTGTGAGAAGACAAACGTGTCTCCCGGGGGTTTTCAATGGAGTACACAGCAAAATGTCCCATGCTTTCTGCTGTCAGCCACAGGGGCCTTGCCACCATGGCTTCAAGTCAAGTGGATGCTTCTCTGGAGAAGGACATGAGGTGGCACTCAATATTTGTTTTTTTGTTTTTTTAAGTTTATTCGTTTTTGAGAGAGAGAGAGAGAGACAGAGAGAGTGAGCAGGGGAGGGGCAGAGAGAGAGGGAGACACAGAATCTCAAGCAGGCTCCAGGCTCTGAACTGTCAGCATGGAGCCCGACACGGGGCTTGAACTCGGGAACTGCCCGATCATGACCTGAGCCCAAGTCAGACACTTAACTTACTGAGCCATCCAGGTGCCCCTGGCGCTCTGTCTCTCTTTGAAGCAGAACCACAGAGCAGGGTGCGGGCTGGGCAGAGGACATGGGGACCTCGGGCATCTGTGTTACCATTCAGACTCTCCTGTTGGAGGTCTTGCCAGAGAGGCTCTTTCGTTGGTTCTGTCTAGATTTCCTTAAAAAAGAAAAGTCTTGGTAAGACATGGGACTCTTTTCACCAGGGCACACTGGAGCCTTTGTGATGATTTTACCGATATATGTTTTAAAATGCTGATTTCTGGGGGGACCTGGGTGGCTCACTTGGTTAAGTGTCCGACTCACGATTTCAACTCAGGTCATGATCTCATGGTTCGTGGGATCAAGCCCCACATCGGGCTCTGTGCTGACAGCTCAGAGCCTGCTTGGGATTCTCTCTCTCCCTCTCTGTCCCTCCCCCACGTGCACTCTCTCTCTCTCTCTCAAAATAAATAAAATATTTTTTTAATGCTGATTTGTTTTTTGCGTGTCTACTTATTTTTGAGAGAGAGACAGACACAGAGACAGAGTGCGCATGGGGGAGGGGCAGAGAGAGAGAGGGAGACACAGAGTCCGAAGCAGCTTCCAGGCTCCGAGCTGTCAGCACAGAGCCCGACGCGGGGCTCGAACCCACGAATCACGAGATCGTGATCGAGCCGAAGTCTCAGATGGACCGAAGTTCCACTCTCCTTGTGAGACACACATCTCTTCCCGTCCTGATGACTCCATCTCTATGTGCCCACATGACCCCCTGCACCTCCAACACTAATGTTCATGAGGCACTCGTGAGGCCCTCCCTGCGGGAAAGCCATTTCAGACACCCTGGGGAGCGCTGGTCAGGGCAGCGGGGGCGGGCACACCGGGGATCAGGGGCTGTGCCTCTCAGGATCTCAGCATCCAAAGGCAGACAAAGAATCTTAACAAGTGGCCCTGAGTGAAGGCAGGCTGAGATGCAAATCTGCTGCTCAGAGAACCTGGAAGAAGAAAAGACAATAACCTCTACAATCGAGAATTAAAATAACCATTAGCTCTTTGGACCGGTCTAGGTTTTTGCTTCCTATTATTTAATTTTCATTCCCAAATCATTGCCAAGGGATCCCTGGACACCTGCAATATTTGGCATTTTGGCCTTGGACTCTAAAATAGAGTTTAGATTCATTTCTGAAGGCATTACCTGCAGGGTGATAGGGAAAGAGGGTAAAAAATAAATCACTTGCCTTTGGGCACAGCGGGACTTCCCCGGTTGAAGGAAATCTTTGGAAAGATTTTGCTCTCGGCTCAGAATTTAAACCCAAACCTGTGATTTGGGGGACTCAGTAATTAATTTTCAGTGGTTACTGAAAGGGACAGGTGTCAGTAGCAACCCAGGTAGAAATGAAATATAGACAGGGACATGAGAGGCTCATTTTCCTGATCCAAATCCACTGCCCAAGACATCCATCTTCTGGAAACCAACAAAGATTAAATTTTAAAAGGTTTTTAGGCAGCAAGAAAAATAAAAAAAATAAATCGCATTTTAGTGGTTTAGGGAGTTCAAGGGGCAAAGACATTTCCATATCTATATCATTATAAATTATTTGCCATCGTGTTTTAAATTAGCATTGCGTAATGCAAAAAAAAAAAAATCATCATTTTTGTACTCCCTGCTAGCATTGCATGGCTGGCATAAATATTGACATGTTTAACATTTGCGCAAAGTATAAAATACCCACAAAATATTTAATGCTTTAAGGGAAGAGATATTTAATGATGCTCTATTGCATGGTTAACCTCTGCCCTTTTCATTTATAAATATTCATTTCCTCTTAAGCTTCTCCAGGCTTGCCATGCCTCCCACGGTTGAAGTTTGTGAAATTGGTTTTCAGTCATTAGGGGCCGGATAACGCGCCAGCGGGTTAGGTGTGGGGAGGGATGAGAAACGGAGAGCGGGAAACAGTGTTTCTTCTCAAAGCAAATTCGCTCATCTGAAGTCAGGGCGCCCGAGGCAAGGGTGGTATGTTTCACCAGGAGAGGACGGTGATGAGAGCTGGTGCTCCCGTCCCTTCGCAGCTCTGTGACCTTCCAGATGACGTGCATGGTTTTCACACCATCGCTCATAGTTGTATAATGACTCACGTCCTGTATTCATTTTCCACGGCTGCCAGGAGAAAACACCACAGACAGGGCGTCACAACAACAGAACTTTATTCGTTCACCCTTCCAGAGGCCGGAAGTCCAAGATCAAGGCCCTGGCAGGTGTGGTTCCTCCTCACACCTCTGTCCTTGGCGGGGTGGATGCTACTCCCACGGGTCCCCCCACGTGGTCTTCCCTCTGCAAGCGGATGTCTGGGGTCTCTTTGTCCAGATGTCCTCTTCTTACACGGACGCTGAACAGACGGCCTGGGGACCCGCCCCAGCAGCCTCCTTTTAACTGCATCACCTCGTCAAGGCCGTATCTCCAAATATGATAAAGGGGTAAGGGGTGCGACCACATACGACATCCGAGGGACACAATTCAGCCCATAACACACCTCATCAGGTTTTTTCCTACTTGCCTTGACTCGTTTAACTTCAAGGGCAGAGACGGAGCAGATCTTATTATCCCAACTTTCAGATGAGGAAACAGATCAGAGAAGCTGGGAGCCGACGTGAGGAAACTCAGGACCTCTGACTTCAGGTATCAAAACACCCTCGGCAGCCTTGGGAAAGGTTCCAGCCGCCGTCAGGGCCCAGAGGCATGGTCACTGCACACAGGAGCCTTGCCATCAGCCCTCGGGGTCCTGAGCAGAAAGCGTGGAGGCTAAGAAAGATTCGGTTTTAAGGAAAACGCTGCGTTTATTCACAGTGCATTAGGGCCATTGTTTTTCACCGCGCAATTTTCCTTTTGCTTCGTCCCCTTTCCCGTTTGTAATTTAGCTGGAAGAATCAAGTAAGAGGAAGACGGTGAGTAGAAGAGAGCCCGGAACCACTGCTGCATTTCTCTCTCCTCCCTGGGATAGATTGCACCCAATGACACCAGCTCGATTTTATATTGCCAATAAACATAACAGATGAGGTTTGATTTTCGCTATTGTTTGGCATTCCCATCTGTTTACTTACGGCAAGGACGTTTTTAAAAATTAAGTAAATCTAATTTTTGAAATTCTTCATGGGCAACATTTTTCTCTGCCTCATCCATGCCTGCCTTGCCCATTAGTCATCGTCTGTGACTGTTTGATTTTTTTTTTCCTACAAGATGCTATTTATCACTTGACCCTAGCAAACTTCCTTCTGTGCTGGAAGGAAAGAAAAATGAGTGCGTGTGTCTGTGTGTGTGTTTGCGTGGGCCATTGACAGAGAGGGAGAGAGAGAGAGACGGAGGGAGGAGAGGGCGAGAGACAGAGGAAGGAGAAGGGACGGAGAGACTTGGACCCTGGTAGCACGGGGACCCCTTCCGAATCCCCAAGGTCTCACTTACCTCCTTTATTTCCTTTTCACCGGGTTGTGAGCCACCGCATCCAGTTCACCGAAGTCCACTTGTGTCCGTAATCTGTGTCTTTCCTGATTCTTGCACAGCGTACATCCTCCCCATGTCTGGATGCTTACGATAATCGCTGGCCAGCATCCTTCTTCATGGGACAATGAGGAATCTGAAGACCCCCGGGAAGAGACTGGAGTGAGGATTAGTGTGGTGCCTTCTGCTGACAGTGTGCTGCCTCTGTGGCTATTTCTGTGACCTGCCAAGGACCCGGAGTGTGCAGCAGGTGAGGGGGCGGGGACAGGAAGGAGGACCCTTGGCATGAGTGACGCCTGTGCAAAAGCCTTAAAAGTGGAGGCCCTGCCCTCATCTACCGATGACGCACATGTAGAAAGAGTCTTACGTGTGCCTGCTGGTGCGTGTTTGCGACGTGTTCTTCGTGTAAACTTGGTGACGAATTTATGCACATTTGATGACCCTGAAGCCTGTGCCAATTTTACTATATCCCAGTACAAAATATAAATTCATCGAAGTAAAAACGCTCTGTGTGTCTAAATCTTCTTCGCAGAAGTCGAGCCGTTCGGAAGTGCAATTCTAGAACAAAACTGACGACGCTTCTCACCTGCTTGCAGAGAAATGAATTCCCGTGTCATCCTGTTTACGATTTGTTTTCAGTAAATACGATTAATTAAAAATGTTAAGACCTACATCCTTTTCGGCGCTCTACTCTGTGACTATTGCCTTTAAAATTTTTTACCTAATGGCGGACAAGACGCAAACCAAATTGGAGTGCTTATTTATAAATTTTACAAATAAGATTTCACCATATTTAATCGATGGTGATTGGGAATATGCATGAATTTATTTTTTAAGTTTTATTTATTTATTCATTCAGAGAGAGAGAAAGCACAGGAGCATGAGCAGGGAAGGGGCAGAGGGGGGGAGAGAGAGAGAGAGAGAGAGAGAGAGAGACAGACAGAGAATCTTAAGCAGGCTTCACATCCAGCAGGGAGCCCCGTGTGGGGCTTGATCTCACCACATGAGATAGATCACGACCTAAGCTGAAATCAAGAGTTGGACACTCAACTGACTGAGCCACCCAGGCGCCCTAGGAATATGCATTAGTCTATAATTTTTTAAACTGTGTAAAAATCTTTTTTTCAGCAAACCCTCCAAAATATACTTAATCAGTTGTTGTTGTTTTCTCACTATTTATTTATTCTTGAGAGAGAGCGACAGAACACAAGTGAGGAGGGGCACAGAGAGAGGGAGACACAGAATATGAAGCAGGCTCCAGGCTCTGAGCTGTCAGCCCAGAGCCCAATGTGGAGCTCGAACCCACCAACCGCGAGATCGGGACCTGAGCCGAAGTCAGATGCTCAACCGACTAAGCCACCCAGATTCCTCTACTTAATCAGTCTTAAGTTATGCTCTCTCCGTGTGTTTTCCTAAATCTAAGTGGAGGGTTAGATGAAAATACGTGATCACGGGAAAGAAAGAAAAATCAAAACTAGAAAAACACAGGGACGTTTGGGGAGCCAGGAGCAGTTCTCTTACCCCAAAGACAACACTAGTGGGTATTTGCTGAGGAACCTGGCCTCTGAAGGAGGCTGCACACAGATTATGGAGACTGTTTCATGTGAGGTCCCTGAGTTTGTTGTAGGTTATAGAAGCACTGAAACTTTTGATTTGGAGACGCTCATTCATTCACTCATTCAACCACCATTTGCTGACCGTTTCCCTGGTTACATGGACTGGAGACCAAGGGGGAGAAAGTCTTGAAGCCAAGTCTCAAAAAGGAGACAGGAAGGTGAATAAATAATGCAAGTTCCATGTGCTGAGGGTTAATAAGGAGACAGAAATAGAAGCCCAAAGTTCTGGGATGGGTTCATCCTGACAAGAATGAGTAAGTGCCCCGTGCGGTGTATGGGCCGCCCTGTCGCTACCACTCCCTCCACGTCCAATGACAAGTTCAATCTGCACGTGGGCCCCTGGACAGCGACCCCTGCTGCCCCCAGCTTACAGATGAGGAAACAGCGCAGAGAGGCCGGGCATCCTGCCCAGGTTCACACAGCCCGTCGGCCGTGCCGATGGCACGACACGCAAATGCACCTTGTAGACCCTGGCGCCTATTGCGTTCATTCCGACTTCCATTCAATCGTAAATTTAGGTTAAACTGCAGAAAGTTAATTCTTATTCATATGGAATCTTTTAACATTACTGTATATGTTTGAGAGAGGCTGTCAACGTTATTTGATGAAATTTTTGGCCATATATCTTAAAGCAGAGGTCAACAGTAATTCTTTGAGAAAGATAGTCAACAAAAGAAACCTCACCTTCAGAGTTGGTGTATAATTTTGTCCCCAGTCGTCAACAGCTCTGTTTCTACTGCGTTGTTTTGGAAGAAATGAAATACAGACCTGGGAGAATGATGACAGTTGTTTGTTTTTGAACAAGTGTCTTACTACGTCTATCTGTCTCAAAAATCTATAGTCTTGTAGGGGGTACGCCCATTTCTGGCAGAGGAAGTAGACACGTGGGCAGGAAGAGGTCAGATGTGTCCACGGCTGAGACCTGAAATTGGTCCAGTGAGTGGGTGCTGAGTCAGAGGGGCAAATACGAGGCCTGAAGTCCTGGGAGAAGAATTTTGGGCTTACAAAGAGTTGCTCTTGAGTATTCCTGTTTGTTCATGACAATCCCGCCGGCTATGGGATTTCATCATTTCCTTGTGACTATGCGAACAGGTGAATTTTGAAGGATCAGGCTCCTTGTCCAGGGTAGTGTGGCTCAGGAAGAAGCACAATGATCTTAGGACGGAGGCCGTGAGAAGGATGCCATCCCAGGAAACCCCCCTGCCCCGGTGCCCATGGCTGACCCGCTGATGCGGGCTGTGCTCCAGCTGCCCTGTGTGCTCAAGAACTTCTGATCCGAAAAACATTTGCATTTTCAGATACCAGTTAGATTCTGTAATTACAATTTTCTAATTACATTTGAGTTTTGTTTGTTTGTTTGCAAAGCCGTACGTAACTGACCTGTATTGAGTTACAGGTTTAAAGAATTTCTAGGGGCGCCTGGGTGGCTCAGTCAGTTAAGTGGCTGACTCTTGATTTCTGAACAGGTCATGATCTCAAGGTTCTTGGGACCGAGCCCAAGAACCCAGAGCCCAGGGCTCTGCGCTGACAGCGTGGGGCTTGCTTGGGATTCTCTCTCTCTCTCTCTCTCTCTCTGCCCTTCCCTCATTCATGTGCATACGTGTGCACATTCTATCTCTCTCTCTCTAAAATAAATAAATAAACATTAAAGAGTTTCCAATTTCAGCCACTTCATAAAATACATATCCTTGTTGTAAAAATAAATTGGACCTGTGCACCAGTATCTGTTTGAGCAACTCTGTGAGTGGAAACTCTTCATGATAGAGGGTCGTGTGATTGGCTTCAAGGGCCACAGTAGCATTCAACAATTTAAAAATTGTTCTCTCTTGGGGCGCCTGGGTGGCTCTGTCGGTTAAGCGTCTGACCTCAGCTCAGGTCATGATTTCACAGTCCGTGACTTCGAGCCCCGCGTCGGGCTCTGTGCTGACAGCTCGGAGCCTGAAGCCTGCCTCGGATTCTGTGTCTCCCTCTCTCTGACCCTCCCCTGTTCATGCTCGGTCTCTCTCGGTCTCAAAAATAAATAAATGTTAAAAAAAATAATTAAAAAAAATTAAAATTGTTCTCTCTTACGAATGTTTCCATTTCACAAGCTTTCTAGTGGCCAGCTTCTCATCCCATTCAGTGTATTTCTGCCGCCTGCATAATTCTTGGTGAAGCGGACGCAAGGTTGCCATTATTTATGTGGCAGGACCCATTTCTGTACGTATTTGCCCAGACTCCAGCCACGTCTCCTGCAGCCTTTAGTGATAACATCCGACTTCCACGGCTGTGCTCCTGCCTTGCAGGGGTTGGCGGGTCTGACACGTGCTCCATGGCAGGAAGACGCGTACGTGAGCATCACTCGGGCCGGATTTGGTAAACCCAATTATTTCAAGGACTCCTGTGATAGTAACGTAGCAATTAAGCTTTGAGCCTGAGTTGGGCAAATATTTGAAAACATGTTGTGAATATTGACTATTAAGGAGCTTTTGTTAGTGGAGGTGTCTGTGCTAAGATAAGGGAGGCGCGAAACATTTGTTTCACGGGGTGGGAAGCTATTATAGACACAGGCAGCAGACGCGCACCA
Source organism: Panthera tigris (assembly GCF_018350195.1). Classification (NCBI taxonomy): domain Eukaryota; kingdom Metazoa; phylum Chordata; class Mammalia; order Carnivora; family Felidae; genus Panthera; species Panthera tigris. Next base: position 231,927,745 of record NC_056660.1, read on the forward strand.
GAAACACACACACACGCGCGTGGGTCCCCGACGCACGTATGGCACATATATACACCGTACACACATGTGCCCCACACACGGACATAAAGCACACTCATCACGCACACACACCACGCGGACAAAACATACACACGGATACCATGCGTACAACATACACATAAAACGGGCACCAGACACGCTGCAAACCACACAAGTTCACAGCTCGTACACACAGTACGCATAAACGCACACTCTTTGGAAAGGTACAGGAAGTCAAAGGAAGAAGAAAAGACCCGTGTTAAACCTCAATCCAAAAGCAAAAGTAGCCAAACTCGCCCTAAGTTGACGCTTGAGCGTTGACTTGTGCCATGGCCGACACTCCTTTTGTTTCAGCAAGAGTTTCATCAACCAATAATTGCACAAATGACACAGGGGAAAAAAAAAATGATGGTAATTTTGATCAAAACCAGATCTTATCCTTTCTGAACAAAGCCTACATTTTGTGGCACAGAACCCAATAAAACCTAGGCAGGCTCTTTCCCTCTGCTGGCTTTAAAAGATAAATGGCTTTTGTGATGGTAAATTTTTCCTTATGAGATCATAACGCCATCTCGGTGCGCATAAATGCCGCTTCTGTTTTCTGTAAGTGTTATCAAAAAATATTGCAAGACACTCTCCTCTCCTCAGGAGCTCAGACATCCCCACGCTTTCCCAGGGTGGGGGCAAAAGCGAGCTTTGGAGAGGTGATTGCGAAGACATTTATCCTGACAGGGAGACGTGTAGGAGGCAATTGAGCTGTTTGTTCGAAGGCTCCAAGGTTTTTAAAGATGACAGTACCTCTGCAGACAGGGCCCGCAGACCTGTCACCTGCCATTGTCCGGAAGGTGAGCAGTGAACCTCAGAAATGATCGCGCAGAAAAGAGAGGATGTCCTTCTTCACACCTTACCTGCTGTAGGCACACCTCGGGCCAAAGGACCATGAGGAAGGAGCAGGGAAACAATCACGTGCATCCATGATCCAAAACCAGCTGCTGGGTGGGTGACGACGCGGCACCTGTCTCTTTCCGCTCTGGGGAAAAGGAGATTGTTCTACAGCTCAGCCCCGGCCCAGGCCTGCATCCACTCCAGGGAGTGTAGAAACCGTGGGACAAAATGATCATTACCACTTATCGTTCAGAGAGAGGGTGTGAGGGGATCCGCACTGTCCCCAAACTTACTGCATGGTGCACGTGACAGATGTTCAGGGAATGGCAGGTGAGGGCGGGATGCCCTCGTGGCGTGCCCTGCCACCGACATCTGTTAACATCGTTCTCCATCAACCCATCCATCAATCAGAAATGTTCACACACCGCGTTTACAAAACTCTCAGATTTACAGTAAAATTCTATCTTATCCCCTGAGCATTCTCACAAGCTTGTGTGTGTGTGTGTGTGTGTGTGTGTGTGTGTGTGTATGTGTGTTGGGGAGTGTCTATGGGAGGGAGATCCCAAGTATTCCTAGAAGCCCCTAGCAGGATTTCAGCGTGGGCTGAAACCCCGAGCTATATCTGATTTGGGGGAAGAGAATCTCTCAGAATTATTTTTTCTTTTTGCTACAGGATGGCTTGCTGAGATGTTGACCACCATCACAGGTATTGAGAACACGGGGTCCCCTTTCCCACCACAAGGACCCTTGGCTCCTTTCTATGCCCCTTGGATGTGTCCCCCGCTTCCCACAAAACCATTAAATCTCTTGGATGGATGGATGGATGGCTGGATGGATGGATGGATGCATTCATGCATCTGTCTAGAAAGCATCTAGATAGATAGATGATAGATAGATGATAGATAGATAGATAGATATGTTAGATAGATGATAGATAGATAGATAGATACATAGATAGATAGATACATAGATAGATAATAGATAGATGATAGATAGAGATACTCAGACACTCAGATACTCAGGTACGTATACCTACTGGGTCCTTCGTACCTCCCATTTCACTGGTCTAAACTCTGCCCCTCCATGTTATCCACCACAAAAAGAATCCTTTATCCCTGAGAGTAAGGTGTGTTAGAGGTAAGATGACCATCAGATCTGAGAATCTGCCGTCTTGGTGAGTTTCTCCTTGTAGCCAAGGACATTTCTTTATCCTTTTTTCCTGATGAATAAAAACATTTCCGTCTCTAGCTCATTAATTAACCCACAGAACTAACTCCCTGGCCTTTATTATCTTAAGGTATTAGATGGAGGTAAGACAGAGGTTTAGTTACTAAGATACCTGATCCTTATCTCTCTCCAGGCCTCATTACAGGGGTGCGCAGCTCTCCAGGAAGACTTAGACCTTAATTATACCACCTCTATTTACAACGTATGCTACCCTTAAACAGTAGCGAACCTTTGTCATAAATAAGCCATTGGTTGACTCAGATGTTCTTCTAGGATCTATACTGGTACAATCAGCTGTTTGGCCCTTAACGCTTTTGGTTTCATATATGCTTTTATTTTCTTAAGTTTATTTATATTTCTTAAGTTAATTTATGTATTTGGTAGAGAAACAGAGACAACGTGAGCAGGGGAGGGGCAGAGAGAGAGGGAGAGAGAAAATCTCAAGCAGGCTCCGCGTTGTCAGCACAGAGCCAATGCAGGGCTCGAACTCACAAGACCGTGAGATCGGGGCCTGATCCGAAACCAAGAGCTGGACGCTTAACTGACTGAGCCACCCAGGCGCCCCCGTTTCATATATGCTTTGAAATATTCGCACAAAATATGGATGGATGGATATGTGTTTGTGTGTGTGCACGAGAAGGAGACAGAGATTGAAAAAGGAGGAGAGACAGACAGAGAGACAGAGACAAAGAGGCAGAGAGAGCTCATGTCTAGAAGGTCCTGGCTACTCTGGACTAGACCGAGGTCCTCGCTCCTCCCAATTTATGTCTCTGCTTCGTTTCCACTGTGGTTTACATAGCAGGGGGTGCTCTGCTGTTAGTAGAGGGAGGAGGGAAAAGGTAAATGCCATTTTATTTCATTTTATTTCTAGTGGCCTCATTTTATTTTATTTGTCTTGATCTTATTTTGCAGAAATCATAGGAGCGAAGTGAGAAACACGAAGACAGCAGAGACGAGGAACTGATGCCCGTCTCTGCTCCACGTCTCAGAATGGGAGCACGGTTAAAACGACTTAGCAGCTCGTTAAAGGGGCAACACCAGCACCCAGGAAAAGCGTCTTCCCGAGAGATGTTGCGGGTTCTGGACAGGGACTGTGGGCACACGGCTTGTCACGGTTCCTCGTGGGGATGCCCCCTCCCTGTCTCCCAGCTGACCCGGCCACTCCGCTCCCAGGGCAAAAGGCGATTTCCCAAGACACTCCCAGACAGTCTTGCTTCTCCAATCCCTAAGGAGTGTCCTCTTAGAAGTGAGGTGGCCAGTGTTCCCAATAACCTCCCTATGGCGGATAAAACTATGAGTTTCACTGGGTTGTTCCTAAAACAGACTTTAGCCTGTGCCAAAATGCAGCTCTTTCAGATGCCAGTCGGTGGGCACATAAAATAATCTCACGTAAACTTTTGGCTCCGCAATGGTAGGATTTAAAGAAAGGTAATATAATTGCACTGCAAATGTGTCACAGTCTCTATATTTCCAAGAGCAAAATCTGAGCATCAGATTCAAAGTTAAGTAAGAATAGGCCAGACTGGTTTGTCTGTTGTTAGCCCTGCCGATAGCTTGTGTGGTTCTTGGGGCGCCTGGGGGGCTCAGTCGGTCGAGCGTCCGGCTTCGGCTCAGGTCATGATCTCGCGGTCCGTGAGTTCGAGCCCCGCGTCGGGCTCTGGGCTGACGGCTCAGAGCCTGGAGCCTGCTTCCGATTCTGTGTCTCCCTCTCTCTCTGCCCCTCCCCTGCTCATGCTGTCTCTCTCTGTCTCTCAAAAATAAATAAATGTATAAAAAAATTAAAAAAAAAATTTTTAAGCTTTTAAAATGAAAGTGTCACACATACACAGGAAATGACATAAATCATAACTATACAGCTCCATGAATGACCTCCAGGTGATCAAATGCACGTCACCAGGTTAGGAATAGAGCTATGCCAGCCCACTGACTGTCCCCCACACGACCTTGTGATCAGCGCCTTAAGCGACCACCATGCTGCCTGCTGAGATCGCTAATTTTGCCTCTTTTTGAATTGTATATGCATGTTCTGTGTCAACATCACGGCTGCAATCTGGCCACTGGATGTGTGCAGCAATGGTAGAAGCCAAGTCTACGTGAGGGTCACGATAATTCTTTGTGTTCCTCTCCTCATTGTCCTCTTCCCCCGACCCCAAGTTGCCAAGGACCCAACAGACCACCTGGGGCCTTGGAGAAGGGTCTGGGACCCTACATCACCCTGAGGAGGATCGCCAACCTAAACCAACCCATTGGACTACTTTGACTGTGAGAAGTGACTTCTGTTGTATTAAGCCCAACTTTGAAGCTGTTGGTTCCCTCTCTGAACCTCTCCTGGTAACACAAACTCGATGTGTTGCAATAATATCGTATTATCAGGGGCTTTACATTTGTAAATTTTTTAGTACTCCTTCCTCTTTTAAGTTGATTTATTTATTTTGGAGAGAGAGAGCACAAGCAGGGGAGGGGCGGAGAGAAGGACGGACAGAAGACCAAGCAGGTTCCACGCCATCAGCACAGAGCCCAACGGGGGCTCAAACTCACGAACCGTGAGGGCATGGCCGGAGCCGGGATCAAGAGTCAGATGCTTAACTGAATGCGCCACTCAGGCACCCCTAGTACTCCTTCCTGACTTCTTTTTTATTCATGAAAGCATTAGATATTTTTTGTGTATTTTTCGTCTAATTATCATCAATTTTTGTTTTCAAATGAGGAGATGCTTCAAACTGTCGATGAAGGCCTGAGCAATTTTAAAGAGAAAATATGGCTGTTGATGTAGCTCACGATGAAGCACTACCTCCAGGCTTGGGAGCACCAACGGCTCTCCCACCATGGAGTAGATGATCTTTTATGCTCCCCTACCTCCCTTCCGGCCCCTGCCTCACGGGATGGCCCGGCAGAGCTCATCCGTTGCATTTTGCATCTCTCGTCTTCTGGCCCTGGGTTTCTCCACCTCTACAGGAGCTAGCCTGTGCAGGATCGCACACAGTTTGGAGCAGAGAAGAGCCACCCGGCCAAGGCCACATTAGACCATCAGACCTGCGCCGACCCAGCAGCTGACCGCAGCTCCATAAGCGTGCCCTGGAAAGATCAGAAGATTCCTTCAAAGAAGCCCGGCCAAAATTACTCATCCACACCATCAGAAGTTAAATAAACTCTTCTTTGAAGCCACTACATTTTGGGTTGGCTTATTATGCAGAAAAAGATATCAGATATACCAGCATTCTTTTCAATTCTCATCGAGAAAGGGGATCGGAATTCATCCTCATTGAAGATGGACAGCTCTAAGTCCACACATAATCATGCATCACCCTAGGCTAAGTTAACGATATCGCTCTTTCAACCATCTTCTCTGCGAGCGTGTAGGCCATGACCTTGATTGGATCGGCCTTGCACAGAAAGCCATGCTGTGTCACTGTGTTGATGACGGCATGCTGGCCAGAGGGAAACACAGGCTGCCCGGTGTGCCCTCTCGAGTCCCACGACAAAAAGTGGGAGGTGAACACTAGAAGGCACAGGGGCCCGACACCAGGGGATGCCTTTAGGGCCCGTTACAGCTGGTACTTTAGGAAATCCTTTCCAACTGAAAGAGCCTAGTTACTGCACCTTGCATCCACTCAAACCAAGAAGTGACATGGCCTCCTTAGGGAGTCCTTTAGAGGCAAAGCCGCATCCTCATAAACTCTCCTCTTCCAGAGTTTGCGGCCAGCTAGGGCTCCAAAGACTCAGCGCCAAAATGACTCGACGGCGGCAGTAAACAAATCCAAACCGTGCAAGTGGTGACCCGTAGAGGTCCCGTGGGCACTCAGGATCACTGTTCCAGAGTCTACCTTTGGCTTCAACCAGCGCCAGAGTAGGCGGCTGAAAGCAAATTCTCACGCAGCTTGCGCTCACAGCCTCTCATCTCAAGGGTGCACCCCACACGTCTCCACTTCCGCTCTGGGTCTTTCTCTGATGCCACGTCGTCTGGTTGGTCCACCGGCCAATGCGGTTCGGAAGGTCAGAGACTGCCCGCGGGGCCCGAGGAAAATCATCTCAGCCTGCCATCCTTCAGACAGGCAATTATGAAGGAGTCTCTGCTTTTCAGGAGATTCCAGTAGAAGTGAATTCCTAAGCAGCTGTAAGAAAGAAGATTAACCTATTCTCAGAAAGTCCACTTTTTTTGGATTTTGCTTGCCGCGCATGTTTTTTATAGGGATTTTATATAACACACAGGGAAGGGGTCACTCGTAACACCAGAGAAATCATACATTTTGCAACCCTGCTCATCCATCAAGCCTTCGCTGAGCACCAACGGGCACAAGAAGCTCATCTTGGCCCAGGAGATGTAACAACACACAAAACAAACAGATGCCTTATTTTCAGCTAGCAAAGTGGTATATGAAATGTTTTAGAAATTGAGCTTTTGGCTCAAGCCCTTAACTCAGAGAAAGTCTTTTCACTGATGACAGGTACGTTAGTTAGGGGAAGGAGTGGCCATTCAGACTCTGCAGCTTTCCAGTTCCAATGCAAAATAAAAACTCGGTTCCAAAGGAATATGTTCCTGTGATGTGAGAAGCACACAACCTTGAAGCTTCTTCCTTAAACCCTTCAAGCGCAAGTAAGTGGGAAAAATAGCATATTTACCCTTGCTGTCAATTTTTGTTTGACATAATCTTGTGCTTTTTCATTTGGATTTACCAAAAAGGGGTGGCATGGGGGAGAAATCCTGAACACAGAAGAATGTAATGGCTTTTTAATTTAAAAAAAAAATTTACATGCTTACTTATTTTTGAGTGAGAGAGAGAGACAGGGTGGGAGCACGAGAGGGGCAGAGAGAGAGGGAGACACAGAATCCGAAGCAGGCTCCAGGTTCCGAGCTGTCAGCACAGAGCCCAACTCGGGGCTCAAACCCACAAACTGGGAGATCAGGACCTGAGCCAAAGACGGAAGCTTAACCAACCGAGCCACCCAGGCGTCCCTGTGGCTTTTTCATTTTAAACACTACTTTGGTTCTGAAAAAAATATATAACCACACACAATAGTAACCATACACGACCTCACCTCCATGCGTTTAACAACCAACACAACAATGGCAACAAGGGTCATATTCGCTTTATCTCCTCTTGCTTCCACCTCAAGGATGGATTTCTAGAAATGGAATTCTTAGGTAATATTTAGCATGCTCAGCAATGGGGATCGGCTGCCGAATTGCTCCCAAACTTGTTTTCACCTACTGATCCTTCCTCAAGTAATATGCAAGCTTTCTTCTTCTTTTTTTTTTTCCTGTATGTCCTTGCTAAAAGTTGTAATATCAGATCTTTTCACTTTGCCAGTAGGATGGATCTAAAAGATCTCATGGACTTGTGGTATTTTTTTCTGATTTCTGGTGAGGATGAGGATCTTTTTCATGTTAAGGGAACACTAATGCTTAACTTTTACAAGTAAATTGTTTACACAGTGGGCCCCTTTTTCCACTGTTAAAAGTCTTTATATGTTCTTGATCATAATTCTCTCTACACTATCAGTTATGTTCTTAGTATCTTCTCCTCGTCTGTGATTTTCTCTTTATTCCTCTCTGTGGTTTTTGTTTTTACAGAGATGCTGGATTTAATTTTAAGAGTCTTGTTATCAAATTTTACCTTTAAGATACCTATCCTAAATTTTATGTCATAATTTAAGGTATACTTCCCTTGAGGCAATGAAGATAGTTTTTTAGATTTTCTAGTAGAAATTACACTTATTTTCACATTTATGACTTTGATATATGTGGAATTAATGTTGAGAATGCGATGAGGTATGCATCCAATTTAATTTCTTCTATGTTTATACTATGTCCTATGGGCAGAGTGATTTCAACTTAGTGCTATCTCTGAAGTATTTCTTCATTTACCCGCAGATTCAAGATGTAATCTCTCTCATATACCAGATTTCCATCATAGATAGAATACTTCTAAGCTTTTTTTTCTAATTATATAGCTTTATAACATCACTGGATATCTAGAAGGACAACCAAGATTCCCATATTATTTTATATAATTCTACTGGATACATTTTCCCATCTAATGAATTTTAGAAAGAGTATGTTACATGGAAAATTCTTTTAAGATTTAATTGGTTTTCACTTAATTTGTATATTCATATGGAGATGATTAATAATATTTAAATACTAAACCTTCTCATCCATGAAAATGGTATATGTCTACATTAATTTTTTTCAATACTTCTAAAACTTTATAAAATTTTATAACTTTTATTTGTAAAGATCTTAGACATGTTTATATTTTCCTTCCTACCAAAGAATTTGGTAACTACTCTGAATGAATTTATTTGTTAAATTATTTTTAATTTGGTAATTTCAGTTTACTAGGAATGCTATTTGTTTTTCTATATTAATCATACAGCCAAAATTCACTGCTTAAATTCTTATTTACCCTAATAGTCTGTTTATATTGAAAATTGTTCTATGTTTACCAAATATGTTTCCTGTAATTAACCAATATACTTATATCTCTTTCAGGCTAAGAACTCTAGGCACATTGTTCATACAGAAATGTTCTGATTTTAAATTTAATGGGAATCATCTTAATGGTTTAATGTTATGAGCATTATTTATTTCAGTTTTGGTGGCCATATTGTTACAATTTAAGAAGTTCTTTACTATTTCTAGTTTGTCAAGAAGCTTATCAATCTTAAATGGTTGCTGAATCTTATTTATCTACATATTTTCAGATGGTCCTATTAGTTCTCATATTTAATTAACTAAATGTAAAAAAAATAAATAACATTAAACTTTTAAAATGTTAAAACATCCTGCAGTTCCTGGAAAGAGCTCTAACTAAGCATGATGTTTAACTTTACTTGCATGTGTATTTAATTTACTAATATTGTATCGAGAATTTTTGTTTGTGTATTTATACATGAAAGTGGCCCACATTTTTTCATTTTATTCTTGATATCAAGATTATAATCATACCTCATAAAATGAGTTTTCTAACTTTCCTTATTTTTTCTCTATATTGTTTGCATAAGGTTTATATATTCTCTGAATTATATAAACTTCCACGAAACATTTTTTTTAATTGCCAGTAGGCAAAGGCTTTCATTAAGATGGGTATGGAATTTTATGATGCTGATTCTTCATCTAGCAAGATATCCACATTTCTCCTTTAATCTATTATTACTAATTATATTTTATGTTTTTCGATTTTTAACCCAAACTCGAATTCTTGACATACACTTAATTTGGCTTTATACTTTTTCTTGTTAACTTGCTGACCTCAGTTTGCTAATGTGTTTTAAGGATTTTTATATGTAGATACATAAAGAAGTTGACCTGCCATTTTATTTCCAACAGTCTTTTGTGGTTTAGTATCAGTATTTTAAAAGCTTTCTTTTTGTATTTTCTGCATGATATAATAGAGGCTTTCAATTGCTTATTTGTAATATACCACTGATGGTGGCCCTGGGACCCTTATTTGGTGGAGTACCTTGCAGATTTAAGTAACACGCACTTGGCTGACACTGGTCAAGAACAGCTGTTCCCGTGAGGTATCCATACTCTACAGCGGATACCATTTCTTGGGCATGCAGCGGACTTACAGGCCCTTTTAGGGATTTGACTTCCAGACCCTCCACTCCCGTGGGCTGTGTTCTAAACCTGATATACCTGAGTAGCCCGGGGTTCGCTGTTTCTTCTGTCTTTCCTCCACTTTCATAATGATGCTTCCCCCACCCTACAGAGGAAGGCAAAGCTCTCACTCATCCCATCCCCCTCTGGTGCATGGCTTTGAGATGTGTAAACCTCCAGGCACCAACTTCAGATGTGATCTAGAATTTCCACTTCTAAGGAAGAATCCCAGGAGAGCAAAGAGGAGAAGCTTCAGTAAGAAAGATTGAAGTGTCAAACCTTATCTGGCTAGGCAAAAAAAGGAAAAAAAAGTCACAGTAAGGCTCTGTGTCTCTGTCTTCTATCTATGTATCTATCTATCTGTCTATCTATCCATCCATCCATCCATCCATCTATCATCTTTCTATCTACCACCATTTATCATCTACCTATCTCCAAAATAGAATTCTGAGGTGATGAAGCTATTGTGTGCTATATATATCATGTTTATTGGAAATAAAACACGAATTGAGGTTATTTTCTGAAAAGATACAAATCTGATTTGGCAAACATGAGGACTTCTTGTCAACCTGTCTGCACATTTTCCTCTAAGGAATGGGGTGAACTTGTGCTTCCAACAGTTTGGTGAAAATAGATTTAATCTTAATACACAGTACATAATACAAAAAATACACATTTTCTTGCAAATATTTAAAGGTATTTAACAAATTTTAGATGTTTACATAAAAATTCTTGAGTGGACAATTATTTTTTTAAAATTAGTTAAAGGACAATGACAATACAAATGAAACTATTGAAAAAGTCTGGTCTAAGAGATAATCCTATTTCTTTAACAAGGACAGCAGCCATACACTATGTTATGCACAATTTTCTGTAGTTAAAATAAGACATATGTGCACTTAACTTTGTTCACCTAGTGTTTGTCCTTGTCAACTCCCAAATGATGAAACTTAATGCCAACTATAAATCAGAATTTTTCTAATTCAGAGAGACCAACTGTATGAGAGTTCTCTGGAAAAGAAACAGAACCAATAAGAGAGAGAAAAAGAGGGAGAGATAGAGAGAAATTGCTTCACACAGTCTACCAGCTTAAATGTTAATCTCATCTAAAACACGCTTTCACAGAAATTCCCGCAATAACGTTCAACCGAATATCAAGATTCCTCATGGCTCAGCCAAATTAACACATCACACTGGCTATGGTTGACTCTTGGACAGCATGAAGTTGAACTGCACTGGTCCATTTATATGCAGTTTTTCCCCCCAGTAAACACAGTAGAGTACTGTAAATGTATTTTCTCTTCCTTGTGATTTTCTCAGTAACATATTCTTCTTTCTCATTTACTCTATTGTAAGAATACAGCATATGAGAGATGTAACACTCAAAATATGTTATCGTGAAGGCTCCAGTCAACAGTAGGCTATTAGTTAAGTTTTGCGGGAGTGAAAAATTATACACGGGTTTTTGACTGGGCAGGGGCGGGTGTACCTAACCCGCTGTTGGCAAGGGCCAAGGATGTTTTACACACTGACACTTCTTTACCATGCATTAGGAAAGGCTTGGGTAAACATGAAGAGACCTGCAGCCTGATTTCAGTTCTCTTATTTATAAACCAGTGACTTTATATAATTACTGAAGGTTTCTGAGCCTTGATTTCTTCTTCTATAACACGAGTAAAATATTTGTCTTTTTTTATCCCATAAGGATGCTGTGTAGAGTTGATTGTCAATCCAAAATTGCTTTGTAAATTCTATTATAAAAGTCATGATAGGTTATTCATTCAGGATATATGCTAATGAATTCACTGTCTGCATGTTAATACCATGTAGAAAAAATCTTTTTATTTTTCAGACCATAAAACATTCCTTGTTGCAAGCCAGTCAACGGATCTCCATTTTTGCATATTGTTGGTAGTTTGGGGTTTTTTTTCTTGTTCTCTCTCTTTCTTTTTCAAGATGGGGAGTATTTATTTCATCAGGAACTAATTTTCCCTCAATGAGTACAGAACGATGTTTTTCTTCTCCCACAATTAAAAATAGAGTGCGTAACATGTTCTATATAATATTTGTTTTCTTGTTTGTGCCTTATGTTATTTATGTTAATCTCAACAAAATCTTTCCTCTTGTGAGTTCATTCATTCTGTGTGGCTTTAATGAGCGCAGTGGTAATGTCACAGCCAACACATCAGGCACTGCTCTGAACAGTGGGGGTAAAGGTGGAAAATAATTAGTATCTATTTTCAGTCTCGAGGTCCATCGGTGTCAATAGGAAAAGAGGGGAGCAGAGAGAGTAATCAGGAAAGGACTTTGCCCAGCAGGATGCAGATTTAACTAATTTCCCCCAAGCTAATCTGAAAAGGGTGGAAAACAGACTCAAGAATAGAAGAACATGCTTATTTTCACCGCTAAGCTTATTTTCTCAGAAGTTTTGTTTTAACCCTTTAGGCGACAGACCTAGCTTATTTTAATGGAGACAATGTACAAACTCAAAGTCCCCCCAAAAGGTATGCAATCATGTACTCATATGTAATGAGTTCATTTTGTCACCTAATCAGATATCAAGTGTTGACGTTAACAGACTAAATTACAATAAAGCAGAGAAGGAAGACTTTTGAGTTAACCTTGTTGCAGTGATAACATCAGCTTCCTCCCTCTTGCTTTGCCCAGAAGCCCCAGATGCGACTTTTAGCAAGTGCATTTTTTTCACGAGCCATTGTTTTGACTCCTTAAAGAAACCATACTTTCAATTAGAGCCACAGACCAGTCGTTAGATTGGAATTCCTGGGGACGTTTCAAATATCCCTAAGCGATCAGGAGAAATATAAATGGTGTTGATTCCAAAGAAGAGAAAAAAATAATTTAAATGGCCTATGAGCCTTGCATAAAGATTTGCAGTTGTTATTTTAGCTTCTTCTGAGCAACCACCCCGTGAATAGGTCACAACTCAAGTCAGTATTAAAATGAAGGGAGAAAATGGTTTGTCATGAGGTCTCACGGGTGAAGGTCCTGTGAAATCCACAACCTCCTCAACATCTTTCGTCTCAATTCCTGACCCTTCTGGAAAAGAAACCCTCACCACGGTCCCTGCTTGTGTGTAGATCTCTTTGTGAAGAAGACACTGGCTCAAGGTGTCCACTAAGTGACGTCAAAATGTGCAGGACACTAGCCTCTACTGGGGAAGCTGATTGGTATAATGCATCTGCAACAAACGGAAGGAGACCATGTTGATTCCTCTCTCAACCTTGCTGGGTCATGCTTTCCTGGACCACCTCTGCATGCATTAGTGTGGATGACTCCGCCCGGGTACAGCCCAGCCTAGCACAGATGTGTGATTGCCTTTTAGTGTTCGCTGATCTAACAAGCATCATTTACTTGATGAATCCTTATCTGTGAAATTATACATTGTTGGCACATCATAAGTGTGTGGCATTACGGATGTAAACAGTTGATAGTTTGTACACTTAATCCCTGAAAACAAGTTTCTGCCTGTCCGTAGAGTTAGAATCCAACTATAGACTGCGATACTGACATTCATTGTAATGTGCCCTATGGGGAGTGAGTACCCTCTCTGAGAAGTTTTCTCTCCCTGGACCCCAGGGATGCATTTACCCTTCACATAGAACATCACTTGGCAGATTCTGTTTATAGTGGTTGTAATGGGTTGTCTTTTGGGGACATTAGGGGGTAAGATTACAGACTCTCAAATCAAAGTGTTACGGAAACTGGTCTGGATCACCCGGCAGGAAAACCAAGCGGCACTCGGAGATCTTGGAAGGAAGGAGGTTTATTTTACACTGGTGGGCCCGGAGGAGATCATTCTCCAGAGATCTGAGCCCAGAGCATCAACAGATGGGACAATGTATAGTCTGTTACTTCCACACCCCTCATCAGTAGTAACTCAGTGCCTGTGGCAAGCAGGGTAGGAAGGAAATCCCGGAGAGGTAGTCTTCCGACTAGGACTGGCATTCCCTTATCAGTCCTGTTGACCATCTTATTACAGATTTTTCCCTAACAAAAGACACCTTCTTAACTTTCAGACATTAATTCTTTGACCACTGATAAGCCACTTGGATCTTTCGAGTATTAGTGGCCTCAACTGTAAAGTGGTGACAATACTAACTACCTGTAAGTTTGTTTTGTGGCTCAAAAGGAAAAATGGAATTAAGAATTTTAGCCTGAAAACAGATCCATATGTGACATTCAAACAGTAACTACCATTAAGATTCATCAATTATTCCTTTATTAATTACCCCATTAATTTTAATGCTCTACATACGTAATATTTTTTTTTTGCTTCCCACTAATTTTCATCCCCGTGGGGACGATATCATCCAGGTTGGCATAATCAGCCTTTTTCTGAGACAGAGCAACCTTGACTGATCTGTGTCTGGAAAGAGAACTGGGCCACCAGTAAGTACACAGATCTCTACGCAAGTAGTTCCTTAAAATCTTAGGGACAAGTTGCCTGCCCCCAGGTTCCACAGAAGGGGGAGATGTCCATAGCAAACACCTTGCATGGCCCACCTGTTGTGCCTGAGAAGAATGGTGCCTTATAATTAGATAACTTTCCAAAAATGTCGAATGACTAAACGCAGCATGGAGGGAGTAATGGCAGTGTGCCATGTAGATTTAGGTTGAGTGGGGCCAGGAGAGTAAAATTTGCTGAGGGGGCTTTTGGAGTAACATATGTGTGAGAGAATAATGATCTAACCAGCAAGAGTGGTGTCAATAGAATGGAGGAAAAAAGAATTATCACAATTGCATAAATTGGCTGGAGAGGGGCCAAAAGATGATTCAGTGGTTGGACCCTGTATCTGGAGACCTGAGAAGAGTGAGTGTCATTTACATACTGTTCTATATAGAAGTTGTTTGTGTGGCTTGTCATGCGTTTTCTGCCCAGACTCACACATACGCAATCATGGGGGGCTTAGTTGGGTTGTGCTCCGTATTCTTGGGATCGGAATTGGCCCTTCTGTCCTTGATGTCAAGAGGGGTTAACGTGCCTCACCGCCTTAAGCCAGACCAGGCCCCCTGGAATGGATCAGAGAGGGAAGAAGAATATACAGACACCAAGGTTCCTATGATTGTGAGAGACGATAAGAAACACAGAGAAAAACCGGCTCGCTCCGGACTGCACTTAGGCAAACTTAATGACTAACCATAGATCAATCAAGGGTAGTGTATATATTGCCCTGGTGGGAATAGCTGGTTGGAAGTAGCTGAGTGGAGGACGCTTCCCCAAGACCCTCAATCGGGACTCCTCCTGGCATATTTACCACGGGGCTTCCCCTGCCAGAAGGTTGGATGTTGTGAGCACCCGATTTGACATATTAAGCCTTCTTTGTTCTTCTCTATACTTCCCTCTCTCTTTGTGTTTACTGTAATTGTTTAATTCCTTATATTCCCTTTCCCTTATGATAAATAAAGTGTTCTTCCAGGAAATCGAAGATACAGCTCTCATAAATTACTTTAATTATTATTATTATTTAGAACACATACTTAGGAATGTCAGAAAGAATATCTGGCTTAAGAAAGAGGTTGATAAATTTTAGCTGCCGTCTATTGACAGATTTATTTATTTGCACTTAGCCACTTTATTTATTTAGAGCATTTTTGTATGTTTGTCTCATATAGATTTATTTTTCACTCATACGTATTTAAATAAATACATTAAAGTATATTTTAACCAATGAGGCTTAAAAGACTAGCAGTAGTATTAGCTATTTACCAAAAATAATTTATTCTATAAAAATAACTGTTCAATTGCCATTTGAAATGTAACGTCTTAGCTTATATTTCATAATAGAGGTGAGTGTAGTTCTTTTTGTAGAATCATTCTAATGACTAATGCTAGTTAGGTTGGTAACCATCGCCCTGATATTGGAGCTCTTAATAAGCAAGGTATCGCTAAAAAAATCTTTTGCCTTTAGTGAGAATTTCTCTGGGTACAAACTGGCAGGATTGTTGTAAACAGTCTACTTCTGAGCACAGGACGTTTTCTTCCACATCCGGATAATAATCTCAGAGACCCCAGTAGAGTGAAGAAATCTCTGTCCCCACACTGTGCATTCAATGAAAATTATGTCCGGTGAGACTCAGCTACAGAGCTTAGAAAGAGAAATTCCGAAGCAAAAGAGGAGCATCGTGGACACAGTAGACACATAAGAAGTTCAAGTCTAGAAATGGATCTTTATTCCCACAGAGCTTTCCAATGTGTACCCTGGACTTATTCTGTTATCATCAAGAACCTGAATAACAGGTACATGGCAAAGCTATTGTTGATCTCATTACACAGGGTTTTGTTGCCATAATCATATTTTTTTTCCTCACTGTGGATCTATCCAGTTGCATTTATTCACGTGAAAATTTGGATTCAATTTAATGGAGGTGTTTCTACAGGGAGACAAGCTCCTTAGGGGAGGTTGTAACAATGCAAAGGTGGCTACTAACAGGGCCAGAGCTGAAAAACCCCGACGCACGCTGTAGAGAATAAACTAGACAAATAACGTGAACACACCTTAGTGCAGCAAACACATTTGCTAGGGATTTATTCATGAATCATACGGACTCAGAATCCATTATGATGTCACAAATCCGCATGCGCTCTTTGGGTTCCCAATTTCCAAACTAACTGACGGATGTTGGCATGAGAATTGGTTGTATTAATATTCAAGATAGCTTTTGTGTTACACACATCAGCAGGTGCAAACCAGATGCTGTAGGTTTTCTCATACAATGGAGTTCCAATGCAGTCATTCTAGCAGGAGGGATATTCAGACATTAGGGACAAAGAACTTAATCGGAACTCAAGGGACCAAAGACACTATGGTTCCTCCTGTTTCTTAGCCCCCAACTTTCTCTGGGAACCCAGACTTGCCCAGCCTCCAAGCTTTGTGAAGGAATTGTTATGTGCAGGATAATTGGACACACAGCTAAGTCTTAAAATGATTTGGAGAAGATAAAAATATATCCCGAGGAGACATCACCATATCTTCGGCAAAATTTATATATACATATATATAAATATATACATATATTTATATATACGTATATATGTATATATTTATGTATATAAATTTATGTATATAAATTTATTTACATAAATATATGTATATATTTATATATACATGGGACATGTATATAATATATATATATATTATATATAAATATATATATAAATATATGTATATATTTATATATACATGGGACATATATATAATATGTATATATATACATGGGATATATATATATATATATATATATTATTTCTATTCAATAGAAGCCTCATATAAAATTTACAAATACTTTTACTCTGTTTCTCTACGTATTTTCTCATTTTTCTGTTTCTCTACATATTTTCTCATTGAAGCTCCCACATTTGAAAGTGATACGACATTCAATGATAGCATCAATGACAATGACTATTGCTACTAGAAAGAGTACCATGATAGAATAGTAGACTACAAAATACTTAGTATTCTCTTCTGGAATTACCATTGCAATTATGCCTGTACCGTGCAAATTAAATAGCTAAATTTTAGTTCAATCCAATTCAGTTTCGTTTGGGGGGAGGAACACGTGCTTTATATTTAAGATAAGAGTGCCTAACACAGAGCTTTGCACATAGAAAGAGAAGAGTCAAAATGGAATACATTTAAAGCCTTCTAGCAAGTTGAATAATGGTTTAGATGAAAGCATAAGACAGGATTCTTGCCTTCAAGGAGTGTACAGCCTAAAAGTGGAGTGAAGCCAGTCCTGGCCCCTGGAGGGGTGTCACTCATCAGGATGACATTCGTGTCCCACATCCTGCAGTCCCGTGGAACAGACACTGGTAAACTTGACCCATGGGCCAGATCCTGCTCAAGGCCTATCATTTTGCAGTGTGTGAGCTAAGAACGTATTTACATTTTAAAGGGTTATTAAAACACATAGATACATGCAACAGAGATCTAGGTGGCCCACAAAACTGATAATATTTACTCTTACCCTCTATAGAAAAAGCTCCCTGAGTTTTGACTTAAAGGATTAGGGTTTCCTGCTTTGTCACTTACTCTGAGCCCCCTTCCCACAGGGTGCGTGCCAGTTAAGTTTTCCTCTTCGTGAAGATTCTTAAGCAAAACGAAGAATCCTAACATTTGTCAGTTAAAGGAAAGGATGAATGTTGGTTGAAATATTTCTTTCAAAAAAGAAAGGCATATTTACATTGTCAGGTAGGGAAACACTAATAGCAGAACTTGACTGTTTTAAATGGAGTAAACCTCCAGATTCTGGTGGGTTAACAATAGAAGTGTATTTCTCTCTCATATAGCTCCGTCCAAGAAATCACTTATACTTGAATGTATAACAAGTGTGTTATTTCCGGCAGCGAGGGCTTCTGCATGCCATGGGGGACTTCGGGGGTGTCCCGGGATGTGGGTGTTAGAAAGACCTTACAGAATTTGGGCTTTGGCTGGTGATTTGGGACAGTTTAAGGAAGCGGGGCTTTCTGTTGCTCTCTGTTGGGTGCAATCCAAACGTAAAGATAATCCGATGAGTGGCATCTTCCTATCACTCAGTGCAGGTCTCTCTTTTGCTCTCTCTCTCTCTCTCTCTCTCAAAAATTAAAAAAAAAAACACTTAAAAATTTTTAAAGATTTTTTGAAAAGAAGATGATAACCAAGAGAAAATACATCTATAGTCTTGTGTGTCCAGAAAAAAAAAATCCATGTGTAAGTGAATTTGCACAGAGCACACCCGTGTTGCTCACGGTCAACCGTCCTACTTCTCTCCTCCCAACCTTTATCCCTTTGTTGTTACACCCTCTACTTTTGCCTCCATTGTAAATTCTACACTCGTGCGTTACTTTTTGTGTAAACAAGCCATTATCTTTCAAAGAGACAGAACTAACATTTTCAGACAGTTTTACAGATTTAGGCCCGTGGTCACCATGTCCTGTACTCTTCATTCCTTTGGTAGACTTACCCACTCGATTATCATTTCCTTTTTGCCAGAAGGCCTTCCCGTAACATTGATGATAACGAACTGGGAAATGGTTCCCAGGCACTCTGCGTGTCACATGCGGAGGAAGTGGCAGGGGCTCTCCATACCCCCTCACCAGCTCAGCTGCTCCGTAAACTGGACAGCGAACCCTTGTCACCCCAGGGTTATTTGAGCCTACCCTCTTTATCACGAGTGGGAATTTGGGGACTAATTCTCTCTCATGCTTCGTGTGTTTTGCAGGTTGATAAATCAGGAGGAAATGTTTTCCTGAAATATTTAAACTCTAAAAATATTGACTTCTATATAAATAACATGTGGGACTCTTTCCTTAAATTATTCCTCGGGCTTTTATGTAGTGGCTGGAAATACGAGCTCAAAGAAAGGATGTTAGATGTAGATACCTCACAAACTTTCCCAGTACAGGAATTTGGACTCTTTCCACCGTTTCCATCTATATTTTTGTGAAAACCTTTTGCCTAGAAAGCCCTTCCCGATTCCATCTGTCTTAGGTGACTTATGCTTTCACTGTCACTCGCTCTTGCGTTAGGCTGTGGGCTGCTTCCTGAATTCATTAGCTTGCTGCCTTTCACTGCACACGGTAATGTTCTCTTTCTCCATAACATTCTATCCGATCGCTGCAGAAAAGGGTGTGCGTGCTCCCTCTACTCTGCATTACGTTTAGTTTAGCTTTAATTTGTAAACTGCTTGATCAACTCCACGATTGGGTGTTAAGTGTCGGTCTTAGAACTCATGCTATAAATGGCTGAGGCTCTCGCTCTGGCGAGGAAGGGGAGGGGTCAGGAGTCAACAGTGGAAGGTCCTGCCAGTGGGGATTGGGCAAAGGTGTGTTTTCCTCCTGGAGCTTGTGGGGAAAATCCAAAACAGGGGGGCGTGGAGACTGGATCCCCAACTGGGAAGTAAGCTGGGTAAGATACAGAAAGGGGTGTCGGGGCTCAAGGGGAGGGATCCAAGCTGGTAAAAACCAATGCCAGCATGCATGAAGAACTACAGGTTTAGTTACTGACAGTGATGTGGGAACGAAGAGCCTCAGATCAGGAGTCAGCCTGGGCAAGTCTCTAAAAATTACACAAATGCTTGCTTTTGCATGGTGTCACCCAGTATGGTGCACAGGAGAGCTGGCTGTGCTGAGATGGACAGACACAGGATAGAAGCTAAGATAAGAGGCTTCTTGAAGGCAGTGAGGACGCTTTTCCACTCTGTTGTTTTCGTTTTTGTTTTCTCACCCAGAAGGGTGGGGTACAGTCAGTAAATGCATGCAGGGAATGAATGAGCGAATGACAATACACCTTTTGAAAGAGGACACCATTACTAATCATTTCTTCTCTACTCCATCTTTTTTACCAGTCCCTGCCTCTGCAAGGTCAAGTAAAAGACTAGTTGCAAAGGAGTTCATTTATGCCAATACCTGACTTTTGTATTGCATGTTCTTCAGCGGACCCCGTGTCTTGAGTAACCCGGACAGCATGCCGTTTCGTCTTTATTCTTCTTCTCTTGCCCATTGTCTCACTGGTCCTGCCTCTTAAGGTCCAG
Source organism: Panthera tigris (assembly GCF_018350195.1). Taxonomy (NCBI): domain Eukaryota; kingdom Metazoa; phylum Chordata; class Mammalia; order Carnivora; family Felidae; genus Panthera; species Panthera tigris. The sequence continues at coordinate 231,948,008 of NC_056660.1, forward strand.
ATCAGCGGGGGTCATAAGCAGGAATTTATTTAAGCAGATTCTTGACTTTTCCAGGGCAGGAGTATGGCAGCCCCATCATCTCCTATCCTCAGATGGAGATCCTGTCATTAGAATGAGAAACCCTGGGCAGAAACGATGGGAGCAAACTCTTCTGGTGAGGCACGGGGATGTGGTAAAGAACATGGGCACTGGGGTGGTCAAAGGGCAGTTTGCTCAGCACGATTACATGAGAGCCTAACCTGTACCAGGTACCACTCTAGAGTGTGGGAACAAGACAGAATAATGATAATTGAATAAGAAAGAAGGATAGGTAGATGAATAGATAGATAGATAGATAGATAGATAGATATTAGATGATAGATACATATATACATAGATAAATGATAGATTAAATGATAGATAATAGATTAGATGATAGATAGACATTAGATGATAGATAGATGATAGATTAGATGATAGATAGATACATAGATACATAGATGATAGATTAAATGATAGATAATAGATTAGATGATCGATCGATAGATAGAAAGGTAATAGATTAGATGATTGATAGATTTAATTCTCATCGTGCCCTTAATGTCTGCAGAATCTTGCACAAGTTGTAACAACCAGGTAAGCCTCAATTTTTTGATAAAATTATTTAAATGCTTATCTCGTAGGGTTTCTGTAAGAACTAATGAGGTAATCACACAAATGTACCTATATGTGCACATATGTACCTATGTATAAATAAATATGCATTTATATATTTTATATATAAAATAAGTGAGTGTCTGTAGAAACAGATATATCTTTGTATCTATATCTATATCTATCTAGGGAGAGAGAAAGTGAGCTTGGCACATGACAGATGATAAATTTGAGTTCCCCTTCTCCTCAGATCCTGGACTACAATAATACTGTGATACCTGCTGTTTATTTCGTCACTTGAGTCCCAGCTTTCTTTATAGACCCCTGTCAACCTCTAGCATCACTTTTGGACCAGGATGTGGCCATCTGCCTTTCTAAGTGGCCCTAAATGACACCTGAGCTTTCCGGTCCCTTCACTGCTCCTGGTCCACCACGCTTACAGGAAAACACCCAGTACAACTGGGCCGACTTAGGAGAGACTTTTATGTCAGCTCATCCAGTCCTCCTTGGACCATGCTGGGAGCTGTCTTCGGATGGCAATTATTCTCGGCTGCAGCCACAGCTCCACTAAAGCCAGGACTCTGGAGATGAAAAGCCCCAGATCCCATTATCAGTCCTTACTTCAAATGTGAACTCTGGGTCTTGAAGGCTCTTCCTGGGGCTTCCGCAGCTTAATGACGCCATTAGCATCTCCTACCTGAAGGCAGCACTAATTAAGGCACGAAGACGCATGGCCATATTTCAGTTAATTGAGTTCATTTGCTAGTTTGCAAAGAAACACAATTAATAAAATAAGTTGTGCATGTCGCATTTCTGTGCAGGTCAACTTTGAAATGATAACTGTTTGATCTGCTCTGAATAAAATGAGGAAAACAGTTCATGCTGAACTATTTGTAGGCAGAGGTAGTGAACATATGTTTCTAATTTGAGCTAAGAGAACAGCAAAAATACACAAATTTAGCAAATCTTAGTTCTTGACAACCACTCACAGGATATTTCAGCTAAGAAGTGAGCATATGGCTCAGGAAATAAGGACACTAGCTGGCTTGGTGTGGAAATTGTTTCTAGGCTCAGAGTTTCATGACTGACATAAGCTCATTCTTTCTGGGGGTGGGGCGGGGGGAGGTCTTGAATGTTTTCTGTGGATTCTCCCCTCAGTAAACGGACACTGCTGATCCACGTGGGTGAGTCGTGTGGGGGTAAGATGGGGGCCTCGTTATCTTATGTCACACATCAGGTAGGATGAGATTCACAAGGAGAGGTCAGGAAGAGCTTTTTACCTTCCCCTTCACTGCCTGGAAGAATTTAGATAAGAAGGCTTTACCAGGAAGAGAGCTATGACTAAAAACAACATTTTATATCCGAAAGACTTATCTGCATGGCATGGAAACATTTGTTTACCAAACATCTGTTATTCTCAGCTTCCACTGAATTGTCTGCCACCCCGTTGAGACCCCCTCTCCTTAGCTCAGGATGGAATATAAGCTTCAATTACCTGACTGCTGGGAAGTCTCATTTTTTTTTTAATTTTTTTTTTAACATTTATTTATTTTTGAGACAGAGACAGAGCATGAACGGGGGAGAGGAAGAGAGAGAAGGAGACACAGAATGGGAAGCAGGCTCCAGGCTCTGAGCCATCAGCCCAGAGCCCGACGCGGGGCCCGAACTCACGGACTGCAAGATCGTGACCTGAGCTGAAGTCGGACGCTTAACCGACTGAGCCACCCAGGCGCCCCGGGAAGTCTCATATTTTAATGGGGATCCCAAACATACAAAGTTTGTTTTCTTCCTGTTCATCTGTCTTATGTCAATTTAATTATTAGAACAGCCAAAGAACCTAGAAGGGAAAAGGGAAAAAAATGTTCCACCCCTACAGCTTTCTCAGTCACTACTGTTTTACTATATTCAGACTATGGACAATTTGTTCCCCTTCTTGGTTGCATCTATTTGTTTCCCAATTCCTAAGCCTGTATACATAACACTTACTGTTTTGCAAAGGTAGAGTTTTCCCTTGCATTCTTAATTTATAGAAAAGATATTGTTTTCAAGGTTTCTCTGATGATAAAGACATCTTTCCAAATCCAAAGTAGAATACCAATTTTGACGTCCAAGACTGTGTGTTGGGGAAAAATGTCAGTGGACTGGGGGCCACATCCCAAGCACTGTGGTCCTGAACTCAACATATAAATTAGGAGAAAACCCCTTAGTCTCCCAAGGCCTCCATTTCCCCATATTTGAATGAGCCGATTGGAAGGAATGATCCCCAAGATTTATCCCAGCTCACAAGTCCTGGAGGCTAATGACAGTGAGGGTAGAATGTCTGTACCTTCCAGACAGAATCTTATGGATTCTTTAGGAGACCAAGGCAACTTGATTCCATGGGGAGGCCACATTTCCAGGGAGATGCCTCTCAGGCTCCCCTCCTGTTGCTGCACAGTGCACCCCCTGACCGGGAGTTCAGGTTAATCGTGCCCATGTGGGAGTGCCTGGCTCAGGCGAGATGTATACAGGCTCTGATGCCCGACACGGGGGACCATTCGTGGCTGGGCAAGGTTGAGATGTCACCGTTAACCACACAAGCCATCCACTACCCCCAAGTGATAAGCTCTCTCTGGTTCTGTCTCCCCATCTCCCACAAGGCAGTGAGAAAGGACTCACCTCCACTTATGCTCTCAGAGACAAGAAAATTTAGTTCTCTGTTGCTGAATTGCCGTCTGATTTGCCCAGGAGTCTTACATCAGGATGACTTCATTAGCTGAAAATTGCCTTCAAAATTCCAACTCCTATTTATTCAACAGTCAAATCATTCTTAGTGTGCATCCTGTAGGCGTGTTACCACTTCTGTAGGTGCTCTCTCCTGAGGCTGTGAAATGTCTAGTACTTTTCAAATCTCAGGAGTAATTTCTTTTTGGAGATTCGATTGACTTTATTTTTTATTATGGTGGAAAGCAAAGCCGCAGTTCAAAAGCAAATCAAAGTTAACAGAAACATGAGAACCAATACCCAGAATGATCCACTAATGTATGGGTAATGTTGATCTCACTTAGCATCTCAGAGTTAAGGGCCTCGTTTTTTCCTGCTTTACTCAGAAAAGACTAATTCCATTATAAATGCACAATGGGATATGTCAGACCTTGTTTTGACTACTCCTTTTAAAGTTCAGAATAAATCGGGTGTGAAATTTGGCCTGTGTGGCATTCCATAGGGCACATTTTCGGAGATAGAGCACAAAATGTGACCTTCTGGCATTTAGCGTGCAGCATTTGTGTTATCTTTAGTTCCATTCACTGCTGGAATTGGCAATAATTCCAGCTTTGCGATGGGCCATCGGCTGGGTACTCGATGATGTTCCTTCTGGGGAAATTCCACGTGAGCTCCATGAGTCTCTTCCCCATTCTATGTCTCCTTCCCACAGTCTGCCCCATCTGCTGTGGGTCTCCACAAGCTCCCCTATGTGGTCCAGCTGACTTACTGATCACAACCGGACAAGAAAAGCTCCCATAACTCATATTGGATAAAATGACCTTCCAACCCATCACCCCAGTTAAAGGGCTGGGGACCTGCTTCCTTGGGAAAATTCTAACGCGGCCCTCAAGGTTAACTTCGTGGAAATCTCAGTAAGAAAGAAAACCTTTACAGGAAATTAGCATGGGAAGGGAATTAGATGCTTAGTTATGTTTTGCCTCCCATCCCCATTAAAACGAACTTTCATGACGTATCGCTTTGCTTCCTCACAAGCATTGGTAGGTGTTGCAACAGTTGGGATAGACGTGTTCTGAAGCTTCCGGAGTCAGTGGACTTCTCTCTCCCACTTCCTCTGAAACAGCTATTGCTGGCAGAAAACTAGGTGTTCTGAAAATACAAGACTTGTTGGATAACTCCTAAGCCTTTGGATTTTTCTCAGCACGAGGTGAAACCAGTCCTTGTATAACAGAGTCACAAAGGTTGCCTTGAAGCCATCACAGGAACCTGACCCCGTGGCAGGGGTAAAGCCGGCTAAGCCTCCTTGAGCTGGAAAATAGTGTTTGTAAGAACTGCTGGAGATTCTAAATGCAAACCTAACTAGCCCCTCCCACTTGGAACTTTGAATGCATTCTGATTTTGCTATGAATATTATCTAAGGTGCAAACAGGTCCACAAGTACTGACTTTCGCACATCTTTGTTTCAAAGATAGGTAAGATTCTGAAAATTCGTCTCTGATTAAAATAAAAATGCACGTGGGGGTTGAGCTGCAGCATTCGAGATAAATAAATCTCCGTGATCCATCCATATGAGAACAAACACAGAAATGCTTTCCACGGGGGATATGTCATGATTTCAACGGTTTTGTAAAATTTTTAATGATACATAATACATTCTGTGGTCCATTTGATTCTAAGAGTTTTGGTTCCTCTGTCGCATTATTAAATGGTATTTATTTCAAAATGTTTCACTTGTCATTGTTTGATGAGGGTGTTAATACTCTCTGATAATTGAGAAGCAGAAATGAACTGTTGCTGAATATATCTGAGTTTGCAGTTATGTGGATTGTGGCTCATCCTAGGCAGCCTTGAGAGTGAGGAATAATGATGATATGCCAATGACAAGGGCTTATCAATTCATTTAATCAAAGCATGGGTCTGGCCACTCTGTTGCAGGCACTGTGCTCAGCGCAGTGCAGGGTAAAAATGGATAAAGCGTAGTCCGTCTTGGGAGAAGCTCTTGGTCTAGTAGCAAAGAAGCACTTTTTTTTTAAGGTTTGTTTACTTATTTTGAGAGTCAGAGAGCCCACACATGTGCAGGGGAGGGGCAGAGAGGGAGGGAGAGAGAGAATTTCAAGCAGGCTCCACACTGTCAGCACGGAGCCCTAGCCAGGACTCAAACTCACAGAACGTGAAGTCATGACCTGAGCTGAAATCAAGAGTCAGACGCTTAACCGACTGAGCCACCCAGGCACCCCAGTGAAGAAGGACTTTTATTTGAAAGAAAGTTAATGAGTGATTACAAGTGCAGTGATAGCTCAGCCTGTATAAAATACCGAGCAACTGACTCCCCACGAGGGGCCAACAGAGTCAGAGAAAATGGAGGTATTTCAAAAGTATGACCATATTTCATCAGGAACAAATGGGCCAAAATTTTAAACTTTATCTGGTAGAAACGGAGATACCTCTGATGGGTTTTAACAAAAAACAACCACATAAATACTAAAGTTTTTATTATCAAATGTTCCTATGGGGCTTGTTGTGATTTCATATTAGGAAGAATTTCCAAAAAATAGCCCCTATGTTTTTCTACAATGGGGTCATATTTCTGCCATTTATGTTCAGATCTTTAATCCATCCGGAGACATTTTTTAACTTAATCTGAGTAGCAATGATACAGTTTTATTTTCTATATAGGGTGAGCCAAATTTTCCATTATCTGTTTGCAGTATGGCCCATTTTTCTATTCTTTTATGGAAGGATCTCTCAACCTCAGCATAACTGACATTCTGGGCTGGAAAATTCTTTGTTGTGGGGACTGCCTGGCGTATTATTTCTTTTTCATGTATATTTTTTAAAGATGTTGTCCAATATCTCCCTAATATCACTCAGCTCTTAGTGGTTTGTGTTAAAGTTTATTCATGTGGGGAATATGTATATATTTACAATGTTATGTTTCTCCATTTTTTCACTTTTTTGTGTAATTTAATTGACTTTTGCAATTTATACATAAAAAGTTCTAACCCTAATTAATCCTAGGTAGCTTATAGTTTTAATATGAATGCAAATAGTATATCTGTTTGTGTTACATTTTCTATGACTTTTTCTGGAATGTTATAAATCTATGTGTTGACCTTTACAGTCATTTTGTATTAACTTTTAGACCAAATTCTGCTGCTTCCCTCAGTAAATAGTCATAAATCCACATTCCAAAAATTAGTTGCTTTTTTTTTACATAATCTCTATGTCCAACATAGGGTTCGAACTCACAACCCTGAGATCAAGAGTCACATGCTCCACCAACTGAGCTAACCAGACACCCATCCATGAATTAGTTTAAATTTTGTCAGAGATAGTTATATTTCAGACTTACACAAACACACATAAAAAAATTAACCTCATTAATTTGCTTTCTATAAAAATGATTGCTTAGCTTTTCTTCTTGTCGCTGTGGAAAGTAACTACAGAATTAAAGACGAGGAATTTTTCAGTGTTGTTGTTTTTTTTTTTTACTTCCCCCTAATTTAAACGAGCCTTGCCCTAAACTTTCTATTTTGAAACATTATTACAAGTACAGTGTTTCAGGAGTCGCATACAAGATTTACTGTAAAGCTACAGTAATTAAGACAGAGTATTGTGTAAGAAATACAGGACACATCAATAGAGATGAGACATAGACCCACATGCATATAGTCAGCTGATTTTTGAAAGGTACAAAGCCAGGTGAGAAAAAATAGTCTTTTTGATAAATGGTGCTGGGACAGCTGGATATCCATGAGCCAAAAAAAAAAAAAAAAAGATGAGAAAGAAGAATCTTGACAAAGATCTTACATCTTTCACAAAAATTAACTCAAAATGGGACATAGATCCAAATGTAAAGTACAATTTCTAGAAGAAAACATGGGACAAAATTCTACTTGGATTCTCTGAACAGTTCTTCAATACAAGACCAAAGCAAAATGAAACAAAAAAATAATAAGTTAGACTTTATGAAAATTAAAAACGTCCTCTCTGCAAAGACACTGATAAGAAAATCAAAAGACAAGCAATAGTCTAAGGTAAAAGATTTGCAAAGCACATATTCTGATTATGACTGATATCCAAAATATACTGAGAACCCTTAAAACTCAAATATAGGAAAACAAACAACCTAATTTAAAAATGGGCAAAAGATCTGAACATACATCTCACCACCGAGGATATATTGATGCAAGAAAGCCTATGATAAGATGTTCAATATAATTTCTCCACTGTAAAATGAAAACTAAATCAATAATATACCACTTCAGACCTGTTAGAATGACTAAAATTTTTAAAAAGATTGACAATAACAATTTCTGGCAATGATGTAGCTTGTGGTAATTGGGAGACTGTCATTTTGGGAGACTTTGGTTGTTTTGGACAAATTGAAACCTAGTCTTACCATACAGCCCAGCAATTGGTTTGATTTGAACACTGACACGTAAACACAAAATCTGTACATGAATGTTTATAGCAAATGTTACAATCACCAAAAACTGTAAGCAATCAAGTTCCTTTAATAGGTAAATGGATGAGTAAACAGTGGAACACCCATGCAATAAAATACTATTCTGGATTAATAGGCATGAGCTTACAACAAGCTTATATCAAACCTTGTAAAAACATGGATATGCCTCAGATATTAAGTAAGAGAAGCCGGTGTGCAAGGCTATCTACTTACTAATGATTCTACTCATATGACATCTGGAAAAAGGAAACACGTAAAGATGGCAAGCAGGTCAGTGGGTGTCAAGAGCGTATAGTCCAGAAGGATTGAATACGTGAAATGCAGGGGATCTGTAGGGCCATAAGCTGGTTTGTATGATATTTTAACAGTGGATAAGTGACACTCTGTGTTTGCCAAAACCCAGAGAACTTGGAAAATTAGCAAACTCTTTAAGCTGAAAGGCGGAAGGAACTGTACGTAAACACTGCCCTCTAGCAGATGAAGTTGTTTCCCACAGAGGTACGGACAAACTACTAAAACTTCTAAGCACTTCTAAGCACGTCTATAACTACTGTACAGGTAGACTGGTATTGGAGAATTGAGTGAATTGATGGCAGGTACTGGCAGCCAGGCTTCTCACTCTGGAGGTGGGAGGTCACAAATGAGGAAGGGGAGAAGGCTAGGATAATCCACATGGCAACCGACTGGAGTTGGATGTAGGTAGGAACTCATGATTAACTGAATATCGATACAGATGGATACACATAGAAGTGTTTACTGATGTGTGTATATACACATTATCCGTATACACACATATCACTCCTTGCTCCTTTAGCTAAGGGCAACTAAAATCAACAACATCCCATCCCAGCGAGCATACCTAGTATCCAGGTTTTACTTTCTAAATGCCCTTCTCCAATAAAAGGAACCAGGACTCCTTGGAGAGATGGCTGATTTGGGGGCCCGGGGTAGGAAATACCTAGAATGGGTCTAGAGCATCTCGAACAGCCAGAACATTAGAAAGTGCTCAAAGAGCGCACGATGATGGGGTTGCATCCCAAGACAGGAGCCAGTTGAAAGAGCTCCTGATGACAAAAGCTGGAAAATTATGAGTAACAAAATAAGTAAGTATTGGATTTAGCCCAAACTATCGGATTAATATCCATGAGTCCATACTGAAATAAAGATACGATTGAATCGACAAACACATGGGGGAGAATATACAAATATCCCATGGAGAGTAGGCTCCAAGTAATTTGCGGAGATACGTCCCCCTCAAGGAGTGAAGCGTCCCTGTCCACTTCATCAGTGTGGGCTGCACATGACGACTTCCAAAGAGTACATAGGGGAAAGGGGAGGAGATAGGGTAGCTTTACCACGGCAGCCAGAGGGTCAAGGTTAACACCAACCACCATGACTCATACTGACAGCAGGTGACCTGGTGACGGGATGAAAATGGCTCTTCACTCCGGGGTCTTCCTCCCAGACACTCACAGCCCCAGTCTAAGGAGGAAAACGTCAGACAAGTCTTCACTGAGGGACAGTCTACAGAACGCCCGGCAGGTACTCCCCAAAAGTCAAAGTCGTCAAAACAAGGGAAGTCCGCGAAACGATCACGGCCGGGAGAAGCCTAAGGATACACGACAACCAAATGTGATCTGGTCTCCCGGATGGCATCCTGGGACAGAAGATGGCGTGAGGCAAGACTAAGGACGTCTGAATAATGGACGGACGTCAGTTGTTAATATTTTATCCGTATGGGCTTATAACTTTGACAACTGATCAATGTAAGATGTTGCTAAGAGGGAAACTGTAAGGTGAAGTGTAGATGGGTAGTATCTTTGCAATTTCTGTATCAACATAAACTCTTCTAATTAAAAAGTTAAAAAATAAAACCCCAAACATTGCAAGCATCCGGTAGACATGAAAAAAACATAAATTTTGAGCTGCTGTTACACAACAATGTCGTGCGGCCTTATTCTCTAAACCACACCCCCCCATCTTTTTTCCACCTCCCTCCAGCGATTCTGTATCCACCCTCCCCACCAAGGTTGAGCCACTACCTTTGCTCAGCCACCATCGCACCCCAAACACGTCCCCCGAAAATGCACTTGTTATTTTAAATCAACAATTGAAACTACCACCTCTTCAGGTGATGATATTTGGGATAAATAGGGCTAGCTAAACTCTCTTATTAAAATTAGTTTTATTTGTTTTAGAAAACTTTGTTGTATCTGTTCTAGAAAAATTTAAATCGTATGTGTGGCAAGCATGCTATGTCCTTTTTTGTTTTACATTTCTTTTTAATGTTTCTTTATTTCTGAGAGAGAGAGAGAGACAGAGTGTGAGGGAGGGAGGAGCAGAGAGAGAGGGAGACACGGAATAGGAAGAAGGCTCCAGGCTCCGAACTGTCAGCACAGAGCCCACGCGGGGCTCGAACTCGTGCACCACGCGCGAAATCATGACCTGAGCGGAAGTCGGGCGCTCGCCGACTGAGCCACCCAGGCGCCCGGCAGGTTATTTCTACTATACAGTGTTATTCTAAAGCATGCACACATCCTGATGCCCTACAGCTAATGTAACATTGTTCAGGGTTTCATGAGCTTTCCAGGCCTGCCATGTATGTCTTCCCTGCCAGTGCTGATAGACCACTTCCAGAAGAGGGAGGCAGGAAGGCTAACTAGGATGCCCACTGGGCACTCTATGCTCTCAGCACACAGCTGGGGGCTGCCCCTACTTGCCAAAGAGTCTATTACTGTGAGGATACTGACCTAAAGGTTTCTGATGAGCACTGGGTGTTACACGTAAGTGATGAATCACTAAATGCTACTCCTGAAACGAATACTCCACTATAGGTTAACTGACTAGAATTTAAATAAAAACTGGAAACAGTAAAAAAAAGAAAGACATCCTGACTATAGCCTGACGCTCTGAAAAACTCTGATCAAAATCGAAGAGATACAGTAATCTCAGAAGCCAAACAAAGCACCCACACATTTTCAGCTGTTTAAGTTATCTCAAGGTAGCAATTTATAGATTCCAACATTGATTTAAACAATTATGTGTCAAAATAAATACCCAAGAGTTTCTCATAATGTATCCTCGTCTGAGAGGTGCTTCGTTACTTTGGAAGGTAGGGATATATTTCCCTTTTGGAACCTGCATTCAGCAAGGATGCAATTTTATATTTGGTCATTTATAGATCCTGGCCATAATTTATGAGAGGAAGTAAGAAAAAGAAATGATAGGAAAATATGAACTATTCCCTTGGGACAGAAAAAACAAAGCTAAACAATACAGCCGTAGGATAATATGCCGTATGTCTTCCCACAATGTCGGGTCGTCAGACTATTTCTGCTAAATTCACACGGTTAGTCAATGATGAATCTTTTTGTTTATTAATATGGTTCCCAGTTGCCCCACATGGAAATTAAATCTTAAGGATTTCAATGAGAAGCACATTTTGAATAAAAAAAAAGAAACCACTTTATCTTTCTCAGAAAAGCTGTCACACCATTCTCTGCATGAGCAAAAACACTTATTTTTAGTGAAGATTTGAGTTTGGAGGTCATTAAGTGTAACTTTTAAAACTCCGAGGTCTTTTGTTTTTATTACTTTTCAGAAACTTGTTGTTTTCAAGATCAAGTTGAAAAAAACAGACAATGTAAACATCTAACTTGTCTCAGAAATCACAGACTAGCAAAAGATACAGGGTTTTAAGTTCTTATGGTTTTTTTGTCATAAGTATTTGAGATTCTAAGGGAATAATAGAAGTTATCCAATTAGTAGCGATTTTTTAAGTGCTTTCAGGATACCAGGGACATGCTGGTGAACAAAACCTCCCCTCTTCCTGGGAAACAGACAATGATCTGTTTCCCACTATGATCACCATTCACAACAAATGATGACCATTATGTTCAATCATGTTATAATGGAGGAAGCACAGATAATTGAGGAATGGAAGCAGGGCTGACTCACCCTGTCTGGGGCCAGAGGAGGGATTCCTTATAAAGGAATACTTAAACTGAGACCTGAACCAGAGGTGGAGTATGAGGGTTGGGGAAGACGGTTCCAGGTGGAGGACAGGGCAAAGACAAAGACGGAGCCTTTGGGACAAATGAGGTCGGTCCCCAAGTCTGGGATCTGGAGGATGAGTGGTAATGAGGCGGGAAGAGGGGCTGAATCCAAGGACTTGAGAGCCAGGCTGTCTGTTTGTTATCTACAAGGCCTCGGGAGGACATTGAAGAGTTGAAGTACCACACCATTGTGTTCAGAAATGTCCCTCTGGCTACAAAGACCAGAGAGGCAGCAGGGGAGCAGGAGACAAGCCAGAGAACTAGATCCATAGTCAAGGATAAAAGTACCCCAGCAGGAATTGAAAGGGGAAAATGGGTAGGTGCAACAGATATGTCAGAAGAGCTACACGCATTTGGTGATTGTTTGAGTGTTGGTAACGAAGGAGAAGAAGATCAGCACGACTTTTATTGAGCAAACCAGGGGTGCCATCGCCATTACACCTTCACGAAAGTCCCTCGATGAAGTTGTGCACCGTGGTGGAATTTGAGAGCTCAGTGATGAAAGAATATGTCTGCCCGTACCCTGGATGGAAGGAAAATTGTTAGCGTAAGGTAGAAAGAGGATCGGAATCCATGATGGAGTAGCATGAAGTTGGAAGCAGCGATGAGGCGATATGGTGAGTCGAGTGCCAAACAGTTTGAGTTTCAATACAGAGTTGCAAAAGAAAAGTGAACATGTGTCTTCTGATCAGGATATTGGGCTGTCAAGAAACCTTGATTCCCATGGAGTGACTGAAGCTAGGGAGTCGCCAAAGATTAGACAAAGATAGCATGTAGGGACAGAAGAATCGAGGCCAGCATCAAAGCCTTTGGCATGACAACATCTGTTGAGGGGGAGATGCGAGGGAGCCTGATGAAGAGACAGGGAGGGTTGTGTAAGACCAGGAAAGGGTCGTGACACAGGATCCACAGCAGAGAGCGAGGGCACAGAGTAGCTGAGATTACACAAAGGAGAGTGCCCATAGGGTTTAACGATACGTGGGTCATGGGTGGCCTGGATTCAAACGATTCCACTGGGAGGAGGGACAGAAGCCAGATGGCAATGAATTCAGGATGCGGGAGAAAGTACACAAATAGAAGCAGAAGGTGTAGACAGTCTGTGCAGCTCGGTTATGAATATTAAGGCGAGCTCGCCGGGGAGGAGTTAGGGCCATGGAAGGTATTGAAGATGCAAAAGAGAATGGCGTTTTGTTATTGCTAGAATTGTTTAGGGGGTGAGCCACCCACAGCCCAGGCAACTTACTTCCTGTAGGCGGAGGAAGAGCCCTCTCACTGTAACGGGGGCTATGTTCTCCCAACAATTTGCAGTATTTTTTCACTTGAGTTTGCTCAGAGCTCAGAGAGGATATAAACTGATAAAGCCTGATGTCCAGAGAAGTTTTTTTAGAACCATCTTGAAAATTCACATGTCCCCTAACACTATGACTGTTTCATCAATTTCTGGAGGGGTTCCTTTTCCCTTTTCAATTTACCTGTTCGATGGCTTATAAAACTTTCATGCTAATAGTACAGGAAATTCAAATAGTGACAGAGACATAGAAGAAAAAAAGAACATCCATCCTCACGTAACGACTCCACATGAATCTGTAAAGCTGAAGTTGGACACAGTGGCTAGATTCTTGAAGAAAAGCCCTCGGCTAAAGATTCTCATCCTGGTGGCCTGTAGTCAGTTGCCGATGTGATAGATGCACAGGGAATTTGGGCTCAAGCTGGTGCCGGTTTGGTTCAAATTTGAGATCTGGCATTACTACCGCTCTGCCAGCTGTGTAGAGTTCCGTTCCACTTCTCAGGAAGGTGATCAGCATCTTGGGACATCGCCTAATCCCCGGAGTGAATCTGAGCAAAAGCTCAGATTTGATTCCTGCTGGTCCAGGAACCAGCATCACCCTGGCCTCTGTCGAGAAGCATCTCCAGATACTGTCAAAGAACAGCTCAGGGAGCCAGAGTCAGGCACTAACCCCAGTTAAGCCGGGGAAAGGAAGTAGGAGATCTGCCTTTGTTGAAAGCATTCCCCTCTGGGTTGTCCTTTCCTAACTCAATCCCTGGCCCCAGGTTCCCAGGGACCACCGTCCCATCCTTTTTCCATCTCACATCCCCCTGTCTCCAGCTTGGGAAGCCACTTTCCACTCTCAGCTGGTGCTTCTTCTCCCATGATTTGGGTCTCCCATGATTCAGGAGTCCTTTCCACCTGCTGTCAGAGTGTAAGATATTGAAAATCAATATCAGAAAAGATTCCTTTTGCCTTCATCTTCTGTTGTCATGCCCCTCACGTAGACAGCAAGTTTATAATGAGGGCAAGGAAGAAAGGGAATATTGAAGAAGGAGAAGAAGAGAGCACAATAAAGCAAAATGCCCCATCCCAACAGCAAGCTCTCAGAAGGCTCAGACCGGCAGGGAGGGTGTGAGCTCGTACACCATGCTTTCCTTTGTCCTAGAACGAGTACAACCTTGACGATCCTCTAAAGGATCTGAAAGGAAGGAGTAGGGTCTGCTCCCTGCATAGGGTGGGCCAAAACAGGCACACTCTGGCTGACAGGCCAGGCTTTACAGCCCTGATCACTACTCTTCCCGAGGGGTACTGACACCTGCGGTTCCCCAGAGAGAAAAGGATGATCCTCACAAAGCCATAGATATTGGCCTCTGACTCTCATCTTTGAAAGGACTTTGGGGAACCCCCGGCTGCCAGGGTCTATCATTAGCATGTGAGCTGCAGGAAATGAAAAGAAGACACTAACCCTGCTTCCACAGAGCTTCAAGGTCACCAGGGAAGGGTCAATGGTAAACAATCGCATAAATACATAAGCCCTTACTACTGTGATGTATAGTGGGGAGGTACAGTGGGGGTGGTGGCGTCGGTGAGAGTTGGCCAGGAAACAAGAAAGAGAGGAAAAACCACCCCAGAAGGTCTCGGGACAGGAAGAAATTCAGCCAGTTTGCCACAAACAGCGGGAGGCGGGACCACAAAGAGAAGCTAGAGACCCAGACAAAGCTTTAAGTACTCTTGGACTTTAAGATTCATGGGACGCCATTTTGGAAGCTTCTCTCAGGCTGCTGTTTGGGGGCGTGTTTGGGGGGGGGAGGGCATGCACGACCTGGGAGAGCCCCTTCAGGAAGTTACATCCTCACTTTGGCAAAGGTATGCGTGCACCTTCAAGAGCTGAAAGATTGCCTGTTTTCTGAAAAAGCAGACCATTGTAAAACAAAACCAAATGGGACTTGTTGCAACTTGTTTTTGAAGTGAAGTTTCTTTGCTCTGCTATAATTAGGGTATTCTAAATTGTGGTTACAATAAGGGACCCAAAATGCAAAGGCTAGAGCAATAGAGGTTTCTTTCTTGTTTGCTCAACAGTCTAGGGCTATTCCAGTGACTCTGCCATTTGTGTGGTTTCCAGGAGTTTGCGAGCCCACCATGCCAGTCATCCGGAAGGAGAAAACCTAAGAGGGAAGCATAGCAAATGCAGGCCAGCTCAAGAGCAGAGAGAGGATTTGAGCAGTATATTTCATAGTATTTAGGGGGCTTGTGGGTATTTAGCTTTGGAGACTACTCTTTGGATTCGTTTTCCATTCATTGATTGTTCCTCTCTGGGCATCCCAGTCTCGGGGACCAGTTTTTTCTCCTCTCTGGCCTTGAAGGGACTTTTGGCTTTTGATTCCCGAATGATACTTTGCCTCGACAGAAAACAAAATAAGACCTAAAGGCTTCTAGGGGCAATGGTGGGCAGCAGGAGTGTACCCCATTAAGTGGCACTCTTTTTTTTCCCCACTAAATTCCAGGTATCAAAACGTTTACTTATTTAGCCAAAAAAGTATATCATAGCTGACAACAATTAATTACAGTTCAGCTCCCCTGCTCTTTATTTTCTACTCTCACACTATAATCCCCAAATGCCATGAACTTTGAACGAAAAAGTCTCATCATAATACTCCATGTAAGAACCATTCATGAAAAGATTCCCAAGGTCCTCTATACTGCCCCATGAATGCATCAAAGAAGTGCACTTTTTAGTATAAAGATTGTTTTGCCAGGAAAAAAAAATATTAAGAGCATTAAGCTACTATTAATAACCATTCCTGACTCCTCCTACTAAAATAACTTACTGTATCTCACATCACACCAGTCAATACTCTATGTAAAATCCTTCTCATGTTAATGTTTGGAGACGGATATGATCTCTCCAAGACTATATTCAACATAGAGCTTTGTGTCTTAATCTGGACCAACGTTGCTCGCTTTTTTATTTGAATGGAGTTTCAATGGAAGCAGGATGCCCTCTCATTTATTTGTTTGTTTGTTTATATTGGGGGGGAGGGGCAGAGAGAAAAGGAGACAGACTGGGTCTCATAAAACCGGGAGATCACGACCTGAGCCGAAGTTGGACGCTCAACTGCGTCCAGCTGACTGAGCCACCCAGGTGCCCCCAAAGTAGGATGCCATCGTAAGGAAGGCTAAGTGCAAGTCCAAAGGGGCTTCTGCCGTTGTCTCTCAGGCATCTGCATTTAGTCTTGTTGAGCCTGGGCTTGAACCCGAGTGGCAAAGTGGTACATTTTGCGTGCTTCATTACATTTAAAAACGACCCGTTAGAATCTGCTTCTTTCTGGAGATGTGACGAGGTCAAGAGTATATTAACTATGGTTGTGCTAGACAGGAAAAGGTAAGCAGTGGTGCGCACGGGTGTTGTTGCTGGGGAAAGGAGGAATTTTGTGAAATGTGAAAGACATTTGAAACACATAAAACTATTTTACCTTGAAAAACTACTTCACCGAAGCGTGGTCATTCTGCTGAAACTTTACATCCAGTATCTACTGATGTTAGGTGTTATCACAGCAAACTTTTTTTTTTCCTTATGATACTGGGAAAAGGACAGGTGTGGGTGTTACTTAAAATTCAAACAAATGTTCTCATTGGAAACAAAAAGTTTACAGCTTAAAAGCATTATAACGAGTAGAGATTGTAAACATCGTGTGTTTATCTTCTCAATAAATAATCCAGGAAACAATGGTTTCCGGGGACAGAGAGTTTAAGAAGCTTTACTGACTGTTTTATGGAAACAGGGTTTGCAAAACTTTATAAAATAATTATTTTAAATAACCAGTAGTTATTTTAAATAACCTAATCATAGATTTCATTATAAAGCTGCAATCAATTTTTATATTCAAATACAGGAATCATTATTCGACTCGTTAAATGCCAGGGGTTCCAAAGCAGGATTCCATATAAGTAAACACTACTATAATACAGGTGTGGCTTCTCGAGTTATGTTCTCCCTCTTGAAGTTTTGGTAATAGGTCTTTTTCTGTCAAATGGACAGAGAAACGGACCACAAAATGACTGATGTATCCTATAGCCTGAAAAACCAAGCAAGCCACTCCATACTGTCTACACAGAGTTGCATTCAGGGTGACTCTACTGGCAGAGGCATCGGGTAGGCAAATGATCTTGAAAAAAAAATGATCTTCAAAAAAATTTTTTTAATGTTTATTTTAGAGAGAGAGAGAGGACAAAGCATGGGCAGGGGAGGAACCGAGAGAGAGGGAGACACAGAATCCGAGGCAGGCTCGGGGCTCTGAGTTGTTAGCACAGAGCCCGATGTGGGGCTTAAACTCACAACCCGTGAGATCGTGACCTGAGCCGAAGTCGGCCACTTAACCGACTGAGCCACCGAGGTGCCCCCTGAACCGCCAGCTTGTATAGAGTGAGGGGCACGGTGACTGGGTCACAGGGTAGTTATCTCCAGTGGGGCCATCTGTGCACCACTTTAGGGAAGATCAGAGCAAACCTCCCCACATTTCCACTCTGGGCATACATTCACCACCACATGGCCTGGAACAGCCTGGAACATGTGGCCCAGAGGGAAGTCACTGCATGAACGGCCGGAAGGCCAGGGAGGGAGGCAGTGATGTTGGAGTTCCTACAGCAGCTGACCTAAATCAGCCTGGAGCACTTGGGGGTCTCCTGTGTGGTTCTCTCCCATCAATGTCTGTGAGTTGACATGTCCACCCGATGTCTCATTACTGTGAAACACCTAACGCTTGTGCATCTTTGGTCTTTGTCACCGGGAGCAGCGCCTGTCACTCTGACTTGCTGGCACTCTCCCCCTACCCCGACCCCTAGTGGTGAAGTCTTGCTCACCACGGTCAGCTCGCTGATTCCTCGAGATGCGCAACTTACTGGGCCAGCGGTCCGCCTTCACAGGGTTTCAAAGGAAGCTGAGGATCAGGACCGGGGAAATCACTGAGGGTGTGTGCACGGGAGGGTACGCGGGGGGAGGGTGCGCACGGGTACTGAGAGAGTGTACAGGCCACTTTGCGGGGCGGTCTCGTTCAGTTCGAAGAGTTCCGGAAGTGGAAGTGGAAGAGGAAGTGGCCCCAAATGAAAGGATGTGACATCAGAAGGAGGGGTGAGTTGGAGTCTATGTTTCAGGGGTGGTGCCGTTATTGATCATGACCGTGGAGCGAAGAGGGCTGGAGGAAGGGGGGAGCAACACTGATCTAACTGGGATAAGGGACCAAGATCCCTACCACTCACCCCCAGGGTGTCCTACCCACCGTTCACATGGACGTTGTGGTCACCAAGCATGGAAGGATGTGGCCAGGGACTGGGAAAGTGACAGGAAGGTGGAGGTGGCAACAGCTAGAAAAGGGAAAGTCCCAAAAGATTACCCACAGCTGAAGAAATAAAGTAAACCATGTTGGGCTTTTCTTTCTTTCTTTTCTTTCTTTCTTTCTTTCTTTCTTTCTTTCTTTCTTTCTTTCTTTTTCTTCCTTCCTTTCTTTCTTTATTTCTTTTTCTTTCTTTCTTTCTTTCTTTCTTTCTTTTTTTCTTTCTTCCTTCCTACCTTCCTTCCTTCTTTTCTTTCTTTCCTTCTTTCTTTTTTTCTTTCTTCCTTCCTACCTTCCTTCCTTCTTTTCTTTCTTTCCTTCTTTCTTTTTTTCTTCCTTCCTTCCTTCCTTCCTTCCTCCTTTCTTTCTTCTTTTCTTTTCTTTCTTTCCTTCTTACTTTCTTTCCTTCTTTCTTCCTTTCTTTCTTCCTTCCTTCCCTTCTTTCTTTCTTTCTTTCTTCCTTTCTTTCTTCTTTTATTTCTTCCATTCACTCATTCATTCATTTGTTCATTCATTCTTTTTTTGGCTGGCCTATTATTTGCTGTTAACATGTCAAAAAAATAACTTCTCTAGGTGGGAAATTGGAGCCGTCATTATGGAAAACAGTATGGAAATTCCTCAAAAACTTGAAAATAGAACTATGATATGATCCAGCAATCCCACCAGAAATAAAAACAGGATATTGAAAAGATGTCTGCAGTCCCGTGCTTATTATGCATTATTTATAGTAGCCAAGATATGAAAGCAGCCTAAGTGTCCACAGCAGATGAATGGATGACGAACACATGGTATATACATACAGGGGAATATTATTCAGCCACGAGAAGGAAGGAAATCCTGACATTTGGGACAGGTGGGATGGACCTTGAGGGCCCTATGATAAGTGAAGACAATCTCATAGAAACAGAGTAGAAAAGTGGTTGCCCAGGAGCTGAAAGGTGGGGGAAATTGGGAGACATTGGTAAAAGGGTACAAATTTTCAGCTCTAAGATGAATAAGTTCTGAGGCTCTAAAACAAGGTGATTAGAGTTAATAACACTATACTGCATAAGTGACATCCACCCCTCCCAAAAGAGAGATCAATATGTGAGATGACCAGACGTGTTAAATGAACTAGATCCTGGGATCCCTTTCACAATCTATATGTACATAAGACCACTACAATGTGTACTTTAAATGCCTGCAATTTTTTAATCAATTATACCTCAATAAGACTGAAAAAAACTAAACTACAAAAAAAATGTGCAGAAAAAAAACAGAGTGAACAAAAAAGCAGGAAAATAAACTCCAATCTCAGAAAGCCACTGGATGATACAGTCGTCGGGTGTTTCGATGGTGGGAGGCTTGTTTGTACTTTACTTTTTCACAGCATTTACCTTATTTCCTCCAGAAGACATTCCCACGCTTCCTCTGTACATCTTCAATTCTTGGCTTTGCTTTATCTTTCTTCATCGTTTCCTGATTATCTCATGCTCAGAGATGCTAAGGCAGACTCTTCATTTTCCCAGGATGACATTTAAAATGACTTCATGATGAGACTCCCAGGACCTCTCTGCAAATCTCAGCTGTGATTAATGGCTCCCAATTTTAGTGCTTATGATGAAGATGATGGTATGGGGCATTTTGTTTGTTCCAGGCTGTCAAAATATGAAAAAACTGACTTTGGCCTCCTTTCCACAAGCCTCTTGGGGTTGTTGAAGTTGTGTGTGTTTGTAAGTCTTGAGCGGAAAACTGTGGGAACATTGTATGATCTGTGTCTCTCAGCTGCAGGAAAGAAAAACCGTTGAAAATTGCCGGCACCATTTTTCCTAATAAAGGTGTTATTTCTCTTCTTACCACAATATTAAATAAACATCATTTTATGTAGCTATTTTTATTGATTCATTTTTTACGTAGGCCCCGTGCCCAACATGGGGCTTGAACTCACAACCCTGAGATCAAGAGTTACATGCTCTTCAACTGAGCCAGCCAGGTGCCCCTATATATCGAAAACAGGGAATCAAAAAGAGCCAAGAAGTGCAAAAAAAAAAAAAAAAATACCAGTGGTGGCAGGTAATTGGGTTGCTAACACTCTCTCATACAGAATCTCAACATCATGCTTTTTAATTAACAAAAATTAAAATCATGGTTTTTATAAATCACAAGTCTAGACAGGAGAACAGGTTGACTTTCTTTAAAGCTTTATGTCTCATTAACCTGAGTTTTAAAAATACTTGTATAGGCTAAACGTATTGAGTAATTGATAGATAAATCAAATCAACAACCTTATCTTTTCCACATGGAATTCTAGTTATTTTTAAAAAGCCATTGCATTTATCATTCTAATAAAAAAAATAGCTGAAAAAATATGCACACTGTTCGGTGGCGATTTAAGTTACTGAATTTTAGGTACGTTCTTCTCATGTTAAATTCTAGTTTTTCCTGCCAACTCTTCTGTACTATGAGCAATTACCTATGACTTCATATAAGCTGCTTCACTCATAATGAATTGCAGCATCGCATTATCCTATTAAAAAAAATTAATGCTTTCCCAGATGTAGGCATTTGTCAACATGTAGCAAATACGCACTGACGATTTACGCATTTCGTGTCACGTAAAATTTATATAAAACTATAAGCAAATGTTGAAGTCTAGCTAATTACATGCATGCAAACTATTTAGGAAGAGGTGTCGTTCACTGTGATTTACTTTAAAAGGCATAAAAACAGTTTGATGGAAAGACAGAAGGGTTGGTTCTTGTGTGAGAATCTGATGGCCAAGGAGAGTAAAACGTTAATGGCAGAAAATAGATTTAGGCTCTGAGAGACTTGATTAGAAAACTATTTCAACTTCGCTTAATGTTTGAAAATATCCAAAATAAAATGAGAGTTGGCGGGGAAACTGAGTCTCTACTGCTTGTGCTGTGTGAAATACCCTTGTTGTCACTGATATCCGGTGCCTCATCAGCCCTGCCCGCTATTCCCATAACGTATTGACCAAATCTCGCCACTTTTACTGACCTCCCCTCGTCCAATCTACCTCCACGTACCACCATCTCTTACTGGATGATCCCCAACTGGTCTCTTGGCTCCTTCCTTTGACCGCCTAGATTCTCCCCCCATGGAACAGCTAGACAGAACCATAAAGGACATAAATCCAGACTGCATCTGCAAAATTGCAAATATTAGCTCCTTTAATTCATCTGATGACGTACAGTTCTCACGTGCAATTTCTACAAAAAAAGCATCTGGGAGAGCTGTTGGCTTGCCAGCCAATGATAACCCACAGAGACACTTCCTGCTCATGGGGTTTGACTTGCTTTTATGACCTTGATATGAAAATTGGAAAAGAGCTGCTTTTTCGAATGATAAAACTGCATTGAAATATGCCTCCTAATTGATGTACAGGAGATGTGTTTATACTTTGGACACTCGTTCTTGGTCAGTTATGTGCATCACAAAGCTCTTCTCCAGCCCAAACTTGCTGTTTTACACTCTTAATAGTATTTTAATAATGCACTTTCTTAATTTGAATATCATCGACCTTTGTACTTATGGTTACTGATTACCATGATCTGTTTAAGGAAGCTTTGCTCCAAATCATAAGAATATTCTCCTACATTATGTTCTAGAAGACTCATTGTTTTACTTTTCACTTTTCTATCTATAATTCACACAGAATTTATTTTGTCTAAGGTATAGGACAAAGGCCAAGATTCTTTTTTTAATCTATATGGATGTATCATTGATAAAGACCCACGTACTGAAAAATATCATCCTTCATCTCAAGAACCAACTTTGTCATTTGTGCGTGTGTGTGTGCGTGTGTTGGTGTGTGTATGCATGGAATCTATTCTCTTCCATCAGTCTGTTTGTCTATGTTTGCATCAATGTCATATTATTTTATTAATTCTTGCCTTTTACTAAGTCTTGATTATTGTTCGTTAAGTATTGAGATTTTATTTTTATTCGTGCAGGCATCTTGGCTCCCCTAGGTCCGTTTCATTTTCATGTAATTTAAAATCACTACCCGTTTTTGAAAAATTGCTTCTTTTCTTTTGTTTTATTTAATGGTATGTTCTAGCTTTGTATGTTGTTGTCTTAACTCCTTGTCCTTCTTTGTTGTTTTGTAGTGAATGTATTTGCAATTAAAAATGTTCGGCTGCACTCTCCTTTGACAAAACTTTGAAGATTTTGAGAATTAGTGTTCTAATTCTTGTTCATTTATAAGTGAATTTTAATTTCTCATTTGAATTTCTCTTCTAAAAAGAGCTATTTTGAAATGTGTAAGTTTATAAATTTCAGACTATTTTTTCTTATCTTTTTATTATAATCAAGCTTTATTGTGTATGACCTAGTGATGGCAGGCTGAGGAATTTTCTTCTTTCTTCTATTGCAAGAAAAATGTGCGATCGTTTTTTCAACCAACTATGTATATGTGAGTAAACTTTGTTCTTACATGACTGAATATAAAATAACAATATATGCTATTTGCTTACCAGGTAGAAGTGTTTTTCAAATCCTCTGTATTCTAAATATGTTTGCATAATTTATTAACCTGGGTTCCCAAGATAGATATGTTTTGCTTTTGGCAAAAATCTCCTTTTATTTCTCTTAAATGTGGTCTTTAATAGTTTAATCTTATGTTAATAACAGAATAAAGTTAATGACTGATAAAACTTTTTAGAATATTATTATTTTAATAAATATAAAATATTATGCCTATTCTTTTAGATCTTGAATTAGGGTCTGTTTGATAGTATCCACTGCTAAATTTGTTTTCTTTTGCTTTTTTTTTTAAATTTTTTAATGTTTATTTTTGAAAGAGAGAGAGACAGAGTGCAAGCAGGGGAGGGAGGGGCAGAGAGAGAGGGAGACACAGAATGTGAAGCAGGCTTCAAGCTGTCAGCACAGAGCCCAACAACAGGGCTTGAACCCACAAACTGTGAGATCATGACCTGAGGCAAAGTAGGATGCTTAACTGACTGAGCCACCCAGGGGCCCCTTTGTTTTTTAATTGAGCCCTTATTTTTAGTTTTTTGTTTATGCACCAGATGTTGAATTTTATCATTCTGTAATTTTCATTAAGAATGAAAAAGTAGACCTAAGTTAGTGATTGCCCACAAAACCAAAATTTTTTAAACAGAAAGCTGTGACATACCATAGAAGCAATGGAGTCAAGACTTTGCTTTTTTACTCATTGGTTGAAATGGAAGTATCCTCGCCAGTCATTATTATGACAGTGTTTTTATATTATCTTTCATTGTTCCAAGGCAAGATGCCAGAAACATGTATTACTTTAAATGCATTGTTGGTAGGTCCGTTGTCAGCTAGAGCTATAATTTATGACTATTGATAGTAATAAAAAAGATGTGAATGGTTGGTATTTTTAATTGTGCTTAATTGGTATCATGTATATTTCATAAGGTAATATTTTTTCATTGAAAAAGAGTAAGACATTGTTGAATACTATTTTTAAGACCTACTTACCTCTTTTTTTAACGTATTTTTTTAGTTTTGAGAGAGAGAGAGAGAGAGAGAGAGAAGAGGAGAGGCAGAGAGAGAAGGAGACTAAGGATCCAAAGCTGAAGCTGTCAGCACAGAGCCCGATGTGGGGTTCGAACTCACGAACTGTGAGATCATGACCTGAGCCAAAGTCAGAAGCCCAACCAACTGAGCCACCCAGGTGCCCCAAAGCCTACTTAGCTTCCTTATTATCCTGTGCAGACAAATGCTCACACAGACTTTCTTTTATGACTTTTGTGATTTTTTTTTCTTTGAATTTATGGGTGTGGTTAGTGCTCCCAAGCCATCTCACTTCCCAGGCCTCTCTGTATATAGCACTGGACCAGCAAGTTTCTCCTAGAACATTCTTAATTCTATCCTTTGGTAGTTGTACTGTGTTAAGGAGGATTCTGAAGTGCAAATCAGTTTTACTGTGAGATAACAGTGTTTTCAGTTAGCAGTTAGGATGAGGGGGTTGGCTGCTGGAGGCTGCTAAGGAGCCCTGCAGATGTCACCTCTCCTCTGGGATATACGCTCTTAAAGGACAGAGACCTCAATCTGCTTTTTCTCTCCAGTGTGTGCAACGAAGGATTTGAACAATAAACATTTGTGAAATGATAAAAAATCAACACTAATTTTATAATAAGAGGGATTTTTCTGGTGACATGGAAAACAAAATCTGTATTATCTTGCCTGGCCTGCCATAACACAATACCATAGGTTAGGCAGTATCTTAACCAGCAGAAATTTCTGTGTTACAGTTCTGGAGGCTGTAAGTCCAAGATCAAGGTATCCACAGGGTTGGTCTCTGGTGACAGCCCTCTTCCGGCTTGCAGACAGCCTCCTTCTCCTCGTGTCTTCACATGACTTTTCCCTGGGCACCCACTTTTAAGAGGATTACTCTTATGGAATTTGGGGTCTGTCCTTCCAATCTCATCAACCTTAATTACCTCCTTAAATAACCACCAAAGAAGGTTGAGATTCACAGACAATGGATCACAGCCAGAGCATAATTCTCCTATAAAGTTTTTACCAGGACACCATGAGAGATTTGATCTCAATATCTTAGACTTTGAATATCTCAGTGAGATGCAAAAAAATACATGTCACTCTATCCCAGAACCAGAAAGATGAGTATAAACCAGGTTAAATTTTATTATTCAATTGAGAAATACTTTAACTTAACAGAGCTACTTGCTATTTAAAGGAAATTTAGAATAAAGCTAACTATATAAGGAAGAAACACAATTAATTCATTAATTAATTATTATCTCAAGGAAATCTCAATGACACAGTGCCAGGCTTTTTTATGGTGGATAAAACTTTAATCATTTCACATTTCCTGAATACTTCAGTGCTGAAGTATTTACACATGAGCACCCAGTAATCCATTTATTCAACAAGTTTTATTGAGGATTTACTGTGTTCTCAAGCGGGCCATGCCAAGACCCAGTGGGACGGAGGCATAGGAGAAGAGGGCCATATTCTCGCAAGTTGTCTAGTGGGAAAGTAGACACGGGATGGTTTCATTTGTGTTCATAGACAATTCATGTCTTTTAAGAGATTTCAGTTTCAAATTTCACTTTGTGCCTGGCTATTTTACTTTCTTATGTATTAATTTGTGATATTATCAATGAATCTATTATGTTTTCTATTTCTTTTACATATATGAATATGTATAGCTATTGATTATTATAAATGGATCGTTAATTATATAATATGCTATTTCACTAAATTTTCTTGTTATTTGTATGAATAATCCATTGGTTCTTGTGAATTTTTAAAATATAAAATCATATTACCTGTGAATGTAGATAGTTCTACTTTTTTATCCTAAATCCTGTGCCTTTTAATTACTTTTCTCTGTGTAATATTATATATGTGTATTGACATATACATATATATACATATACATGCCAACACACACACCAGCTCCTATTTTATTTAGTGTTTTAATATGAATGTGTGTAATATGTCTTAAAAATTGAAAATCATCACATTTTCTGCATCCATGTAGATGAGCTTAGAATTTTTCCTTTATCCTTATCAATCTGATGGGCTATATTAATACATTTCTTCATATGGACCCACTATCATTCTTGGAGTTTATCCAAGTTGATCAGGACTTATTATTTCCTTCAAAGTATGATTAATATACATTTCCTCTTGTGATACTGAGGAGGAAAGTTACTCCTCTTTTTTGTGTTTATGTAGAGGAGACTGGCTTCCACTCAACAATCCAGGAATGACAATAATGAAATGGATGCAAATAGTTTTTCTTTCTGCACTTTATTATTTATTCCCTGAAATAAAAATAGGCCAGTGTTAACCACGTTGCTTTTGTTCACCAGCGGTGAGGATATTTTGTCTCAAAGCAAGAAAGAAGAGAAGTTCTCTCTCTTGCTACTTGTTTTAAAAATGGAGGGATAAGAAATACCATCTGTTTCCAGTGTCGTGTGGAATTTTTTCAACAGCACTTTATAGTTTTCAGAGTGCAGTTCTTTCACCTCTTTGGTTAGGTTTATTCCTAGGTATCTTATTATTGTGGGTGCAATTATTGAGATTGTTTTCCTCAATTTCTCTTTCTGCTGCTTCATGATTGGTGTATTGAAATGCAACAGATTCCTGTATGTTGATTTTGTATCCTGTGACTTTACTGAACTCCTGTATCTGTTCCAGCAGTTTTTTGGCGACGTCTTTTGGGTCTTCCATGTATCGTACCATATTATCTGCAAATAGTGGAAGTTTTACTTCTTCCTTACTGATTTGGATTCCTTTTATTTCTTTTTCATGTCTTATTGCTGTGGCTAGGAATTCCAGTCCTACGTTTAATATAAGTGGTGAGAGTGGACATTCTTGTCTTGTTCCTGCCCTTAGGGAAAAAGCTCTCAGTTTCTCCCCATTGAATATGATGTTAGCTATGGGTTTGTCATAATATGCCCTTTATTATGTTGAGTTATATTCCCTCTAAACCTACTTTGTTGAGGGCTTTTATCATGAATGGATGTTAAACTTTGTCAAAATTTTTTCTGCATCTGTTGAAATGACCATATGGTTCTTATCCTTTCTCTTATTGTTGTGATGTGTCACATTGATTGTTTTTCAAGTGTTGAACCACCCTGACAATCCAGAAATAAATCTGTCTTGATTGTGGTGAATGATTTTTTTAATGTGTTGTTGAATTCAGTTTGCTAGTATTTTATAGAGAATTTTTACATCTATGTTAATCAGGGATATTGGCCTATAATTCTCTTTTTCAGTGGTGTCTTTATCTGGTGCAGCCACTGTAGAAAACAATATGGAGTTTCTTCAAAAAGTTAAAAATAGAACTACCTTATGGTCCAGCAATAACATGACTAGTTATTTACCCAAAGAATACAAGAACACTAATTCAAAGGAATACATGCACTCCAGCGTTTATAGCAGCATTATTTACAATAGCCAAGATACGGAAGCAACTCAAGTGTCCATTGGCTGAAAACTGGATAAAGAAGATGTGATATATATACACAATGGAATATTATTCAGCCATAAAAAAGAATGAAATATTGTCATTTGCCACAGCTGAACGGAGCTACAGATTATAATGCTAAGTGAAATAAGTCAGAGAAAGACAATATGATTTCACTCATATTTGGAATTTAAGAAACAAAACAAATGGGGAAAAGCAGAGAAAGAGAGAGAGAGCAAGAAACAGACTCTCAATTATACAGAACAATCTGATGGTTACCAGAGAGGAGGTGAGTGGGGGGAAGGGTGAAATAGGCAAGGAGGATTAAGGAATGCACTTGTGACAACCACAGGGTGATGTGTGGAAGTATTGACTTACTATATGTACACCTGAAACTAATACAATGCTGGGTGTTAAATCACTGGAATTAAAATAAAAACTTTAAAAAGAAAGTAGACTGACCCCAGCTTTGATCCCAGCCCTCCCAAAGAACATCCAAGACATCAGGTAGAAACAGTATTAATATTGCTGTTAAAGGCATAATTCTGGGACATTAAGGGTGGAAGTGTTTTGTTCTTTTTTTTTTCCTTTGCAATGAAACTTTACTGGTGTCTTTCGTAATAGATGTTTTAAAGCCTGGAGAGAAGCATCATCCTACAGGATGATAACATTGCAAACCCTTTTTTTACAGTGTGATTGGAAAAATAGAGAAGGGGGACTCCAGGACATTTTCAGCAATAGTTTCTAATAAAACCTAATTGGAACATCCTCAGAACCATTCTGGAAGGGCAGTCCTATGAAATGCTCGATGGGTGGGCTTTTAGTGTTCGATGTAGGGAATTGATGTCTCTGCACAGAGGTCAAGTGCAGTCTTCCAACAATCTGAGTTGTTGCATTTGCTAAAACCACACAACTGTTTGAGCCCAATTTGGAAATTTTTAGGCGCTGATGAGAAAAAAAAAACAACAACTCATAATTGCATGAGTTGAGAAGTAGGAGGCCACTGATAAGGAGATAGTTAAGGTTATATGTTAATTTTGTTGTAATGGTTCACGTCTTGGGTGGTGTCAGACTCAGAATTTGGAGGAATTGGGAAGCAACGTAGATTTCTTCCATCTTGTCGTGATAGTAAAAAATTATTGTGACAAGTTTTCTTTCCACGTAGGTCTTTCTTCCCGTTGTCAAAAACATTCTGTTGCTCCAAGAATTGATGTGCTTTATTTTCTGATACCATCAGTACCCACCTAGCTCTTTCAACTGACAGTTTAACTCTTCCAGCTTTGTTAGCTTTTCCCTTATAAGCCATCTTGTGCAATGTGTGCATGTAATGTGTGTCTGTGATACCTTAGAAGAGAAAAACGTAGATCAACTGATCTCTGCAGTGAGCAGGATGTTTAGTGTCCTCTCACAGTTAGACGAGAATCCTAAATGTATTCACACCTGGAGACTCAGTAGCGAAGGATCTCTCAGAATCTACCTCTGGAGAATTTTATGCAAATTGCAGTCTTTGAAATTGAAGTGCATTTTGACGTAGTGGGGAAGTTCACCACATAAAAGCAGCCAGAAGTCAAAATCCCTTCTTAAAGTGAAGAATCAGCGGTCTTTTAACTAGCTTTGTTATTTGTTTTCCTGGAAGGAGCAAGTTCACGCTAACTGCATTTTCCTAGAGTTTAATACATCTGACTTAGTTTTGGGAATGTACCAGAACAAACAAAAAACAAACAGACAAAAATAAATAAATAAATAAATAAATAAATACAAACCTTAAATTCGGCTTGAGACATCAGGTAAAGCTAATCACAGTGTCCTCGTCTTGCACAAATAGAGGTGCGCCCATTTGTAAACGCATTCACTTGCAGCTTTGTAACAATTGGTGCAAGAGGAACATAGAAGAACCATCTCATTCCGTGATCAAGGAGTCCTGACAGCCTGCGCTCTAAGAAGCTATGAGTTCTGGGGTGCCTTGGGTGGCTCTTGATTTCTGCTCAGGTCATGATCTCACACTTGGTGAGGGCAAGCCCCGTGTTGGGCTCTGTGCTGAGCGCGGGGCCTGCTTAGAATTCTCTCTCTCCTTCTCTCACTCTGCCCCTCCCCACCTCAAAATAAATAAATAAACATTTTTAAAAGTCTGATATTAAAAAAAAAAAAAGAAGAACCTATCAGTTCTGGGCTTCACAGCTCTCATCCTGCTGGCACCTGAGCCCTCACCACTGTCCGTAGGCAAAAGTCACCCCCTCCACCTGGAGAATGTTTCCTGCCTGTGTCCTGTCCTCTCCATCTTCCCCCACTGACCTAATGTGCGCCTTCCGGTCATAATCACCTCCAGAAACAGTGGTGGGCAATCCCTCACTCTGGGGCTACACTGATTTACCTGTAAATTATAGACAGATGCTACCATTTCATGGTCGGTGTGAAACAAGTTCAAAGGCTGACACTGAAAAGGATGAGCTGAGAATAACTGTACAGATAAATCGGGAAATGTTCCCCATCTTGATGAACTGGCCGATGGACCTGTCCCCCTGCCCTCCTCCCCCTGTTCCACTTTTTCTCTGGCTTCATAAGCTCTGCCTGGTCGTTCTGGGGTGTCGCTTTGATAGTCCCCACATCATATATTTAATAATTTCCCCCAGGCCTGCAGATTGATTTCAAATTCTCAAGCTCAGAATTCAACAATTCTGAAACTAGGCCCTGTGTTCACTCCTGCTGCATCCACAGGGGCCCCTGGGCTGGGGCCAGACAGCCTGCTCAGATCTCTGGCTCTCGGGGAGCCACCCAGTGCACCTGACCCTGTGCACACTTCCTAGTCTTCCTTCTCTGCTGAATTTAGACTGTGCCCCCATAAAAAAATGACCGTTCGTAATATATGAAATTCCTCACCTCTTTTCCTGGAAAGAACTTTGTTTTGTGCTAATTTTACAGTTCCTTAGACACTGGTATGAGCTGGCCGGTTAAAGACAAAAAGTAAATCGAGTGTGGATATGTGCTTTTCTTTCTGTTAATACATATCCAAACGTGTACTTTCCCTTAGACTTGTAACATGAATAAAGTATATAATCCAAACAAATTTTTTTTAAGTGTCAAACTGGTCTTCTACAGGAATATGTTGCTTGTGGATTGGAATCACACAGAATCTTCCATTTTATTGCATTTGAGGAAAGAGAACATTTATCTAAAAGAACAAGTGAAAGCCAAAACACATACAGTATCTGAGGTAGATTATTTAAAAATTATACATGTTTTAGTAAAGTAGACATTTTATATGAAATTCATATTCCCAAAAAGGCCTATTTTTAGAGAAATAATATTTTATTGAGACAACTATATATGGGAGCTCTTTATTATTTCTTTCCAAATCTTTCTTTAAACTTCTCCAGAGTAATATAAAAAGCAATAAAGCCACAGTTGGACAGTCTGTTTTAGTGACAGATTTCTCAAGTGCATGACATTTTGTTTGCCATATTAAAAGGCATAAGTGAGCTTGGAAGGCATGATAAAGGACTGAATGGAATAACTTTTGACTACATATCAGCATCACTTTCCAGGTTAAACAGTGAAGTTAGCAGTAGATAAGGTAATCATAGCAAAAAAACATGTAGGATTGAATACGTTTTACAAAAAGTCTATGTTTTCCACTTTTCTCCAAGTAGAAATGACAATGTCTTATATTTTAAATATATACAACTTAAGACAAGTTCATGCCTTTGCATGAACACCCGTAATAAATGTTTTCATTCCTGAATTGATGTAGCAATTATCATGGTAGACGAAGGATGGAGAGCAGTTCCAGTGGCTGGAGTGTCAGAATGAGACCAGTCAGCACCAGTCCAGGTGGAACTGTTGACCATTTCCCGTGTCATTTCGTGTAAAGTTGCTCCCCCCAGTTCCCTACAGAGCTGTAGCGGAGGTCCACCTGGTCAGCAGTCTTCTTTATTTGAGGGGACCGTTGGTGGCCCATTTGGAGAAGTATTGAAGCTGAAGTCTGAGTCACTGAAGGGCAACCTGGAGACCACAAAGGCACAAGAGAAGAATCCCAGACCATGGGGCCATGGGAATGGAGGTCCCTGGGTGTCTGGTGAAACTGTGAAGGCTTTGGACTTATCATGGAATTTGAGACTGGAAGTATTCCTTTATCTTCCAGAAGGTTGACAAAACATCAGCATCACGCTACCACACGTCCACTGCTTCAGTATGTCCTTACAAATGATGAAAAACACTAACCTCACCTTTTCCAGAAACAATCACAGGGCAAAGAAATTCCAAAATAAATACTACGGCAAATCGATTGTCTCCCGCCAAAGAGATGACCAATGGTGAGCTAGACTGTTAATAACTTTTCTGTATTTTCTACCTGTAGTCAAATATTGTTGTTAAGACTTAAAGAAACACAATATAAAAGTTATGCTTATGGAAATCAGAGATGCTACTTTTGTCTTTACAGGAAGACATGGAATCATTGAACGGAAATTATTTGAGCTGAGGAAACTCGGGGGTTTCTCAAAAATGGCCTGGCTCACGTTCTGGCATGTCATCCCATATGCTAAAATTTTGACAATCTGTCACACATCTAGAAAATCTATTTGCCATCACTCAAATCCCCTGAAACATAAAGAACGCTTCTACCCCGTAATGTTGGAAGATGGTTTATCAAAGTGAACGTGAATAATGAGAAGGGGTCTTGAGTATGAATTAAAATATGGTGTCTGCTTTAACTTTGATTTCTGAAAAGCTTTGGAGACCCCTTACTAGTAAGTTTCAATGGTGTGGCAGTGAACCACAGGCTCATCTGTAACATTGGGAATAATCTAAGAGTATGGGACTGTGGGAAAATGAGAATAAGCATTTAAAAAAAAATAGAATACCCTCATATAGAAAGACACGTAACCTCTGGATACATTTTTTTAAGTGTGAGATATGTGTTTAAATGCCTTCTTCCCATGTTACATGTGTCCCAGGCACAATTTAATAGACCCCATATATTTTCAATCGTGAGTTTCACTTTATTGGTATAACAGCACATACTTTTCTATGACAAGGTCCTATTTCCACCTGACAATAGGAAAACAAAATTTTATTGAATAATAAACTAAAGCTGATCCGCCAACTTTTCCAGGCACTCTGACTTAAACAGTCTCATGCGGGAATATATACTGTCACATCTAAAATTCATTTAACTCGGGTCTAGAGTGACATTTGCACCCTGAAGTCCCCCCCAGCCCCCAAGCAGCTGATCCATCTGTAGAAAGAGGCTGCCCTTGGCCTTGGCATGGCTGGGTGCCACCAGTGCTGTGCCAGGACCGAGCTTGGTGGTGACTCTTCCCTGTGGTGGCCCACATGACCTCCCAGATGCTCTATTCCATAGACTCCAGGTGTTCCCAGAGTTATAGCCTGTCCTGGGTACTATAAACTAATGTATTTGCTATATTACACCTAGGGAATTATAAAATGAGAATAATTATAATTAACTACTATAAATTCATGACAACTATATTTTTATGGGTGCTGTGATGTTAACCAGTATTCCCTATTTCAATGGTGGAAATTAGTTTAAATGTAAATTCTCGTAAAGAGTTTGGCCCTCACCCATAGAAAAGATAAAAAGAGCATCATGGAAATACGTATTCAAATTTTTATAGACAATGTAAGGATACTATATTGCTATTTTTTTTAAGTTTATTTATTTATTTATTTTTGAGAGAGAGAAAGAGAGCATGAGCAGGGAAGAAGCAGAGACAGAGGTAGAAAGAGAATTCCAAGCAGGTTCTGTGCTGTCAACGTAAAGCCCTATGGGGGCTCAGACCCATGAACCTGTGAAATCGTCACATGAGCTGAAATCAAGAGTCAGATGCTCAACTGACAGAGCCACGCAAGCATCTCCTGATTTTCTTCAATTGCAAATATTTTTATCTCATGATTTTTTTCACTTGAAAAGAACAGATCAAAGAAATGAAGAGGGATATCTTGGGTTTGTTTTTGACACTTCTGCTCTTCTCAATTCTTAAAAAAAGCTATTGTGATTTTTGGGAAATTGTACTAGAAGACAGCAAAGGAGGTTTAAATTTTTTTTAAATCAATTAAAAAGAGGAAGAAAACAATTGAAGTAAAACAATTGGAATAAAACAATTGAAGACACCTAGTACATTGAATGATATAGTTGAACCCTGAATTTGAAGAGATTATTAGAAAATCGAATTCTGAAGCCAGAAAAAGTCTAGCCCCACATGGTAGGGACATAGCCCCTGGACCACTGGGAAGGAGAGACAAGCCCCAGGGTCCACTCAGCCCAACCAGCCCCCCATTCCTGGACACATCAACCTCACCCAGGAAACATGGACCCAGGACCAGTGGTCCTATCAGACCAGGATAAGAAGATTGGGTTTTGATCAAATCACTTAACATCTAAAAGTTGTCTGTTCAACTCCATAACGGATATAGTAATGCCTTTGATAGGCTCTGGGAGGAAATAACCACATGTCTCTGTAAGGTGGCAGGAGAAGTAAAATCTAAAGCACATCTGTTGATATGGAAAGGTGACTTTTTCTGAGAGGGAAACCCTAGAAGGGCCAACGGATTGGATGTGGTAACCAATTAACTTGAACTGACCTGATACTCTCCCAGAAGACCACGACCCTCCTCAGGACCCGCTAGACCCAAGGCGAGTTGTGTCTGTGCATCCTGGTGCTTCTCACACACTGGCACACCCTGGAGATACGTGCGGCCGCTATGTGTTGGTTTATGGATTAAAGGAAAAAAGGCCAGAACAAAGACTTATATTTATAGAGACTGTGCAAGCCAGACCCCTTCCTAGGCACTCAGCAGATGGTACCTTAGGTAATTTCATCTTGATTACAAATTTGTGAGCAAGACTTTATCCTATTTCACAGCTGAAAAATAAGAGAGATTCAATTACTTGCCAAAAGTCAAACTGTTTGTGAGCCGGTCATCAGCGAAAAATCCCTCTTACTTTAGTGTCATCCAAACTATATAGGGTCACCCAAAACATACATATATTTTGATGTATATGTACATCTCTATGTGTACAGACGTCTATATGTAAATATACGTTACATGTGTTACATACATTGTGTATGTATATGTGTACATACGTTCTATATGTTACATATAGAATATATGTCTGTATATATATACATATATATGTTAATATGTGTGAGGCTGTATATATGTATGTGTGTATATATGTAAATATTGCTATATATAATATATATGTGTGTATATATGTTAATATGTGTCATATATAGGTTGTATATGTGTGCGCATATATGTAGATACGTAGATATTGTTACCTATGGAATATAGGTGTGTATGTATATGTTAACATGTGTTCTATATATAGGATATATGTATGTATGTGTGTATATATGTATATGTATGTGACTATGTGCTCTCCCCTGACTCTATCACTTGTTCTGGCTATTCTCACATTCCTCTGTCTTCCTGTCTTATAAAGGTATCTCCCCTTTTTCTTCTCTCATTCTTGCTTGAGAACCACTTTAAATCAGGTAAAATTACTACTTTAAAGTTATTTAGGGGTGCCTGGGGGGCTCATTTGAAGTGTCTGACTTCGGCTCAGGTCATGATCTCACGGCTCCTGGGTTCGAGCCCCGCGTCGGGCTCTGTGCTGACAGCTCGGAGCCTGGAGGCTGCTTCGGATTCTGTGTCTCCCTCTGTCTCTGCTCCACCTCCCTCACTCAAAAATAAATAAACATTAAAAAAATTATTTAATAGAGTTTCTCCCTGTGGTTATGCCACCAACTCAATTCACAGTTATGCCCATCATTTTCGTTTTCATTTTGCTTTCAGTTGCTGATTACTATTTGTCTTAGTTTTGTTTGATGATTGTGTAAAATATTCATTTGGTTTTAAGATTAAATATACAAAAGAAGATATATCTTCACCTCTGTCCCTTCTACCCTATATCCTTCCCATTGGTAACTATTCTCTTTTAAATTTTACAGTATATGCTTCCTTTATTTTTTCTTTCTTTTTTTAAGTTTATTCACTTATATTGAGAGAGATGGCATGTGCCCACATGCACGTGTACGTGAGGTGGGAGCTGAGAAAGAAAGAGAGGGAGAATCCCAAGCAGCGGGGCTCGAACCCACCAACCGCGAGATCACGATCTGAGCTGAGATCGAGAATTGGACACATAACGACAGAGCCACCTAATCGCCCCCTTCATTTTTGCTAACAGAAAAAAATAGGTATGTCTGTATATATGTAGATACACATTTGTGCATGTGAGTGTGTATCGTTTATATACCGTGTGTGTATATGTATGAAAGCATGTATATGTGTATGCATGTTGGGGGTGTGTGTGTGTGTGTATAGATAGATCTTCATCTCCCTTGGAAATACAGAGCAAACCATATACACGGCTATCATTCAACCTGGAACCCATTCCACAACATTACTTAAATGTCATTCCTTATATGTTTTCATGGTAGCATAGTACTTTATCTTGTAGATGAACTCTATTTTAGTCAACCGTTTCCCCATTACTGAGGTTGGAGTGGTTTCAGATATTCCGCTATTATTTTCATATGCCCTGAATAGGAATCGTACTTACTTTGGGAAAGACATGCACGTTCTCTTAGTCTGATCTAGATACAGGAAGTAATAAAAGTAGAGGATTTTTTTCCATAAAATAGTTGCGGATCGATCCAGTGCCAAATCCGCGGGGCCACTAACTTTGGCTTTCAGATTATTCATTGTGAAAACATTCAGCCCAGCTGATCCGTTTGAAGGTGAGCCAGAAACACAGACACAAGTTCCACAAAATTGATTAGAATGATTTGTTTTCATCATTACTGGTAGATACATGAGATTGTACTTGAAAAGCTTAGAAAACCATCCCTCTCCCAGGATGGAGACTGTAGACTATAAGGTCGGACAATCCTGGGCTCAGCAACTGGTGTGCCAGCTTTCCAGCAAATGATGTGTGTGTGTGCTCGCCAGGCTTCCATGTGGAAATAGCTCCACTCATAAAGAGTTAAAGCCAGGATTCAATGCGATGACGTTGGTACATCACGGGTCATAGTGCTTGGTGTAAGATCGGCGCCCCGTAAATGCCAAATTATTATTACAATCATCTGCATCGACAAAGTAGTGTTCTCAAGTATAACCCCCATAATCCTTGGTTTTGAAAGTTTGGATAGGTGCTTGAAATTCAGCCCCTTGGTCTGATTTCTTTAGCTGGCTTTAATTATGTTGGCAAACCATAGCCATTAGGGTTTGCACACTTTAACTCACGTAACCTTTCAGAAACATCTCGAGAACTTAGACTCCAGTGAGAATAATCATCAGACCAGTATCAAAGGGCTAGAATAAAATTTTCAAATGCAATGATCCTGTCGGTATCGAATCCTTGGAGCGTTCCCCTGAACCCACAGGGTTTGTTTCATGCAATGTGCACATTGTGTTTGGAAGTTTCTTCATGTTAGGTATTAAAGGGAAAGCCACAGTATTTTGAATATTTATTTATGTAGAACACATTCCACAAAATTGATTACAATGACTTATTTTCATCATTACTGTTAGATCCATGAGAATTTACTTGAAAAGCTTAGAAAATCACACTCTGGTCTGGTGGAAGTTGTGGTTTAAAAAATAACTGGTGAGAACAAGTCTTCGGGGAAGGTAGGATAAGAGGTCATACGGTTTCCCTGTTCTACTTGGGTGAGAATTTTCACTAAATTAGAATTCTATATGAATCCCTTGCAGATATTATGATTTCAGTTGAATATTACAATAGTGTTATATAAGGTATATCTCATTTTCTGAGATTTTCCTTGGCTCGATCCAATATATTCCAGTTATTTTCACTAAAAAATCATGACCTATGCAATTAAAGTAAGTCTACTGGGTACGATATTCAATATTAGTTTTCTGTATGGAAACAGAGCTGAGTGACAGGACCGCACAGTGAATCCTGAAATGATTTTCAGTTCAGAGAAGACAGTCACAGACTCAACAAACTTAATGCTTCAAGTTGGGCTCCCCAAACTTTATATTTAGTGAAAATTGACAAAATTTTTTTCAGATTATGCTTAAAATCAAAACTGTATTAAAACGTGTTTCTTAAATTAAATGAGATCTTCTAGTTAGCAGAATATCTAACCCATGGTGGCAAACTCAGGAATTTAGTGACCTTTATGTAAAAGCTGAACTCTTTCTCTAATGTCGCTAAGACCTGAGATCAGCCAATATGTATTACTTCCCCCGAAAATGGTATTGCAATGGTATTTCAATGGTGTTACACGTTGATATTTAAGTTTGAACACAAGAACAAAGGATTTATTGGATAAACGGGATCAGTGCTTCGTTAAGGAAAAAACAGAAACGTGACCGAATCTACAACCATTTGTATCTAAACAAGGAGAACCAGTTATTCACTTGAGTGGCCTGGATGGTCTGCAAACCAGTAGGTAAGGTCCAAGAGTGAAAAACCAAAACTCTCAAAATACGTTTAGAAAATTCGTTTGCTCTCCACATCCTTTGATTTATGTGTCTTAGTTCCCATCGTTACAAACGTCCTTAATGTTTATTAAATGACCTCGATATTTCTTTAAAATCACAATTAGTATTTAAATACTTATTAGAGAGGGGCGCCTGAGTGGCTCAGCCGGTTAGGCATCTGACTTCGGCTCAGGTCATGATCTCACGGTTCGTGGGTTCGGGCCCCGAGTCAAGCTCTGTGCTGACAACTCAGAGCCTGGAGCCTGCTTCAGATTCTGTGTCTCCCTCCCTTCAGCTCCTCCCCTGTTCACACTCTGTCTCTCTTTCAAAATAAGTAAAGCTTAAAAAAAAAAATTTAAATACTTATTAGAGAGACATCAATACTACTCAGCTTACAATACCAGTGGGCTTTCAGCCAGAACATGAAGACGTTTGAATGGAAGAGTAATTCCTATCAACCTTTTCATATTTCTTGGTAAAATTCTTAAAATGTTCTCAATTCTACTTTAAGCGTATTCTCTCACCTCATCTCCTGATGGAGAACAGGATCACAAACATCCTTTTTGTTTTTAATTCCCTCAATGTCTTTTGTTTCCATTTTGAAAGCAGCTTTAAGTATTCAAGATAACATTGTACTTAACTGAGCGGCTCTGCATTCGATACAGTGGCTCTAATAAGGGTAGGAAATTCTTAACATGCAGTTGACCTTAAAGCTTCACCTCTTGCGTTAAGTAAACAAATTCCACCTAGGAGATCATTTTATCTTTTTAGGGGACACGAAAAAAAATTTTTAAATTTCATTCCCACTAACGTTTCTTCTGTTGTGTTAACTCTGTCTAATATCTTTTCTTTATATCCTTCGTTACCCTGTTTAGTATGTTTCATAGAATTTAAATGGGCTGCTGTTAAAACCGGCTCTATTAGGGCCGTTACTGCACAGGTAAATGGAAAGATGCTAAACACTTGACAGACTGAAGTAAGAGGACCTGCCCCAGTGACAGAGGACATTATATGCCCAGTTGGGGCTGTGGAATCAGCAGTGGCAAAACACAGCAGGGCTATTTCAAGGTTTAATTGTGCACTTACAGCCGTTTATCACAGAACAGCTCAGCAACCTGTTCGCAATTTAGAGAAAAAGTATCACACCCACCAGCTATCACAAAAATGAAACTCCCATAAAAAGTAAGAAAAATATTCATTAGTGTCACTGCTGGAGACTCAGGATATGAAGTAGGAAAGAAAGATGTATTTCCAAAATGGAAAGGAAGGGGTAGGAAGGAAGGAAAGGACGAAAGAATACAAGAAAGGAGGGAAGGGGAACTAAAATATTGTGATGTTAGTATATTACTGAAAAAGTGATAAAGGTCCTAGAGCACAGTATTTGAAATTAATTCCTGTGTATTCACTCTGGAAATCAATCATGCAAAGTCCTAGAATTTTTCCTTGTCTGAGTTTTGTATTATTGAATTTTCAGTGCCTTATCGTCCTTAGAACACACAGATAAGTTGAAAATATGAAATCAATCTGGATCTCAACTTTATGACCCATTTCCCAGGAGTAGAACGATTCACCATGGCTTGAAGAGATATTTCATGGCCCCTGCAGTCTGTCTCTGTGTTACCAAGACCCTAGAGGACAAAGTTCTTTACTGAGTGAAAGAATGGATACGTATAATAAGCATCTATCATCATCACAGGATAAGAGAATGAGAGTACGCTTAAAACCACTTTATTACATTATGATTGACATGTAAAAATATGGAAATATTTTCTTCCTTCCTTCCTCCCTCTCTTCCTTCCTCTCTCCCTCCCTCTCTTCCTTCTTTCCTCCCTCCCTTCCTCCCTCCCTTCCTTCCTTCCTTCCTTCCTTCCTTCCTTCCTCCCTCAATGAGTTAGGAGATATGTATATACTTATACTATGAAATTTGAGTGAAATTAAAAAAAATTTTTTGTGAAACTATCACCAACAAGTCCATAGACATATCCAATTGAAATAATATTTTCAATATTTCAACACATTTAATGATTTTTTTTTGAAATTATAGGTCTTTGTTGTAATTTGTTATTTATTTTTTGGGGATGTAATGCATATGAATATTAAAGTAATCAAACAATACAGTGGGGTATAAAGCAGAAAGTACCCCATAACATACTCTCTCCCCTTAGAAAACTAATCCTGACAGTTTAGATTTTATTTTGTACATCAGAATTGTTTCCTTATGCACAGTTAGTTGTGTATGATTGATTATGGCTGTGTCTGTTTTATACACTACACAGATAATGTTATTTTTACAAAACTAGATGACATTTTTGTAATCTACTTGCATTTTTATCTTGATACATTGTATTATCTATAATCCAAGTAATTCATCTCCAAAACTTTTGCTGAAGCACAATTTCTTTTTTTTTTTTTTTTAACGTTTATTTATTTTTGAGACAGAGAGAGACACAGCATGAACGGGGGAGGGGCAGAGAGAGAGGGAGACACAGAATCGGAAGCAGGCTCCAGGCTCCGGGCCATCAGCCCCGAGCCCGACGCAGGGCTCGAACTCACGGACCGCGAGATCGTGACCTGAGCCGAAGTCGGATGCTTAACCGACTGAGCCACCCAGGCACCCCTGAAGCACAATTTCTAATGGAAGTGAGCATTAAGGACACCGAGCATTAAGGACACACACCCAGGCCTCATACACTTTGGGCTATCTGGAGGGTGAACGGACTCAGGGATGCCTGGGAACATTGACTTGCCCCCACCTCAAGTCTACCCAACGACCAACAAGAGGGTGGCACCTTTCCAAAAGCTGGATGTGGAGCAGGCAATAAAGAATGTCCTAGTCCATCACTGAGGTTAAGCCAAAGTTCTGTACTGGATTATTCGCTGTCTCAGTATCAATTAAATGATACTGTCGTTGTCTGTTGCCCCTTGTGCATAGACTTCACCATGATGCAGCTGCAGAGCGGAGAGTGGGGATGCCTGATGGGATGGGATCAGGAACCAGAACAGCATCGAATTCTGTAATACCTGGCCTTCTTCTCAAGACTCTTGCAACCTTACCGAGAACAGTCCTGAGGGATGCCCACCATGAATCCGCAGGGGGCCATGCACCCTCTTAGAAAGCCCATTTTTAATGGACACATTCTATATTTAGATACCTTGGTTCCTTCAGTCAGCTACGGCAGAGCCTGCTTTACTATCCCCGTCCTGTGCGCGATGATTTTGCAAACCCTTGCTTTCACCCACTTTGAAAATCTTTCTTTTACTCCCTTTGTGATTTAACCCGCAGAGGATTTTTTCCATCTTGCCAGTTTTGGAAAACAGCTCATCGTAGTCCCCCAATGCAGGAAGAAATAGTCACAGAGTTTCATTAAACCTTTCATTTTAAGTTGGGTGCTGAAATAAACTAGGATGCTTCATAACATTGCATGATGAAAAAAAAACAGTAAAGAGGACTGTATGTGCAGACATCTGTCTGCATTGACTAGATTGAATTCTTTTTATTTCCATGAGAAAGAAAATTTTGAGATCTATTATTGTGGACAATTGTTAATTAGAATTCTTGTTTACTTCAAAAGAACAGAAAAGATGTATGGTTTTCGCTCACCATACCCTCAGGTAGAGCAAAAACTGATGGAGAGAAAAGGAGA
The DNA here is from genome assembly GCF_018350195.1 of Panthera tigris. Classification (NCBI taxonomy): domain Eukaryota; kingdom Metazoa; phylum Chordata; class Mammalia; order Carnivora; family Felidae; genus Panthera; species Panthera tigris. The sequence continues at coordinate 231,989,519 of NC_056660.1, forward strand.
AGAGACCATCACAAGAAAGAGTGAGAGGCAGGTGCAGCATGTAGTGATGGCCCATTTGCATTTTAGGCTTTTATTTTAAGCATAATGGACGGTAGGGACATGGAAAAACTGGGCAAAGGATCTATTTGGACCCATGCATTACTTATCTGCATCAACCGCCAGAGATTGAAGACAACGTCTGCATGAGATAGTTGAAAATTGACAAATTCATCTACAACCTGAATTTATTCTCTGCCTTGGGACATGTCAGCCAATAGCGTCTTTGTCAGAAATGTATGGCCATACGGATGGCAATTAGAATAAAACAAATCGCAACGGCATGTATCGAGATGGTGCCCGGGCTACGACGACTTCCAGCGACAATGGTAGGAGTCATGTGCCCGCGCTCACTTCGTGGGATGTTGCCCAAATGAATTTGGAATCTGGATCTTTGGAATGTCATTTAGACGTCTCTGAACTTGGAGATTCGACATTTTATTTAGTGACTAGAATATACGGTTATAGAGTCAGGAAAGAATGTTGCAGGTAAAAACTCGTGGCAGTCCTGACTCCCGGTCCTCAGTTTCCCCCCTAAAATCTGAAGCTAGGAGCATGCCGAGGACAGCGCGGGTCTGCCAGCAGCAGCTACACAGACAAATGCGTCGCCTCCCTCTGGAAGGCCCCCTGCCCACCCAGGCCGGACTCCAGGCGGAAGAGAGGCATGACCCACGCTAAGCCTCACCCGGGCACACCGCAGTTATCAGGCATTTACTTCTTCACCGTCCCTCCCCCTGGACTGTCAAATCCCCTAACACCTTCACAGGTAAATTACTAAAAGTTCTAGTTAGCTTTGGACTTTCGTACTTTTAGGGGAAGTGTCACTTTTCATTCTGAAGGTCAGATGACACAAGGCTAGTGTTGGCTTTTATTGCGACTGTTACGAATCTTCATTCATGCTTGCGCTTAGCAGCAGTTCAATTAAAATCAAAGGCCAGTACAAAACTGGATCATTTGTTTCAGCTAGTCATGTATTCCAGAATCACTGGATAGTAAGATTCCTGAGGCTAGCAAAGATTTCTGAATGATTTATCAAGAAAATCAGGTCAGGGCTAGCCCGGGAGCATGACGTAGAATTCCACACGAGCATAGACTTTGGAGAACAGGCGGTTAATTCAGTGAGGAAAAATATGCCCTCATTTGCTGGTCCAATGTGTATTTCCTGACCCTACTCTGGGATGAACTCTGGGACCCTACTCTGGATGAGCGTGGACCCAGAGTGAAATGGTTCTTGCTTTGAGTCACATGGGAAAGCTGGAGGGAACAAATTTAAGGAGGTGGGTATGTGTGGACTGATCTTGGGATCAATGTGTGTTCCAGTGTGGCTGAGCTCGTCAACAAACACTGGTGTCACGGAAAACAAAGCGAAATCACGGCACCCGGGGGGCTCAGTGGGTTGAGCCTCTGACTCCACTTTGGCTCAAGTCATGATCTCAGGGTTCCTGGGATTCTCACTCTCCCTCTCTGGGATTCTCACTCTCCCTCTCTCTGACCCTCCCCTCTTTCTCTCTCTCTCTCTCAAAATAAATAAATAAACTTAAAAAGAGGGAGAGAAATCATAAAAGAGAAGCCATGGCCAAAGTAAGAAGTGTACTGAGTATCGTACATTGTTCTCACAAATTTGTACAAAATGATCTAACTCACACAGCCTTATTGTTCATGTCGTCCATGCAAATTCTAAGAACATTCCTCAGAACTGATGGCCGCATCTGAGTGTGATGGCTAATTCTATGCATCAATTCGACTGACCTAAGGGGTCAAGGGGTACCCAGAAAACTGATGAAACATTATTTCTGGCTGTGCCCATGAGGGCGTTTCTAGAATAAATTAGCAGTTGAATTGGTAGACTGAATAAAGAAGATTGCCCTCACCAGCGTTGGCAGGCATCTTCCAATCCCTTGAGGGACTGAAGAGAACAAAAAGGGGGAGGAAGGGTTGAGCTCAGGCAGCCATCTTCCCCTGCCCTCAGACATCGAGCTTCTGTTTCTCAGGCCTTCAGACTCAGACTGGAGCTTACACCATTGATTCTCCTGGTCCCCAAGCCTTCAGGCTTGGACTGGAATAAAACCAGTGGCCTTCCTGGGCCTCCAGCTTGCAAACAGCAGATCAGGGGACTTCTCCGGCTCCATAATCGTGTGAGGCAATCCTTCATAATGAATCTTTTTCACCAGAGCTGTATATATCTTATTGGTTCTTCTTCTTGGAGACCCCTAATACACCAAATCTTCAAATATTTGAGGAAATCTTGGTAACACTAAAGAGCTCACTCTGTACGTCACGTTCATGTTTAAGCTGCACCTCTGTGTCCTACTTAGGTGTTAACACATGAGATTAATTCTTATCAAATTCTGGGCCTTAAGCAGTATCAGAGAAAAATAGTTTTGAAGAATTGGACACACTCCTATTTTTGCCTGTAAATGTATCTTCATAAGAAGAAAGGATCTTATCTTGAACGATCACCACAGAACTTCCTACCTTTACCTACCTGGGCGCCATTTTGTACAAATGAAAGGATTTCCCAGAAGGCCTTAATCTGATCAGTCCTTTTATAAAAGGCAGGTTGGCTACAGGCTTAATTTTCCCTTTTCCTTCAAGACTATTTTAATGGCCGGTTCTATTTTCCAACCCTGAAACGAACGCGCTGTCCCTATTCCCTCTCAGTTCTGCTTGCAAACCAGCCAGTTCCCTTGTGAGGCCATCTCTTCCTTGCGGTACTTTATTAAATGAACTAATAAGAGCCAACACACACAGGAGCGTTAGTTCTGAGAGCACTTCATCTGGACCCTGTGACTGCCAGAGAAAGTAGGGAAGCCCTGGTAAGTCTGAATTTCAGATAAACAATGATTTTTTTTTTTTTTTTTCGGTATTAAGATGTTCCTGGGGCTCCTGGGTGGTTCAGTCAGTGAAGCATCTGACTTCAGCTCAGGTCACGATCTCACAGTTTGTGAGTTCGAGCCCCACGTCAGGCTCTGTGCTGACGGCTCGGAGCCCGGAGCCTGCTTCCGATTCTGTGTCTCCCTCTCTCTCTGCTCCTCCCCTGCTCACATGCTGTCTCTCTCTCAAAAATAAAAATAAAGATTAAAAAAAAAATTTTTTTAAAGCTGTTCCTCATACCGCAAGGAACATATGTATACTACAAAGTTATTTCCTGTTTATCTGAAATTGAAATTTTATTTCAATTTTATACATATTTTTAAGTTTATTTTTTCGAGAGAGTGAGAGAGAGAAGAGAAGGGGTAGAGAGAGAGAGAGAGAGAGAGAATCCCAAGCAGGTTCTGAGCTGTCAGCACAGAGCCTGATGCAGGGCTCAATCCCACAAAACTCGAGATCATGACCCGAGCTAAAATCAAGAGTTGGATGCTCAACTGACTGAGGCACTCAGGTGCCTCTGAGTGTTCTGTATTTTTATTGGCTAAATCTGGTGACCCTACAAGAGCTTTGAGTTCCAAGATACCGATATAACTTACCAGTTACCACACGTGGTAAGTCCAGCATATATTTCAAGGCCAGGGTTGTTAAGATTTATAGCGTGTCTGGTATGTGCCGATTTGGGGCAACAGAGGTCACAAAGTCCAGGCAAATAGGACAACACACTTAGAACTTTTGCTAGTATCTGGAATAAGTCAAAATCACCCATATGTCCGCCTCTAGTTATAAAAATATTACATTTAAGTTCTCCTTCACAACTGCTATCAAACAAACTGCCTTTTATTACTTTATCGTATAACTGTTTTACATTATTTTTATTTTTGATTGTTTTCATCAATATCAGGTTTGGACCTTCTAAACCTGATGTGCAAATTTTGTTTACTACGATCTTACCCAAATTTGAAAGTGGACTTCGTAATTTCTTTTAACAGTACACTGATGTCCTCTAAAAAAGATTCAGCAAGCTAAATTTACTTTAAACTTATTTAAGTTCATTATTTATTCAAGGGAAATTGTCAAATGTATCAATTCTCTCAATTGAAAGTAAATAAAAGGCAAATAAATAAATTTTGACTATTATTAATGAGTTTGCTTTCATTAAAGCTAGGGTAGTAAACTTGTCATAAATTAGTTATGAGTATACATAAAATATGTAAACTTAAACATAATTTTATGAATTTTAATATACCTACTTTTTATTTTTTCAATATGTTTTTTTAAAGATCTCTCCATGGCAGTACAAAAAATATGGGATATCATAATCCATTTAATATTTATTTTTATTTTGTCCATGAATAAAATATAGATTATTTATTTTACATTCATTTATATTTTATAACTTGCTATCTAACAACTGTTAAGTTTTATGAAAGTAGATTTTACTTAAATTCTTTCCCTTATAATTGCCTAATGGCAAAATTATTTGTGGATTTCAAATTACTTGGTTAGTGAAAATTATCTTTAGAAGCATCACATTACTAGTCATTTCCATTTAATGAGATCTTATATTAACTTATATATTAATTATATACTAGATCATATATTACATATATACAGCTTTCTTAAAATTATAAGCAATATATTATAAGTCTAACATTAACACGTATATACATTCCATATTATATATATATGTATATATATGTGTACATATATATATATATTCTACCAATAATTATAATTAAAATTAAATTAGTCAGCAATATGACCATTACAAAGGTTTTTCTTAGGGAAAATTTACCCAAGAAAGCATTACCTCTGTGCATGGTGCTGCCATGAGTAAAGTCATATCAATTCAGTGAATATCAGCTCAGTTCTGGTGATTGAGCTAAAAAGGATCAAAGTAAATGAGCCTTTCTAAAATAATAATGTGGACCTAATTTCACTCCATTTCTCTTGCTGAGATTTTTCTATTGAACTTAATATATCAAGAGCAGGAAATTATTTTCACATTTATGTTATTCACATAATTAATTAAATCTGAATTCAGATGCATTTTAGAGAAGTACCCCAAGGATATTAAAAATGTCAAGATCCAACATCGTTTCTCATGGCTTGCTTTATTAGAGTGGTTGGAACAAATAGAAAGAAAAGTAATACAAGCAGAACAATTTCTGAACTAGTGAATTATAACTGATGAATACGATACTGGCCACTCTAGGCAAGGTTTGAGGCAGGTCAGTTTCATTGTAACCTGTATTATGAATACTTAGCTTTCCTGGCGTCAGCTATTAAATTTAAACTTTCCATTTCTGGATTTATTCTATAATATATTAAGAGCACTGCTGAAAAGATCAGAAAAATCTGATCATCACAGAGACATAAAAAGGGCTGAGAGAGCAATGTATTTTGGACATAATATCAGATTTCACTTTTACTTCTTTTCTCTGAAAAAGAATAAATCCAAAATCCATTCACACAAAATTAATAGAACACGGAATTTCAGCCTAAAGTCTCCGGAAGATTCTAAGGAACATTGTTTGGCTTTCTGTTCATTTTCTCCTTTTGAATTCTACCTGGAGGAAGTAGAGGCTTGAGATAGTGCAGAGAAAACTAAAACTAAAATAGACACATAAACCTGATCCCTTAGGCCTCTTAAAAATTAATGATCGGGAAGATTTAATTTGTTCAAAGAAGATTATAGACTTTGTGAAGGCATGACTGCTAAGAATATCCTTAGAAATTTGTTTTAACCTTGTGATCATACTGTAGGGTTTTTAGGCCCCTCGACCCCACAAGCAGTGTCCTGGCCGGGGACAACTGAGTTCACCTTTGTCCGGGTACACTTCCCGTAGTAATCAATGCTCAGTGAGTGGAGAAGGGAAGTACAGGGTGCTGGTGTTCAGGGAGATCGAATCCTGTCATCTTCTGTCCATGGCAAGTTGAAGAAGATCCAGAGGGGTAGACCCACAGAGGACAGGTCCGGTGAGGGGGCACGAGCTGGACCATCGAGCCAACCTTTCACACACCAGTGAGGAACTTAGATGCGGGCAGGTCCAGGGTAGGCTGAGCTGTTTCCTCTACCCTTACCCCACCTTGTTTCAAAAGTTTATTTATTTATTTTGAGAGAAAGACAGATAGTGCCCACGAGCTGGGGAGGGGAAGAGAGAGAGGGAGAGAGAATCCCAAGCAGGCTCCGCGCTGCCAGCCCAGAGCATGACACGGGGCTCGATCCCACGAACCTGTGAGATCATGACCTGAACCGAAATCACCAGTCGGACACTCAACCGACTGAGCCAGCCAGGTGCCCCCACCCTCCCGCTTTGGATTGGCCTCCATGAATGCCCTGCAACCAATTAGGGGAGAGACTAATATCTGTCCCACAAAGGACAATCTCATAGGGAATCAGATGATGCCTCTAGACCCATGGGCCGGTGCAAAGCTCTCAGAGGAGGGAGGGCATGGCAGAGGGAAAGTGGAGAAGGCCCTGAGTCTCTCCATCATCAGCTAGTGGCTCTTCATCAGCAACCACTTTATCTACCAGCCCCTCGTGAATTCAGTTACCATGAGCCACATCCCTAGGTTTGACCACCGCAGGAAACTGAGGCCCAGGATTTCTGAGCTCTGATTCCTCCTGGAATTACCTTTTCCGAGTATATTCATTCAGGGCTCTGCAGATGGGGACACTGCATTTTATCTTACCACAGGCTCAGGAAAGTCACATTCCCGTTGGGAACAATCTTGTAAAGCAAGTGAAAAAATATGGAGAAGCAAGAAGGAAAACAGAGCTCTAAATGCCACCTTTTTTAAACATTGTAAGACCAAATTCCAATCAATGTAACTGCAGACAGATACACCTCCCCATTGAGTGGAATCACGTTAGGTGATTTACCTTCGGCAGGATAATCTTGACCTAGGGAACATTTATATATAAGCAACCGAGAGCCTCGATCCTTAATGAAACACAGAATGAGGCTAAATGTGTAAGATCTCCCCTGCACTTTTGACTTTGCTAAGAGAATGATGCTTAAACGCTCTATCAGTTTGGAGCTCTGCCCAAGATAAAGTCACCTGGGGTAAATAAATAAACGACGTAAGCAGAATAAAGTCATCACTTCTCACCGGTGACTCTTTCACTGCTGGGAATAGTGTTTTCTAATACCAAACGGAATGAACGTGGAATATTTAGATGGGATACTCAGCTCATCTTGACGATCTGAATTCTCCTGAATGCTCTCAGAGGAAGGAAGTCCACCAGGACAGATGTCCCCATTTATGCATCGCTGGCACACAATCACCTGTCTCGGCCCCGCAGGCCTTTCACTTACCCAGATGTTCTGTCTTCTAAACAATTTCCTGGACTGACGTCATGTGTGCTGTGGAATCTCACCTCGTGCAGAACGGAACGTGCCGTAAAGCAGGACAGCATTGTAAATGGGTCGCCCGCTACGCTGTGATAGGGTTTTCAAATTCGTCATGCACTTGGGGTCACTCCTCTTCCAACTCTGTCCTCTGGCTTCCTCGGGGTTGATGCGGGGGCTTCTGTTTCAGTCACACGGGGCTCCTTCAGCTGTAGCCATATGTCGTCCTCATTGCACCTGCTGCCATGGCTTCGCACAACCTCGGAAACCATGGGGGGCGGTTGGTGGCATCATGGGCTACTTCTCCCAGACGCAGGGTCTGGCCCGGGCGCCAACTCCGTGTCCTCGGACAAGTTGGTTAACGGAACTCGGTTGCTAAGTATACTGTTTGACTGTTGCCAAATTAGGCCAAAGCTAGCTTAGGTTTTTTTGTCTGGTTTTTGTTTCTGTTTTTGTTTCTGCTTTTGTTTTTGTTTTGTGTATTGTCAGACAGATAGCATGTCCAGGTAGAAGCAGTTTCTAAAAGCCGATTAATCGTAATTGTCTGACTTTCTCCGACAATGCTTCTGCCATTCCGCAGAGGGCTTTGCCTGCGTCATCCTGTTCAGGCATTACAACAGCCCAGCAGTTAGGAGTGTTTGCACTGCTCCCTGAGGGAGGGAGACGCAGCGCTTAGCCTGAGCCCAGGGGCCGCAGTGGCTGATGGCTGGAGATACTTTCCCACTGGAAAGGAAGTAAGGAGTCACTGAACCGTTTTCAGATCTCCCAGATCTTATCACGTGCGTCTCTGCTCGCTTGTGCCATATGCGTGAAAGTCAGTTTTCCAATTTTCCAACAGCAACAAGATAAAATCCTATCAAAACCGTGTCATATTTTAGAAAATAGGAAAATCTGGTTTCAGGATGAGGGGCGCCTGGGTGGCTCAGTCAGTTAACTGTCCAACTTCAGCTCAGATCATGATCTCGCGGTTCGTGAGCTCGAGCCCGGCGTCGGGCTCTGTGCTGACAGCTCGGAGCCTGGAGTCTGCTGCGGATTCTGTGTCTCCCTCTCTCTCTGCCCCTATCCCGCTCAGACTCTGTCTGTCTGTCTGTCTGTCTCTCTCTCTCCCTCTCTCTCTCAAAAACAAATAAACATTTAAAAATTTGTCTTTTATTATAATACCATGAATATTACAATTAAATATTTTTAATATATACCTAAATGTCTTATATAATGAATTTTATTTGGGGCATGTATTTTCCTATGTGTACATCTATGCACATACATTGTGTAACTGTAATAAAGTTAAGCAAAGCTGCTGCTTTGTTTTTCAACAATTATTAAGCCACAGACTTTTCTCAACTCTTACATTATGTTCTCAATTTTCATGTGTATACTGCCTAACAATTCATTAGGATTTAACCATTTCCTAATGGTTGCATTAAAATTCTGCTTACAGACATAGACATTTCCCCTAGAATGTTCCCACCTTGGCACTCAGAACTGACACAGCATTTGATTACTTCCATATACACGTTACGGTTAACTTCATTACCACTCGAGTCAACATATCAAAATTTGTCAGACTATGATCTGTCTCTAAAATTCAGCTGGTGTATTTCTTGTATCGCTTGGAGCGAACGGTCTTTGCAAAAGACTTCTGTCTCCTTCCCCGTATAGTGGCTCCAAATTTTTGTAACGGTGACGGGTGAAAATCCACGCCAGGCAAAAGCAATCTCTAGTCAGCCACATTCCCTGCCTCATTAGGAAGCTATGGCTTTCTTACAGTTCTGGCCGATGGCAGGCTCTGTCCCATAATGTTTTTCTCAGATTAATATTCGGCCATTATTAACCCAGGACATTGGCATTCAGTACAAGTAAGAGCCCCTGAGTTGTTATAGTCTGATGAAGAATGGGATCCTACTCTTGTAATAGTTACACTAGACATTATAGAGGTAAGATCCTGGTGGGGCAATATTTTTAATAACTAGTAACAATTACTCCAAAATTATACCATTATCCCTTGGAATTGAGTGTCAGAAATTCCTGGGCTTCTTGCGGCACGGAAAGCCTTTTAGTCTCCGGCATCCCATTGGTCGGCTCACATAGACGGATGGCCCTAGGAGACACCAACTGAACGCAGACATGCGGCTTTCTTGGGGGACAATGCCATTGGCTTGAGATGTTTTGCTTCTCGTCTTTCTCTGCTGGTGAAAACTTGGTTTTTCACGCGTCATCAGTGTTTTGGATGTGCACCGTTTAATTGCATTCGTGAATGCAGCTGAGTCAGGCTGTATCCTACTTTATGGAACAAAGTCATAAAGTGATTTTGCAGATATTGTGACGGAGTGGCAATGTTCCTTCACAGTGATTGTCAGAGGGAAAGAAACTCCCCACTTGACTTGTTACACACAAGGTTAACAGACACAAAGACCTAAAAATGCGGGGTTGGGTGGGCCGGATGGATCCTGGGTGGCTCAGTCAGTTAAGCCTCTGACTCTTGATTTCTGCTCAGGTCATGATCTCACCTGGGTGGGATCGAGCCCAGCATCAGGCTTCACACTGAGCATGGAGCCTGCTTGGGATTCTGTCTCTCCCTCTCTCTCTGCCCATCCCCTGCTCTCTCTTTCTCTCTCTCTCTCTCAAAATAAATAAATAAATAAACATTAAAAAAAACTAAAACTGGGGAAAGATTACAGCAAAACAAAAACTAGAAACCTGCAAACTTCCAGACAACTCTCGGAGGCAAAGCTCACGTTCTTAAGAGTGTTCTGTGCCCCGGAATTAAGTGTCACGCGGGCCTGTGCACACAGACCTCCGCATGTCCGCTCACACCTCTCACAGGTGCACTCTGAAACCAACACGTCCCAGCTCCTTGGTCCCACCCTGTGCGGAAAATTCCTCACTTGCGAAGACTCCTTAACACTGATTATTCCTGGAAATCCTCAACTCTGCTCTGCTTCAGTCCCATTTCCCGGGACACCTGCCGCCTCCCTGCGGTCTCACATGAGGCAACCTGTCGGGCTTGGCCCTGTGCGATCCTGACTTCCCAAAGCTGAGGTCTGAAACTGCACATTCTTTACCCAGGATTCCTTGTTCTTGAAGACTTTTCTTTATTTTTCTTCGTTCGTATTCACTTGTTCCAATGAGTAAATGGAGAGAGCATGTCCCTCTCTGTTGGGCATTCAGAGCATACATCCTTCCCCCGTGGCTTTTTTTTTTTTTTTTTTTTTTTTACTTTCTACCTATTACAGTGTATTTGTTTGTTGTGTAGATTTTTTGTAATGTGAGTGAATCCACCTGTCTTCTCATTTAAGACTTTCCATCCATGATTAGAAAGGCCTTCCCCTTTTCACAATTATTTTTTACTGTATCTTGTGCCCGTATGCTAATTTTCTCAAGTGCTTTTTGATACAACTGGAATTTATTTCAGTATAAGTGGTGAAGTAAGGATACAATTTGCACCTTCGGGTAACTAGGGAGTTGTTTTATTCACACTTATTTAAGAATCCATATTTTCCCAGGACACCTGGATGGCTCAGTTGGATGAACACCCAGCTTTGGCTCGGGTCATGATCTTGTGGGTCATGAGTTTGAGCCCCACATCAGTCCCCCTGCTGTCACCACAGAGCCTGCTTCAGATCCTCAGTCTCCCTCTCTCTCTACTCCCCCTCCCCCAGTTGTACTCTCTCAAAAATAAATAAACCTTTAAAAAATAAAGAATCCTGGGGCGCCTGGGTGGCTCAGTCGGTTGAGCATCCAACTTCGGCTCAGGTCATGACCTCGCGGTCCATGAGTTCAAGCCCCGCGTCGGGCTCTGTGCTGACAGCTCGGAGCCTGGAGCCTGCTTTGGATTCTGTGTCCCCCTCTCTCTGCCCCTCCCCCACTCATCCTCTGTCTCTCTCTGTCTCAGAAATAAATAAACATAAACAAAAATTTTTTAAATAAAGAATCCATATTTCCCCACTGATTTGAAAGTACAACTCTTTTTTTTTTTTAACTAAATACCTCTATGTGCTTTAGTTTATTTCTAGATTCTGAATTATGTTCTATTGATGGTACACTCTCTTTGTGCACTGGTATCACACTATTTGAATTAATGTTCTTTTCTATTACTTTTTCATTAAAACATAATTGACATACAAGATTGTGTAAGTTTAGGGTGTGCGAGAGTTGATTGGATACACTGATGTATTACAATTGGATTATGTGTAGGGCTGGCTAACACCCCCATCAGTCACATAATTGTCATTCCTTTTTTTGTGGTAAGAACGTTTAAAATCTAGTTTCTTAGCATCTTTGAGATATATAATACAGTCTTGTTGATTACGATCATTATTGCCTTTTTCATATCTGGTAGAACTAGCTCACCTTGCTTACTCTTTTTTTTTTTTTTAATTTTTTTAATGAGAGAGAGAGAGAGAGTGCAAGTGGGGGAGGGGCAGAGAGAGAGGGAGACACAGAATCCCAAGCAGGCTCCAGGCTCTGAGCGGTCAGCCAGAGCCCGACGTGGGGCTCGAACTCACCGACCTCGAGATCATGACCTGAGCCGAGGTCGGACGCTTCACCGACTGAGCCACCCAGGCGCCCCATTGTTTACTCTTCCTTTTCGGAAGGGCCCCACATATTCCTGTATGCTTCTTTTCCCAAAGAACTTTAGTTAGTCCAAGGATGGCAAAAACATTATTGCTTATGCATTGATTGGTAGCTACTGAATACCCTCTATAGGCTAGTTTATGAAACTGGCTTCTTCACACATTTTCCATTTCCAGCCAGGAGTAAGATTTGCATTTCTGTTTCTCTTCTGTGGTAACCCTGAGTAGCATCTTAAAGATTTATTCTTCTACATGGTGTACATGCTGTGTAAAGTTTATATCGAGTTATTTTATCTACTTGTGTTAGTCTCGTAAATGGGATATTTCATTCCAATACGTTTAACTATTGTTTATGTTTAGTTAGGCTTTTGGTTTTTATGTTAATTTTGTACTTAGCACCTTACTGAATTCTGTAATTGATTTTCAAGTGTTTGTGCTTGATTCCTGTATATTGACTTTCCACACAGTCTTGCCTCCCCCAGACACTTAAACCCGAAATTCATCATTTATTTGTGTGTTTCCTAATAGGCATGCAACACACATTTTTTGGCTTTCTGTCAGCCAATATTTCTATAGATATGTTGGCTTGTGGGGCAACCTCCTATTTTCTGGTATGTAAATTATAAAATTGGAATTTGAGAGAAATTCACGGACAACCCCATCATCTGCTACCTTGAAGCAGCGTTGTAAGGATTACACAGATAAATCCTTTAAATTAGTTTTGACTGTTATGGAAAGTGATCCCACATAAGTACTGAGGATTAGGCTAACACTTTATCTCATTAATATTCAAAAACGAAAAGAGATTGTAAACGAAGAATGTTAAGTGGGCCTGCGTGTTTCAGGAACTGGCATTGTACCTACAGAATGGCTATAGGGGGTTTTCCAGAAACAATGTAGATTAGTACAAGGGGCATAAAAATGTGGCTGAGAGAAAAATTCAAATAACATGTGTTAACATAAATGAAGCCTGTGTTTTAAAAAAGAGAGAACACAGTCAAAGAACATGTTGAGTAGCGTAAGAAAGGGCATTTGCCAATAAATCTAAAACTTCGGTAGCTTGACACACACAAATGTATTCATGGTTTGCGGCATTCAGTAAAGCTAGCTGAATGCTGAGCATTTCAGGCGTAAAGAGTTTCATAAAGGGTTAAGTCTTCCGTAACTGCCAACCATCCAGATATTCCCACGAGGTCGGGGAAGTCACCCCTGGGCCTCAGCCCGAGGCTCCCAAGGGAGCGGTGGTCAAAATGGCACCTGGAAGGCGCCTCAGTGTTGGAGATTCTCTGGGGGATCTCCTTCCACCTGCACGAGGCAGGGTTGGCAGAGCGGATGGTTCCCAAGAGGCCGCCAGGAAGCTTCAAGAAACCTGTGTCTGTCCAAGTGTCCAGCCGGAACCGAGCTCCCGTTTCTGGTAAATTCTAGCCTGGCACCACACAGGAAAGGAATTCTGGGCACTGTATTGCCTGGCCTAGCTAGCAACACAGAAGGGTTCTTAAAAAGGGCAGTGGTGAGGCCGTATCGACAACACACAAGGGCGTAATCCCACAGAACCATGCAACGCGAGCCTCCTGGCGGGTGTGCGGCTCACTGCGCGAGGCTCGGGCGCCCGAGGTTCTCCTGTGCCTTTGCGGCCCCCTTGGGCCCTGAGTCCTGTGTACCCATTCTGCAGATGGTTGGAATGGCAGAGTCCTGCCTCGGCCTAGATGTGATCTGCATTACTTCCACTCATCCCAACAAGCGCACGTCCCCACGCAGCCTCAGGACAGGCTTGGAGGTGAGTCCCAAATGGGAAACTACTTCCCAATGACCATTCCGTATGCTGGAAAAGGGGACAGGGATATTGGCAAACAGTACTTAGGAAATAAATTATTTAAAAAACGAAAGTTCACATTCGCTTTGATGTTGAATTACAGAAAAAAAAAAACAAAACACCTCAATCCTGAGATCAATATGCAACATGTACTAATACCTTCTCAACACAATTTTATGCTTGCCACTTTAGATTTTCCTTTATCTTTAAGACATTATCCTCTATAACTCTGCATACAGCAGATGTCTGCTCTGGACAAAATGTTCTCTAAAAAGCTCCGATTTTCATCACATGCTTGTATCAAACCAACAGACGATCATTTGTCTTCCATCATTCACACTGGCCATCAGCCTGCAAGGAATGGCTTTATCTTCTGGAATTCGGGGGAAATCTGTCCTCTTAAAATTGATGAAAGACATTTCGAAGTCCTTGATGAAACATACTTTATTTTTAGAAAGATGGAGTAGATACTTCTATAATTCGTTACACCACACGCAGCAATATTTATTTAAATTTCCACAAATATGTGTATTTTCTTTCCCTGTTTTGGGCTAAAAAAGGAGGGGGGGGGTCTTGGCTTGCACTATTCAAAACAGTTTGTCCTCAAGGAGAAAATAAACAAACGCTTGTCTGAACCCACTTTTATTTAGCTCAGCTGGATAGGAGTCCATTAAAGCCAGGAAAGTGATAAAATTTTTATCACTAAAAGCAGTTTGATGGACTAGTTGATGAACTAACGTTTACTTCTTGCCTTTGGTCTAGGATTTCCAAAGCCAGACATCTTTACCCCTTGCACTTAACAATGTTTGCTGCATTTATTTCAATGAATGAATAAAAAAGCAAAGGGAGCGTTTGCAGTGAAAATTGGCAGTCCACGCACCTGATCAAAGGAATCCTAAATACACACCCACATCCTAACTCAGGGACATGATTTTCTCTGGATAGTCCCTGAAATGGTAACCAGATTGTCACCACTAACATTATCCAGTCGCCGGCAAAGTGGGTCCTAACTTATTAAGTTTGAAAATCACCTGGATTTTTACAGCAGAGAGAAAATTGATACAGAGATTTGCCCACTGTGTTTCCCCTCAGTGTCATTATCGGTTAAAGGTTAATTCGTTTTGGGGCGCCTGGGTGGCTCAGTCAGTTGGGCGTCCGCCTTCGGCTCAGGTCACGATCTCGCGGTTTGTGCGTTCGAGCCCCGCGTCAGGCTCTGTGCTGACGGCTCGGAGCCTGGAGCCTGATTCAGATTCTGTGTCTCCCTCTCTCTCTGCCCCTGCCCTGCTCACGCTCTGTCTCTCTCTGCCTTTCGATAATAAATAAACGTTAAAAATTAAAAAAGAAAAGGTTAATTCGTTTTATTACATATCTCTCTTTCATTCAGCTATTACCTAGTTGACTCCACTCTGGGTGGTGGCCCGGATGATCTGTGCTCCAGTCACCGTTTCCATGTGTCTGAGATCTGAGCATCTTTTGCCCAAATTCCAGCACTGGAATGCCAGCAGCCGTTACACCTGTGACAAAGATATTTTATAGATCATATATTTTCACACAAATTTTCCCTTCTGAAATAAGCTTGGCACAAAAAGGCTCACGACGTAGATGGCATTCCCGTAAAGTTTCAGGCAGAGTGTACTTAAAAGTTCGTAACACCGGATGATGATAAGAACAGCCCGTTCCACATAATTAGAGATTTACGATGACGTTATCATTTAATTTCCAAGCAACCTTTTATGCACGGGTTTCTCGAGCGTGTCGTTGTGAGATCCCCTTCAAGATGCCAAGTGGATGTGTCACAGATAGAATTCCTGACCGGCCACATCAGGCCCAAGCTAAAGAGGTTCGGGAAAATTGTGAAGCAAGACAGGACTCGGTGCTTTGTGTTTCCCTGAAGGAAGCCCGGAATGACAAGAAGAAGCCACGGAATATGCGCAAGTTCCTCCAAGGGGGCCCATGAGGCCATGCTGAGGTTCTTCCTAGGCGCCTAGAGAACATGGCGGTCGGGAGATCATGCTGTGTGTGTCGCGGGGGCCCTGGTCCCTCGGGAAGGGGCTGCCAGGTAGGGTAGATTCCCCAGTCACCATCAATTCACAATTCGGTTATGGGCTGAAGACGTCCGCCCACAATTCAGGTCGAAGCCCTTCTCCCCAGCGCCGCAGAATGTGACCCTATTTGGAAATAAGGTCTTTGGGGAGGTAACGAGGTCTAATGAGGCCACCGGCCCCTCGTCCATTAAGACTGGCATTCTTAGGAAAAGGGGAAATTTGGAGACAGACCCACGCTGGGAGAATAGCACGTGAACACAAGGCAAAGGTCGGGGGGATGCGAATACAAGCCAACGAACACCCGAGGCCGAGAGAGAACCAACCGTGGGGCACATTCCCCTCACCGCCTCCCGAGGCACCGGGCCTGCCCACATCTGGATCTCACATTCTGGCCTCCAGAAGCAGAGACGATTCGCTTCCGCTGGGTCAGCCGCCCAGTCCGGACTTCGTGACGGCAGCCCCAGAAAAGCAGCACAAGAGCATCCCTGCGGCTGGAGCGACTCACATTTAAATGAAAGATGCACTTTAAAATGAGTGTGACTTGGGGCGCCCGGGGGGCCCAGTCGGGGAAGCGTCCGGCTTCGGCTCAGGTCACGATCTCACGCTCTGCGAGCTCGAGCCCCGCGTCGGGCCCTGTGCTGACAGCTCGGAGCCTGGAGCCTGCCGCGGATTCTGCGTCTCCCTCTCTCTCTCTCTGCCCCTCCCCCGCTCACACTCTGTCTGTGTCTCTCTCTCTCTCAAAAATAAATACACATTAAAAAAAAAATTTTTGTTTTAACTACAAACTACCACCTCACGCCTGTTAGGACATCTATCAACAAAAGGACAAAAGGTACCGAATGTTGACAAGGGTGTGAAGAAAAGGGACCCCTCGTGCACTGTTGGTGGGAATGTAAATTGCTACAGTCACTGGAAAACAGTATGGAGGTTCCCCAGACAATTAAGAATAGAACCACCCTGTGATCTGGCAATCCCTCATCTAGGCATATACCCAAAGGAAACGAGATCCGTACCTTGAAGAGATACCTGCCCTCCCATGTCCACTGCAGCATGATTCACAAGAAACAAGATATGAAAACAATCCAAGTGTCAGTTGACTGACGAATAGATAAAGAAAATGAAATATCTATATATGTCTATATGTCTATGTCTATATCTATCTATACAGTCTGATATGGCAGGTAAGAGATTTTAGATTTCACATGAAGGAAGAGCCATAAAGCAGGAATCACTTTTCATTGATCATTGAATTTGATATAATACAGACTAGAGCAGAAATAGTCTAATCTGAAGATATTTAGAAAAGAACCATCTGGATGTCAAAGAGCCCCCACCGTATTCTAAAATCCACCCCAGTGAAACGTGCACTCAGGCTGCTCATGACATCTGGGACTGTCCCCCTTCTCCCACCTTCTCTGCGTCATTGTGTCAGGTCACAGGACATCACTTCCATAACTAAAGGCAAACAACCACGTTCTTCCTTCGAGCTGTGCACGGGCATTCACCGAGCGCCTCCTCACATGACCGTAGTGCATTGCAAGGGCTGGACTGATCGCTACAATCTTCCTCTCTTTTAATATTCTGCATTTAAAGAAAGATTTTTACATCCTGAGAATTAGCTGTGTTATGGAAAGAGACCATGGGGTTTGCTATGGTAAGATTCTAAACTCCAAAATATATCATATTCATCTTACGTTTCAAATAGTTTCAAATTCCCAGGAGCCAGAGTTTGGCTTTTGAAGGAATGGAATTCCTTACTTTAGCTGAAATATCTTACCGGGTATCGATGGCAGGAAGTCTGTAGAACTTGAGTGGTGTTTATTTAACTCTATAAGAGAATGTCTGCTGTTGTTCTTTCCTCCTAGGACCGCGACAATACAGGAAATTGTAAAGTTAATAGCATTTCTTGAGTTTGGTATTTATCACGTATGGTGCGAAATGGTTCACAGGAGTTACCCCATTTAATTATCAGACAGCCCTGAATTCCAGTATATTTCCATCTCTTGACAGAGGAATACTCTGTGTTCGTTCATGTAAGACCTCTTAACTCACTAACACGCAGGACTGGGATTCGAGGCCACAGCTGGGTGTCTCAGGAGCCCACCCACAAAAGAATGTTCAGTTTGTCACGCGAGCCTCAATCTCCAAGCTCTGTGTTGATTCTGAGGCTGTCTCAGTGTTGGGTGATGTTCCCAGCCTTCAAGGAAGTCATTAAAGCCCCCTCCATAGTTTTGCACAGTATCTCACACATAGGGGGGAAAATGCCACTTCCTATGACTTAAATTTTAACTTTCTCTTTGTAGCTGCCCACCTGAAGGGAGGAAGCAAAGCACTCATGGGATTGTGAACGTTCTCGCCTGCCGCGTTTGCTGCATGAGGGCCAGTCTTTCCGTGACTCTACCCAAGGATACAGGTCATGGCAATATGGTGGGTCCTACACAGCTGAAAGGAGTTTGAGGGGAAGAGAGGCAACAAAGAGCTCGATTCTCATTCCCCTCAAGGTCACAAATTTCTGATGCCATCATCCACACGGTGGCTGCCTCTTGCGTCCCTTGAGGGGCAATATGTAGATTGGGGGCGGCAGGACATGGCATATTAAGATGCCATGGAGTTCAGTCAGGGTTTTGCCTCTGCCCATTAAATGGGATCAGAAGTCACGCTTCTTCTGTCCCCATCATAATAAGCTGTCTTGGACATATTTGAGTAAATCATTACTGGAAGGGGCTGTTGTAAAGGGGTTGGAAATTTCATGTTTTTCTGGTCTGTAGGCAAAAAAAAAAAGTTTTGTTAGTGACTCAGTGGGGGGGGGGGGCTTTTCATTTTCTGTGAATCCTCTAGATGGTTATTCTGTGAAATGATGGGAAATGAAATTACCGACCTTGGGAATTTAGCCTGTGTTGCTATTAAATCACTTTCATGCTATTGCTTTAGGAAGGTTCCAAAAGTCCTTTTCCTGTGTTTCTGAGAGATCCCTTTCCCACAATCATACCATATTTTCCTTTAAAATTATTGCCTATGTTACCAGTGCCTGGGAAATATGAAGTTTGAGTAAAAGCTTCCCTGTTTCCCACTGCTAAATTTTCTTTCTGTTTTAATAGCCTGGTTTGGTAAGCAACAAAAAGTTGATGGGCTCAGTTGAGAAAAAAGAATAAGTTTGTTAGTGTCTTCGATTCAGTTTGTTCGTGTCAGGGTTTAGGTGGAAGGGGAAGAAAATCCGCTAACAGTGGCCTTAAGACATTTTCCTTCTTCCACAGTTACATTTGCATGGCTTGTGGACCTTGCTCAGAAAACGGTCTAGAGACCAGATGCCATCCCAGAAAACGCCTTGCCCGTGTTTGTGGGGAAGGAGGCTTCCTTCTGGGTAATTTGGAAATGCTGCACGCTACAGAGGTTCCGTACAGAGCATGAAAATCCGAGGGCTGTGAAGCGTGAGCTCCTCTCCCTCATTTATCACTGATTCTCGTCGCCATGGTTCTCTGACACTGAGCATCTGTTCAGGAGATCATTCGTCCCAGGTGCCCCCCGAGAGCTTCCCCAAGCGGGACAACAGCGGACTTCCATCTGGGTCCGCCCCGGTGAGGCCCTGGGTGGTTTTTTGTGTGTGTAGCAGCTGCTGCCTGAGTTACCATGTTCGGAGCCCCTTATCTGGTGTTTCGAATTAAGCCACCCACACCTTTCAACTGGAAGCTCCCTTAGCATCCAGACCCCCATTTGGGGAAGTGGAACCCATGGGGCCATTTTGATTGAAGGGGCAGTTTCAACGGACCCACAGAAAGCAATCAGAAGGTTCGTCACTTATAAATCCCCAGAATGGGGGGGGGGGGGCGGGAGGAGAGGATGCAAGGAGCAGGGGAAGGGCCGTCCTCTGTCCCAGGTCAGAACCAGCAGGAGACAGAGAGACAGAATGGCAAGCCCCCCCCACCCCGTTACTAGATGATGGGGCAGAGGTCACTAACTTGATTTCGGCTTAACTCTTAGTGGTTGCTTTGAAAGGTTCTAGCGGAAAGACAAAGCAGAAGCCTAAGGAGGGCCTCCTCACATCCTTATCTAAGCGTCCAGACTCTGGGTGTGAACACGGTTATCGTACCACACACCGCCCAGGTTATCAACTCGGAAAAACAAAAGTTGATCTTCTCACAAGTTGTTTCCCACACCGTATGCAGCTCGCCTGATCACTTACAGAGAAAACAAAAAAGACAAAGTGGAAATGCCACAAAGCACAGCTGCGTGCAGAGTCCCCCAAGCCTGGTCATTTCGCACCTTCTGTTGGAGAACATGAAGGGGGGATGAATTGGCCACGGCGGTGGCTGATGCTGAAGCCCACGAGCTCCAGGCTTCTTGGCACAAGGTTTAACGGCTGCAGGTTTCACACCCGTGTGAAAATTAATTCACACATGATGAGCAACATGAAAAACATCCAAATAGCCTGTCGTCTGACATTCCTGGTCATTAAAAGTCACGAAAAATAACGACACAAAGAAGTTCGAGGTCAGCTCGAGCTCCACTGTCTACTATTAAAGAAGTGGACAGCTGTCACATTCCAACTGGGATCAGGAATCTTAGAAACACAAGGCAGGTGCAGGCACGAAGGGCAAGCGGGGCTCACGGTCCCCAGGCTGAGGGGCGGGGGCGGGAGGAGGGTCCCAGGGCGGCCCCGCCCACGCAGGGACCCAGGACGCAGCCACACCCCCTCCAGGCACCTGCCGGATCCCTGAGCCAAGGCCTTGGCGTCTCCCACCTGCAGAGAGTCGCAAGGATCACGGAGGCGCTGACAACCTGCAGCGTCCCTGACACGCACCAGCACGAGCCTCGGGGAGCTCTTTGCGCTGGGTCTGCGCAGTGACCAGCGGCGAGGGCCTGACAACCAGGCCTGGACTCCAGCCTCCCGTGACCTAAGGTCAGCCCCGGCCGCTGGGATCCACAAGAGGCGGTGCAGGGTCGGAGCCGACCGGGCCACAGTCTCCGCACCGCCCCCGGGGTCCCCGTGTCGGGGGCCTGCCTTCCCAAGGGAGCCACCCTGGCTTTCTGCACCGCAGTTGTGACAGCTGCACCCTGACTGCGGACCCGTGGGCCAGCCTCCCGCAGTTCCTGCTCCACACAAGCCAGGCGACGGGTCTGCCCGGCAGGAAAGAAAAGAGAGTTAGTGTTACCTTAGTTCTACCAGGTTCCAGAAAGTGAAAGACACTGGGTATGATTCCGCCTCTACCCCCCACTGCCGTCCTGAGACTTGAACTTTACTACCTGCCTCTGACCATAATGGAAAAGAGATTCTTGGACCAGCTTGTCCAAGGTCATTCAGCTCAGAGCCCACAGCCGGCGGGACCCCCATCAAGATGCATCTGATCCCAAAGTCCGGGCCCTTCTACTGCCTCATGTCACCATCTGGAAAACCCTGCTGAAGGTCTGGTTCCCCCCACCCCCCCACCGAGACTTTTCCCCATTTCTCTAGAAGCAGACACTCTCCACCTGTGGACAACCTCACTCAATCCCTTCCCGTCCAGCACACCAGACAGTCACGTTACCGAGAGAAAATAGAATAAAGCACTGTCAGGCAGGGGGTGACGACATTGTCTGTGAGGGACAGAACCTACGTTAAGGAACTTGGTTTGTTGGATCAAGGTTGAGGAAAATCAGGAAATCATATTTTGCAAGTTGGGCACCAGACTGCTCTGAACCCCTCATGTCTATAAGCATCTTTGCCTGGATGTGATGGTTAATGTTATATGTCCACTTGGCCAGGCTGTGGTGCCCAGTTCTGTCAAAAACTAGTCTAGATGTTGCTGTGAAGGTGTTTTATACATGTGATTAACACTGGACGTGTGATTAATCAGTTGACTTTGAGTAAAGCAGATTACCCTCAAAATATGGGTGGGCCTCACCCAATCAGTTGAAGGCCTTAACTGCAAAACTGAGGTTTCCTGGAGAAGAAGGCAGCCTCCCCAAGACTGTAACGTAGAAATCCCGCCTGAGTCTCCAGCCTGCCTGGCCTCCTTCCTGGTCATGGAACTCACCAGCTTGAACCTTCCTCGGACCTCTCACGTACCTGCTCCTCTCCCTCCCTATTATTTCCTTGTGTCTAGACCTTTCTCGTCAGCATTCCTCAGCACCAATATGTCCTCCTAGGGGAAGCCTCGTCTGGCCAACTTTGACTAATCAGAACCCCCAACACCCTTCTCTGTCACACTACACAGGGTGTGACCTGACAGCACACGACTGAGCTCTATCGGATCGTTTGTCCCTCCCCTCTATCCATCCACTGCGTGAAAGCCCCTTAAGACCAGAGATCTGATGGGTTCTGTTCACTGATCTCTCCTCCACACTTAGAATAATCCCTGGCAGATACCAGGAGGCCAATTCCTACACTGCACAAATACATATATGGATGAGTGTTCTCTCTGGTTCTTAGCTGTATCAGGTGAGAGACTAAATCTGGTTCCCGTGGTTCCATTAAAAGTGAGCCCCCCGATGTACCTTTTTGCTTCATTTAGTTAACCTTTGATTGAGTTCTTAAATGCATGAATTGTAAAATTCCTAAGTAATAGGTATGGAAATGGTAAATTTTTCACAGTGGACACTTTTGTAACCTGGCACGAGATGAAGAAGCAGCGTGTTACCAGCACCCGGCAGTCAATGCCTCTGACTCCAAAAGGTAGCCCATGTCCTGACTTCTGACTCCACAGATTCATTGGCCTGCTTGGGGCTTTTTTTTTATGTCCTTTTCATGTTTCCGAAACAGCATCCAATCGTCTCTACTAATTTTTACTTGACTTCTTCCACCCGACACTTGGTTTCTGATATTTGCACCTGCTGCTGCCTGGATAGTTGCTGTTCGTTCAATGTCATTGCTATCCGCTATTCAATTGCAGGAATGTTCCACAATTTACATATCTGGTCACTGCGGATGGTGCCTCCATTTTTCTCCCACTTGGCCTTTAAGAATAGTGCCACTTAGGGGGACTTGGGTAGCTCAGTCAGTGGGGTGTCCGACTTCTGCTCAGGTCATGATCTCACGACTTGTGAGTTCAAGCCCCGCGTCGGGCTCTGTGCGGACGGCTCGGAGCCTGGAGCCTGCTTCGGATTCTGTGCCTCCCTCTCTCTCTCTCTGCCCTTTTCCCACTCGCTCTGTCTCTCTCTCTAAAAAATAAATAAAAACATTAAAAAAAAATTTAAGAATAGTGCCCCTTAGACTTTCTAGTACGTCTTCTGGTGAATGCACTTACTCATGTCTATTGGAATATAAAATCCCTGGGAGCGGATTTGCTGTGTCATAAGGGAATGCCATGCATTTGGTCAGTTTTAGCAGATACTACCGGTTTTCCCAAAATTTTAGGTATTTTTACCAATTTATCCTTCCATCAACATATACAAGAGTCTCCCTTGCTCTGCGCTTTATCGGCATTAGATGTCGTCTACCTTTATCATTTTAAGCATCCTGGGAGGTGAGTATTGCTTTTGTTTCTCCTGATGAACACATTTTTGCATGTTTATTGCCCTTCGGACATTCTCTCTTGTGAAGTATCTGTTCAAGTAAGGCTTTTGCCTATTTTTACGGGATCTCCTCTTTGATTCATAAAATAATATTCATGAGCCCCTTTCCAAACATATGCATTAAAAATACCTCCCCCTGGTTGGGTCTTACATATGCACCGTCAATGATATATTTTGATGAAGAGTTACGTTCATAATTTTAACATAGTCAAATTTATCTTTGTCCTATATGGTGAGTGTTTTTAACCACGTGTGTTCTAAGAAAATTTTTCCTACCACAATGTCTTGATATTTTTCAGTGTTTTCTTCCAAAAACTTTATTGTTTTAGTGCAATAAAGTTTTATATCTAAAATTGATTTCTGTATATAGTCTTAGCTATATGGTCAACATTTTTTATATTCACATGGACAGCCAATTATCTCAAATCTATATTTTTCAAAATACCTCCTTTTCCTTACTGCAAGGCAATGTCATAAATCACATGACCTTCCATGGGTGGGCAATTTCTGGGCCGTCTAGTCTGTTCTATTGGTCTCTTTGCCTTAATTACTGTAGCTTTATAATAAATCATCGTATCTGACAAGTTAAGCCTTTTGTTTTCGCTGTTCTTATTCAGTATTGATTTTCCTATTCCTGTGATGAATTATGTCCAACCAGGACATTTTGGCCACTGTGTTGAAAACAGAATTGGGGGTAAAGGATACAAGAAGCAAGATTACCAGTGAGGAGGCTTTTGTATTCAGGCAGATGGAGATGCTGAAAAGTAGTTAGATTACGGAAATGCTTGGCATATCAGCAAAGAGAAGACTTATAGACTGGTTGTGGACAAGTAAAGGTTACTCCACAGATTTGGGGCCGCGCAAAACAAGGACAGAGCCAGAATTTATTGAGATGTGGGAGACTCAGCGAAGGAAACGTCGGGGGAGGAAGTCAAGAACGTCCATTTTGAACTTCTTAAATTTGGGATCCAAGTGTAGACGATGAGAGGGAAGGTGTAGATAGAAGTGTTCCCCGGCTTTCAGTTCTGCCCATCCAGCGTAAATTTGAGTCTTCTCATCCCCACTTGCAACACTGCCAAATGTCCACAAATGTCTTCTTTACAGAGCCACATGGCACATGCCGGACTTTGCAAGCCACGCGTGGTCTCGGGCACATAACCTTCACTTTGTACAACCCTTTTAAAATTACAACGCTTTTAAAATGTAAAAATCATTCTTAAGTTTCTGGCCCGACACCAGGCGGGGTTGGATTTTGTGGGGGAGCGGTAGTTTGCCAACCCCTGGTCTGAACATTATTGACTCTCCCCGTGTTTCAGTGACCTTCTTCGTCCACCTCCTTAGGCTTCCATGTCTTCTTCACAGAGACACTAGAATTATAGTTTTTGGTTTTGGGGTTTTGTTTCTGGTTTTGTTTTCTCGTCAAGGTCAGATGATGATAGTTAACATGGCTCTACGTTGATCCGGCACCACAATGAAATTTTCCGGGACAGCCGGCCAGCCTGAACGTGATCCGGCTGCTGTCGAAGAAAGCCGATCCGGCCCACAGCCTGTGTTTCCAGATAAAGTTTTGCTGGGACACAGCCACACACATTTGTCTGTCTGCGTGCTGTCTCTGGCCGCTTTCACTCCACAACTGCAGAGTTGAGGAGGTGTGACAAAACCACGTGACCCACAGAGCCTGCCGTATTTACTGTCTAGACCTATACAGCAAAAGGTTGCTGACCCCTGTTCTAAAGCATCAACACGATTCCGGGGCAAGGCTTTTGTGTCTATGACCTCTCCAGAGTGCTCTTGCTTCCACAATTGTTTCGTGGGCTTCCCGTTCAAAATTGAGTTGATTATTATCTTGAATTCGTGGCAGTCATCATCGGTTTATGAAAATCTGTCCTATATTATTGTATTTCTCTGTGTTGCACTGCATTATATTTCCATCGTTCAATCCTCACCTATGTGCTCATTTCATTCCTAACTCCAGCCTAGTTGGATCAGGTCGAGAATATATTCTATATGAATGCAGGCATCTGAATTTTTGTGACTTAATCATGACCCAAGAGGTGGTCAGTTTCACACAACTCCCATACGTTCTGGAAAACCATATGTAGAGGGCGCCTGGGTGGCTCAGTGGGTTGAGCGTCCGACTTTGACTCAGGTCATGATCTCACAGTTCGTGAGTTCGAGCCCCACGTTGGGCTCACTGTTATCAGCACAGAACCCACTTCAGACCCTCTGTACCCCTCTCTCTCTGCCCCTTCCCCTGCTCACGCTCTCTCTCACAAAAATAAATAAAATTTTTTTAAAGTTTTAAGAAATGAAAAACAATGTGTACATGTTGAGTATAGCATTCTACAGATTTCCATTAAGACCATTTTGTGAATCCTGGTAGCCAAATCTTTTGTATTTTGATGTTTTATCAATGTATTCTGTTGCTTTCTGAAAATGTATGTTAATATATTTCCCTTAGATTATGGGGTTATTGGTTTCTCTGTGTAGTTTGTCATAGAGTACTATCAGGTACATAAAATTAATAATAGTTATACATTTCTGATAAACTGAATCTTTCATCATTTGAAGTTTCCTTTATCTCTTGCTTAAATATATGTCTTGTGATAGTAATATAGATAATAGAGGATTTGGGGGGTTAGTGTTTGTATTCTATATGTTTTGTTTTTCTTTCTGCTTTCCTGTTGCTTTGGATTATAAATATGTCCTTGATAAAGACCAAATAGTTGTCTTTTTATCCACACTGATAAACTTCTTCTTTCAACGCGAACATTTAGCTTACTTATATTTAATGCACTACTGACGCATGTATGTTTTAGTGTCGTATGTTTTTCTTTCTCCTTGACCTTCCTCTTCACTGTTCTTTTTAACACATTTGTTTCCATTTTTCACTTACTATCCCTTTTAACGTCAGAGGAATCCTCTGTTGAGGATTCTGTTTCTATACTTCTAATAACTTTTCATGATAACATAAATGATGAGATTATACCCACATTATTTATAACATAGAGCTTTTTTAACCATCCTTCTAGTCAATGCATGACCTTAGGGTTTTAACTCCATTTATTCTTCTCTGACATCAAAACTGCTGTGGTCCTGTAAAATTCAAGACACCATGCGCCCTCTGGGGTCCATCCTGGACCCCAGCTGCCATGTTGTGAAAGCAGAAGGGTGGGGGAAGGCGATGCTGAGCTGGGATCCTCTAGCTCCAGATGGGCTGGAACAGCCAACACAACGTTCAAGAATAAGAACGACATGGGGGAAGCATGAAAAGAACTGGCGAGACTCCCTGCAGGGCTGTAATAATCAAGACACAAAAATGGACGGCAAAAGAACACTGGTGAAAGAATAGACAAATAGGTTGATGACACAGAATAGAGAGCCTAGAAATAGACCCACACAAATACAGTGGTCCCTTCTCATCCACGATTCCGCTTTCCGCAGCGTTGAGTTACTCAGCTCAACCACAGTCCTGGAGTAGATGATCCTCCTTCTGGCGGGCAGTCAATAAGCCTAATGCTACGTCTCGGCACCTGCATCACTCACCTCACTTCATCTCATCACGTAGACATTTTATCATCTCACAGCATCACAAGAGGAAGGGTAAGGACAGTACAGTAAGATATTTTGAGAGAGAGAGAGAGAGAGAGAGACCACATCCACATAAATTTTACCGCAGTCATATTGTCATAATTGTTTTATTTCATTGTCAGTTATAGTTGTTAATCTCTTACTTTGCCTAGTTTATACCTTACACTTTATCATGGGTATGTATGTACAGGAAAAAAAAACATAGAATATATAGGGTTCAATATAATCTGCAATTTCAGGACCTTCGAACAGATGCCCTGTGGATCAGGGATGACTCTAGGGTGAGTAGACAATTTATCTTTGAAAAAACATCCAAGGTCGTGGGGCCTCTGGGTAGCTCAGTCGGTTAAGCATCCAACTCTTGATTTCAGTTCGGGTCATGATCTCACAGCGTGTGGGTTTGAGCCTCGCATCGGGCTCTGTGCTACCAGCATGGAGCCTGCCTGGGACTCTCTCTCTTCCTCTCTCTGTCCCTCCGCCACCTTCAAAATAAATATAAAACATTAAAAAAAAAGTCCAAGGTAGTTAAATACAGAAAAAGGATAGTCTTTCCAACAAGTGGTACTGGAACAATGAGACACCTACATGCAGAAACATGAATGTAGCCCAAGACCTTATACCTGTCACAACAATGAACTGAAAATGGCTCATAGATCCAAATATAAAAAGCAAAAGTATAAAACTCTTGGAAGATAACACAGGAGAAACTCTAGGCGGCCCGGGGTGTGTTGACGGATTTTAAATATAGCATCAAAAGCAGGATGCATGAAAGAAATAATTGATGAGAGGGACTTCATTCAAATTTAAAAGTTTTGCTTTGTGAAAGACACCGTCAGGATATTGAAAAGACAGGCGCCAGACGGGGAGAAAATATTTGCAAAGGATGTACCTGATCAAGGGCTGTCAGCCACAATATACAAAGAATTCTTAAAACTCAACAGTAAGAAAACAAACAACATGATTTTTAAAAATGGGCAAAGATCTGAACAGACGCCTCGCCAAAGAAGATACACGGCTGACAAACAAGCATATGAAAAGACGCTCAGCATCACGTGTCATTAGGAAGTTACCAATTAAAACAAAAGTTAAATACCTCTACACACCTGTCAGAATGGCCAAAACCCAGAACACTGACACCAGCAAAGGCTGGTGAGGATATGTGGGGCCACAGGAACCCTCATTCACTGCTGGCGGGAACGTGTCACGGTACAATCACTCTAGAAGACGGTTTTGCAGTTTCCTACAAAACTAAACATGCACTCACCATAGGATCCTGCAACTGCTTGGTATTTACCCAAACTGAAAACTTCCGTCCACAAAGAAACCTGCACGTGGATGTTTATAGCAGCTTCATTCATCCTCGTCAAAACTTGGAGGCAACTAAGGTGTCCTTCAGTAGGTGAGTGGATAAAGTGTGGTGTATCTGTACAATGGGATATCATGTGTGGTAAAGAGAAATGAATTAACAAGTCCTCAAAATAAAGGGAGGAACCGTAAGTTCGCATTACTCGGTGAAAGGAGTCGATCTGACAGTGCTATACCCTCTATGATTCTGACTCATGAGACATTCTGGAAAAATCAAAACTATGGAGACAGTAGAAAGATCAGCGGTCTCCGGGGGCTTGGAAGAAAGAGAGGAGAGATGAACGGTAGAGCACAGGGGATTTTTAGGGCACTGGAAATATTCTGTACAATACTGTGATGGTAGATATGTGACATTTGTCAAAACCCATAGAATCATACAACGCAAAAAGTGAAACGTAACATAGACGATGAACTTCAGTCAATAGCAAAGTATCAACACTCATCGCGTGTAATAAATATACCACATTAATGCCAGGTATTAAAAATAGAGGAAAATAGGAGAGGAGGAAGGAGGACCTGAGGAGGAAATATATGTGAGTTTTCCATACTTTTTGCTAAATCTAAACTTTCTATAAACCTAAAACTGCTCTAAGAAATAAAGTTTAATAGCTCTAAAAAAAAATGTGTCCAACTATGCTGTCATGACACATGAAAATTTTAGGAATTTCAAACCTCAGAAATATAGTTTTATTGAGAAACAATTAAGTGCCTGCATGACATTCTCAATATTAACTCTGGGCTCACAAAATCTGAAATATTTGCTGCCTAGCCCTTTACAGAAATAGTTTGCTGGCCCCATTTTAGAGGGTCCACTACATTATACAGACAGAAAGCTGTTGAAGAACACAGGGAGAGGTGCTTGGGTGGCTGAGTCAGTTAAGCATCCAACTTCGGCTCAGGTCATGATCTCACAGTTCGTGAGTTCAGTTCCCACGTCGGGCTCTGGGCTGGCAGTGTGGAGCCTGCTTGGGATTCTCTCTCCCATTCTCCCTCTTTCCCTCTCTCTCTCCCCCTCCCCTACTCTCTCTCTCTCTCTCTCTCTCTCTCTCAAAATAAATAAATAAACTTAAAAATACACACACACACAGACATCTCCTTCGCTCAAGGTCTCATATTTATTGCTTGTTCAGCAAAGCCAAAACTCGAAGCACCTGCTTTTATAACTAACCCCGTCCCTGAAAGAAAGGGACCTTTGTCTGAATTCCATGGAGTTTGGAGGTCTATGCTGCTGCACAGGTTAAGAAGGACTCAGCATTGGAGCACGGTGTGGATTTGAACAGTAGCAGCACTTAGGTAAACAAAATAAAAATAAATACGAAGACGCATCAACACACGTGCTAAATCCTTCCTCTTCCAGAGCAGAAACACAACATATGCAACCGACTATAATGCCACGTGATGTGGATTACATACTTCCCTTCTTTTCTTTGGATCCAAATGTGGGGTTCTGCAAGCACTCATCCATTAGCAAGGAATTGCAATTTGCAGGTGGTGCCTGAGGAGTATTCCGCAATTTAAAAAAAATTAACTATTCTTAGATTTGGATAGTCTACATACTACAAAATACGTTTAGTCTAAGTAACATGCTTGAAGTACGAGATGATTCTTTACATCGGCAACGACAATCGGAAAAAGTCTGATCGGGACAGCAGGTGGGGATAAATATGAATCCAACTTAAAAATGCACTGACCTCAATAGGAACACGTCCGAAGATGCATATACAATTATTGCACGGCAACACATCACAGCGAAACTTGGAAACATCTGAACTGGCCTCACATGAAAGACTGAGAATAGTTTTGCACATCTATACGATGAAGGCTGGTGCTAGGAAGCTAGCTGACAGAACGATATTTGACAGCGTTAGTGAAAAAGCACTTATGAAAAGAGTACAGAGGCTGAATATCTGAGAATGCTGGTTTACTAAAGACTGCGACCTTTTCTGGGTTATTTAGAACATTTACCAGGAGTGCATATCTTTTCAAAGTATGTTTCAATTCTGGGGGGAGAAAAAAAGAGGTTTCTGTGAGCTTAACTATATCAGTAAATAAATCTGAAATACTAGGTTCAAATGAGAAAGCCATCTTGTACTAAAAATGGCCCATTTTCTCCCCTGGGCTGTTCTTTAGTGTAATTTTCTGTCTGCATTTCTGAATTGCATAAAAGATTTGTGGAATACCATTAGCTATGGTTGAAGAATTACTTTCATGCTGCACTCTTGTTCTTAGACAGTTCTAACTTTTGGGGGAAAAAAAAGAAAAATAGCTTCAAATTTTACTAGCTATTTTCAAGCCAAAGATAACCTTTATTTGAAAAGCTCGGAGGAAAAAAAATCCCTTAGTTATTGTCCGTTATTTATGCATAAATCAAAGGGGTTTTTTTTCAATGCATTGAGAGAAAAAATATTATTCAGAAAAATTTTAATGGGTGACCTGAAAGGGTTTGCACTCAATACCCTTTAGCTTGTCATGGTCCCGGGTAAACAAAACAGAAGAGTTCAGTCACTGAAACATTACTGCCTTTGTGGATTCTCTGCACACGTGTAACAATGGTGTAAGTCTTTTCTTATGCAACTTCCATTCTCTGGTGTTTGGTTTTAATCATAGCAGTTGGACAATATGGCATTTCTCTTATTTTTACATTATGTTCTCTCTCTGGTTTCCACCTTATTTTGTTTTGACGAGGTGATGCACAGACGCGATTCAAAGTTGCAGTAAGATAAAAGGGCAAATACTCCAGATTAAGTCCCGTCCACCACCCCGTCCTCAGGTTGGCACTGCAGGAGTCACATGACCAGAACGAGCACCGGGGTGTCTTTCCAGATCCGTTCTGCACGTTTACAAACGTGTGTGCACACACGGGATGCTTCCTGCCACTCCGATGGGTTCGTGTATCTTCCGCATTGCAGTCTTGGGGACTCAGAGGCTTTCGCCGAGATGTCAGTAAAGAGAGAGCAGCTCTCTCTGCACGTGTATCCCTCCTTGCTAGAGACGGGCTTGTTATTTCATCCATCAGTCTCAGCCAGACGTGGCCAGCATGCGTGTCCTCAGTACTGGAAACAGCGCCTCTGGCTTTCTGCACACGTACCCACTCACTCCGGAGAGAAGGGAACGCGTGGACCCCGAGACTGCATGCAGTTCACCCTCGTATGCTCACGCTTGGCAAAATTTGGATGAGCTGTGCTCCCTGCTGGGACCAGTAGTCCTCCCGGGATCTCCATTTATCTTCACTCTGGGCGTCTACCTCCCAGACTCCAAGTTAACTCGCCCACAGACCCCACTAAAGGGCTAGAATACACACCCTCCTGCACAGACAGGATACGGTAGAGGTTGTCCAGGGAGGCAGCAGATACCATGGCAGTAAAGTGAAAATGTGTCCACATTCCCTCTCCACTGTCCCCGGCACCTCTACCCAGAGGAGTTCAGCTCTGCAAACAGTGAGGGAAGGAGATGCCCCAGAACTGGGCCATGAGCCTGTCCTCCACTCACCAGGGGCTGCCGTGCAAAGGACAAGGGGGAACGAGCAGGCCAGACCCTCGCCCACTTGAGGTCCCTCGACGCGACAAGCTGCCCATCGTGGTAGACAGAGAAACTGTGGGCTGGACATCACATTGGAGTTTTAAACTGGATAGCTCTTCTTTTCTTTCTTTTTTTTTTTTAGGTTTATTTATTTTTAGATGGGGGAGCAGAAAGAGAGAGGGGGAGAGAGAGAGAGAGAGAGAGAGAGAGAGAGAGAGAGAATCCCAAGCAGGTTCCAGGCTATCAGCTCAAGAAACCTCGAGACCAAGACCTGAGCCAAAACCAAGAGTCGGATGCTTAACCGACTGCACCAGCCAGGCGCCCCATAAACTGGAGAGCCTTTTAAAAGCTGGCAGATAGGTTCCAGATGACATTAAAGACATTTGTATGTTTGCCACAGAAACGTGAAATACGTGCAACTCGCACGCATATACAAGAAATACAGGTGCACGCATCAATGGTGAACCTGCATCCACCGGTATGGATGGGATTAGAGCAGTGGAGACACATGGGCAGGTGTCTGTCAGATACACGGGGCCGGACGGGGACCCGCTAGAAGGCATGCAGGATGGTGAGAAGGGAGCTGAGACAGTTTGGGCCGGGGTGGGGCTCGAGGGGGGAGGTCGGAGAGGTGGGAACCAATGAGGACAGCGTTCGGGAGGCGGAAGAAGCCCTACTTGGATGTGGAGGCAGAGGAGGGGGGAGTTTGCAGGAAGGTTCTGAGGTTTTGACTTGGGCAGACTGTGAATGGAGAGATGGGGACTCAGTCAAGCACGCACAGGGTTTTCGGTGTCTTAACATTTCTGGCACTCACGGGATCCCTGGGGGCACCTGTTCCCTGGGGGCCGGGGGGCTGGGTGTACTAGGCAGAGCCCAGAGGAGAGGTCTGGGCTGGGACCATCAGGGTACAGGTTGAGCTACAGGAGGGGACAAGGCAGGCCAGGGAAACAGTCAGGTTTTCGGTGTAGTAAACTCTGAGCACCTGCTAAAGCCGGCGAAAGCAGCTATTGTCTCCATACTATAGAGCAGCGTTATTTTGTAGCCAAAGGTGGCAGCCAGAGTGTTTGGGAGACCTAGGTAAAGAATTCCACGTGGCCAGGCTTTCCGCAGAAGTCAAGTCATTCTCATCACTGTTTCTAGATGGGGTAAAAAATAAGGGTAGCTGGGTACATAAGCCTTGAGAAGATACAACTTTTAACAAAAAAAGGCTTTCATTTCTCAAGTGCAAGGGAAGTGACGTTATTTTCATCTTGATTAACTGCAGAATAATATTTGGATAAATGACTTCAAATCATTTGCTTTAAACCTTTGAGAAGGTGCTGGGAAAAAAAAAAAAAAAAAAAAAAAACACCCATAACGTACGAAAGGCAAAACTAAAAACAAACCAAAATAACTGCTGAAATCACACATAAATCCAAAGACAGCATTAGCCCCTCAGCTCCCCCGGGCTGATCATTAAGACAGGTCATGTTCAAACACACATCCTGAACCACAGCTCTCTGGTCACCTGCCCCTCTCCAATCGTAAGCACAGGAAGGCACAGAGAGCAGAACAGAGCTCCAAATTCATTTAGGGGGAGCCGTTAGACACAGCAAGGTGCTTCTGGAAACACAAACTCGCTCATGGGTGCTCCCTCCACGTAGAGAGCTCCCAGGTACACCTGACCGCGGGCCCCCCGCCCCCAGCAAGTTTCCCAGCTTCCCCAGCTGACCACTGTGCTCCGCTCTGTTGCCCTCACACCCTGTGACCCCTTGCCTTCCTCGTCCCAAGTCAACCTTGCCCTCTCTTTAAGCGACTTAAGATCATCAATCTTAGCAAGGGAGCCTGGGTGGCTCAGTCCGCTAAGCGTCCGACTTCGGCTCAGGTCATGATCTCGCAGTTCGTGAGTTTGAGCCCTGCATGGGGCTCTGTGCTGACAGCGCGGAGGCTGGAGCCACTTGAAATTCTGTGTCCCCCCCCCCCGCCCCTCTCCTGCTCATGCTCTGTCTCTCTCTCAAAAATAAATAAACATTAAATACATTTTAAAGATAATCTTCGCTTAAGCTATTGTCACGTTGTGTTCTGGTAGTTCACTGCTTTCTGCGTTGGATGTTAGAGAGCTTTGTACAAACCTGCACAGCGATAGGTCTTTGAAGGGACACCCCACACCCTGGTCATCTCATCCTGGGCCACCCTCTGGCCCACCAGCCAGCCGTCCTCCTTCTACCTCCTCACCTTCTCTTCCACCGCACTGCCTCCAGCTAGTCCCTGTCATGGTCCCTGCCTGGCGTGGAAGCCCCTTTCTGTGCTCTTGAATGACATCGCTGCGTAATAACAAGCCACAGAGACAAACGTGTTGGGAGAATAAAAAGAGACACCTCTGGGGGACTAATTCTGGAAAATACAATGAGTCTCTGTCAGCACTGGGCAAGGTAGAAGAGAAACCGAGATGTGCCCCTGCAGTGAAACAAGTCAGATGCCTGGTGCCTCACGGCGAAGCCAAGGACACCTGCCTGGCTGTGCCTCCTGGTGCAGGTGGATCCCAGGATCCCTGCAGGTGACAGCTCCAGGGAGAGGGAACATGGCCCCTGTGCGGTCCGCACATGGGACGGGAGCAAAGGTGGAGACCACCTTAGGTTCTGGGGCGGTGGAGACAAAGCCAGCAGGGAGGGCCCTTGACCCTGATTTATTTTCTGGGCTATGGAAGTAGGGTCCCTGGAACCTCTCCGGGCTCTGCCGGGCACACGGCGGGGTGGCTAGGCTTCGGTCCTTCCTACTGGCTACACTGCGAGTGTAAGGTCTTTGGGCGTGAGACAGCCAGATGCATTCGACGTCTGTGACTCAATGTCTGTCCCGGCCTCGGAGCGGGTGGGTGTGGGGGGGTGGGGTCCCCACCGGGGGTGTCCAGTGACGGAACAGGTGAGCGAAGGCTGAGGAACAAATGATGCTCATCGCTCCGTCGGACGGGACGGAGCCGCGGGGCTGTTGACAAGCGGGCGGACGAGGACGCTGCGGGGACGGCGGTGTCCGGGCGACTGTGAGGCCAGGCCAGGTGCCTGGGCTGTGCCGAGCTTGGGGGACAGACGGGGGAGAGGATCTGGAAGAGCTTCTCGACCTCTGCTTTGAGAAGCACCATTGTGCCGATGTCTTACAATCCAGGGCAGGACGTCGCCCGTCATTCTTGACACCCTGCTCGTGAACCTACGTGAAACAGACCCAGGACGAATCACCTGCCCAAGAGCCGTTTTGTCTTCAGAGGTTAACTCAGCCCTGGGTGCGTCAAAGACAAAACAGAATCAAGGCCAACTCATTCTCCCCTCGTTGGAGTCGTTCTCTCGTTACCATGACAACTCACCTCACAAATTTGTTGCCAGACACATGATAAAAATACGGGGGGGGGGGTGCTGTACCTCATAAAATGGAAAGTAAATCCTCCAAAGTGCAAAGCCGAAAGAATTAAAAACACGGCTGCACAAGTTACTTGAGTGGTGAAATCGGCGTTAAAATTCTGCGACTTGCTCAAACCTTCGCTAATTAATATGGAAAATATATTCTCTTGGGGCGCCTGGGTGGCTCAGCGGGTTAAGCGCCCGACTTCGGCTCAGGTCATGATCTCACGGTTCATGAGTTTGAGCCCCGCGGCGGGCTCTGTGCTGACAGCTCGGAGCCTGGAGCCTGCTGCCTATTCTGTGCCCCCACCCCCTCTCTCTCTGCCCCTCCCCCCGCTCTTGCTCTGTCTCAATCAATCAATCAATCAATCAATTTTTCAGAAAGAAAATATATTTTCTTAAAAACTGCAAAATCAAGTGGTAACTTAGAACCACTTTAACCTGCTCAGGAAATATCTTATTAGTTTTGGGGTGTATTTATGTTTCATTTATCTTGCAAAAGTAACATATGCCATCCTGCTATTTGTAAAACAGTAGAACCACTCAGAACTCGAGGGTAAACAGAAATTCCTCCTACCCTCTCCCTGCTTCCCACAGGCAGGGAGTTGTAATCTCTTCCCCAAGAGGAGCCCCTCTTAATAATACGTATCTTTCCATAGTCATGTGGAGTATGGAGAGACAGAGATCAATTTCCTACGTATACCCTCTTTTTTGTTAACGTGATAAAACGACTTAGCGGTCTTTCTTAGTGGAACGTTCAGCTGTACCTCATTCTAACGTCTGCAGCATACACGACATAGTATGGATTTGCTAGAATTTTCAGCCATCCCAGTATTGACATTCAAGCTGTTTCCAGTTTGTCATGAACACACACAAGGTTGCAGAGGACTTTTGTGGATATGCCTTACGGCACACGGTCTGTTCCTTCGATGTGTTAGATGCGGTAAGGGGGGGAGCACTGGTCACGGAGGTGCGCACTTAACATTCGAGAGGCGCTACCAAATTGTTCTTTGGATGGTCTACGAAAAACTGTCTACCAAAACACGCCAAGTGTCTGTCTCTGCACTACTTTAGATAAAGCGTATTCATGTTATCAACCTGTTTATTTTTACCAGTGTCATAGGCAAACATACATGTATATAAATCACATACATACATATCACTGATTTTATAATGTGCTTCGTCATTAACTGTGAGATAACATCTGATGATGTCATAGGTGTATTAGCATTTCAGCTTCTTCTTTGGCCATGTGCTTACTTATGTTTTGTACACTTTTCCATGGGGCCATTTGTCTATTGAGTATAAGGGGCTCATTTTACATGACTGATATTAATCCATTGCGATGGTAGATCCTGTGCATGTCTCTTAGATCAAAATGTTAATTGTGTGTACAAATTTGGGGGGGTTTCTTAAAATTATTTATTTGAAAAATAAATCCTGGAAGGTAGGCTTTATAATATTCCAATTGGATTATGAATTTCTTCCTGTATGGCTCTTAGTTTTTGTTTTGTGTACGTAGAAACTCTGTTAGTTGCGTGCATTATCTGTGTTCATGGACTGTAAGTTTTGTCTCCATTTATCCCATTTAATGATTTTCAGCTGGATTTCTGATTTTATACCTGCCGGGCTTCCTATCTTTTTATTAACCTCTTCCTGAGTGCTCTTTCTTATACCACGCGTTCATTCTTTACTTTTATATAGTAGAGCTGTTAACAGGACAGTCTCTGGAGTTAACTCTTGGGTCAGTAACTGTGCTTGGCTCCTAGTGTCATTTTGAGGATTAAATGAGCTGATCCGAGCAAAAAGATTGGTCTAGCGCTTCTAACATACTCAGCATATAGTGTGTCTTTGTTTTATTTTTGGTTTGTGTCCTTGTAAGTGTCTTTTAGCTGAATTCTTATTTTGTCTCAACTGGGCATAAATATATCCCGTTCAAATTTATCGTGGAAACCAAACAGTCTTTTCATATTCTTCTATTTGGCTCACTTAAGTGCTTAGCAACAACATTTTAAACAGACTTTTTATTTAACATCGATACTGGAACCCTGTGTACGGTCCCCCCGGACTCAAGCAGGGTGATCTGTCACATACTCATGTCCACCGAATTCTTTTCACTTCCCATGTGTTTAAAATTTTTTTTTTTAACGTTTATTTATTTTTGAGACAGAGAGAGACAGAGCATGAACAGGGGAGGAGCAGAGAGAGAGGGAAACACAGAATCTGAAACAGGCTCCAGGCTCTGAGCGGTCAGCCCAGAGCCCGACGCGGGGCTCGAACTCACAGACCGCGAGATCATGACCTGAGCCAAAGTCGGACGCTTAACCGACCGAGCCACCCAGGCGCCCCACTTCCCATGTGTTTAAAAACTTCTGTGGAATGTTAATTCTAAGTTATTAGAATTTTTTAATCTGGTGCTTTGGAACTTCTTGGAATTGTTTATCAGTTGGAGTTTACACGTGGCTACATTTTCCACAACTATGGAAGCGTAAGTCCATTTAAGTTTTTTTTATTCACCACCAGTTTTGAATACTGTGTTGGATCCTAAATTCTGATCGTTCCATCTTTCTACTATTTTGGTCTCATGGGCTCTTTCTGTAGCTTTTCAAGGTGGAAACTTGATTCATTATCATGAAAACTTTCCCTTAAAGTGATAACTCTGTGATAACTTTGCATATTTTAAGCTCTAGAGGCCAAGAGGCAAAAACCAAGGGTATTCCCCAAGTGCTTATATGACAAGAGAAAAACATTTTCACAAACTTCTGTCAATGAAATTAGAACAGCGTAACCATAATTGAGCCATATTTTTGTCATCCAAGGGTACTAATGAAAATAATGGGATTCTGACCGAGGGGGTAACATCTCACTTAACTTGGCTTTCCATACATCATGTCGTTACAGATGAAGAGTAACAACATGAGATTAGTTTGATTTGTTGTGAGGTGAGAGAAGCTAATTTGAAGTTTTGGAGATTGTGACTAAAAATCAGTGCCAAGTAGTATTCCATTGTGTATATAAACCACGTCTTCTTTATCCATTCACCAGCTGAGAGGGAGGAAGGCAAACCATAAGAGACCCTTAAATACAGAGAACAAACTGAGGGTTGATGGCGGATAGGGGAGAGGGGAAAATGGGTGATGGGCATTGAGGGGGGCACTTGTTGGGATGAGCACTGGGTGTTGTATGTAAGCCAGTTTGACAATAAATTACATTAAAAAAATAAAATAAAATAAAATAAAATGAAATGAAATGAAATGAAATGAAATAAAATAAAATAAAATAAAATAAAATAAAATAAAATAAAAATAAAAATCAGGATCACACAGAGAAAGAAAGCAAGCAAGTGCATTAGAGCCCAGATGCCTCTCCAGTGCAATTATTCATTCAGTCAACAAACATCCAGGGAGGGCCTACCATGTCCCCAGAACTATTCTAGCCACTTGGGACACCCGTGAACAGAAAAGCAGAGACGGTTGCCCTCACAGATCTCACATTCTATAAGATGATACAACAAAATCCATAAGCCAAGACCTGTGTCGAATTAGACTAGCTCACTTATGACTGTCTCAAGATTTAAAAATGCAAAAGAAAATTCTGTAAATAAGCGAAAGCTAGAAATATCCTATAATTTATAGGGTCAATATACAAGGAGACATCTAAAATTATACAACAAAATTCATCCTTAAGCCTATCTTACATGTAATTGAACAGAAACTTCAGGAAAATTTATCAGGTTGTCACTGAGATATTTTTATAAATGTACAATTAATTTCTCATTTGTTACCTTAACTATTTTCCTTGGAATAAGACAGGCTACAGGGCAGAGCTATTGTATCGTATTCGTTTCAACTGGAAGTCTGTACCTTGATCCTTCATTTATGGAATACATGAAATAGAAAGTTTCTTTTTTATTATTTATTTATTTTGAGAGAGAGAGAGAGAGAGAGAGAGAGGGAGAGGGAGACTGCAAGTGGGGGAGGGGTAGAAAAAGAGAAAATCCCAAGCAGGCTCGGTCAGAGCAGAGCCCGACTCAAGGTTCCGTCTCACAAACCCTGAGATCATGACCTGAGCCGAAATCCAGAGTCGGATGCTAAACCATCTGAGCCACCCAGGTGCCCCATGAAATGCACACTTTCACATTGTTTGTGCTTGCACTAATAATCAAAACAGCTTATTTTTACATTAACATAATAAAAGTAGGAAATTAAATCAATTTGATAGTTTTTCTGAAGTTGAGAATGAGATTAAAAGATTATCATTTATTCACCCTACAGAAAAAAATGAATATGGAAAATCCATGTCGTTCTTTTTTTTTAAAATTCTTTTTAATGTTTGTTTATTTTTGAGAGAGAGTGTGCGTGGGAGAGGGGGAGAGAGAGGGAGACACAGAATCCGAAGCAGGCTCCAGGCTCTGAGCTGTCAGCATAGAACCTGATGCGGGGCTCGAACCCACGATACATGAGATCATGACCTGAGCCAAAGTCAGACACTTAATCGACTGAGCCACCCATGTGCCCCTGATCATAAATATGCCCTAAACTAAGACACACGGGAGATTTTTATTCTATCGTGTAATGTTGTGTGGGGAGTATACCACAAAAATGAATTCACAATTCTGAACTGAAAAAGCATGTTAGATTACTAAAATTCATGAGTATTTTTGAGAGTTTTTCCATATAGCCATGTTTTTAATTTTTGAAGCCGATGTCTTTAGCAACAATATTATTTAAAAGAAGTAGTTATGATGAAATAGAAATAGTTGTGATAACATCAAATCCTCCTTAAAAAACTTTGCACAAAAATCCCACACTACTACACAAAATGATCCGTCAAGGCTCACGGCGTGAACACCCTCACAGACTGTAATGCGAAGCAAAGTGATCTAGAACATTCTGCACAAGGACACTGCCTTCACACTCCCTGAAAATAAATCCTGTGGGAATTTACTCAAAAGTTAACTGGTGGCTATAGAAAACATCTTGATCTGATCTATTTGGCAACATTTAAAATGAAACCCAGCATAATTACAGTTAAAGTTTGTTTTTAAGAAGGACAATGTTCTTTCTGAAATGTCACATGCTTTTTAACCGTGTGGTTTTATGCTCCCTCTGAACCGTGAAACAAAATGGAAATTTTCAGAAGATAAAACATGTGTCATTGTCAAATCAGTCCTTACCCTTCTCTTTCACACGATCATTAGGCTGTTTGAAGTCTAGAGACCTTTCTCATTTGTTCATCTGGTCCGTGATCAGATTTCCTTACCGGGTCCCTCTGATGGGTCCGGGCTAGATCCTGAGACATAATAAGACCTATAGAGCTTATAGATATTCGTGAAGCCCAAGGTCCATTATGGGAGAATTATACATACATCCCCAACCGTACTATATGTTGTAAAGGTAGCACATTATGCCAAGGGAGGGAAGGAGAGGAAGACAGGCTAGGAAGGACCACATACTTCGAGCACAGCAGAGAGGGAAGCCAGAGGAGGAAGGTTTGCCAACAAGGGTTTGGAATTAAAAGAGATTTTAGCTTCCCAATCTTTGGTAAACAGCCTCTTTAAAGAGGTTTTTTTTGGGGGGGGGAAACCTCTTGCACTGTTGGTGGGAATGCAAATTGATGCAGCCACTCTGGAAAACGGTGTGGAGATTCCTCGAAAAATGGACATTAAGAGCAGTATCTACCTTCTCGTGTTACCATGAGAGCTATATGAATTAATGTATTTCAGTGCTACGAACAATATTTGGCATATCTTTAGGGCTAGTAAACGGTTGTAATTCTTTTTTCACAGGTATTGCAGCTCCTGATACCTTATTTTAAGAGGACAATTTAGAAGATAAATCGAAAGTGATCCCTCTAAAGGCATGGACTTGGATCCCCAGAATGTCAGACCGGAAAGGATCCTAGACACTGTCTACACCTTCACTGACAAGTACGGTGGCCACGACCACATGTGGTCCCTGAGCATGACTGTGGCCAGTCTGAACTGAGATGCGGTCTTAGGGCGAACACCCACCAGAGTTTTTAAAATTTAGTATAAACAAAAGAATA
The DNA here is from genome assembly GCF_018350195.1 of Panthera tigris. Lineage (NCBI taxonomy): Eukaryota > Metazoa > Chordata > Mammalia > Carnivora > Felidae > Panthera > Panthera tigris. The sequence continues at coordinate 232,030,592 of NC_056660.1, forward strand.
GAAAATACCTGTTTAATAGTTATTTTCCAAGGCGCCTGGGTGGCTCAGTCAGTTAAACGTTTGACTCTTGATTTTGGCTCAAATCATGATCTTACGGCTCATGAGATTGAGCCCCACTTTGGGCTCTGTGCCGACAGCACAGAGCCTCCTTGGGATTCTCTCTCTCTCTCTCTCTCTCTCTCTCCCCTTCTCTCTCTGCCCCTCCCCTACTCTCTCTCTCTCCCTCCCTCTCTCAAATAAACTTAAAAAAAATAGCTATTTTTCTATCGATCATATGTTGAAAGGATAATGTCTGGGATACATTGAGCTGAATAAAATAGATCATTAAACTTAAGTTCACCTATTTGTTTTTATTTATTTTAATGTGGCAACTAGAAAAGGTAAAATGTGACTCACATTATATTTCTACTGGACCGCACTAATCTAGACCAGTTTTCTCATCTCACAGAATAGGAATCAAGGAAAGAAACACTATGTTTTGTATCCCAAATCCCACCGCGATTTAGTCGCCGGGTCTGGCTGGCATCACTAATGACTGAATTCTAGTCGGTATGCTTCTCGCAACACTGTGACCCTGCTCTACTGAAACTTCTTTCAAAATCCAAATGGAGAGATTCTTTAAAAACTGACTAGAAAAATCAGCAGAATAGACCAGATTTACTTTGTGTTTTCTGACTGGATAGTTTCCTTTGCTTTACTCTCCTGTGACTCATTTTTACATTTTTGGTACATTGGGAGGCAGGAGAAAGTAGACATTATCACCTGTGCCACATTTTGAAAAGATGCTGAATTTTCTATAAATGTCTTCTGAACCTTCCCCTAAATGAAAAGAGACTCTCTGGCCTCTTTTTTTTTTTTTTTAATTTTTTTAATTTTTTTTTTTTAACGTTTATTTATTTTTGAGACAGAGAGAGACAGAGCATGAACGGGGGAGGGGCAGAGAGAGAGGGAGACACAGAATCAGAAGCAGGCTCCAGGCTCTGATTTTTTTTTTTTTAATTTTTTTTCTCTGGCCTCTTTATGATCAAAGTTGTCACCCTCTGCAGCATGCCATGCTGTGACAAGTCTACAGAAATATCGCCCGAGGACAATATCCTGTTATTGTCTGTTGGGTTCAACAGGCCCTGAATTCTCCAGATAATAAAGAAACTTAAATATCTCTCAGACCCCCTAGGGGCCCACAAAGACAATCACCCCAAGAAAATACTTCACGTTGGATGGCTTTGTCCAGTCTCTGTGTACAAGAATGAACTAGAACATGCAAGTATCTACACCAAGGGATGTGAGAGGTGCCCCCAAATTCCCCCCAGATGATTCAGAAAGACCTGGGCTCTTTAAGTCAGTCTTTCTCTGCTTCCAAGGAGGTGACTTTGTATTTGGCGGGTCCGTGGAGGTGGAGGGCACAGTGGAGGAGGGAAGCTGTGTATGTCTGGCCTTCCTGGGTGAGGCATCCTGGGTGAAGTCCACCAGGACAGATCACAGGGTGGGGGGGGAAGGGTTCGGGTCAGTGTCCAAGAGTCTGAAACAAAAGCCCTTCTAGACATAGATTGAGGAGTCATGGATGAAGGACAGAATGGAAAATGTTTCCATCAGGAGACAGCTCCTCATTCTGGGTGATAATAATGAAGGGGCGAGGGTAGCCCCGAGTTGGAGATTCAGTGAGGTGCACGAAGGACCCTGGCCACTGGGGATGAGCACCAGATCCACAGATTTCTGGCTGAAGTCCCCCCGCAGAGGCTCCCGTGATGGTCCCTGCAGGAAGAAGCACACGATGGGTCAGCTACAGGGATCACGGCGGGCAGGGTCCAACATAAGTCAACACTCGAGAAAGAAGCCTCAGAAACACACAGAACTGACCACATCCTTTGCCTCCAGCAGACCCTGGAGTCACATGGGACTTCTGAAAACACACATGTGATGGGAGGAACAGAAGCCCAGGACTCTGGAAATATCTACCTTGATGTGCTTTTTCACAGAAAACTAGGTGTTCAGGTCCATTCCTTGTCTGGACTCCCTTTCCAATGTCCGTAACAGAGAGGTCATTCCACGGCGGTTCCAGACACCCCCCGGTCACAGAACATGATCCATTCTGTTACTACAGAAGCTTTAAATGTTAGAAAGATCTGCAAACTTCCAGTTCCGTTCCAGGAGTATAAGCCTATGAATCTGCAGTGTTCTCAAAATCATATTCAGCTACACTTTTTCCATGATATTATACAACGTTAAAGTGTGCACTCAATATTAGATTCTTCTTTTATCGGCCAATAAACAGGCATTTATTGATCACCTACTGTGGGATTTCAGAGTAAATATACAAGAAGCCTACATGTTGTGATTAAACATGAATTCTGTGATAAACATTGGGGTACAAGTGCCCCTCGGCATCAGTACTCCTGTATCCCTTGGATAAAAAAATTGTGGTTTATATACACAATGGAATACTACGTGGCAATGAGAAAGAACGAAATATGGCCTTTTGTAGCAACGTGGATGGAACTGGAGAGGGTTATGCTAAATGAAATAAGTCATCCAGAGAAGGACAGATACCATATGTTTTCACTCTTATGTGGATCCTGAGAAACTTAACAGAAGTCCATGGGGGGGGGGGAGAAAAAAAAAGAGGTTAGAGAGGGAGAGAGCCAAAGCATAAAAGACTCTTAAAAACTGAAAACAAACTGAGGGTTGATGGGGGGTGGGAGGGAGGGGAGGGTGGGTGATGGGTATTGAGGAGGGCCCCTTTTGGGATGAGCACTGGGTGTTGTATGGAAACCAATTTGACAATAAATTTCATATTAAAAAAATATATGAATTCTGTGTACAGGTGAAAATTGCCTTAACTTTAAAAAAAGGACTTTATAATATTTATTCTCTCTCTCTTTGTGTGTGTCTGTCTCTCCATAAATAGATTAGTTATAGGTTATATATTCTAACCAGCGATACAGTGGATATTCAAACCTTCTCCTCAAACATCTCCATTTGCTTTTGGAGAAAGGATATCCCTAGACACGGTCTCTCTACCCACCGCCATAACACCAGATCATGCCCTTGGCCTGGATTTAGGGAAATGGCTCCTTGTTCCTTGTTGTTGATTACTGCTTCAAGATCAAGCCCCTTCCTCTTTCCTGGCTCCCCCAACTTTAAATCTTATGTACCAGAATACACTATCTGATACCCCACCATCTTGCTATCTTCTGCTAAACTCTGGACCAACCCTTAACTCCGTGAAGATTTGAACACCGTCACTCACCGGCTCCCCCCCCAGCATGACTACCGCCATAACTCTTCACTGTCTGTGAGGGTGACTTTTTACTCATTTGACCCTTGTGCTCTAAGATCTCCACTCTGGACAAACTGCAAGCCTCCCTTGTATGGTCAAACCCCTGATGTTGTTGTTTCCAACCACTGCAATACCTGTATGATCTCGATTTCAAAGAACCCTGGTCTCCAACAACCATCCTCTGAGACTTCTAGCTTATTCCTTCTGTTGCCTCACACCAGAAATCCTTTGATCTACCAGGACCTCGAATGTATTTATTCTCCCATATCTCCACTCCCCAAGAGCAGTCCTGTGCCCCACAGCCTTTGTTATTCACCTTGAACTCTGTGATCTGCTTCTTTAATCAAGGCGTTGCCCATACGCCCCATCTCGCTCCGCTGTTGTTTCCTCCAAAGAAAAACAACCACTGTAGAAACGGAAAAACCCAACTCCCTGCCTGAGCCCGCTGGGCACCAGCATAGCTGAATGAATTGTCTGGACAAAAGCATGGAAACACCTTAAGTTCATGACTTCTAATCTCAAGCAGCCGGTAATGCTTCCTGGTAGTTCTAACGTCTCTCTTCCATTCAGACACTTAGTCTCTCCCCTCCTGTTCCCTCAAAACCCAACACATCCTCCCCGCCCCCCCACTGCCCACGCATGCTTCCTGATTCACTGGGAGCCTGTAAAACTGTGTCTGTCACTCCCCCCTCCCTCCTGGCACTACGATGAGCTATCCTAAAGCAAGTCTTTCACCTGTGAGCTAGAGCCCTTTTGTCTTTCCCTATTAAGTCCCTATTAAGGACTTTGCCCAGAAATTCTCCCTCTCTTCTTACTTCACCAATTTTTCTCTATGGATCGTCTCCATTAAGACACAATCTCTGGTTTCACACGCCTTTAAAAAAAGATCCAACCTGTCTCTTGACTCCACGTTCTGTTCTAGGTACCACATGATTCCTCCCGTTCCCTTCAAAGCAAACTCCTCCACTGACTGCCTCCAGAGCCTTCCTCCCTCTCTCATGCGAACCCACTTGTGCCCCAGCACACGGGCTCTTTCCTGTGCCTCCAGTGAATTCTCCACGGCTACATCCACTAGCCCAATCTCAAACCAGTCTTTTATGATACTTGATAGTTTATCACTCATTCTTCCTCAAAAGAGGAAGTCGTGATCTTAAAGTGTTTCTGCGCTTTTGTCCGGACACATTCATTCACATTCTTTCCTCGTCCTCCAGGGCTCTTACCTGCATTTCTTCTGTTGCATCTTAATTGGAAAATGCTTCTTTCCAATTGCGGGTTCTTTCTCATTCCCTCAACCTCTAACTTCTGGAACCCCTGAGAGCTCAGTCCACGAACCTCCTATCGTTTCCTTCTACACTAACTCACTTGGAGATCTCATTCACACACATGCCTTTAACTATTACCTATACCCTGACAAGTAATAAATTTATATCCTGCCCGATCTCTCCATGGGACATCAGATTGTAAATCTCACCATCTCCTGAGCTTCTGCACTTATAGGTCTAATGAGCACCTTGAACTTAACATGTTCCAAAGCCTCTGATTTAACACACACACACACACACACACACACAAAGGTTTTTGCAGAATTCTTCCCTAAAGTAAAAGACAACTCCATTTCCCAGTTAAGTAAACCAAAACTCTCGGAATAGTTCTTGATTCTTTTACATCCATATGCAACTCATCAGCAAATCCTGCCAGCTTTAGATCATGAATACACCCAAGATCCCCACCACCTGTTCCAAGTCCCCACTGTCTCTACTCCGGACCATGGCAGTGGCCTCCAAACTGCTCTTCTACACCTTGGCCCCTTCCATGCTATTCCCAAACAGCAGCTGGAGAGACCCTCTCAACGAGCACGTCAGATCGCAACAGCTTTCTGCCCAATACCCCCTGAGGCTCCACATCTCACTCAAAGTAAAAACCAAAGTCTGCACAATGACTTCTGTGGCTCCTACACAACCGGTCTGATCTTATCTACTGTCGTCCTCCCCCAGGATTTTCCTGCCCTAGGCACCTGGCCTCCTTGCACTTGCTGAAAATGACAAGCATGTTTCAATCTCAGGGCCCTTCTACTTTCCATGTCTGCTACCGGGACATAGATAGATATGCTTGCTTCTCTCATACCCCTTGTCAGCCTTCTACTGCTTTAGTTCTTTCCATGACACGTATCACTAATATTATACATTATACATTATACATTAAATGTAATACATTATAATAATATAATATGGAATAATATAATATTAAATGTAATACAATATAATATAATAGTTTATTAGTCACTCCCAACTAGGATGTGTTTTTCTCCACTAGAATTTAGTCCTCAAGACTGATTTTCATCTGTTTTTTTGTACTGCTGAACCCCCAGTGCAGAATACAGTGTCTCACATGCAGAAAGCACTTACTGAGTACTTGTTTAATTAATCAGTGAGTCAATTCATACCCCATTGCCATCCACTTTATGCAGAAACCCGCTATGAATAATCACTACCTCCTTAGAGAATCTTGCATTCTGAGAGCATTCTGTTGTAAAGTCCTTGCATAAAAGCCATCATGTTTCCTTCTGGCCCACTGTTCATAGGTCCATTTGATATAGTCATACAGAGTAAGTCTAATCCCTCTTCCTTCTTACTTTTGGTAACAGACCTGGTTACTATCTTCAGTAAGATTGCATAAAGACTTACGAAGAGAAGACACATAACGTGAAGCAGTCTGAGAAACCCAACGCCTAGGACATGCCGTAATTTCTCTTACCTGGGATATCGTCCTCACCAACAGCCATCGTCCGTTTTTGATGAAGAAGGCACATTAGTGGTCTCAAAATATTTTTTGAGTTAGTTTACCACCAATTCTCTTGGCCTAATGAAGGTTTCTGCCGGGTATTGTCTGAAACAATCCTCCTAGCAAATTAAAACGCAATGGAGGAAAACCTGAAGCCAACGTCTAAAAATGAAGCTTCCATAAAATAAGCCAGTAGCAGTGAAAGGAGGAAAAAAATAACAAATAATGACGAAGGGTTCCCAGAGTTTCGGTATCCATAAAAATTGACAAAGCCTCAAGCTTTAAGAGGTGTCATGGGGTAGTAATTAGATGCGTGGATTCTGGAACTAGTTTTTAGTATTTAAATTCTGCCCGTACCCCCCAGGGATCCTGTTGGATTTTAGAATTGCCGTGGACCAAAGGATTTTGTGCGTCTCCCGCTTTACCCCTTTCTGAAGAAGATGGTCTATGGCGGCTATCCCATAATGTATAGGATATGTATGTTGGGTGCATGGTGGGGGCGGAGGGGGAGTGGCTAACTCTTCTTAGGTCTGTGGGTAAAGAGGTACTGTACTCCACGCACTGTACCTGAAGAGCCTCATCCAGCCCTGAACTTGACTCACATGATAAGACCCTGGATTCTGAGCTGATGTTATAAAGGGTTGAGACCTGGGGGGACCTCGGAAAGGGTGAGTATGTTTTACATACGGAAAGACATGAATCATGGGGGTGTAAAGGGTGGCATGTGTGAGCCAGCTCCAAGATGGCCTCTGATGATTATCACTGCCTGGGACTTATGCCTGTGTAATCGTCTCACACAAAGAATCAGGACTGTCCAGTACGGAGAATACTGTAAAAGTATATGATTTACTTTTGTAAAATGAGAGAGAGAGAGAGAGAAAGAATGGGGGAGGGGGAAAGAGAGATGGAAAGAAAGAATCCCAAGCAGACTCAGCACTGTCAGCACAGAGCCTTGATCTCAGGAACACTGAGCTCATGACCTGAACCAAAAATCAAGAGTTGGACACTTAACCAACTGAGCCACCCAAATATATGATTTCCGACACTAGGTCAAAAAAGACATTGTCGCTTCTTCATTGGGCCTTTTAATCGCTTGCTCCGGAGGACATAAGCCACCGTGATGTGAGGCCATTAGCAGCTGTGACAAGTCCTAGAAGGAGAGGACCTGAGGCGCCCTGTCAGCGTCAACTCACCAGCAAAGTGATCAAGTATCCAAGGAAGCAAACTCTCCAGCTCAGTCAAGCCCTCATGTGACTGCAACCTGGCTAAAGATTACTCTACAACGATACAAAAGAATTGGCCCATGAGCAAATACATACGGGCTAATAGTGCAATGATAGAGACAGAGTTATTAAAATAAAAACTAAAAACAGTTCAACAAACACTGAGCACCAACTTGTGGCAGATGATACTGTAAAATGGGATGTGTTCCCCATCTTCAGAATTCTGTCGCCCTACCAGAAACACAGACTTAATTACAAGAGGTCATTAAACAGAATCCAGAAGAGGCTTTCAGAGAACACTGCGGAGTAGGGAGAAGTCGATGCCTGGGGTTTAGAAGGACTCCCTGGGTAGCTTGTGGCCAGCTTGGGTGTGTCAAGTGACTCAGCCCAACAACTAGATGGTTCTTGAATATTGGCTAGGCTAGGTTTTTGTCCAGATTGCATGAGAACAGCCTGGAAAGAGGACGCTAACTTCATCCAATAAAGTTGGGGTTTTCAGCCTTTGTAAGTAAGTAGTACTTAAACTTAGCCTTAAATAATAAGACATTGGAGGGGCACCTGGGTGGCCTCAACCATTGATTTCAGCTCACATCATGATCTCGTGGTTCGTGGGATCGAACCCCATGTTGGGCTCCTCGCCGACAGTGCCCAGCACCTGCTTCTGATTCTCTCTCTCCCTCTTTCTCTGACCCTCCCCCACTCATGCTTGTTCTCTCTCACAATAAATAAATAAACTTGAAAAGTAATAATAAGACATTGGACCAGCAATAAGAGCAGAAAAGAGTATTCCACCCAGGAGGAACATCAGAGAGAGAGCTCAGAGGTGGGAAAGTACATGGTGCTTGAGAGGAAGAGGACTGGCCAGCGCATGGAACATGGGGTGCATATGTGGGCAAAGGGATGGAGAGATCTTGGCTGGGGGGTCGGGGGGGTCCTGAAGCAGTGGGTCTTGGGCCCACATGACACAACTTGTACATTTTACTTTAGGTCTGGGAGACACTTGAAATTTTTAAGTAACTATTTCATGGTTACATAAGAATTTAGAAAAGATCAGTTGGTCCTGAAGTATAAGGTGGATTAGAAGGCAGAAGGTGGGGGACCAGGGAAATGAGATTGCATCCTGCTCTAAGGACCCCTATCCCTGTAAGTGAGGCTGGTGGGGCCAGGCACCATATCGGTGGGGTCTGAAGAGAGAGGACAGAGAGGTCCCTGAGGCAGCAATGACCCTGACAGTGCCCTGAGAATGAGGCACTGGGCCCCAGTCTTCCCCAATAGCAATCACGTTAATATTTTCATCTTATAATTACCCAATAGCATATTTCCCTCCATATGTTAGTATATGGTAGACCAGTTCTCTAGAAATCTCAGAAGCATCGGTCTTTAAACTGTTCTGGTTTGAAGACAAAGTTCTAAATGGACTCATAGATTTAACCCATAGTTAGGGCTGCTTAATGTCAATGAGAAAAGTCATAATATAAACCCGTTTTTCTTCACTTCTTTGCCCTGAGCTAACAATTGTCCATTTTTTAAATTTTTTTTAATGTTTATTTTTGAGAAAGACAGAGAGACAGAGTGCGAGTGGGAGAGGGACAGAGAGAGAGGGAGACACAGAATCCGAAGCAGGCTCCAGGCTCCGAGCTGTCAGCACAGAGCCCGACGCAGGGCTTGAACACATGAACCACGAGATCATGACCTGAGCTGAAGTCAGACACTTAACCAACTGAGCCACCCAGGCGCCCCAAACAATTGTCCATTTTTAAAAAGAATGGTCTGGGCTGAGGTATGTACTTTTCAGTCTGTCTCCTTTCTTTCACCTTTCAATGTGAATATTCAGAATAATTTCCTCCCAGGCTGCACATTTGTCCCCAGACCCCACCAAGGCAGGCAAGGGCAGACTCGGACCCGGAGGGGAGCACCGTCCTGGGAAGATCCCACTACTCTGTCCAGCACCTGTCTTCCCTGTTTCCATCCAGGACTGCCCTTTCCAATGCAAGCTCATAGAGCAGAAAACGCTGCACCTGTTTGGACCATCCTGAGTGACAGCCAGTGACATGTAAGACAAAGCCCAAATATCTATTTCTCCACTTCAAGTTCAAAAAAGATGCAACATTCTAGGTGTTTACAGCACAAGACACAACCCTGGTTTTTCGACTATCACCAGTAAATGAATGTCCAGAACTAACAACAGAGTGATATGTAACCAATATATGTCAAGGCCTTCCCAGCATTCTGGAGGCTGGTCACAAAACAATAATTTGGGAACACAAAGAGTTCACCTCCCATGAGGCTTATTTGGAGTGGCTTCTGTAAACTGACCAAGAAAAACTAATGTTTGACTTTGAGTCAGGAAACCTGATATTAAAAGCTTGAACTATCTGAGTGGATTTCTGCAGAATCAAAGATAACCACTCAAGAGCTGAGAAATCCAAAAATTTTAAAAATAAATGGCATCTGTTTGTTTGTAATGGCCACAGACGCAGGCATGCGAAACAGAAAAAGTGCGACATTGTGCATCCATAGTTAAATGATTGCAAACCCAGTTCCCTCCTTGTGTCGGAGAAGCTAATCCTGCGAACTCCAGATGAAACAGGTCATTGCTTCAAAACCCCCTCTCCCGGGTCTGCCCCTCTCCTCCTCTCCAGGGCAGCCTGGACACCTGGGGCTCACAAGGCACCGGGTGTGGAGTTGGGGTGGATTTGGATCTTAGGGACGTACCACATCACTTCAATGTGTTCTCGTGGTCACACTAGGACCCCCTTCAGTGTGGGAAGAAGGACCCCCGGGGTGACCATCAGGTGACACAGTTTCACGGGGCCCATCTGGGGAAGTAGCTGGGAGGAAGTTCGTGTTCACTTGCTGAGGTGCGGTGGACACACACACAAAAGGTATCACAATTAAGGGTGTACAGACAGGGACTTGGGTTGGGATCCAGGTTCCTTAGAGTCAGATGGGAGTGTTTTATACAGCACAGCAAAACACTGATATCAGGAAAAGCCAACTGACCCTCACGGAGCGAATGCCACATGGGAAGGCAGTGTAATTTAAAGAAGGGATTCATCTATTTTTTGTAATACTGTTTTTAGTATCGTATTAGAGAAGGAGCTATTATTACAAACTCCTCCCCAACAAAGGACAAGATAACTAAAACATTTCTCTGGCTCTGCAGATTAAAGTGAACACCAGAGGGAAATACCAAGGACAACTGTGTCATCACCAGAAAGTGAGGGGCCCAGACCCGGACCCAACATCAGCGAGATGCCTAAATTGTCCCAGTGATCAATGGAACCAGTGAGTGACTTGTCTAGAAACCAGAAGTGTCACTTTGTCTCTGTCACAGACCAGGAAGGGATCTAGTGGAGAAATCATGACACGTGCTGCCTGGTATAAATCATCCACAATGAACAGATCAGTTTCTCTCTGTTTTCCTCATCCTTTGGTGGTAACTGGACACAGAAATTGCTCCAGAAACTTCAAAAGCCCCGTGGCCTTGTACTAAATCCCAAGGGCATCTAAACCCTTATGATTATGAAGCTGAACGCCAAGAGCAAAAGAATGATTCCGAAAATGGTCTAAAAGCGCCTCCCTGTTAACTTGGCTGCCGGACAAACCAGTTCGTGTCCAGCAGAAGCTTTTCAGGGCAGTGTGGCCGCTGTTGAGGAGCAAAAAGTGTCCCCAGGCCACAGTTTTAACCAGGAAAGAAACACGTCCCTGTGAAGGAATCACAGGCAGGAGAACCTCGTGGGCAGCAGGAACAGTGTCAGACTCTGGGGAAGGGCCAAGGAGCCCGGAGGCCCCTAGAAGAGCAGGAGGTCCCCTGCTGGAGGCCCCGAGAGGAGCAAGGGTTAGAGGCCCCGGGGTGGGGGGGGGGGGGAGCTCGGCCCTGGAGGCCCCCTCCCCACCACCGTCTGGGCCCTGGAGGGGGGACGCAGGTGTCGCCTGTCCCCTGAGGCCCCTGGAAGGCGGCATAAGCAGCGGGACCAGGACAGTGTGACAAATGTCGCAGCAGGTAAAACCACCCGAGGTGCCCTCCCGGGTGAGCGGGCTTCAGGGACAAGACTCGGGGCCTCAGGACCCGGTTGCAGACTCTTGGCGACTGAGAGCCTTGGGGGGGGGGGGGGGGGGACTCCGTCCGCGTGGCTGCATCCTCCGCAGAGCAAAGCGCGGGGTTCGGGCGTCCGCGACCTTCCGTGCGTTTGGCTGAGACCGCGGTCGATCGCGCAGCGTCACCAGACGAGTGTCCGCTTCGTTCACTCCTCGTTCCCTTAGGCCACGCCGGGTGACAGAGGTGACACGGTGCAGCCCCGGGCCTCGAGCCGCCCCCACCACGCGAGGAAACAGGTGCGCGACCACCTTGCATGACGTGACCCGTTAAGGGCGGCCGAGGCTCGCCGTTCACGGGAAAACGCAACGAGCGCGGACGCGACAGTCACGGGGCCACATCGCCGGGTTCCCGGGGCTCAGCGTCCACACCCACAGCCCCGTCGCGACGGGAGGCCGCCAATCGGCTCCCCCGCCGGGCGGCCAGGCTCGCGTGTCACCTCCTCCGCCCGCCGCGCACCGGCCCCGGGGTCCCGGCCAGACGCCGAGACGTCCGCGGGGCGCCCCCAGACGGAGACTTGCACACAAGCACGGCAGACGCCCCAAGCGACACGCAGCACGTCCCCAGACACTGCCTCGCGCGGCCCTGCACCCGGTCACCTCCTGGATGTGTGCGGTGCGCAGAGGAGGACAGCGGAGGTTCCCGGGGTTCAGCTCCTCGTCTCCGATCTTCTCAGCTGGTCAACGGCGCCCGTGAATGTCCCGTCCCGACTGTCGAGACAAAGGATGCCGACCCCTCCGTGGGCTTTGCTCAGCGAGTGCTGACACGGGAGCTCGGGGACTGGCGCTAGGAGGGACATGGCTGGCGTGTCTGAAGCGCTTTCCCAGGAAAGCAGGGGCGCTGGCCCTCCGCCACCCCGTCCCTGCACACGCGTGTCTTGCCCACCCGTCACAGCGCCCCGCGAGCGGGAACAGTTACACGCGGCCCTGGCCCTTCAAAACGGACCACACGGTCCCCTGTGAACACAGCGTGCCCATCGTCTATCTTGCCCTTGCCCTTCAGCGCCTTCGTCTCGGCGGCCGCTCTGCCTTCCGCGTGGGTTTGCAGCCTCAGGGGCGGGACGGTCAGCCAGAGACCTTTGTGCAGGGAGATCTCTCCTCCCTGTCACTTCTTTCATCAGCCCGTCCTTAGCCCCCCTCCCCGACCCTCGGAACACGTGAGGCCGATCACTCCAGGCCAACAACTTTCCAAGAGAAATGATTTGGAAAAAGTCTGTTGGCTAATTTTAGATCTGCTTCCGTACACCTGTTAAAGCAACTTACATAACAGAATCAGCAGAAGAGCCCAGAAGGATTTCTGAATTTGCCGTTCCTGCTTTGCCCTGAAGGCACCTCCGTAATTGGGCGCTGAGAGCTGGTTTGAAAGTCCTAACCCGGCAGCCCAGCTGCATGATTTTCCCTGGCAGGCAGAACATTCCTCCTCCGCAGGGGAAGGTCTGCCTTGCACGGGGCACTTGGAAGGGCCGCCGTGGAGCAGGGGAGGACGGCCATCAGAGCCCCATTCCGCCAAATCTCTAGAGAAAATGAGCGGTGTCGGCTCACGGGTCCCAAGTCGGTTTCTTCCAACGGGAGAAGTAGGCATTCGCTCACCGAGAGAAGCCAACGGTGCCGTGACAAGGAAAGAGGACAGACGGCTGGACCGTTCCATGGATGAGAAGCTGGGGCAGGGAGTCAAGATCCAAGTCTTTGTCTTCAGGCTCTCAGCTCCAAATGTTCACGTTAAAAAATAAGGAAATCCCGTATAGACACACGCAGGAATTATTTGAGAAGATTGTCTTATTCCATGAGCGTCAACGATGACATTGGGAAGCTTGTTTTCTACCCACTTGAGACCCAGACTAAGAGCTGTCCGTGGTAACACCTCAGGGGCATGAGCTCCTGGGACAGGGATGTTGAGCTACAGCCCCACGCAAACGGGGATGGAGACATTGTCTCTGGTCCTTTCTGCAGCTCCGTGCGGTGGCCCCGCTGCTGCTTTGTTGGGAATAAACTTCATGGAGAAGGGACAATCAGAACAAAGGCAGGGGGCCTCGTCCCTCCTAAATTGTGACCTCATTCTTACGTTACATGGTAATAACTGATTTTTCTCTTCTGAAAACAATGCTACCCGTCCTTCACTCGTGAATACCAATATGTGTGTGATAAGACGTCAAAATGATGGAGCAAATTGGAAGAAAATCACCCATGATTTGTTGCTTTACAAATTTTCATTTTTTGTGATTTCCAGTTTTAAGATGAAATCCAAAGCAAAGGGAAAATACCTGGTAATAGTGTAAAAGATATTTTACTGTCATTTCTAACATTTTAAGAAGCCAAGACATTTTCATTTCCGAGAACAGCCCTGCGGCGGGCTCTCTTGCCTGTGAGATTTTCCTACTGACTTAAACCAGAGACCTGGCAGGATTTTACCACCGCTTGATTGAAGGATGTGGGGGGAGAGTGCAGTTCCCCATATTAATGACATCTCCGGACAATTATCTGGGTCACCGTGGAGGGCCTGTCTCAGTCTTTGTACAGGAACACCATGGACAGAAACCGGTTTTCCTCCAGCATCAGAGAAGCAACCGCATAATCTTCTCTGTCTGGCATGTGCTACGAAGAACTGAGAAGGAAAGAAGGAAGACAGAAGCAAGATTCCACATGGAGCATTACGGTATTTTTAATTATTACGTCGATGTAGTGAGATGATGCAAATTCCTGTATTGCTTTACGATGACCAGGCTTTGATCAACTCCAATGAGAAATGAATCTCCTTCAATAGAACCTAAGAATAGGTGTCTCCATTTAAGCTGGCTTTGATTCATTATTCATAGAAAAGAAATTAGGTTGTTGGTCCTTAATAAATGTTAATAAATCAATAAGTGCTATTTTAGAGAAAAAAAAATAAGCGAAATTTCCAAAATGGTCCATTCTGGACTCATAGAATATAAATGGAGTGCTCTTAGTGAAGCACTTGATAAGGTCGCAAAGATTTTGTTTCTGGAATGTATGGAGATTTTTAGCTCATGGGAGAGGAAGGAAAAAAGAATCAAATTCAGATACATCAACTTTAAGTTTTTTTTAATCTTTATTTATTTTTGACAGAGAGAGAGAGAGTGCGGGGTGGGGGGGGGCTGGTGGTGCAGAGAGAGAGGGAGACACAGAATCCAGAGCAGGCTCCAGTCTCCAAGAGGTCAGCGCAGAGCCCGATGCGGGACTCAAACTTGTGAACCGTGAGATCATGACCTGAGTCAAAGCCAGACGCTTAACCGACCGAGCCACCCAGGCGCCCCTCAGATACATCAACTTTAACATTAAGCAAGGAGACCTAAAGATGGAAAGCAAGTGGCCTAACTGTCCATCACTGAATAGTACATTCGATTTCCCTTAAAGACAGATGCACCCATTTAATCAGAAATAAAAACGAGAGGTTTTTCTTATATTGCCCTAAATCTAAGGTGGTCGTAACCACCTTAGTTTCTTTCCATAGACACTGGCTCCATATTATTTTGGACAAGTTGATGTGCGCTCTGTATATTCTGAAACAAGCAACCGCGTTTGAAGCCTATGGAAGGATCTTACATTCTTTCCTGCACTGAGAGAAACCACTGACAGTGAGGAGAATGTACTGCTTCCAAAACATGCCTTCTTCCTTCTGCAGGTTTTAGCTAAGAAGTTAAGACTTTGTACAGTGGAAGGTGAACTGGACCACATGATGTAGATCTTCCAACTGCTCTAGGAGAGATACGAGAATAAAATATTTGTAGGTAGTCATTTCAAATAATACAAAAGATTTAACCATCTTTTTCTATTGAATGTGTCTTCCAAATGGAAAAATAAAAAGAATATGAGTTTAGATTGTTGGGAGTCAGGTAACACTGAATTATTTTTTTAAATACACCAGGATGGACATGGGTCCCATTTTGAGTCCATTCATGTAGATTTCTCTGTTTCTCAATCCATGCATTGGCGTGTTTTCATATGTGTATGTTTATATACAATATTAAATGAACATGTGATATGTATTCATAGATAGTATATATACATGCAGTGTATGGGGGCGTATGTGCAAACGTCTGAAAGAATTTTGGTCACTAAGCTTTCCTGTGTAGTGAACATTGAGATTTCTAGTGATGTGTTGCTGTCTTCTTTATTGTTCTGATTTCTGACGTTTACAATGAGCTTATGTTATCTATGCCACTCAGAAAAACACGAGACATTTTATTGACATTTTTATTGGGAAAAAAATGTCACTACTCAATATGTGTGAACAGATCTTGCTTTCACCTCCTGCGTATCTTCTCCTATGATGGGTGATATTAGGGCTTTTAAAAATGAATCCTTTGCCTCTCACCCCCAGACATCATCTCCATGTTAAATCAACAGGGGAAAACTAAAATGATTATAGTCTACATTTTATTTATCTTGCAAGTGAGCCATTTTGTTCTTCTAAGTGCACAAACCATTTGCATTCATATTTGGCTGAAATCAAGCATTTATCATACACTGTGGATCATCCCTGCAAACCACATCGGTTTCTAAGAAACAAATTCTGACACGCTCCCACACAAGACGGATGGTTCAACATCAGGGCTTGAAGCTGAGCCCTGATGCTTCCGAAATCTTCATTCCAGGGGCACCTGGCTGGCTCAGTTGGTTGAGCATCGGGCTCTTGACTTCAGTTCAGGACATGATCGCACAGTTTGTGGGTTCGAGCCCTGCATTGGGCTCTGTGCTGACAGTGCAGAGACTGCTTGGGATTCTGTCTCCCTCTCTCTCTGCACCTCCCCTGCTTAGTCTCTGTCTCTAAGAAAGGAAGAAAGAAAGAAAGAAAGAAAGAAAGAAAGAAAGAAAGAAAGAAAAGGAGGGAGGGAGGAAGGAAGGAAGGAAGGAATCTTCCTTCCAAATCAATGCAGAAAGAATGAGGAAACAACCAACACACCTGCATAAGAACACTTTGACATTCCTGAGACTATAGAGAAATATCACCGCCAACAACAAACTTAAACCCGTACACAATTTTAGTGGATCAAACTATGTGTTGCAGCCAACCCCAGACAGGGGAAAGTTCTCTGCATGTTCTTCACTTCCAGACAAAGCAGTGACATTCAGGGGATCGCAATCCCAATATGGGTTATGTTGGTTTCGTCTTTACTTTCTTTTCTTAATAAATTATTTGTTTTCACAAGTGTCTGCAACTTTTATACAGAATAAAGTGCTGACTTTTACTCATTTGCTAGAGAAAAATTCTAATGTTAAGAGAACTGCAGAGTAAAATTAATTAAATTCCATTTTTTCGAAAGCATGGCTTACTAAAGGCAGAAACTTAGACAAAGAGAAAATTACAGCACTAAAGGTTACGTGAAAAGGAACCACGAAAAGAACCTGAGAGGAAATATTAAACATGAGAAAACCTGCCCTGAGCAAATACTGTACCCTGATGTCTTGATTTTTTTAGCATTTCAATATTATTTGTAAAGATATTCTACAAATTGCCTTTAATATTTTCAAAGGAATTCAATAGATGGAGGCAAAATTGAGAGACCACCCACCAGTAGAAGCCATGGCACTCTGTGCTGGCACCAGAATCCACATCATGGCCTCACGTTCTGAGTCTCCGCGCGGCCAAGGGTCCTCTCCTCGGACACACACACACGGGCATGACATTAGCAAGCTGCAGCCACAGGCAAGTGACGTCACTCAGGGCAGGGTGAGGGCGGGGCTTGGGCTTCAACCTGGCTCCCAGAACCGAGGGCACACAAATCAGTGTGGTCGTGGTCCACACTGTTCTATCTCACCGTGACAGGCAGTGGGGTGATGGGAAGACCCAGGGGTTGGCGTCAGATGGGGCCCGAGCACACTGCACCTGTTCCCCTGCCTGGGCTCTGCACCAACTGGGGAGTGATGGGCAGATGCTTGATCGGCCATCACGCCCATTTCCGACAAAGTCTGGATGGGAGACACTGGCTTATAGGAAAGAAGGCTAACGAACCCAGGAACCAGCGACTCTCCCTTCTCTGGCCCAGAACAAGGACAAGACCTGCGGGAGAGACACACTGGGGCAGACAGGTGCGGCCAAAGGGGACAGGAGGGCATGGCTCTGACCCGCTCAGCTCATTCCTCCCAGAGTTCAGCCCCAGCTCTTTCCTGGGCACAGTGAGGACAGTGAAGAGAAAAGCCAGTAATCACACGAAGGAAGCTCCTTTCCCAGAATGGAAGAACCCCAGTTGGCCAAGGCTCTGCCCCGAGCACAAGGTTTTAGAGTGGGACACCCCTGGCCTTGACTCTGGCCCCTGGACTTACCAGCCATATATGGTGGGTAAGCTGCCTAATTCTCATGCTGTTCTGGTCCTCATACATAAACGCAGATGCAGTTAAATATGTGCATTAAATAAGATGAGATCAATGTATAAAATGCTTGGCAAATGCTTAACAAATGGGAGTTAATATCCACACTGTCATTCTGAGCCGACTGTGTATTTACTCAGTTGTGGTTTTTTGATAGTTATTCATATATTAACCAATGAGATGTGGATCTATGTTACAGCACACTGCCAGTGCCCTCCATCTGTCTGTAGTTACTCTGAGAGAAATCAAAACATCCTGGACAAGGATAATGGAGTATCTTTAATCAAATGCAAACAAGTAAGACTAGGCTATGGTGAGATTTTCCTGAAAGGCTCCCTGTTGATTTTCCCTTCTCAATACGGCTCAAGTTTGTTTCCCATCCTTGCTTCCCAGCCTTGGTACTGGTACCTCTCACCTGTCCTCTTAAATATTCTCCTGGGCACTGGTCTGCTTCCTCCAATATCTACCCAGAAAATCCAGAGAGTTTCTTCTAAAGATGGAAATCAGTCCAAGGAGTTCCCAATCAATCTGGACTCTGCTTCACTCTGCGTCCTCATCAGAGACAGTCATTTCCTAGACTCCTGCGTTCCAATCATCCTTGTCTTCAGACTCAAGGTCAGTTTCTCAAGAGCGTCCTGACTCTAGGCCTTTGCACTCTCTGATCCACGCGCTCTGTTCTCGGCTGTGCTGGTAAATTGTTAGCAGTTTTGTCACCTAAGCAGGTGTCTTCATAACTCAGATGAGACGTAACCTTCTCAGGAGAGCTTCTGTTGACCTCCCCGGCCGGGAATAAGCACTTATCTTCAAGTCATAATCTCACATTTTACACTCTGTGTAACTTCAGTTTGAGCTGTCCCTCCCCCCAGCCTGGATGTTCCTCAAGAACACGGAGGGAATCATTTCACGAGGATCCTCACTACCAGGCCCAAGCATGGGTACATAGTAGGTATCGGGTACACATTTCTCCAATTCCTCAAAAATGAATGAATGAATGAATGAATGAAATGCAAATAGATGATGTTACTCGGGTGACTCTTTTCCGTTTTTTTTTTTTTAACGTTTATTTATTTTTGAGACAGAGAGAGACAGAGCATGAACAGGGGAGGGTCAGAGAGAGGGAGACACAGAATCTGAAACAGACTCCAGGCTCTGAGCTGTCAGCACAGAGCCCCACGCGGGGCTCGAACTCACAAACCGTGAGATCATGACCTGAGCCGAAGTCGACCGCTTAACCGACTGAGCCACCCAGGTGCCCCTCTTCTCTGTTTTTATCCAGTATCCCTATTGCCCCCATCCCTGCCTCTCCCATCCCACATAGGAGCCATTACAATCCTTTACATTCTTTCCAAAATCCCTAGTCTAATTGGTCACACCCACTTCTTTATCTGGAATGACCTTGACACTCAGAGTCAAGGTCGCTGTGTGACGTGATGGTCCAATCAATAGATTCTCGGTGTAAAGATTGAAAGATTGTAGAATCCACTAGGGAAATTCCTCGGGGAATCTTTAGGGTTTCTTCCTCTCTAATTTCTCTACTTCAAGATTCTGTTTCTGTAATCCCTCCTTCGGCATATCATACCCATCCCTCCCTTTTTGGTTTAATGAACACCTCACTAATCTTTTCGCTCAGATATTTTCAGTTCTCAGTTATTTTTGGTCGCTAAGAGCATAGCCGATGCCTGAAAAGGGCCCTCCTTTTTGGAAAGTTACCAGTATCCAGGCAGAATCCAGAGGAAGGGAGGAAAGCAATGTAGGCCTTCAAGAAGCTGTTCAAGGAGAAGGTGTCTATCCCTGAGATATTTTTCCCCTGGTGTTTCTCCAGTAGAGCAACGAAGTGTCCCCAAAAGAGGAGCCCCTGGGCAAAAGGAGGCAGGTTGCTGCGCTCAGGGTGTCTGGCCTTGCCCCATTCAGAACGTAGTTTGGGCATCTTGCCCTTGGTCCAGAATGGTCCACCAGGTCCAACATTCTCTTGTGGGGCTGTTGGCGTTATCAGAATACTTTACAAGAAATTCAAATTTAAAACCCCCAAAACCTTGATGTCATTATCTGGACCTTAACCTTTCTTCCTCCTACGTCCTTTGTATTACAAATAATAATTTTATTAAATAATTAGCTGTCAACTTTCGGCCAAGAAGTATCTATAATATCAAAGTCATTGTTAATCTTATAAACACAGTGTTATGTGAGGCAAGGTATGGAGCTGAATTTGGCAATAGTATCTGGCATGAGTTGAATGTTTCCCATAATCAGGTGAGAATTATGAATGCTTGGGTACCAGGCAGGAGAAAGAGTGAAGAAGAGAGAAGAAAGGAAATCAGACAAAAGAGTGAGAAACAGGGACACATTGAGATGAAGGAGTTGGTGAGGAACAGTCAGCGTCAAGGTAGCTGGAAAGAAAACAGGTCATTGGGAGCCCCATGTCGTGCAGTGGGCCAGCTGCACCCCCCCCCCAGTGACCTTCCAGCTCTTCATGAATGAAGATATCATTAATTCTACTCCAATTAAGCAATTACCCTAGATGGAGAAATTACCTACCCCGAGGTAGCACACTGAAGCCAGAGGAAAGAGGAAACTGTAGATCCTGCTGAAAATATGGAGAAACCTGGGGGTGTTTATGAGAAAGAGAGTTTATTTTTTCTTTCAATTTTTTTAATGTTTGTTTATTTTTGAGAGAGAGAGAAAGAGAGCACTAGCAGGGTAGGGGCAGAGAGAGAGGAAGACACAGAATCCGAAGCAGGCTCCAGGCTCTGAGCTGTCAGCACAGAGCCGGACGTGGGGCTCGAACCCACGGACCGTGAGATCATGACCTGAGCTGAAGTCGGATGTGCAACCAACTGAGCCATGCATGTGTCCCAATTAGTAGAAAGAGAGTTTAAATCAGTCTTTTCTACATCTCAGGGCATTAGGAAATCTCTGCTGACAAATGTTTCTCCAATCAAGTAATATCTTTTCATAATCTACTCCTTAAGTGAAGCTAGCTAGGCAGATTTTCACTCTTACTTTCTTCTGTCCTTCACCTTGAGCTGCTCTTCAACCTGTTTGTCCTGCTCTTCCTCGAGCTCTTCTCCATCACAGGCCCATCCCTACAAGATGCATTTTCCACCAAGAAAAATGTGTTCTGGCAGAATCCTACCAATAGCAGGGAAAGGAATACGGAAGGGTGAAGGAAAAGGAAAACTCAGGGCATTTCTTCCCTTCCCTCTACAGCTGATGGAGTCTTTGGCAGTGGCTGAATCTCCCCTGTATATCCAGACAGAATTCTGTGCCTGCCTCTGCATCTGACTGACCCTGACCCTGGGCTCTTGTAAGTATCTCCTGCCTTTGAGCCTCCAGCTGGGAGAAGGCAGGGTAGTAGCATTCTGTGTGGCTGGTCCATCTCTGAGTGGACCCTATGGATTCCTACCAAATTTCTCAACTTTTCCTTCACCTTTTAAACATCTCTTTGTCTTGAACTCTCTGTGTTTGAAATTCTCAGAAGGGTTTCCGTTTCTTTTGGTTCTAACCAAAGTCCCAATGAGAAACTTACACTACTATGTTCTGTCTTCTTCCATATGCCTGTGTGGCCTTCTTTTTTCTCCTTCTCTCTTGTCTCTCTCTGTCTCTCTCTCTCTCTCTCTCTCCCCTTCTCTCTCTGTCTCTCTCTCTCTCCTAAATACTGCTCAGGAATTATATTAAATCAAAACAATCCTAGGACTTAGTGGTATTAATAAATACATCTGAAGCTGAGGGTACAGCAACTATTCTAAAGATATCAGGAATAGAAAAGGCTATACAATGTAAATAATATTATCAGCACCTCAGACAGGCATGAAAAAGTCAATAAAACTATCACTGCATCCGATCACTTAACAATCATTTATTAGAACCTACCCTGGGTCAGTGACTCTCCTTTGTTTCTCTAGAGGAGGGTTGGGGGGAAATGGAGGATGGAAACAATCAGGCGACTGAAATGACCTGCTCTAAGCCTAGGAGATGCAAATGGTCAGTGGCAGAGCCAGAAGGTAAACAAATCATTACCGTCACTTCTCTGCAGGCTCTCTACCCCCAGAACAATGCCGGCCAGGGAGCGGCAGGCCGCCAGTGAACGTGGCTTCATGCCCTCAAAAGCTCCCTTCACGGAGGCGTCGCGGGTGCAAAACTCTGTATCATGTTCTTGTGTTTATTCTGGCTGCAATTCATCTTTATGCATCTTTTGTTTGGCTTTCCAAGACCGGTTTGCTCATCAAGCAGCCAATCCTGCAAGCGCCGTGTCCTCACAGCTGTCAAGGACCGTGAGTCCGTGTTTTTGTATTAATTTGCAATTATCATACAGAAAAGGAATGCGGGCGGTGCCAGAACTATCAGATCGCTACAGCAAGGCCTGTTTTAAAATGCATTGCACCGTGGGCTTCTTTTCCAATTCACTGAATCTATCCCAGAGCAGAAATCAATTGAAATGCGATGTTTCTTAGAATTATCTGCGCACTCCCCAAGCACCCTGCTTCATTTCATTCGAAACTGACTGCACTTTAAACCATAACGTACGCCCTTTATGAAACGCTGCGACGTGACGCAAACGGTAAAGAATCGCGGATTGTGCGCGATGTCTTGTGGATCATCTCAGCATCTGGGTTGACCCCAGAGAACCAAACAAACCCTCATAATCTGCATCTGCAGCTCGGAACGCAGAGATCAATATTAGTTTAAAAAAGCAAGACAGAAGATACTTTAGAAATCAATTGTTGTTTGTCTGCTTTCTCGTTGTACACACGTTCAGTCTGTTAGATGAGACGTTTCTAGAACACGACTTAATTATAGGAATAAAAATATTGCAGCGGAAGACACACTCAGGTTGACAAAACCAGATGAATCTTTAGAGCTTCCATAAGCCCCTCGCCAGAGAGATTGTGAAATGGTTTGTCTTGTGTCTTCTAATAAGCCCAAAGTCAGGTACCACATGAGAATGTTGTCTATGTCAATGAGACAGCTCCAGAGAGGAGACTGGAGCTCTGTCGTAGAGGTGAGAGCCACTGGTGAGGACGACACATACATAAGAGGTCAGCAGGGGGGCAGGGGGGTGCCTGGGTGGCTCATTCGGTTAAGCATCTGGCTTCGGCTCAGGTCATGATCTCACAGTTCATGAGTTTGATCCCCGCGTCCGGCTCTGTGCTGACAGCTCAGAGCCTGGAGCCTGCTTTGGATTCTGTGTCTCCCTCTCTCTCTGCTCCTCCCCCGCTCGCACTCTGTACCTGTCTCTCTCTCTCAAAAACAAAATTTTTTTAAAAATAGAAATAAATAAAAAGAAGAGGTCAGCGGGCTTGGCCTAGAGGATCTGGTCTGCATCAGGACAGGTCAGCCACAGATGACACTAAGGGAAAGCCTCTCGCCTATGTCACTGAAGGACTCCACTGAAAACAAGAGTTTGGTTTGCTCCGAGCTGCAGACGAATCTAACTTTGATGACGGAACAATTCATTTTAACAAAAGCACATTTTTACAAAATTTCAACACCATGTTTTGCATAGGCATAAGGCTGCATCCTTTCTAGGCTCCTAGGTTCCTAATGTCTTACGATTTTTATCTAACTGTACTTATGGAGGGAGATAATGAAACTGTCAGATAGTTTGGAAGAAAAAGAGTACAAACCTGATATTCTATAACAAAGAGGTGGCGCATGTTTTAAAACTTTTATTTTGATAGGAAATTTATCAGGATTTGCAGGCCTCAGAGTCTCTGGTGCGTTTTGTCAATGCTACAGGTAGAGCATGTAAGAGGTCCCAGACAAAACACAAACAAATAAATGTAGTTGAGTTCCAATAAAACTTTATTTACAAAAATGATCGCGGGCAGACTTTGTCTTCAGGCTATAGGTTACCAATGGTGTTTTGCAACACAAAGCTATATTCTCAACTATCCGTGACTCTTAGCAGAATCCAAAGCCTTTGGCTTATTTGGGGACATTGACGCACCTCCACGTGTGGATGCGGCCTCAGTGCAAGCTCGGCGCTCATGTCAGATGAGTGGCAATCACCTTCTACTCTGCTCAGCGCCACAGAGAACGTGGTCAGAACCGTGAATTCAGTTTCTGGACGCTCCCTGCACAGGGACAAGACCACACCGAGGAGCGTTCACAGCTGGCTGACCGGGACGGCCACGGACAGCATTGCCACGTGAGAAAAGATTGAAGGAGGTCAGCCTATTTTGTCCCAGGATCAAAGGACATCAAGGAGATCTTCCACTGAACCCCTGTCTCTGGCAAATTCTCACTTAAAAAGGACAGTCTTTTTATTATATATTCGCAACACGGAAGTACAAAACGTGATAGCTGTATGAAATTTCAGAGAGGCAAATTTTCTCTCAATATAAGGAAAAACTACATAAAAATTGGAGCTTACCAATAATGCAAAAATTAGAGCTTGGGCCACCTTTGGAAATTTTTCCTAAACTTGGGGGGTTGGGGTAGAGACCAAATTAGCATCCCCGGATTAAACTGAATGGGTGGCTTTGTGATTTGTTTTCTCCCACCGATGTTTCTCTCCAGACTTTTAAATTGAGACCTAACATATTTTAGACATTTTGGATTTCCTTTCCAAACAAGGTGGAGAATTTACATTTTGTGGCACTATACTAAATGACCTGTCACAATCAAAAATCTTTAGGGGCACCTGGGTGGCTCAGTCGGTTGAGCGTCCGGCTTCGGCTCAGGTCACGATCTCACAGTTTGTGAGTTCGAGCCCCACATCCGGCTCTGTGCTGACAGCTCGGAGCCTGGAGCCTGTTTTGGATTCTGTGTCTCCCTCTCTCTCTGCCCCTCCCCCCCCCCCCCCCGCTTATGCTCTGTCTCTCTCTCTCTCTCAAAAATAATAAACATTAAAACATTTAAAGGGTTAACATGTGTGAGAAAGAGAAAAACTAACAAAAATAGACGATGTAAACAACTCAAATGATCTCTGATTCTCCAAACTATGGTTCCAGTAGGCATCTGACATCTGAGAGATCTGGGTACCAAAAAGTTAAGTCATAGAGTGTATTTCTGAATACAGACACTCTATGTTTCTGCTGTAGGATACCTATACATATACAGCCTAGTCTATTAGAGCCTAAAAGATTAAAGTTATGGACAAAGTAGTGATATCACCTTGGAAAGCAAAGATAAGTGCTACACCACAAATACGTGTTAATAACTAGTAGACCCAGTGTTGAATTCCCACCTGTTGGAGATGAGTTGGGTGCCTTTTGGGGCCAAATACTCCAAATTCTGGACAAATTGTTTACCTCGGGGTCAGTCTTCAGGGCTGCTGTAACAAAGTGCCACAAACTTAGTGACGTAAAGAACAGAGATGTGCTTTCCCACAGATGTGGAGGCCAGAAGTCTGAAATCAATGCGTTGGCCAAGTTGGTTCCTCCTGGGGCCAGGAGGGAGACTCTCTACTCCAGGATTACCTCCTTGCTTGCATAGAAAACCATCTGCTTCCTGTGTCCTCACATTGTCTTCTTTCTATGCATGTCTGTGTCTGTGCCCAAATGTTCCCATTGTTCTGAGGACGTCAGTCACACCGGACTGCCCCACCCCAACCCGGTGATCACATTCCAACTTAATTTCCTCTGTAAAGTCCTCATCTCCAAATAAGGCCACATTCTGAAGGGCTAGGAATTAGAATTCTAACATATCTTTTTTTTTTTTTTTTTCTTGGTGAAGGCACAATTCAGCCCATAACACCTTCCCCGGAGTATGGACATCTTAATGCATCCTTAAGGATTGTTGTCAACAAGAGAGGGCTTTTATTTTTGTTCAAGGCATCTCACTGTTCCTGGCACATACGGGGGCTAAGCAATGCAAGACTGCATTCCGAGGCATCCGGAACATTTTCCCCATGTTCCTTGGCATTTGTGATCAGTCCGTCAGAACAGTGATATACAAATCTTTAAATAGTTTCAAAGACCTCACTAGGTCAAGACCCACTGGGAAAGACAGGTGTCCTCAACATACTGTAGTGACAGAGTTAGTGCCGATAACTCTTACAAACCAGTGCGTTCTTGTCGCTCGTGCCGACTGCTCTCAGTCACTATAAAATCCCAACTAAATGCAGGCCACACAGCACCCATGGGCTGGGAGCTCAGTAAGAACCCTGCTGAGCTCCACACGCACAGCTGCCCGCAGCTGCCCCGAACGCAATGTGCACTGAGACACAATATGGGTCTTCTTAAGCGATCAGACTCGTTCGGTCTTGTCTGTGCTCATTACTGCTCATGTCAAAGTGAGCAGGAACAGATCGACACCAGTTGTTCACAGGCCAAAAGGAGCCCGGCTAACATTTGGGTTCACAGATTGGGGGGGGAGGGGAAAAATGTAACACAATCCACTTTACATCAGCACTTCCATTTGTCAGACACCCTAACGGGAGATCATCCTCTTAGAATACTGGTGAGGGGAATGATGTCATGTTTTCGCTACAGTATTGCCTCTTCTGGGAAAATTTTACGGGAAAATACATGCATCTTAATCATCCCAGAGCTCATTTTCTTTCTGGTTCTAAGGGCTAGAAAACGAGGCGTTTTGTAAGGTGATTGTATTGCAGTCTTAGCACCTGGTATCCATGAATGTGATCATGTTTGGAAATAGGGTCTTTGCAGATGTAATCAGGTTAAGATGAGGTTATACTGGATTAAAGTGGACCCTATTCCAATGGGTCCTGTTCCAATGGATTTCTACTCCAATGACTGGTATCCTTATAAGACAAGGAAATTGGGCAGAGAAAAGAAGGCCATGTGAAGGCAGAGACAGACAGACACAGAGGGCAGATCATCACACAACAGCAGAGACAGAGATGGTTAAAAGGCAAGGAACCCCCGGGGCACCTGGGTGGCTCAGTCGGTTATGCATCTGACTCTTGATTTCGGCTCAGGTCATGATCTCATGGTCCGTGGGCTCAAGCCCCACGTCAGGCTCTGCACTGACAGCATGGGGCCTGCTTGGGATTTTCTCTCTCCCTCTCTCTGCCCCTCCTCTACTCTTGCTCTCTCTCTTTCTCTCTCTCTCTATCTCTCTCTCTCAAAAAATAAATACGTAAACTTAAAAAATATTAAAAGGCAAGGAAGCCCAAAGAAGCTAAGCCAAACAGCAGAAGCTAAGAAGATACAAGGAAACATACACCCCAGAATCTTCGGAGAGAGCACAACTCTGCCAACACTTTAATTTCAGTCTTCTAACCCCCAGAACTGTAGAAGAATACATTTCTGTCATTTTAAGCTGCTCAATTTTGTAATTTGCTACGGCAGCCCTAGGAAACTAATACAGACACTATATTAATTCAAAAATTTTCGTGTGCTCCCCTGCTATGCTAAGTATGTGGAAGACAGCATGGTACATCATGAGGAGTTTATAATTTGGTTGGGAAAATAATGCATAAATAGCTATCATGCAGCTCGAAAGTCGCACTGCCCTTTAACTGCATATCATTACCATTTTGTCTCTTACTCAGAGCTCTCACTATTAACAGTCAAAAAGGAATGCAGTCCAGGGGCGCCTGGGTGGTTCAGTCGGTTGAGCAGCTGACTTCGGCTCAGGTCATGATCTCACAGTTCACAAGTTCGGGCCCCGCGTCGGGGTCTGTGCTGATGGCTCAGAGTCAGGAGCCTGCTTCGGATTCTGTGTCTCCCTCTCTCTCTGCCCTTCCCCCACTTGCACTCTGTGTGGGTCTCTCTCTCCCTCCATCTCAAAAATAAACATTGAAAAAAAAAAATGAGGTCCAAGCCATCTCCCCATGTGTCTGAGATTGAGGACATGTGGTGCATGCATGTTGGGAAGTGTGTGTGCAGGAGAGGAGGGGCTGGGAAGCTAGAAAAGTAAATCAGGCACCGTTCCTGCTTCTCTCTGCAATTTTAATTTGTAGGGAGAGTTCAAGGAGTCTACACTGGAAGCTTGCTTCTCCGTGGAAGCACGCAGCCACAAAATAAAATAAAGAATGGGCTTGTCAAAGAACAGGAGTTGGGCTTCTATCAGCCTGCGTGTTTTCCCACTACATTTGTGTTCTCTTTTTTTTTTTTAACTGAGATATAATTGACATGTAACATGATATCAGCTTCAGGAGTACAACATAATGATTCAATATCTGTGTATGTTGTGAAATCACCACAATGTCTCATTAACATCCCTCCCCATACAGAGTTACAAAAATGTTTTTCTTGTGATGATAACTTTTATGATCTACTTCTTGGCAATTTCCAAATCGGGAATAAGGTATTAACTGTACACCATGCTGTACGTGACATCCCCATGATTTGCTTATTTCGTAACTAGAAGTTTGCACCTTTGGACCCCCTTCACCTATTTTACCACACCCCCACCCCCTGCCTCTGGCAACCACCAATCTCTTCTCTGTATCTATGAGCCTGTCCTCCCTCTCTCTCTCTCTCTGCCACATAGAAATGAGATCATATAGTATTTATCGTTCTCCTTCTGACTTATTTCGCTTAGCATAATGACCTCCAGGTTCATTCATGTTGTCGCAAATTGCAAGATTGCCCTCTATCTCTATGGCTGAGTAATGTATCCCATTAGGGAATTTTCCCCAACTGGATGAGAGCCTGTGGTGGGGGCTGTTAGTCACTATGACCCGTCCCAAGCACAAAAGGAGGGAAAAGCCACATGATAGAGACAGGGTTGAAAAATGACAAAAGATATACGTGGGTGTTGCGTGGGATTACAATATGGAATTTGGGGACAGGCACATTATCTTTCCCCTGAAAAGATAAGAGATCTGGGCTATTAGTTGTCCTCTTGCCCTCTGTATGGACAAAGTCTATCTCCAGAAAAAAGCCATGTGAAAACAACCTGAACAATGAGAAAAAGGAAGATGCAGAATCCTGCTAGTTTTATCTGAGCACCTCGATCCAGTCATACCAAAACCTAATCCACCCTTGGACTTCTCAGTTACATGGAATGATATATTCCCTCTTCTCATTGTGTCTCCCATGCCAGAATAAGTCCTGCCCTCTACAAACACATTCCTTTGTTATCAGAGTAAGTCACTACGTATCATCTCACCATGTTTACACTTTCCACAAAATCATCTTACAGAAATGTAACCCTCCAAACTTTGGAAAAAATCTTGTGCACATAGCAATTTATTTACCAATAAAGAGATGGATAGATGGTAGATAGATAGATAAATAGATAGATGGATAGTAGATGATAGATGATAGATAGATAGAGTAGATGATAGATAGATAGATAGATAGATGATAGATAAATAGATATATAGATAGTAGATGATAGATGATAGATAGATAGATAGATAGATAGATAGATAATTCTAATAGTGCACACTTGGCTTAACACTGAAATGTCAACCAGTATTTGTTAAATAGACTAAATAATTTCACTCATAGACAAAAGAGAAAAACAACATTATAAAATCAATAGTTTAAAAATAGATATTTGGTAAAATTCAACATCTATTCATGATAACAAAGAAACCTCAATAGAAGAAGACTATAGGTGAACATCTTCAATCAGATAAAAATGCTTCTACAGCAGATTTATACTTAACTTTATGTTTAATGGTGAAATACTGCTTTCTTCCCAACAGCAGGATCAAAGACTGGGATATCTATTCTGTCCACATCTATTAAGTTGTTATTTCATAAGTCCTAGTCGTGTCAATAGGTCAAGAGTCATAAATGAGATAAATGTCATACAGATTGGAAAGTATGGTGGGAAGCCTCTCAGAAGACCCTCCCAATTTCTGGAATCCACACCATGACATAATCCCTACCTCTTGAACGTGCACAGGACTTTTTGATCTGCTTCTAACAAATAGAATATGGAAAATGTAATAGGACATCATTCCCAGTATAAAGCTAAAACAAAAAGCTAAAACAAAAAACAAAAACAAACAAACAATAACAACACAACAAAAAACTATGGCTTCTGCTGGGCATTCTTCGCATCTCTCTCTTTTTGACCGCTTCTCTCTTTTTGACAACTCTCATGTCATGAGGTCACCTTGGAAATATATGATAAAGTCCAAATGGCAAGGAATCAGGGCCTGCCAACAGCCATGTGAGGAAGCTTGGAAACAGATCTCCCCACTCCAGCTGATCCCGCCTATGAGACCATAGCCCCAGCCAACAGCCTAACTGTTCTCAGAGAAATCCCATGAGAGAATCCATGAGAGAAGCCAGAGAATCCAACCAAGTAAATCACATCCAGATCTCTGGTCCACAGAAACAGTGAGATAATAAATGCTTGTCCTTTTATGCCACTAACTTCTGAAGTAATTTGCTATGCAGAAATAGATAAATCAGACAGGAAGAAATAAAACGATCTTTATTTGCAGATGGCAAGGTCTCTGCTGAAAGAAACAAATCTATGAAAGGGCTCCTAGTTCTTCAAGGCCATAGGATGCAATATGAATTCTATTTTAAATACTAGAAACAGAAAAATTGAAATAAAAAATGAACATTTAAAATGGCATAATAAAACACAAAATGCTTAGGGATAAATTGAAAAACCTATGTGCAAAAGCTGTAAGCTGAAAACTACAAAATATTGCAAGAGAAGTTAAATAACAACTAAATAAACTGGGAAATATACCATGTTCATGGATCAAAAAAAAATCATTAATGTTATGCTGTCCGTTCTACCCAAATTATCTATAAGTTCAATAAAATTTTGTCAAAATTTCAGCAGACATTCTTGTAAAACTTGAAAATCTGACTCTAAAATTATATGAGAATTCAATGACCTAAAATTTGCAAAATGTGTTTTTTGATTTAAAACAGAGAATTATATGGAATTTTTATGTTTTAGTGACAAAATTCCCTCTCGCTCAACACACTCTGTAGAAATTTCTTTTCAACGAACTGTTGCATCATGGTGCAAACGATAAGCAAAGAATACTTTGACAATCTATTGCAATTTCAGTTGCAATTATTCCATGAAAATAAACTTTTAAAATGTGTATGTTGGATCATTTGTTACTTTATATAATTCTGTAATTCAAGCCATGATTAACACGTTTCTGTAACAAATGTTTAAGGGAAAAAAATGTTTCAAAATCAGAAATGTTCCACATAAGGGAAGTTTTTAATTGTTCTTGCTGCTAAATGTAATTATAGGAATCTTTCAGCGACTCAACCTTTTGCTACGTCTTGTGAGCTGAAGGCACTCTCTCCAATCCCCCTGTATTCCCAGGGTGTCTCCTTTTATGGGCCCCACTCTAAATTCCCTGCAGGTGCTTGCCTGTTCATCACATTTTTGCTCTTCTGCATGACCTTCTAGAACTTTTATCCGAGCAAGAGAACAGGTTTCCTGTTGTTGCTTAGGTGATATGAAAACATTATTTGAATAATAATCTACTTTAAAACACTTAACTATTATGTTTTTATATTGTAAAAGACAAGGTTGGTAGTCATTAGTTTTCCTTCTCATTTTAGGCCGTAGGAAATGGAATTCTGCATCCTCTATTGAAACACTTACTGTCAAAACACATTATCACCTCCCTTCCTAGCCTCATTAGCTCTGAATTAGCACATTTTGTCACTCCCGTCATCGGTTCCTCTCTGGAAGATGAAATTTCCTGTGCCACTATGATAGCGTGGCTCTATCGCTAAGCTGCTCACTGCACAGTCGTGCTATCAGGTTACTAAATCCAGAGGTTTGCTGCTCTCTTTCTTCTCCCTTCACTCCCCTCTGTTGTGTGGGGAATGAGTGGGATCCTGTACCCCATTAAGCCACAGATCAGCAGCCCGGAGTCCCGCCTCCTCTGGACAACGTCCTTTCAGGAGCAGGTATCTCAGCAGTAGAGGAGCTTCCTGGAGCTACCGATTTCTGCTCATCTCCCCAAAGTTCATGGGCCTCAAATATTTAATTTCTACTCGTTGGAATTTCCTCCTCTTTTCCCAAGTGTCGCCAAGTAAAAAGACTGCTATGGAGACAAAACTGATGATGAAAACCAGCAAGCGATCAGATGTCAGCACATCAAGTTTTTTTATTTCAGCTTCATTGAGTCCTGTTCTTCCAGCAGTGCCTGTGTTTCCCAGTGCCGAGGCCGAGGGGTGCAGACCCTTTCGTGACACCCTCTCCTCCCCAAACAATGCTGATGTCCAGGCGCCTGGGTGCTGTCGACCCCTGCCCTTCTCTGCAGAGCTCTGAATCTGCAACAGAAAGTGGCCACCTGGGCTGATGGGTTCTGAATCTGTGATGAGAAACCATGCCGAGAGCTGCTGAGTTCTGAGGAGAGAGCATGGTTTCTTGTCTCTCCCCCCTAGGCAACCATGATCTCATGATAGCTGTCCGATCCCTAGACCCCCAGAGCATCAGGCACAACGTCAAGGTTTAAAAAAAAAAAAAAATATTCAGAGGTTAAATGCATTTAGAGAGTGTTGGAACTTACTGCCCCAACCTTACTAAGAGCATGGTGTCGTCTCAGCCCCTGGGACGTCAGCATAGATGCTTGAAGATCCAATAAGTGGGGGTGAGAGAGGGAGTAAACCAATATACTCCAAATTTCAACATTGTGGAAACACAGATGTGCGAAGGTCGGGGCCCCACCCTTCAGACCTTCTGTTCTATCAATATCCTTCCCACCAGCAGGATCAGCTTCATAGTTTGTGGGGTCAGGGGCAAAATCAAAAATTGCACCCTTGATCAAAAATGATTACAAATTTCAAGGTAGTGACAGCAGAGTAGTAAGTCAAACATGGGGGCCCTACTGAATGTGGGGGCCTGTGGGACCACACGTGCTGCCGCCATGAAGCTGGTCCTGCCAGCGGTTGACAAAGAGGAGGGGTCGGTGAGAACGAAACACAGTCTTCTGTGGACCCATTTTGCCCATGGGCTGCAGACCCTCCCTGGAATTAAACCACCAATTGTTCCGTTTTTCCCTCAGCTCTTAGCTGCTACAGGTTGTCTAATGTATCTTACCTCCATTTGGGCAAAGACCAACCAAGGTGCTGCCATTAACCATGAATCTTCCCTCAAACACTGCTTCCCTACGTACGGTAGGATTATCGTTAGAACGGACCAGCCGTAAGACGTCTTGAGCCCTAAAACATAGAGCTACTAGAGACCTGCCCTGCTTGTCTTTGAGGGTTTGGAAGAAAGCAAACCTCTCCCCCCTTGGGACTTGCACAGCAAGGTCATCCCAGAGAGGATGACGACTGTGTATTTCTGTCTTCCCCTTGAGTGCATAGTTGACAGTTGACCATGTGGTGTGACAGAAGCAGCATTCAGAGCCTCTGGTTGCATCCCTCCTGTTAAAAAATAAACACTTCTGTTTCGAGTTAGTCTCATCAGGAGAGTGATTCCTCTGTCTTACAGCAGTGATGTCCAAACTCTTCCCCAATAACTGTACCTTTCAGGGCGAAGGCGAGAGCAGTAACATCACTGAGATATGCGAGTGGAAGTGTAGCTTCAGAAAAAATGGAAATTCGCATGTGAACTCTCATATGTCACCTGTGAATGCCATGTGAATGTTCACAGTGCCAAGTGCTGTAATATTTTTTTATAAAAATAATATTCTTAAGTAAGCAGGAAGCTTCTCATATCATCATTAAGAAAAATTGATGAAGTTTTATCATCTTTATCCTATGGCTCCGTGTATGTTTTGACAAGTGGGTTTACCTTTTAAAAATTAGGACATTAAGTTTCTTGGTTTCTGTTACTAGAAACATACTTCTTGAGGGACAGGTCAGTGATTCGCTTATCAGTCAATTACACGTTAGTATGAATAAGCTTATGAGAACTTTTTCTAAGCAAGGGTGAAGGCAGAAGGCAGTGTAGTACAATTAAGCCGTGACGTATGAGGGGAGAAGGGGATCCCACTGAGTGAAAACGATGACACAAAATTAGACACAGACTCTTCTCTATTAAACGGTGTCTCATATTTCCTCTTCTGGCAAGAGCTTATCCTTCATTAAAATAATCTGACTATTTACTTCAATGGGTTTCCACCGGAAAAAAGCATTAAAGCTCCATTAACCTGGCCCCCATTCCCATCGCCCTCACTGTGGGCTGCCGACGGGTCGACCGCAAAGCAGGTTAGCTATCTCACACCTCCCTCAACAAGAACAGTCACGAGTTTCTCCATTCTGGAGTTCCGTCTCCCTCTAGCAGGCACAAACTCTTACGTCACTGCATCTTCGACCAACATATATCTCACTCTTCCCCCTAAAATTGATTTCAGGGAGAATGTCATTCGGAACCAAAGGGCCTTCTTTTAGAGGTACCGACGAATATTCATGTAACGGCTTCAGTTCAGAGGCAAAAAGAAAGTACAGAAAATACGTACGGCGATGTTATCAGACTCTCCTTTATCAGAAAGATACAGTCTTCCCAACAGAAAAATATTACTGACTCTAATAATAGGTAGAAATGACACAAATGAATAGTTGGGTTTACTCTGCACCTTACTCACTGCACTTGGGGAAATTCAAGGCCAGTGTAAAGCCTTCCCTCTGGTCTGGGCAAGCGATGGGAGCCCCAGGCTCCCTCCTTCACGGGAGGGCAGAGAATGCGCTTCTGAATCCACCAGTGAGCGTCAGGCTCCCATCCCTCACATCTTAGCTGTATTAGGGCTTCTCTGTCCCGTCCACCCTCTCTGCCTTCATGCTTCAAAGCCAAGTAATGCCAGCGCCTCAAATCGTAGGCGATCGTAAGGCTCCAAACCACATTGAGATGGTTACGTTTAAATATTTTTTAATGTTAAGGTGCTGCGCAAACACTGGTTCCTCATTCCCTGCCTCCTCACCTTTGCATTCTTATTACAAGTCAGTTTTCCGTTCCTTCTCCATCTCACTTGGTGGGACTATCTTACAAAAATCTCGAAGGACTTTTTCCTGAGTAAAGTAGGATGGGTAGGTAGCAAAAAGAAATGAATCGGTTATGTATCCATGTAATAATATGCAATAAATCGGGACGCCTCTGGGGGGCGCAGCTGGTTAAGCAACAGACTCTTGATTTCTGCTCAGGTCACGATCAAGCCCCACGACGAGCTCTGCGCTGACAGCACGGAGCCTGCTTGGGATTCTCTCCCTCTCTCTCTCTCTTTCTCTCTCTGCCCCGCCCCCCAAAATAAATAAACATTAAAAACCATATACAATATACTTATTTTTCTTCATACTAGTAAGTGTATTTTCACACTAAATAAACTCATAGGAGAAAGGATCTGAAGCAGTCCGGTGATTTATTAACATTGTTGCCGGGATTGGGAAAAACTCCTGGAGAAAAGAAATGAGGGAGGCAGGCTTTGATTCATAGTCCGAAAGGAGTAGCCACCAAAGTCCTTCATTTACTTAATATGTATTAAATATATACTTCTGAAGCTTGCTGTTAATTTTAAATTTAAAAAAAAAAAAAAGCACAAGCCACATAAGGCAGGAAGAAATAGGTAAAATTAAGGTCAGAAGGAACAGTGACCTGTTCAGGTACAAGGAGAAGTCCTCACGGAAAATCCAAAGTTGGAAATGGGTGTTTGATGGATGGGCTGCCGCCGTGCGCTGGGCTGGTTCTGCTCTTTCTCTCTGCTTTCCCATCCACCGCACCAGGGTTTGTCAGACTGTGGTCCATGACCTCAGGCCCTCGTGCGCCCTGTCGGTAGGGACGGCAGTGTTCCTCCAAGCCTCTCACAGGAAGTCGTGAGGCTTAATGAGAACGTGTTCGCCACCCTCGTGTGCCTCAGAAAAAGATCAAGTCAAAATAGAAGACGTGTGGCCTGGGACCCTGGGAGGAAACTATGCCGAAACAAAGCATTGTCCCCTCGAGTGAAGAGAGAGTTCTACCGCTCAATGGTCAGAAGGTCCTAATTTTTAATGCCCTGTGACTGAGTAGCCTTCCTATGTGAGCAGAAGCATTTCTTCTGATTCCCATACCAAAGTTCTCTGGTCACTTGCAAGTAAGCATTATTTAAATTCATCACCAACGCTAGAAGATCTAGAAATCATGCTGAAGATGAAATAAACATATTTTTATATCTGACAATTTGTAGTTCCCATAGAGTCTCATGGGTTGAAAAACTTTTTTAAAACATTTTATTTATTTATTTATTTATTTTATTAAATCTAATTTATTGTCAAGTTGGTCTCCATACCACACCCAGTGCTCGTCCCAGCAGGTGCCCTCCTCCATGCCCATCGCCCGCTTGCCCCTCTAGGAAACGTCAAAGGGAACCCAAGGTCACAAACTCAAGCTCTTTGCATCATGCAGGTGTTTCCCACTTTCCAGAAGTTCGCATCATGCCACTTGACTTTGGCAAAAGACCTACCTTTGTACCTGTTCTCACGAAACGGACGTAATCCAAAGAGGATGTTTGCTTTTCCAAAAAAAAAAAAAAAAAAAAAGTTATGACCATCCTAATATCTTCACTTCACACCATTTCCGTGTATGAAAGGTTTCATAGAACATTCTGCTTTTGGACAGTGGGGGAAACCTGTATCGTGATGTCTGTCACCTAATATCCATCCCATAATAGGTACTGAATCTTTTCACAGAAATGATTTTTTTTCTTGCCTCTAATGTCTGAGTCATTCTAGTTATTTAATTGGCCATTTTTTTCATATGTTTTGAACATGATCATAATACATTTCAGCTATAAAAGCATTTCATATCATTTGCGGCTTTCGTGGCTTTTCACTAATACAAAAGAATTTGGCATAAACTGATGTTATAGAATCGTGCCAACAGAATCAGACATTAACATGCTGAGGCCAAACTAAACTAACTCTCTGTAGTTAAAACGTGTTTTTGCTGTTGGTTCATTTGCTCAATGCAACTCCATTAAGTGGGTAATTTTAGATTAGATCTGCTGCCTTTACTCAAATCAACACTCCTTCTCCATCTGCTCTAAATTCTTAACAACGTGGTTTGGCCATTACCAAGTGCACAGGTAAGGATAATCTATCGACTCAAATACCTCCTATTTTTCCAGAAAGTCACAGGCTCTAATAATGAGGCTAGGAGGCACCCGAAACACAGTAAGAATAGAGCTGAAACTATCAAACACAATTAAAAGCTCAAACACCACCTACATTAGCGAAAACTATTTCATAATTTGATCTGTACGGTATTTCAGGAATTGTGGCAAGGAAGAATGGTAGGATGAGAATATAAAGTACGCTTACAGCAACAGCAATGGCTGATTAAGAAATGCCTGATGTAAGCAGAGCGAAGCGCACAAGTCAGTTTACTTATAGATAAGCACATCCCGAGTGGTCACTTTCATTATAGGAGATCAAATGAATTTACGTGAAGGAATTTTTATTTCCCAATGATTGTAAGAGTGGCTCAGAAGGAACAGAAGCAACTCAGTGGGCGTCCAAATTCAGGGGTACTCAAAATTGGCTACATGTTAGAGCCACCAGGGGAGGTAAGGAATACAGATGGCCCCGACTCCATGGACTGGGATGCAGTGGTGCTGGGAAGGCCAGCACGTAGTACCTCTGGAAATCTCTACAGGTGACTTTAACACGCAGCAAGAATTGAGGTTCGTGTTTAGCTCAAATCACTTACATGGAAAAGTCACATTCTCTATATTTTCTTGCCCTAGAGCCAATGGTCAAATAAACTGCCACCTGCATTCTGCCAGGGGTCTTCTGTGACCACCTGGCTGAGATCAATTCCCTAGACAAGTGCTGCTCAAACTTCCCCTGGCATAGGAATCATCTGGAAATGCTCTGCTTCAGAAGGTCTCCGGCAGGGTCCACAATTCAGCATTATTAACAAGCCCCCAGAGGATGCTGAGGCTGAAGAGGCTGGCGGACCAGAAACCACATTTCGAGTGCTGGAATCCAGACTTTATTCGCTTAATAGACACCGTTCCTTGTAAACACCATTACAAAAATGTCAATACATTGTATTAGTGGGAAGAAGAGGAAGATTCAGGAAACTGTCAATGAATGACTCTCCACACCAATTATTAGAATGTGCCACGTCTTGATTTCTTCCTACTCATAGGCAACATAAGCATAACAACAATTTCAGTGAAATTCTGTCACTTTGTAAGTAAATAATTCTTACCTGGGAATTCTGACATTACCCACTCCTTAGGTCCGGGCTGCTGCCTCCTGCACCTGTTACAAATCGTACTCCACAGACTTGCCCGTGTAAGAACTACACCTTTATGTATCTCCACCTAGTATTGAATCTGAATTACCGGTGACCCAGCCGGGTGAAAAGCAGAGCCAGCTCTTTGGGGTTCATCTTCCAACATCTTTCAGCGTCTTCCAACAGCCATCTTCAGAGGCTCCACAGCTCTGGGCCTCTCTCGTGCCCAGGCGCCGGATGGGGAGGGGCCAACAAGGTTCTCCCTCAGTAGTCCACAAAATAGCCTGCCCATAGCACCATAGCAGAGGGCCCAACACACACCCAGTACTCTCTGATGGACTTACTGAGTGATTTACAACTCACTGCGGGGGACATCCACCTCAGTGATTCACTCGACCTATGTTTTATTTATGGACAGATAAGACAATTCCCTATGACATAAATGGTATCATGATGGCCATCATATCCATCTCAGAGCGCTTGGCCGATTTTTCTAGGTGACATGCGCATAGGCAAAGGGATTTAACGAGATATGTAAAAGCCCTCCTAACGTTTCCACTGAATAAAGCTTCATTGAGCCACATGATGCTACCGGTTTTACCACCTCCTGCCAATGCTGTTACCACTTTTTGTAAATTTCTCTACTCCGATAAACTAACAATATCATCATCTGAATTTTCTCTTTGAAGTATTTTCTATTCATGACGTACCATTTTTTTCTAACAAAGTTTTTTGTCTTTTAATTTAATTTGAAGAAGTTCTTTTTGTCACGGTGCCTATATTTGTCTTGATTGGGGGTGGATTTGCCCCACACTGCGTCCTCTTTCCTGAAGTGCATATATGAGTCTTTAGAATGTCCCCTGCATGCCAGGGGCCAAGAATGCTCCAGAAACAGTTTTCTTGCTTCAACTACAGCAAAAGAGCCTAGAGTCATCGAAGACAATCCTTGGCCAACCCCTTCCAGGGCCATAACCCTTATCTCTGTCCCTAGCCAAGGGCAAGCTACAGCAGATGTGCCTTATGTACTTCTGAGATAGTGAACAATTTTCACGTGTAGTAGAATATAAACAGAAATTGTCGGACCTCCAGGGAAGATAGTGAATTAGAAGGATCCTAAGCTTACCTCATCCCATGGGTACACCTAGATAACACCCGTATCACTGCAAATAACTCAGAACATGAACCAAAGACTGGCAGAACAGACTCTCCACAGCTAAATGTAGAGAAGAGGCATGTCAAAGAGGGTAGGAAGGGTGGAGACATGGTCTGGATCCAAACATACAGGTAGGACTGTCCATGAGCGTGAAGGACACCAAGGGAGGAGAGAGGGCAGAGGAAAAGACCTCACACCAGGCACCCCAAGCACGAGGGACTCACACTGGGAAGTTTCAAACTCATAACATTTGAGTCTGAAAATCATAGAAGCCTAACTTCACGAGTTCTTATAATCTGCGGGGATTCTTCTCTCATGCCTAGACAGCAGTTCTACCCTGCATTTTTCTTTCTTTTCTTTTTAATATAATTTATTTTCAAGTTAGCTAACATACATTGTATGCAGCGTGCTCTTGGTTTCAGGGTAGATTCCCATGATTCATCGCTTACATACAGCACCCAGTGCTCATCCCAACAAGTGGCCTCCTCGATGCCTAAAACCCATTTTCCCCTCCCCCTCCCCCAACCATAGACCCTCAGTTTGTTCTCTGTACTTAAGAGTCTCTTACGGTTTGCCTCCCTCTCTGTTGGAAACTATATTTCCCCTTTCCTTCCCCCATGGTCTTCTGTTAAGTTTCTCAAATTCCACATACAAATCAAAACATATGTTGTCTGTCTTTCTCTGCCTGACTTATTTCACTTAGCATAATACCCTCCAGTTCCATCCACGTTGCTGCAAATGGCCAGATTTCATTCTTTCTCATTGCCAAGTAGTATTCCATTGTATGCATAAACCACATCTTCTTTATCCATTCCTCCATCGAATGGACACCTGGGCTCTTTCTATAACTTGGCTATTGTTGAAAGCGCGGCTATAAACATTGAGATACAAGTGTGTCTATGAATCAGCACTCCTTTATCCTTTGGATAAATTCCTAGTAGCAGTTGCTGAATTGTACGGTAGTTCTATTTTTCCACACCGTTTTCCAGAGCGGCTGCACTAGTTTGCATTCCCACCAACAGTGCAAGAGGGTTCCCGTTTCTCCACATCCTTGCCAACATCTGTTGTTTCCTGAGTTGTTAATTTTAGCCACTCTGACAGGTGTGAGGTGGTATCTCAATGTGGTTTTGATTTGTATTTCTCTGACGTTGAGTGATGATGAGCATCTTTTCGTGTGCCTGTCGACCATCTGGATATCGTCTTTGGAAAAGTGTCTATTCATGTCTTCTGCCCATTTCTTCACTGGATTATTTGTTTTTCAGATGTTAAGTTTGGTAAGTTCTTTATAGATTTGAGATACTAACCCTTTCTCTGATATGTCATTTGCAAATATCTTCTCCCATTCTGTCAGTTGCCTTTTAGTTTTGCTGATTGTTTCCTTTGCAGTGCAGAAGATTTTTATCTTGATGAGGTCCCAGTAGTTCATTTTTGCTTTCATTTCCCTTGCCTTCTGAGACATGTTGAGTAAGAAGTTGCTCCAGCTGAGGTCAAAGAGGTTGTTGCCTATTTTCTCCTCTAGAGTTTTGATGGTTTCCTGTCTCACATTTAGGTCTTTCATCCATTTTGAGTTTATTTTTGTGTCTGGTGTAAGACAGTGGTCCAGTTTCATCCTTCTGTGGGTTGCTGTCCAGTTCTCCCGGCACCATTTGCTGAAGAGATGGGCTTTTTTCCATTGGATGCTCTTTCCTGCTTTGTTAAAGATTAGTTGGCCACACATTTGTGGGTCCAATTCTAGGTTCTCTATTCTATTCCATTGGTCTATGTGTCTGCTTTTATGCCAATGCCATACTATCTTGATGATTATAGCTTTGTAGTAGGGGCTAACGTCTGGGATTATGATGCCTCCCACTTTGGTTTTCTTTTTCAACATTACTTTGGCTATTGGGGTTTATTTGTGGTTCCATATAAAATTTAGGATCATTTGTTCTAGGTTTGAGAAGAATGCCAGTGAAATTTGGATTGGGATTGCGTTGAATATGTAGATTCCTTTGGGTAGTATTGATATTTTAACAATACTTGTTAAATATCCAATCCAGGAGCATGGGATATTTTTCCATATCTTTGTGTCTTCTTCAATTTCTTTCATTTCCATACTTTTCAGCATAGAGAGCTTTTACATCTTTGGTTAGGTTTATTCCTAGGTATTTTATGGCTCTTGATGCAATTGTAAACTGGATCGATTTTTTTATTTCTCTTTCTGTTGCTTCATTATTGGTGTATGGAAATGCAACTGAGATCTGTGCGTCGATTTTGTATCCCGCGACTTTGATGAATTCATGCATCAGTTCTAGCAGCTTTTTTGTGGACTCTTTCAGGTTTTCCATGTAGAGTATCATGTCATGTGGGAAAAGTGAAATTTGACTTCCTTTTAGCCAACTTGGAAGTCCTTTATTTCATTTTGTTGTCTGATTGCTGAGGGTAGGACTTCTAACACTTTGTTAAACAATGGTGGTGAGAGTGGACATCCCTGTCATGTACTTGATTTCAGGGGGAAAGCTCTGAGTTTTTCCCCATTGAGAATGATGTTAGTGGTGGGCTTTTCATATATAGCTTTTATGATGTTAAGGTATGTTCCTTCTATCCCAACTTTCTTGAGGGATTTTATTAAGAAGGAATATTGTATTTTGTCAAATGCTTTTTCTGCATCAATTGACAGGATCATATGGTTCTTATCCTTTCTTCTATTAATGTGATGTATCACATTGATTGATGTGAATATTGAACCAGTCCTGAAGCCTAGGAATGAATCCCACTTGATCGTGGTGAATAATTATTTTAATACACTGTTGAATTCGATTTGCGAGTATCTTGTTGAGAATTTTTGCATCCATGTTCATCAGGGATATTGGCCTGTAATTCTCCTTTTTAGTAGGGTCTCTGTCTTGTTTGGGAATCAAGGTCATGGCGACTTCATAGAATGAGTCCAGAAGCTTTCCTTCCACTTCTATTTTTTTGGAACAGCTTGAGAAGGACAGGTATTAACTCTGCTTTAAATGTCTGATAGATGTTGGGATGAGCACTGGGTGTTGTATGGAAACCAATGTGACAATAAGTTTCATATATTTAAAAAATAAATAAATAAATAAATAAATAAATGTCTGGTAGAATTCCCCTGGGAAGCCATCTGGCCCAGGAATCTAATTGCTTGGGAGATTTTTGATAACTGATTCCATTTCTTTGCTGGTTATGGGTCTGTTCAAATTTTCTATTTCTTCCCGTTTGAGTTTTGGTAGTGTGTGGGTGTCTAGAAATTTTTCCATTTCGTCCAGGTTGCCCAGTTTGTTAGCATATTATTTTTCATAGTATTTTCTAATAATTGTTTGTATTTCTGTGGTGTTGGTTGTGATCTCTCCTCTTTCATTCATGATTATATCTATTTGGGTTCTCCCTCTTTTCTTTTTGAGAAGTCTGGCTAGGGGCTTATCAATTTTGTTATTTTTTTCAAAAAACCATCTGTTCTAATGTTTTCTTAGATTCTGTATTGTTTGTTTCTGTTCTAATCTTTATTATTTCTCTTCTTCTTCTGGCTTTGGGGTTTCTTTGCTATTATGATTCTAGTTCCTTTAGGTGTGCAGTTTGCTTTTGTATTTGGGATTTTTCTTGTTTCTTGATATGTTTGGATTGTAATGTATTTTCTCCTTAGGACTGTCTTTGCTGCATCCCAAAGGGTTTGGACTGTCATGTTTTCATTTTCATTTGCTTCCATATATTTTTTAATTTCTTCTTTAATTGTGTGGTTGACCCATTCATTCTTTAGTAAGATGTTCTTTAACCTCCATGCATTTGGAGGTTTTACAAATTTTTTTCTTGTGGTTGATTTTAAGTTTCATAGCATTGTGATCTGAAAATATACATGATATGATCTCAACTCTTTTATATTTATTGAGGGCTGTTTTGTGAGCCACTGCATGATATATCTTAGAGAATACTCCACATGCACTTGAGGAGAATGTGTATTCTGCTGTTTTGGGGTGAAAAGTTCTGAACATATCCGCCAAGTTCATCTGGTCCAGTGTATCATTCAAGGCCATTGTTTCTTTCTTTATTTTCTGACTACATAATCTGTCCATTGTTGTCAGTGGAGTATTAAAGTCCCTGCAATTACTGTATTCTTACCAACAAGATTGCTTATGTTTGTGATAAATCGATTTATATATTTGGGTGTCTCAAGTTGGGGGATAGATATTTATAATTGTTAGCTCTCCCTGCCGGATAGACCCCGTAATTGTTATATAATGCCCTTCTTCATCTCTTGTTATACCCCTTAGTTTAAAATCTAGTTTGTCTGATATAAGTATGGCTACTCCAGCTTTCTTTTGACTTCCAGTAGCATGATAGATGGCTCTCCATCCCCTCACTTTCAATCTGAAGGTGTCCTCAGGTCTAAAGTGGGTCTCTTGTAGGCAGCATATAGACAGCTCTTGTTTTTTTATCCATTCTGATACCCTATGTCTTTTGGTTGGAGCAGTTAGCTCATTTATATTCAGAGTTATTATTGAAATATATGGATTTAGTGTTTTTGTGTTATCTATAGGTTTCATGCTTGTGGTGATATTTCTGGTCCTTTGTAGTCCTTGCAATGTTCCACTCACAGAGTCCCCCTTAGATCTCCTGCAGGGCTGGTTTAGTGGTCATGAACTCCTTCAGTTTTTGTCTGGGAAAGCTTTTATCTCTCTTTCTATTCTGAATGACAGCTTTGCTGGATAAAGGATTCTTAGATGCATATTTTTCCTCTTCAGCACATTGAATATTTCCTGCCACTCCCTTCTGGCCTGCCAAGTTTCAGTGGACAGGTCTGCTACTACCCTCATGTGTCTACCCTTGTAGGTTAAGGCCCATTTGTCCCTAACTTCTTTCAGGACTCTCTCTTTATCTTTGTATTTTGCCAGTTTCACTGTGATATGCCATGGAGAAGACCTATTCTTGTTAAATCTGAAAGTTCTCGGATTTGGATGTCTGCCTCCTTCCCCAAATTAGGGAAGCTCTCCACTATAATTTGTTCAAGTAACCTTCTGCCCCTTTCTCTCTCTTCTTCTTCTTCTTCTGGAACTCCTATGATGCAGACACTATTACGTTTTATTGAATCACTTAGTTCTTTAATTCTCCCCTTGTGG
Organism: Panthera tigris; assembly: GCF_018350195.1. Classification (NCBI taxonomy): domain Eukaryota; kingdom Metazoa; phylum Chordata; class Mammalia; order Carnivora; family Felidae; genus Panthera; species Panthera tigris. Next base: position 232,074,587 of record NC_056660.1, read on the forward strand.
TCTAGTATTTTCTTATTTCTCTTTTTCTCAGTTTCATCGTTTTCCATAATTTTATCTTCTATTTCAACCAACAACCAGAATAACCAGAATAGAGAAGGATAGGGATAAGAGGAAGAAAAGGAAGAAGAAGGAAGAAAAAACAAAAACAAAAACAATATATATATATATATATATATGCACACGCACATATATACATATATATATATACACATTTGTGTATATATATGTATATATGTATGTATATACATTTATGTATATATTTATGTGTATATATAAATATAAATATAAACATAAATATATATAAATATACACATATAAATATATAAATATACACATATAAATATATATATATACACATATAAATATATATGTATACACACACACACACACACACACATATATGTATATAATAATAACTGACCAAGAATCAAATCAGAAAATACAAAACCTCTGGACAAACATCTGATGGTGCCTTGTCACCAGTGCTGTGCTCGTCTGGAGAAGGGTCTGTGTCCTTGGTCAGTGTCAATCTTGCTGGTTAGATGCCCAGTTATCAGGCACAGAGGGGTGTGGTTGGAGGTGGGTGGGTCCCACCTCCCCTGTGGGCCCACTGCCAGTTCCCTGAGGCCCCATCTCGTTGGTGATGGGGAGAAAAATGGCGACACCCCAGTCTCTCTCCCCCAGACCGGGTGTCTTAAACCACTCTGTTCAGGCCGTCCTCACAGTGCCCCATGGCTTGTCCTGCTCCACAGTCTCCGGTGCCACACCGTGTCTTAAAGGATCCCCCTCCATGTGCCCCATTTCCAGGGCGCTCCCACTCTCTGCCAGCCAGCTGACAAAGGGCCTCTGGCTAGTGGGAGGCTTCAGGGTTGTTGTTTTTTTCCCTTGGAGACTATATGCCTTCTTCCCGGAGCACTCAAGGAGGGGACTGTGCCTCTGAGCCGGCTACTGAGCCCGGGGCTGGCTCCTTCCTCCCCAGGCCCATGAATGGGGGGTGGGGGGGGACCCAGTCCAGAGAAAGCCCCACAACCCTAGAATGAGGTAGACATTGGTTCTTTCTCCATTTTTTTCTGTTCCCTGGTCCATGGTTTTTCTGTCTAAATTCAACCCTACACTTACACACCCTGTGTTTCTCTTCCTTTAGTCTCTCCACAGAAGGGGATCCCTCCCCTCCGTGCCTATGCCACCTGTTTTATCCCTTCCAATTCGCAGTCGCACTCCTACGGCCCGCCAAGCTGTCCCCATGGGCGCCTGTAGATGTTTCTTTCACTCTGTGGCCCAGATTCCTGAAATTCCCAGTCTTCTGGCCTCAATACTGCTAGTTTTCGGGGATAAGGCAACTTCAGGGGGAACACAACCATAGGATTAATTCAATTTGAAAAATCCTGAAATTCTCTGATTTTGCTCTTAAACATATGTTTTAGATGTAGTCATTGGTAGCCAAGGACACTTGCGGGGACCTTCTATGAGAGGAGCCTCATTTGCCTAGTTTTAGGCCTTTGTTTGCGACAGGCTAAATAAAATTCTAGGAGAAAAAAAAATTGAGGAAGCAATACTTTTGTATTAAATTGAGGAAGATAGCGAGCATTTTGTTGTGGGCAGAAATACATAAGAGCGAGAAACACTAATTTGAACTACTCTTGAATTCCCCGAGCCCAGTTACCATGGAGATCATTCTCCTCACCTGGTGCACTTGTGACAATTCAGATGAGCCACTGGTTTTGTACTTTGTGTTTCGGTATTTTGGTCCCTGTGTGTTCTCGAATTTATATAGAAAATTCACACCGGGATAAAGTACTCCCATGCTGGGTATCACCCCCAGAGATGTCAGTTTCCTTGTTTAATGGTCTGCTCTGGACATCGGAAGGTTGTTTTAAAAGTTCCAAGATTACAATGCGGTCCAGCCAGGATTACAAATCCCCGATTTCGTTAGATCTTAATCCGTCCCAAAACTTATTTCAAAAATTAAGGCAGGAAAATTCTACATCTGGGAAGATGGAGGGGACGCACAAATATGCATCTTGTCCTTCTTCCCAGCACATGGTAAGGGTGAACTTCTGGTCCTCTTAAAAATGAGAATGGCAGATAATTTCCTCTGGCCTTTGATAGGTGAAAGGAGGTGAAATATTTCACTGCAGGTTAGAAGCTTTGGGAGCCCAATATATGATCTGGCAGGTTCCCTTTGACCTGCTGGGGCAATTGCCAAAACTCACTGAGGTAAATGTTCGTCCATCTGAACCTTGGGTAACTATGATGAGAACATCCCTTCCAACCCGCATTGAAGAAGTCATACAAACAAAAGAATCATTACCTTCAACCACTGAGATTTTGGGGATTCTCTGTTACTTCAGCAAAAGAAGTAACTGTCAGTGCAGAGCCCAATACAGGGCTCGAACCACACACTGTGAGATCATGACCTGAGCCTAAATCATGAGTCAGAGGCTTAACTGACTGGGCCCCCCGGGCGCCCCAAAGGTATGTTCTTTTTTAATGTGTGACAACTATAAACGTATTTGAGACCTCACGTGGCAATTTCTGGGTTTTGGCAATGTGGCTTGGAGATTTCAGTATGTTCCCAAGTTTTCTGAGTCTGAGGCTGAGAAGTGACAACAGTGGGTTCTTCTGGAAAGATGGTTCTAGAGTGACAGCAGATGTAACGAGAGCTGGTTTAGCAATTTTGTGGTCAGCGAGTTAGATTTCAAGCGAATTTACAGAGAATGCTCATAGAAGTGCAATATAGTCAATCTTCTCCTTTGGGATTACTTGATTAGGTTTAGCATTCTGTAATTGAGATTTGTTATTAGCTAAGGCTTATACCAATGACCTAGGAAAATGACACGCAATTGGGATCATGTGCATCAAATTACATGAAAAATTAAAATACCGAGGCTGTTTAGCACAGCTGCTTGCTATGAGATACATTTCTAATAAAGATGATTATCATGGAACAAGGAGATCCATCTAAGGCTCTAAAGCCCAAAGGCATAATATAGTCGCCAAGGAAATAGGTAAACAAAGACAGAAAAATTGAGGAATTATTTCCCAATTTATGTTGTTGAGCATCAGGAATCAGGAAGAAATGTTCACTCTTTATGAAGAGAGAACCAAAGCTCTTCTAAGGGAATCTTCTGGCTGCCATCATCCTGGACCGATTTGAATTTGAAGTCACAAGTGACCTCTGTCTAGACGAGACTTTCAAAGCTGTACCTAGCACTCCTGTGTTTTCTAATCCAAGTTCTTCTAGGTTTGCCTCTGGCTCGTGCATTATAAAGTAGGGCCATGAAATACCAGTCAGTCCTCAGCCAAACTTCAGAATAACAGCAGAGACAACAGCAAACACGTCCTGTTTGTGTGTTCTTTCTTGTGCTGCACGTGCTAAAAATAAAATACCATTAGCTGCCAGAGTCAAAGCAGAGCCTATAATTTGTCTGGCAGCTGGAATTGTATTTTTTTTATTAGTCCTAACAGTGTATCCTTGCGGTGGAAAATTACATGGTAAAACAGATTTTTTTAAAAAATGGTAAAAAGCTTTTTTTTTTTTTTTTTTTTTTTTAATATGTGCTTGGGAAAGCAGCCAGGAACAACAACAAAAAATAGTCACTCCGCACACGAAGTCTGCAGCAAGAGTGGACAAGTGGGGAAGTCACGTGAGCACAGGTAGGGGATACTGGCAGGATGCGGAAGGTTGCGGAGCAAAGAGCGTCTCTCGCGACGAGGACAGTTTATTGCGGAGTCTCAACCCCCCAGGGAGAAGCTGAGCTAATATCCACCGGGCTACCGTTGGATCACTGATACCTGAGTGCAAACCCGAAAGCAGTGTCTGCGGAATATTCTGATGGGAGCGCTGCTTCACACATCTGTTACAGACTTCCAGATACGTCTTGATGTGAGAAGGTAAGTATTCTGTCCGTCTCCAGCCATGCGTTCACAACATTTTGGATCTTGGTGCTCCCCCAGGCCTGAGGGCAGAAAAATCCACAAGACGTGCCCTTGCTGACCACCTCCTACTAAGACGCCCAACGGGGCCTGAAAGCGACTTGCGCAGCTCTTTCGATCGCTTAGCAGAGCGATGGCTCAGCGTGTGAGAACCTGCTCAACAGATCAAGCTGACCCCAAACCACTGCTCGTCTTTCCTGAGCAGGACAACTGTCAGTCTGGAGAGCCTCCGCTGGTCGTAGTCACGCAGCCACTCCTGACCCTATACGTGGAGCACCGGAGGGACGGGGACACGGCACCCTGGCAGGTGGACTGTGGGTGTGGAGGCTAAGGTGTGGGATAGTATGAGTTCAGGGGCTGCGACACCAAATTCATATGCAGAAATCCTAACCCCTCGCGCGTTGGTGTTTGGAGATGCGGCCCTGATTAGGTCACCGAGGTGGAAGCTTCAGGAATGGGATTAGTGCCCTTATCACAAAGGTCCCGGAGGGCTCCTTGGCCTCTTCTTGCCAGGTGAGGACACCAAGATAGCCATCTGCGAACCAGAGTGTGGGTCTCCAGGCACTGAGTCCTTCCAGGGCCCTCATCCTGGCCATCCAGGCCTCCGGAACTGGGAGAAATAAATGTCTGCTGTTTCTAAGTCACCTGTCAGCGGCGATCTGTCGTAGCTGCCCAGACCCGCCGAGACAGGTGTATGTGATCTACCGCTTAGCTCCTAAGTTGTCCCCTGAACCCCATGTCCTCCCCCCTGCACCACGTGCCCGTGCTGTTGGAAAGCAACCCCCACCCCAGCAAGGCCCAGGAGGGGCACAGAAGTAAACCACCACCCCAGGCAGCGTCTGTCCTTCTGCAGGGAAAAGAGCGCTAACTTCCCCTGCGGCCTCCGGATGGCTTCACGGAGGGCGTGGTGGTTCGCTGGGGCCCTGAAGGCCGAGCAGGATTCGCACAGATCCGGGAGAAGGAGTCCGGGACGAAGGCGGGGGCGCAGGGAGAGTGCGGGGTGTCTGGGTGCCGAGAAGCCCCGCAGGGTTTGGAGGTCGGTGCTCTCAACGGGTCACATCTGCCCAGATGGCGAAGGGCTCCCGGAGTGAAGGACGCCTGAATCAGGTGATGCCGCGGCCCTCCTGGGAATACCCACGGCGGGAGGACAGTGGTCACTAGGCGGTCCCAGAACGTGGAGCCGAGGTGGACAAAGACCCGTTGGGACAGGACTTTGGCTTCGGGGTGGTTTTCCACCTCTCCCCCAACACTCTGCTTCCTCTAAAGGGGAGTGACGTGAACACCGCACACCTTCTGGTAAACACCCACTTATTTTAAAATAACACGTTTTTCTAAACATTTATCTCCGTCTTGTTTGGTATCATGGGATAGATCCCGCTTTTTCTCTTCCAGTAATTGGGATTTGTGTTTTGTTTCTTCTGTGAGATCTGGGCTTTGCATTTGTTGCCAAAATGGATCTAAGGTGGTCAGTTCCAAAGGCGAAAAGACTAGTTCCCGTTAAAATTCTACTAAAAAATTTAAAATAAAATAAAATGCTACTAAAACACCCGTATTCAAACACCAAGTAAAACAGCTCATCGTTCTACGACGATCTGTAAAGAATTATAATTTTCTAGTAAGCCTTATTGATCTCACTGTTAGCAACATAAATACCAGGAGAAAAAATTGTAAAAGGTCACCCAACTCCTTCTTTTTATGTTTTTCCCCCAAAATGTACAGTACCGTTAACAGAAGTTAAGCTTTTAAATGTAACTAAAAATTCCATTATTCAGGTGTTGACAGACGTAGGTTTCTGAGAACAAAGGTTTTCAAGAATTGAGGTCAGGGCCAAAATAGAAAATTTATAGGGGAACTCAACCTAAAATATTCCAGTTTCTGCAGGTGGAGGACGAGTTGATAAAAAGGAGAGGTTTATCATGTTAAATTAAAGATGGATGCAAGGTTCTTTTTCACTCCTCCTGCCAACTGCCCTTTTCCTTAATATACAACTGACTCTGACCTTCTCAAGTATCCATTTCCAGAAGCTGGGACAACTAGTCTTTCTGAACAGGGAGTAAGATCAGGGCATCACAGTTTTCACCAGAATTTCTGTAAATGGACTACTGTCAACCCCGAATTCTATATGCAGCTTTTTAAACATGAAGGCAAAATAAAGACATTTTTAGGCAAACACAAGCGATGACAACCCATTGCAGCGATTTGTATAAAACATATTAAAGAAAATTCTTCAGGCTGAAGGAAAATGACAATTCGTAAAACTTGTATCTACGAGAAGGAAGGTCAAAAAGTGAAAATGATCAGTAAGTAAATATGACAGACTTTAAAATTTCATTTTAAACTCTAAAGAATCAGTTCTCAAACTTTTTAGTCACAAGACCCCTTTATTTAAAAAAAAAAACTGAGAGGGGGCGCCTGAGTGGCTCAGTCGGTTAAGCGTCCAACTTCGGCTCAGGTCATGATCTCACAGTTCGTGAGTTCAAGCCCCGTGTCGGGCTCTGGGCTGACAGCTCAGAGCCTGGAGCTGCTTCGAATTCTGTGTCTCCCTCTGTCTGCCCATCTGCTGCTTGCACTCTGTCTCTTGCATTGTCTCAAATGCAAATAAACATAAAAAAATTTTTTAAAAACTGAGGATATCAAAGACATTTTCTTTATGTGAATTATAGCTACTAATATATTTAGCATATTAAGAACTAAAACTGAATAATAATATGTGTATATTCTTATTTTCAAGTGAATTTATGTCTATAACATGAATATATGTAATATGTATGCATGTAAAATAAATATATGTATAAAGTGAATATATATAATATGTATCTTCAATAAATAAATTTATTCACTTTTTAAAGATAGATTTACTTAAAAATAACAAGAATGCCACACCTGTTAACAAAAAAAAACATCTTTTTAAAGAAGTATAACTCTATTTTATTTTTTCTAAGTTTATTTATTTATTTTGAGAGAGAGAGAGAGGGAGAGAGGGGGGAGGGGCAGAGAGAGAGGGAGACAGAGGATCCCAAGCAGGCTCCACTCAGCACAGAGCCTGGTGGAGAACTCCATCTCACGTCTGCAAGATCATGACCTGAGCTGATACCTAGAGTTGGATGCTCAACTGACTGAGCCACCCAGGCACCCCAATATAACTGAATTTTAAAGCAAAATCATTCGCAAGAAAAGCGGAACTGTTTTCTATTTTTTGCAAATTTCTTTAATGTCCGAAGTAAGAGAAGACAGCTAGATTCTCATATCTGCTTCGTATTCAGTCTGTTACAACACCATATGCTATTTAGCCTCTGAAAATGAAAATATACCCTCATGAAAGAATGAGAGTAAAAAGGTAAATAAACTTTCTGGAAATAGTTCGAACCTCAGGTACAACCTGAAAAAATTTCAGGGTACCTGGGCCACAATTTGAGAAAAATCGATTTACGGCAAAAGTCATAACAATGTATTTGGAGTTTGTAACATATGGAGAAGGACAAAGCTCGCATATGGGATGGGAAGCAGGAGATGGAAATCTACTCCTGCAAAGTTCTCACACTCCACCTGTGTTCTAATCAACTTAAAGGTAAACCAATAAGTCAACATTGTATATTAAACCCAAGAAAGCCCCAGGGAGGAGGTGTGGGGAGAGAGAAAAGAAGGGAGTTAATAAACCAAGAGTGGAGATAATAAAGAATACCAAACTTTAATCACCGGATCCCCAAAAAGACAGGAAAAGGTGAGAAAAAGACTAATAAACAGATGGCATAAACAGTAAATAAATGGCAAGAAGGAAAATTAAACACCAAAATAGCAGAAATCATAGTAAAGTTATCTAAACAGTCCAAATCATCTTTTATAAAACCTAAATTATCTAAAACAAATAAAAAATAAAATTATCTAAACAGTCTAGTTCAGCATTTGTTTTAAAGCAGGTCTGTAAAACTGTGTGCCAAGTCTAGGGACATACAAATATAAAACCACAGTGAAAGTATGGGCGGGGGGGGGGAAATACCACTGTGAATACTTACTATAACAAGCTTCAAAAGATATATTAAGATTGGATAAAGCAGTTTTCAAGACAATGAAAAAAGAAGAGGGTCAAGTAATGATAAGAGTAGATAAATCAAAGAAGACTCACAAGTTGTCTGTGTGTATACACCTATTCTAGACCTTCCACGTACATAAAGAATTAACACCAATAAAGGGATTTAAAAAACCAATCTACAACCAGAGTGGGGAATTTTACCAGTGGTATCTCAACTGCCATGGAACATTAGACAAAACAATAATAATAATTAATAATAATAATGACAGAAGACACTTGAATAATGGAATGGCATGATCAACCAACCTAATTGACATTTATGAAACACCCCACCCCAACAGAGCAGACTGTACATTCAAGCGAACAATGAACACTCACCAAGATAAAAATACAAATACCTAATCATCACACACATTTCAAGACATGTAAAGGATCGAAATTATATCGTGTATGGTCTCTGACCACAACAGAATTAAAATAAGAAATCAACAAAATTACTTGAAATCTCCCCCAAATATTTGGTAATTAAACAACACAATTCCAAATATCATGTGGATCAAAGAAAAAAATCACAAGAAACATTAAAAATAGTCTAAGTGATGAAATTAAAACTACGTATTAAATACGAGCTGCAGGTAAAGCAGCCCATTCAAGAAACATATAGCTTTGCATGATTATATTAGGAAAGATTAAAAAAAAAAAAAAAACACTCAAATCAGTGACCTAAGCTTTCACCTTAAGAATCTGGAAAAAGAAGAACAATTTAAATGCAAAGTAGAAGGAAGGAAATGAGAAGTAGGAGAGTAAAAGCAACAAAAAATGTAAAATAAATAGTAATGAAACCCAGTGTCCCGTGTAAGCAGCTTGGAAGCCATCACTCCGTCCTAACAAATAAAAAGTTGAGCAAAGTGAAAAATCAACAGTTCCTCCTAGATCTGTCAGAGAAGTGAGGTCACGGGACAAACCACAGCCCCTAAAATTTTAGAGACAGGCAGATGCAGAGAATCACAATTTACCGAAACAGAAGTCCATGAGCAGAGACGTCCAAGAGAAACAGGGCTTGGTTGGGAAAGCCCGAAATGTAACTGATGAGTTGCTGAAGGCTCAGAACAGACAAGCCTGAGATGTAACAGCTCTAGCAAGACATAGTCATGGTGGGAAGTGGCAGAGAGGTGGGGGGACATAGACATTCAAGACTTTTATCTCCAGGAGCTTCACCAGGTTCCCACAGTGAAGATCAGAGATAAGTCTCCTATGCATCTGGCAGAGGGAGGGGAAAAGAAACCATTTCTTAATACACCAGAACATTCTGTCCTACTTAGCAAGGCCTGCCCTCGAGAGAAACTATTTACCCAGAGTCTAACTTACTGGAGTTTGCTCAGAGTCTAACCAACCTGGGGTAAGGAAAATGCCCAACTTCAAGCCCATCTACCTTCCAAGTGGGAGAAGGGATACATTCCCTCAAGCCCTTTCTAGCCATCTCATATCACTTATCAGGGTGAAAAACAAAACAAAAACTGAGAAACATTTGTAAAGTTTATAGTCCAGGCACATAGGCTCACTAAAAGACTAAGACCTAATCACAGGACTGTAGAATGTTTCCCCTCACCCCACAACCCACCACAACATTACTGAAGACCTATTTATCACAGTCCTTTTGCCCAGTATGTGATGTCTGCCCTTTCACAAAAAATCACAAGGCATACTAAAAGCAAAAAAGAAAAAACAAAAAACATAGTCTGAAGGACAGAATAAGTATCTGAACCAGACCCAAATATGGCAAGGATGTTGAAATCATGGGCCATGAATTTAAAACAACTATGATTAAGGGGTGCCTGAGTGGCTCAGTCAGTTGAGCGTCAGACTTCGGCCCTGGTCACGATCTCATGGTTCACAACTTCGAGCCCCCCGTCGGGCATTGTACTGAGAGCTTAGAGCCTAAAGCCTGGTTCAGATTCTATGCTTTCCTCTCTCTCTTCCCCTCCCCCACTCAAGCTCTGTCTCTTTCTCTCTCTCAAAAACAAGTAAGAACATCAAAAAAATTTTTAAAGAATATTTAAAACAACTGTGGTTAAAATGTTGAGGGCTTTTCTTGTATTTCTATATGTTAGCAGCTAACAATGGGGAAATTAACTTAAAGCAATACCATTTACAATGGCAAAAAATATGAAATACTTAAGAAAAATTAAGAAAAGGAGTCAGGACTAGCACATTAAAAACTGAAAACTACTGAAAGAAATCAAAGGCTTATGAAAATAAATATATGCATTATGTAATCATTGGAAGACAGCATAGTCTAAGAATGTCAATCCCCACACACACACTGATCTATACATTTAATACAATTCCAATCAAAATCCCAGCAGGCTGTTGAAAAAGGAGACAATCTAGTTCTAAAACTTACATGGAAAAGACTTAGATTTGTCAAAGCATCTTAAGAAAAGAATAACCGATCGGCAAATGTAAATCATCTATTTTCAAGACTGATGGTAAAGCTAAATGTTCATGACTGTGTAATATTGACCTAGAAGGGCATAGAGACCAATGGTGCAGACTAAACAATCCAGAAGTATTAGGACACATACATGTTCAAGAAATTTGGGGAAAGGATAGTCTTCTCAACAAATGGTACTGGAACCATTAAGATATCTGTATGGAAGAAAACAAACTAACTCTTATCTCACAGTGTTGCTAGAAATCAACTCAATGTAAAACTGTTACATAAACGTGAAATAGTCCTTCTAATGTGTTTAAGCAATTTTGTCAGAGATACCGGCTCCTGAGAGCACACCTGTACCTCTTAGGCCACACTAGCTGTAATATAATGTGGTGAGGGGCACCTAGGTGGCTCGGTCGGTTAAGCGTCCGACTTCGGCTCAGGTCATGATCTCGCGGTCTGTGAGTTCAAGCCCCGCGTCGGGCTCTGTGCTGACAGCTCGGAACCTGGAGCCTGTTGCAGATTCTGTGTCTCCTTCTCTCTCTGCCCCTCCCCTGTTCATGCTCTGTCTCTCTCTGTCTCAAAAATAAAATAAAACGTTAAAAAATTTTTTAAAAATATAATGTGGTGAACCTTATAGGTCAGAGAAAATTAAATATAGTAATGGACTATCCTACATCTTAGTTACTAATTCAATGGCATGCATCTCCCTCCTGTGAGCAAAGCAATGTAGCCATAAAGTCTGCTCATCAAAGAAGAAGAAACACATAGGGAGCAGTTGTGGGTTGGTAAGAGCTTCTTCACTCTTGCCATAGGACTGTGAAAATCATATTTTCAGTCATGAGTCCAGAAGGCAGGATTCAGTTCAAGAATAGATTGACCATCGTAAGACATGGCCAATATTTCCCCAGACCTAGCTTGTGCCCAGAATGTGGTAAGTTCTTTGTGTGTGTTTAAATGACAAGAGGGGTGCCTGGGTGGCTCAGTCAGTTAAGCTCCTGACTTCAGCTCAGGTCATGATCTCACAGTCCGTGAGTTCGAGCCCTGCATTGGACTCTGTGCTGATAGCTCAGAGCCTGGAGCCTGCTTTGGATTCTGTGTCTCCCTCTCTCTGTGCCTCTCCCCTGCTCATACTCTGTCTCTGTCTCAAAAATAAATAAAAACATTAAATTTTTTTTAATAAAATAAAATAAATGACTAGATCATGAGCATTCCAAGCCAAAATGACTATTCAAGATCTTATTATTTTCTAAGCTCTTCATTATTTGATAGACAGGCTATAAAAATAAGATATTCCTTCTTCATAGTGAGAAAACTATGAGTCAGGGGGTTATGAGAAATTACAGGAAGCTGTACCACAAAGTAGAACAAAAGTGTCCAGGAGGGTTGAACACTCACGTGCTCTGGACTGTTCAGAGAGAGACTGAGGTATCAGATAAGACTTCTTGGAGGGGCAGCTATTTGAGATACAGCTTTACAAATAAATGTGAAAACTCACTGAATGCCATTAATACCTGGGAGAAACATGCCTGTTATTTGCATTATTTTTATGTTTCAGGGGCCCGCCTTTCCCATGTAGTTTGCGAATTTCAAGCCCTGACTGAGTGCTACACTTGATCTTAGGCAAAAGCTTCAGAGAACAAATGGCTCTAACTATTGAGAACTCTTAGTTAATGGACTCTGGATGAGGTTTTAGTACATAAAGTACCTTCTCTGTGACAAGCTGATGGAAAGATTAATTGTATACATTCAGTGTTTGAAGACTCCAACCAAGTGAATTGCTTTAAATACTCTAACTTAACCTGCATAAAAACTGATAATAGCAATTATAAATAGAATTGTGCATACTTTTTATCAAGTGCATAGGCATCAGTCTGACTCAAGATGGGGCCAATATGTGATATATACAATAGTAATGAAGATTGCCATTAGAGGAATAAAAAAAGACAAAACAACAACAACAACTGATGGCCAATTCAATTAAATCAGATTCATAAGAAAACCAGCTGGATATTCTTACAGAGACCTCAAGAGAAATCTCAAGATAATGAAATGAATTTCAGTAAAAGTCAACAGCTGGATGCATGCTAGGCCACTGCCAACAACCCCCGCCTCCCCCCCACCCCTGCCCAGCCTCCGAGAAAAAACAAACAAAACAGAAACTCTGAATCTTAGAAACATTTAGAACCAACTTTCCTACTAACTCCTATAGAGACACGGGGTGAAAGGGCCTCCTGATACACAATGAGACCGGAATGAATCAGAAGCCCTATTCCTTGCGAAAGGCTCTCTGGGTATGTAACTTTCCTTACCTGGAAATCATTAGCATTCAATTCCGTTTCATGCCCACATTCAACTGGAATTCTGCAGGGGACAGCCTCAGCCTTTACCAACCAGACACGTCAAAAATATTCCAGCTCTGGGTAGCCTGTGATGGAAAAGAGCTACTGATTTCATCATCTTATATCTCCAGCCAAATTATGACCCCCCAGAAAGAAGAAAAATTCTCCTTGCGAGGTATCTCTCCATTCCTTTCGTCTTTTCTCTCTTCCTATTTTTCCCACTCCCCTTCAACAGGAGCACCATTTGCTTTCTGCCTTCCATTTTGACTTTTCTCCTGTTGATTTCCTGCCTTAGGGAAATAGGATGGCCATCTCTTCTTCCAGTGCCCCAGTACTGAAGGACCATCTTAATCTGGAAATATGTGAAGATCAGTATGATATCTTCAATGGCTCTTCAGATAGCCCTTTGATGCATACACCATTCCTGGGGTGGGATTTGCACCCCCCCGCCCCGCCCCAAGAGTCCCCAGGCTCCCTGCCTGTGAAGGATTCACACTCAGTGAGCTCAGCACTGGTAGAATATCAGGGAAGAAAAAAAATCTGTCCTACACATTAGAGAAGGTGCGTTTTTTTTTTTTTCTTTCTTCCCTTGGAGTTTTTTCTCAACTTCATGGGTTGGTTTAATCACTAATAATAACTTGTTAACTCAATGAGATATGTTAGTTTTCTATTGTTGCATTAAAATTTACCACGAAAGTAATGGCTTAACCTATGCCTGTTTACCATCTCACATTTCTACAGTTGAAGTCCAGGTGGCTTAGCAGGGTCACCAGGGTCATGAGGTCAAAATCTAGGTGTCCACCAGTCTGGGCTCTTACCTGGAGCCTCTGCTGTGGAATTTACCCTCACACGTATTCGGGCTGTCTACCACATTCAGTTCTCTGTGCGTGTAGGACTGAGGTCCCCATTCTCTTGCTGCTGTAAGCTGGATACTTAAATTATCTCTGACATTCTAGCCCATCCAGTTAATTCAGAATCATCTCCCTATTTGAAGGTCAACTAAGTAGAAAACGTAATTATATTTGCAAAATCCTATTGCCATGTAACATATTTACAAGCATGATACCTCCTCATGTTCACAGGCTCCAGAGGTTGGCTTATGGCATCCTGGGGGAGGGGGTGTGATTTCTAGTATTCTGCCAGAACACGAAGCTCTTAGTCAAATACATATAATTTTATTTTTAGTTTATTGCACCTATCACTATCATCATAAGTTTTTTCATCAAAAGTCTTGGGCTTATTTTAGATATTAGATTTCAAAAAAAAATTTGTGGATAACTTTACCCCTTATTTGTTTAAGTAATCTGGAGATTTTATTTTGTTTTGTTTCTCTTTTAAATCTAAAGGCTATTGTACATCATTTTTATCAACAACTTACAATGATGGCCGTTACGAATTTTTAAAACAGTCTTGATCTCAGATTTAACACTCACTACAAGTTTTCTTTTTATTTGTATTTTAATTTTTACTTAACTGAAAAGTCGTTGTGGGTTTGATCATGTGATTCTCTCTGTAAAATCTTTCAAAATCTCTTCTGGACATTAGAGAAATCCCAATTGCCATCAGACAACACACATGATTATTTATAACACAACCGCATTCCACAGATATCATTTCATTTTTTCTCATTCTTGCCCTCTCTTTGCTATGCAGGTCACAAAATTCTAAACACAAGTTTCAAGAACTTGAAAAGTGTTGAAATCATACAGAGTGTATTATATCACAACAACAAAACTAAATGGAAATAAGACCGATATGGGGCACCCGCGTGGCTCGGTGGGTTAAGCATCTGGTTCTTGATTATAGCTCAGGTCATGATGTCATAGTTCATGTGTTCAAGCCCTGCACTGAACTCTGTACAGACAGCACAGAGCCTTCATGGGATTCTCTGTCTCCCTTTCTCTCTCTGCCCCTCCCCTGCTTATTCTCTTTCTCTCTCTCAAAATAAATATATAAAAACATTTAATTTAAAAAAAATGAAATAAGGACTGATCCCGAAAAATATCGCAAATATTTGAAAATTCAGCAACACAGTTTGAAATAATCCATGGATCAAAACAGAAGTCACAAAGGAAATTAGAATATTTTGAGCTGAATGAAAGTGGAAAGATAACATACCAATATTTGTGGATTATAACTAAAGCAATGGATAGAGGAATCATTGCAGCATTAAAAACCTGTATTAGAAATGGAGAAAGATGTAAAATTAATTATCTACCACAACAGTCTAGAAACAAAGAGCAAATTAACTGCAAAGAATGTAGAAGCTAAGAAAAAAATTAAAAAAGCACATGAATAAAATATAAAAAGGATAGATCAGAAAAAATTAATGAAACCAAAGCTGGTTTCATATTAATCTTTGAAAAGATCAATAAAATCGACAAACCTTTAATAAGAATGGTCAAGAAGATAGAGAAGACCCAGATGACTAATATCAGAGATGAAAGATGGGGCCATCATCACATATTCTACAAATATTAAAAGAATAATGGGGAATAATGTGAACAACTTTATGTCAATAAACTTGGCAGTCCAGGTGAAATGGACGGCTTCCTTGATACGAAATGAACACAAGAACAAATAGAAAATGTGGATAGGCCCTCAGCACCTACAGGATGCCCCTCCAGCATTCCCTCGCTGCAGGTCAGTTCTGCTGTTTCAACTCTAGTGACTAATCTCAGTTTCGGAAAATGCAGAATTGGGCTCCTTAATGGGCCTGAGGCAAACACCTGTCACCTCTTCATCACCTTCCTGAAAGGCAGGACTTCAGACTTTTAGAAAGAATGTCTTCAGTTCTCATATAGAAGCTGAGGACGGTGATGCTTCAGCCTTTCCCTGTAAAACTCCCACACCACCAACAACATAACTAAGTAAAGGATACCTGGTATTTTGTTTTAATTAACACACCCATCACACACATATAAATATAGAAATGTCTATTTTATACGTTTACATATATATGTTTCTATATATATATGAATATGTAAATATGTACATTTCTATATTTATGTGAATATGTATATTTTATACATTTACATTTTTATTTGTATTGGCATACATTTTTATTGGGCATAATGCTCCCCAAACAGCCTAGAGGACTTATGAGAGGCCAATTTCACTCCTTCCGTCCTTTCTTCCTTCTCTCCTTTTTTATTTCCTTCCCTTATCTGCTCATTTAGTATGTTCCAGATAGCAATATTCTTTAAAATATTATTTTAAATATTAACTCAACAACACCCCTAATTGCAAATGTGACCCCCAGTTATTTAAGCAAATCAGATTCAGGCTATCTCTGTTCCCTGCGATTGATTCCAAAATGGTTCCACTTTGGGTCTATGTGGTATAAAGAAAGGTTTGCCTGTGGCTCCGGAAGAAATTCTTTCTCATTCTCCTAGGAAAATGCACAGAAATGTTCTATCTCAGGTGTGAATGAGCAATCCTGAAACCTCGGGTCCTCACAACTCCCATGCTCAGGCAACCAGCCTTGTGGGGAGCTGGGCTATAGACAGAAAGCCTGGACCCTCCATGACTCATCTGAGCCATGGAAACCATCAACACTGGGGCCAGGGGTACCTTGGATCTCCAAGGCATGAGCCCTGGATTCTTCCTTACTGTTTAAGGTAAATATGAGTTTGAAAATACCCCATATGTTTCACAGAAAAGAGAATGGGGTTGTTTCTAATTAACCAGATGATATACATTGATAATGAAAACTACCCAGTAGACTAAGTCTGGAAAGTTTATCTAAGTAGGAGACCTGGTCCCAGAGACCAGTCTTCTTTTAATTATAGACAAATTTGTTATTTCCCTTTTCTGGTCTGTGCTTTCTCTGCTTCCTCGTTCTTAATGCTTATGCAAATTAGAAAAATTATTCCATGGGACTCAGTAAATAGGTAAATGAATGGCAATACTCACACAAAGTCAATTATAATTAAACTGATCATGCGTCCAGCTTGGTCTGATTCATTATGAGAAAGTAAGTTTTTGAATGATTGTGAATTAATACTAGACTACACCTTAGTGTAATCCAGACACCAATTACTTCAGAATATTATTTAAAATATTAAATCAATAACTCACTCTTAATTGAAGGTGTGCTCCCTGAATAATCTAGGCCAATCAAAAGTAGCCCATCCCCATTGCCACTGCTTGGATCTGGAGTGGAAACATGGCTGCCCTGGACCAGTGAAGCGTAAGGAAGCCTTGCTGCTTCAGAGGCAACTCCCGTTGCTCTCCTGGGGAATGTCCAGGAGCAACTCTTTCCATCCACAGGTTGTGAATGAGGGACACTGGAGCCCCAGGTCCCAGTGATGCCACCTTCAGGGAACCAATCCTGGTAGGAGCTGGACTGCAGTCCAGAAGCTGGAGAGATAGAAAGGCTGGGTGCCCTGTTAACTCCTCTGAGCCAGGGGACCCATCAGCACCAAGGGCAGTGTTCTCTGGATCCTCCTGGGATCGAGTCTGGGGGCTTGCTGACTTGTTTACTAAGTATAGTTAGGGGTGGGTTTCTCCTTCTACTTCTGGAATCACCACCACATGTTCATAGGCCCTCCAAGCTGAGAGGATCAGGCTGTTCTAACTAAGCAGATGATGTACTTTGATAAACAAAGGGCCCAGTGGACTAGATCTAGGAAGTTTGCTCTAAGTAGATCTGGTCCCAAGACCAACTTGCCTTTTAATTATGGGCAAATTTGTTATTTCTCCTGTCTGTCCTCTGGCCATTCTTCAGTTTTAACATTCAATCAGGTGAGACAAATTACTTCGTAGGACTCAGTAGATGTGTAAGTGACTGGCAATCACCACACGAAGTCAATTATAATTAAATTTATCATGCTTCCAGCTTGGACTGATCCATCATGAGGAAGCAAGTTTTCAGACAACCTTGAATTTTAATGCCAGAATAGTATATCAGTCTTCAGTAACTTCCCTTGAAGCACTATTAACAGTCAGCTAGTGGCTGTGACTTAAAATGTATTCCATTTGGAAGCCAGCCATAGGAACTCCCCTATAGAAGTATGGGAAAATGAAGTATGCACATAGCCCTCTTTAAAACTGCATGCCAGTAAAATTCCTAGATAAATGGATTTATAATCATATTTCACAATATGCTGATTATGGTCTTGTCGTGGTTCCAAGGAATTTATTCTACTGGTTGCACATCTTCCTGAAGTCATCAGTGAAATCTCTACATTTATGGGAAGAATTGTATGTTACGGACATGTTTTTGTGGACCTGTGTGAAGCAACTGGCAGGTGCATCCAATGAAATGTTCTCTCCCTGAGCTTTATATCCTGAGCAAAGTACTTCAAGAGATGGGGCCAGTTGGCAATTGCATCATTCCCAGAAGCTGTGATGGATAGTGTACAGACAAACTCTTCCCATATCATGACACTTGGTCTGATCACTGCCGCCTGGCTCACCTTGACACCTGTCCAGTTCCCAAGCCCTGTCCTCCAGCTTTTTCTCTGAGCTCTCGAGAGAGTTCCAGTAAATCACATCTTTGATTGAGATGGCCAGAATCATTTTCCCCTGATAATAACCAGAAATGTGATTCTTACCAACACCCAGGACTCCTACCTTCTTCTCCTTCAGAGAATTGCTATCATGTTGGTGAGTTCCCGCTACATTCCTCTGAACTGGAAAGGGAGTGGGGAGAAAGGAAGAGAGACTTTGCTGCGGTGTCTGAGGGGAATCATGGCAAAGTAAGGTTGATCCTGGTACATCCAACCGGATAAGATAATGGCTTTGATCCCCACCATTTCCACTTGTATCTGCTCCTGTGACAGCTCACCTGGATAGTTCAGTGACATGTGGGGAAGGAGACTGAACCCAATGGCTTTGCAGCCAGGCAGACCCAAGTACAAATTTCAAGCTTTGCCTTGGTGGTTTTCTCATTCTGGCAACTTCCTTAACCTCTTTGACTCTCATTTTCTTAATGCATATTTCACTTCACTGGTACATTACTGAAAGGATTAGAGATATTGGTGGTAGTAACTGGTACATGCATGCACCATAAGTGATAGCTACGATTATTATTAATATTCACATCATCAGATCACTTCTCTATAGGACAATACAATTGCAGAAGCTCACATTTTGGAGCTGGATGGGTCTACTTTGAAATTTGGACCTGTCAACTTACAGCGGTGTGAAAATCCAAGCATAAATGCAATTCAAACCATTGGGCAAGTACTTCACCATATTTGAGCCTCGTTTCTTTTTCTGTAAAAAGGAAATAAGCTTAATCTCATCAAGATTGTGGGAAGTCAATGAGATAGTATTTTTAACACCCAAAACTGTTCACAGCTCATAGTAGGTATGTGAATTCCATCAGTTTCCTCTTATTTTCTCTGCCGTTTCTTTTCTCCCTCTTTTTCCTTCCTCACAATCCCTCAAAAACTAATATCTGCTTCGTCTGGTCTTCAAGATCCTGCTCAGTTTGTTTCAGCTTAACTTTTGGATGTTACCTTCAGCTCCACTAACAAATTCTCCACTCTGCCAGACCCACCTCTGTCCCATCTTCTGGTTACTGTCCCTTACCGTTCCCATCTGTGCCTCTGTCACAAGCTTTGTACCCCCAGCAGCCCAGTCTACAGCTTGCTTCCTGGGCCACGTCTGCCCACACCTGCACCCAATAGTGTGACCTAACCACAGGTGTCTGTTTTGAGGACAGGAAGGTCAATATAATGCTCTCTCTCGCTGCGGCCACAGAAACGTAGGGCCTCCTCTCTCTCATCACTGATGTTTTCACTCTTCATCTGTTCCCCAGTAAAGGAATTGACTAGTTCGTTCACTTTCCCTCTTTTCTTTGACAGTGGAACAGGACCATCTTCCTTAAACATAACAGAATTGAAGAAGACATATTTTTTGAATTTAGGAGTATATATATGGCTCGCCATAAAATGGCATTCTCATAGCAAAATAGTTCCTCCTTGTCCCTTTTGTTATTTTTGTTAAAATAAATTATCTTATAAATGAACCAGAGGACTTGGATTTTATTGGCTTCTTCTCTGTGGTTTTATGCATGATCCTTCGCCTCCTCGCCGCTAAAGAGGCTGCTGTCCTAGTGGATGAACACGTGGCCAAACCCAGTCCTGCCCCCTGCTGGCCATGTGGCCCCAGCAAAGGAGGACACCACCCCTGCTGGGTGGCTTAGGTGGGCACTATGTGGGATGTCCAGCGAAAGACGGGTATGAGCACACTTACGCTCCCAATTACAAAGCCTGTGTTTGTGCCAAGACTCTCCTCTATTTTTTTATATTTTTTAACTTAGGTGGGAAAGACCGAGTGAGGAGCTTTCTCTAGTCCCTTCAGGGGCTCAATGTTTCTTCTTTTAAGTCCCTTCCAGACACCAGATGAATAGGAACCAGCTCACACCGACTTGACAAGTCTCCTTACGAGAGGGAAGGTGTGGATGAAATGGCCTCCCAGAAGTCCTCGCGAGGACACCCTGCTTTGACAGTTTGATGGTGTGGGGAAGAACATCCGCCAAAATGATGACTACTAGCTTAGTAAGTTAGCCAGCCCCGTTCTGCGGACGCTGATGGACACGCGAAGTCAGAGACCGAGGACGTTGAGGAAGCGAAAGCAGCAGCAGGATCATTAATCTTGCTGGTTCCCGGAGGCCCAAACCCCACTGGACAATGCCAAAGCCTGGGGGGGGGGAGACTGCAGGTGCCATGGGGCCCAACCACAGAAGAACCCTGAGCTCAGGGGATCTATCACCTCTTGGTAAACCGCAAGTAAGCCTGTGCTCTGGCTCCACCCAAACAGAGGGAGATTGGGTGTGGCCAGCACCACATTGTACATTCTTTGAAAAATATTTTTTTCATATTTATTAATTTTTGAGAGAGAGAGAAAGACAGGACATGAGTGGGTTAGGGGCAGGGAGAGAAGGAGACGGAATCTGAAGCCAGCTCCAGGCTCTGAGCTGTCCGCACAGAGCCAAATGCAGGGCTGGAACTCATGAACCATGAGATCATGACCTGAACCAAAGTCGGATGCTTAACTGACTGAGCCACCAGGGCATCCAGCCTCCTAGTACATTCTTCGCTGTGTGGCCTCACTTCTCAGAATTGCAAGCTGCAGACAAACCTGAGACGTGGCCAGGTGAAGAAACAGTGAAGGCATTGAGATGTTGGCAACTCAGCAAGATGCGTGGGAGTCAAAGGTCCTGGGGTGGGCTGCCGACAGCACCATCCACGGGTAAAATGCTGCCACGCCTATCCTTTGCCAAAACACTATTGGCCAGGGTGCGTGCGTGTCTTGTTTGTAGAGATTCATTTTCGTCGTTGGAAAAGAACAAACGACATGGTCATTTAATGAATTTAAAACCATATCGGGGCACCTGGGTGGCTCAGTCGGTTAAGTATCTGACTTGGCTCAGATCACGATCTCGCAGTTTGTGAGTTCGAGCCCCGCGTGGGGCTCTGTGATGACAGTTCAGATTCTGTGCTTCAGATTCTGTGTCTCCCTCGCGCTATGTCTCCCTCTCTCTCTCTCTCAAAAGTAAATAAACATAAACATGTTCTAATAAAACCATAGGAAATTGGGAGCAAAATGGCCCATTTGAAGATATTTACTTCCACACTTACCACAGAGCGACGGAATTTATTCTGAATGTTGCAAGAGATGATAATTGTGGGAAAATTCATTGTTCAGTTAAAATGATAATTCATATAGTGTGCATTTGTTGGCAGAAAAGTCTGTGAGTTCTAAAGTGTAATGATTTGTAAGAACCAAATTGAGAAGTCCCGGTTTAGCAGAACGCAATCAAAGTCTGGACTGTCGTTTGCTTACGATGCCTGACACGCTGTTACAAATCAAAATTGACAAGCAACTCTTCCATGTATATATTGCTATTATCAACCATTTACTTTACAGGGACACCTGGGTGGCTCAGTCGGTTGAACATCTCACTCTTGATTCCAGCTTAGGGTTCTGAAATTTTTTTCTCAGGGTTATGTTCTCAGGGTTATGAGATTGAGCCCCACATCAGGCTCCATGCTGAGTGTGAAACCTGCTTAGGATTCCCTTTCTCTCTGGCTCTCTCTCCCTTTGCCCATCCTGGTACTCTCTCTCTCTCTCCCAAAAAGGAATAACTAAACTTAAAAAAAAAAAAAAAAAAAAAAAAAGGACTTTGCAAATGTGATTAAGATACAGCTCTTGATATGGAGAGATTATCTGGATTATTTAGACAATCCCAATGCAATCACAAGGGTCAATATAAAAGGGAGGCAGGAGAGTCAGAATCAGAGAAAGAGATGGGATAACAAAAGCAGCGGTTGGAGAGAAGTACATTGAAGGTAGAGAAAGGAGCCAGCAGCCAAGGAACCAGACAGCCTCAGGATGCTGGCAAAGGCCGGGAATGGATTCTCCCCCTGGAGCCTCCGGAGAGAAAAAGCCCAGCTGACCCCTCCACCATAGCGTGGTGGAACCGATTTTGGACCTCTGACCTCCAGAACCGTTAAGATGATAAATTGCGCTGTTTGTAACAACTAAGCTGGGAGGAATTCGTTGCAGCGCTCATAAGAAACTCATACAGCTTGCATTATCCCACTTCATCTTCGAGATGCCCCTGTTAGGTCCACACCAATCGTCTAGTGTCCTTCTCATCTCATTTGAGTGCCATGCTTTTCTTTCACACGTCTTACACCCACTGCATCAGCAATTTTGTTCTGTTCTACCGCCAAAATCTGCCCAGAATTTGACCATTTCTCACCACATCCACTGCAGGCCATGGTCCATGTCTGGCACGGAATCAGATAAGATGCCTCCTGGCTGGTCTCCTTGCTCTCTGCCAGACCCCCTGCAGTCCTTTAGGTACAGTTCCCCACCCCTCCATACAACGCTGGTTACACCCACCTTTGCCTCTCAATCTTTGTCCCTTCCTGTCCTCCCCCCCTAGGGCACTGGGATCATTTGGTTCCAGAAGTCAACAGTCAGCTTCCAGCTTTAGTGCCTGTGAGTTGGATTTCGCACCCCCCCCCCAAATTTACAAACTGAAATCCTAATCCCCAGTCCCTCAGAATGGGACTGTGTTTGGAGACGGGTCTTTAAAAAGGTAAAGAGCAGAAATGAGATCATTAAAGGGGACGCCAATCCCACAGAATCCCTAGAAGAAGAAGGAGATTAGGACACAGACATGCACATAGGGAGGACACGGGGAGAAGACGACCGTCTACAAGTCAAGGAGAGAGGCCTCAGAAGAAACCAACCCCGAAGGCACCTTGATCTTTGACTTCTAGGCTCCAGAACTGTGAGAAAATACATTTCTGTAATTTAAGCTACCCAGTCTGTGATACTTTGTTATGACGGCCCTGGGAGACATCAGCACCTTAGTACATTAGTCTCTCAGGTCTTTGCTCAAGAATCACCTTCTCAGTGTTGCCATTCTTGGACAAATTTTCACCCTCTTTGCTTCTGAATTTTCATACCTGTTTCCCTGATTTATGTGTCCTTGACGCTCAGGCATTACTTGGAGCCAGCTGCAGAGAGGAGAGTGCCATCCCCCTCATCGTGAACAACTCAGATGGTATCTATGACTGAGCTGTCACTTTCTGGAAGCCAAGCATTGTCCACATGATCTACATAAATTATATCCCTTAACTTCCACAATATCTCTAGGAGGCAGAAACCCTGTTTACCCCACTTACGGATGAGGAGACTGAGGGGCATGGAGGTTGACTGTCTCACCCACAGTGGTACAGTCAGAACATTAAATGATTAAAAGTAAAAGCCACCGGAGACCGACAATTAATCCCGGAGTCCACCCGCTCATGAGTAAGGACAACCGGGGCAGGCCTCTGCACTTTGAGCCACATGTCCAGGTAAGACACAGAGCTCGAGTGGCAGAGAACTGCACTCCCCACAGGTAAGCTCACTACCAAGACAAGAAAAGGGAGGACCTCAGCCAGGGGTGACATTCTTCTTACTCACCAACCTAGTAATGTGATAAATCCTAAGGCAGGGAGAGGAAGGTAGGACAGAGGTCAGAGTGTTACACACATTGGGCTCTGCCCACAGAGAAGGAAACGTCAGGAGTGGGAAAGAACTTTTCCATCCTAACATCGTCCTTCAAGGACAAACCCAACCGCTCCTCCTTCCAAAAGATAATTGACTCTCCAGGCAGAGTTAATCTTTCTTTCCTCTGCCTCTCTTACAGTATGGACTCTCTAATGGAACGTGCTCTCTCTTATACGATAGACATTTGTGCAGCTATCCAACATTCCCTAGTAGATTATAGGCTCATGAGGAAAGTCTTCCTATCTTAGCATTTCGTCTTGCTCTCAGTAGCTAACATTTTTCACTCATGTAGAGTAAAATCTTCATGACAAGCAAATAAATGATTGAAATTTGGAATGCATATTACGGAAAACAGATTGATATGTATTTATGTTAAACAGCTGGGCTCCCTTTTCCTTCCGGCATGATGAACTTTGTTCTCAGGGTACTGAGTGCCACAGAAGAGCAAATCCTGGTTTAAATTCTCTTCATGCAGAAGGATACGAAACCAGGTTGGAATCTAACAACTCATGTTAATTGCTGAGACTGAATACACAGCCTTAGCATTTCAGATTGGCTCCTGGATTTCTAAAACAATGAACTAATTATTCAACAGTTAACAAACCAAATAGCATGAACTGGTCACAATTTTTGTAAGTATATTTGAATATTTTCTACTCTCGAATGTCTCCTTGTAGCCAATGTTTAAAACAATAAATTATTAATAGGACTGAAAAATTTCCACTGGAAGACAAGCATTCTAAATGCTTTCAATAACAAAAGTAAGTTATAGATTTGGCATTTGTAAATTCCAGTTTGAGGAATATCATTCATTTTTGTTGGGAAGAGAACATTTTGAGTTAAAGGATTAAAAGTAATAATTTCTCTTCCAATTAGGGAAAGTCAGTTATTGGGATCATGAATCATCAGACATCATTTTAGAGCACAGTGATATAAGAATGTAAACTAATTGAAATTCATAGCATTATTATTCCCCTTTGAAACATAATTTTGAAAACGAAATAAATGCACTATTATTGATGGTAACAATTCTTTGTTGTAGTAACTGTATTATAACCATCCACTTTATTTACCAGAAAAGACTCCTGTGGTCTTCCCTTGGGAGACCTCTCTTTGGGGCTCTCCCACACCCATGCACATTTCTAGAATGTGCCCATCATATCATCTCCACCAATTTGGCCATCTCCCCTACATTAAACACTAAGACCCTTAAAAGAAGGAATGGCCACTTTCAACCAACATGGATTCTGGACAATGATGGGTATTACAGGACTGATATTCTTTGTACTAAATAATGGCTCCCCGTGGTTTTCACCCTTCCCAGACCACCTTTTGAAGCCTTAAACAATCCGGTCCCTCGTTCCTTTTCCAGTCTTAAGCTCCCAGCACTGTGTGAACCCTGAGACTGCAGAAAAGTCCCCTGCCCAGCTGTTCCCATGCCTGGGCTCATGCCCTTCCACTCCCCAGTTCCCTCCAATGAAAGAGAACAGCCCTGTTTTGAATCAGCCAACTTTATGAATCCCAAAGGTGAGAATTAACATTCCCCTCTGCCCGCCCATTATCTCTTCAATGGTTCCTTTGTTGCAGCATTATCTATTATAATGTGTTTTGTGTTTATAAAGGAGCATCCCTTGGTATTCAGACACAACTGTAGGCTATTGAAGGTCAGGGACCATAGTCCCCTGCAATACCCACACAGTGCCTGACCCTTGAGGTGACATTTTAGAATTACTTCTTTAAGGCAATTTCCTCCATAAAGTAGTGTATTTACTGATAATACAGAAAGAATTATCTTGCTAACATTGGTATTCTCTGCTGTTAGAAGATCCAGCCAAAAACAATTCAGTTCTCACCACACACTATGTGGTTTTTTAATAGATATGGAGAAAAATATGTGAATAATCATCTTACTTTCTGAATGAAAATTCAAAATAACGCCAGAAGGCACCGGTGACAAATCAGTTTGAAAAAGTGAATTGGTGTTAAGAGGACAATACCCAAATCCAAGAATCTAATTTAAACACATTAAGTAAGTTTCAGTTTAATTATTGGTTATTGCAGTTGAAGACAGAAGAAAAAAAAAAAGTTCTGGACAACCCTGGAATGTATCCAATGAAATCAACCCTTAAAGATGCCATTTAATCAAATCTGCAAATGCAAATGTGATGACCCCAGCACTGAGGAGCCCCCTTGCACTGAGGTTAATGCATTGCTAATCTCTCCCAAAATGATGGCATAGAAAGCATCTTCAGGGCTCAAAAATTAGTAAGATAAGCATGGTCCACTATCAACTCTCCAAAGCTCAGTTACGTTTTTGTACACTTTCAGAAAGCACCCCTGTATCCTCTGTTATCTTAAACACAGATGGGCCCTAGGGATGTAGACAGTCCTCCAAAAGGCAATTATTTTACCCACAGAAAGTAAAAAACAGGAAGACTGCAAACAAATGGAGGCCCTTTGTTATGGACTGAACTGTATTTCCACAAAGTTTGTATGTTGAATTCCTAACCCAATGTTTAAAAGGCCTTTAAGGAGGTAATTAAGTTAAAAGAGTTCCTAAGGACGGAGTCCTAAGCCAACATACCTGGTGTCCTTATAATAAGAGGAAGACACCCCAGAGATCGATCTCTCTCTCTCTCTCTCTCTCACTCTCTCTCTCATCCCCACCCCCAATACACAGAGAAGGCAGCATCAGAGAAACCAGCCCTGAAGGCACGCTGATCATGAACTTCTGGTCTCTAGGATTGTGAGAAAATTAATTTCTTTTGTTTAAGCCCCAAGTCTGTGGTGTTCTGCTGTGAAAACCCGAGCTGATTAATATCAGCCCGTTTCCTTTCATTCAAGTCTGTTTCACATCTCACCAATGTTGACGACCATCTTTCTGGGGGAAAAAAATATGAATTATCAGCAGATGAAGGCCTAAAAATCAGTAGGTATTGCTAAGGAATCTGGGGGCCATGGTGCATATGGATATCTATGTGATATGAACATTGTTGGTTGGGCTGCGAATGTATTTTGTTCTACTGGGAGATTTGGGGTCACAAAGGGTTACTCTCTGAGGTCTAATAGTATACTGTTCATTGGGAAAAGTATAGCTTTGGCGTAGGTCACAGATAACTGACTTCAAATCCCAACCCTTATAGTTGTGTGACCAGAGGCAATTTCCATAATTTCTCTGAGTGTCAGTTTTTCTCATTTCTACAGGGAGAGAATTCCACCTCTCTTCATTGCGAAGAGAAATGTGACGATATGGTATTCAAAGTGTCTGGCAGAGAATCAATGCCATTTTTTGGTTTTCCTTGGCATTGCATAGGGTTCCAGGATACCAGAATATGTCAAAGCTTCTCAGCAAGCAAACACAGTGATGGGAATTCTCACTTGTCTATGTTTTAGGGTGCTCAGAACATTCTTTTGGTGGTAGGGCCAAAAGACGAAATGAACTTTGATCAGGTCACTGTTATAAAAATTCCTGGACTTGACCACGAAAGAACTGGCTTCAAGACCAGGGTCTTTCACTTTCTGTGGAACTTTAGGTGATCTCTTTACCTCTGACCTCAAGTTCCTCATCTATGAAATGGGAATAACTATCTCTTTTAACCTCACAGGTGTTCGTGGGATTCAAAGGTGATAAGCAAAAGCATATTACAATTTGTTGAAAGAGAAACTGGGTTCCAAAAGAAAAGAATCATTGGATTTACATGGGAATTCAGACTACAGTGACTGAGGACTCTGGATCATGTATTCATTTAACCAATATCTACAGAAATGATTCCAGGCCCTGTGTCGGGCACAAAGTCTACGAGAGGATGAACGAGAGGAATTTGGCTCCTGCCTTCAAAGAACACTCCATCAAGGAAGCAAGACAGATAACACACCTGCAAGGAAACCAATACATATATTATTTTAAGCTATGATGAGTTCTAGAAACAGAAAGAATAAGCAGTCATGAAAAAGTATTTAGAGGATGGGGTGGGGTACTTATTTCAACTGACGGTCAAGGTCAGCATCTCACTCCTGGGAGGACAGAGGAAAGGACAGAATCCTGGCCACTGTGATGTGAGGGGGATTGGACTCAGAGGGCAGGAAAGAAGTATATATTGGAGTCGGATACATTTTGTGGGTAGACTGGCCTGGTGGGTTTGCCTAAGCAAACAAAGGCAGCATGGCCGCCTCCCTTTATGGGGAAGGAAACAGTACAAGCAGGAGGAAGTAACACAAATCTTTTTGAATAAAAGTTTTTGCTGGACCAATAACTTTTGAAAATTATTGACAAGTCTGATTTGAAATGTGTTGAAAATTCTTCCTTTTTCTTACAGGAAGAGTAATGTAACTGCAAAAAATGAAGGCAAGGTATTGCTTGGGACTGGGAGAGAAAATTGGTTATGATTTTACTCAATATTAAGCAGTCAGTTATCTTACTATTTTGTTTCTCACATATTAATTGAGAATAATAAGACTTTGTGATTCTACTTCATCCTCAATATCATAAGTTGTTATTTGCCTCTGAAACTTCTCTAAAGTTTCACTATATGTGCCTTTCACGGAAGTGTTTCTATTTTATTCCTTCAATTTAAGTCACCGTAATTATTTCTTTAATGTTTATTTATTTTTGAGAGAGAGAGAGAAAGAGAGCGCACACTAGCGGGGTGGGGAGCAGGGGGAGGGAGACAGAGGATCCTTAAGGGGCTCTGAACTGATAGTACGGAGCCTGACGCGGGGCTCGAAATCATGAACCGAGAGATCACGACATGAGCCAAAGAAGTTGGATGCCTACCAACTGAGCCACCCAGGCGCCCCCACCATAATTATTTTAATTCTATCTCTACTTCTATTTTACATCCTATTTTTTTTCTTTTTCTTCCATTTGCCTTTATGGGACGGATCTTATTAGTTTATAAGAAACGACGGGTTTTCATAATTTTAACGTCAACACAATAAAAATAACATTTTGACCATTTTTCCAAGGACAGAAGTTATAAAAGGAACTTTACACTGTAGATACGCCAATAAAACCAGACAGACTTTTCCAATAAAATGCCAGCCATCAGAATCCTGAGTTACAATGCTTTCAGGGTTCGATCATCGCCACATTTCAAGCTGTAATCTGCTCTTCATTATTAGTACCCTCTAAAATAGTTCTCTCTCAGTTTTATCTGCTCTCATAATACTCTGTTCTCAAGAGCTGGCAGGAAGGGAGGCTGCCTCTTCTCCCGCGAGAAGCTCGTAAGCTGTCTGTAATTCCTCACCCTCCAAATGATTTTCTTACAGCAAATGTTTCCATAAATTCCTTTCCTTTCAACTTATGAAATGATGGATTCATCTTGGAATGCATCCTTCATTCACCCATGTGCCCATAAAAATAAATTATAGTTTACACCATTACATCGAGATAGTAATGTCACTATCTGTTGCTAGTATTAAAGATCCTATTTATACCAAATCCATGAAATAGACTGATAGTGACAACACCAGTAATGTTATGTATTTGCGTTAAGTCTCTTCTCCAGACCTTGAAATGTGGCTAAAGTAATAAATAATTAAGAGTCAACTTGCTCTAGGGAGACGAGTGATTTTCTACAATCCAATAACCTAATGAGAGCCCCTATGGTTCAGAGGGAGATGCTTCCAAATTCTCAAGAATTTTAACAGTGACTTCTCCGGGACACTAAGTCCTCCTTACGTGCTCTCTCCAGGAAGGAAAGACAGACCTGGAGTATAGATACTCCCAGCCTCTTTCATGTTTTCAAACTGGTCAGAGCCCACAGAACCTCAAGGCACTCTGCTTAGAGTCAACGATGTCAAACTAGTTTACCTTCTCTCTGGGCCTCTAAAAATCATGTGCCCTTGAGCACTGAGAAAATGGTCATTAAATAGCCTTGGTTCTACAGGTAGTATAAAATTATCCAAGGAATAAATTTGATTTTGTTTTCTCATATTGATATCTCTTCCTTTTGGGCTGAACAACACAATTGTAAGGAGAAAAATCATAGCTATAAGTCCCCTTTCTATAACACTTCAAGGTTTACGTAAGGTTCCTATCAGTGTCTCAGTTTGGTTTTGATCCATACATCAATACCATGGGGAAGGAAGACTAGTTATTGGCTCTATTTCACAGGTGAGAAAAATAAGAAAATATGGGCAAAGTTCCAAAGCTCACATTGGGGAAATTCCAGTCCAACTCCCAGAGCTGATCCCTTTACGCCATAGCATGAGCCTTCTGACTGCTTCTTCCTAACTGGAGACTGGCCATCCTTCCACGCCAGGGGGTAAGGTAGGTTCTGTGGGCTGAGAGATAAAGGATGGATAAAAACAAAGTGTGTATTAAATTATCGCAGTACTCTTCTCTATTATTTGACTTCATATGGAGCTGGCTGCATTTTGTAAAAAAAAAAACAAAAACAAAAAAACTATAGATGTATTTTCTTAGTTTGGGTCACTGTGTATTAGCTGATTGCGAATCAACTCTCCCACTAAGAACAACCAGAAAGACCAGAAAAACATAAAAAGAACTATCTTTGTGTGTGTGTGTCTTTCTTCAACTCAAAGGCTCCTTTCTGATTTTCTCTCTGTTTTTAGTTTATGATACTAACCCTTGGTGTGTTTCTCTTCATATGAAGGGTGTGTGGGAGGTATTGTGTGCATCAGTCGATGGCTTGCTGGCTCCCATGAGTTTTTTAAAGTTTTAAGCTTTAACTACTCAAATATTGTCCGTCCTCTTTTGTCATTTCCTCCTATTTTGGAGCCATAACTCAACATAAGTCACACCTTTTCAACATGTATGATGTATCTCCAAGACTCATGCCTCTATTTTCTAGGAGAAGGAGACTTCTCAACAGAAACAAAGGAGGCCAGGAGATCTGAAGGCGCAAGGTACAAATTATTGAAAGAAAATAAATGTCATTTTAGATGTATCTGCCCATTAAGATTCCATTTATAAATGAAAGCAAAATGAAGATATTTTCAGGCAAATAAAACCCGGGAGAATTTGTAACCAGAAGACCCTCCCTTAAAAAAAATGATCCCAGAAGGAAGAATAAAGACAACAGGGGTAACAAAAAGCAGGAAGGATGATAAATATATGGATAAATATAAAGGAATATGGGCTTCATAAAATAGTGATATTCTACTGACCTTGAAGCACCTAGAGAATCAAAATACAGGGCAACAAAAGCATAAAATATGAAAGGAGATCTACCCACGATAGGAGAACGAACAGTGTTTTGAATAAATCATGATGGGTCAAGTGGATATTCACATGGAAAAAAATATATTGGCTTAAACTTCATACCGTAGACAAAAATCAAGTCCAAGTAGATTCCAGATCTAAGTGACAGAGAAACAATAAAGCTTTTACAGAGTAATATGTAAGGATATATATATTTTTTTTTCAGTTTATACTTACATTCCAGTTTGTTAACATACAGTGTTACATTAGTCTCTGGTGTATATAGTGTATATAGTGATTCAACACTTCCATACATCACCTTGTGCTCATCACGACAAGTACACGCCTCCATCCCCATTACTTACTTAACCCATCCCCCACCCACCTCCCCTCTGGACACCATCAGTTTGTTCTCTATAATTAAGAGTATTTTTCTGGGTTTGCCTGTCTCTCTTTTTCCCCTTCGCTTATTTGTTTCTTAACTCCCACATACGAGTGAAATCATGTAGTATTTGTCTTCCTCTGACTGACTTATGTCACTTAGCAGAATACTCTCTAGCTCCATTCACGTTGTTGCAAATGGCAACATTTTGTTCTTTTTATGGCTGAGTAATATTCCAGTGTGTGAGTGTGTGTGTGTGTGTGTGTGTGTGTGTGTGTGTGTTCCAACATTCCCTTTCAATTAGCCGTTGATTGGCCTCAGACTTGTATTAGCAATTATACATTCCTGCCTGTATTTTCATTCATCATTTCTTTCTTCTGCCTTGTTAACTGGAAGCAAGGATCAATACAGCTCAGGTGGTATGGACCACCTCTCAATTCCTAGGCACCCTGACCTATCAATTATCTTCTTCCTTGTGTATATTCAACCTCATCTTCTTTGTCTACTCATTAGCATTAAGAATTGCTCAAGGAGGGGCGCCTGGATGGCTCAGTCGGTTGAGCAACCGACTTCAGCTCGAGTCATGATCTCACAGCTCGTGAGTTCGAGCCCCGCGGCGGG
This sequence comes from Panthera tigris, assembly GCF_018350195.1. Classification (NCBI taxonomy): domain Eukaryota; kingdom Metazoa; phylum Chordata; class Mammalia; order Carnivora; family Felidae; genus Panthera; species Panthera tigris. The sequence continues at coordinate 232,106,525 of NC_056660.1, forward strand.
CTCTGTGCCGACAGCTCGAAGCCTGGAGCCTGCTTCTGTGTCTCCCTCTTGCGCTCTGCCCCTCCCCCAGTCACATTCTGCCTCTGTCTCTCTCAAAAATAAATAAACATTAAAAAGATTAAAAAGAAAAAAAGAATTACTCAAGGATATCCTAAAAAATAAAGCCCTTGACACTGTATGTTCCTCCTTTACTCACAGGGCTCGTTTTCTCCACCATAAACTTCCTTAAAATCCTGCTACTTTCGCTCTCTCACTTCCTCACCACCACCTCAACCCACTCCTTGACTCTCTCATCTCTCTCCCCCAGACATGTGGTTGAAACCCTGTCTGGAAGCATCCAGTGATCCCCCTATTGCTACATCCAGTGAATGTTTTTGGATCTTCCCCCTAAAGTTGATCCTGCTCCTTCATTCACAATGTTAATAAGTAAGTGACATCATGTTCTACTCCATTTGTCCTGCCAGAAACTGAGCAAGGGATAGTGTTGGCCTGCATCCCATAAGACAGTAGCTTTTCCAGTTTGCCACCTGCTCCGTATGGAATTCTGCTGTTTGCATGGAGACAGACGATGTAGATTAAATGCCAAGCAAAATTTTAGGGCTTTCCAAAGATATTCCCAACTACCCCCAAAATGTGCTAGTTTGCATTTCTACTAAAGGGAGATTGTTTCCATACATTTGACATTACCTTTCCCTCTTGTCTTGATCAACATGGTGAGTAAAAAGTGGAGTTTTACACCGTGAATCCCAGTAGATACATATGACTGTGTTTTTGTACTTTCTGAATTCGCATTTCATTCTTTGTCCATCTTTCTATCATTTTGTCACCTCCTTGTTGGTTTGTAAAGTCTTTAAAATGGAAACAAATCTGTGAAAAGAGTTCTGTTGAAAAAGGAATGCACCCAGATCATATATTATTCTCAGTCTGTATCCTGCTATTGAGTTATATCTTCAAACTATAATCAAGTAAAAATACAATATCATCACTAATGTAATGTCAGCATCATCTTAGACCCAGCCTTGGGGCCGGGTAGGCAGAAGTAGGGCCATGAATTATGGTCTTTCTCAGACTGAGTGTCTTACTGGTTCATTCTAGGACACTCTATTGCTTCTCAATGAAGCTCGGAGTTATTGGTTATTGATTTCAGTCAGTCTTCGAGGCAAGGAGATTGTGGTCTCACTTTACAGTGAACTGGGAGGTGCTTCCAATCTCTCCCACTCGGGTGGACCTGTCCCTTTGATGAGTGTCCCTCTGTGCCTCCTGCTGGTCTCAGGTGGGGACAATATTGGATGGTGGGGGGCGGGCTGCAGAAATGAACAGCAGGGCCGTCGCATCAGCCCCCGGTGCCCAGGACCGTCTAACATTGACGCTTCCTTTACAGTTACGTAATCTAAGTGCTAAGAAGCAATGATACGCAGAAATCTGCACTAAACAAGGGATAGTTTTCAGCTCTTGTCAGGTGGCTGCCCTCACCCCAGCTCCCTCCACCTGCTGTCTAGAAGAGGCCTCTGACCTCCAGCCTCCCAGCCTCCTCCCAGCCTTCCTGCCTCCACACTCCCTCCCAGTCCCCTACAAAGTCACCTGGGAAGTCTTCCCAAACCCTGACCTTGGTGCTATTGCTCTACATGCCCTAACAAATAAGAGTCGATAGGGTCAGAATTGAGTTCAACCGTAGGACACCCAGCTGGTGTGGGAGAATTACGTGGTGGTGGTATGGAAAAACCCTCCCTGTCGTCCAACACTGGAATCATTGGGTGTGGGAATATTTATATGCTATAGCAAAGGAAATTGTTTTCTTGATTTCCTTTACAGATCGTTCATTGTTGGTACATAGAAATGTAAGTGATTTGAGGATATTGATTTTGTATCCTGCCACTTTGCTGAATTTGTGTATTAGTTCCAACAGGTGTATGTGTGTGTGTGTGTGAGAGAGAGAGAGAGAAAGAGAGAGAGAGAGAGAGAGAGAGATCTTTAGGGCACACTTGCCTTTATTTTAATTTTTTTAAGTTTATTTATTTATTTTGAGAGAGAGAAAAAGCATGGGTCCGGGGGAGTGGGCAGGGTGCAGAGAGAGTGGGAGAGAGGGAGAATCCCAAGCAGACTCTGCACTGTCAGCACAGAGACTGACGCGGGGCTCGAACTCACAAACTGTGAGATCATGCCCTGAGCCGAAGTCAGACGCTTAACCGACTGAGCCACCCAGGTGGCCCCAGGGCACACTGGCTTCTAAACAGTTGGTTAGGGGCACCTGGCTGGCTCAGTCAGTTAAGCATTCGACTTCAGCTGAGGTCGTGATCTCATGGTTCATGGGTTCAAAGCCCCACATCAGGCTCTGTGCTGACAGCTCAGAGCCTGAAGCCTGCTTCACATTCTGTGTCTCCTCTCTCTCTCTGCCCTCCTCTGCCTGCACTCTCTCTATCTCTCTCTCAAAAATAAATAGACATTCAAACAATTTTTAAAAATAAAAAAAATAAACAGTTGGTTAATGTAAAGCAAGGGGAATTCACACAGTTGAAAATGTTAACCTTGCGTATTTCACTTCCGTGGGCACAAAGATGCAGCACCCACATCCCCCTTCAAGGAAGGTTGCTGCCCAGAGGCAGAGAGTGTGTTCAAAGGACACCTGCTGTGGTTCTAGGTCCTCTGAGGGTCCACCCCAGCATCAGGGCGCTGCCTCATCCACGGCCATTCCCTTCCCTGGGCACCCGCATCCAGGGAGGTGGTGAACACCGGGCCCATCCAGCCCTGGGCAGCACGACTGGGCCAGTTACCCCACTCCTAGGACCCCTGCCAGGGCGGTGTGTTGGTCAGGCAGCATCACATGTCACTCTCCCCTCTGTGCAATCCTGGACCCTCCCCTTTCCCTTCACAGGTGGTCACTCGGATGAACGTCTTGCATCTGAACATCATCTCAGCATCTGCCTCGGGAAACCCAAGTTGAGACAGTCGCTATTTTAAAAGGTGATTATTGTTGCGTTATCTGTCATTTTAAATTTTCCAGATAGTTTGACCAAAGTCCGTTTAGGTGACGGCGATCATTTAGGAGCCTGCAACGCACTGTTTAACTTTTTGAATGTTTATTTATTTTCGAGAGAAAGCATGTGCAAGGCAGAGGAGGGGAAGAGAGAGGGAGACAGAGGATCCAAAGCAGGATCCGTGCTGACAGCAAGGAGCCCGACGCAGGGTTCGAACCTGTGAAGGAACAGCAAGATCATGACCTGAGCCCTGAGCCAAAGTCGGATGCTTAACCGACTGCGCCACCCAGGTGCCCTGCCTGCAATCCGTTTTTTAGAAACTTTGTACAAGAAACAGCTCCAAAGTAACAACTGTATTTGTTTTAACTCTTCCATCCTTGTTTTCAGAGGAATGAATAAAGATGACCTTGGTCCCGTTTACTTTTCCTTCTGAGTTGACATCAGCCAGATGCAATCGTTCAAACACCAGCTCTTAGGAGATTTCCTGAAAGGCTTAACCTCTCTGAAGGGTTACTTCATGTCTTGAACTGCTGTTTTAAATAAACCTGTCACTGGGGCGCCTGGGTGGCTCAGTCGGTCGAGCGTCCGACTTCCGCTTAGGTCATGATCTCACAGTTCGTGGGTTCGAGTCCTGCGTCGGGCTCTGTGCTGACCACTCGGAGCCCGGAGCCTGCTTCGGATTCTGTGTCTCCCTCTCTCTCTGCCCCTCCCCTGCTCCTGTTCTGTCTCTGTCTCAAAAATAAATAAAAACATTAAAAAAAAATTTTTTTAATAAATAAATCTGTTATTTAAGAGCCCCACCCCACCCCCGCCCACCAGAAGTCAACATGGTTTAAATAGCTTTTCTTTCAGGTCTTTTCAGGGTTTTAACATTTTTGTGTTTGCCATTTACTCATTGTCCACCTTCATGTCCTTCTGCTTTTTATTTTGCACGTTTCTCTTTTCCCGTGAGCTTTGACAGCAAGGGAAGAGTCAGGACACAGAATCCCCTCCCTCAGATGTGGCACGTTCTGCCTCCACAGCCTAGAGAAGGCGTGAGTGTCAGTAAAGAGAGAAGGCACACTCTGTGTGTCCCACATTGTTTCCAGTAAGATCCACACTGGTCCATCATCAGAGTGAAACCCCTGCATGATTCTCCCACGGTGGGGGCACAATCCGTGCGGTCAGATTGCACTGATGACTTAAGATAACAACATTAAACAGGTGCAAAGTCTCCTATTCATACAAACCAGCTCATTTATATCTCATGAACTCTGCTGGCTGGTTCCAGTAGCAGGGGAGGGCTGGGGGTTAGACATTTACCGTCTCCAACAGCAATTGCCCAAATTTACAAATCAGGTAAAATCGGCCTCCGTTTCATGCTTCAATTATCAGTGTTCACTGATCCTTGCAATTTTCCAATAACAGGGCAACATAGCAAGTCATCAGATCCAGTCATAAGCCCATAAAGAAAACCTCCAGGGTGCTGGTTCCAATTTGGGCACTTACACAACTTTCCTGGGAAAATGTTAACATCATCTTTCCTGTTTTTACTTTAAAAAAAATGGAATGAGGAGAACAGTATACTATTCTGATATTTTAAAAAAGTTGTCCAACATAAAGTCCTACTGCCCGGTGATCAAATTCCAAAATAAAACAAGATAACCATGTGCCTCTGTGTGTGTGTATGTATATGGGTTACTTTTTCTAATTTTCTTTCAGAAGTGCCCATGGCCCCATTCTTGTTGGCGTCTTTCTTGCTGTTTACCAAGACTCCTGGTATTCCATTTTCCCTTGGAAGAATTCCGACTCAGTATCGCTTAGGGTTGTTCTTCAGCTACAAGTAACATAAGCTTGATGAAGTTAATTCTCTAATCCCCTTTCCTTCAGATAAATGAAGTTTAGAGGTATGCGTATCCTGAATGGAAAGAGTATCTCCAAACTGTCCCCCAGGCCACCAAGCTCCTCCCACTCCCTGCCTCACCATCCTCAGTGCATGGCTCTTCTCATGCTCACATGATGGTTGCTGTGCCTCTAGAAACCACATCTGCATTCCAGGCAGCAACAATGAGAGGGAGGGCCAAACACTGTACCGGCTAAGCCTTTTCCCTTTTTCTCAGACAAAACGGTGGTTTCCTTAAAAGTTCCACCCAGGACAGGGTGCCCGGGTGGCTCAGTTGGCTGAATGTCCGACTTCAGCTCTGGTCATGATCTCCTGAGTTCAAGCCCCGCGTTGGGCTCTGTGCTGATGGCTCAGAGCCTGGAGCCTGTTTCGGATTCTGTGTCTCCCTCTCTCTCTCCCTCTCCGTCTCTCTCTAAAAAATCAGTAAACGTTAAAAAAAAGTTCAACCGAGGACAATTTGTTTATGACTTACGAGACAGAACTACCACACAGCCACTAACAGCTGGACGGACGCCTAGGAAATGGAGATCTGTAGCCGGACTTGTGGCTATCCACACAAAGTCAGAGTTCCCTTAGAAATGGAAAGGGGGTGACGAATATCAGGTACCCCAGTCTCAGAGTCATCTGTAATTCCCTCCAGTGCTGGTGAGGATATAGTTACATGTCATTTGTAAATAGTTAATATTAGCCCTGGATATGAGTAAAGGATACGTGAAGCTTGTAATATTCACAAGGCCAAGGGGACGAGGGGATCTGGAGGGGTGGCTGGCGTGTCAGAGAGCTCACAGGGTCGTCGGATGAGCCCCGGGAGGAAAACTTCCATCCCGTCTCTGGGCTGCCATTACTGTGCTCACTGGGCACCGTGGTGAGTACGACAGAGGGGGTGAGCCGGGAGAGAAGGGGCACAAGGGAGAGGGGCAGAGGGCGGTGACAGACAGAAACCATGAGGAGTGCTCACTCCTTTGTACGGGGCTTTGGCCATTGCGTCGCCATTTCCTTCGATGCTGTCTGTGTTCATCACCAGAAAGCACATTTTCCTGAAGCCCTGCAATCAGAACCGTGTCCCGTTTCTCTACAGGACCTCGGGGACTCCGGGCAGGTCAGATGACAATTATTACAAACACAAAAATACCTCTGCCGTGTGCTGGTCCCGAATTAGATTCTCCACTGGTCCTGCAGCCCGTGCTGTGTTGCGTTCTTTATCTGCAGGGTCTCACTCAGCACTTATAAACCCCTTTGGGTCAAGAATTATTAACCCCGTTTTACACACGTGCACCATAGACCAGGGAGGTCTCCGGCTGGCCAAAGGCCACTTGGCTGTGATAGGAAGAGAGAGGTCCTCAGGAGAATACCCCTTCAGAAGGCACAAGAGATGAGAGCTGGAAAGACAGAGGGACCCACAATGCCCAAGCTCCTGGATGCAGCCATGCCTGGACAGAGGGACCCACAATGCCCAAGCTCCTGGATGCAGCCATGCCTGAAGCGAGAGATTCCTCTGCTCTATGAGCCATTACAGTCTCTTTTCCCTTAGGCTGGTTTCAGTTGACTTCTGTCTGGGGAAGAATTCTTCCACCTACGTTAAATGGGTACCTCTTCCTCTGTGATTGCCACATGGTCACCTGTTCGTTTGGGGACTCCTCCTTACAGCACACATGGATCCTACAAGCCAGCCGCAGTGTGGGGAAAAAATAAGTCAGGTACAGCTGCAACAAAAAAATCAAATACAATGTGCACAGGTACAGTAACACACAGCTTCCAGCCGTCAGAGAACTATGCTCGCAGGAGTCTGCACGTAGCTGACTTCGAAGTCCTGATGTAGAAGAATGAACGTGTACTCTTTGCAGATACCAAACAAATCTGTTCACTCTCTTCGTGGCGTTTCTTCAGCTTTGTACTCTCTATCAATGCCAGAAATTTTTCAGTTTTTTGAAGTTCATTTATTTCAGTTCAAGTTCGTTAACATACAGTGTAGTCTTGGCCTCAGGAGCGGAACCCAGTGATTCGTCACTTATGTACGACACCCAGTGCTCACCCCCACAGGTGCCCCCCTCGATGACAAATTTGAATTTTTAAAGCAACGTTCCGGGTCATATCACATAATTGCCCATCAGGAGATAAATCTGTTTTCAGTCTTTGACGGTGTGTATATTCTTTCTTCCTCACGCGCTGCTGATACGATCAGGTGAGATTGTGCCCGTATTCTAGCCCACAGACTGCTGTAGAGAAGACACCCCAGAACAAGCACGTTTTCTCCTGGGTGGGGCTGAGACATCTTGCTTTTACCTCCCTCACTCTCTCTCCCTCTCTCCGGTCCCTCCGTGAGCATGCTTTCAGCTTTGCTATGTCCTTGCACACAGTCCCTTAAGACAACCAATTTATTCTGTCTTTAAAATATTTAGAAATACTGATAACTTCTGGAACTCTCTGACCAGGCCAGTTTTCATGTTGACAAGCAATTTGCTGGTTTCTAAGGATAGCCCGTATTCCTTACATGAATGATAGGAGATCTTAGGCCTTTGGATGGTAATTTAGTGGCAGAAATGAAGGCTAAGTGATTTAAATGTATAGACGTTGGTGCTAAGTTCTTTTCTCCCATAACTCCTTTTCCACTATTATTTTCCTACTGTTGCAGAAGCTTAAACCCAATGAAATGAGCCTCATCCCCCTTCCTTTACTTTCCTATATTTTGGATCATACAAAAAGAAATACATAGCGACAGTTCTCTTCAAGTATCTCAAGTTCATCCCTGCCTCCCACGGTTCCTGAAGTGTGCCATCTGTCTCCCCACTGACCAGGACTCCCTCTACTGAAACAGCGTCTATCCAGGCTGAAATTCACAGCAAAATTACACGCGACATTACTTTCACTTCTAACTAGCTCTGTGCCAGACCACCCATTGTTAAGAACAACAATGTAACTAAATTCCCGCCATAAAGTAGTCGCATTTAATCGACACTATTGAAACCGCATTCAGAGATTCAGGATTTTTTTGCCTCCTGTTTTCCCCTGGGTTTAGGGGCAGAAGAGGCTTGTGTTACGGATTACATGGTAACCAACCTGTTCCTTGATCATCTTTTCATAAGGGGTTGTACATTACGGTTGGTCAGAGGTCAGAGATCTGGTCCTACGGATTCTGGTCGTTTCTGGGGCAGGGGAGTTGCAGAATAGAAAGGGTGAGACGTGACGCATCTTCTGGAACGTGCGTGTCTGTGTTTCACCTGCACAGTGTTGCTGAGGCGTCTCGGTGAGGCCCAACCGAACATTTATGAGTAGGATAACCCCGGCCCTCTAAGAATGGACTGCACAGATGTAATTACTGGGTTTCAGCAGTTATTGTAAGAGCACGTAGGATCCAAGGGATTGATAAAGCACAGAAAACGAGTGCATTTTCTTCACATAAGAGGAACAAATTCTGAAAGGAAATCAGAAATCTAGACATGAATAGCTCAAATTCAATACCCATTAAAAATACTGGAATGAATCATCAAAGGATCAATTTGTATACAAGTCTACAACTGCAGGGGACTAAGCCAAGAAATCTATGAGCTTTCTGAAGAACACATTCAAGAGCCCAAAGCAATTTCCTCCTGAGTATTGTGACAAGTCTGAAAGATCAGCAGAAGCCAGAGACAGGACCGAGTCTGCTGTGAAAGCCACTGTCCCCTCCTGTGTGTGGCTGTCTCAGACAGTGCGTTAGAATTACTGGCCCTGGTGATCTCAGAAAGAGAGCCGCAAATCACTTCAAAGTTAACCGGCCTGCACACCAATAAGCAGGGGACGTAAAGCTGGCATACCACCCATGAATAATTTACTAAGAAAATCAAGATTCGGCAAAATAAAATGAATGTAAGGAGAGACGATCAATAATGCTTCCATTGAAATTAAGAGAAATTACGTCTGAGTCTTCTGGAGATACATTACTTGATGATTCATTGATCTCATATTTAATTCAATAATTATTTTATTGTTTTTATGACTCATACCACTCGCTGAATGATACTGTGGAAAGACAGGAAGACCAGCCAAATGAGGAAAGCGGAGGCTACTCAGGGATTGCCGTTAGCCAGGGAGTCGGCCAGCGTTCCTGGAGTGAGGCAGGGGCTCACCGGCAGGCACAGGGCTGGGAAAGGCTTATGGGGGGGGGGGAAAGGCGCCGCTCAGGGCCGCCTCGATGGCAGGCTGTTGGTGCGGGGACGCTGGGTGCAGGCTCCCGGGGGATTGGCCAGGGAGCGTATTTGGCTCACTTCGGCTGGTCCTAAATTAGACGCAGGGCAGAAAGTGGGGAAGCTGCCCTTTCCGAGCCGGGTTTTACAGGAGTTATTGTCTGGCTTCCTGGATTGCTCCCCAGGCACCACAGTCTGACTTCCTGACTTAACAGAGAGCAGGCCGGCTTCCTGGGCCCGTGACATAGATAGTGGTCGGTTTCCTGAGCCGATCGGGGCAGAGTTCTGTTTGAATATGCAGTGTGGTCATGGTCCACTTTCCATGCGGCCTCTCACTACTCTACGGCAGGCACTGAGCTGTAATATTCATCACCTTATTGAAGAGCATTTTCGCGCAGTGCGATGCTTGAACAAGTCCTGTTTGATAGAGGAAGAAACCACGGCTTCTTCACATCATGCGGGGCCATGTACAGAGTCAAGGGTGGAGTCCGTGATTAGGTTCAGGGAATCTGGCCCCAAACCTGAGCTCTGGACAGGAACATGGCCCTGCCTCCCAATTCCCACTGGTGAGACTGGAGATAATCCTGAGCTTCGGAAGCCGAGAAGGAACCCGAGACCAGCTCGGCTGCCTGGTTTCTGCCTCCAGCTCTATTCGCGACTTTGCTCAAATCGTTTTAGAAAATCCTGCCTCTCGGCCCATCTGTCTCTTCAGAGTAGTAAATGAACTTCGATAGGAGAGGGTTAAGCAGAAGGTCCACAGAGCCGAGCAGATAACCTGAATGTGTGAGTCCCCCGAACATAAGGCATTGGGGGAGGGACCCACATCTGCCAGAAGAAGAATGTTCCATGCGTTCCTGGGCGTTCTGTTCACATCACCAAGGCTCGTAACCCTCACCCTCACGTCTGCGGTAAAATCCAGCGGGAGAGGTACTCAGTTAAAAGTTCAGTCCAAAGTACAGCTGCCTAAGAAGAATTTGAAGGCTTTTCAATGCCCCTTCCGAATAAATAGGTTTTAAACTGATATCCTGTAAAAATTCAAAAGTAAAATAATTCGATTGAAATAGTGTAATTGGGAAGTCAATACGGAACTGGAGTGGAATGCACACTGGTTAGCATGAATATTCTAACTGGATGCATTTGTAAAATACTGTTACTATGATGGGATTTTACATTTTCAAGCGTAAAAGCATTTTGTTCGTTTCTGTGGTAGTGGGTATGTTGCCACCACAAAATGAAAAGATAAAACGCCAAAATGAAATTATGAATGTATGCAAATTACTGAGACATTGGATTTCACTTTGCAATGTGTTTACAGAGCAAAATTAAAGAATAATTTTTCTTCGCTTAAATTATAAAATATCCTGGGCTCTATCAAAGATGACTGAGGATTATATTTAACAGTCCTGGCGGATATTACAGAGTAAATATAGACCCACAACTGAGAAATGCAATGGTCCCCAGGTTGCTCGGATGGCAATACCCCCGTGGGAATCATTGGAGACAATAAATTCAATTTCACACCTGTTGTCTGTGCCTTAGATTCATGGTTTTTCACCTTACGATAAAGATATGAATGTGCACCAGTTGTCCCTGGTAAATGATTAGGGGAGAGGTTTTTAAAGGTGGGATTGCATTCGACTCAGATTTTCAGCCTCCTTCGTCCTGGAAATAAATTAAGAGCTGCGTTCCTGGGGAAAATTCTTATTAGCCTTGCAGAGAGAAATATCATAGGAAAGGGGTCAGGGGTCTGTACAGGCGTGAGGTCTACAGAGGGTCGTGACACGGCAAAGGTAAGAAAATAAAACTCTCAGCACCTACGCGGAGACAGGGTCCCCCAACGAGAGCTATTGCAGAGACGAGCTAAATATACTGAGTTGAGGGCCCCAGCCTGCTCCAGTGAAGGGTGGGAAAGGAGAAATAGAGATGCACCGAATCAGTGGGGGTCACATGTCACATTTGTTCAAAACATTCTGTGTATGTTAATTGTCCTGCCAAAAATGTCCTGGTTTAGCCTAAAAGTTATACGGCTAATGACTAGGGGCTCATTCTTCTCTCTACATCTGGCTAAACCGAACTCATCTGTAGTGGCCTGTGACCCTCTGCTTAAGAGTGAGAAGGAGGGGGTGCCTGGGGGGGGCTCAGTTGGTTGAGCACCCGACTTTGGCTCAGGTCGTGAGTTGGAGCCCCACATCAGGCTCTCTACTGTCATTGAGGAGCCCCCTTCAGATCCTTTGTCTCCCTCTCTCTCTGCCCCTCCTCCGTTCATGCTCTGTCTCTGTCTGTCTCAAAAATAAATAAACATTAAAAAAAAATTTAAGCAAACAAAAGCTAACAGAGCAAAAGTAAAAAGCAAAGGTAGGGGACTGACTTCCTAATATGAAGTGGGTTTTTTTTTTCCCTCGGAGAGAGAAAAAGAAAATGCAGATAATCATTGCTTATTAGGAGTCTAGAAGCCAGTCGCTTCAATTCTAAGCACAACTAGTGAAGCCTGTAAAGGTCTGACTTTTCGGACAGCCCTCGAAGGTGTGTGTTCCGGGAGACACAAAGGGTGATGCCAGGCATGCTACATCAAGAGATGGTTCTTCCACTTTTTCTGGTGTGGGGATAGCCACACCACTTCCATTTTCTCTGATCCATAGACCTTCCAGACTTGAGCGGCATTCCCCATGGAATTTCTGAGGAAACCTGGTTCTCCCGGCAATGTCTTCTTCTTGATCTTACTTCCCGTTGATAACAGGACAAAAGCCCAGTAACTGGAGGCTTGATCTGAGCAAGTTCAAATACACAAAACATAGGCACATCTCCATTTTGGAGAGGGAAGGAGAGCTTTCCTCCTCCACTCTTACCAAACTTTTACTTCATCTGGACTCTGAAATCGTTATTCCTTATTTGCCTCGGCAGTTTCCCACCTCGTTCTGGTCAAATGCCTCAGACGGGACCAACTCTCCTGAAGATTTTTACATAAACTCTGGACAAAATATAAAAACAACACTTTGGGGAAACTAGAGATTTGCCAAAGGGAGGCAAATGCTGGAGGGCTGGGCATGTGGAAAAAACAGACTGGTTTTGTGCGAAGTTCGAGTTTCCCCGTTTTTGGTAGCTTTTCGCCCGAGAGCAGGTCTCAGTCAGTTGCCTATGAAGTGCTAAAACTCACGTAGAAACGTACAGGCTTGAGGAAACAGAGGACGGAGTACGGGGCAACTACTGGAGCTAAAAAGTTATTGGGGAAAATCACCAGAAGGAGGGTGGCAGAGGGAGAGCTTCAGATTTGGGATACAAACTCTACACAAAGCTTCTGTTCACCCCGAGCCACTTGTGTGCAGGCTGACCACGAGCCACGCAGCTAAGGTTGCAGGATCGGAACAGAGATTTGGGTTGCACCCCATTGTGGAGAGAGGCAGAGTTTGGAGTTTGAGTCCAATCAAGTTAACTGCCTATAAAAACAAAAAAACAAACAAACAAAAAATCAATAACTGTCGAGGAACGTAACAGGATATTGTCTATGTCATAAGTTACAATGACCAAGAAATGATCCAAAATTACTAGACATACAAAGAAATGGGAAAATGTGACCCATATTCAAAGGAAAATGTGGCTACTGGAGACTTTCTGTCCTGCAGAGTTAGGAAGAAGAAATGAAAAGATGCAAACACGCTTAGCTAGAGTGAGGGATTTTCAGAGACACAACTGTTGGACAGAGCTCTCTACCCAGAGTATCCACATCAGCCACTTTAATTTTCAAAAGTCCACTGTTGAAGTGTCCTTGATTCAAACCCCCATCCATTAACATATTACTCTTTGCTATGAGCAGTGGAGGGAGCAAAGTGGGACCATGCCTGGATGGAGAAGGGGAGAGAAGGTTTTCTGTTCTCCTGTTTTTTCAAGCTTGCTTTGAACTTGCTTGTGCCTGATGACATTTGGTATTTAAGAGAGTTGCTGGAGAACCCTGCTGCTTATTTTTAAACTTCTCTGAAAAAAACTCAGAGGTGATCTAATTCAACTTCCTTGTCTAACAACTAGTCCTGGAAAAGTTCAAGGTTACAGTGGTCATACAAGCTAGTCTCAGTAATGGGACTAGAATTTCGCCCTTAGATCCCTAACATTTTGTGCTTCAGTGATCTTCCCTTGATTATTTTATTAATTTTCAGTGCATTTTTTTATCATCACATGCCTACAATGTGACAACAACTGTTCTGGGATCTGGGTGTTAAAATACACAAGGAAAATGAGATTCTGGCATTCAATCCACTCTTCACATTCTGCCTCCAAAGCTGCTCTTCCCTGATTGAAAGCATTAGTGTGGACTATTAGACTCTTATCTCATGAGATCCCTTCCACTTTAATATTCATCTTTTTTACAGGAGAATGCACTTTATTTTTTTCTTTGAAGCATAGTTGAATAATACTCATTTATTATGATAGCTTCCTATTAATTTTCCTTACGTGTTATTATCTCCCCCAGATTAATCCATAGGAGTCTAAATAAAGCCAGACATTTCAATAGAAAAAATAGCTGCCACTCGCCGCTTTCCTATAACTTAGTTATTGCCAGGCATCCTTCCTTTTTCTTTATGATTCTTAAGGCAGTTCTTGGTCTATGTGCCATCTGTCTCACTGAAGCCAATTTGAATAAATATTACAAGGTACAGTAGTTTAAATGTTCTTTATCTCAGATCCATGAAAATGTGCAACGTCTCTTACATGCCGTCTTCTTATTGCTTTGGGGCAGCGTAAGTAACTACGTTGTTGAATTGAACGTAATTTCTTTTTTAAACTCCTTTTGATTCTAAAATCCATGGTGATTTAATGGAAAATTACTTTCCAAAGTAAAAACATATGACTCTGAATTGCTTTCATGATTATTTCTCTTCTCTGTTGAAACCTGACCACTTACTGAAAGGAATATTTGGATTTTTGCAATCTATCATCCATTGCCCCTTCTTTTGGTAACAGCTTTTTCAGGAACTCTCTCCTCATCAGGTGCGTGTGAACCAAACCAGAATGATCACCCCTCTAGCCCTGGAATGGTGACCTGGAGTGGAGGGACACTCAAGGTCAGCACACCCCAGGGAGACTGCACCTGCCGATTCCATTTCCTCTTTCATTTCTTTGTCTAAATCACAGCCTTGGAAAAAACCCCTCTGTCCTTGATTTAACCAGAGTTGATTTCTAATTCTATTTATTCATTCATTCATTCGAGAGAGAGAGAGAGGGGCAGAGAGAGAGGGAGAGAGAATTCCGAGCAGGTTCCACACCGTCACCACAGAGCCTGATGTGGGGCTTGAACTCATGAACCGTGAGATCATGACCTGAGCAGAAATCAAGAGTCTGATGTTTCACCAACTGAGCCACCCAGGGGCCCTTTGCTTTCTATTTCTTAAAACTGAAAAGTTCTTGGTCACCCCAAAATCCTGTTTCTTCTCTCAAATATCGTTACTTAGAGCCAACGTTAATATTGCTTATAAATGTGCTCATTTGAATTACATGGAATGGAAAATTAGTGTAAGTTAGCTTTCGCCTTCATATTTTAGTAGATTAAAGGGAAAAGTCTTCTTTGCAATTCTGCTGTATGAAAACGATTACTTCTCTACTGGGCAAGTGCTACACAAATGCTGAACATTTCGTAAATCCCCTCGTGGATCCGCCAGTCAGAGTAAAACTTAGGGAGGGTTAAGCAGCAAGCTTCAAAGTGGTGGAACTGCTCAAAATGTCCTCTAAACGCTCCAAGGTGCAAAAGTGCAGGCTTAGCCCATAAGCTCAAGGCACCTTCGCTGAGTAAAGGGGAAAAGAAACACGGCAGAAAGGCAGGGACGTATTCATTTTGCATTTTGCTTGGGAAATACATTTTGATAAGTAATAACCGCTTTTCTATGTCTTTATATGTTGCGAACAGTCAGGAGAGACGGAAGAGAAGGTATTTGGAACAGCAGCGTCTATGAACGAAGGGTTAACGACTCCCACGGCATGTTGTATAATTTCCAGCAAACACGCACACAGACTGACTGCTTCCCCGTGGCGTCACTAAAAAACCAGCGGTTTCGGTAGCCTGAGAGGATGTAAATAACAGAGGATTCGCTGTATTGTTGTAGACCACACAGCTCGGTAGAACTAGAAATGAAATGACCACGTAAGCTTCCTGGTTAAGACCTGTAGTCTTAGGGGATGCATGCTTCTCGAGCTCAGCAACCACTGGAACATTTCTTAAGAGAAAAATAATAATTTCCGAAACCAACAAAACAACTCTTACGGATGGATGTACATTAATTCATGATACAATATGCTATTAAAAAAAAGTCTTACACTGATTTCGTTTATTATGCCTCAATATCCATATAGGAGACATCATTGTCTCACTCCTTCCAAAATGGAACACTGGACGGCCACCATTCAAGGCTTTGCTTGTTTTTCACTACCCGGTTTAAATGGAGACGGGTCTTACTAAAACTGCTTTGCTGAATCTTCAAGACTTTTCAGCTCTGTATATATTCATAAGACAAAAAGATATCTCTTGCCCATTTAATGAACCATAAAAAAGTACCCTCCATATTCTTTTCAAAAAGCTATTCCTTCCCCCTGCCTGACATGCCAGAGGCCAGTCCTCATTTAAGATTAAACTTCTGGTCAGAGGCATCCAAAAGCCTTTTATGCCATATACTCAGAAAAGACGAGGATATATACAAGTACATGTACATGCACACATGTATACACACACACATAGATATCCTTGAATTTTTTTAAATAAAAATTAGGGAAAATATCTATGGACCAGAAATGAGTTGGGGACTAAGTTTTGGCCTATATAGAGCACTAGGAGTGGAAACAGTCAAGGGGGCAAGATTTAAAACACCCAATAGAAATGGAAATTGAATAAAATCGTCTTGCTGGAAGATGCCAAATCCAGTTCCGTATATAGAGTGTGGACCTCAGTCTACGTTCTTTTTTTTTAAGACTAGAAGCTGACAACTTCTCTATGCTTGGGGTTTCAGCTAGAAACAATGTGCTCATCTACCCCAGAGAGAAGAAGCAGAGACCCCTGCTTGACAGGAACTGGGCACACCCCAGCCACTGGCTCTGAACTTAGAACTGCAAGATGCCATGTCCAGCAGGCAGAACGAGACCTGACATACCCCTCCCCCAGCCTTCCATGATGTGAAGAGGAGGATGTAAGGAAGCGTATACCGTTTTTTGGGGTTTTTTTTTTTTTGGTTTTTTTTTTTTTTAATTTTTTTTTTTAACGTTTATTTATTTTTGAGACAGAGAGAGACAGCATGAACGGGGGTGGGGCAGAGAGAGAGGGAGACACAGAATCGGAAGCAAGCTCCAGGCTCTGAGCCATCAGCCCAGAGCCCGACGCGGGGCTCGAACTCGCGGACCGCGAGATCGTGACCTGAGCCGAAGTCGGACGCTTAACCAACTGAGCCACCCAGGCGCCTCAGTTTTTTTTTTTTAATGTTTATTTATTTTTGAGACAGAGAGAGACAGCATGAACGGGGGTGGGGCAGAGAGAGAGGGAGACACAGAATCCGAAACAGGCTCCAGGCTCTGAGCTGTCAGCACAGAGCCCGACGCGGGGCTCGAACTCATGGACCGCGAGATCGTGACCTGAGCCGAAGTCGGCCGCTCAACCGACTGAGCCACCCAGGCGAAACATATACCGTTTTTACTTGATTTTGGTCTTTGGCAACTTTTGTGAATGTGTTTTTACCATTGAATATACTAATGTCAATACATTGTAGGTCGTTTCCATTCTTGGGCTCTTTAATGTGATTTTTTTTTTGGTTAAGCTTGGCTGTATTTATAGAGTGGCTGATGTGAGGAAGGTTTCTGCATGGGCAGATTCACGCATTTCCCTAGCCAAAGGCTCATGAGTCTCTGCTCCCTAAAGTTAAAGTTACCTGCGGGAGCCCAGCTGCTGTGCCCCACGGGTCCCAGGCTTCCAGCACCCCCCACACAAAATCTCCCCATGAGACGTGAGGGAATACGTCCCTTCCAGACCCAATCCTCAGTCTTCAGTGTTGAGTAGAGATCGGAAGTGGTGTTGGAAAGTTCACTCTTATCTGTTCCTCATTTAATTTACTTGAAGGTACGATGATATACATATTCTACGATTGTTTGAAAACATCTTTATATTGGTTCTCTAATGCTGTTACATTTCCACAACCTTAGTGGCCAAGAACAATACCAATTTGTTATCTCATAGCTCTGGAGGTCAGAAGTCCAAAATGGGCCTCGGTAGACTAAATCGAGGGGTCAGCAGACCTGCCTGGCTCTCGGGGAGAACGTGTCTCTTGCCTTTTCCAGATTCTAGAAGCTGCCTGTATTCTTTGGCTTGAGGACACTTCCTCCATCTTTAAAGCCAGCAGAATACCATTTCCAAATCTCTCTCTGACCCAGACCTCGCCCTTCGGCCTCTCTCTTCCACAGGCAAGGATCTCTGTGACTCACTGGACCCACCCACGTGACCCAGGATCTCTTTATTTTAAGGTCATCTGATTAGCAAGCTTAATTTCAGCTTCAACTTCAACTCCCCTTTGCCAGGTAGCACATGTCCACCCGCTCTAGGGATGACAGTGTGAACATCTTTGAGGAAGGGAGCTTGATTCTGCCCACCACAATCTTAGCAGCTGCCCTTTGGTTTATCTTATTTCTGTGCACAAATTAATGTTATTGGAGTCTTTGGGCAATTATGTCTTTGTTTTTACTTGTCATCATACGCAACTGTGCACTAGAAATCTGCTCTCTGCTCTGTTGATAAAATATACTTTGCCCAGTCTACCAGCTTTTATTTGCCTGCAACCAAGGTTACCAAATAAATGCTCCTACTTAATGAGATTATCACACAGTACTATTACGTCGCTACTTGTAAGCTGCTTTTCATGGCTACATCTTTTTATTGTTTCCATGAGACACAGATTTCTCTCTAATCCACTGACTTCACGTATCATGTAGATTCGATGGCCTCACTTGAACGGGTCAAGAACGCATTTTCAGAGATGAATGAGACACAGGAGGCTTGTCCCCGGGGGGACACAGCAGTTGGGCTCCCACAGACAACTTACAGAAGTAAAGGCTCGTGAGCCTTCGTCTGGGGCGATCCCCGAGCAATCCCATCACCTGCGTCAGTGTCACCTAGTCCTTCTTTCCTTGACACACGAGTCACAGTTTTTCCACACCCTTGCGTTTTCGCATCAGCTGTCTGCTGCTCATTTCCTTTTCCTTTCCATTTCCATTTCCTTCAATTAAGCAAAAATCACTAGATTTCAAGTACCATAGCTATATTCTACCTTATCTACCAAAGCCTGGGCACGGCCCCCTACCAGTGCCATTGTGGTAAATTCAGTCCAGTTTGTGCAATATGCTAAGTTAGAGCAACCGTCACAAAGCCTCAACCTACATTTTGGGTACGTTCCAATTCCGTGGGGTTAGGACTTTCTGCAATATGATTGAGTGGTTCATTCTCAAGAGTGGAAAAGATGAAATTCTCCCATTTATTCATGCATCCATTCATTCGTTCATTTTTAATCTAGTTCTCAAGATAGAGAACTGCTGTGTGCCATAAACCATGGTAGATTTGATGGATATGAGAATGAGTAAGATAAAGCATTTCCTTTCGCAACAAAAACAAAACAAAACAAAACAGAGTCTGAAAGAGGAAAATATGTGTATATTAAATAGAGAGAAAAAGTACTCTACAGGCTAAGGCTGCCTTGTGTCGTCTCTCATTTTCCTCACTACGGCAATTTCTCACTATTGCAATAATGCAATAATAGATCTCGCTTAGGTCTAGTATCGTGGGCATTCCCAATGAAAACGGGATAAAAATCAACATAGGAGCTTGGGGAAAGGCTCATTTGTAGTTTGGAGGTACAGAGGGCAAGATCAAAGGTATTGTTTAAAATCCAACTGCAGACACATCATTTTTAAAACTTTCCTAATGTTTAAAAATCTCTTCAATCAATTAAAGTATGGCAAACTCCCTAATTTTAGGAATTTTTATTTACTTCAAAATTCTAAAGCACAGGCTCACATACAACCTTCCACGTAAAAGGAACATGTATTCAGTGAAGCAATGACTTCTGGAACTGTGATGAGCATCTGTGTTTGACAGTGACTTGCTCAGGTGACACTCTCTTCCCCACCGCAGGAAAGCACACGGTGTAATTAGTTAGCCCCTTCTGACAAGCTACTCGTGCTACTTTGCTGAAATCGAAAGACATGAAGAAAGGATCTTCCCTCTTTCCTTCAACACACCCAGTGGAAAGCTGAGCGCCCCTTCCTCGGAATTAAGCTATCACTTTCACGGCTCTTTTGGAACTTGTCAATGTCTCTCTTGCATTCTTGCATAAACGCCTAATGAATTATGAGCTCCTGGAGGGCAGAGTCTGTGATCATGTCAGATCCCAAACAACCCCCATGACAATGCTTTGCCTGTGGAAGACTGTCCTCGGTGGCTTCTTGAATGTAAAATAATTACTTCCAGGATCTTCACAGATGTTTTTAATCTCTATCCCTACCCTCAACAGGGCAATAGCAACCTGTGAACAGTTCCCTCGTAGTTAAGAAACAAAAATTTTCCAGAACATGGAAAAAAAAAAAGCTATTTTTACTTGTCATAATACACAATTGTGTACTATAAATCTGCTCTGTGCTCTGTTGATAAAATATGCTTTACCCAATCTATCAGCTTGTATTGGTGGCACGCTCTCTATTTCAGCACTCCTGGTTCTCTATGATACTGCAAACCCACGTCAGGTGCAGCAGAGCCCCGTGAACTTGTGACGGCCCCAGGAGACAGGTGTATTGATACATCTCCATAATCCAGCCAGAAGATCAGCCTCGTCTACAGGCAACTAGGGTCAGAATAAAGACAGGGCTGAGTACAGGGCATCGGTATCTGTGGCTTCATGTGGTTTGGGGCACTTCAAGCCCTTGGCCTGGCTGAACAGAGAGGGGACCTTCTTAGGGACCTGGGCACCACTGGCAGGAGACTGCCCCCATGGATCCTTATACACAGGTTGTTCCGTGTGCTAGGACAAATACACCCTCGGAAGACCCCATCCCAGGACAGTGAATGTAAGAAGATGGGGGTCCCAGCCCTGCCCCTGCCCCTGCCCCAGTGAGGTCTGTGACCTCGAAAGTCACTTTACCACTCCTGCCTTAGTTTCCCCCGAGGGTGGAATGTGAGGGCTGTATCTAGATTAGCTCAAAAGACAATGCCAGCTGGGGTACTTTGTTCGTTGCGTTCAAACATTAGAGGCAAATGTAGATCATCTGGAGTCTTAACAGATGCCCAAGAGTTTTAGAACTCTTGGTAAAGAGGTAAAGGATGTGCTTCCGCCTAGTAGGAGAAAAAGAGGCATTTGCAAGTGTAATCGGAAGTTTCCTGTGATTGAGGAGCTCATAGATGGCCATAAATGATTGTGTGACCAAGAGAATACACCCCAAGACTTCTGCTTCTTCTCCAAAGAATAAAGAATCCAAAAGCCATTGGTTTTTATTGTCAAACGAGAAAAAAGCGAGCGATATGCCCCGATGCCACACAATCTGAGAGCCAAGCGGTTATTAGAATAGTTATGAATGCAATTTTTGTCTTTTTTCATTTTATGAAGAAAAGTAGTTTTAGTTCATACAAATCGCCCTATCTTTAATCGGGGGGGGGGGGACATGAGGTGACAGAAGTCAAAGAAACAGTATCAAAAATCTGTTTTGATGTCATCACTTTAAAGCATAGAAATGTTTTACGTTGATTTTGCCAAAGACACCGTTTTCCTAAAGATTGTGGAAGTTCGACAAATTCTATCTAGTGATTCCAATGTCTAAAATCTATACTGTATAAATGCTGTTGGATATAGCTAGCTCTTAATCATATTCTTCTACGATTAGTTTATTGATGCAGTAGAGTATATTAAAGCCCTTTTGTGTCTAAGACACAAGTCTCTTTAGTCACTTTAATGACACATGCCACCTCGTTCTTTCCCTGGAGGAGTTACAATCTATGAGAAATGATGCACACACAATCACAAAACAACCCAGTGACAGATAAATATGAGTAAAAGTTCACTTCAGTCTACATTAACTCTTGCTCATCTCAACGAGTCTGGGGAACAGAAAAGACCAGGTGATATTTCTGAATATTAGCCAATGAGGAAGGACACTCAGGTCAGCAATCGAGAAAGATAGATTCTTTTTCTTCCTTCTCATACACCAGTATTTCTTCAATTGAAGGTTGATCAACATTATTTCATGACTAGTAACAAAATGAAGCTTACAGAAAGTTTGGCTTTTGATTTGAGTCTGGAAGAAGAGGTGTGAATTCTCTTAATGGAGTTGAGGGTGCTGAGCCTTCCAGATGAATGGGCACGGGCTGGAGGATGGACAGGATAAAGTGTAAGGGATGGTCACACTTCTCACCAACAATGTACTATGTCCCTGCAGGGCAGTGGGGACAGATGAGCACAGGCGGATGGCAATCAGGTGTTGAGCAATGTAAGTTAGAGCTGAGACTTAGCAATTCATTCTGCGAGGATTTTCAATCATTGGAAATACACAAGATAATAGCGATGGATGAAACTGGTTAATTCGTAGAGTCACCTGGGAGGTTCTTATAGACTTCTGGTCTACAGACTTGAAAATAGTCTTACAGACTTCCTGGTAGGGACGGGAGGGAAATGGAAGTGGATGCCAGTATGAGAGAAAGAAACCCAGTTCTGATCTTTAAACACAAAAGAAGGTATATTACACACACACACACACACACACACACACACACACAGTTACGCAGATCTCCAAGTCCAGATACTAAAACTACATCATCAGAAATCTGCCCTTTCTCTCCATCTCTCGGTTCTGCTTTTCTGTATTGGTTCTCTCTCAGGCATACTTTCTTCAAAGTGATACACGACGAGGTGTTGTTACTCTGAGCTCACACGGTATTTACCTCTTAGGAGCTCAGAAAGGAAGAGAATGGGTTCAGACTGGTCCCTTTGGGGCCCCAGGTCTCGATGAGTTCCAGAAGAGAAGGGTAATCAGATTCGTAACCTTAGGCCCCATCACACCCCTGTGGTGAGGTAGGTGAGGGCCCTTGACTGACAGCCCCTCGTGAAGAAATGTCTATTACTTCCTTTCACATTTCACTGGTCAAAGCAGGTCAGAAAGTCAGCACTCACTTTCAAAGCGGCAGAAAGGGCAACTGTATCATGTTCCCAGGAGGAGTCAACAAATTGTCTGTGAAAAGCACTAGTGACCTCCACACAACCCCCGAGAATCACAGCGAGTTCAGAAGCACACCCCCGAAGGGAAAAAACTATGACACTATTTAGTCAAGCACTATGCTAGAAACTTCCTTGTGCTACAGTTAGGGACATAAGCCAATAGTCTGACCATAATGGGAGACAGAAAAGAGTAGGAGGGGACAGAAATGAAAGTCACTTCACAGGAATAATCCTCAGGGCTTCGCGAGAAACAAGATATGGAAAAAGAAGTTCTAGTTAAAACTGAGGGCTTCTGGTTTCATTGTTATCGTTTGCTTTTTATTTATTCATTTTTGTCCTGGTGCCTCAAGAGACTGAGGTACTTAGAAACAGAAAAATTAGAATAAGAAGAGAATTGGTAAAGGCAGATTCTCAGTCTCAAAATGTCCAGAAGATGAATGTGACCCTAGAGGAACCCTACACCGTCAGGAGACTTTCTACCATGATTTTTAGGAGTTGAATTGTGTCCCCACAAAATTGGTGCATTGAAGCTGTAACCGCCAGGACCTCAGACTGTGTATTTAAAGACAGCATCTATAAGTAGGTAATTAAGGTCAAAGTGGAGTCATTAGGGTGGGTCCTGGTGCAATATAATGGTAAAAGTCATTTTAAGTACATAGTGTAACGAAACAGTGGTAATTTAAGCGTACAGAGAGCAAAGCGGTTTTTTCTCAGCACCAGCTCAATACAATCTGCCTGAATTCTAATTAGCAAAATCTTCTGTTTTAACAAATAATTTAGGGGACTTTAGGCATTTTTTTCACCCAACATTTTGGATGGTAAGGCATTAGGTATCAGAACTTTCTCTGCATTTTTTTTTTTAATTTTCTTAAAGCTATTCTTTGTGTATTAGTAGAGCGAGCCACAGGAAAATGGAAAGCTTAGTTCTGGGATATGCTGGTCACAGTACTTTCAGGGGATAGAAAAGCAACGTAGACCAACTTCCCCAGAGGAAATAGTTTCTCTCTTCAAAACCCGTCCTATCACAAAGAAGAAAATCCAATGTAATTTAGCAGATACAATGATCTTCCTCCCAAGAGAGGCAAAAATCGGCAACGTTCTTTCTAATGCATCCATTTTAGTGTTGGACATATTAACTTGGTTTTCCACCTCAGGCCGACAGAATTTTGTAAACATCAGTGTCCAATGCTGGTGGGATGAATGTAGGATTGAGACATGCCGGGATTTTTGCCCTTAATCCCTTCCTGCGCATTGTTTCCAAACAAGTAATCTTTTTCTTTATGTTGGTGGAATTAAACCTGGCATGGTGGGTCAAATGCTGTTTCTACCTGGGTTGGATAAGAACCCATTGTTGGTTCCAAATGACTCTGGCTTTACTTCCCAAAGGGTGACCTTCACAAGCTCCAAAACTTCATACCCAGTCCAACACTAGGATTTTCTGTTACCTAGGCCCCATTTTATATTTTACTGCACTGTTGAAACTTGTTTTCTGAAGAGCTTCCAGAAAATAGCCTGACTGCATTGGGAGGCTAAAGTCATGGGTTGGAAGATACACAAGACACTTGGCTATTTTCTAGGCACTGAGCTCACCCCACATCCGGCTCCCCAGGTTATCAGGGGGGCAGCTGCTGACTGCCAGGGACGGAGGGCCCCTCCTTAGGGAATGCCCCAGCCCTGCCCAGAGCCCTCATTCCCTCCCCACCTCCCCTCTCTCCTTCTCTCTCTCTCTCTCTCTCTCTCTCTCTCTCTCTCTGTCTGTCTGAAATTGCAAATCCTCTGAACTCCGAGGGCGCCTCGGGGTCTGCGATGCACCACCCTTCCCAGCAGGGCCTCCCAGTGTGCGGGGTCCCCCAGAGCTGACCGGGAGGGTCACCTTGGCCCTGGTGACAGCGCAGCAACAGCAGGTGTCCCCGCGCCTCAGCCACACCCGCCCCTTCACTGCCCTGCACCCGTGGTTGTTTTGGCTTAAAAAGAAACGAGCTGCCCAGCTGACAAGGGATAAAGCCGCTGGTCCACAGGGTGTAAGAGTCGTTTTTGTGATTTGACAAAGCTGCTCGCCCCTCCCCCCCCCAACTGCCCCCTTAGGGGCTCCTCCTGATCTGACTCCTCCTGGCTCCTCGCCCCCTCCCCACACACTCGCTGCTCCCTCAGACCCCCCCCCCCCCACACACCCGGCCCCCAGCCTCACTGCACCGCCTGGGGCCCCAGGCGCCCTCGCTTCCGCCCACCCACCTGCTCCTGCTTTGCCAGAAAAGTCCAACCACTGGTTTGTAGCTGCCCCCCCCCCCCCCCCGCCCTTCATCTGCACCATGGCCGACTTTTCAGGTCAGCGGCCCATTCCCATCTCGGGGATCCCCCTGCGCCCTGACCCCCCCCCACCCCGCCCTTGCGGTCCCCGGGGCCAGCACAGCGGCCTCCTACCAGGGCTCCCCCTCAGCCACCCTGAGCACACGCGGCAGGTGGATGCCGCCCAGTAACGAATGCCCAACCCGCAGCTGACTCCGGCCTCGCAGCCTCGGTTCCACGTACCTTTCGGGAAAGACGCGGATTTTCAGAAAGGCGTCTTCCTAGGGGCTGCTCCCACCACACAGGAGATCCGGGTTTAGACCCGGCTGCTGCGAAAACGTCGGTTTGCGCTAAATTCTGTTGGTTCAAGCGGGTGCAGGTGCCTCCTCGGAGCGGGGGCAGCTGGACGAGGTCGGCGGCCGATGCAGCGAGTGGCCCCCAGTGTGTGAAGACGCGAACGCGGGGCGGAACACGGAGAAGGAGCAGCTCTGCCCTCAGGTGCTCCGTGACGCGCGGGGGCCCCATCTCCGCACAGACGGCGCCAAACCCGGGGACAGGGGTGTCGTGCCGGCCTCACCCACCTGTCACTTCCAGGAAGGGGCTCTCGGGACCCCCCCCCCCCCGTGCAGTGATGGGTCGTCCGCTTCCGGACAGACCCTCCGATTCCTCGACTGCACCTGGCGAGCAGGTGCGGTTCTCCCATGACTCCGGGGTTCACGCGCGTTCACACTCACGTGCGGCTGACAGGTGCACGTTCTCTGACCCGGGCCCTTCCGCGGGGAGGTCGGCAGCAGGTGGGCGGGAGCGGGTGCGCGTGCAGCTGAGGGCCACCCGTGGGTTCCCCATTCACACCCCGCCCGCTCGGAAGATGCTGCCGGGTGCTCCCGGGGTGCTCCACAGGTGCTGCACACGTGCTCCATGGGTGCTCCTACGATGTGCAAGGGGCTCCTCGGGTGCTCCGCAGGGACTCGGGGTGCTCCAGGGTGCTCCTCTGATCTGCACAGGCTCCGCAAGTACTCGGGATGCTCCGTGAGTGCTCTGGGGTGCTCCACAGGTACTCGGGGTGCTCCGGGGGTGCTCCTCCGATTTGCACAGGTGCTTCGCAGGTACTCAGGGTGCTCCGTGGGTGCTCTGCAGGTGCTTCTCTGATCTGCACAGGTGTTCCGCAGGTACTTGGGGTGCTCCGTGAGTGCTCTGTGGGTGCTCCGTGGGTGCTCCGTAGGTACTCCTCCGATCTGCACAGGTGCTCCGCAGGTATGCGGGGAGCCCCGTGAGTGCTCCGTGGGTGCTCCGCAGGTACTCGGGGTGCTCCCGGGGTGCTCCGGAGTGCTCCTCGGATCTGCACAGCTGCTCCGCAGGTACTTGGGGTGCTCCGTGAGTGCTCTGTGGGTGCTCCACAGGTGCTCCTCCGATCTGCGCAGGTGCTCTGCAGGTATTTAGAGTGCTCCTCTGATCTGCACACGTGCTCTGCAGGTGCTCCGCAGGTACGGGGGGTGCTCCCGGGGTGCTCCGGAGTGCTCCTCCGACCTGCACAGGTGCTCCGTGGGTGCTCCACAGGGCTGCACGGGGCCTGCCCAGGCGCTCCCGCCCCGCTGCCACGTGTCACCCAGGACAGCCGGAGCCCCGGGGCCGTGTTCACGGGCGGAGCCAACCCGCAGCCACATCACAGGAAGGGCCCGTTCTCCTCACCCGGGTCCGCCTCCCTCCCTCAATCCGGTAACGTCCGCCCCTCCACCTGCCGGGAGTTGGGCCGCCGCACACACCCCTCTGGGAAATCCAGCGGTGTCACCGAGGGTGCTGACGCTTGTTCCCTGGGCCCCAGGGCTCGGCGGACAGAGAGCTCTGGGTCCCACATACAAGCGGAGACAGCTTCCTGCGCCACTCATGTCACTCCGCACTGCGACAGCGAGCCTGCGCTGAATTTCCGCTGAGGCTCACACAGCTCTCAGAGAACTTCCAGATCCTGGCCCGGCAACATAAGGTAAGGGAGTTTCTATTTCCAGGGCTCATGGCAACAGAGCCATCACTGGGTCACTTCTCCTTGCTGGCCTTACCACCCACGACGTGGCCCAGACTTCCCACAGTATGTGCCTTCCTCCTCAGAAGCCGTGAAAAGCATATAAAACTGTAAAGTAGATGTCTATGAAGGTCATTTTTTACCTGACAGCTGCAAAACTATTTCCATCATTGCTTCTTTTGCCAAAAAGAAAAAGGAAAAAAGAAAAAAATAAAATAGAGTAAAATAAAATAAAAGTAAGTAAAAATAAAATAAAATAAAATAAAATAAAATAAAATAAAAATCTACCTCGCCTTAGACACTCTTGTCTTTCTCGGATTCTCTCAAGTGCAGAGAGCCCAAGACAATTAGCGACTTAACTGAACACAACACTCTTGTCCGTAATTTCTCAGTGAATTACAGTGTCTCACACTCTTTCTTGAAGGATGCTCACTAGTGAGAATAGCATTGCCTCGGTTGTAGAGAAAGCCTTTCTTCCCAAGAGCGATGTGAATGCTCCGTGTTCGGGCAAATTCCTCCATCATCTCCAAGGGCAGGAAAGGGCTCTGTTGGATTTCTGTGTATTGCACAGAGAAATGAACGATTGGAACGGCTCCCTTTGTATCTGCACCTCTACAAGGGGTAATTGCAGCTTGTTTATGATTTTGCTGGACCCTTAAAGGCTCCCAGGAAAATATCCTTGACCAAAGCTTGCGGCTTGTCTCCTGTTACGGACATGTGTTTCTTCTTCGTGTTAGATCGCCTTCCCACTCTTCAAAGGCTTCACATTTTTCCCTTTGTTAATTGTGCAGACTCCCAGCTGCCACGGGGACATATTGATGCAATATTCCTTCTTGAAATATTATTTACATTCGAACTCAGTCTAATAATAGCATGAACAGCAACTTACATTTGTTGACGTCACCTTCCTGTCTGGCCAGGGATTTTCCTACGTGCTTCACATGTATTCACTTCATGAGTTATGAATATGTCCCGATGAGATCAGTCTTATAATTATCCCCATTTTGCAGACGGAAAACTGAGGCATTGAAGGGTTAATTAACATCCCAAGGCCCCGGTAAGGGACAGAGGCGGAGAGCTGGAGTCTGAGTCCAGGCAGGGCCTCCACTGTCCACTTCCTTACCTGAACCAGCGTGGGCAATCCTAGTTCCCTTTCACAACGTGCCACGTTAGTTGGAACATTCCATCTCTTTAAGAGACAAGGATGCACTTTGGAAGATTGAAAAGCCAACGTGTAAACACAATATATCACCCTCCTACATGGTACCATCAGAAGCTCTTTAAATTCTTTCTTCTCAAATGTTCATACGGTAAATTGTAAGTTAAATAATTTTGGAAAAACACTGAACATGACAAAAGTTTAGAAAAATATTTCAAAACACGTGATCATAATCTTCCCAAACTCTTAACGTGTCAAATACTCCTTATACCCGAATTGTCTTCAAAGACCAAACAGCTTAGGAAACTATCCATGCATGTGTGTCTCCATTTCCAATGCTCCCTGCGCTTTGCTGGGCAAATTCCCCCCAGATTCGTTCAGGGTCAAAAAAACCCACTCAGAAGCAGAGCCAGACATGGACCTCGTCACGGATGGGGGTGGTCTGGCTCCCAACATTTGACATTTTTTCTATATCATTCTTTTCCGGTACAACCCCAGTCCTCTCCCTGTCTCTAACCGCAGACACACATTCCCAGGTGCCACCCTAGGTCAGCCTCGGTGAGGTTGAAGCCGACAGCTTCTTCTGGGAAGCTGAAGGATGGAAAATGCTCCAGGCTGACACATAGCTCAGAAGACATCTTCCAAGAGCATTAATGCCTACATGGTTATTTTGCAATCGCCTATCGGTCCCCTGGATCATGACCTACTGAGTTTCGGGGAGCTTTTCTCTTCTCCCCGTTGGTCCTTTCTGGCCTCAACACCTTTGTGCCCTCAGCGGGTTTGACCACCTGCAACCTGTCCCCTCGCCCAGGTCTTCAGAGAATGCGCTGACACCGGTCATGTTGACCTCGACGACTTCTCGCTGCCCACTTTGTGCTCTAGGAGCTGGCCATCCAGTCAGACGCCGCTTCGCCTGCACGGACCTTTTAAAAATAAACTGTTTTCTTGTCTGTCACTTCTTGGGCTGCTTCTGCCCTAGTCTCTTGTGAGGGAGTCACCAAAAGCCTTTCAGATTTAGAAAATGGTGCGTGCCTAAAAACGCTCTGTCTCCCGAGCTTCCGTCGGCCACTGCTATGTCAGCGTCAGAAGTTCAGTGATATATTAATTCTATAAAAATCAGCATTCCCAATTGTTTCTGCTTTTATTAAACCTCTATTGATTAAGGATTTACGTTTTCTTTCTCTGTTCCTTTCTTGTTTCTCCAGACATTAGAGGTCAAGAGTAGCCGTGTCCGCTGGACTCACGCTCATTTTAGATTCTCTTTTTCTTTTTTTTAAAAGCATTGTGTTCCTCACTGAATTTTCAGTTTTTGTACAAAACCAAGTCAGGGACCGCTTTGGTTGCCCTTTGTCGGGGTCTGTAGAGAAATCACCAGGGCGTTCATGTTGATCTTTAGAGTTGGTTCATAAAAGAACACCCATTCTTTTGATGGACATCTGGTCACTCAGAACACAGCACTGACATTGCACACCCTTACCTTAGAGCCTGAGTGCATTCGCAGCGATGAGAATCCATCCCGGAGTGAAATTAAAGAAACCCCATTCAATTTCTTATCCAAAGACATGAAGTTCACGTTTCACTATGGAAGCTTAAGTCCTGGGAGCCACTACATTAGAATCGTATCCATCAAGAAAACTTCAAATTACCTTCTCTCTGAACCCTTTGTCATGCAGACATGCTCGGCAGGCAGTAACTCTCATTTGGAGCTGCCTTAGGACGGGGGGGGGGGGGGGGGGGGGGGGGGGGGATGAGACTCAAGAAACACCATCCCTCTCGGTGTCTCGGTCTCGATTCCGTAACGGATTCCACATTGAGCTGTTACCGCTGGAGAAGACCGAGAACAGGACCTGTAATGTGCCAGACTGTTCTAGAAGGAGCCACTGTCCGTGATCGGAGCCTCAGGGTGAGGAGACTTGGGTTTGTCCACTCCACAGAGTGAGCTGTGATTGTCCCACAAGAGAAGGCCGCCCACACCCCCATGGCACTTGGACACAGGTCTCACAAGTCCTGAATGGCATCGGTAAATACCCCGCCAGGCAAGTTGTTCCTCTCCTCCTAAGTCAGACTTCTGGCACTGGCTTTCTGGAACTGCATCAGCATTGTGAGAGCCCTCAGTGCCCATCTCAGCCTAGGGCTGAGCAGGAGAACAAATCAAGAAAATAGATAGAAGAAAGACTGTTCTGCCTGGCAGCTTTACGGGAGGGGACACCCTAGAGAGGACCGGGTCTCACTGAGACTATATTGCATGCGTTCAACAGGACAGCCTTTTGGAGGAGGTGACGCAACCACACTGTCATCCCAGATCTGATGGCCACGAGACAGCTCCCCCACTGAACTTACCTACCGCAAATGCATTTGTTCATTCAACACGGGGAATAGAGAGGTGAGGGGGCAAGGGAGGGAGGAAAGGAGGGAGAAAGGAAGGGAGGAAAGAAGGAAGGAAGGAAGAAGGAAGGAAAGGAGGGAGGGAGGAAGGAAAGGAGGAAGGAAGGAAGGAAGGAAGGAAGGAAGGAAGGGAGGGAGGAAGGGAGGAAGGGAGGCAGGAGCTGGAAGGAAGGAAAGGAGGGAGGAAGAAAGAAAGGAAGGAAGCAAGGAAGGAAGGCAAGAGCTGGAAGGAAGGAAAGGAGGGAGGAAGAAAGGAAAGAAGGAAGGAAGGAAGGAAGGAAGGAAGGAAAGGAGGAAGGAAGAAAGGAAGGAAGGGAGGGAGGAAGGAAGGAAGGAAGGAATCAGGGAGAGAGCAAAAGAAGAAAGACTGTAAACGCTTTAGAATTACTCTTTCTGTAATAGGAAAATGCCAACATCTGTTTTGACATATCTCTAGAACTGGCAGACTAATTTGCTTAGCAGTTTTCTCCCAGGAGTTGATGATATTTGAAACGTTACATGAAAACAATGAAGCTGTGTTTTCCATAGCTTGACTCAATCACTGAAGTGGAAAAAAGGTGAGATATTCAAATTCTGATGTATGCGCTTGGTTCATTTGACTTATTTAACCAATAGTGCTAAGAATGCAATATCTTATCATTTCTGAATTGAGATTTGTACTTCTATACATCATCAGGTTCTATAACATCTCCTACGGTTTAAAACATTTATGATAAAGTCTTAAAATACAACCACTCCATTTGAAAGCAAAAGTAACTACAAACCCTTGGAAATGTCTCATAATGTCACCCTAGACCTCCATAACATTTTACTTTGAGTTAAATATGGAAAAGTTCCCAACCCTCTACGTGTTCCACTGGGCAAATTAGGCCAAAAATCTCTCAAATTATTTCTTAGTATTTCGGTTGACCAGATAAATATTTTAAGCTTTTTAGAAGACAAATTATACAGAAATCCTCCTTTGGGAACACAAGTACAATCTCCAATGCCCAGGAGCACATCTCCATGTGTTGTCTCATATCTGGGGAAGATTTTGGACCATCACCATAAATTAAAAAAACAAAGCAACTCAGTGGTTTCTTGAGAAGAGTTCAGAAGCAGGTACTGCCATTTTTATTTTATGTATCTTTTCTTTTTTTTTCGATATTTATTTTTATTTTTGAGACAGAGAGAGACAGAGCATGAACAGGGGAGGGGCAGAGAGAGAGGGAGACACAGAATCTGAAACGGGCTCCAGGCTCTGAGCTGTCAGCACAGAGCCCGACGCAGGGCTCGAACTCACAGACCGTGAGATCATGACCTGAGCCGAAGTCAGCCGCTTAACCGACTGAGCCACCCAGGCGCCCCGGTACCGCCATTTTTAGAAAGAAAACAGGACAGCTGAAAGTCCCTGTACAATGAAGGAGATCAAAGAATGAGCCCTGAGCCGGTTTCAGTCCTTTCCTGTTTGTTCCCTACCTGCCTCCCTCAGGATGAAGAACGAGGAAGTCTGATTCAGTGAAGAACCTTACAGCCACCCTTTCCAATTCTCTCCCCTATCAGGTCACCTCCTTCTCTGAGAATCCACTGTCTCCTTAAGTCCATCACTGTATTTTATAGAAATATCTTGAAAAACCTCATCCTCTAGAGGTTGTTCCCTCAGCCACTGTACGTTTACAGAAACCCCAAGCGGAGGTGGGGACTGCTTTCTCAAGTGCCTTATTCCTCTGTCTTGGAGGAAGGAGAAAAAGTTCCTTCCTCCTGGCTTCTGGAGAACAGTTCCGGCAATATTACATCATCGTCTTTCCTCCTTTTCTCTTGGGCATACTGTGCCCCATGGTGATACCCTCTCTTTTCCGAAGTGTTGCTGTAGGTCGCTGCTCAAGTCGTGACTCCTCTTTTCTTTGGGGACTCTGCCCTCGTTCAGTGTTCCGCCTCCAACTCATCCTTTGCCAAGACCAGAGTCACTGGAGCCTCCGTATTTATGCTTCGTCAATGACGTGACACCAACTGCAAAGATATCTACCTCCAGATGTTCATTGTATCCAAATGGCAAGACTCCACCCCGGTGGTGCCCATTACCCAGGATGGTTCCACCTTGAAAGGTCCAGTTCTGAACTTCTGTGCTCTGACAACACGCCCTTTCCTTGCCCTCTCCCCATACACTAGACTTCCCTGTCAACTCACTGCGACTGTTCCCTACATTCTGTAGACGCTCATCCTCTCTGAGCCCTACTTCGTCCATGAGCCACCTGTTCTCAGCTCGTCTTTTCAACTTCATCTCGTGAAAACTTTACAAATCACCCCGCTGTAGGATCCGTCACCTGCTTTGTACATTCACCACTGCGGCCTGGTCAGGCCACGTGCACATTCCCGGGATGCTGAGTTTTGCTGGAGACAGGCCAATAGCGGCTGATGGAACCGTTCGAGACTCTGGCTCTCCTCTCATCTCCACTTCAGGGCGGTTCCAGGGTCCCCTCATTCATCCTTGGTTGGTGCGCTTTCTGATTCTACACACTGGAGATGCTGTTCCATACACTTCCCTCCTTAGTCTTTTCTCCCGTGTTAGAGGAAAGAATCCCCTTACTTGTTTCCAGGGTTTGCCCCATCACATTAGAAGCCTCAGCTTTCAGAAATCGCGTGAACCCCGAGCACCATAAACACTAAGACAACCACCCCTAGGCACATCCTAGAAAAACTACTAAAAGCAAAAGAAAAAAAGTGTTCTATGTGACTTCAGAATAATCAAAGCCTCAAGGTGAAAACCAGTGTGGAAAGTCAGGCTCACTTTTTTGCATTTCCCTGGTCAGAAGAATTGTGGACTGCAAACACCTGGGTTTTGTGTGTTTGTTTTTATTTTTGTTTTGTTTTTGATCCTCCTTACCTCCAAATGCGATTCTCTAACCCAATGAGACATGTAAAAGCTCTGAGTTGCTGCTTTTTGCCCAGCCTAGAAATTCCTTGCAACTTCTGAGTCAGCAAATGTCATAAAGAAAAGGGCACCCAAAAAAAAAACAGAAGGGTGGGGGGTTCCTGGGTGGTTCAGTCAGGTGACCATCCGATTCTTGATTTGGGCTCAGGTCATGATCCCAGGATCGAGCCCCATGTCAGGCTCTGTGCTGAGTGTGGAGCCTGCTTAAGATCCT
Source organism: Panthera tigris (assembly GCF_018350195.1). Classification (NCBI taxonomy): domain Eukaryota; kingdom Metazoa; phylum Chordata; class Mammalia; order Carnivora; family Felidae; genus Panthera; species Panthera tigris. Next base: position 232,139,728 of record NC_056660.1, read on the forward strand.
TTTCTTCTCTTCCTCTGTCCCTCTTTTCCAGAAAGAAAGAAAGAAAGAAAGAAAGAAAGAAAAAGAAAGAAAGAAAGAAAGAAAGAAGAAAAGAAAGAGAAGAAAGAAAGAAAAGAAAGAAGAAAGAGAAGAAAGAAAAGAAAGAAGAAAGAGAAGAAAGAAAGAAAGAAAGAAAGAAAGAAAGAAAGAAAGAAAAAGAGAAAGGAAGAAAGAAATAAGAGAGAAAAGAAAAGAAACAAAAGAAAAGAAGAAAGAAAGAGGCACAAAGAATGTGAGACCCTCTTTGATGTTTCTGCCTTCACTTATCAGATACTATTTGTTTAAAAGTGATCTGGGCCCCAGAAAGTTTGGCAAAAAGCAGCTTATTGGAACAAGATTTCCGTCAAGTGTAAATTGGCAATAAAAATAACTTGATAGAAAGTATAAACTGTATATTCATTGATTTGCATACATATATAATGAATCATATTGTGATTTTGACATATTTTCCTGAACTCAAAGTGGTAACACTTACATAGAATTTTTCACCTTTACTTTTTAAATTAATTTGAGTCAATTATTCTTGATCTATACTGTGTTAGAGAAAACGTACAGGAATACCTAAAATCCAGCAATATAGGAAAAAGACACAATACAAGAAATATCTAGTAAGTGGTAGATTTAATTAATAAATCAGGTTTTCAGACTTAGAATATAACTTTTCTTAGAATGAAACAAAATATATGTCTGTGTACGCATAGTGTGTGGGTGGATATATAGACAATGAATAAAAATCATAGTCTCCAATATCCAACAGTAAGGCTTATATCCCAGTTCAGCCCTGACTAGTGGAACCGCTAAGTAAGTTTCTATTTTATTTCTTGTTATAGTTCCTATCACTCTATTTATATTCTCTATGTAGTGAGACACCCGTCTCCTACTTCCCTTCAATTGTTTGATGGTTTTCTTCAGTTTTTTTAAACATATATACAATAGCTGATTTAGTCTTTGTCTAGTAAATACACCATCTGGACTCTCTCAAGGACAACTTCTGTTGATGGTTTTTTCCTATGCATGAACCACCCATGGTTTCATATTTTTTTAAGGTCTCTGAATTTTTTGTTGAAAGCTAGGTATTTCCAATTACATAATGTGGCAACTCTAGAAACCAGATCCACATTCCCACAAAGATTGTTGGATTGTTGTAATTGCTGTTTGTTTTGTGTGTGTGTTTATTGCTGATATTTGTTTAGTGACTTTACTGGATTCATTCTGTAAATCTGTATTCCCTGTCATCTGGCCACTGAAGTCTCTGCTCAGTTAGCTTAGTGGTCAGCCAATAATTGGACAGAAATGTCCTAAAATGTCATGAATCCTAAGTTTCCCATGCTTTGCAAAAGTGCTCTGTGAGTGTGTGTAGGCAAACTTTAAATTTTGTTTTTTTCAACGTTTTTTATTTATTTTTGGGACAGAGAGAGACAGAGCATGAACGGGGGAGGGGCAGAGAGAGAGGGAGACACAGAATCTGAAACAGGCTCCAGGCTCTGAGCCATCAGCCCAGAGCCTGACGCGGGGCTCGAACTCACGGACCGCGAGATCGTGACCTGGCTGAAGTCGGATGCTTAACCGACTGCGCCACCCAGGCGCCCCTGTAGGCAAACTTTAAAATGTTCAGTAGTTTTTAACTCTGGCTTAGATTTTACCTCCTGCTTGTGCAAAGTTGAAGATGAACCAGAGGTGAGAGACTGGGGTTTTCTAGATCTTTCCTAGGCATGTGCACAGCACTGCACATGCTTGTGGTTTTCTAGATTCTCAGACATAAATCAGAGCTTTTCAAAGATCTCATAAACATCTCATTTTCTAAATTTTCTTTTTAATGTCTTTAAAGTTTATTTATTTATTTTTGAAAGGGAGAGAGCAGGGGAAATCCAGAGAGAGACAGAGAAAATTCCAAGCAGGCTCCACACTGAGACCCAGGGCTTGATCTCATGAACCATGAGGTCATGATCTGAGCTGAAATCAAGAGTTGGATGCTCCACCGACTAAGCCGACTAGGTGTCCCTCTTTATTTTTTTTTTTTTTATCAGTCTTGTTTATTCTGGCTGATGATACTGCCTCAGGAAACCACATTATTAAGCAATTGCTGCTGGTTATTTTCAACAAACAGCATGGAGATAAAGATGTTCATAGTGACCAAGCTCTGAGTCAGGTTGAGTAAAGACTGAGAATGGAGATTTTCCAGGGAGCTTGCAGATTAAAGACAATTCCATAGGGATGGAATTTTTTTTTTTTTTTTTTTTTTTTTTTTTTTTTTTTTTTTTAGGAATTCTAACCTCATTCTGCTGCTGCCGCTAACTACTAGACTGCAAGTTTTCACAGTTACCATGGTTGCAAGATCACTGGTTTTTGCAGTTATCTTCTACCGAAAGAGAGAGAGATGGGAATAGAGAAAGTTAAAATGCTCCAATCATGTTTCTGCCATGATTCATTTCTTTTGCTTTGGATTACTGCGAGTCTTTTGTTTATTTCCAGCATACAAAAGAGTTGATTTTAACAGTTTTTAAAACAGAGTTCGAATGGCTTTTATGGAGAAACAAACTTTTGGAGGTCCTTTTCAGTCACTCCAGAATTGACACTTTTCTCATATTTTTGTGTGCACAGGTTTTTTCCATCTGTTAAATGAGGATAATGACAGCACTTACTTCATAAGATTATCATAAAGGTGAAATGATCTGGCACATGTAAAAGCATGTAGAGTAGCCTGGGACCACATAAGTATTCACTTAACATCAGCTATTATAATTATGGACAGAATCAAATATGGAAGGATATACTCATAGTGCCAAGAGTAATTATCTTTGGGTAGGTGGGATTATAGATATAATTTGTAGTATTTTAACCGTTTAAAATTTTCTGGGTATTCCATAATAAATATGTAATACATTTGCAATGAAAAAGGAAAAGAAATAGAAGATCTGTCACTCTTTTCAAAATTTATATTTTTACCTCTAATTTGTTTTTTAAAAATATGCAAAGCAAGTGATGATTCCTCTGCCTATATAGCAATATTTTTATGTGCAAGGAATAAAAGATCACCTTCAGTGATTTAGAATTATTTGTTATTCACATTTCATTTCCTGTACTTTTTAAGAGATGTTTAGATTCCCAGGAGAAGCAGAGAGTCACCTATCACTCTATGTTGGTGCCCTGGGGAGGGATCCAGCCTCAGGGTATGACTATGTAAGCTCCTAAGGAGAAGTGACTCAGTTTGTGGGACCCTAGCCTTACCAAAGACCCCCACACTCCGCACACAGCTTGGAACATTGAGTAGACCATGTGTCCTCTCAGCCTATGGGCGTCTTGGTTCTAATGGGCATTATTAGACGGTGAAGCACCAGTGAGGTCCTGCACTTCCTAATTCCCCAGTTTTACGGACGTGTCTTCTTTGGGTCGTGGAAGCTCTGCACCATTTTGACAGAGAGATGGGGTGGGCGAAACCCCCAGAACAACTGAGGTTGAAGATGATTTAACTGACCCCAAGATATAAAAGTGAGTTCTTTCTTGCACATCTGAGTGTATGGACTCAGTTGTGAGAGTCATATATTATTATCCTTCTTGTTGTACATTTAGGTTAATGTCATGAAAAATTAACAAGATGCTTCATATCCAAAAATAATTTTTGTTGCAATTATAACAATTACTACCAGGAAAAAAAAAATTGACTGGGTGGATTCAATTTTGATCCTATCATCGTTGTGACCAAATTGTCACATCAAGCAACTTGCCACCAACCAATCAGATGCAGACTAAAATATGTTGAGCACAGGAACCTGGGTGGCTCAGTCAGGTAAGCATCTGACTTTGGATTTCAGCCCCGGTCATGATCTCACAGTTTGGGAGATCGAACCCAGTGTCACACCCCACACTTGGGATTCTCTCTCTCTCCCGTTCCTTCTGCCCCCCACCCCCACCCCACCGCTCGTGCTCACACGCTCTTTCTTTCTTTCTTTCTTTCTCAAAAATAATTAATTAATTAATTAACCTTCTAAAAAATTTAAAAATAATAATATTAAAATAAAATACTTAGAGCTAAATTACGTGCTTCCTGTTTCTTTTTATGTCTGTACATTTCTTAGTGTGCTCTTTTACCATTTTTTGCCTCCATCTTTTTCCGTCTACTTGCTACCCAGCTCTTTCTTACAGAAAAATGTGTAAAACATTATTGAAATTCTTCAAAAGCTCAACACTTCATTACTTGGAGTTTTGGGATTTGGGGCATGTATATGCACACACACACACATATGTATATGTGTGTGTGTGCGTGTGTATGTATATATATACACATATGTATATATGTGTATGTGTATACACACACACGCACACACACACACACACACACACACGTGGCATTTAGCATGTATATATACAATATGACTCTCACTCAATAGAGTGGCTTTCCTGGACCGCATATCTTCTGGACATGGTCACGTTGACTGATAGCATTTCATTCAAGAAAAGATTTCTTTGGGGGCACCTGGGTGACCCAGTCAGTTAAGCGACCAACTCTTGGTCTCTGCTAGGTCACGATCTCATGGTTTGTGAGTTCGATCTCGGCCGTCAGGCTCTACGCTGACAGCTTAGAGCTTGTTTGGGATTCTCTCTCTCTCTCTCTCTCTCTCTCCTTCTCTCTCTGGCCCTCCGCCACCCACGCTATCTCTGTCCCTCTCAAAATAAATAAATAAAACTTTTAAAAAGAAAAAAATAAATAAAAGCTTTCTTTGGTAGATATGTTTACTACCTTGATTGTAATGATGGTTTCAACATTTGTGCATATGTCCAAAGTCATCCAACTGGATTCATTAAAGATGTACAGATTTTTTGGGTGCCTGGGTAGCTCAATCAATTAAGCATCTGACTTGGCTTTGGCTCAGGTCATGATCTTGCAGTTTCGTGGGTTCAAGCCCCACATCAGGCTCTGTGCCGGCAGCACGGAGCCTGCTTGGGATTGTCTCTCCTTCTCTCTGCTCCTCCCCCAGTCACACTATCCCTGTCTCTCTCAAAATAAATTCACTTTAAAAAAACGTACAGTTTTTTGTATAGCAATTACACCTAAGAAAGCTGTTTAAAAACAAAGCGAAAACCCTTTTTTTATGTGGGGAAGAATGGACTGCAGCGTGCTGGAGAGAGGGTGAGTATAATATAGCTTAATAAATCAGTTAACAAAAGCAGCAGATACTCCGTGAAAATTAAAAACCTGATTGGCTTTCCTTGTCACACGCTTCCTTTTGCCAACAGAAAAAAAATTTTTAACTGCTTAGGACATCACAGAATTATCACAAAGCTTGTTGGTCCTGTCCAGGCCCCTAAGCGAGAGGCCACGGGGATCTGAAGGTCATACGGGAGCAGCAGCATGGGGTTTGGCTGGGAAACCTTTCCCAGTCTCTGACGAAGGCACCTCTTAAAGTTCTTCAAGAAGCAGTGGTGCCTTAGCACCTCTGAAAACTTGGCACCCTTTGAGGCTGTGCAAAAAAGACACTCGACCAAACTGTTCCCTAAATGGTAGTAGTTATTTCAATGCTTGCATACAACTGCATGAGATACACTATTTACATAAAGCGTGAGTACAAACAATATAATACAATTTATAACGCACATAATTAGGATTCTCTTATTTTTTTCTCAGGAAACATATTGGCAGAAAGCGACAGCAGGAGGGTTACCAAAGGAAGAATTTGAGAATTGTTAGCAATACTCGGGATCATTCTTTATGTTTTGTTTTGTTTTGTTTTGTTTCGTTTTGTTTGTTTTGTTTTGAAGATGAATCAGTTTGGGTTCTAGAAATTGGCAATTCACTAAGAGGGGTGAGTGAGCACGTTGTCACTTCTGCCATAATAATTTTATTTTATCAACATGCTTTCCTTAGAGCTGGGGCTTGGAATGTCCGTGGGTGGTTTCTGGTGACGGCTGGGGTAGCTCCCCACCCTTCTCTGAACCTTCCAGAACTGATGTAATGCAGCAGGCGAGGATCTCCCAGCCTGGGCTGCCACACCGGCGTCACAACGGTCTTTGAAAATGATGTCATTTCATGACCAGTGTCATTAAACAACATTTTTAGAGGTACAACTGGACAGCTCCCAAAGGCGCATTTAAGACCAGCGAGTTAAAATAGAAATTTATATCGCTCATGTCTAACAGCAAGATTTCAAATGACCTCAATAATTAAAATCATCAAGACTGCGCAAATGTGTGGTGCGTCCAATGAGCCAGTGAGGAAACACCCAGTAAAACATGAGCGTTCCAGCAGGACAACTGAAATTACATTTTCTCATGCCAGTGAAGGGGGAAATGCTATTTCATTTCATAAAAGCTCCATTGTCATTAATGATTTGGGGGAGGAGTGAGCTCAGGAACTTCCTACACTTCTACCAAGGTTTGAAGTTGACTTTCGAGAATGTCCATTGACAAAATAAAACAACTCCAAATAGGTTTATTTTGTGTCACATGACACCCATCACAATTTAACACAAAATGAGGCATTTAACATTTCATAATGTGTCTAGAAGTCACATCAAATGGCATAGCACAAATTTGTTGTCATGCACTTTATAAAATCCTGCATTGGACCAAAAGTATGCATTTTCCCTGCAGACGATGCTGTTTTGGCGGTGAATCTAGAAGCTCAGACTGGAGGTTCAGGACGTACTTCCTTTCAAAGCGCAAAAGTCCGAGTCTGATGTTGGTTTACAGTCATGGTATAAGGCAAAAGTGGTCAACTTTAGCAGAAAAGCATTAACTTTCTTAGCCAAAGCTGATGATGCCCTTTGCAAACCTGTGAAACAGTTTGAAATTTCCTTTTTAAAAAATCAGGTGACATTCTAGGTAGTTCTCATGTGACCAGTCACCACATCTGTGGCAGCTACCAGCGGCCAGTGTCTTATCTCCCTACATCTATGGGCTTTCCTGAAGAAGAAGAATAAAACAGTTTCTAATTCCTCTAGGCATTACACTCCCATTCCTGTTACAGAACAAACACTGCAGTGTTTACTTACTTGGGTGAAGTTCATTTCTTTGTTTGGTTGGTTGGTTGGTTGGTTGGTTGGTTTTGAAAGATGCAAAAATGAGAATGGGGTCAGATTCTGGAAGGCTGAGCCTGGGTTAACCTGAATTCTAAATTGCCTTTTTTCTAGGCCCGCATCCCCAGTGGAGCCTGACGAGGCTTGTATTGCTTGTTTTCTATTCCTGAGTTCAAAAAGTAATTTTCTGTTTTTTTAAGTTTATTTATGTATTTTGAGAGAGAAAGAGAGAGTGAGCAGGGGAGGGGCAGAGAAAGATGGAGAGAGAATCCCAAGCAGGCTCTACACCTTCAGCACGAAGCCCAACATGGGGCTCGAACCCAGGAACCATGAGTTCATGGCCTGAGCCTAACCCTAACCCTAAACCAACAGTCGGGCCCTTAATGGACCGAACCACCCAGGCACCCCAAAGGGTAATTTCCTTTAAAGTATATCCAATCAACCATCTGCTTCTAATTGGAACCAATATCTACTCGTAATGATTAATCATCATCTTAAGGCACTGGCAACTTTTTGTAGGAAATTAAACTATCAACAGTAGGATGCTAACATGATAGAGGATGGCTCGGATTTTCCAGAATCCGGATCTCCCTCTCAGCCTATGAATCTGTAACATTCAGCCATTTCAAGTTTTTCTTGTTGTGGAGGATTAAATTACCAGGAGCTGAGAAAGAAAGGGAGCACATTTGAACTCCTGGCCTCTGATCGCTGATTAAATTAGGAGAAGAGGAACATAGCTTCTTGGCCAACCTACACTTGAGTTAAGACATCTACCACTAGCAACGTGTAATGAATGTTACACTACTTTTCTCCTTTCTGGCCTGAAAGTGTGCTTGATGGGCTAGCTTTATCTTGTCAACACAATAAAATAGGTTTATCTGAATTAGATCTGATATCAAATTTTATCATGGGTAATAGGCTTGATTTTTTGCCAGTTGCAGAGCTAATATGATCTTTAGAAAAGACTATATGAAGTGACTTTTGCTAGGAATTGTACAGTTGGTATCAAACTCTGATTAGGTTTTTACGATGTTGTAAGTCACTTTGCAGTGTGTATTTTCAGAGGAGATTAGGTCTTCATTCCTGATCTTTCTAACACCGAATTTCTGATCACAGACTGTATGAAACTGGAATAAAATCTTATTCTGTCTGCAAGAAGAAATATACAATTCCTCTTTAATATAAGTTCATTTAAAAAGAAGTAGGAATACTGTCATTTTAAAAATCACTGTCAGAACTTCAGCTTGCAGAAAGGTGATCGGGCAGGGAAAACACATCTCATTCATTGTGTTTCAACATCCAAAGGACAAAAAGAGGAAAGATTAGAGCAATATGTTTTCTTTGCTTTTGTAATTTTGAAACAAATAACCTGAATGCCGTGGTCCAGTATTGATTGGGTTACAAAGCATCCTTAAATCAATTATAAATCAATTATTATTAGTGCCCTCAATAGGAGAAAACAGCCGAAATAAATTCCAAAATGGTACCCGGTCTGCAAATATTTTATCCTACATGGTGATGTATTGTGCAATATTTGGTATTACCGTTGATGCACTTCTCAGGCCAAAATAAATAATACTTTATGTTCTCAAACTTCACAACCACTGATCAGAGAAGCAAGGGAGTCGGAATGACTTTCGGGTGTCTGCCTTGGCTAATCCATTGATTAGTAACCAACTGTTGGCTATGTCATGTCATTAGAAATCGCCAAGCACACCATGAATAAATGGATGTATTGGTCATGACCAATGCAATCATCTTAAAAATTACAGCAATGAGTTTGCAAATGAGTTGATTTAAGGATGTCATTTGAATACTCTACTTACATAGAAACTGGTTATTGGAGTTGCACCAGGCCCCCAGGTGGAGAACAGCTGCAAACAGAGTTCATTGTATCCATTCCTGGTACCTGCTCTCCGCCTGTTATGTACCCCAGAGCTCTCTTTTGAGATAGAGATTTGAATTCACATATAATGGAGACACTTCAAAAATGCATGCATTAACGAAACAAAACAAACAAATCACCACCGCCCCCCCCAAAAAAACCCCAAAAAAACCAAAAAGAAAGGAGTGTAAAAGACCTCCTGGGGCCAAAGAAACTCGATGGCCTTCGGCAAAGTCTGAAGCTGCAGATGCTTTGACAGTGCTGGGGAAATGTTCACAATTATTCTGAAAGCAAGGAAAACGTTATAAAGAGACATCAGCATACGTGTGAATTCAAGCCCTAGCAAGGAAAGCTGCACTTTGTGCATCAAACAGGTATTTGGACAACATGACTAGCTGAGTGCAGACTCCTACAGACTTCAAATAAAGTCTCTGATCTTCAGTTTCACCCGCGTGTGCCCCGGCAGGTGGCCCTGGGGACGCGGCATCCCCCGTTGGGACTCTGTCACAGCTTGGAAGCCCCCTCCACTCCCCAGCGCGGCCTGGGGAAGGGCCCTGCTGTGCGTCCTTCCTGCGGGAGGATGCAGCCCCCTGGTGACAGTCCCCTCTGGAGAAAGGACCCTGAGCAGCACCGCCCCTGGGACTCCCTTCCAAAGAATTTGAATGTGAGATTAAAAGCCAGTGTCCTAACGAAAACCAGCCAAACTTCAACCGTATCCAGAAATAATCCTAGAGATTAAACTGGGATTAGCGTCATTTGATATTAATGTCATTTGATTTTTCTTTTAGCAGGATTCCATTGTGGGGGGGGGTAGCTTAAAATTATCCGCTCTAATTGTGCTTCTCATAGAAGAGGGGTCCCCGGTCCCCGGGAAGGGGCCGCCCGCGTGCCCGGGGGGGACCGGGTTCTGGCCCCACTGCCTCGATGCCAAAGAGAAGAGGAGGTGGGAAAGGGCGGGAAGTAGGGGGGTGTGGGAAGATGGGGAGAGGGGGAGCCCTCTTGCACTGCCGGTGGGAGTGCAAACTGGGGCAGCCCTCTGGAGCACAGCCCCGGGGTTCCTCAAAACATGAAAAATAGAGCTACCCTGATGACATTTGAAGTGGGGTTTATGAGACAAGGGCTAAGAAAGAATTCTCGAGGTTTTTTTTTGTTTGTTTGTTTTTTTTTTTTTTTTTTTGATGCAAAAAAGTGATTTTATTAAAGCACAGGGACAGGACCCGTGGGCAGAAAAATCTGCGCTGGGAATGTGAGGAGTGACTGATTATATACTTTTAACTTTGTGGAAGGATGGGGGATAGAGAGAAAGTTAGTTTCTGATGAATTTCTGGATGCTGAAAGCGGGGTCTGAAAGCGGGGACCCTGAAGATTTAGCTATTGTCAAGATAAGGTTGCTTTTAGTTTTTAATGACGTGTAAACATTAAGCCATTAAGACAGCCAGAAGCGCCTTAAGGAATGTTTCTCGCTGCCGAGTCTGGTACCTGTCAGTGGGCTGCAGGCTAAACTTCATTTTTCTTGCCTTTGTTTCCCTCATCATCCTCTATGATCCAGTAATCACACCACGGGGTGTTTACTTAATTTACAAAAACACCAAGTCAAAGGGACGGACCCCTACACACCCATTAAGATGGCCAAACTCCAAAAAGTGCACGACCGCAATTACCGGCAAGACTGCGGAGGAGCTAGAGGTCCCATTCCTAGCTGGTGGGAACAATGTCCTGCGGCCGCTTGGAAGACACGTGAGCAGCTTTGTATGGTGCTACACAAAGCCTCACCATAGTAACAGCAGAAGTCCTCCTAGATTTTTCTCAACTGATCTTAAAACTTACAGACACACAAAACCCAGCACCCAGAAGTTTATAGCAGCTTTTTTCATTATCAAAAAGCCCAAAACCTGGAAGCAGTCAAGGTGTTCTTCAGTAGATGACTGGGTACACAAACTATGGTACATCCACACAATGGGGGATTTTTTATTAATTTTTTTTTAATTTTAACCTTTATTTATGTTTGAGAGACAGATCATGAGCAGGGGAGAGGCAGACACAGAATCCGAAGCAGGCTCCAGGCTCTGAGCCGTCAGCATAGAGCCCAACACAGGGCTTGAACCCACGAACCGTGAGATCATGACCTGAGCCGAAGTCAGATGCTTAGCCGACAGAGCCACCCAGGCGCCCCTACAATGGGGGATTTATTGTTCAGCAATAGAAAGAAATGAGCTACCAAGCTTCACAAAGATGTAGATGAATATTTCATGTAAATTGCATGAAGATTTCCAATTAATTCTGAAGACTCCTCTGCCCCAAGCAAGCCCCAAGGACCAGTGAAATAATGGCTGAAATGCCCCAGGTAACAGGACCACACAGCCCTCATGCTGGAATCCCGTTTAGATCAGCCCCATGTTTTCATTCTGGGAATTCATTTGGAAAGTTCCGGAGAACTCCACAGTATTCTTTAGGTGTGGGTATGCAGGGGGCGAGGTGTTCCGTGTGAAATGAGTTCTCTCCTCTTCCTCGTACCGTAGGGGTCCGGTTCTCCAGGGCCCGTGAGAAGCATGTTATTAACTCACAAGGATGCTTCCATCCGACCCCCGTGAGGAACTGACAGATTCTGGATCCTGCTTTCCTCAGAGGCCCAGTGGGAAAGAGCAAACTGCTTGGAAGGAAGAGAAATGACATGGGTAGGATAGAGAGGCCATCGAAGCAGTGCTTAAGAATGTTTTGTTTTAATCGTCACATGAAACAGAAAATCAGTATTTAGTTTACTTAAAGAGAACTCCCTTCCCTCGTGTATGCGGCACAGAAGGTTAGACAGCCCTTGATGCTGTCCCAGTGCCCTTGCGGCCGCGTAAAGAGGCACAGCAGGGACAATGCCTTGCTGGGCATCGGACCTGATGCACAGTCACTCATTTAAACCTTACAGCAATATGGAAATTATTGTTTTAAATAGTGTTATACCCATTCAGAGATGAAGACACTGAGCTACAGCAGAGGGAAGTGAGTTCCCCAGCACCGCTTGGCCAACAGGAAGCGGCCCTCGTCTGTCTTGTTCTGAACCGCCCCTCAATTCCCCGAGAGCCCGGCTTAGTGAGCACTTCTGTGCCATACCAATCAAGGACTTTTATAGAAAGTATCTCGTTTGATCCTCGCAGCAGTTCTGGAAGCCAAGCCTTATCATCTCCGACTTACAGACGCGGGAACGGATGCTCAGAGCGTGTGAGCAACTCTCTCAAGGTGACGGAGGTCCGTCAGGTCCAAAGTTAACGTTCCTTTCCCCCCTTCTCCCTCGGAACCAGGAGACAGGCCATCGACACAAATGTCTGACTTAAAAACGGGTGGTTTCATTGCCCGCTGGGGGGAAAAAAATAACAAAATGCACCAGAAATGTGAAGCATCGCCTTACAGTGTGCAAAGAACCTTCGCTGCACTTTAAGATTGATTTGAAAGGAATGCAAACGTTGTCTCGGGGCGCCATCTAGAGGACAGTCTCTGAAGTGACACCCTCTTCCTCCCTCTTGCCCCCAGCTAGGCGCAGAGCACAACTTCCCACGCAAATTCTCTCAGTTTGGGGCTGAGACGCACCCGGACTCCCGACAGCTGTCCGACACTGGGCAGGGCTTCATTTCTTGGGTTTCCCTTGACCCTTTAAAATCTATGCACCCAGGCGACATGTCACCGTTTCACGAGGAAAGCAAAACTAAAAGAAGGCGATCGATCATGAGAGGGAGCCCTTTACTTTTCCCACCACCCCGTGACCTGTGCCACTGGGCTCTACCAACAGCCCCCAGGGTCCACCTGCCTTCCTTGTGCACCTGGCTGCAGGGGGTGGCTGCCCATCCCTGCCCTTGGTGGCCTCCACTGAGTCACACGTGTCCGGAGGCTGACGTGACTCGTGCTGGTGTTGAGGGAGGCGGGAGGTAGGGCCGCGGCTGGCTTTGTAGGCACCGTGTCACCAAGGATGGAGATAGTCAACCCTGCAGCGATCACATGGAGGACAGGATCAAAGCCAAATCGCTTCTTCTTCCTTCTATGCTTCTCTCCCAGTCTTGTTCCTGTTTTCCCTTATGCCTTCCCTCCCCTCCCTGAAGGATTCCGGCTGCAGGTGCAGAATGAGGTAGGTGTGTATGTGTCCCCGAGACAAGGTCCCCGGGGCTCTGCAGAGTCCCTCCTGAACCTGGAGGGGTGAGAAGCCCACGGGGAGCATCACAGCCTCACGTGGATCCACAGGATGTGAGTACCCTCAATCCCCACATCCTGACATCTCCCTCTAGGCTGTGCCCTTTGCTGCTCCCGGATGCTGCGTTCTGGGGACCCCTGAGAGAGGGAGCTGCCTGCCCAAGTGAGCACAGAGCCTGGGTTCGCTGCGAGCCACAACCCACTCTCTCCCACCTGAATCCTAATGCAGGTGTCCAGTGTCTTGGGCACCAGGACCTGGATAATCCAGGCGGAAGTTACTAGAATATTCTACAAGTATCATCTACTCCCCAACACCCACCTGTTTTTCACTTTTTGATTCTTTGGTCAGTGGTTTAACAAAATGGAAGCAATTCATAAATCCCTGGCCTTTCCCGATTTTGTCTGGAGCCTCTAGAACTGGACACCCCCAACCTGGGAAGGGTGGACAGAGCATCCGGGGAGCTTTCCACCACCAACCGCCCGAAATGTCTACTATAACGTTGAGGCTGTGCTCAAGGTAAGCAAGAGCGGATCTCACATACGTTGCCATTGTTTTATGCTTTAGCCAATTGGACTCCCCAGGGTCAATGCCACCTACCGATAAAAGTACTGTCTGCTGCACTGATAACAGTTTATTGTAACATATGAAAGATGTATGATGCTTTCCATATGCAGATGCTTTGTCATCAGTCCAATGGATCATGCTTGCAGGTGCCTGGGGAGGGCTGGGGCCAGCTGACATCTTTATGAGGATTATATAGTCTTTGTGTCTCGTGCAACTAAAAATAGCTAAGTTGAAAATTTTCAGCAGGGTCTACACTTTTCTGCATTGGGAAAAATCGTGCCTGTTACAACTCGTTTGAATTTGCTTAATGTGGCTCTTTCCTTTCAACATGGTTTTTCGCTGTTATTGGCCAGTGAGCTGGCCCGGAACCACCGCCCCCCCCCCCCCCCCCCGTAGGTTCAGGTCACTGATTTTCTGTGCCAAGTCTGATCTATTTCTCAAAGAAAGGAAGCAGTCTCTATTGTTTCCCTAAGTATTCTAAAGCCTCGCTGTTGAATAATTGCTCATTTTTACATATCCGTCCTAAAATGAGATGCATCTGACCTCTTACCTGCTTCTGTTGTTGTGTTCACATCAGCAGCCTCAAGAGTTCACACATCATTTCCGAGGACTGTAAGGTTCTTGTCACTTCAGTTAACATCGCCACGAGGTCTGCTTCTGGGCTGTGCAGTTATCGAGCCCGGCTGGCTGGGACATGCACAAGCAGCATTTTGGGACAGGAGTGAGCTTTGCACTGCGTAGTCTTAGTGATCAAGGCCCTTGCAGGACTCCCACATCCTAACCCAGAGACAGGTGGCTGAGGGGACGTCTGCTGGTCACAGCCACCACTCCTATCCAGCACGTGTGTGACATACCAAGTGTTATAACGGCATATGGATGACACAGACGGAAATGTCCCAAGTTAGAGTGGATTTGACCTGAGAGTGAGTTTTACGACACCCAGGGCTGTGGAAAGTTGACAGACTGCAAATGTAGGCAAATGTCGCCATGTCCTGTTGTAATCGTCACCAGGAAGGCTGGGGACTTTCGTGGATTGCCACGGATCTGCAGGGTGAGCGTTCCTAAATGCTTCAACCCCCTCTCACTCCTGGGTGCTGGCTAGATGTCAGGTGCTTAAGCTGGCATGTATATAACAAACATACGAGGTATTTGGGGGGAATGGAGTATCTTCAGTCTGTCAATCATGGCCACCGGGAGAGGAAACAATTTATAAAAGAATGGAGGGGAAATGGTCAGAAAATATCAGAAAGTAAGTACACAATCGAGAGAAAAACTTACTTCTAAGCCTCTTCTCTTCTACCCAGGGACCTTGCCGCAGACCCTTCTGGAAGAACAAAGTCATGGAAGGTGACATTAATGCTTCTCTTTAAGAATTCCTGTTTGTTTGTTTTTTTTACATGACTTGAAGTTCTAGAAGCTTATTGTATGATAAAAATTACAATCTGTAGGTGCCCATATGTTTTCTACTTTGGGTTTTATGTTTGTTTATATGGCTGCTTTGGGTCAGGAATGCCTTGAGGAAATGGTGGGAGGACGTGGCCCTTTGCTGTCTTTTAGGCTGAAAGCAAGGCACCAGCCGCAGCCAAACCCCCCATGCTGGATTTCTGGTAGAAACCTCTCTGCGGGTGGTGGCCCTGGACGGTGCTTCCTGCTTGGGCTCTTTGGTCTCATCAAAAGCAGTGCTACCCATCCCCCACAGAGGGGAACCGACCAGGATGTCTCCAGATGCTCCTGAACATCAGCCGACCATCGCTACTCCCTAGACAAATGCCAATGACAAGCACAAGGAGAAAATGAATCTAGACACAGACCTTACACCCTTCACAAAACCATCTCCGAACGGATCCCAAACGTAAATGGAACACACAAGACTCTAAAATTCCCAGATGATGACGTAGATGCCTGGATGACCCGGGCTTGCGGTGGCTTTTTAGCTACAACACCAGAGACACGATCCGTGAGAGGAGGCATCGATAACCTGGACGGTGTGCAAATTAAAAACGTCCGCCCCGCAAAACACAGTGTCAAGAGAATTAAAAGACAAACCACGGGATAGGAGAAAGACCTGTCTGCTAAAGAACTGTTATCCAAAATATACAAAGAACTCCTAAAACTCAACAACAAGAGAACGAACAACCTGATTAACAAATAGGCCAAAGACTTTAATAGACACGTCACCAAAGATACCCAGATGGCAAAGGAGCATATGAGAAGATGTGCCACAAGGTGTCGTCAGGGAAATGCAAATTAAAACAGCAATGCAATACCACTGCACACCTATTCCAATCACCCAGATCCACAACGCGAACACCAAATGCTGGCAAGGACGTGGGGCAATGGGAACTCTCATTCGTTGCCGGGACACACAAAATGGTACAATTACTTTGAAAGACAGTCTAGTGGTTTCTCACAAAGCTAAACATACTCTTACCATGCAATCTAGCGATCACACTCCTCGGTATTTATCCAAAGGAGTTGAGAACACATCCACGCAAAAACCTGTACTCACGTTTATAGCAGTTTTATTCCTGTTTAAACATTGCTTTCAATGTTTTATTTCTGAGAGAGAGACAGAGACAGAGTGTGAGCAGGGGAGAGGCAGAGAGAGAGGGAGACACAGAATCCAAAGCAGGTTCCCGGCTCTGAGCTGTCGGCACAGAGCCCGACGCGGGGCTCGAACTCACAGACCGCGAGATCCTGACCTGAGCCGAAGTCAGATGCTTAACTGACTGAGCCACCCAGGCGCCCCATAGCAGCTTTATTCATTATCGCCCAAACTTGAAGCATCCAGAATGCCCTTCAGTAGGTGATTAGATAAGTAAACTGTGGTCCATCCAGACGATAGAATATTTTTCAGCACTAAAAAGAAATGAGCTAACAAGCCATTAAAAGACATGGAAGAAACTTAAGTGCATATTACTAAGTGAAAGAGGCCAATCTGAAAAGGCTACATATTGTATGATTCCAACTAATGACATTCTGGAAAAGACAGAACTATGGAGACAGTACAAATATCAGTGGCTGTAGGGGGCCGGTGGGCAGTGTAGGGAGGGAGACGGGCATAGCACTGAGGATTTGTAGGGCAGTGAAAATACTCAGTATCTTATTGTAATAATGGATATATGTCGTTACGCATTTGTCCAAATCCAAGAGTGAATCTTAATGTAAACGCTGGACGATGATGATGTGCCCATGAAAGTTCATCTCAGGCTAAGAAAAGGGAGCCATTCTGGCGAGGGATATAGATAGTGGGGGAGGCTGTGCGTGCCGAGGGAAGGGGTGAGGGAAATCTCTGCGCCTCCTTCCCAGTTTTGTCGTAAACCTAGAGGTTGTGAAAACAAAGACTTCAAAGAACGGAGGACAGGGGGGCAGGGAGGGGCCCCTGCGTGGTTAGGTCAGTTAAGCCTCTGACTCTTGATTTCAGCTCAGGTCATGATCTCACACTCTGTGAGTTTGAGCCCCGTGTCGGGCTCTGTGCCGACAGCTCGGAGCCTGGAGCCCGCTTCGGATTCTGTGTTTCCCTCTCTCTCTCTGACCCTCCCCTGCTCACACGCTGTCTCTCTCAAAAATAATTAAAGTTAAAAAAAATTTTTAAATAAAAATATAAAGATTAACCATACCAAGTGGCGGTGAGGATGTGCAGCATAGGAACGCTCTAACCTCGTCGGAAAACAGTTTGGCAGATTCTTAAAAAGTTAAACACACATCCTCACACAACCCAGTTATTTCATACCTAGACATTTGCTGAAGAGTAGAAAAGCCTATGTCCACACAATTCCTGTACGCCAATGTCATAGCAGCTTTATTCAGAAAGCCAACTGGAAATACTTTGGAAACAATGGGAAATAGCTGGAAAGATCCAAATGGTTACCAACAGGTAAATGGATAAACAAACTGTGACGTAGCCATTCAATGCAACACAACTCAGCAACAAAAAGGATTACACTACCGATTGCACACAACAATATGAATAAATTGCAAAATAATTAAGACCCAAATAAGCTAGAAAACAAGACAGTACGTAACGTGTGATTCCATTTATAGAAAGTTCTAGAAAATGCAAAGTGGCGTGTAATGACACCAAGCAGCTCAGTGGCTTTTTGAGACAGGGCTACTGGTATGAAGTGAGGCATGTATTTCAAAGGGACGCAAGAAAACTTTTGGAGTTCATTATCTTGATTTTTTTGATAGTTTCAAAAAGACGTCAAAGATCATCAAATTGTGCACATTAAATATGTGCATTTTATTGGATGTCTGTTATCTTTCAATAAAACTGTAAAAAAAAAAAAAAAAGGTAATTTGTTTCCTAAGTAAAAGACCTGTGATACAATAACCATCACGGGCTGAGTTATGTCCCCCCGATATCCCTGTGCTAAAGTCCTAACACAGTGCCCCAGTATGTGACTGTTTTTGGATATAGGACCTTTAAAGAGAGAATGAAGTTACAATCAGGTCATTGGGGTGGGCCCTAATCCAATATTATTGGTGTCCTTTTAAGAGGGGACATTAGGACACAGACACACACAGAGAGTTCCTATGTGAACCCACAAGGAAAAGACAGACCACTAAGCCAAGGAGAGAGGCCTGAGAAGAAATCAACTCTGCCAGCTTCTTGATCTCCGATTTGCAGGCCCTAGAGCTGTAACGTGATGCATTCCTGCTGTTTAAGGCCCTGGTCTGTGGCACTGTCCCCAGGAGACTAACACAATAATTCACATAAACTTGCAGAATTCCATATTTTCTCTTTCTAATGTCTATTAGGCTTTTTATTGTCTAATAACGTACATAAGAAAAGGAGGAACCAAATATTTGACAAAAGTTATATCCGCAGTTAGATTACGAGCATCTGCCTAGAATTTTCTAATTTTCCAAAACAATCCCAGGTATCTTTCCTATCTCAGTGGAAGATTTGCTGGCAGCTTTCCCCCCTCTGTCTATAATATTAGCTCAAACTCGAATAACCCACGTGCTGAGGAGCAGGAAAACCATAGCATTTATTACAGGAGGGAGATCTCAGGTGTCCGAGACCTTGGCTGCCTGCACGTACAGAGGAGGACCGGGGGCTCCCAGGGATTTATTGACTTATTGAGATGATAGGAGAGTCCACCCTGGAACCAGCCCCGTAATCCGGGGTTCCTTGGCATCTAAATCCCATGGTGTCTGCAGATAAAAGTGTGTGCATTCACAGTCTTTCTAGGATCACGCAACACTGACCGATCTCACACAATCGCCCCTGTGGCATTTCAGACAACCTGTATCCCAGCCCATTTCTCAACGAATACTTACACCAATTTGTAAGTGATCTAACCTAATAGATCCTCTCCCCAGTCTGTGCTCGCCGCTTGGTAATCCAGGCAAAGCAGCTTCCCGGGGCTGTGGAGAGCATACAGCTCTTTGAAATGTGAGCCATATGAGGGAGCCCTAGAGGTTTATGTGACATTTGTAACACAATCCAGTTCCTAAATCATTCCCACATGTGAGGTTCAAAGTAAACACTGTGCTCCCCTGCTATCATTTTCAATTGCATGGCCCTTGGGGCTAAATCCGGAAAGCTAAGGAAATGGCTGTTTCCAGTATGCAGGTAAATTGTCGAGCTTCAAATGCTCATCAGTTTTAGGCTTGTTCCCCTGGCAAAGCTGCGATGCTTTGGGTTTCATTTCACTCGCTTCTCTGTCCGTCTCTTTGCAATTATTTCAATTTATCTGGACGCTGGCCTTGCCGACCACTGGTGCCGCAGACACGGGTGGAGAGAGCCTCTGTCCTCCCGGACAGGACGCCGTGTGCATCGTCTGTCGTAGTCGGCGCTCCAGCCTCTCTGTGTCCCCACTGCTGCAACTCTGGGTGTGGTTCTGGTACCTGACTCGCTTCCACCTGATGCTCCCGTGGTCAGAGTCTGTCATCGATGTCGCATGGCCACTTAGCACTGTCTGAGGCTGTGCGTGTTGTCTTTGGCTCTGTCGAGTGAAGGCTCCGGGACAGCAAGGACTTCTGTGATGGACCCGCTTGCTGTGGTGTCCCCGGCTCTTAGCACAGGCCTGGCACCCACAAAACAGCTGTCGGTGATCGTTCACGGAATGATGAGAAAACAAGCCCGTGGTTACTTGACCTTCCTTCCTTCCTTCCTTCCTTCCCTTCTTCTTTCCTTCCTTCCTTCCTTCCTTCCTTCCTTCCTTCCATTTTGTCAGCATTTCTGGATAGCCCGCTGTGCACCATTCACAGGGAATATGTGGGCACAGTGATATGGTCCAAGGCAGAACGGAACCTAGAGTTCAGTGAGGAGGCATCCTGGGAATAATGTCAACCCAGGACGGTCACTGACCATTTTATTGGGTTGCTGACAAGATGTCGTGACCACATCAGCCAAGGACCCATTGAGCTGAAATTACGGCAGCTACTCCAATCAGGCGGACCCTGAACTGGGTCCTGAGGGACAGAGAGGAGTTGGCCAAATAGACAAGCAGGGGTGGGGTGGAGGAAGAGTCATTGCAAACACCAGGTACAGTGTTTTCAAAGGAACAGAAACCCGTGAGCATAGCAGAGTTTTCAGCAGGTAGAAGCAATTTCTCAGTGCTCAAAATGAGATCTGAGTAGTGATGGTAGAAATGACAGAGCAAATAGGCAGGGGCACGTATTTTCAACACTTCCGGTACTTAGTAACATACTATACTGTGAGCTATCCAGTATTTATCAAGTTGTTATTAAATTACTTATCGATCCGTATCATTGTCTCCCACTCAAGACTGTGCATTCCTTGAGGATCACCTCACAAGGAGCAGGTTTGTAAGTGTTGCTCATTGGGTATTTGTTGGATGGATGGGTGGATGGATGATAGATGGATAGATGATAGATAGATGAGTGGGTAGATGGATGGATGATGTGTAGATGGGTGGATGATAGATGGATGATGAATGCATAGATGTTGGATGGATGGGGGTTGTGTGGGCGTGTGTGGGCGGGTGGGTGGATCCACAGACCAATGGATAGATGAAGAAATATGTACGTTAAACTGAAAATACACAGTTCCCAACTTTGTAGCTGAAGATCCCCATAATTCCCCTTCTCCTACAGCCGCTCTGCCCCTCCTCGGCTGTCTCTGCCAGATGCCTCCAGCCTCAAGAGACTCCTCCTTCCAACCACCCAGCTTTCCCAGCCAAGTGATGCCGAGGGGCTGGGAAAGGTCACAGAGCCCGTTGTTTCCCACAGCCTCAGCGCGGAGGGTGGGAGGATTCTTCCCCCGAGGCTGGAAAGGAACCCGTGGGGGGACATCATTCGATGAGGGTCCACATTGTAAACCGAGCCGGGAGGGTGACTAAGGAATGTCAGTATCCCTGAAAACAACCTCACCTCCCCGGGCTCCGTCCCTGTGCCTCCATCACTGTCAGCAGACTCGTCCAAATGCTCTGCTGCTGCTCTGGCCCTCGGGTGGGAAGGTCCCCGCTCATCCCTGGGACGCCACGAACACGCCACTAAGCAGCCACGCGGGCTGTTTTTATATTCATTAGCCTTCCTGTCTTGGCCCTACGACTCTCACATCCCGCCCCTTCTTACTGAACACAAATTGGCCAAACCAAGGCTGATTAGGCTTCCAAAAAAAAAAAAAAAAAAAAAATCCTTTTTCTTTTGAGAACCGTCTTTGACTCTTCCATTAGCTAGCTAAACTTCGGCTGACCCACTTATTCGGGCTCTGTGAAAAGTCACCCCTTCTTTCCCAAGGCAGAGCGTTCCTAGGGCGTGATATCAAGCTCTGGAATTCCGACAAAAGGTTTGTAGCTAACCGTTCTCTGTGTTCTGGTTCGTCCTCTTTCGCCAAAAGCATACACGGCCCCACACCAAGCCAGGTGTTTGTCAGCAAGGAGAACTGGGACACAGGGCGTTCTAATATGGGCCCAAGAGCCTGGGGGCTGCAGCTCAGGTCACCTTTGGTGCGTCGGCAAGAGGAATCGAGCCCCACTTAGGCGCTGTTGAAGTGCCTCTAAGAAGCCAGGGAATTTGCTGCTAAATGGGGGACTATCTTGAGTTTTGGCTACCAATATTTCACTTAGCTGGGAAATAGAACTGCAGATCTGATATTCTGGAAAGAAGGTGGGCCAGAGGCACCTCCCTCCATTGTCCCCTTGATCTTTTAGAGTTCATATTCAATGACTTTGTCCCAGAGAATTATAACAAGGGCTGGATACTGGGCCCCAAGTTATTCAAGTACATCCATGCATCACTGAGGGGCTCACATGGCTGCTTAAATAGCAGCGTGTTCCCAAACAGTTGGATGTGTGGCAATATTGTATTCTATTATCATGGGTCGAGTCATGTCATCCTCTGGATTTTTCTAGTCCAGCTTCAAGTTGACACTCACCAGTCCACCCCTTTGACCATTAATTAGGCACATGCGGGCGAGGCATCCCCTGCCGCACGCCCGGCGTATTTATCTGTAGTTGCTATTAAACAAGGGTGTCTATGTGGCGAAGTCCCTGAGCTGTGGTGGGTCCTGTGATAGAGAGTTCACATATTTTCCTTGGAAACTTCTTCACAAAGAAACTACTACTCCCGACTTCCCCTTGAAAATACGGAAGAAAAAAAATTCCTAACAATCTACAGGGATGTTCTGAAATAAAAGCAGAATTTAACCTCTCTGATACACAACGGAGTCGTGCTCTTTGTTAAAATCATCCGTCCGGAAATATAGAAACATGATTTAGACCTTTTCTGAACCTGTTCCTTTACGTGTTAACCTTCGGAAAGCGAATTAAAGCTGGTGGAAGGTGCTGAGTTAACTGCAATTGAATCAAGGACCATGGAGACAGATGTCTGTTCCGGAACCATGCGGTGGGCTGGGCACTTGCCAGGGGAACTAAAAACATATCGAAACGACCTTGCCGTATACCAACCAATGCTCCTCTCAAATTCAGAGCACACCCATCCACAAAAATGTTCCTCCAGGAACAATTGTAAAAGTGACAGTAATCGCATAAGAGTAGCAACGGTGGTGCTAAAAAATATTAACACCATTTTAAATTTTCTTTAAGTTTATTTATTTTGAGAGAAAGAGTGGGGGTGGGGGTGGGGGCGCTCGACCGGGGGAGGGGCAGAGAAAGACGGAGAGACAGAATCCCAAGCCGGCCCCACACTGTCGGCACAGAGTCCGACGTGGGGCTCGAACCCACGAGCCAGGAGAGCATGACCTGAGCTGAAATCAAGAGTTGGATGACTGGCTGAGCCACCCAGGCGCCCCCGTACTTACACCATTTTAAATGCCTATTTTGCTCTGACACTTTATGCGCGGAAACCCGGATGATGGGACCGTCATCAACTCCAATTCATTCAGGTTAAAACTCCCATCCAGTTGCCCATATTGATACAGACTTAAAGATGTTCCCCGGACATAGGCAACGTGACACAGGCTTTCACCCAAAGTCTGTCGGTCAGAGTTCCTGGTCATGCGAACAAAGTCTGTCGGTCAGAGTTCCTGGTCATGAGAACGTGCGAAGGCAGCCCGAGAGGTGACTGTATCACGAGGCTTCGCGTGTCTTGCTTCCCTACAGGCTCCAGCTCAAACTGCTGTCAGGATTCTTTACAGAGAAAAAAAATTACAAGTGTCGCTTCGCATACATCGTTCACTTTATAAGGAAACCCCAAAGAAACGCTACGCAAGTAGGTCTCATCTTGCACAGCCGGAGTGGGCGAGTGTCCTGGGTTTTTCTGGTGGGTGGTTTGGGCTGGTTTTTGGTTTTTTCGGAAAACCCATACCAAAAGTGTGGGTGGTCTGACTGGTGAGTGGGACTGGAAGCCATGAAGACACATGAAATTGCTTGGCCTTGTAAAGCCTTGTTCGTCGTATGCTACTGGAAAATGAGGATTGCATTTGCTCTTGGCCTATAGTCTAATATGCACAACAGAGATCAGCTTTGGTTACATGTATCTGAAAATTGAAGTTACAGAAGGTGAATGTTCAGAAATCAGAGTGCAGTTTAATACAGAAGGGACATGACGCATTTTCTCTTCTATTTGAGGTGACTTAAGGAAAGATACGGGGCTGTCCGCTTCGCAATAATTGGGTGGAAGACCGGAGTGGCGATCACACTGGTCGCCAGCGACCTTCATATTTTATAGTCCCCCAAGCAGGCGCCCCTCACACTGGCCACGCCATGGCCGGGTGTCAGGAAAACACATGCATGACCGTGATCATCCCATTTCCTCCCTGGGTTTTCGCGGCTGGCAGACGGTTCCATCAGACCTGGTGGCCCCTACGTGGCCGCGTAGCAAGTCAGAGGGAATGAAACCTTCCTGACCAAATTCCCCTTCGTTTTCGGACTCCTGTATGACAGCAGACTTGAAATAACCACGTCAGCAACCCCACACTCGCCCTCTGTCATTCTTCGGGAGTGTCGGACGCGGAACGATGAAAAAAGGGCACTTTTTGTAAATGGCAGAAACAAAGGAAACAACAGACATGGGGTAGATGTTTTGCATTTTCACGTAATAACGAAAAGAAAGCGTGTTCAGAAAATGGCAAAATTTGTATGTTTTGCCTTTTCTTGCATTTTTTTTTTTATCGCAAATCTTCCTCCCACAAGATAGAAAGGTTTTCCCTCACGACGCTGTGTTATTTATAGTATGACCCCATGCTGCGTCCTCTTTCTGGGCCAGCAGTGACCTACCTAATACATTTCACACCTCAAGCAGATCACGGTTTAACACCATCTCCTCCTCTACAGAACAGAAGTAGTAATCGTGTTAATGAAACACATAATAATAATAATGGCAGGGGAGAAATGCAGTGAAAATGTCTTTTTAATCTTTTTTTAAAATGTTTATTTATTTTTGAGAGAGAGAGCACACGTGAGCAGGGGAGGGACAGAGAGAGAGGGAGACGTAGAATCCCAAGCAGGCTCCAGGCTCCGAGCTGTCAGCACAGAGCCCGACAAGGGGCTCGAACCCACGAACCGTGAGGTCATGACCTGAGCCGAAGTCGGATGCTCAACCGACTGAGCCACCCAGGAGCCCCAAAATGTCTTTTTTACTGAACTCGATATAGGTATATATAATCACATCAGTTAGAAATACAAAGTATAATAAACATTATAATAAAAGATACACTAATACACGTTTTGAAAAAACCAGGGAAACTTATAGCTATGTATTGGTCTAACATCTTAATGAATTATATTGCAATGTCTGTTTTCGATACCTAACTTCTTGCATTTTCATGTTCAATGGACATAGAACAAGATCTGTCATGTCTCTTCACCCATAGTTAATCGAAAAAGCACTTCCTAAATTTTAATTTTGAAAAATTGTTTGCACATGAGAGAACAGATATATGAATGTTAGGAAGGTCTTACCTACCAGGGTAACATTGTCAGAGATTTATAAAAATCACGTCACAATAAATTCCAGAAACTGAAATACTGTTGATATCTTTGTTTCAAATGTCTCTGCAGTTGAAGTATTGTCCCTAAGATAGCTGCACCGGAAAATTCACCATAAATTTCTACTAAGGGAAAACATTCAAAGGAATCTCAGAAAATGGCTGAATATTAACGAACATTGAGAATGTTTATTCCATTGTTTTATGATTTTTTAATTAAAAAAATTTTAGTGCTTATTTTTGAGAAAAAGAGTGAGTTTTAGGGGGTTTTTTAAAATATTTTTTAATGTGTATTTTTGAGAGAGAGAGAGAGAGAGAGCATGAGCAGGGGGAGGGACAGAGAGACAGAGGGAGACACAGAATCCGAAGCAGGCTCCAGGCTCTGAGCTGTCAGCACAGAGCCCAATGTGGGGCTCGAATCCACGACTGTAAGATCCTGACCGGAGCCGAAGTTGGACGCTTAACCGTCTGAGCCCCCCAGACGTCCCTTTAGAAGCGTCCAGTTCTCGGTGAAATTAACAAAAATATTCAAACAAGTCCTGCCGTTCCTTCTGGCAAGAAAAGGCCAGCATCCTTTGTCCTCTGCCCTGACCTTCTGCCTTGAAATTTGATTATTTTCTTTCTGTGTGAATTTCCATTTACTTACATATTATTATCGCAGAGTTAATGGTGTTCTCTACAAGGTCTGTGTGCTGATCTTCAAGGAACAATTTTAAAGCCTGAGTTTTACTATACAATGTTTATGGTTGAATCTGGATGTTTGTAAATATTTTCTATCTGATTTACTTGATTTAAAATCTCACATCCGAAAAAAAAGTGGCTCAGGAACAAACATCACGTTACAGCCGAAAACAAAATCTCAGGAGCATCTCCGATGGCCGCGTTGAGGTTCAGACTGTAAATGCACTTCAAAGGCTGAGGTAGACTTTTCAACATTGGTTTTGGCTCCATGCAGAGCTTTGTGAACATATTCAGCGGGGGGAGACATTTCTTGGTTATACCCCTAGTTTAGAGCATTTCTCGCCTATATTATTTATAAGGAAAGGAATAAATTATTGTTTTCCAGATGTTACAGAAGTCATCGCGAAGGCAAACTTCCCAGTGGCCGTCCGGAACAACAGAAATGAAGTAACTCAAGTTCTGTTTCCTTGTGTTTATAATGTCTATGCTACCATTTGAAATTTTGAATTTCTTGTTTACATGCAGCACTATGTAATTCTGAGGCTGGTGCCCAGGGCAGGCTCTAACAATGCTGAACTCCTACACATTTCCTCCCAAAATAAATGCAGGAAATTTCACTCACGGCTGGTGGGAATGCAAAATGAGACAGCTACCTCGGAAGACAGTCTGGCAGTTTCTTAGAATTTTAAGAAAAGAAAAATGAAATAAAAACTTAGTCTTTGACCCGGAAATCCCACTCCTATGTGTTTAACCAAGTGAACTGAAATCTTTACACAGATTTCCCTCAATAGGCGAATGAATAAACAGTCATATATTCATACAGCAGTATAGTACTTAGTGATAAAAAGGAACCAGATATTAATTCACACAACTACATGGATGAATCTTAAAGACAGTTTGCCAAATTAAAGGCGACTTACCCAAAAAGTTACCTGTTGTATAATTCTAATCATATCACACAGTCTAGAAAAGGCAAAAATTATAGGTATTAAAAAGAGATCAGTGAGGGGGTGCCTGCGTGGCTTAGTCAGTTATGATCACGGCCATGATCTCACCATTAGTGAGTTTGAGCCCCGCATCGGATTCTGTGTCTCCCCCTCGCTCTGCCCCTCCCCTGCTCATGCTCTGTCTCTGTCTCTCAAAAATGAATAAACGTTAAAAGAAAAATTAAAAAAAAAGAGAGATCGGTGGTTGTCAAGGGTTTGTTAATAAAAGCAATTAGCACTCTGGCAACAGGGCCTGTAATGTGTGACAGTTAAGAAATGAAAATCAAGGGCACCTGGGGGGCTCAGGCAGTTCAGCGTCGACTCTCGATTTGGGCTCAAGTTGTGATCTCACGGTTCATGAGATCGAGCCCGGAGTCCCACTCTGTGCTGACAGTGCAGAACCTGCTTGGGATTCTCTCTCCTTCTCTCTCTCTCTCAAAACAAATAAATAAACTTAAAAAAACATGGGCGACTGGGTGACTTGGTTGGTTAAGCATCTGACTTCGGCTCAGGTCATGATCTCGCGGTCCGTGAGTTCGAGCCCCATATTGGGCTTTGTGCTGACAGCTCGGAGCCTGGAGCCTGCTTCAGATTCTGTGTCTCCCTCTCTCTATTCCCCTCCCCTGCTCACACTGTCTCTCTCTCTCTCTCTCTCAAAACTAAACATTAAAAAATATTTTTAAAAAACCTAAAACTTAAAAAAAAAAAAGAAATGAAAATCTAAGGACAACCAGTCAACTAGGCTATCCCAAAAAATACAACCACTTAAGCTATAGCCAACCAAATAATTTCCTCACTTTGCTTTCCTTTCTTTTCTAGAAAAGTCTTTCCCCTAAATCCTGTCTGTGGAGCACG
This sequence comes from Panthera tigris, assembly GCF_018350195.1. Lineage (NCBI taxonomy): Eukaryota > Metazoa > Chordata > Mammalia > Carnivora > Felidae > Panthera > Panthera tigris. The sequence goes on from NC_056660.1 coordinate 232,167,284, forward strand.
CCTAACAGCTTCTGCTTTGGTGCTGCCTGATTCGAATTGGTTTTTGTTCAAATAAAATCTTAGAATCTTCGCTATGCCTCAGTTGATCTTTACCAGTGTATACAACGGAATATTATTCATCCACGAGGAGGAAAGAAATCCTACCATGTGTGACAACATGGATGAACATAGAGAACATTATGCTGAGATAAGCTTGACAGAGAAACACAAATACTATATAATCTCACTTAAATGTGGAATGTAAAAAAAAAACCCAAAAGGCCAAAGTCCTAGAAATGGAGAGTAGCCTGTGGTTGCCAGGGGCTGGAGGGTAAGGAAATGGGGAGACATTGGTCAAGGAGTCAAGTCTTCAGTTATGAGATGAGTCAGTTCTGGGGAATCTAATGTACTGCGTGGTGACTACAGTTAGTAGTACAGTATTGTATACTTGAAATTTGCTGAGAGTAAATCTTAAGTGTTCTCATCTCACATACACACACACACACACACACACACACACACACAGATGGTAATCATGTGAAGTGATGTGTTAACCTGATTGTGGTAATCACTTCACAAAACATATGTATATCAGATCATCAGATTGCACAACTTATTCTTTTATTTGAGAGAGAGACAGAGAGAGAGAGAGAGAGAGAGAGAGAGGATCCTAAACTGAAATCAAGAGCCACACGCTCAACCAACTGAGCCACCCAGGGGCCCCTATATTTTCAATACATACAATTTTATTTGTTAATTATACCTTAATAAAGCTGAGAAAATCTTGAACCATTAACTTTGGCTTTCTGGTTTTCTATTGTATGTATTTTTTTTCTATTTAATTCCATTCTTCTCTCATCTTGATAGATTCTTTTATATTCTTGGAGTTTAATTCACTGGTCATTTTCTAACTTACCAGTATATGAGCTTACATCATGGACTTTTAAGCTTTTTTAATTTCATAATGTAACAATTTAGACCCACAGATTTAGACCCAGAGCACTGATTGAGTCATATACTACAAATTTAGGTATGTCCATTTTTTCACCAAACTGTTTTCTGATTTCCTTTGTGATTTTTCTTTGACTTGTGGGTCATTTTGTGTATTGCTTATTTTTCAAATATTTGGGTTTTTTTTCTAGTTTCATTTTAGTTCTTGACTTTTGGTTAATTCTTAGAAAACCTGTCGTATAGTCTTCGTCTTTTTGAAAGTTGGTCTATTCTGGCAGATATTCAGTATAAACTGGAAAAGAACCCTGTTTAGAAAGTATTGGTGTTATATAGGTCAACCAGGCCCATTGGTTTTGTTGCTTAAAATCTTCTAAATGTTAACTGTTTTGGGGCGCCTGGGTGGCTCAGTCGGTTGAGCGTCCGACTTCGGCTCAGGTCACGATCTCACGGTCCGTGAGTTCGAGCCCCGCGTCGGGCTCTGGGCTGATGGTTCAGAGCCTGGAGCCTGCTTCCGATTCTGTGTCTCCCTCTCTCTGACCCTCCCCCGTTCATGCTCTGTCTCTCTCTGTCTCAAAAATAAATAAACTTAAAAAAAAAATTAAATGTTAACTGTTTTGTCTTTTTGTCTGCTCATTCTCTCCACGACTAAGTGTGGTATTATATTTCCCAACTCAGATTTCGATTATTTATTTATTTATTTTGAAGTTACTATTCAGTTTTTACTTCCCTTTGCTGCCAATTTTTTTTTTAATTTTATTTATTTTCGAGAGCTAGAACAAGTAGGGGAGGGGCAGAGAGAGAAGGGGACAGGGGATCTGAAGCAGGCTCCGTATGGATGGCAGAGAGCCCAATGTGGGGCTTGAACCCATGAATCGTGAGAACATGACCTGGTCCGAAGGCAGCCGCTTGAGCAAGTGAGCCACTCGGGCGCCCGCCCAACTCAGAGTTTAGATTTGGCTTTTCCTCCTTTTAGCTTTTCTGACAAGTGTATATATTTTGGAGGTTTGTTAGGTGCGTATGTACTTAGGATTTTCACGTCCTCCTTATTCATTCTAATCACCATGAACATATCTCCACTAGCGTTTCTTGAACTTTTCTTTTTATGTTGATTTCACTGCATCTGCTTTGTTTGCACAGCACGTCCTTTTCCAAGCTTTCAGACAGTGTGTCTCTTCTAAACAGCATCTGCATGGGTTTGCTTAATATTCTTTTATTCATTGGGCACCTGGGTGTCTCAGCCAGTTGAGCGTCCAACTGTTGATTTCAGCTCAGGTCATGATCTCATGGTTGTGGGATCGAGCCCCGTGTTGGGCTCTGCACTGAGCCTAGAGCCTGTTTGGTCTCCCCCCCCCCCCCCACCCCACCCCGTCCCTTCCTCCCTCCCTCTCTAGATACATAAACATTTTTTTAAAAGGAAAAAAAAAAATATTTTTACTTGTTTAGTACATTTAACGTAATTACTGAATCCTTGGTTGGTCCCGCATGCTCATTAGAAATAAAGCGAGGATGTGAGCTTTACGAGGCTTGGCTTTCCAGAAAATGTTACATTCGCTGTGTAATTCTGGTCACGCGAAGACATTCCATCTAAACAGCCCTCTTGTGTAAGTGATGCCCCCCTTATGTAACACACGCATGTGCCGAATCTCAGCCAGGGCCTACGGTACCATGGAGGAACAGGGGAGGTGGGCCTAGATTTCTCTGCACCTCCCCCACGTCCTCAAATTCCCTGCACACCTGACGTTAGTCAAGGCAGATACTGGTTAAGATCTCTGACTCTCGTGACCCTTTCTATCACGTCAGCTCTCTATGCGATTTCGCTGTTCCAACCTGGGACCCCTCCGATTCAGTCTCGACCAGAGGAAGCTCTCAGGAGCGTAGCGAGATCAGGTCACTCCTCCAGCCAAGTGGCTTTCTAGACACTCAGAGGAAACGCCATCATCTCCAACAGTCTCAAGGCAGGCACAGTCAGACCTCCCCTTGTCTCTTCTGTTCCTCACATTTGCGACACTGTCCTACATCAGGGCCTCTGTCCTGTCCCCTCGGCCTGAGGAAATCCACAATGGCTGGCTCCCTGTCCCTCTCACGTCTTTCCCTTCCCAGTGAGGTCCTACTTGCCGGTACTCGAGATCTCCTCCAGACCACTCTCTCCGTAGCCTCCACCTCCTTCTCAGACACGTATAACCGGTACGTCTATTTATTCGTTGCTGTCTCTCCTCAACGTAAGAACGCAAGCTTCCTGGGAACAGAGGCGTTTCATCTGTTGTGTTCACTGCTGTAGCCACAGTACTTTGAGCAGTACCTGAAAAAGTACACTTTCAAGTTATCTGTGAAGTGGATGAAATTCCCCTCTGGGTACCGTTCTGGCTGCACCCCACGTGTACATTTAGTCCCTCAAAAGAAATCCGCCCCAGATACTCCGTAATCCGTTTTTATTTCCTCCTATGCTATGGATCATTTGCAGGTGTTTAAAATTACGCTGTTCTCTGTGGGTTACTTTTTATAGTTCATTTTTAACCCCCTAAGGGTCAGAGAACAATGCCTTATGTTATGCAACCTGTTTTCTCTTCTGGCCTCGTTCATAATCGATTTTAAGTTTCAGGTGTATTTCAAAGCAAGGAGGGTCCCAGTTTGTCGGATGTGGCACGTACACCCAGTTTTCTAATTATCGAGCTCAAATTCTCATGGTTTTTTTCTTAATCTGATTCAGTTTAGAATCCATCAGGACAGACATACAGATGTGCTACACAGAGCGAAGAACCTCCTGGGCCCAGTCGGCTTTCTAGTGAGAAACCCCCATTGCAGACGGCTACCCCACGTTCCGGTTTTCACTCGTCAGCGTCGTTACTGAAAGTAATGGGTCTGAGAGCGGCTCGTCAGAACAACTGAGGTTAGGAAGCATCTCTTACTGGTAACACCAGTGGTGCTCCAGATAGGACGGAATCCGGACAGAGTAATTCAGAGGTAGTCGCCACCCGCAAAGGTCAGACTATCTAGCAAGGCCCTTGGGTAGTGCCTGAGACATAGCCCTAAAATAGCCCTGTGTCCCCACTGGGTTGGAGGGCAGCTCACGGCGTCAGGAGGAACAAAATCCTGCCCCTGGCACATCGAAACCACCTCAAACTTTTCCTGGAAGACGCCGTGGACCATCTAGAGAGAGAGACCCGGAACCCCACTAAGCTGACGTAACAGGCTCCAGGAGCTGTCGCGTGTCGGATCGCGAACGCGCTTTTAATAAACACGGTACAGGATCTGAGCTGACACCTATCTTCACCGTTGACTCACCGGCGAGGCTGCGAGGGAGCTGACCGACCTGCTCTAACACCTGACACCCAGCAGCGTCTAACAGGACTAACCTGGAGGCCGTATGCAGACAAGACGGCTCAGGATGGGCTCCAGCGCCACCGGGGTGGCCTGTCACTTTCTCTTTACAGGGCAGTTGCGGGTCACGGTATAGACAATATTGGCAGGGGAACACGAGCTCTTGTTACCTCTTGTTACAGTTTTCAAAAGTAAAGAACATGGTGCTTTGTCCTTTTTAACGTTCTCATCTTAAGTCCTTTTTGGCTGATATATACAAGCACGTGCTTATCATTAAGTCTAACTGGATTTGTTTGATACGTTGTTTTTTTAGATTTGTTTAAATATAAATTTGTTATATATGAATAATATAATTCTATATATAATTCTAAATCTATAAAATAATAGGTTAAATAGATTTGTTATAAAATATACGAAATAAGACTAGAGAATAATGTAATAAACAGGCATAAAGCTTTATCAAATCTTAACATTATTTATTTTTCAAAATGACCAGGGACCTGTGACAGGTAGGTTTGTTTTATAAATGCCAGTCTCCTGAATAAAAAACCAGTGAACATCAGAGCCTGGAAAAATCAATACCCTTTTACGTTTTTTTTTCCTGTAGTGACAAATTTTCCAAGCATTGGTCACTGGGAGCTGTCGTCGGCTCTTGGGCGGCTGGAAGAGCACAGCAGACGGCGGGTGCCTTACGGACCACGACTTCTCACGGTGCCGCAGGCTAGACGTCCAAGAGGAGGCTGCCGGTGGGGCCCGACTCTGCAGAGAGCCCTCTTCTGGCCGCACGCTGCGGGCTTCGTGTCCCCCCCCCCCCCACCCCAGGCAGGAGCCAGGGGGCCCTGGGGGGCCTCCCGTGTCAGGGTACTGATCCCATTCCTGAGGGCTCCACCCTCGCGACCCAAGTGCCTCCTAGAGGCCCCACCTCCTACTATCATCACAATGGAAGTTAGCACGGGAACACATGAATGGGGGTGGGGGGACATAAACATCAGACCGCAGTAGGAATTTTTAGAACACGAGGACACTAATTTAAGTAGGTATTTTAAGCCTAGGACACAATTTGAGTGATAGCATGGGGTTAAAATAGTGTAGAAAAACTAAAAACTATGCCAAAAGGAGCAGAGGAGACGAACGGGGCGGGGGGGGGGGGGATGGAGGTGTAGTTTTACTAAAATATGTACTTGCTCGCATCTGTAAACTATGCAAATTTCCCTAAATTCTGGAACTAGGATATTAAGAAGCAATTGTGGTAAGTCATATAAAATAGAATTTTAAAATATAGGTCACATTTTTAAAGTCATTTAAAAAAAATCTCTATAAGCATTACCTTAGTATTTTTTTTATCAGAGATATAGTCTTGGCAATAAATAATCATTTGACAAGGTTATACAGATCTTCCTTAACTTACAGTGAGGTTACAGCCCAACAAATGCATTCTAAGTTAAAAACTTCGAAAGTCGAAAAGCATTTAATCCGCCTAAGCTACCGAACGTCACCGCTCAGCCCGGCCTACCTCACACGCGCGCCCGCACGGACGTGAGCCCTGAAGGTGCAGCTTAGTGCCGACCACCTCGATTTACCGAGCGCTGCACCGAAAGAGACAAAACGTTTGCACGGGTACAGACGGCGGCCGGGCCTAGGGACTCCGCCACGTCCCGCAAACCGGAGAGCGAGACATCCCTCGTCCCCGACCCGGGGAAAGAGCAAAACTCGAACTGTCGAGTACACCTTCTACCGGATGCGAACCGCTCTCACCCACCGTAAGGTCAAAACGTCGGACGTCAGGGACTGTCTGTGTCCACAAGTAATCACACACCACACACGGTTCATTTTAATACATGAATATTCTTTACGGTAGAGTTCACGTAAGAATAAATTATTTTCACCTGGTTTATAAAAACTGCCAAATTAAGTTCACGAGCTTTAACTACCACCCGCTCGGCTCTAGGGCCCACGCCCTGTCCTGGGAAGCCTCGTCGCGTACAGACAGACGCCCTGTGAACGGACGGAGGGACCTGTGACGTTCCCCAGGACGCAGTGGCCGGCCCGGGAGGCGCCGGTGTAGGGGCCGAAGCGCGGTGTGCTGAGCGGCAGGGGCATTTACGGAAGACCAAGCCGGAAGTCTGCTGTAATGGGAAGCGATCCACTCCTGCCCTACCTCCTCCAAGAAACCTTTCTTTAGTTTCAAAAATTCAAAGTCTCAGTTTCAGTGAAATTGTCTTTTAGCGCTTTCAGCCAAAAAAGCACCACTCTTTTCTTTTCTTTTGATTTTATGACCAAATATCCTGAAGGTACCGTTTTTCTTCTTTTAAAGTGGCCAATGTTTTCATTGCCTCTAGTTTTTCAACTCCAGTCTCTTTGCTTATTATCTCCACAAGGGTATCATTGACATCTTTGGCCATATTCTTTGCATCTCTAGAAAAAAGAATATTAGCGTCAGTGCTTAGGAAACAAGAATTTTCACCGAAGCCTCCATAGTTCACAAATCTAATCCCACGAACTCCACCGTCACCCACCCTGGTCCTCCCTCCATCTCTCTGGGAAGCGACCCAACAGGTGCCCCAGCCCGTCAGCTGTCAGGCCTTCACCAGTGACCCACCAGTGATCAGAGCTGATCACTGCCAGCTGGAAACCCTCAAAGGCGCCCCTGCTCCAGGAGCAGCCAAGTCCAAGGTCTCAGGACCCCATAAACCTAGCTCTGATCATGGCCCTCATTCCCCCACTTCATTCTCCGGGCACACAGCAGAACTTGCATTCCCAAGGGCAACCAGGTTTCCACCTACAAGCCTTCGTATGGACACGCACATGCCTGTGCGGGCGCGCGCGCACACACACACACGCGCGCACACACACACACACACACACACTAACAGACACATTAACTGTGGGCCTGGCTCTAAGTGCTTCGACATGTTTTAGCCTATTCACTTATAGGACAGGGTGAGGTGACCCTCCTGTGCCCCTGCAGTCCCCTCCAAGCACCTGCTGATGTGTCTTTCCCAGCAGGGAGTAAGCTGTTTGGGGGCAGGGAATGTACTGCACTTATCACTCCACATCTGAACCGTGCCAGACAGGACGCTGGTGGCACCTGGGTGGCTCAGTCAGTTAAGCGTCCGACTCTTGATTTTGGCTCAGGTCACGATGTTGCAGCTCGCGGGATCGAGCCTCACGTTGGGTTCTGCGCTGACGGCATGGGGGCTACTTGGGATTCTCTTTCTCCCTCCCTCCCTCCCTATCTGCCCTCCCCCGCTCGCTCACGCACCTGCACACATGCGCTCTTAAAAACAAACAAGTTAAAAAAAACCAAAGTGTCAGGCAGGACTCCAAGATGTCGGGAACAGAACCTGTCCCGCCCTTGCGGTAACACTTGTTGAGAAAGGCGTCTCCAGGGGCCTCCTCGACTTGGTCGTGCTCTCCCCTCCACCACTGCACCGGAGTTTTCATCCCCACAGCCCTTCCCCGTGGCCCCAGTGGCTGCAGCTGCCACACCTCCTGGTCTCCACTGTCCTCTTGACTGTCAGCAGCACAAGGCTCCCGGCTTGGGACAGTGGTCCCTGGGCTGAGGGACAGGATCACTCCTGCTGAGGGGCTGGTCCGCATGAGGGCACCACGGGGTCTCGTCCTGAGCCCCGACCACAGACCACCATGATGCACATTATCAACTCCACTGCACAGATGGGAAAGTGAGGCACCAGGAATGAGTAAAGAACTATTCCTCAGTTAACATTTTAAGACTCTGGACATGTAAGATAGCCCCCGAGTTCTCCATTACCAGTTATCTGTAGACTTGTGCAACTGACTTTGCCTCCAGTAGTTGAGCTGCATCTAAAACTCCAGCCTATTCCTCATCATTGACAGCTCTACAGTCTCCAAAGTGAAGGTCAAATACTTCTCTAAAAGCTAAATGAAAATGTAAACCAACATCATGTCCAGAATCTCTGCCTTTATCAACCAAAAGCAGGGAGTCAAAAATCCATTAATAGGTCACAAAATCAACTCAGCGGTCAAAACCAATTTTTTTAACAATAAGACAGAATAGACGTTATCACAACAGGTCACGAGAAGTCAATAGAAAAAGCTCTGTTTTATAAAACCTGTTTCAATTATATCTATTCCAGATCACTGTACCAGTATTTCTTCTTCGGTATCACAGTTTAAAAACAAAACAAAACAAACAAACAAACAAAAACCTGACTTGGTGATTTACAACATGTTTTAAACACCAGGGATGTGGGGGCACCTGGGCGGCTCAGTCGGTTAAGCATCCAACTTCGGCTCAGGTCATGATCTCATGTCTTGTGGGTTCGAGCCTTGCGTCGGACTCTGTGCTGACAGCTCAGAGCCCGGAGCCTGCTTCGGATTCTGTGTCTCCCTCTCTCTCTGCCCCTCCCTGGCTCACACCCTGTCTCTCTCTCTCAAAAATAAATAAAACTTTAAAAAATAAATAAATAAATGCCAGGGATGTGTTAGAATTAAAAACAACTACTTCTCACTTCAAAAGTCCTTTCTATTTAGCAGTTTTTTTTAATTCCATTGACAAGTTGGTAAGTTCCCCAAATTTTTATTTTTTATGGCAATTTTGGGATTTCTATAATAGATCTTGCTTCAAAAAGTAAATAAAACTTAACATAAAGAAAATTCCTGGCTTAGGTCAACTTTGACATAAATTATGCCTTGAAAAAAAGGATCTTTAGATTCACATTCTCAGAGTAAAAAACCAGAGTTTTCCTTAGTTAGGTCAGCTGCACACGTCACATATTCTTGGATACAACAGAATCAGTCCTGAGACTGCAAGTTCAATGATTAACGTCTTAATACCAAAAAGAACTTCTAGAGGCTAAAATATGTATTCAATACGGCACACGGCATTCTGAAAAGCAAGGATTAATTTTCACTTCTATTTCTCGGATAATGACAACATCTGGGCTGCTAAATGTATGTTAAAATCATTTTAGAACTTGTATTCCTATTCCTGTACTTAGGAATCAAATCAGTCATCCCTACCCACCTAGGTTAACAGTCCCTGGTTCACTTAATAAGTATCATCAACTGTCTTCGCCGACCCGGCCCCTGAGCCTGACGGCCACTCACCCACACACGTAAATGTAGCCGCTCTCCTGAAGAAGGACCCTGGCCACCTGCTTGCTGTGAAGCCACATGTTGTCTTGCACATACTTCACTGGGGCTTCCTCCTCCCCGACAGGAGCATCTCTCGAGAAGGAGACCTTTAAGTGAGTTAGGATCCCACGCTTATAGAAGTGTCGGAGCTCTTCTCTGAAATACGGTATATGAGTTACTTGAAAGTTCATCCTTTCAAGCTGAGAAAGCCCGGAATCAGAATACTAGAATTGTGTCGTACCTGAATAAATAATCCCTTTCCTTATGTCGGCAGCCAAAAAACAACCACATTGCTCCGAAGTGTCCCTCTGGATGTTGTTCTTGGAGTTTCTCTCTACGTGAGAAAGAAAGTGGAGATATTGGACATAAAGAATATGTAAAACTGGGGTGCCTGGGCAGCTGAGCCGGTTAAGCGTCCGACTTCGGCTCAGGTCATGATCTCACGGTTCGTGGATTCGAGCCCCGCATTGGGCTCTGTGCTGACAGCTCGGAGCCCGGAGCCTGCTTTGGATTCTGTGTCTCCCTCTCTCTGCCCCTCCCCCATTCCCATTTTGTCTGTCAAAAATAAGCAAGCATTAAAAAATATACATATATGTAAAACCAAGCTATTAGGTCAGGAAATACCCCCAAGAAACCGAGGCAGGGTTTGCAGTCACTGAGTGACCACTGTGCCATGTTCCCAGGGATCCCTGGTCCCTCCAGCAGCTGCTACAACAGGCATTACCTGTGGGCTGCAGGCACCTACAAGCATTTCGTGGGGATCTAGGAGGATGACCCAGAACATCACAGTGTGAAACCTACACTGACTTCTACATTCACTATTAATAGCGACTCTGTGAATAAAATTAACTCTCAATTAATGGAATGGAAACGTGGCCCCGGGCTTTAAGGAGGAGAATGATCTGCTGAGAACTGTTTCAGAAATGACACAGCGATGAGACAAGCCGGCCACGTCTGCCCTTCCCCTCTGCTTCCTTGAGGAAAAAACAAAAACAAAGTAAAAACAACAAAAAGACTCTGTCCACAGGATATTACACCGCTATGTGGAGACCAGCACACAAAAAGAATTGTTCAGGATTTCACAGACAGGGAGAGAAGGACAACTTGTTTTACATCAAAGAGTTCTACACGGATACGAAGACACATCTATTCAGATCGATCTGCTGAAAATTACTGACGTTGGGGTTTAACTTTGAACCTTTGGTGTAAGCGAATCTCCGTCAGTAGCAGTTTTATCCAGTTAAGGGACACATGGGACAGTGCGCACATCATCACAACAGAAAGTGGTGCCTGAAATCTGTCCCCAACTACACGTTATAAACTATGTGCAGCTGGGGGAAAAAAAGAAAAATAAAGTGCTGCCGTAAAAAGGGAGCTTCTAACACAAAACGAAACCTCTGGGAGATAGCACATTTACTTTTCCCATGGTGACAAATTATGCTATGCGATCACACATTTGGTAATAATTTTTTAAAATAAAAATTTTACAACCCAAGTCCAATATCCAAAAAAGTCACTGCAGAAACAAAAAAAGGTGCTCTGTCGTATTTCTAGCCAGTATCACAAGGGATACATTTTCTCACTAGTCAAAGAAAGCACACACCTGTGTTGCAGGAAACCAATGAAGGGCGCTATGCCAGTTCCCGGACCCACCATTATGACGGGGGCGGCAGGGTCACTCGGTAAGTGGAAAAAACCGGTTGTTCGAGGAGAGATGGAGATCTGGAATATTAAACCAACGCTCGTGAGTCTAAAAGAAAACCTAGACAAAGGTACGTAAGCAAGATGATCTTCGCTAGAGAAATTAAACAGCAGCATCAGATCTTACTGAAACCATGAACATTTCCACCACCAAAGAGAAAAACACAAGCCTGTCTTGCAAAGTTTTACTTTCCGTCGAAATCAAAGGTGCTTTAAAAATGACAGGTATATCTTGAAGGTAGAACACTGAACAGATACAATCACATTCTTGTCCTGGGCCCGTGGGTAAGATCTGCTTTCTAGTAGGCAACCCATTATATATATCATGGAGAAATGCATGAAAACCTGAAGACAGGATTCTCTGTGTTCGCACACCAAGGGGCAACGAAGATTAACAAGATGGAGTGAAAGTTTCCAGTGCAAATTAGGCAACGGAAGGAAAAAGCAGAGGGTTGCTCCAAAGATGCTAGAGAATTGTGCTGTATTTGTTAATCTGGGGTCAATGTTATGTGTCTGCAAAAGGGGAAGAATAAGTAAGCCGAATACACAGATAAATACAACCTTTTTGCTAAAATTTCCAAAGGTTGTTCTTCTAAACCGTGTGCCAGAAATACTTACAAGGAACCAACTTCTAAATATATTTCAGTTCCAGTCTCAGTTTGCTCTGCGCAGAAGTTACACCGGGTAATGGGGAACTGCTCTACACACCCACGTGTAATTATACACGTTTTCTCCTTCGGTGGAAGGAAAATCATACGAGGCTCATCAACGTGATGAACACCGTACTTTTTATTTATTTTTTATTTTTTTTAATTTTTTTTAACGTTTATTTATTTTTGAGACAGAGAGAGACAGAGCATGAACAGGGGAGGGGCAGAGAGAGAGGGAGACACAGAATCCGAAACTGGCTCCAGGCTCCAAGCTGTCAGCACAGAGCCCGACGCAGGGCTCGAACCCACAGATTGTGAGATCATGACCTGAGCCGAAGTCGGACGCTTAACTGACCAAGCCACCCAGGCGCCCCAACACCGTACTTTTTAAACAAAGAACCAGCAGAGCTGTGAGTGAACGCGTGCTCTCATTCTGGTCATTAACGTTACCTTGGCCTTGACTCATTCAAGTATGAGTCTCCCTGCCGGTACTCAATAGGACGAGCACTATGGATACAGAAATGAACAAAACAAGATCCCTGTCTCCGAGGACTTACATTTTCGGAACAAGAGACGATAATCAGACATTCGTCCGTAAAATGACTGGTAAGAAGACGCGTGAGGCAAAACAAAACAGGATACACCGGCTATGACAGGAGCGTGTCAGTGACAGGGACCGCGAGGCAACCAGCATCGGTCCACTCTCGCTGCAGCAGACCCCACACGGCTCACAACACCTCCGCACACGTCTTCCTGGCTCTCCCGTGAGGCTACGGGTTGGCTACAGCTCTCTGCACCACAGACCAACTTCACCCACTTGCAAGCCCCAGCAGCGTCCCTGACCCGCGGCGTCCCGTCCTCCTGTCGCAGCCGCCCCGGCAGGGAGCTCCCGCCGGGCCAGGCACGCATCCTGTCCGCTCGCGTCTCATGGCGCCATCTGGCCACACACCGCCGGGAGGGGCGGTCCACGCCTCCCAGGGACAGGGGGCGTCTGTCACAGTTGTCCCATCTACCCGCGCGGGGAGGGTGTGGGGTGGGTCACGTGACCCTTAACAGTGTCTACACTTCCTAATAAAACGTGTGCTAAGCAGCATACAGTTTAAATCGTATCCTTTTCCCGGTACTTCTAATGCCTCAACACTGAGGAGCCTAACAATAAAAGATCTGTTAAAGTGGAGAAAGGAGCAAGAAAAGGGTGGAAGGGAGGAAAGAATGTGCAAAAGGCACCCGTGCTGAGTGTCTGTGATATGTGTGGCGCACACATGTTCAACTTTCTGGAGATCATCTCTTTTCATAGGATCGTACGACATAGTATTGTCCTGTCGGTATTATAGTATTTCTCTTCAAAACCGGGGTGCCTGGGTGGCCTAGTCGGTTGAGGATCCGACTTCGGCTCAGGTCATGATCTCTCGGCTCATGAGTTGGAGCCCCGCGTCCGGCTCTGTGCTGACAGCTCAGAGCCTGGAGCCTGCTTCCGATTCTGTGTCTCCCTCTCTCTCTCTGCTCACGCCCTGTCTCTCTCCTTCAAAAATAAACATTTAAAAAAATATTTTTAATTAAAAAAAACAAAAAGAAGAACAGTGTGTTAGGTTAATATTTTGCTGATGCGTGAACCCAGGAGTACAGGGCGCAGGGGAGGAGACGGGGTCTCTCTCTCAGACGCCTCTGTCCAGGCAGCAGCCTGGCAAAATACCGCAGTAAAGGGCAACTTCGAGCAGCAGTTTCCCACAAGCCCTCTCAAGTATACACCGAGCCTTACCACCCCCTCAGGGCACGAACTCTTCCACTGCAATAACTTACAACGACCACATCCTTCCTAAGATAAGGCTACAAATGACAGGTACGTTTTTTTTCAATACCACAGAGAAAGACGACGTGATAAAGCCTGAAATGTTTTGTTTAATTTCAACCATCCTCGTGGGCGAGCAGGGACTTTAAACTGTTCCTTTCGCCACAGTCTTGAGTGAGATTCTGCCCATGCTGTGTCAAAACACGAAGGATGGGCACTAAGTCCAGATGTAAAAGTGTCCACAGTTCACAAAATCGAGTCACATTTTTCTCCCGTTTAAAAAGCCATTTTGCCACATTATGCCTTCATATTAACAGCACTAATTCAAATTCTATACCACATCTGTGACAAAAAGGGAAGAAATAGGGTGAAACCCTAGTATCCTAGGGGTGCCTGGGTGGCTCAGTCAGGTGGGCGTCTGACTCCAGCTCAGGTCACGATCTCACAATTCATGGGTTCGAGCCCCACGTCGGGCCCTGTGCAGAAAGCGTGGAGCCTGGAGCCTTCTCTGGATTCTGTCTCCCTCTCTCTCTGTCTCTCCCCTCTTTGTGCTCTCTCTCTCAAAAGTAAATAAACATTAAAAAAAATTTAAAAAACAAAACAAAAAAACAACCTTTAGTACCCCAAAACTAAAGGCTATAAAATTAATCTCTGGGTGTCGACTGACTCCAAGTTAAGGACTTATCTGGGACACAGGCTCTGGCCTGCACACCTCAACACCAGCCTTCAGTATGGTCCTGGACTCTCCCTGTGCCAACTGGCAGGAAAGGCCTTCCTTTCTACAAACAGGACAAGGAAGGAGAAAAGACTGTATTTTACAAAATTCATACTTTAAATATTTGAGAGAGACATGGAACGCAGGTAATGTTTTCCTGACTTCCCAGGAAAGAGATTCTAAAATTCAAGTATGGCAAAAATTTTCCTTTGAATAAACTGCACAGTAACGGACGATGCCAGGGAAGACCACGTTGTTTTTTTCGAATCAGGCAAACAGCATCATTTTAAGAACGCCCACACTGCACACTCCCGGTACCTCAGGAGCAGGGGCTGGCCCGCCTTCTGCAGGGGACACCTGCGTGTCTGGACGAAGGATGGACGCGACCACCGTGGCCAGCCAGCCTGTGCACACGCCCCTCCGCAGGACCTCCTTCGTGGTGGGAGACAAAAACTCCACGACGTTGAAAACGAAATGAAGCTTCCCCGGGTGAGACAGATTTGAGCTGCAGAGACACACAGGTTACTTTTAAACTTTGTATCAGGACTAATCATACAGGCTACACTCAGCCTTTCTTACTGGACACAGGGAGGTTTCTTTCGGGGCTCTAAGCTGCCTTCTAACTCCTCAGGGAAAAGCGATCTGTTGCTCCTTAAAAGTTCCCCTCCTCCTGCCCCCCCATCTTGTGAGATTCCAATTCCCTGTTTGCTTCGAGACTCCGTAAGATCTCTGCAACCTTTCATCTCTTCACTGGCGGCCTCTGCTACCCAGCGAAGGTGGCCTGGCCCAGCACTGCAGGCAGCAGGTGAGGCCCGGGCGACTGTGGCCTCATGTGGGGGAATGTGGTTGCAGCCCAGGGACTAAATGTGGTTGTGCTCCTGCAGGACCAGAGTCCCAAGACGGGTCTCCTTCATTCCCTATCGTGTCCCCGCTATTGTCTTCCACAAATCAGGTTAAACTTCCACCGGGTGAATTTGGAACTAATAAAGATTTAGAAGTCGGAGATTCACAATATTTTGGGAGAGAGATGCTATGTGTTAGTAAATATCAGTACCTTGCACACGAATATGGTCTGGGCTGGAGCTTAGGAAGATGCTCTAGAAAAAAAAGAATGAAAACAAGCCATGAATTCACTGCTACTGAAAAAAAAATTATATGTAAGGGTTTGTCAAAATTCAAGTCTGAGTTTGATGCCTATTTTTTTTTTATTTCGAATACCCAAAATAACATGTTTGCATTTAAATCATATTTTATTTTTATTTTTCAATATATGAAATTTATTGTCAAACTGGTTTCCATACAACAGCCAGTGCTCATCCCAAAAGGTGCCCTCCTCAATACCCATCACCCACCCTCCCCTCCCTCCCACCCCATCAACCCTCAGTTTGTTCTCAGTTTTTAAGAGTCTCTTATGCTTTGGCTCTCTCCCACTCTAAAGCATATTTTAGAGCATGTGTAAATTCACTGTGACTAAGCAAATTATGACTGAATACTTTTTCCAATTCCTCACATTAAAAACCAGACACGTGGCATTCCTTTAACTGGAAATCAGTGTGTCTTTCTAAAGCTAGCTTCTTAACCCAAAGGATAATAAAAGCATCCATGAAGGGGCTTCAGAATCAAGAAACTCATTAAATTCGCTATGTGTGTGCAGTTTTCTGAGAAGTGTCCAGAGTTTTCATATTTCAAATAAGATCACGACCCCCAAAAGATTAAGGGTGTTAAGGATTATGGGAAATACTTAGGCTTGAAATATTTTTCCTTCTTATATTTATATAGTAAGAAGAAAATGGGAATGTAGTGGTAAAACCTTTAAGTTGTCCAGAACCCAGTGGTTTCCAAATACATTGGTGCTCTTTTAAAAGTCGGTCAAAGAGTTGGGGCAGCTGGGTGGCTCAGTCGATTAAGCAACCAACTCTTGATTTGGGCTCAGGTCATGGCTCATGGTTTGTGAGTCTGAGGCCCGAGTTGGGCCCTGCACTGGCAGCACAGAGCCTGCTTGGGATTCTCTTTCTCTCCCTCTCTCTGTCATTCTCTCTCTCCCCTACACCCACACAACCCCTTCCCTACTCTTCCTTTCTCTCAAAGTAAATAAACTTAAAAAAAAGTCAAAGATTCACTACTTGAGGGTGGGAGGGAGGGTGGGTGATGGGTTTTGAGGAGGGCACCTTTTGGGATGAGCACTGGCTGTTGTATGGAAACCAGTTTGACAATAAATTTCATTAAAAAAAAAAAAAAGATTCACTACTTGAATACCTAACTGTCCACTAACAAACTCTGAAACTTTTTGTGTTCAACGTTATACGTTTAGCAGTTCTATAGTAAAAACTGGAAAAGACCTGTTCTAAAATTTAACAAATAACAGAATAAGGCTTAAAAAGGGCTCAACATACTATAAGCTTTAGATACGTTCAATTTCTTTAAAGAAGCTGGAAAATAATTTTTTAATGTTTATTTATTTTTGAGAGAGAGACAGAGACAGAGCATGAGCAGGGGAGGGGCAGAGAGAGGGAGACACAGAATCCGAAGCAGGCTCCAGGCTCTGAGCTGTCAGCACAGAGCCCGACATAGGGCTCAAACTCACCAACTGTGAGATCATGACTCGAGCTGAAGTCAGACACTCAACTGACTGAGCCACCCAGGCGCCCCAAGAATCTAATTTTTTAAGCCTCAATGCCTTTACTCATTTTTTACATAACTGTGTAATAAATGCTATACAAAAGTTAAAAGACAGCAAATCGGTGAAAAGAACAGAAACCTATTCTCATATGCTGGGGAGCTTTACAAGGGTTCTTACAGTTTGTCTACACATGTTCTGGTTATTCTCCCAAACCCCGTTCTCCCTCCACAGACTCCACTGGGAAGGGGAGGAGCATCCCTTTGAATACGGGGAAGTGGGAGGAGCTGCCTCGCTCAGAAACTTCACCATTTTGAGGACACGGAAAAGGAGTACTAAGAAAAAGGGAAAAAGGCGCCTGGGGGGCTCAGTCAGTTGAATGTCCGACTCTTGATTTCCGCTCAGGTCATGATCTCACGGTTCGTAAAACTGTGCCCCGCATCAGGCTCCACGCTGGGTGTGGAGTCTGCTTGGGATTCTCATTCTCATTCTCATTCTCATTCTCATTCTCATTCTCATTCTCATTCTCTCTCTCATTCTCTCTCTCATTCTCTCTCTCTCTCTCTCTCTGCCCTTGCCCTGCTCGCCACTCATGCACGTGTATTCTCTCTCCCTCAAAACCCTCAAAATAAATAAACTTAAAAAAAGAAGGGAAATAAAGCAGGATCTGACTTATAGAGGAGCACACAGCTAATTCTGCGGGACAAGGGGGCACCTTGTGGCCTAACAGTGAGAAGCAGGATATACGTTTTCCTGGAACCAAAGATAATGCAATTCTGAAGGTTTTACTAGTTATCGCCACAGCAAAACAGCTAGGGGAGGACAAAACTACAAGCACAGGAAAGTACTACGCGTCTAAGACTCCTGCACACTCGTCCGTCACCATCCCTGGTACACGTCTGTGGTCCCCACGGAGGCTGCAGAAAGTCCCCCCCTGACACACAGTTCCTCAGGGAGGTCTTCTCTCTTCTGTTGGAACAAAGACCCCAAGAGACAGTGTGGATGAAAATCAAGGTAATGCTACATTTGGACATTCTGTGGCTAGTTCACCCAGGCCTCAAGCCCGGAGGCTCCCTGCACGAGGCAGCACGTGCCGGTACGACACGGGGGGCCTCTGCCGCCCTGGGAGCGCCCTGAACTGGACGTGCCCAGCGGCGACACCTCTGTGTTGTGCACAGAGAGCACCCACCTCCTTAACCTCTGTCACGTACACCTGATGCCTATCAGCTTTGAAAAACCTGGTTTCCTTCGGGAAACTCCTTTTTCGGTAAAATCTGAGCAAAAAAACTTTCCAAACCATAGCTGAATGAATAGAAAAGACGCTGAAGTCCAATCCAAAGAAGGAGAATGACCACTGGCTGCAAGGAAGCTCAGACGATTGTGATGATGGCAGAAGGACGAAGTAAGGAAATAAACATTGTGGCAGTGGGGTTCTTCACACTTCCAGGAAGACCCAGACACAGAGGCTCCCTCCCAGAGACGTGCTCCCCCCTGCCACCTGCCAGACAGACGGGAGGGCCCCTAGGGCACAGGGGTGGGGAGCACTCACAGGAGGGCCCCTGGGGTGCAGAGCCAGGAGCACTCACGAGAGGGCCCTTGGCGCAGGGGTGGGGTGCACTCACGGGAGGGCCCCTGGGGTGCAGGGGTGGGGAGCACTCACGGGAGGGCCCCTGGGGTGCAGGGCCAGGAGCACTCACGGGAGGGCCCTTGGCTCAGGGGTGGGGAGCACTGATGGGAGGGCCCCTAGGGCACAGGGCTGGGAGCACTCACGGGAGGGCCCTTGGCTCAGGGGTGGGGAGCACTGATGGGAGGGCCCCTGGGGTGCAGGGGTGGGGAGCACTCACGGGAGGGCCCCTGGGGCACAGGGCCAGGAGCACTCATGGGAGGGACCCTGGGGTGCAGGGCCAGGAGCACTCACGGGAGGGCCCTTGGCGCAGGGGTGGGGAGCACTGATGGGAGGGCCCCTGGGGCACAGGGCCAGGGAGCACTCACGGGAGGGCCCCTGGGGCACAGGGCCAGGAGCACTCATGGGAGGGACCCTGGGGTGCAGAGCCGGGAGCACTCACGGGAGGGCCTTTGGTGCAGGGGTGGGGAGCACTCACGGGAGGGCCCCTGAGGTGCAGGGGTGGGGAGCACTCACGGGAGGGCCCCTGGGGTGCAGGGCCAGGAGCACTCATGGGAGGGACCCTGGGGCACAGGGCCGGGGAGCACTCACGGGAGGGCCCCTGGGATGCAGGGCTGGGAGCACTCATGGGAGGGCCCTTGGCGCAGGGGTGGGGAGCACCCATGGGAGGGTCCCTGGGGCACAGGGCCAGGAGCACTCATGGGAGGGACCCTGGGGTGCAGAGCCGGGAGCACTCACGGGAGGGCCTTTGGCGTAGGGGTGGGGAGCACTCACGGGAGGGCCCCTGAGGTGCAGGGGTGGGGAGCACTCACGGGAGGGCCCCTGAGGTGCAGGGCCAGGAGCACTCATGGGAGGGACCCTGGGGCACAGGGCCGGGGAGCACTCACGGGAGGGCCCCTGGGATGCAGGGCTGGGAGCACTCATGGGAGGGCCCTTGGCGCAGGGGTGGGGAGCACCCATGGGAGGGTCCCTGGGGCACAGGGCCGGGGAGCACTCACGGGAGGGCCCCTGGGATGCAGGGCTGGGAGCACTCATGGGAGGGCCCTTGGCGCAGGGGTGGGGAGCACCCATGGGAGGGTCCCTGGGGCGCAGGGCCGGGAGCACTCACGGGAGGGCCCCTGGGGCGGAGGGCTGGGAGCACTCACGGGAGGGCCCCTGGGGCGCAGGGCCGGGAGCACTCACGGGAGGGACCCTGGGGCACAGGGCCGGGGAGCACTCATGGGAGGGCCCCTGGGGCACAGGGCCAGGAGCACTCATGGGAGGGACCCTGGGGCACAGGGCTGGGGAGCACTCACGGGAGGGCCCCTGGGGAACAGGGCCAGGAGCACTCATGGGAGGGACCCTGGGGCACAGGGCCGGGGAGCACTCACGGGAGGGCCCCTGGGGCACAGGGCCAGGAGCACTCATGGGAGGGACCCTGGGGCACAGGGCCGGGGAGCACTCACGGGAGGGCCCCTGGGGCGGAGGGCCGGGAGCACTCATGGGAGGGCCCCTGGGGCGCAGGGCCGGGAGCACTCATGAGAGGGACGCTGGGGCACAGGGACGGGGAGCACTCACGGGAGGGCCCCTGGGGCGCAGGGCTGGGAGCACTCACGGGAGGGCCCCTGGGGCACAGGGCCGGGAGCACTCATGAGAGGGACGCTGGGGCACAGGGACGGGGAGCACTCACGGGAGGGCCCCTGGGGCGCAGGGCTGGGGAGCACCCACGGGAGGGCCCCTGGGGCACAGGGCCGGGAGCACTCATGAGAGGGACCCTGGGGGCACAGGGCCGGGGAGCACTCACGGGAGGGCCCCTGGGGCGCAGGACCAGGAGCACTCACCGAGCAGGAGCGCCAGCGGAGGCTGGCAGGATGGGAAAGCCAGCAGGAGGTCCAGGAGCCCGGTGTGGGCGTCCCGCACGAAGCGGCTGTAGTCGGCGGCGCCCTGCCTGCTGCACAGCTCGTGCAGCCTGCGCCTGTCTGGGCCGGCCGCGTGTTCCGCCAGGGCTCTCAGCATCGCCTGCGGCCAGAGGAGGAAGCAGGTTGAAAGTACCACGTGGGGCCAGGCTGCGCGAATCTTCCGTCAGTACGTACCCGGGAACGCACCTGGTCACCCGGGGACGCACCCGGTCACGCATCTAGGTGTGCGATCAGGAGAGAGAACTTGGCTGGCACCTATGTGCTTTCATTCAGCCTGCTCAAGAAAGTGCCCTCCCACGTCCTACTTTCGGTCACCTTTCCTGTTTCCCAAACCAATGTGATTCAGTCCCAAGTACGACCTCAGATGTCGTGTCTGGTGTACTTGAGTAACAGTGATCAGGAGTCTCGTAACTCCTCATTTTAACTCGAGACAAAATACCTGTTCTTGTCTTAGCAGATGACCACAAGCTAGACTTCTCTCCTCTGCTAACCGGTAAGCCCTTTATACAAAAGGCACTGGGCACGACCCCTGCTCTGCCCTAAGGGCTCCCAGCTCGTGAGAGTGCTCAGGAGGCCAACTACCCCGATAGGGGCTTCGGCAGCCCGGGTGTCCCGGAACGCAAGCCTGAGCCGACAGCTGGCCCCGTGGAAGAGACGGTCAGGAGGGCGAAGCGGCCAGCGGTTCCGCAAAGGCACAGGCGGCTGGCAAAAGCACGCTCCCCGGGGCCATGCCGTATTCACTAGCACGCAGGGAAATGGGGGCGCAGGACAAAGGCTGCAAAGACAGGCAAGGCCAGAGCATCGAGAAGCCTCCTGCACACGGACTCTCTGAGTCACCTCAGACTCACTGCAGAAAGAGGAGGAGAACAGAAACGAAGAAAGCCAAGCAATGACATCCTGAATCCCAAGCCTCAAAGAGCCAAGTCCAAACTCTCGGACAAAAGACCAAACTTGCTAGTAATGACTTCCGGTTTCCACGTATTCGGACCATGACATACATATAGATGGTTCTTAACGACATACACCCGTTAAATGGCACATACAGCTGTCACCACTCCAGGGTTCTTTAGGGACAAAGCAAGTAAGCGAGTCCTCTGTTTCCAGTGCTAAATGAGATGCTAACAGACACTCCTACTTGTCACCCCATGGCTCAAGCACCTCGTGCCCTGGACCCCCCAACAGGAAGGACGAGGTCCCTCCTCTCATGAGGGGTCACGGGTTTCCAGTGGCTCAGCTCAGGAGCCCTGCCTGAACTATCCTGGGACTAACACACTGCAAGCCTTCTTCACGATGCCAGGCACAGGGCCAAACACAGACCGAGCACTCGGAAACCGTGTGGGGTGAACGAGCACCCCACTTGTCTGCACGGGTCGCAGGCAGGATACCTTCCCACCCTGGGGTACACGAGCTCCTGAGTTCCTGAGTTCCTCATTTTTGTGTCCAGAATTTTTACAGTGAGAATGTTACTTTTATAGTAAGGAAAAATATGTTTATGTATATTCGCTGTATGGAAAGGTAGAGCTGAACTAAATTGTGAAACGTACTGTGTTTAATCAGGAAGTTCTCATCACAGTGAATTCTAAATTTACTCAAATTACATCCAGGGCTGAGCCTCTCTCTAAAGGAGTTTGCTTCCCAAAGGCTGCATGCAACAAACGACGAATACGACAGAGAGCAGAAACGGCATCGTGGAGGGCACCCTGATGGAGGCACCACCCACGCTCACTGGCGAAGTGCGGCCGGCAAAGTTTCCCCATTTGGATCTGTGTAGGGACGCGGTTGGAAGAAATCAGGTACGAGCATCTTCGAAACGCAGCTCCCGGCATCCTACTGACACCTAGTGGATCATTCTCTCTGCACATTCATCTAGAGACATCCGTAACCTCCCCGAATCCTTTAATTCTGATTTAACAGTAGGTGACTGTGTGCTTTCACCCGGAAGAGATCCCAACATTAAACAGGCCTGCACCCTCATAAGCTTCCTGTCATCAATTAGAAAAAGTGTCCCTGTGCAGTAGGAGAACACAAGGTCATCTGGGGTCACCTTAATCACTGATTAACGTGTCACATCAAGTTAACGGCTGGTAAGAATAAGAAAAATGTCATTTCAACAGAAAACACAAAATTTTGGGGCACCTGGGTGGCTCCGTCGGTTGAGCGGCCGACTTCGGCTCAGGTCATGATCTCACGGTCGGTGAGTTCGAGCCCCGCGTCGGGCTCTGTGCTGACAGCTCAGAGCCTGGAGCCTGTTTCCAATTCTGTGTCTCCCTCTCTCTTTCTGACCCTCCCCCGTTCATGCTCTGTCTCTCACTGTCTCAAAAATAAATAAACGTTAAAAAAAATTTTTTTTAAAAAAAGAAAACACAAAATTTCAATATAAGCACAACCCCAAAAATATTTGTCCATGACAAATACCATACACGCTTGGAAACTCTTGAAAAGATGCCCTGAACGCCGTATCTTCTAAGCCTTCAAAGGGCAGATACCAGATTTAATGAATCTTACACAGAGCTAAGTATACTTCCAAATAGTCACCCAAAGAGATGTACCTTCTTAGGAACTGCTCTTATTTCAAGGCACCAGGTGAGAATGAACTGGAGAGAGCGTCCCTCGGGGATGTGCTGGGGTAAGGCTGCTCCTTTTCAGGCACACAGGAAAGAGTTCGTGACACAAAAAATAAAGAATAGAATGTTTTTGCATCCTTAAAAACACAATTACCTGTATTCTTTACATTACCATGCTAGCAAGGTACAATAGGATTTGTGGCAATGTTTATCCAGTCAAAAAATTTTCCCAAAATGTTTATAGGGAAAAAAAATCCACTTTGCAAAAATAAATAAATAAAAGAATTATAAATTCCATAGTATTATTAGCCACACCTACCAAATCTAGGTATACCAAACAAGAGGGAAATTATCCAAAGCCAAGGACCAAAACAAACAAACAAAAAAAAACAACCAAAAACCAAAATATGGCTCTTGTCCATTAACAATGCATATTATTCTCAAAAAGAATTTTAGAATTGATGAAACTCCAAGATTCTAGGCAAATAAGTGAAAAAACAAATAATGCCCCTTAATTATGGAAAACTATTTTTATATACTAAATAAGCAATAAATATGCTATGAGAAATACACATTATAAGCAAACCTTAAAAAGGTCCACATAATAAGAGTTTACTGTAGGACAACTCTCGTAGAACTCCACAACAAAATAATGCTAAGTGCAGAAAGCCAACGAACAGACTCGGTTACACTCACGTGTCCTGTCCAGCTGTGTCAGGAAGCAGAAAATGCACGATCATCGCACCCCGTGTGATGGGTGTAAAAGTTAAGAAACCGGCAGGCCAGCACGTGCCCGTGTCCTACCCACTGACGGGGCGCCAGGCCTCAGGCCACCTGTGCAGCCATCACACAGGGTTGGGGAAGGAGGGCCTTGCACTGGTCACCTCCCATGCGTTGGTCCAACGACACCTTAAGAAATAACAGATCGGGGCTGTACCTTTCTTCTTTGTGTCACCCTTAATTTTCAAGACGACACAGTGCTCTCTTCTGTCTGTGAGCCGCAGTCTTTGGAGTAGGTGTTGAACCTCAGAATCACTGTTGGGACAGATCACGTTGAAGGCGTCTCCAGGCTGATAGGAAAAATCTGTTTTCTAGAGAAGAACCAACATGGAAGGAAAAAAAAGCACGTATGAGTTAAGAGTTTGAGCCGTGGGGTAACAAAAATATGTTTTTATTATATTCTCATTTCAAAATAGGAACTAGAAACCAAATGATTCTAACTTCAAAAAATAAGCCCAACTGAACAAACCTTTTATTAGGAGTTACTTTTTTTTTTTTTTAATTTTAAAGTAACCTATACACCCCGCGCAGGGCTCCAACTCACAACTCCGAGATCGAGAGTCACATGCTCCATGGACTGAGCCAGCCAGGGGCCTCGGGAGTTACTTTAAAGAAAAAAACTTCCATAGTTACCCAGTGTTTTGTTTCGACCATTTGAGTATTTTTTACAATGTTAAAACCTTTCTCATTTAAGGTGACTCAGTAAATGTTTTAATCGTCAACGTAAAATTCCCTCTCAGGCAAACACGCATATTAGGAGCGAGAGAAACTTCCTGAGGCTGTCTGCACCGGTCCTCGATTTCCTTTAGTTTTTTCTTTTGGGGAAGAACAAGGGCAGGAGAGACATCGTATTTCTTCCTTACTGAGCAGAAGACGTTCCAGCACTTGGCTTTGCTGCTGTGAACGAACGCGGACTGGAAGATCCACGTGCCCCCCACGGCGGTTCACAGAGTGTGTGACACAGAACGAGTGCAGGATCCCGAGAGCCTCCGACCACACGTGCTCTCGTCCCCGGCCAGTGAGGGACACAGCGTGAACCCACCTGCCGGCCAACCCTCACCATTTCACGACAAGAGTGTGACACAGAATGAAAAAGAAAACGTTTCGGTACACACAGAACATTTAACAATACTTCCAAAGGAACGGGAAACTACTCGACCGTATGCCAGCAAAACCACTTAGTTTGATGCCTGCCGTTTCTCTCTTCCTGTCAGAAGTTCGGCGAAATCTACAGACGGCCCCGACTCCCTTTTCTGAAATCACGACCCCCTTCCCGGAACCCCCGCCGACATACACAGCTGAGGGACTCTCGAGCCTCCGGCCCTGAGGTCACAGGAGGCCAGTGGTTCGGGGCCGGGGCCGGGCAGTGGCTCGTGGATGGAGCGGAGACACAGCACGTGCCCCGAAAACTACATGAGAACGCTTATCACCATCTTTCTGGAGGGATCCGTGACTGCTCCCGGATTCTCAAGGCACGAGAGCCACCACGACGACGAGGAACGAAGCGGTCGGTGCCCGGCCGGGTCTGAGCTCTGCTCCCGACCACCCTCCAACGACCGGCTGCCTCTCTCAGGGCTCTTCTCGGACGGAAATGCCGCTTTGAGGCTGCTATGTTTCACGGCTTACTGAGTGAGGGGACGCTGTTCTCTCCCAGGCGAGAGACACTATATAGGTGGCGCCACTGTTGTCTCCAATCAACTCACCTCCCACATCCCTCCTCATTGTAGCCCCACCCCCACACACCCCCAGAGTCAAAAGAAAACAGGTGTGACGTGGGGAGAAAACACGGGGGGTCGAGAATGAGCGGGCCTGCTGTCGGCCAGAGACCGTCGTCCCTCCCGAGCGTGGGGACCCCAGCAGCCCCTCGACAGCACACGGGGCTCAGAGCCAGCTTCTGGAACTTACCGAAATGTCCAATTCCACCAGGAGAGTGGTTTTGATGGCATCGTCCGTAGTCAGCTGAACTGCCTTTGAAATTGGAACTTGAAAAACTGGATCCACGGGAGTCACAGATGCTCGGCTTTCCTCCTCGAGAGACAAATGTGATAAAATATCACTAAATGCGATTTCCAATTTTACTCACCATTGCTTCGCTCAGTGACTAGGTAAGATCTATAGGGTGTTAGAAAACATCCTAGCTATTGAAGAATTTGTTTCTAAGGCAAATGGCTACAGACACACGCCTCTCAATCTTTCAGAAGAGATAGCTCATCCAGATCTTAAATGCCTTGGTTATTAGGTACATTTCTGGGATATTTATTGAAAACATCAGGCACCAGCATTTTTGCGTAAAGGTCTAATAGTCTTCCAAGTAAACTGTGCGAAAGGAGGCAGCGTGCACGCATTATTTCAGGAAGGAGACTGTAAAGGAAAGGACAGATGTTTAAGGCTGGAAGACGCCTTCAGAGATGTTCCCGAGAACCTTCAGCCTGCTGGGCACTGACGACGGGAATGTTCCGCACCCGCCCTGATCAGCACAGGAGCCACCAGACGCATGTGCCTAACAAACAACTCTTATTTTCATTTATTTAAGTGGCCACCCATGGCCAGTGGCTCCCGTATTAGCGAGCCCAGGTCTTGGGAAACCATAAAGAAATCCAATTGGTTGCACTATTTCCACCCCTTTCCTACCCTGATGCTCCTCAGCTCTTTTGAAGACAGAAACGTACAAAACGCTAGTCAGTTAACACTGGATACACGGCTAGATGGGAAAACTGGGAAAAGCGTCAGAGCTCAGAGCCTGACAGTCATGACATAGGGCTACCGGGAGAAGCCGCCCGCCAGAGACAGCCTTCAGCAGGGCTGCTGGCAGCACTGTCAGCAGACGGCCCTCAGCTGGCTCGTGGTCATCTGGGACCCCGGTCACGCCTCCTTTCAGAGGCAGCCCATACACAATGACTAGCTGATGACCATAAAGGCCCAGTCCCTCTGCCCCAACTCTGGCCAACTCCGAAGGGCCATCCCAGCTCCGGAGAACCCCGTGAGATAGGCTGGGGCCGTTGCTGGAACACCTCGCAGCCCACTTCTCACCGTGCCCCCTCCTGCTTCTGCCCCCCCTCTCCCCAAGGTGAGGATCTCAAGGGGATACCCTAAAAATAATCACGTAGCTCGATTTACAGGAACCCAGTCTGTGACAGCCGGTGCTAGAGTGGCTTCAAGATGCTAAAACGGGAGTTTGGAGCTGGATCACCCACCTGGCTGACAACAGCACACGACACCGGTGGCAGAGGGGAGACAGAGCACAAGGCGGCAAGGCGGGAGCTAAGTGGGAGGGCGCACCATGAAAGGGAACGCACTGGACAGTAGCTGGTGCTGGAGATCTAGGGGGGAATAGCACTGATACGGCCGGTCGAGTTGTGGGTTTTACTAAACTTCATTGACACCTCTGGAAAAAAAATGCAAAAGCTGAGAAAACACTTAAAAACTAAACGTGGAAGCCAGAGAACATCCTCCACGGCATCCAAAGAAGCTGCTGTCTCTTGCCTCGGGACAGAAGGCTGAGGCCTGACTCTGATAGGGAAAGAATGGCCTCCTGGCAGCTGACAGGGGGACGTAAAGCTTCAAAATCTTGAATCCTTAGATTCCCTTGAACCTGCTGAGCCTGCAGAAGTGGCTACTTCTTCCTACGGAGAGCAAGAACTCCCTGCTGCGTGAGTCCTCTGCCCTGCAAGTCACGCCCACGCCCCCACTAGGGCATCCCACCCTGGGGGGCTCAGGGCTATGTGGTGGCAAGGCCACGAGGAAGCCTGTGAGTTTGACGTGGCCTTCTCCCCCCACGAGGTACAAAGGGAAACATCCAGCATCCTGAGAGGAACTGCAGGCACAGATATCATCCCTAAAAGTCGACAGGACCAGGGACGGTCTCCATCCACTTCGCCAACCTGGGCCCTGCAACGACCAGGCGGACCCTCGGGGAGGACGACGAGGAACCACAAGAAACACAAACAAGCGGGAAGCCCCAGCTCGGCCTCCGCGCGGGATGGCTTCCTCTGAGAGATCAGATCCACACGGCCTCAGGCGCACGGCGCGTGGACACAGATTTAGCCAGTCTGCTCTTCTCCACTTCTCTCCCTAAAGAAGACCACACGCTTCCACGCAGAACAGACCGTGGCAACGCTCCGGCCGGCTGTTACGGCAATCCAGCTCAAGGCGGGACATCTGCACGTGCAGCACGGCACACGAGCCCACCCGGCAGTGCCACGGTGCCCATCGGACCCAACGGGGGACACGTGGCTGGTGTGCGGGCGTCCCCGGGAAGACCCACGCCCTGTGCAGACCGAGGGGCCAGCGCTCTCGGTACAACCTCCGGGAGCCCAACAGCCTGGGGCAGGCCTGCACCTCCCAGCAGAGGACGCACCGATGAGTCCTGTCCGTCACCTCACCTGGGAGAAGCAGGACAGCCTGGGGCAGGCCTGCACCTTCCACACCTGGGATCCTAGGATGGCCGCTCCGACCCCAACACCAGGCGACACACCAGGTAGCAGCCGTGTGGGGTCCGAGTGACGGGGGCTAAGGGGTCCCACGGCCGGTCCCGCAGCCCAGAGGCCCCACAGCCCAAGAGCCCCCAGGAAGGGCACAGGTGCTGTGGAGCGGGACTGGCCGCTCTCCCAGGGCTCCTCCCTTCCTCTCCCCTTCCCTAACGTGACCACCCCAAGAGGATGGCCTAAGATAAATCTCTGTCCAAGCCCTTATCCTCTAAGCATATCCTTTGGGCAATGTACACAAATATCCCTTAACCGGTTGAGATTTTAAGCCTTTCAACCACACCCCCAGCAACTGACACTTATTTAAGGACACTTCCTGTAACAGACACCTCCTTAGATCCTCCTCAAGCGCCCGGTCGGGCAATCACGTTCACACACGCCTCTGCCACGTGCATCCGTCCCCACAGCGTGCAACAGGGGCCCTGGACCCGCTTGTGCGCCAGGTTCATTAGAGGCGCTCGTGTCGGTTCCCAGACCTGACAAACGTGTACCTACTGTCATCACCTCCATCAACAATTCACGCGATAATCAAGTGGAATGACACCCAATAGTTGTTTATGTATGAAGACTTGTTTATCTGGATGCTTCAGAGAGATGCTATAAACGTTAAAAAACCACCATCATATCAGGTGTCAGCAAACAGTTCTAATATACCAGAAAGTCGTATTTAAATTGCTTCATTAAAAATAAGGAATCGAGGGGCGCCTGGGTGGCTGTCGGTTAAGCGCCCGACTTGATTTCGGCTCAGGCCACGATCTCAGGGTCATGAGATCAAGTCCTGAGCCCTGTGTCCGGGTCTGCACTGGGTGTGGAGCCGACTTAAGATCTTTTTCTCTCCCTCTCCCTCTGCCTCTCTGCCCCACGCATGCTCTCCCCTCCCACCCCCCAAAAAAATTGAAATAAAAAATCAAGAAACAAGAAATCAGGATGGCTGCATGAGGGTGTGGTTTCCATGAGAAAGCCGGCACGAACTCCACAGTCAGCCACTCTAAAGACAGAGTGTGGCTCTGCCCCAAAAGACTGGCTTTCAATGGAGATGTGTACCAGGCACGTCCGAAGAGTAGTGACGAGAAACGAGATATTATCCAACTTAATGCTCAAAATGTACAGGCTTCTTTTAAGTTCATTTATTTATACTGAGAGATGGAGCAAGGGAGCATGTGTGCATCAGCAGGGGAGGAGCAGAGAGAGAGGGAGAGAGAGAATCCCAAGCAGGCTCCACGCGCTCAGCACAGAGACCCATGTGGGGCTCGATCTCGCAAACCAGGAGATCGAGACCTGTGCAGAAATCAAGAGTCAGACGCCCAACTGACCGAGCCACCCAGGTGCCCCCAGATTTACAGACTACTTTAAACTCACTTCCTTATTGGTACAAAAAATACACTTGACAAAAGAAAGTGACTTAATGTAGGCGAAAACAAGTTTCTAAGATGTTGCCAAGAATATTAATCCCCAAAATGGAGCATCCCAAGACACCACAAAGCCACGCTGGAAATGAGATTTTACTATAAAGAAGTGCTTTGAGTTTAGCTGCTAAGGTAATTTCCTGAGTACCCGCAACAAAGAATTCTCCAAAATAACAGAGAAACCGAGCTCTTATCCATTTGCTGCTTCAACCACAGAGGTAATGTAATAACACAAACGCTTCTGCAACACACAAACTTTCCCAGAAAGGGGCCGGGCTTCGCAGGCCTCGGTAACCACGTAACCCTGTCGCCGTAGCACAGAAGCAGCCGCAGACCACGTGGGAATGGACGGGCAGGCCCGTGTTCCAACAAAGCTTTATCTCCGGGGCCGGTGGTGGACCACGGTTTGCTGCCCTCTGTTGTCATGTAACAACAACAAAACAAACCCCCTGGTGAGTTAACATTCTACAGCACGAGGAATAAAGTAAAGCCACTTACCTGGCCGAGAAACTCGTGCAGATGCACCTGCAAATATTCTGGTGGAAGGGCAGGGATGTTCAGAGAGGCCTGTGACAGTGGGGGAACCGAGTGGGTGAGTGAGGGCTCGGACTCTGCTATCAGAGCACTCGATTGACCTCTGTTCATTGCATTCTGTTCCTGAACCTCAGAATCCCTTCTGCCTGAGTCGGCTAATCTCAGAAGTTCAACTCGTGATTCAATGTGCGGTAATTCTGGTTTCACAGGATCCATCCTCTGGGAGGCAGTCGATGCTATCTGGAGAGCTCCGTTTATCTCCTCTTTTCCTCTAGTGGACGTAAAGTGCTTCGTGAGGGCGGCCCAGAGTCCGTCAATCCACGGCTCAACCACAAGTTCTAAACTGGATTGTGGTAACAAAAAAGGAAAAAATACAAAAAGGCCTAAGTTCTCCACTTAAATGTGCAATACTAGGGCAACGGCAGTCTATTTGGCTGAGCACTATGCAGCGGTCAAAAACACTAGACATAACAATGATTCGGAATACAAAATACACTTGAGATCGAGTTAAAAACAACACTATTTTGTGTTCGTCGGCACTTCAGCCACAAACAATGTCAGAACGGAAATGAAGCCATTTTGGTAATAGGTAAGAGGAATGGGATTGCTCTTAACTTTCTGTAGTTGGCGATATTTATTTTAAGCAGCTGTGATTTTAAACAGGCATGCTAAATTCCGAGGCTAACAGAACTCCCCCCAAATCCAAGTCCACTCTAATATCACATGACAATCACATAGATCAAATGCAACTTCACTTTTTCACCTAATTTACTGACGATTTTTTCCCCCTAGAGATTAGAATATCACCACAAAATCACTCCAGATTAATGCTATTTTGACTAAGTATAAATAATTCAAATCTTCAACCGGTTCTGGATATTTTTGATAAAATCTGCAGCAAGTCTGAACATAAAGGAAAAAACTAATAATCCTTTAGGAAAGTTGAGTGAATCATAGGTAGGTCTTAAAATGTGGTAGTGTATTTGCCAATAACCAAAGTAGGGTAGGCCCACAGTAACATCTCATATATTTCCTGAACTGAGAAACTTGTGGATCGGAACCTTGGAAATAACCTCCTTCTCATTTTTAGTCACAACTCAAAGGACACATCAAACAAATTCTAATTCATAAAGTTAAATGGCAGGAGAAGGCACATTGCAGGCCTCTGTCTTCATAGGACTCTGGCTATAAGCTCATTAGATTCACTAGGTGCTCACAGCTCAAAATTTGGTTCCACGCTCCACAGCCACCCCTCCGAGCCTTTGGCAAAGCAAGTACCTAAAACTCTGATTTCCACGATGGCCGCTCCATCGAACACGCCATTCTCAAGGCTCAGAGATATTAAGACGATGACACTGTCGCGGGAGAGCTAATGTGCGTGGAGTACTGACTACGTGGCACACGTTCTTCCAAGAGGACAGCCTGTGTCAGTTCGTCCAGTCCTCCCCAAAACTTTCCGCAACACACTACTATTCTCTAGTTCACACGGGGAGAGATGGTGGCACGAGAGGGGGAAGTAACGCGACCAAAGTTTCACGGTCACTAGAGGCGGTGGATAGTTCCGGATCTGGACGCAGGGATTTGGACCCCACGCTGCATCCCGAACCCATCAATGTGGTGACGGGTACACTAAGCCAGGATACCTTCTTGAAAACAATTTTAGACGAGGGTAAGTTCAAGTAAGGTGGTTAGGTTAAAAGTTTCAGAGATGCAGGTTAATACACTTAAGAATTTTAAATTTTTTCAATGTTTATTTATTTTTGAGACAGAGAGAGACAGAGCATGAACAGGGGAGGGGCAGAGAGAGAGGGAGACACAGAATCTGAAACAGGCTCCAGGCTCTGAGTGGTCAGCACGGAGCCCGACGCAGGGCTCAAACTCATGGACCGTGAGATCATGACCTGAGCCAAAGTCGGACAGACGCTCAACTGACCAAGCCACCCAGGCGCCCCAAGAATTTTAACACTCCATCCAGTAAATGCACAGGGAAACAATGCCCCTGACAAGACGTAAAATATGGGCTCAGGGAAAGGCCCAATGGGTTCTAGAAGAAGTCAGCAAGTCAATGGCTCTTATGAGATGAACAATGGGAGGTAAGGATTCTGACAAAAAACCCACCAAAAAAAAACAAAAATCAATATAAAGGAACAAAACTAAAAGGTGAAGACACAAGGCAACACGGTCGAGCTCTGTCACAACTAAGAACGTGCGTGCTGAGATCTGGAAACGTCCACAGCATCGCAGCTGCAGGCAATGATGGAGGAAGCGGACCCGAAGGGTGGGTTACGTGGACCCACACTCGTGCGAGGTGGCGCTATGCAGAAAAGCAAGACATTTGCTGACTTTGTCATTATTCATAAAGAAAGATCAAGTGAGTAGGAATTTAATACACGCACAGAGTAGGAAAAAGCAAGCGGGTATGCTGTAATCTGGCTAAAACGGCCAAAGGCTAAGTGATAAACTAAGGTGGAGCACGACATCTAGAAGACCTTTGAACAGACACATGAAGAGGATTTGAGAGGCCGCACATGCCGTGAAATACTGAACTGTAAAAACGAGAATAATCTAATGGAAGCAGGAATTCTATTTCTGGCCGGCATGGTGGCAAATGGCCATTAAGATGGCGAGGGAGAGAGCCTAGGCACCCAGAGTGCCGGGAAGGCCTCTGGTCTGTGTTCTCTGCTGGTGGCGCGTGGCCTGCCGGGCGCCTTCCACGTGAGGACCTGCACGCAGTCACCCCTGTGCGCGCGGCAGAGAAGCAAGCGCACGTGCCATCAAAGTTCCTAAAAAAAAATGTGGACTTTCGCAAAGACCTACACGCTTCAAGATAAAGGTAACGCACTGGGGCGGTTTTTCAAATTTCTTCCGGTAGCAGCTACTGAGATGGGTGAGGCACTTAAAGTCAACAGAATACGTACATCAAGCTCCGGCTGATCTCTGGCCCTAGAGCTAAAAAAGCTAAGGAAATGAAAATACCACTTTCAAAATAAAAGCTTCAGTGCTAAATCAAAAGTCATCACATTTTAGAACCTCACAGACTTTCATCAAGTACCAGTAGGGGCTGAGCGGAAACCACACAGTCTGTCCTTACCCCACGCAGTCATCTGCGTGTCCAGTGGCGTAGAAATGCTGGGCACCGAGTTCCTGAAGTCGCTTATCGATGATTTTCCCGCCATTACAGAAGTAGGTGTATTCTGAATCGCCCAGCCCTAGGAGCCCAAACGGGTTGTTAGTGCACAGTAAGATTTAAAGAAGGCACATACAAGATACATAGAGTATTTAAAACAACATTCTACATGCTGACTAACGAATAAATAACGTATAGCTTCACGTTTTCTGAGGTTTTCCTTGAGTAACACTAAGCATGCAAACGATCGTCTTCTATCTTACCATGTTAAAGGATCAGATGCATCGAAACACAAACAAGTACTTCTTGGCCACTGTTAACAAAAATATGTTCATGTGTTTGTTTACGCGAATCTGTAAAAATGTGGAAACCTTAGGGGTGCCTGGGTGGCTCAGTCGGTTGAGTGTCCGACTTTGGCTCTAGTCATGATCTCATGATTCATGGGTTCGAGCCCAGGGTCAGGCTCCATGTTGACAGCTCAGAGCCTGGAGCCTACTTTGGATTCTGTGTCTCCCTCCCTCTCTGTCCCTCCCCTGCTCTCTGTCTCTCTCAAAAATAAACATTAAAAAAAAAATTTTAATGTGGAAGGAAACCTTAAAACGAGAATTAGATACATTAAAAAAAAAAAAACCGTAACATCTGTCTTTGCAGATTTTTCTGATCTAGTGAGAGGTCTGCAAACTGCAGCCTGTGAGCCAAATAAATACCATTCGCTGTCTTTCTTCACATAAAGTGCTGGAACACAGCCAAGTCCATCTGTGCACGTAGTGTTCATGGCAGCTATCAAGCCACAACAGCAGAGGGAAGTAGTTGTTATAAAGAACACATGGTCCACAAAGCCCAAAATATTTAGCAGCTGGTCCTTTACTGATTTCACTGACCTCTAATCTAGAGCAGAGACAGGTAACATATAATCACTTGCCACGTTTCTGTGTGAGGTGAATTAGGAACTGCTTCTGTGTCTCCTGGTAAGAAAATAGACTAACATTTTCATACTTGGTTAAAAATTTAAAATTAAAATGGTCAATTTCTCACTTAATCATCTCCATGTACCTTCCCAACAAGAACATGGGAGCTTTTGGAGGGAGGGGGGCATAAACAGACTAAGAATGACCGGAAAGGTTGGGATGGGCTTCAGTCTATACTTTTTTTCAAGGAATTTTTTTAAAGCAACATGTGTTCATTCTTGAAAAGAAATCAGAAAAACTTGAATAAAAACATGTAAGTACTCTAAACCCCCCCTCTTATTTGAATAAGTTCTGTAAGACAGAACCTAGTCAGCATCATAACCTCAAATTTCTGATGAGTCACTTAGCATAATCCATCCTTACCAGATACCCTCCCCAAAATAATTCTCAAAGAGCATTCAAAGAACAATACAGATCACAAGCCAGGAATATGGGCTCTGAATTCTCTCTCTGGTGTCCTATCTTGCTGAGCTGGTCTTTCTGATCCTTTATCTTAGTTTTTTAACCTATACTTCACAGAAACTTAGATGCCAGTGTTTCCCAACCTGGGATACATATTAGAATCACCTGGGAGCTTTTAAAAACCACTGATGCCAGGGCCCCACCTCCAAGCAATTAAGTTAGAGTCACTGGAGATGGGCCCGGGTAACAGATTTCAAGGAAAACTCCCCTGGCTGGTCCTAATATGTGGCCGAGATTAGAAATCATACTAGGGGAGTGACTCCTAGGGAAATCAGATCGACCTGGGAGCCTGTTTTTAAAAAAAACAAAAAAACACACAAAAAACAATAAAACAGCATTTAAAGTTGCTCCTTCAGGGATTCCTTTTATTTTTAACCAAGTTTGGGATGGAGACTAGCCGCTGATAGTCAGAAAATGTCCCCTGGCCCCAGAGAGACGCTGCTGTGGGGTGAAGCCAGGGGACGCATTTGCAGAACACAGCACAGTATTTACACTTACGTGTTTTACACACTTCTATAAAAAACAAACAAAAACAAGACCTCTACAGCTACACACCACGGTTTTGAAGGATACATTCAGATACCAGAAATCAAACCTGTAATAACTGAGGAGAGTCAGAACCAAAACACAGTCCGTACCCAGTAATCCATACCGCAGATGAGCAAAGAAATCCACTGGCAGCGCCTTGTCCTGGATTTTCTTGACGAACTTGCGAGCGGTGTCGGGTGGGTCTCCCGTACCCGTGGTAGAAACGACGACGACGAGAGGCGCCGTTTCGGTTTTCAGATCGTACTAGAAGACAAGCAGGCACGTCAGGGATCTACAGCTGTATGTAGTTTCGACTTAACGCATCGGCCATGCAACCGGCTTAGTCTCCATCCTGAACCGGTCACCTGTACTGCGCGTTGTTTAACGGCAGAGAGGGTGCGGGGCACGGTCACTCTGGGAAGGTGCACATCCCACTCCTCAGACACCAGGGAGCCTGGCTAAGTCCTCACTCCCTCAGGGCTCCGGGGGGCTGGGGATAGCGTCAGCGGTAAGCCGAGATCGTCCGCGTTTCTGTGTCTTACAGATCAGGTTTCTTCATCCTAATTCTCACCTAAATTTAAATATTCCAAGAAGAGCACTTCACCATCTCTATCATGACTCCAGAGCTCTACTGAGCATGCGGATCCAAGCTGCTTCTGAGGAATTCACTCATTTCTCAGGCGGACACAAGGATCTGAGCTAACGTTTTTCCAGGTGACTCAATGCTTACAGGACGCGGCGCAAATTGTGTATTAGACTTCTACAGTCTGTTAAAGTAACTCCACCTTGAAAAGGACGACCACGACCTAGGAAGTAGAAAGCTATCTGTTTGAACTCGGATCAGGAACAGCTGGAGAAGTCCATCAGCTGGGACCGCACACGTGACTAACAAGGCACTAAAACACTCACCGAATTTTCAAGTAGCCGCTGATTTGGGTGGTGAGGCGACCCTAGGGGCCAAATCCGGGCCAGTCACACGGTGCGGACAAGTCTGTTTTTGTTCCTATTCTATCATGTGGCATCCGCTACGCCAACTCTGAAGTAACCACAGGATTACAGAACCTGATTGGCGGTGTCCTCCAGGATGCCCCCTGCCGGCTCACCTTGGCCCTCACACACGAAGGAACCAGGTGGCTCTCCTATGAGCAGAGTTTATAATTCAAGTGTGCTGCCGACAGTCTAGTCTTCTGAACCAGAGATGTGGGAAAGGACAGAGGAGCTTATGAACTTGAGTGTACCGGCAGGGTAACTTTTAAAATACTAAGCTAAATTTGACTCATGAGTGGCTGGTACATCATCTTGTGCTGGTATAAAAAGCTGTTAGTTGCTATGAACCGGACTGTATAAAACAGTAAAACTGCAGGACTCAATCCCACAAACTGAGAGAAGAATGTACATGTGTTATGATCTCACATAACCTAAAGTATGAACTTCTGCAGAGACCGAACGTAAAAATAAGCAGTCCTTGACCTAAAGAAGCCAAATCTTCTCTAGATCCTTCCACTTCGACTTTAAATTTTATTCCACAGAACAATTACGTGCTCCTTGGGGCGCCTGGGCGGCTCAGTCGGTTGAGCATCCAACTTCAGCTCAGGTCATGATCTCGCTGTTAGTGAGTTCGAGTCCCGCAGACGCTCCGCGCTGACAGCTCGAAGCCTGGAGCTGCTTCGGATTCTGTGTCTCTGTCTCTCTCTCTCTGCCCTCTCCCGCTCCACACACCTCCCCACACCTCCCCACCGCCACTGGCTCTGTGCACGAGCCCATGCGCTTGCTCTTTCCCAAAAATAAATAAACTTGAAAAAGATTCCATGGCCCTTCATTTGCAGGAACTCTGACACGAATGCCAAGTCTTTATTTTGAGACATGGGATTTGTGAGTTGGAAAGCACACACGTGCACGCAAACATGTCTCATTTGTTGGCAAAGCCACCCCAAGAACCAAGAAAACCAAGGCAAGCATTACGACTTCTGCTTATGGTTAATAGTTACTTGCTTCGATTTGGGGGACAGTTTAGTCTAATTCAAACATACACTTATATGCTTAAAAAAAATGGCAGAAATCTTACAACACAGTTGATAAAATAAATTTCTGAACGTGGTGGGGGAGAAAAGGATTATGGTGGCATTCAGCACCTTGCTTTGCTGTTTAACATTCCCTCCCAACCAAAATACTGCAGGCACAAAACACACGATAAAAACCACATGAGAAACCACTTACCTTATCTGACTCACTGATACAGTGAAGATCTGCAGAAAATCCATGCACAAATGCTTTTTCACAGATCTCCTCTGCTATGGCCTTTGCTTGTCCCTGCTGCGTAGCATAGAGCAGCAAAAACCTCCTCATCACTTTGAGGCATATGCTTCACCTGTAACAATTACACTGAAAAAAGAAAAAAAAAAACAGAAAAAAGGGATTTTCTTTTTAATTAAGTAGTACACCACAGGCATTAATTCTCCCTCACAATCTTTTTTAAGTCTCCACCAATATCCACACATACAAAAGAGACTTCTCTAGATCTGTTAGCATTAATTCTCAGTGAGTCTTAAAAAGAGAGAATTCATTTAACCACGAGTCAAGCTTTAAGTTCAAGGCTCGGAAATCAGTTTCTGGGGTCAGGCTACTTGGGCTTGAATCCAGGGTCCATCACTCAAAACGAGAGAACTTCAGGCAAGCTTTTCAACTGATCTGTGCCTCGGCTCCCTCACCCTTACAATGGGGACAATTGTACCCACCTGACAAAGATGTGCTAGCTGCAAAGACTTGAACAACAGCTGAGACACGGCAGTGTTCACTACGTCTTAGATATTTTTATTTTAAAAAAACTTAAAGGGTCGCCTAGTTGGCTCAGTCGGTTAAGTATCTGACTTCAGCTCAGGTCACGATCTCACCGTGCCCAAGGTTGGGCTCTGTGCTGATGGCTCGGAGCCTGGAGCCTGTTTCAGATTCTGTCTCCCTCTCTGTCTCTGCCATGCTCTCTCAAAAATAAACAAACGTTAAAAAAAAAATTAAAAATAAAATTCGAATGAAAGTTTAGGATTCTGTTCCTACATGATCCTAACGCCAAATAAACTGATCAAAGTACTGAAGGTAATCTACATACTCTGCTTTATGGTTTAATTCAATATCAAACATATGTGGGCGCACAGGTAGATACACTTACATATGTACAAAGAGAAAATATTTCCAATCCACTCAAGCTAGTTTATATGTTTTCCTGGAAAAGAAAACCAGGAGTAAAATAAGGAACACTCACAGGCTCATCCAGTATCTAAAACTGGGGAATTGTTAACTTGTGGGGACAGATGTCACCAAATCAAATCTTGGCTCTTCCAGAATGAACCATCAGCAGGTTTATGCTCCTCTGACCAGTTACATCCAAGGATAAATTAAGCCACGAAAGACATGAAAAGAATTGGGTTAGATAACATGTCTAGAATCATGGGCTGTTTAGAATCATGGAATGGGGAACATAGCCTGGTACAGAGCAGGTGCTCGATACATTGAACGAATGAACGCGTAAGTACTGTAAGGATAATACACATTTGGACTCGGTGAGAATTGTGGGAATGCAGCGAGAGAGATGGAAATTGTCACCGCTTATCACTATAGCTTGGGCCCTCGAGCACTTCCTAGGCGCCAGGCACAGCCCCAGGCGCTGCAGAGGATGAACCTCTCGGGTCCACCAACACTTAGAAAGCAGGTGCCGCGGCCCCGCGTTTCTCAGAGGCGGATCCCCGGCAACCACAGGCGCAGCAGCAGCAAGGGAGCCAGACCCCGCCTGCCGGCCGGGGCTGTGCTCCAAACATTCTCGAGTCCCCTCGCCCCCAGCCTAGAGAAGTGTTCGGAACAGAGACGCCCACGGGAGGGACCCACGCCGTGGGTCAACGCCGCCACGTGGGGCCGGCTCCCGGAAGGCGGCCGCAGTCCCCCGAGCACCGGCCTCCGGGCAGCCCGCCTTCCGCTCTCTGCCCTGCGGGGCCGAGCTCCTGACCGACCCGCGAGCGCCCAGCCCGGCCGGGGGAGGGACGTGGGGGCGCAGAAGCCGCTGCCCTTGCCCACCCTGGGGCGCGTCCCCCAGGCTCGAGCAGGACGGGTTGCTCACTTAGGAAACAGCCACCGCCAGGCGCTCACCTAAGGGTGACCGGCCGGAGACCCACGGGGAGAGCGGGCGCCTGCGCACTCTTGTCAGCGCCGGGGACCAATGAGCTCGGGAAGGAACTGTGCGAGTCACAGGGCTCCGGACGCGGGGCGTGGCCTCCGTCCCCGCGCATGCGCCCGCTGCCCGGCGCTTTGGAAGGCGCGTACGGAGGCCCACGAGGCTCCAGGGTCCTCGCCGCTGCACGACCTCCCGTGGTGTGAGCGCAGTAGATGTCCCAGCGTGGTAGGTGTCCCGGCCCGGCGTGCATGGGCCCGCGGCATAGCTGAGCTGTCGGTACTTCCCGGGCCCCTCCGCTGCTCTCCAGCCGCCGCCGCCTCCCTCCCGGTGCTTTATCGAAGGTCCGCTAGACGTCGGGTTTGGGGACGCCCGGCGGGGTTCCTTTCATTCCAAGGAGGACCGGGTCCCCGGGGCGCCCCGTCCCCTCTGGCGCGCGCACTTCTGTTCCCAAATCTCACACGGGGTGTTTAGATCTGGAGGGACCGCCCACCTTCTTCCTTTACACGCCCGCCTCCTTTATCTTCTTTTAAATCCTTCATTTTCCCTCTTTGCCAAGCTAGATCCTTTTCTTCCTTACCACTGGCCAGGTCTTTACTCCGAGCAGAAACCACGCCTCAGGGCTTCTTAAACGTGGTTTTGACCTTTGCTTTGCGTGGACCTATACGAATTTTGGCCATTTTAACCCGTTGCTCCTTTTGAGTCAGTTTAACCAAATGCAGTGCCTTCCGTCGACCCAACACGTAACATGTAGGAGGCGTGTTTCGGATCTGGACTGCCCGAGGGGAATCCCAGCACCGCCACTTACTGTGTCCAGCTTGGAAGCTGGAGAGAAAACCGAGGGCATCGGTTTCCTCGACTATAAAATGACACCAGAAGTACTTCATTCATTGAGCTGTTGTGAGGGCTAAGCTCTAGGGGGCACAACAGTGCATAGAAACCATAGCGATTATCATCGTTGGGTGCCAGCCACGTTTCTAAGCTGTGGGATGCTGCGACTGATCTCGGGGTGCTTGTGTTTCAGTGGGAAACTTTTGTGTGTCGTTTCTTATGAGTACTCATCCTCAGTTTCAGAAGCATTCATGTTGTTGAGCGAGTCACGTTCTCAGTATGTTTGACCGTGTTTTCTTTATTTTCTTTAGTTACAAGTCAAGAGGAGTTGAGAATCTGATGGCATGGCTTTGATTACCTTGCGGAGGAACCTTTACCATTTATCCGATTTTCGGATACATGGAGCGCTGGCCGCTCTGAAAAATCACCCCATAAACCATGTTCGCAAGATGGTCAAGGGGCGTCTGTGTCCGTGGTTCCCTTCGCTACAACCCGAGCCTTGCAGGGTCAGGTTCCATCATGCCTGTTGTAAAAAGTTCCACTCGGACAACGGAGACGCCCTGCATCCACTTGGTGAGCCAGTGTTCTCTCAAGCACATGATTGGGCCGGGCCTGAACAAAATCCTAAAAGCCTGGATGAACAGATGTTTTACGGGAGACTCAATGACTTGGATTCCTCAGAAGACGTGTTACGTTTTATAGGCACGCTGCAACCTTTGCCTGATAGCCTGGCAGCAGGAGCCTTGCAACGGATCTGTGAAGTGGAAAAAAAAGATGGCAATCACAGGCTGCCAAAAGGAATACTAGAGAATGGTGTCTTTCAAGCTTTATGCGTTCGGTTTGAGCAGGAATCCCCGAGTCTGTCGGATACTGCTTTGGTGACTGCTTTGCAAGCTCTGAGTCTGTTGTACGTGGACCCTCAGAGTAACTTGTTACTAAACCTGGTGGCAGAAAGCCGCCATCGTGTCAAAAGAGGCGGCCTGGAAGTCCGCAGTCTCTGTATCCTTGGGGAAAGTCTGATTAGACTGCAGGGTCCAGGCGGTGAGACACTAGAACTGATTATATATCAACTGCAAGGGGAAAAATTGGAAACATTTGCCCCTGAGGATATTGTGGCCCTTTATAGAATACTGCAGGCATGTGCTGAAAAAGTGGACCGACACCAAGTGTTTCTAAACAAGATAAACAGCTTTTCCCTGTCGGTCGTTTCCAACTTGAGTCCTACGCTGATGAGTCAAATGCTCACTGCCCTAGTGGCTCTTGATCAAACTCAAGCACTTCCTCTGGTTATAAAATTGGGAAAATACGCTGTGAGGCATATCCCTCATTTTACTCATGAAGAGCTCAGAAAAGTCCTGGAGGCTTTCATATACTTTGGGCACAATGACCGATTTTTTACAACAGCCCTGGAGCAACACGTGGCCTCACTGTGTCTCACTTTGGATCCTGAGGTCATCAGCACAGTCATGGAGTACTGCAGCAGGAAACGGATTCTTTCAAAACCCATCTTCGATGCAGTGGCAGAAACTTTTGTTGGCCAGTCAGAGAAATTTTCACCTCATCAGGTTTCCGACTTAATTGAACCGTTTGGAAAACTCAATTATTTGCCACCGAACGCCTCTGCTTTATTTAGAAAGCTAGAAAACCTGTTACTCACCCGTTTCGATTATTTTCCACCCAAAACGTTATTGAAAATTCTCCATTCGTGTTCACTCGTCGAATGCCATCCGGTCAACTTTATGGCAAAAATATTCAGCCCTTATTTTCTTCAGCAGCTGCAAGGTGAGTTGGTTATAACTTGGAGAGTGGAAAAATTAACCCTTGAATGCGTGCGTGATGTTTTCAAGTCGCACATCTACCTCTTAGCCTGAGCCGTGCGGTGCCTTTGATTTCTCTCCCATAATAACCTAAAGAAGACATGTGAAGTTTCAGATGCCAGTGTAAATACGGAGTTAAAGAATGATGGAGCACTGCACAGAGAAAACCATTCCGGGTGCACGGACTGCTGAACTGAGTCTCGCGGGGACATGGTGTGGCATGGGTGATAGTCATGCCAATATGTCAGAAGCCACAACAGCAACTGTAGACTCCCCTGTTCAGAAAGGGTGTGGGTCATCTTCAAGGCCACCCAAATAACATCAGATGTCTGTCTCCACTGCTAAAGGAAATTCTCACTAATTTTAACATATCTGTTGACTTTTCATTATAGCTTGAATTCCTCAGAAGTTCAAATGAGATAGCATCGGGATACCTGGGGAGCTCATTCAGTTGAGCATCCGACTGTTAACTTCGGCTGAGGT
Source organism: Panthera tigris (assembly GCF_018350195.1). Classification (NCBI taxonomy): domain Eukaryota; kingdom Metazoa; phylum Chordata; class Mammalia; order Carnivora; family Felidae; genus Panthera; species Panthera tigris. Next base: position 232,209,784 of record NC_056660.1, read on the forward strand.
CATGATCTCACGGTTTGTGAGTTCGAACCCTGCATCGGGCTCTGTGCTGACAGCAGCCTGGAGCCTGCTTCGGATTCTGTGTCTCCCTCTCTCTGCCCCTCCCCTTCTCATGCTCTCTCTCTTTCTCTCAAATAAACTTAAAACAAAAAAGTTTAAATGAGATGGCATTTGATGGCAAGGCAGAAGGCATGGTTAACTCTGACAAGTTCTTCCCCGAGTGCCATTTATTTTATTTATCTAAAAAAAAATTGTTTAATGTTTATTTCTGAGACAGAGAGAGACAGAGCATGAGTCGGGGAGGGGCAGAGAGAGAGGGAGGCACAGAATCTGAAGCGGGCTCCGGGCTCCGAGCTGTCAGCACAGAGCCCAATGCAGGCTCGAACCCACAGACCGCGAGATCATGACCTGAGCCGCCGTCGGACGCTCAACGGACTGAGCCACCCAGACGCCCCTCCCGAGTGCCATTTAATAGTACGTTACTTCCAGAGTGATTAGTGTACATCGTCCATTCGTGATGTTCCTTCACAAACCAAATTCAAACTTACCTACAACTGGAATGCTTCTCGTTTCAGGGGAAGAATCGTCCATGGACAGACTGAGCCTCGCACAGCTGACCCAACTGTTCCTAACCTCGGTGCTAGAATGCCCTTTCTATAAGGTAAAAGCAGGGGTCCTCTTAACCTTATTTCCCTGTGGGGGCGGCTTTCTTTTGTGTCTCCCTCCCCATCTTTTAAGTTTTTCCTCTTTTGATCTGTCTCAGTAACCTCATCAGAAAGCAGAGCTTTCATTCACTCCAACTTACTTTCCCACTAGGTAGCCTTCTCTTTGATAAATTGGCCCCATACCTGTTCTCTTGTGTTGGAAGTACCCATTTCCAGTTGCGTAAGGTTTCTTGGAAGGTTCTGTGGGGTGCTGCAGGCACATGAGTCAGAGCGTCCTGGATGCGCTCTGAGGGCCTCGGAAGGCTTGCACTCCCCACAGCTGTTAGATAGTAAAGGTGAATCCCTCATTCGGTTAGGCCTGAGCAAATCCTAAACTGTTTCAAGTACATTTCTACGCCAAGCCAGAAGTTTCACTCTCACCTGATAGGTGGAGTTGGTGCTTCCTGTCTAGTACCCCGGAGATTCGTTCTTGTAACTTAATCCAGCACCTTGTTTAAGATCACACATGGCCTCTCCAGACTTGCCCATCCCTCCCTAGACTGAATCACATTTAAGACTAGCTCATTTTCAGGGCGCCTGGGTGGCTCAGTCGGTTGAGCATCCGACTCTTGATTTTGGTTCAGGTCATGATCTCCCAGTTTGTGAGTTCGAGCCCCACATTATCGGGCTCTGCGCTGACAGCGTGAAACCTGCTTGGGATTCTCTCTCTCCACCCCACTACTGCTCATGAGCACAGGCTCTCTCTTTCTCAAACCAAACATAAAAAAAAAAAAAAAAAAAAAAAGGCAGCTCATTTTAGATTAAGAAGGAAGAATGGAAAGGCACTCCTATTTTCTTCTTTAAAACAGCTTCAACAGGGACTCCTGGCTGGCTCAGTCAGTAGAGCATAGGACTCTTGATCTCAGGGTTGTGAGTTCAAGCCCCATGTTGGGCGTGGACCCTACTTAAAAAAACAAAACAGCTTTAACAGTAGTGAGGCACAGAAAAGTAAATGCTACTTACCTCAGCTTCCTTCCATCCCTGAAGGAGTGGTGTTAGCAGTTTTATGTACAAAGGTGCACAAATACATGAACACTCCTGTTTCTCTCTTTCCTTGGAACGGGGCTCTTCCGAGGACAGTTGGCTCTAATATGCCCAGTCTACCATGGACGTTCCTCGAGGGCAATGCATGAAGATTAAGTGCATTCTTTTTGTTTTTCAATCTAGAGACTAGACTGCGGACTAGATTCTGGACTACTGGCAGATGTGTTTCCCCTGATAGTTGGAGATGTCCCTTTACCTATCGTTTCTGTTGCCGAGCGTGGTTAGTCCCTTGAATCATTGTCATTTGACTCCGTGGAAAAGTACCGTGTCACATGTTTAAATTGCATCTTAACGAGCTGAGCATATTTTCACAATGCTTATTGGTCGATTTGCTGTGAATTACCTCATTACCTCCTGACTCAGATTCCTATTGGTTGTCTTTTTTCTTTCTCTTTTTTTTTTTTTTGTCCTAGAACACATTGTGAGATAGAGATATTAGCTCCTATGTATGTTGCACATACTTGGTCCTAGTTTTTGTTCTTCATTTGGGGGAGGGGGGCTTGTAGCTTAATATTGTTTATGATCTCTATTTGCTCGACAGAAATTTTCAAGTTGTCTATAGTCAAATGTATCCATCTTTTATGGTTTCTGGGTTTCCTCTCTCTAGAATATTTTACCACTCCTAAGGTAATACGCATATTTTACTAAATTTTTAAAAATGCTCCTTTCCCTTACTGTATTTATAGCACTTTAACCCACCTGGAATTTATGGCAGTCCTCAACATGTGCTAGAACTTTCACTTGGTTATTTTCTGGATGGATTACCGGCTGTACCATTTATTACGTAGCTCTCCTTCTCCCAGTAAATTGAAATGTCACCCTTATCACATTGTCCTCTGTTAAAAACATGAGTGTCCTCAAGGCCCTTAAAGCAATTCTGAGTTCCAAAGAGATGTTTCTTGAGCTGCAAGAGCACTGTTGTTTCCTCCCTTCCTCCCTCCCTCTCTTCCTTCCTTTCTTTCTTTCTATGACCACGGACTACTTTTAAAACACATTTAGGAGCGCCCGGGTGGCTCAGTTGGTTAAGCGTCCAACTTTGGCTCAGGTCATGATCTCATGGTTCGTGAGTTCGAGCCCCGCATCGGGCTCTGTGCTGACAGCTCAGAGCCTGGAGCCTGCTTCGGATTCTGTGTCTCCCTCTCTCTCTGCCCCTCCCCCCTCATGCTCTGTCTCTGTCTCTCAAAAATAAATAAATGTTAAAAAAAAACCCACACATTTAAAAGATCTATCGAACTATTGGATTTGAGCTATCGCAAGAATATTTTTCTGTTGTCATTTTGAGGAAGGTATTTGTCCTTAATCTGGAAAAGTATCCTGCTTATAGAGTAATATTGATCAGACTTATTCGCAGGTAACCTTGTTTTATTTTCTGGTTTTGGATCGTATCTTCCTTTCTCATGTTTAAACATACAATTTTCAGGGTCGGAAACTTCTTCCTAAATATCAAGTGAGGTCATTTCTTACTCCGTGCTGTTCTCTGGAGACGCCCGTGGATTTTCAGCTTTACAAATCTGTGAGGATTGGACTGATTGATCTTCTGGGTGCAAGAATGTATTTTGCTTCAAAAGTGTTAACGCCCTATTGTTATACAATAGGTAAGTACTTGGGAGTCTCCTTTACCAGGCTCAGCTTGCTGTCCTCTTTGGGAATATGCAGGACTTCTCAGCCACTGGAAGGTCAGGAAATATAAAACGGAGTTGGCCCTTCCCGGAAGGCAAATTGGAACCGTGGGCCGTGGAGTCCAGATGCGTGGGGGGAGTCCCACCTGTTAGCCACGTGGTAGGGGAATGTCTTTGGGCAGAGTAATCTCTTTCCGCTTGCTCCTTTTCTGTAAAATGAGAGTACGAAGAATAGTGACCCAGACTTGCTTAAGCACTAAGTGAGTGATACCCAGAGCATAGCAGGTGCTGGGTCATCATTAGCCAGTATAATTGCTGTGCCACTCTAGGTCAGTGCTGTCCGACGCCCTAGCCAGGAGTACCTGTGACTACTTAAATTTACGTTAGTTAAAGTTTAAAAACCAACCAAAGTTCAGTTCCTTGGTTGCCCTGGCCACATGTCAAGGGCTCAGAACCACAGGTGGCTGGTGGCAGGCATGCTGGAACAGCAAAGGCGCAAACATGTGATCACGGCGGAAAGTTCTGTTGGGTGGGGCTGACGGGAGAGTTCACGTCCTTCTGCCCTTAACAGTTTTTAAATGAATGACTACAAGAAAATCAGCTCCGAGGAGGTAGTGTTTTATAGGCTTCAGGACGTCGTAGCTCACTTCCCTCCTCCTTTAGGGGCTCTTTTCACAAAGAGAATAGCAGGACATCAGAGGGGAGGAAGTGGGGGTCGGCCGTGCCCAGCGACCACAGAGTGGAGTGCAGGAGGCTTTGCCTACCCTGGAGACTCTGGGAGATTCCGTGATGAAAGTTGCGACTTGTATAGGCCACAGTCTGGCTTTGCTTCCTGTCTGGGGTGAAGGGTTCCCAATACTCACCTCAAGGAGAGAGAGGAAGTACGTGCAGTTCTTATCACACCCGGCACCTTGATTTAGTGGCTGAGCCTTCTGAAATTAAGGCTGACTTGGTTGATGGTAGAGCTGGTTAAGTTAAAATTCTCACCATGGTCTGGTGTGGTCATTTCTTCCCAGCCTCCAGCGCAGCTGGTAAATTGCAGTGTGGGAGAATTCAGAACAGAAGGAGGAGGAGGGGGGCGCCTGGGTGGCGCAGTCGGTTAAGCGTCCGACTTCAGCCAGGTCACGATCGCGCGGTCTGTGAGTTCGAGCCCCGCGTCAGGCTCTGGGCTGATGGCTCGGAGCCTAGAGCCTGTTTCCGATTCTGTGTCTCCCTCTCTCTCTGCCCCTCCCCCGTTCATGCTCTGTCTCTCTCTCTGTCCCAAAAATAAATAAAAAAAAAAAAAAAAAGGAGGAGGAGGAAAGGAACGTAGTGTTTGTGAGGGTATCACACCGAGAATGTTTCCTTTCTTCTCTCACCAGATGTGGAAATTAAATTAGACGAAGAAGGATTAGTATTGCCATTTACGATTGATGAAGATGTGCATAAAAGGTAAAGAAAGCTGGTGCGGTTTTTATGTTACAAAACTTGTCGGGATTAATAATCGATGGTGTTTTCTTTTTTTTTTTTAATGTTTACTATTTTTGACAGAGAGACAGGGCATGAGCAGGGGAGGGGCAGAGAGAGAGGGAGACACAGAATCTGAAGCAGGCTCCAAGCTCTGAGCTGTCAGCACAGAGCCTGACGCGGGCTCAGACTCACCGCATATCATGAACTGAGCCAAAGTCGGAGGCTCAACCGACTGAGCCACCCAGGCGCCCCCTCGATGGTATTTTCTTTAGAAGGTGGGAAAACAGGAGTGGCTCAGTGGGTTAAGCATCTGACTCTTGATTTTGGCTCAGGTCATGATCTCACAGTTCCTGGGTTCAAGCCCCACACTGAGCTCTTTGCTGTCAGTGCAAAGCCTACTTGGGACTGTCTCTCTCTCTCCCTCTCTCTCTGTCCCGCCCCCCCCCCCCCCGCCAAATAAATAAATAAAGCATTAAAAACATGGTAGGAAAATAGACATGTTTCTAGAAGTAAAGACACTACTGAACAGCATCCCAATTTTGGAAATTCCTTGTAACAGAAACATTAATATTAATAAGATTGCTTTCTCAGCATATTAAAGAATGGCACACTCATGATTTATGTGAAAATAACATTGACACACAGGAATAGCCGAATCCCAAATAAACACTTTCCACGAAAAATGTATAAATATTTTGGATTGTTTTAAGAACTAAGTTTCTCCGTCCGATTTTTCAGGTTAGCACTATGCATTGATGATCCAAAAAGATTTTCTCTGAATAGCAGACACTTACTGGGAAAGGAAGCTATTAAACAGAGACACCTGCGCCTGCTTGGTTATCAGGTTGTTCAGGTAGGAATTCACCCGTTTTCTTCTCCCCCAAAGCAACTTCTAGTTTAGATGTGCTTTCTCCAGAGGGCTAGGTGGTCTGGCAGCCCAGTGGACCACGCATCTTACATCTAGTTTAAAGGCCAACTTTGAGCATTATTTTCCCAGTTAAAAAAAAAAAAAATCCCTGTATTTATATTTTGAAATACAGAATATTCAGACCCACGGTTTTCTCAAGTGCGGCATCCGTATACCCTTTCTAAGCTATACTAACCTCTGCTTCTAGGATTACTGAATTATTAGGGCACCCGTTTTGCTTTAATGTCCCTCTGATTGAATGAATAGAAATAGCCAAGATGACCCCGTTAAAACCAGGATCATCATCGTACTTTTAAGCTTTAGCCCTTATTTGTGTTTGTCTTGTCGATCTCTTAGCGAGGCTGTCTGTGCGGAGTCGGCAGCGAATGTTCACGGAGCTTCCCAGACTGTGTGTTCCCAGTCTGCTGGTCTGCTCTCTGCTGTCCCATCTGCTTACTTTTTTCCACTCCATAGTTTACCTACATCCCCAGATTAACGCTCCTGAAACTGACATGCCTGTGTGTGTTGAGAAACCTTTACTGTTCCTTTACTGCTTACTAGATGAAGTGGAAACCCCTCTGCATCTGGGCATCCAAGACCCCCCACGGTCGGCCCGCGCTCAGGGGTCTCTTCCGCACCCCTGCCCCCCTCCGCTCTCTTGCCTCTCTCCCTTTGGCCCCGCTGCTTCCCGCAGAGGACTGGTCTCGCCACTCTGCGCATCCAAATTCTGGCTCGGGCTCCCCTTCTGCCCTGACCCGAAATGTGAGCCTCTCTCCACGCGAGACGCCCGTTCTCTCTGCGTGTTCTGCGGCTTGTTTGCTGAGTCGCACTGGGTGCCGGGCACCCTCGCAAGCACTGGGGAGACCCGCCGAGCAGCCGTGAGCTCTGCCCTCCAGGAGCCATGGCGGAGGGTTCGAGGGACCGAAACACCAGGGTGACTTCAGAACATGACGGATTGTGTGATGTATTCTATTTCCCTCCGTTTACAGATCCCCTATTATGAGATTGAGATGCTAAAATCAAGAGTTGCATTGGTGGAATATTTGCAGAGAAAACTATTTCCTCACAACGTGGGCGTTCGTTGGTAACAAGAAGGAATACTGGCTTCAGGACTCGGTGAACCAACTTGTGTTTTCTTGGGACTCAGTACAAAGAAGGATGTAAAAGGATGGAAGTTGTGAGTTGGCCGTGATCCGGCAAGGGTCTGTGGTTTTCCTTATACCGTGTATACGCTCACCAGTGGTAAATTTAAAATAAATTTTTATTTTTATTTTTATTTAATACTAGTATTATACTTTTATACACAAAGCAATTGATCAAGTACAATAAAGAAATGTAATGAGTACTATTTTTGTTTTGTATTTTAGAGAGGGCGTGTGTGTGTGCGTGCAGGAAGGGGTAAGGGGCAGTGGGAGAGAGAATCCCAGGCAGGCTCCACACCCAGCATGAAGCCCGACTCCGGGCTCTATCCTGTGACCCTGGGATCATGACCTGAGCCAAAATCAAGACGCTGACGCTCAACTGACTCAGGCATCCCAGGTGTGCTTATTTTTAAATCTTTGTTTTGCAATAGCCGCTAACTGAAAATATTTTCTTTCAAGATCTTTGTTAACACTTGTAACAAATATAAGGACGAAAGTTTGTCTCCTGTTCCTTTGTTAGAGGCAGTCTCGTGGTAAGAGAAGGAATAATGAAAAAGAGGATTATGGATATAACTAACATATGTAATTACAGAATTATGCAGAAATAACCCTGTAGTTATGAAGAAAATGGTTTCCATTGGAATGGGAGCCGTTTGGTTCTTTTTAAGGGATAAAGACATAAAAGGTCATTTCTTTAAAAAAAATTTTTTTTAACATTTACTCAATTTTTGAGAGACAGAGAGAGAGAACAAGCAGGGGTGGGGCAGAGAGAGGGGGAGACACAGAATCCGAAGCAGGCTCCAGGCTCCGAGCTGTCAGCACAGAGCCCAACGTGGGGCTCGAACACATGAAACGCGAGATCATGACCTGAGCCAAAGTCTGACCCTTAACTGACCGAGCCACCCAGACGCCCCAAAGATCACTTCTTTAGGCAGGGTTTCGGGAGGGGCATTTGATTGGAGGGAGAAGCTTCTGAATTTTGAATCCGGAATCAATCGTGTTGTCTCCCATTGAGTGCAGATGCGTCCTCCTCCTGTCCCGTCCCGTCCCACTGGGGTCAGGTTAAAGTGTTGGGGGAAAAGAGGACATGGAGGCCGGGTGGTGGAGCAGAGAGAGCTCGGACAGGGAGCCGCTGCTATCCCGTGCTCAGCGCACCCGCGCTGAGCACTGCAGCCCACACTCCTGTGGGTCCCTGGCCTTCTGAGTTGGGTGTGGTTCCCATTGGTAGGTTATGGGGCCAGCTCAGCTGGCTTGAGGGCCGTCCCACCCCTGTCAGGCATCACAAGTGACAGGCGAAGATTCGAGTCTGGTCTTGAGAAGCAGTAAGAGCACAGCCGCAAAGAACCCAGCCCGGGTCTGAGTTCCAGCTTTTCCTCTTGCTGCCTGATGACCTTGGGCCTCCCTTCCACCCGAATCCTCATCAGTAACGAAGGGCTTCCGAAAAGTTTCCTAGGGCGGCCACAACTAAGTGCCACACAACACAAGTTTATTTTCTCGTGGCTCTGGGGCCCTGGAGTCCGCAATCACTGAGTCCGCAGGGCTGCGCCCCTTGGGCGGGCCCCAGGGGAGGGTCTGTCCTTGCTTCTTCCAGCTTCTGGAGGCCTGGGCTTCCCTGGTGTGCGGCAAGTTCAGTCCAGTCTGTCTCCGTGTTCACGTGGCTGTCGTCCTTGCGCGCGCGCGCGCGTGTGTGGGTGTGTGTGTCTGTCTATACATGCTCGTCTCCCTGTGTATGCATTTCTGTGCCCAAATTCCCCTTTTTCCAAGGACTCAAGCCATATGGGATTGGGGCCCACCCTAACGACCTCATCTTGTCTTAAGTTGACTGACTCCGGGAAGACCCTGTCTCCAAATAAGGTTATATTCACAGGCATTGGGATCGGCTTCAGGATTCAACCCACAACAGGTCGAAATGAGAATTAGTTAAAATACATAAGCCACTTGGGAAAGTACCCAGAGCAGAGTCAGCCCACAGTCTGCAGCCGGTGGAGTGCGTGCCTCTGACTGCAGAGAAGGAAAACCACAGCGGCAAAGCCGGGGCAGGGACAGGTGCCTGGAGGCTGCTCGGTCCTGTGCCCACTCGACCTTGCGGCTCCCTCCCCGGCCTCCAGGCCAGTCCCACTGCCCTGCTCGCCTCTCCCCGTGACTCATCCTTGGGCGTGAAACAGCCTGAGATGTGGTGGGAGAAGAGGGTCACGAACAGCCACACAAACACGTGGGGACGGTCTGCTCTAAACGCTATGGAGAAAAAGTACCGCCTAGAATTTGTTTCCTCCACCTCTGCTGTGGGTCTAACTCCTCCCCCATCGTGACCATCCTTCCTCCAACCAGAATCCGATCCCCCTTCCCCTGTGCCTACAGTTCCCTCCTAGTCTCATTTGTCTCTCCCTGCCCTTTGTGGGTTCACCAGACATTTATTAAAGTGCTCCCCCGGTGCGGGGCACCCTGAAGGCGGCTGCCTAGGGAAGCAGAACAGGGCCCAGGCCTGAGGGGTGGGGGGATTGAGTGAGGCAAATTAGTGACCAGATGATTACAGTGGGGAGCCCGCTGGCCCCCTGATGTGCAGACTCAGAATGGAGAACAGCCCAGGCCTGCCTGGGGAGTGAGAGGTTCTGTGAGCTGAAGGCTAGGCGACAGGGAGGTGGGTCTGTGCAGCGGAGAACATTCCAGGCACGGCAGGGCCACAAAGCACCCAGCAGTCTCACCAGAGGAGGCCGGACTGACTGACACTTGGTTTTAAAGCAAATTTTAATTCCGGGGCCCCTGGGTGCCTCAGTCAGTTAAACTTTGGACTCTTGACTTCAGCTCAGGTCATGATCTCATGGTTCATGAGCTCGAGCCCCACATCGGACTCTTTGCTGGCAGCGCAGAGCCTGCTTGGGATTCCTTCTCTCTCTCTCTGTCCCTCCTCTGCTTGCTCTCTCTCTCAAATAAAAATAAACTTAAAATATTTTTAAAAAATAATTTAAAAAATTAAAGCAAATTTTAATGCTGAAATGTACATGTTTGTCATGAAGATCATCTAGGCTAATAGATACAAGATTTCTGGTTTCGCCAAGTGGAGTGAATTTGACGAATCCTGTAAGATTAAAAACTAAGTCCTTATCATCAGAACCCTCAGTCCTCTGAGTTGTGATGTTTACCCACAGAAGCAAAAGTGATGGTATTGTTGGAATGACTTATCCAGTCTCATAGCTCTTGCGACAATACATTGATGGTATCTCTTTTGTTGTTGTTGTTGTTTTTTAATTTTTTTTCACGTTTATTTATTTTTGAGAGAGAGACAGAGCATGAGAGGGGGAAGAGCAGAGAGAGAGGGAGACACAGAATCTGAAGCAGGCTCCAGGCTCTGAGCTGTCAGCACAGAGCCCGACGCGGGGCTCGAACTCACGAACTGTGAGATCATGGCCTGAGCTGAAATCGGACGCGTAACCGACTGAGCCACCCAGGCGCCCTGTTGTTGTTGTTTTAAGTTTATCTTGAGAGAGAGACAGAGAGTGAGAGAGGCAGAGAGAAGGAGAGACAGAATCCCCAGCAGGCTCCACTCTGTCCACGCAGAGCCCAACTCAGGACTCAAACTCACGAAACCTGAGATCATGCAAGATTCGGACACTTACCCGACCAAGCCACCCAGGCGCCCTGGTGACATCTTTCAATATCTTGCTGTAGCTTTTCGAAAGTAAGAGCAAAGGAAATTTTTAAAAAAGAAACAAAAACGGGTAAAAAACTGGTCCACTTGCAAGCTTCCCCCCCACCCCACCAGCACCAAGGTGATATTCTTCAGACCCACCTCTAGGGGGCAGCAAAGCTTGCGATATTCATTGGGTTGCGCAGTTCAGAAAGGAGATTTCTGGAGAATGGATCCTGTGCTGGCGTGTACGTGGGGCGGGGAGGCAGGAGCTGCGGGGGCGTGAGGTGACAGGTGGCCCTCCTTACCTTCCTCTAAAGAAGGAATGCAGGTCTCCTGACCTACCCAACGTGGAGGGTCGACAGGACGCTGGCAAGAAGATGCCGGCTGGAGTAGCAGCTCCTTGGAGACCCAGGACCCTGTCTGCCCACCCTCCCACGGCCGGGTGTGTGTGGAGGCTTGGTAAACGTCTGTTAGGTGGAAGGAAAAAGAGGAAGGAACAGCACTCGGTGTATTTTTGATAGAGTTCTGAGAGAGCAAGGAAGCCCTCGGTTCCCTCTAAAAACGCTGCACCCACCGGAAGACTTCGTGTTCAAGTGCAGTGAGGGGATCTGGGCTCAGTGGTGGCCAGCTAGGTGAGTTAGCCTCCAGAAGCCGAGATTTCCCCAAACTGGAGACATGCCCGGACCCTTAGGAGTCTCCGTGCAGGATGGTGGAATGAGAAACACCTTGTCAAGTGTCTGGCCAGTACCTGGAAAGCAGTAAATGCTCAGAAAGACTCGGGGGCCGTTGTTACCAGCCATGTGTTAATGTTGCATTCCTAATTCACCTTCCTTGTTGCGACTAGCGGCGAGGGTGCATGTCCAGGGTGCACGTCAGGAACGCTCTGGAGGAGGGACGTGACTGCGCGCCACCGTGAACCTGTGGCAGCCGCTTTGGTTAATGAGCATCAAGGACCCTGGGCCGCGAATCCTCACTCTGTAAAACCTGCTGTTTGGAACCGTGTCGACAAGAGCGGAACGTTCCTTTATTGCCTGCAGGATCCTGAGCCACATCAGAATCCCACGGGTGATTTCGACACAAAGACGCAGCCTCCATTTCCAACCTGGTACAGAACCCCAGCAGAGGCGGGTTTGGGCACCACCTCCCACATTTATCTTCCCTTTGAGGATCCTGGGTCGGCTTCTCGGGTCAGGCCCAACGTCAACCCTTTTACAGCCAAACCTGGTCTACATGAGTGTCCCCAACGCAGCTTCATTCAGTCTTACCCCAGCCCACCCTTCCCCAAATCCTCTGACCACCAGGCCACCCCTCCCTTCGGTTCCCCTGGGGACCTGTCTCCCCTGCCTCAACAGTCGGTAAGCCTAACTTCGAGTTGGTGTTCTTTGGCTGTGGGACTCCATAATAAGACATTTCACCCTGGGGGCACCTGGGTGGCTCAGTCGGTTGGGTGTCCAACTTTGGCTCAGGTCATGATCTCACAGTTCGTGGGTTCGAGTCCCACATCTCTGCTGTCAGCATAGAGCCTGCTTGAGATTCTCTGTCACCCCCCGCCCCTCCCCTGCTCGTTCTCACTCTCTCTCTCAAAAATAAACATTAAAAAAAATTTTTAGGGCATTTTCCCTTAATATATGTGTAATCCCATTTGAGATGAAAACAAGCTTTTCTGTCCCCATCCCCTGGCATCTAGTTCATACTCTGATATTTGCAAGAAACAATTTCTCTTAATAACCCTATTTTTTTTTAATGTTCATTTATTTGAGAGAGAGAGAGAGAGAGAGAGAGAGTGCGCCCGCACATGAGCAGGGGAGGGGCAGAGAGAGAGGGGGAGAGGGAGAGAGAGAGAGAGAGAGAGAGAGAGAGAGAGAGAGAGAGAGAATGGCAAGCAGGTTCCACGCTGTTAGCAAAGAGCCTGACATGGGGCTTGACCCCATGAAACGTGAGACCATGACCCGAGCCGACATCAAGAGTCAGACGCTTAACCGACTGAGCCACCCAGGCGTCCCAATAACTACCATTTTTTTACTTTTATGATGGAAAACTTTGAACACACAAACAGAAAACATAGAAAGAACAATGTAATGAATGCATGTGAGTCTTCTTATTCAGCATGAAAAATTACCAAAATTTTCCAATCATGTTTCATCTATTCATTCCCTTTCTTTTCCTTTTTTTATTGAAAAGCTTGTAGAGAAATCCAGGCTATCATATAGTTTATTCCTAAAAACCTAAGTATACATCCACAACCCATGAACACTTTTTTTTTATCTAACTAATCTACCATCATTACAACTAACAAACTAGTAATTATTCTCTACAATCATTTAATACCCGGTCTATATTCTAGCTTTCCTAAGCTGTCTCAAAAATTATTTCTTAACTGTTGGCTTGTTTGAGTCAGGCTCCAGACAAAGGTCACATATTACTTTTAGATGTTCTATTACTAAGCCTTAAGTCCCCTAGCTGTAACTGCCCCCTCCCCTCACCTAGTTATCATGGCATTAATTTACTGGAGAAATTAGATCACTTGCCCTGTGAAATGCCCCACACTATCGATTTGGTGTTAGCTAACTTATTCCTCCAATTGCTGTATTTTCTGTTAAATTAAATGTTAGAGGCAGAGGTTTGCTTAGATTCTTTTTTTTTTTAATTTTTTTAAATTAACATTTATTTATTATTGAGAGACAGAGAGACACAGAGCATGAGCAGGGGCGGAGCCGAGAGATGGAGCGACACAGAATCTGAAGCAGGCTTCAGACTCCGAGCTGTCAGCACAGAGCCCGACGCGGGGCTCGAACCCACAAACCGCGAGATCATGACCTGAGCCAAAGTCGGACGCTTCACCGACGGAGCCACCCAGGCGCCCCTTTGCTTAGATTCTTAAGTTTGCTTAAGTTTTTTCAGGATGCCTGCTTCAGAGGCGGTACATTTGCTTTGTATCATATGATGCCCTGCTGTCCCCTCTTAGAGATACCTAGTAAATTGACCAGCGGCTTCCTGTATTACCAGCCGGATCCATCCGTCTGCCAACAGCGGACGGTTTTAGCGTCTCTTGGTGATTGCTGCCTAGATCCGTTATTCCACTAGGTGTTTGGGGGGGGAGGGAGGGAGGGGATGATTTCCTAATTCTATCATCCCTTCTCCCCTTATTAGCTTGTATTTATCTACAAAGAAGAGATTTCTCTCATCAACTATTTGTGTACCCTCACATAAGGTTTATACAGAAAAAAAAACATACAAAAGAAAAAATGTTACTTTCCTTGCATCAATTTATAGAATAAAAAGTTGGTCTGGTGAGAATTTTTTGTCTTAGGAAATTTAGGAAGTCATGAAATCTGTACATTGACCTGCCTCAGTCCATCCCGGTCATCCTTTTGATGCTTAAATTGCCCCATTTTAGACCAGCGGGAAACCCTTCACCGTGGCACCTTTGTCTTTTTGACTTGACACGTTCGTTTTTGAAACTTCCAAAGAACAGGATGCCCTAGGCTCGGACCATTTCCGGTCCCAGGCCCAGGGTCAGCCCTCTCTGTGCAACCTGGTTCCCGCAGGGTCCCGCTCCTTGCGAGAGCGGTCGGTATCAGAAAATGTCCACTTTGGGCCTCGTATAAATCCGTGTTCATTTTTATTCCAAAATCGGCAAGGTGAACAAACCAAAATTAAATTTACATCTGAAAGTATTGATTCACGGGTCTGATGTTCAAAGCGACCAACCACAGGGACCCCCATCAATGCAATGAGCCAGGCACCCAGGAACAACCTCGCGACAGACATGCTCTCCAAACGCACTGACAGCAGTCATGGCTTTTCACCAGGGAAGGGGCATCCAGGAAGGTGAAGTCTCGTCCAGTCCCACCACACACTACCAGCCACGCACACTGTGATCTGGTGATGAGTGTGGAGGACAGCAGGGACGGCCGGAGTCACATCGCTATTGCCACTGCCAGACCCCACGGACAGGGGTTCGGAACCCAGTGCGGGCAGGGTACTCGGGCTTGCAGGAGCATCATCTCATAACCCTTTGAGTTCATAATGCTCTGTATTTACTTTTTATTTCTTAAATGTTTATTTATTTATTTTGGGAGAGAAAGAGCGAGCATGGAAAGGGGAGGGACAGAGAGAGAGCAAGGCAGTGAGCACGAGCGGGGAAGAGGCAGAGAGATGGGGACAGAATCCCAAGCAGGTACCGCTCCGTAAGCACAGAGCCCAATGCGGGGCTCGATCTCGTGAATCGTGAGATCGTGACCTGAGCCAAAAAGAGTCAGACGCTCAAGCAACTGGGACACCCAGGCGTCCCTCACGACGCCCGTTAGAGTGGCTGGGTGCACAGTTCTCCTCCTCAGCTGGCTACAGACGTGGGTGTGTTTACACCCGTCCCTTTCACTCTCAGCCATCAAGCCAAGTCATTTTTAAGATGTCTTAAAGCCTGTGAATTAAAGCCCAGTTATGTTGAGCCACTTGAGTTACACTGACATTCAAAAACAAAATAATTGTAAAGGCTTTTAAGTTTGAAATGGAGATATTAACCTTATTTGAGTTTATTTTTATTATTATTTGTTAACCTTGTTTTAAAACCTCTGCATACAGCATCAGGCTCTGTGCTTACTAGGCTGTGGCCACGCCTCTGACGGGTCTGAAAGCCCCTGGGAGAAAACCGTTCCCTCAGGCCGCTTCCTCCCCACGTGTGTCCTACACCTTTCCGCAGGACCACCCACTTGTCACCTGAACCGCAGTGAACCTGCCACATCTGGGGTCCCTCATCGGCGTAGAGAACTAGGGGCTGCTTTCTGGCCTGAAAGGTCAATGGTTTTAGGAGGGCTCACAGATAAACATAACATTCCACGCGAGATGTGCTCAAGCCAGTGCTGGATGTGAACATCATGTAACACGCGAAGGTGACAGCCCCTTCTTTGCTCTCTCCTTCCCTGCCTCACGTTGACAGAAAGAGTTCTTTCCACCTGGCCTCCTCTGGATCCCCTCTGTCTAGACGTCAGGAGGAAGGGCACAGGGTTCCGGCTACGTCTGGACTGGGTGCTTCCCGCACGCCCTAGAACGCCTGTGTTCCTGCAGCCCAGGCCGCCCCCAGTGCACCTGCCCTCGTCCCCTGCAGGCGGCAGAGGTCCTGGGGGCTCAGCACAGCAGGCTGCGCAGACAGTCACAAGGGCACCTGCACTCAGCCTGGGCCAGAGCACCCAAAGTCAGCCCTGGTACCGCATAAATCCCACGGCTGGAGTGGGACTTGGGGGTGGGGAGTATCCAGGAGGAGGCTGTCACCTGCAACACCCAGCTGAGCAGATACCCCCCCCCCCAACCCCCGCCGCCACCACCACCCCATAGTTAACCTGTAGGCGGCGTGCACGCTTCAACTATTAATTCACTTCCTTCCAGGGTGGCTGTTCATTCCTTTCCCTTTCCGTTCTGCACAGAACTTTGCAAGTACAAGTTACAGACATGAGGGACACATTCAACTCTCCGACTTTGTATTCCACTCGTACCTGGAATACGTTAATAGGCTCGTGGGTGGGGAAAAAAAGTTTTTAAAGGAACTAAAACCTCGAGGTAAATGAAACTGGCAAAGTCTGTCTTACCTCTTCTTTCCTCTGCCTCTGGGCCCCTGACCTGCAGCCTCAGGGTGGTGGCCGCTCCTCGGGCTAGGACTCACCTCCTGAAACAGCGTCGCACCTCAATAGATGCCGCTAAGCCTTCTGCTGTCAACTCCAGGTCTCCTCGGACCCTCAGGAGATGCCCGCAGGGAGCCTGTGCAGCACCAGGCAGGGCTCATTCAAGGTCAGGAGTAAAAGATCCAAGGGCAGGCCTCAACCCAGATGGACCGTGGGATAAGGATAACAGGCGCTGCCTTCAAGTTCACCGTTCACTGATCTGGCAGGCACTTCTGACAGCCTGCTCCACACTCCTCAGAAAGTTCTGGACAGGGCAGAGCTCCGCGGCCCTTGACAATTCATTCTTCTACTGACTTTCCTGCTCCTCCCACTCCTGCTCCTTCATTCATGCCCCCTGGAATACCTCCCAGATAAAGCTAGAACATTCAAGCCCGTGTCCTACATCTACCTTTAGAGCGAACCAAGCTATGGCAACTGTATCATTACTTTATCTCGTCACCAAAGATCCGTTGGGGACCTACTGTGTGCCAACCATCTGTTCAGGACGTACTTGAGTCATCAAAGAAGAAAAAACTCGCAACAGATTCACATCCCTAGAGCTTTGCGAAAAGATTTGGGGATGAAATTATCTCGGGGTCGGCGTGAGCTGCCTTCTCAAGCTAATTGGTGTCAGCTACTCCCACGTTCCACACTGTGTTGCTGGATCACCTATGCGAGGTGTGCAAAGTCTCGTGACCAACTGGCCACCTCTGTCACATCTTTAAAAGAGGTTGGAGAGACTGAGAGAGGTAATGGATTATAAGAGCTTTTTTTTTTTCTTTGTGGTCCTTTTATGAGGACTCTGCCCCATGGGGGGAAGGACGAGAGACACTCTCCCTTCATACACAGGAGAGATGGTAGTGCTCTCTCTCCAAGCTCCAAGGACATGTCAACCTCTCAGGAGATGTCCCCTGGAGCTTGGGGACAAAGTAGACTGATGTCTGACCTTTGTCTGACTCAGCCCAAATCATCTGTCCTGCCAGTGAAGCAAAGAAATGGGTATCTGGGCAAAGAAGGCACACAGGGTTCTCAGACCTCATGTTGGGGGCCATGAGACAGAATGGTGCGTTAAGTCCTGCACACGAGGACCTCCAGGGGACGCGAGTAGACCTCACAGAGAGATGCCACCTTGTGCCTTAGACTGAGAGGTCTCTAGCCACCAGCCTGCATAAGGAATTGCAGACAAGAGATTCCTATTAAGAGGGGGGATCAGAAGGTAGAGGGCGTCCTGAGAGATCTGCATCTGGTCCCTGCCTGCCTGTCCTCCTTCACTTCCTCCAGTGTCCTCTGTGAGAAGTAAGGGAGATGCTTCATTTTCAGAAATACCAAATAAAAGCTGTGCCATTTACAACGTATTAGAAATATGCACGAAACCCCACCCCACCTCCCCACGGAGTCCCAAACCCTAAGACTTCTCTTCCTGGTTCTTCCCCTCTCTGCTTTGCGGGCTTATTTTCACAGGCTTTGCAATGAGCTTGCGCCAAAGAACAGGGAGGAGGGACTGGAAGTCTCTGCGTCACCTCCGGAAATGTACATTTGCTCTAATCAGACTACTTTTTGCCTTGCGGGGGCATAGGCGACTTCCGGTAAGGCTGTGACCTCTGCAGTGCTCAGCCAATGAGAAGCCAGGGGAGGGGCTGGCGAGTTAGGAGATATATTGTCTGCTGTAGCCGCGGGCTGCCGGCCTGTCCATCAGACACCCTCTGGCAAGAACTTGCGGCGTGGCCTCCCTCGGCTGTGCTCCCAGTCCCCACAGCCGTCCTTTGACTGGTCGATGGGCTTATTTCCCACATCCCCTTCTGAGACGCCATCACCCTCTTTTCTTGCTGCCTTTGGAGCACATCAAGATTGGTCTGCCTCAGGGGCCCCACAGCTGCCCTTCCCTCTGCTTGGAAGGCACTTTCTGGAAGACTTCCACAAGTCTGGCTCCTCCTTTCTTACAGTCCGCTCCGTCATCACCTCCTCACGGAGGCTGGCCTTTGCCAGGCACCCTGCTTAAAGTACTTCCCCGGCTTTTGTCATCATGCTGCCTTTCCCCTCCCAACTTTTACGAAATCACGAGTTTCTGCGCCCTGAACTTTCAGCCAAGGGCCTCCAGAACCAGCCTGCAGATCTAGAGACAACTTGACCCTGTCAGCAGAGGGGCGCTCGCGCTCCAACCAGAGACGCGGATTTAATTCCTGGGAGCCTCACGCCTTCCCTGGCAACACCCTACGTACTAGCCACGTGCGGCCACGCAGCCCTCGAACTGTGGCTGGGGCCACGTGTTAAAGTGACAATGTGCTGGACACACGGAGTAAAAGGAATATATTGTTACAATGAATTTCACCTGTGTCTTTGTACCTTTTCAGAGGGGACCGGGAAGTTTTAAATTACGTGCGCGGCTCCCACTATGTGGCTGTTGGGCGGCGCTGCTCTAGTTCCTCTTCAAGTCACTGGTCTTTTCCCTTCTATCAGCGGACTGCGAGCTCCCGGTGGACGCCCGCGGCTCGGTTCAAGGCTGCACCTCCAACGCCCGCACGTAGCAGGTGCGCGGCCAAACGGCCCCACAAATGAGTGGTCTGGGTGAGGGGTCTGACGCTGCGCGGGGAGGGGTCAGCGGGTTGGAAGGCGCTGATCCCAGAGGCGTCTCCCACCCGGGAACCCCGTCTGCAGCTCGGACTCCAGGGACGCACCTGCGAGGAAACACCCGGGGCTTGGCTGGGGGTGCCTGGAGGGCGGAGAAGCGGGGCGGGGAAGTGGGCCGGGGAAGAGCGGAGTGGGGGAGGAGGAGGGGTGGGGTCGGAAGCGGGGAGGAGCGGGGAGGGGGAGGGGGAGGGGGAGGGGCCCGCCCCGAAGGGACGCGGTTTCCCGGCGACGCCGAACGCGGGCTCCCAGCTGCCCGCGGGGCCCTCGGCGGGCGGGACCGACCGCGGGGGCGCTGGACGGGGGTGGCATGGAGGACGACGACGAGGAGATTACCGCCGCCACGCTGCGGATCAAGCCCCGGCCGCTGCCCCTCTCGGCGCTCTCCGCCTTCAGCTACGTCCCGCCGCGGCGCCTGGACCCCAAGGAGCACAGCTACTACTACCGCCTGGGCAAGGTGAGCCGCCCCAGGGAGGGGCTGCGCGTCTGGGCGCGGGGCGGCGAGTCGGAGGGGCTGTGGAGACTGGGAGACGGCAGGAGGCGAGGCGGGAAGGGGGCGGGCGGGGCTTCACTGGCCGGGATGGGGAGAGGAGGGGTGGGGCGGGTCTTCACCGCCCGGGAGGAGCCGTGGGGAGAGGGCATGGGGGCGGGGCTTCGTTGCCAGGGAGGGGAGGGAGGGGGATGGGGCGGGGCTTCACTGAGAGGGAGGAGCGAATGGGGGGGAGGGGATGCAGGAGAGGGAGGGTGGAGGCGGGTGTCTTAGCCTGAGAGCGGAATGGAGGTGCGGGGTGGGTAGAGGGAATGCGGGCAAGGCTGCGGAGCAGGGGAGGGGGCTGGAGGAGAGGCGGGATGGGGGCGGGGCTGCAAGAGGTCGGAGCTCCCCTTTGGGGGAGGAAGACCCAGAGTCTGGGGTGCAACTCTGGGGTGGGACTCTGGGGTCGGGGTTGCAAGGGGGGGGAGGGGTGGGGGCCGGGGCAGGGCTCTACAGTCTGTGAGGACACCTGGGCGAGGAGAGAGGAGACGGGTTAAGGGGGCGTCAGGGTTACAGGGGGAAGGAGGGTGGGAGAGGGCCTTCCTCCCAGGTGCCTAGACCCCAAAGAGAGCAGCTACCATGACCACAAGAGTAAGGTGACACCCCCTCCCACCCTTCACCTAGAGATGGGCACGGGCTGAGCCTGCTGTGTGTGTTGTGGGAGGCATGCTCAGCTGGGATGAGGGTGGGGTGCCAGAATGCTCAACCGCGTTTTCTGAGCTATTTGGGGATGGGTTAGGGTCCCGGTGCTCTTTGGGTAAGGGATTGGGAACGGCTGGGCTTCTAGTACTGCGACCCTGAGCGGCAGGCTGATCGACGCCTCTGCTCAGGATCTGGAGGAGGGTCTCAGGAGACCTGGGCTGCGCAGCTGGTGGGGTCCGGACTCCCTCTGGGCTCTGCCTGAAAGCGCTCACTGCAGCGACTGCGCCCAGAAAGTCCAGGGTACCGACGCCGCGCTTGGAGGGCCCTCTTGCAAACCGAAGATAACCACAGGCGGTTCTGACCATCCTGCAGGGAGAGCAGGACAGGGAGGCCGCACCAGATTCTGGCCTGGCTCCAGCAGGCACACGCGACTCATGAGAAAAGCCTGCTGGTCTGTGACGGGCCACCATGCAGCCAAAGCAGGGGGAGAAGCCAGAGGAAAAGAAGCAAATTCAGAGCTTGTCAGGAGTCGACGACTGCTTTCGTCAGGCTGTTTTTCCTAAATGTCTCCGATGTTTCTTGCAGTTCAGGCTGCAGGGACATCATTATTAAAAGGATCTCTGGGGTCGCTCAGCCTGCAGGGACAGTGAGTGGCTCAGAGAGGGTATAGGTTAGCCAAGTGCCTAGGAAGAAGGAGGTCTTTCCCTCCTGATGTGTAAGGTGTCCGCACGGAATGACCTTCCTTCTCTTCTCCCCACCCGTCACCCATAGAGCCCACGTGAACCCCCATCCGGATCAGGTCTGCACGCATTCAGGGACTTGTCACCGTGAAATGTCAGAGAACAGAATGTCATGGAGCTTACCCTTACAAACAAAAGCAGAAGCTTCTAGTTTAGACAACTGTTACAGGTTGAATTGTGTGTCCCCCTAAAATTCTTACGTTAGAGTCCTAATCCCAAGCGCCTCAGAATGTGACCTTATTTGGAGACGGGGTCTTTACAGAGGTAATCAGATTCAAGTGAGGTCATTGGTGGGGGGGGGGTGCCTCATCCAGTATGACCGGCGCCCTTATGGAAAGGGGACATGACATGCATAGATCGAAGATGAAGGGAAAAGGCAGGGAGAAGACGGCCTTCTACAAGGCAAGGAGAGGAGCTGCGAATAGCTTCTTCCCGCACAGCCCTCGGGAGGAGGGAGCCCTGCCCATACCTTGATCTCAGACTTTCTGCCACCAGAACTGTGAGATAGTACATTTCTCCTGTTTAACCCCCCCCCCCCCCCCAGTCTGGGTGCTCTGTTTTGGCAGACTGAGCAAACTAACACACGACCTTGGCCAGGAGGCTCTCTTGTATCAGTTAGCTCCTCTCCGCTCGGCTCTGAGCAATATGGAAGGACAGAAGGACAGAAGGAAGAAAGGGACATCCGTGGCCACTCTGCGCATCCCTGTTCGGTGCACTCTTGGCTTGAACGTCCACTGGGAATTAATGCTGGGTGGATTTAGGGCAACGGTGCCCAACCTCACTGCCACCACGGACCTCCTGTGTTTTCCTCCCATGAGTGATATGTCTTGAAAGAACTTTTATCTGTAAATAATCTCATTTATTAAATGAATTTTACAATTTAAGTATGCAAAACCTGTATCATCGCCAATTTATGATTCAGGCAGAGCGTTACCGCACAGCATGAGAGGAACAGCCAAAAAGCCAGGAATCTTGATGTTTTTAAGATGGTCCGTGCTGTTTTATTGAGAGAACATAAATCTTGTCTGGCTTCCTGACAAAATGAAAAAATTCACAATACACCATTTGGTGTGTACCTCTGAGGAGGCCTGTTAAGTACCACTTTGAGGCTATTCAGAAATAAGATAAAAGACTAAAGTGGATGGGGTTCCGGATACATATTTATCAGAGACTAAAACCCAGGTTGCAGGTTCCTGCTAAGGTCTCTGGGCAAAAATGGGTTGTGGACGCAGAAGCTCTGAATCCTACCCAGCCACTGCAGCTGTGGGCCCCAGAAAAAGCAGAGCTGAACCCCCGCCCACTGTGGGCCAGCCATTGCCAACGGAAAAGGAGCAGAGTTGAACACGGCAGGTTCACCAATCTGATACGTGACTCTGCCTCTCTGGGGCCAAGATGCAGAGAGATGCCTGATGATATACAAGGTGCCCAGGGCTCTGTATTTGGAGAGAGATCAGGGGTAGGTAAGAAGTATGCTGCTTTAATTCAGGGTTCAACACACAGCGGCCCCTGGGCCAAATGTGGCCCAGAGTCCATTTTCATGAAGTTTTATTACAACAAGATCCCATGCCCATTCGCTTAGTATTATCTCTGGCCACGCGCAGAGTTGGAAACCATGTGACCTGAAAGGCTAAAGCAGTGACTATCTGTATCTTGACAGAAAACCCCTGCTCCAATATATTACTGTACCTGGAAGGTAGGAAAGGGCCTTAGAACAAATTAATGCAAAGTGGAATTTAGGAAAAAAAAAAATTAGTACAGTCTTGATAGCTGGAGTCACAGGCAATTTCAAATCCTCAGGCCTTTCGTGTCACGCAGAAGAAAATGATGCAGCAGAAATATTAACACCTAAATAAAATAGCCCTTAAAAGTATCAACAAAAGGCATTTCGAAGTATATTTGCAAGATAACCACCAATGGTAATAATGTCCCCCTGGGGATTGTATGAACTAGTATTTAATCAGCTGCAGAACTCCAGAGGCTGATTCTCTACCATGAGATCATTTGGACTGAAGACGATGATTTGGCATCACAAATTTGCTAAAGGACTCAGCTGCCCCTAAGTGAATTGTAAATCTGGGTCCTACTCGAAGCTGAGAAGACAAAGGGCAGAATTAGCTCTTCAGTCGATTACCGTTTGACACATCTAGTAATTAATTAGTTAGCACAGGCCAACAAGTCTTGGGTAAAAATATTGGCTCTGCGTTCCTAGCTGTGCAGATTGCACAAGGCACGATCTCCTTGGGTCACTTCGCCCATCTATGAAACAGTACCGGCTTCACGGGGCCAGTAATGACGATTAATTTAATTAATAGAGGTGAAGTGGCACACAGTAAGCCCAATGTAAGCAGAGCTATTATTCGCTTTTGTTAGTGATTATTAGTTTCTTGTCACTGAGGTTTGGTTCCCAGCCAGCGTCTTACATCCTGCACCCCTGATTGCTGTCAGAGGCATACGCAGGTGAGGCAGGTAACTGAGAGTCATTCTGGTGGTTTCTAATCTATGGGGTCTCCCCCTGGGAGACCCCAAAGTTAAGGCCCTCAATGCGGCATGCTTATTTAAAGCCCCAGTAATGCCTTGGATCTTGAGACAAATTTGTCATCTAAAGCTGCCAGCTAAAATGTGATCAACTCCTGCACGGCTCCCGAGGGGCCTCTAGCAGTGTGGGCTTTTCCTATAAAATACTGTTCAGGAGGCAGCAAGGCAGATTCAGTTCAATGAGGTTTTTGAATTACTTTTTTCCTTCTTCTGCCTCGTGCGACATTTCTGCTACTGAAATGGAAAAGCTAAGTCAAAGGACAATGCCCTTTTATGGAAGATTTGATGAAGTTTCGCAAAATCTAAGAGCTACATTAAAAATAATTCTTAGGGGGTTTTAGAATATGCTTTCCCTCGTGGTGAGCTGCAGTGTGGACAGCCTGTCTTGAGTGAAGCTTTGCTCAGAAAGCCCCACCTTAGCTTTAGGGAGATTAGCTGACTTTCCTCGTCCGTGTGTGATGGAGACACAGAGGCTAGGGGCTCTTTCTTTACCCTCCTGATCGCCCACCTGCCCTTCACTGGATGCAGCCGAGGGGAGACCACAAGCCGGGGAGGGGCAGAAAGAGGAGGACAGAGGATCCCAAGCAGGCTCTGCACTGAAAGGCTGGCAGCAGGGAGCCCGATGCGGAGCTTGAACTCAGGAACCTGCGAGATCGTGACCCGAGCCAAAGTCAGACGCCTAACCAACTGAGCCACCCAGGTGCCCCTGAAGGTTTACTTAATTATCTTGCTGCTTTTTCTTCCCACTACACTATGAGCTCCATAAGGACGGCAATCGCTCTCTGTCCTCAGCGGCCTGAACAGTGCCCGTCTCATAGTTGGTGCTTGGTAAGTACGTGCTGCATGAACGAAAGAAGAGGAATAAATGGGATGCGGATTTTTAAAAAATGTTTAGTTTTGAGCGAACGAGCAGGGGAAAGGGGCAGAGAGAGAGCCAAGCCCAGCACGGAGCCCATCCAGGAGCTCGATCTCACCACCATGAGATCATGACCTGAGTTGATATCAAGAGTCAGACACTTAGCCGACTGAGCCACCTGGGTGGCTTTTAAAACCAAGTCACGGGGCGCCTGGGTGGCTCAGTCGGTTAAGCGTCCGACTTCGGCTCAGGTCATGATCTCGTGGTCCGTGAGTTCGAGCCCCGCATCGGGCTCTGTGCTGACCGCTCAGAACCTGGAGCCTGTTTCAGATTCTGTGTCTCCCTCTCTCTGCCCCTCCCCTGTTCATGCTCTGTCTCTCTCTGTCTCAAAAATAAATAAAACATTAAAAAAAAAAATTTAAAACCAAGTCACAAGATCAGTCCCTGAGCCTAAATAGAGGTCCCGTTTGGGATTATCTGCCTTTTTGGGTATCCTTGGCCTTGAGCTGCTCCTCAGGGATCAAAATTGGGAGTAGATGCCCTTGCTTCTCCCAAATCCGGGCTGGCTGTGTCTTCCCTGTCCAGTGACCTGCCCCTTGGTAGGGGGTGGGGCTGAATCTCTTCCTCCAGGGTAGGTAGAGAGTAGCAAGGGGCAGGCAGGTCACCCCAGGGAAGCAGGACGGAAACACCCAGAGGGTGGAGTCAGTGTTCCTACCACCCATGTGACCACGTGGGGCGTGGCTTTCCGCCGTGTGCATACGAATGCACGGATAGGTGTCTAACTTTGTTTACAAGAACATGTTCACACACAGATCACACAACTGCACATGTATATTTGCAGCTTGCTCTTTGCATGTCATAATACATCTCAGACAGTTTTTCCAGAACTGTCCCCATTTAAGGAGCACAATGACACAAGAAAAGGAGCAGCATTATCTCCAATATATTTGGCCAAGAGGAACAGCTTCGACTCGAGCGGCAGCCCCCCTGGCTCACCCTTCCTCCTGTGATGTGGACAGCTGGGGGCCAGGGATGGGGGGCAGAGGGGGGCGGTGGGGGGCTGGTGTCAGTGGAAGAGAGAACAGCTGGGTCCGAGTCTCCCCTTGGAGACAAAGTGAGCGGACAGACTGATGCAGAACCCCGACCTGGAGCACACTTCCAGGATGAAACACACCCAGAGGGAGGCGCTGGTTCATTTCAGCTCAAGGGTAGGTTTGGGGCGCAACCCCCGCCAGCAACAGATCCACTGTAGTGAAGTCGTGAAGGGGGCGCCTGGGTGGCCCCGTGGGTTGGGCGTCCGACTCTTGATTTCGGCACAGGTCGTGATCGCGGGGTCTTGGGATCCAGCGCCGAGTCGGGCTCCACGCTGAGCGTGGAGCCTGCTTAAGATTCTCTCCCTCTCTCTGTCTCCCTCGCTGTCTGCCCCTCCCCCATTCACTCTCTCGCTCAAAAAATAAATATAAAATTAAAAAGCAGTGAAGATAATGCCTTATCAAGACTGCTTATGATATAGGATTCTTATTAAATTGTTAAAATGTTCAGATTATTGGAAAAGTTCTGAAAATTCCCCAAACTCGTGATCCTAATGCACCAGGAGAGGAAACAGAACCTTTGCCACAGAGGAACCAGAGAATAGCTGAGTATTGTCCTCTTAAAAGAACTAGCACGTCCTGTCCTCGACAAGCTACACTCCTTCTGAGAATAGACTTTTGAATGATGTTAAAATTAATGAAGATGTCCTCATTAAGCTTCACATACCGCTGGACTCCCAAGGACAAGCACTGGACTTATCACAAGTAAAATGAGGCCCTTATGAATCAAAGGAAACCCTTTGGATCGCCTCGGGAATTTCTGTTTTTACGAGGAGGTCGCACAGCTCTGGGTAGGCAAACGGTGACTGGAAGCCTCAAGATGAGAGGTAACAGTACCGTGCCCCCGAAGAGAGGAAACGAACAAGCCCGATCATAGCTTGACTACTGTTTTAGTCAAGGTGGGCTGGGCTGTGCTCTGGGAACAAATGGACCTTGAACCCCAAGAGCCTTAACCACCCGTGTGTCCTATATCGCAGTCTGCTCATGCTCACAGCAAAGAGCCAATTTGTAGCATTTCGTCTGAACTCTGCATTCAGTTGGAAGCCTGAAATCGGCCACGGTGAGAATGCTTATACTGCAGAAATTGGCAAATGCCACATATCGGGTCTTTTTTGTCCAGAGAGTGGCTGGTTAACCTAAGCCCACCACTGGCCTTATGCATATAACACATAACGAAAAGTGTGTTTCTTTTTCACATGTAGCCCAATGTGTGTGTTTCTCCTGCCTGGACTTCTAATTCTTCTTCTTCTTTTTTTTTTTTAATTTTTTAAAATGTTTATTTATTTTTGAGAGAGAGAGAAAGACAGAGTGCAAGTGGGACAGAGAGAGAGGGAGACAGAATCTGAAGCAGGCTCCAGGCTCTGAGCTGTCAGCACAGAGCCCCGACACGGGGCTCGAACTCATGAGCCATGAGACCTTGACCTGAGCCGAAGTCGGACGCTTAACCTGCTGAACCACCCAGATGCCCCAGCCCAGCTTTCTTTTTTTTTTTTATAAATATTTTTTCAATGTATTTTTTTGAGAAAGAGAGACCGAGCACAAGTGGGAGGGACAGAGAGAAAGGGAGACACAGGATCTGAAGCAGGCTCCAGGCTCTGAGTTATCAGCACAGAGCCCGCCGTGGGCTCGAACTTCAAGATAATGGCCTGAGCCGAAGTCAGACGCCCAACTGACTGAGCCACCCAGGCACCCCCCCCCCCCCAGCTTGCTTAATACAGTAACTGGGGAACCAGATTCCTCCTTTTTAGTGGTTCCACTCTTGCCAGGGCCTGGGGATCTTTGGGATCTTGCGGTCCTTTACTGGATCCTTTGAATTTGCTGGCCAAAGAGCATGGAGAGACAGCATGGAGGGCACACACGAGAGCTCTTACGGACCAAGCCTAGAAGGTGATGCCCATTGGCTTCACCCACAATTCTTTGCCAGAACTAGTAAGTGGGATGGAGACTGGCCACTGCAGTCTTCTGTTTATTCTGGAAGAGGCCATGTGTTTGGTGAGCACATAATATTACCCCTGCCTGAGTGCCATATGGAAATGTATTGATTTCCTTTCTCTTAGTTCTTTCTTTCTTGCAGAGTTTACCTGGCTTGGACCAACAATGGAGAGTCCGTTTATATTTGAATGGTCTGAAAGGGAGGAGAAAAGAAATGATTCGGGTCCCCGTTTGCTGGGAATCTTCCCCCAGTTATTTGTGGCAGAGCGCGCGTAATGTCTGGTAGGAGGCACGGGGAGCAGCAGAAGCCCACAACCGGGAGGATGTGCCCTTGTAGACTGTAGGCCAGGACTGCTTGTGGTAGTCATGAGAAACGAGGTCTGCTGCAGTGAACAACAGCCTCCAAAGTCTCAATGTCCTAAGTAAGACTCACTTCTCATGTTAAATGTCCAACGGGGATCAGAGGGATGGCTCTGCCCAGGATAGTCACTCAGCAACTGCTGTGGAAGCTTCCGGAGTCCCCAAAGGCTTCTGCCTGAGAAGTCCCATGTGACCCCCCTGCTCATAGTTCATTGCTTAGATCTGGTCACATGGCTTAACTCGCCCAAAGGAGCAGAGATTAATCCTCTGCAGAGTCAGGAGCAGAGCAGAATGGAACATTGGTGATGTCTACCAAGCCGGTTGTCTGGGTTGAGTGGTTTAGCGACTCAGTTTACCCGGAGCACAGCGCTCTGGGATTGGGTCTCCGGCCCCGCTGCAGGGCCCTTTGTTTTATCTCCATTCTTACCTTCCATTGTTCAAAACATGACTACCCAGTATGGGTGTTGGAGCTGCCGTAACAAAGTGCCACAGACCAGGGGCTTAAGCCACAGAAATTTATTGTCTCCCGGTTCCGGAGGCCAGGAGTCCAAATCAGCGTGGCGGCAAGGTTGGTCCCTTCTAAGGTCATGAGGGAGAGTCTGTTCCAGGACACTCTCCTTCGTCTGTAGATGGCCATCTCCTCCCTGTGTCTCCTTGTGTCATCTTCTCTCTCCCTGTGTATCAGTGTCTGTTTCTGAACTTCTTTTATAAGGACACCAGTGCTGTTGGATTAGGTATGACTGCGTCTTAACTAATTACGTTTTCGGCGTCCTGATTTCTAAATCACCTTCTGAGATCCTGGGGGTCAGGACTTCAACATAGGAATTGGGGGGGGGGGTGCAATTCAACCCACAACACCCAGGGAGGTGGCTGCCCTGGGACTCCGGCCACAGTGGTGCAGCGCCCCCTACGATGGGTTCGGCAACGTCCCCATCCCGCGTGATCCCAGGAGGGAGCCGATCCTTCCTGGCCGGTGCCCCTGTACTTTGGGCGCCCCTCTGTGGCTCCCTGTGTATCACCTGCTGTTGTTTAATTAATGAGTTTATTTCCATTCTCAGCCTGTGGTCTCCTCCAAGGTAGGGACTCCCTCTTCCTGTCCTGGAGCCTCGCTGGGTGCCTGACACAATAGTTAGAGTGACGTGCTTTGCAGGTCGAAGAGTGAAGGCTTCCGCTCCATATGTACACACAGCCCAGGGCTACAGGCAAGTTATTTTGCAGTGTTAGGAGCAAGGGCCCGGGGGGGGGGGGGGGGGGGGAGGGGACCAAAGGCAAGCCATCAGACAGCACAACCAGAATGAGATCATACTACGTTTTAACAGCCCTCAAAATGCAAAGGGGCAAAGGGAGATTACCAGAGAGGCAGCAAATGGGCTCGTTTGCTCAACGTCTTGCTTGAGAGAGGAAATCTCTGGAGAGATTTTAATAGCAAAATAATAGTAAACCCAGAAGCTCTGTTTTGTGATAGCATCTAAATCCAGACTGGCTTTTATTCATGTCATTTTGCTTCCAACCGTAAAGGAATGAAAGACAAAAGGAAAGGAGAAAGATGAATAATTAAAATTTAGCAAAAGACAGATTTTCAGTTTGATTAGAAGTTGACGACGGACAGTCACGTTGCTCAGTGAGGCTGCCTGCCTGCCGGTCGATTTCTCCCCCTTATTTTTCGGTGATAGGACGATTCATTTTTACTCTAGAAAGTAGTAAGTAGGCAAAATCGCTGCAAAGGAGAGAAAGAGAGACTCCGATCACACCCCATGGGTGCAGGGAGCCCTCATACAGACTGCTCTAACATACGGCAAGACTGGATTCTGGTGAGCAACTCAGGGGAACTGAGGCACCTGGCTTCTCCGAGCGCTGCTTGTGTGGAGTATTTCCGGGGAGCTGAGAATGTGGACAGCTCACCACAGGGGGCTTCCCCAGCGCAGGGAACAAAGTGAGGCAACCTTGCCTCCCTCATTCAGGAAGCACTGATTGCTTTCTCACTCAGTTCCGGTGTTCATTCTTCTGTCCTCGGAGTCCGGCTCCCAGGACACGTCCAGGACCTCCAGGGGGCTGACTCCGTTCGGGGGGGTCAGGCCTGCATGGGAACCACCTGCACAGGAGGACAGCGCGAGCCAGTAGGTCCCGGAGGAGCCCCTGATCCCCCTGGCCCCTGCCGGCAGGGCTGTCCCTCAGGCCTGGGGGCTGCCGGTCACCCACATGGAGCCGGGTGGGAACTGATGGCCCAGAGATCGTGGGTGCAGACCGTGGCCCAGAGATCTGAGGGTGCCGCTGCCGCCCAGGTGCTCAGTCCGGGCAGCAGGTGTTTCTGTTACAGACCGGAGCTGCCGTCCCTGAAACACACCCAATGCACGGGGTCCGCCAGGCCAGGCGGGATTCGGGCGGCAATGTGACAGCCACATCATGG
Source organism: Panthera tigris (assembly GCF_018350195.1). NCBI lineage: Eukaryota > Metazoa > Chordata > Mammalia > Carnivora > Felidae > Panthera > Panthera tigris. Next base: position 232,239,651 of record NC_056660.1, read on the forward strand.
CCACGATCCCAGCTCCAGTTCCTGTGTGGAAAGGGGTGCTGTGGGGGTGATGGGGTATTCAGTCACCGCCCAGGCCGGCCTTCTGGCCTCAGCCGGACCTGGCCAGTAGCTCCGAACCCCAAAAGGAAGGGTCTGCATGGAGGTGCCTCCCCTTGCAAAGGCCAGAATGCCCCTTTGGGGGATTTACGTCCCGCCATCCTGGCAGAGCGTGCGGTGTACCTGAGCCTCTCCTGTGTCACTGCAGAGCCCTCTGGCCTGGCGGCTTCCCTAAAAATGCTGCAAAGCTTGCTCACCAACTCCAGGCTAGAAGCCAGCTCCCAGCCGATGCCATCAGCGTCTCCTTCTGCGGACATGCTACACTGCATGTTAAAGACATTGAGATTTCGCTATCCTTCCTACTGTTTTTTTTTTTAAGTCTTAATTTTATTTGATTATCAAATGTCTGATTTTTATATAACCCAAGTGATTGATATTTTCTTTGTGACATTTTCCCCAATGCTTTGACGCGTAGGAAGTCCCTTATGGATTTTCTCTTCCCCTGTTTTTCTAACCCGTCCAGAATTTACTTTTGACTATAATGCGATTTGAAGAGCCAAGTTTATTGTTCTTCCCAAACAGCTAGCCAAGTTTTGCAACAGCAAATGCTGAAGAATGTAGCACCTCCCCGCTGAATCGGGCTTTTTGTTTTTCGGACCCTGGATAGATGAGCTATCCCATAGGCGGCCTTCAGGACAAGTGAAGGCCAAGGCCAGCCAACCCAGTGCGTGGACAGACCCAGGGGCCCGCAGGTGACAGACGATGCCAACAAGAAGCTCCTGCATGGTGACCTCATTAAATGACCACCGGGGCTCAGACTCCACGAGCCAGGCGTCCTGCCCCCGAGTGGCTCAGAGTGAGTCTGCACTTCATAAGCCAGGATTCCAGCAGCCGCTGAATACGTGCCTCGGGCATGTCGCCATTGGAATTCTTAGGAACCTAAGACAACAATCCCGAAAGCTCGCCTTGTTTCCCGAACTAGATGGTTCACTGCACCAGGACGGTGGCCACGTGCCTGAGCTTTCCACTTCCCGGGCAGGAGCGGTGCGTGTGCACGGGACGGGACCTGTGAGGGAGGTGTCAGGGTGGGAAATGGCATGTGGTCACTTCCATTGCTACTAGCTGCTCTGAGTCCCAGCCGGCGAGAGCGGGCTGCCCGTGCCTTCCAACAGACTAAGCACATGTTGTGTGTCCCTGGCGCTGTTGACCTTCTGCTTCCGAGTCCTGCACTCGGAGGATTGCTCCTAGCGTCGCTCCTGGGGAGAGCGAGCGAGCGAGCACAGGTGAGCTACCCCGTACCCCCAAATGCCGGCGGCATGGCGTGCCTGGGTTTGCTGCTGGAGGGTTCAAGGCACCCGGCCCTCGGCGCGGGAGCAGAAAGGACAGGCCTGACGTGCGGGTCAAGATCAAAGACGAGCTGACACGTGGATCTCTTTCCCTTTTATCAGGTCCCAAGTGAGGCAGACGGATTTTTGTACGAAGAGAAACCTGGGATGGAACGGTGGACGAATGAAACGGGATCCTTTTCTAATGCATCAAAGCTGTGTGTGCACGCGCGTTGTATACATACGCCTGATACGTGTGCAAATACTATACATATGTATATATCATATAGAAAATAAGTATAGTCATGCATTCATGAGTTACATTCATAAGAGCTACCACATCTGATTAAAGAAAATATTTCCGTCTCTCCGGAGACAGATTTGTACTAGGTGCCCACCTGTTGGGTAGGAACTTAGGGATATTTCTGTTTAATTGTATTGTCCAGTGTTTGGCTATGGTTAAGTTTTTAACGCAGTGCAAGCTTATTGTAGGAAATCTGAGAACTATGAGAAAGGTGGCGATGAGGAGAAAACACATATATTGAGTGGGTCACTGTTACTTTAAGGCTGTGCGCCTGGGTCAAGGTCAAGGAGGGATCCGTAGGAGGTGCAGGAAAAGAGCCACGGAGATGTCCCTGCCTCACGGGGCCTCTGGAGGACCTGCTTCGCTGGCGGGGGGCCCGGCCTCCTGCTCTGGTCGTGGAGGGTGCTCTGGGGTGACCTTCCCGAGCACGTGCTCAGTGCAGATGGGAAACTGCACGTCTCCACCGTCCATCGGGGGAGAGGCCTGGCTGCCGGTGTCCCGGAGCGCTTCTGTGGCCCAGTCCTCCAGTAGACCCATGCCTTTCTTTCTCGTTTTGTCCCCAGACAGGAATCATTTCCTTGTATGACTGTGTTTTTGACAAGAGCCCAGGCTACAATCAGAAGTTGCACCGAGATGACAGAGAACATGCAAAAAGCCTGGGGCTTCACGTGAACGAGGAGGTAATGTTGAGACAGGCTGTCGACAAAGCGCGAACAGAGCCGCTGCGCCTGTGCGTCTATCCCGCAGCGAGCTGGGCGCGCTGCCTTCACCCCTGCGTGCGCCCTCCTCTCCCTCACCGGGGCCGGCACTGACACTAGGCCGATACCGGCTCCCTGTCTGGTCGTGTTTCCGCGCATTAGTCTTTATGACTCTGTTGTTGAGTTTACTTAATTTAATGAGGCAAAACTAAGAAGTTGTTTTCAACAGATAGAGCAGGTGTTTGCTTAACTGCTGAGTCCTGGCTGTCACAGCTCTTCGGAGGACCCCGGCCCTGCCAGGGAGGGAACCACACCCTAGTTTAGGTACCGGCCTCGAACCTTCACAGATGGGGCGGCTTCTGCTTTATCTTTGCACGATTTTCTGACAGCATAGGCTTGGCCTGTGGTCAGCCGCCCCAGTGTGTGAGCAGAGGCAGGAGCAAAGCTCGTTGCCTGGGGAAGGGAGGTCTGTACCACAGCAGGTGCCGGGGCTGAGGAGGCTGTGCGGCTCCTTAGCAGTGAGACCTTCTTGGGGCCTTTCCGCACTCGGACATCGTCTCTGCCGAGTCTGATCTGAGGACAGTGTGTTTATGAAGAGCCGGGTGCTGAGTAAATATCATCAGCTTTTCTATGATACACAGAAGGCAGAATGGAGAAGCCTCCAGTGGGATCTCTCTCTCTCTCTCTCCCCCCCCCCCCCCATCAGCAGATTTTGGCCTGGGGCTGCTATTGTTAAAGAATGCCCCAGGTCACTTCCAGGGAGACTTTATTTCACTGTGGAATTAAGTGAGGAACTCTGAAGTATTACTACTTAAGTCACAGACATGAAGTTTTTTTCTACTGTTTTTGTTTATGTGAATTCACTCCAAGTGGGTAGTGAGGCTCGTGCTTTCCTGTCTTAAGAACACGCCTGGCCCGCTTGTACCCGGCCCGAGTTTGAGCACCCACCACCCCCCCCCCGCCCCCGGCCCTGCACTGAGCCTAAGGGGAGAAGACAACTGTCCCTGTCCTCTCAGAGCTCACATTCCTATGAGGAAATGAAAAATGAAGTCATACAAATAAGGAACTGAATTCCAGGTGGCGATGGGAGGTATGCAGAGAAATGAGGCCTTTTAAGGGGGCAGGGAAAGTGCGAGGCGATTGGGGAGCTGTGAGGTGAGGGGGCCCAGGGAGATGAGGGGTCACAGATATGAGGGGGCCGGAAAGATAAGACGGAACCAGGGAGATGGGGTGCTGGGGAGATAGGGAGTGGGGAGATGACAGGTGGAGGGTGGAAAGATTTGGGAAAAGAGAGAAGGCGGGAGGGGAGACAGGCAGACGGGAGGAGGGAGGGCGGGAGGGAGAATGGAGCCTGAGGTCAGAGGGCACGTGGCACCCCGTGCCACGTCTTCGCCTTTCCTCTGGGTGACGTGAAAGACTTGGGGACGAGGGGCTCTGAGCACAAGGGGCAGGCGTGACGTGGTTCAGGAGGTCCCCATGGCATCACGGAACCCGGGTGTGCCGGACGCAGGGGTGCAGCGGGCTGGGTGGACACGGCCTCCAGGACCCGAGGTGGGTCGTGCGAACAAGCGGGCGGAGCTGACCCCGTGTTCTGGTCACCCCGCCAGGAGCGCCAGCGGCCCGTGGCAGTGCTGACGTCCTCTGTCTACGGGAGACGCATCCACCAGCCCGTGGAGCCCCTGAACCGGGACCACGGCCGCGCCAACCTCGTGAAGGCGGACTTCTACAGGAAGAACGACATCCCCGGCATCAAGAGCCCCGGCTTTGGCCACGTTTCTCCAGCCTGACGGCCCCTGCCGTGGCCTGGACGGCAGGTGGCACAGACGGGCAGCGCCTGGACCTTGTTTCCCCCACCACGGGGGCCACGGAGCCCGCTTGAAGCCACTTGCACCTGGGCGGGGGGGGGGGGGGGGGTGGGGTGGGGGGGGAGGGGGGGAACTGGCCCTGAGGCCGCTTTCCCTCACGTGGCCTGCGGTGACAACCCCGTGATCACCACGTCGTGGGATCGCATCCTCAGAAATGATGCTCGAGACTGAGCCACTGCGGGCACGTGAATAAAAGGAAAGCTTCCCACTTGATCGCGGTCGGGTGACTTTGTCCACTGCCTCCCCGGGGAGGCGCTCGGGGCCTGCACACCCTCTCTCACCAGGATGGAAACGCTGTTGCCTATTGGCGCACACGCTGCTTCTTGAGTTTTCCTTCCTCCAAGAGGAGGTGTAATGAAATCGCCTTTCGGGACAATTGCAGTCTAGATACAACATTGTCCCCCCACACAGAGGTCTGAGCCGTAAATAACAGGAGTTTGCACAATTGAGGGCAAAACCCTAGTTGGGACGGGTGGCCCCAAGGCTGGCAAGGTGACGTCACTCCTCACTGCAGAAGCAAAGGTCACGGGAAGAGAGAGACTGGGCTTTGACGTTCAACAGGCTTGGGTAAGATTGGGCTCCTGCATTTTCCAGCGGCACGGTACGGGCCCGTTGTCTCCCCTAGGCGAGCCCACATTTCCTCATCTTCAGACTGGGATTTCCAGACCTTGACCGGTGCCTGTGGGGATCACCGGGCCACCGGAGCGGGGTCCTCACGGAGGCACAAAAGAGGCCAGTGCCGTTGCTCTGAATCGTTTTCATTTTGGGAACGGCTGCTTCTCACCCAAGTTGGAAACGTTTATTTTGGAGATAATCTGAAGCTTATTCAAGTATTAAGACACTGGCTATAGTTTTAATGAAAGGGTCTCTCGAAAGAAATCATCCCTCACCTCTGGTGATTACGTGTCCCACAGCTTAGTGGTTAATGAGCAGGTGATCTAATTAATTTCTATACTGATTCCCCCATGGCTGGTTTTATTGTTTTGATGCTCTAAGGGCATTTGACACCGAATTGTTGACAATTTCAAGGCTGAGTGGCTCCTACAGGTTTCTTTACTCATTTGAAAAATGGTATTTTTTTTCGCCATAGGTGTTTTTTATTAGTTCCACACACCCCGCCCCCAAACAACGAGGAATAGTTTATTTGGAATGCCTTTGGGTACAGTAAGCCACATATGTAATAATATAATAGAAAATATATAAATTTTGGAGTAGGGAAACTTTTACAAACTACTCTTTCTTCAGCTTTGGCAGCCAAGAAACACCAGGCATCTCTAAGAAATGCCTTCATCTGAACGTGACCACAATAAATCAGTGTCAAACTACATTACTTCTGGTTACTTTAAGCCAGATCCTACTCCCTGAACCTTCCACTTTCAACAAGCAGGGCCTGAATTGGAGAAGGTTTCAGAAGATCTCGTTTATCAGGCATCAAGGGAAAATTAAATGTATTGAGAGGGCTTTCTGCAAGAACGGATGGTTAGGGAGAGCTTTGAGCAGAGACGCTTGCTTGCTACCAAGGTCGCTGGGCCGGCTAAGTGAGCTGCAGCCCTCTCGTCTGCGTGGTTCGCCCACAGGAGTATGTGCAGTCCCGGAGCTTATGGGGCCTTGACCGGGAGGCACACTTTCAGATGTAGGGAGCAGGCGGGTTTGCATTCTAGGCTCGTCTTGGGCTCTGATCCCTGGGAGACTCCGAACAAGCCAAGCCCCTGGACCTCGCTGCACCGGTTTCCTCATTTGTAAAGCACAGGGGCACTCAGGCCGGGGACCCGAATCGCCTGGACGGCTTGTTATCCAAGCACGGTGCATGTGCTGAGCCCCACGGCCAGGGCCTCTGCCTTGGCAGGCTCGGGTTGGGGCCTGTAAATGAGGTGTTGCCGCTGCTGGTTGGGGACCACACTCGGAGAGATCGCACGTGTGCAGACCTCTGCAAGATAGACTCTGATAATGACTCTGCTTGCTTTAAAACGTGTACTGTTTGGGGGGCGCCTGGGTGGCTCAGCTGGTTGAGCGTCCGGCTTCGGCTCAGGTCATGATCTCTCGGCTTGTGAGTTCCAGCCCCGTGTCGGGCTCTGTGCTGACCGCTCGGAGCCCGGAGCCTGCTTCGGATCCCCCGTCCCCCTCTCTCTCCGCCCCTCCCCTGCTTGTGCTCTCTCAAAACTAAATAAACATTTAAAAAAAAAGAAAAGTATACTGTTTGGTTAAGACTAGCAACACAGTTCCGGGGGAAAGAAACAACTGTCCTTTTGACTTCTTTTCACCAAATTCAGCATATCCCTGGTGGGTGCAGAAAGCCACGCTTGAGGGCGCTTGGCAAATCACCCAACTGTGCGTGTCCACTAAGGGGAGGTGACGTGCCCTGGGATGGGTGCTGCAGGCTCTAAGGAGGGGCCCACAAGGGGCAGCTGATGACCATTATTACAAATGACACAGGAGGCTGGTCTGAAGTCAGTGAGACCCCAGGCCTCCTAGGCCACGTTTCCATGACAGCAAAAACAAACGTCCCTATACTACGTTTCCTCTTCCGGTCACCTTTCTGGGGATCTCCAACACTGCCTGACTGAGGCAGACCGTGGAACACATCATGCTGTATTCCCACTTCGGCGAGGAAGGCCAGTTAGGAGTTTCGAGAAGTGCTTTTACGTGAGCCTGAGTCCTGGCAGGATGGCACCGGCAAGAGAAAGCCCTGGGCACCTGCCAGGCTCTCGCATGGTCATTAGCTCTCTCAGTCACACCTGATCCCCTAAGCTACCCATGAGGAAATACCCCTAAGAGAAATTAAGCGACGTGGTCAAAGTCGCACGGCCAGAAAACGGTCAGTTAGGAATCCAACGAGGGCCCGGTGCTTCGGGTCTGAGTTGCCAAGAACAAGGTGCTCCTGGTAGATCGGGGTCCTCCGGTTCTCACACACGCCTGCCTTGAGCTATGAACAGAAGCCAAGGGTGCCCCACCTGGCTGGCGTGTGCGGTTAAGTGCACGACTCTTGATTTCAACTCAGGTCGTGATCTCACGGCTGGTGAGTTCGAGCCCCACATCAGGCTCTGTGCTCACAGCGCTGAACCTGCTTGGGATTCTCTCTCTCCCCCTCTCTCTGCCCCTCCCTTGCCTGCATTCTCTTTCTCCAAATAAATAAATAAATAAATAATAACCTTAAAAAAATAAAAAAAACACACGCAACATTTTCCCTAGAAGATATCCTCTAGAGATGCCACAGGGCGCTCGGAGCATTTCCAGAGAGTGGCAGAATCAAGTGTCTACCTCACAAGCCTTGTCCTGATCTGAATTACCCAAGGATCTCCCAATCGCTGCTCGTGGGGCGTGCTTTCTGAAACAACCGTCAGGAGAATGGAAAGCCAACCTCGGCTGTGGAGCAAACCGCAGGAGAAGGAAGAAAGGGGGGAAAAGATACAGACTATAAACCAAAGTACGTAAAACTTTTAATGAATCAACCTTACAAAAGACAATGGCATCAAAACATCGGACGCGTTTGGTACAAAACTGGTCCTAGGTTATGAGGACTAATTCTGGTGATGGGTGGCTGCACGCCTCTGGCCCGAGACACGACAGAGCAAGGCGACAGGACCGTGGGTCCCGTGGATGGCCGCCGGCGATGAGATACACTGGGTGAACACAGTCAACTTCCATGTGGGGCGACGGAATCAATTATTCACAAATACTGTGTGTTGTAATATCAGACTAGCGGATGCGGTTGGCCAGCTACCATATTTTCCAGGAGAAAAAAAAAAACAAAAACATGCACTGGAAGATAATATACACCCCCTAGTTTTATTGCCTTAAGAATTTTTGTTTATTTCACCTCTGTCATCTTTGTGAATTCTCTGAGCGCATTTCTCCCATAACACACACTCCTTTTCCTTCTGCTTAGGAGTAAGCACAGTGCAAGTGGCAGAGCGATCTTGGGACACGTCAGACACCAAACGGTATGCCACCAGGTCAGAGGAACGAGTCTGAAAAGGCTCCATAGGACACAACAGAGCACGCACACCAAAAACGAGAGACAAAGCTCGCAGTCAGAAAGTGCATTGTACCTTCCCGAAAGTACAGTCTTCTTGCCGAAGTGAAGGCAACCCCTCAGGATGCCACGTTGCTCTGGGAAAGGGACCTTGACATTTCCGTGTTTACAAAGTACGTCTTCAGCTCCCCCTTGCCTTTCACGTTGATTATTCCTCGACACGTGCACGTGTACCCCAGGGTCTGGAGGATGAGGCTTGTCTCCTCAGTGACCTAGAAGCACATGGACAGACGAAGGAGTGGTCAGTGCCTACGAAACACAGCCTCCGGAAGGTCGTTTGACCGCCAAGATCAGGAGCCAAAAGACACTCATGCTCTCTGGCCCTTTCATTCCACTCCTAAGAAATTCGAAGAAAACAGACTCACGCAGGAGAAGAAAAGCCTTTTAGGGACAACGCGTAATTTCATGCTGCAACGGTGACAGACTCTAAACCACCTAAAAAGTCAAGTGATCTCCAGGGCGGTGTAAACCATGATGCTGTCATGATCCCTATCGTGGCCGAGACCAGGAAATAAGGCAGGATCTGTTCACCCCCAAAGGAAAAATTGAAGCCCAGACCCACGCTATGACTTCAGCTACGTGAAGGTTACGTATTCACATATAAGAGACCTGCAAAGGGGCACCTGGGTGGCTCAGTCGGCTAAGCGTCCAACTCTTGATACTGGCTCAGGTCATGATCTCACGGCTCGTGAGACTGAGCCCCGTGCCAGGTTCTGTGCTGACAGTGAGGACCCTGCTTAGGATTCTCGCTCTCCCTCTCTCTTTGTCCCTACCCTGCTCCCTCCCGCTCTCTCTCTCAAAATAAATAAACTAAAAGAGAGAGAGAGAGAGAGAGAGAGAGACCCGGAAGAGGGAAAGTAAATCAAAATATACTGTAGTGGGATGTTACAAACTGTCATGAATGTCATTTCACAAAATCATGAATGTGAATAATGGATTTTAATTCAGATGGGAGAAGACACCCTGAGAAGCACCGTCAGCTCCCGCAAATGGCCCCCTGCTTCGGCGAATGCTCGAGAACAAAACTAAAAGGACAGTAGGGGTCTGCGCCAGCCTTAGCAGGGGCATGACACGCTGAGTCAGGTCTTCTCAAGCTTCCTCCCTTCACCGAGCTGACACAGAAGGTGACCACGGCCGGGCCCCTCTCTTGCAGCCTGTCGTCATGATTCCCGCCGCTGCCCCAGGAAGCCAGGACCCCCACTGCCTAATCGCCTCGGGTCCGGCTGTGTCAGATGGCAGAGGAATTTCCCGGGTAGGACGGCCCCTCTCTCTTAGGGGAGAAGGGTTGTACCGAGTCCTGCCCCATCTCAGCCTGAGCGTGCGCCGTGCTCTCCTCGGGGGGCCAGGTCTGGGGATGACAGCTCAGGTCTGCGTGGCATTTATCTGCTTGAGTGCTGGTGAAGCCTCCTGCTGAAGACGCTTTCTCAAGCAGAGAATGGGTGAGGTAAGAACAGACTAGGCTACCGATAGAGGCCTCAGCTTCAGAAGTGAGGGCAGACCCCCATGTCAGGAACACGGTCCCCAGCCAGGCCTCCTGGGAGATATCTGGCTTTTGAGCAGAGAGGGAGGAGCTGGTTTTTCCAGAAACCCCTGGTAATGCTGCTCTGAAAGCAGGGGAGAAAGCAGAGGAGGAGGAGGGGGAGGAGGGGGAGGAGGAGGGATTTCCTCCCCTTGCATCAGGGGATGAACATGGCACCCGTGGGACCCGACCACCGTGGCCGTGTGGGTGGCACCCACATGCTGTGCAGGCTTGTGAACAGCACAGCAATGGTATCACACGATTTTGCTTTTGGGGTGGGTGCCGTCGGGGGACCATGCAGTGGTGGGGGCAGTGGCCACAGCGGTGAGCCAGCCTCCTTGAGCCTGGCGGCTGAGAGAGGTGGCAAGGGCAGACACTGCCATGGTGCAGAGGCAGAAATAGGAGGGCTGTGCTTACGAGAATCCAGGAAGATATCCAGAGGCCCCCAGAAGCAAGGGTGAAGGGTGCCATATAAAGATCTCAAGGGCAGGCTTTTGGAAAGAGCTGGAAAAACCACCCTGTCTCCCTGTACTTTGACTCCGTGGCCAGCCCCTAGCACAGGTGCCAGCCCCTAGCCAATGTGTGGCCAGCCCCTAGCCAATGTGTGGGTCCTCGGGACCCTTGTGACCAGAGCAAGAAAAGAGGGTCACAGGTGCCGTATGTTCATGTCCTGTCCTTTGCTAGCTTGAGCCCAAGTCCTGGGGAAGGACAAGTGTAGCTGGGAGGTGAAGCCAGGGGCACAGGAAGGACTCTGGATCCTGGGGAAGAACCGAAGGACTACGGACAGAGCCGGGAACTCAGATTACAGACAGGGTCTCATGATGAGAGTTCTCAGGCATAATCAGAATTAGAGAATTCCAGAGGCATCTGATTTCCGACCTGCCGCAGAAAACAAACACATCTGTCGGAGCCTCGGGGGTTAATTCTGCAGTCAAGGTGTTTACTGGTGTGAAGTATCACCACAGGCATTTGTGAGCTCTCCCTTGGAATCTGGAACACCAACCACACAGTTACCGTGACGCAAGGAGGAGGGAGCTGTCTCCCCGACGAACAGCGGCCAGTATGGCTCCAAGCCCGGGGGCGGCCTGGCTGGGTGACACGCGGGCTTTCTCCAGTGTTCTGTGAGCTCCCAGGCTGGAAAGCGTGGTGGGCGTGGATGCTCTTTAATCAAAAGGACCTGTTCCTCAGGCCCGGGAGAAGCTTTTAACGATCTCAGCATCGTTTCTGATTCTTCCTGGCGTCTCACTACTTTCCTTGCACGTAAGTGGAAATGCGAAGCTACTGGAGACGGAGTGAACCGCGGCCTCAGGAGGAGGAACCTGCTGGACACAAACCTCCCGGCGGCTGAGCTGAGTGAACACACGCGGAGGGGCTTCTCCTCCAGGCTCCGGGTGCACAGAGACCCTCCAGGGGGCGCTGCTCAGCCCTAAATCACCTGGAGTTTTATGAGGCCCAATATCCTCCTGGAGACGGAGACACGCGAGCTCCAGCTCATTTCAAACACTGACCTGCAGGGGATTTACGACCTCCAGGAGGGAGCGCTCTCTCCGAACAGCCTCTCTTAAATGGGTTTTGATACGTATCCCAAATGCTTGAAAACCACTTGGAGAGTCGTGAAACATGTCTTCTGAATGTTCCAGGTGTGGGAAGGCGGGGGGGGGGGGGGTTCCTAGGTTGGCCTGCAGGTTGGGAACGTGTGTCCTTGATAGGAGCACCCTCTCCCCACACCAGACACAAGACCCCACGCTGTCCAGGATCGCTGGAGCATCCCCGGGGCATCAGGAACAGCTAATGACACGCAGGCAGAAAGCCCTCGAGGCCGTGGTGCCATCATGGCACGGGTCAGCGAGGTGCCAAGGTGGTAGAACGCGCCTCTCGTGGTGGGCATCGAGGCCATCTCCACACACCGTGACGACCGCTCCAGCCCCGTTTCTGGTGAGAGCTCTGTCTGGGCTGGCTCTCGTGAGCACAGCCAGCCGACTCTTTTCCCCTGGCAACGTCTGGGTCTGACTGGGAAGCCCCAGACGTTCCTCTCCGCCCCACATCGCCTGCCACCTCTCCCCGTTCTCTGTTGCTTACTTTCGGCAACTGCTGACTAGTCATCCGGTGGGAAGAAGGTGAGATATAGGCCCCGTTCCATACAAAAATTAAAGATATGCGATAGAAGGTTCACAGAAGCAGAGGCAGGTGAAGAGTGTGAAAAGCAAGTAGGCAGAAGTTTAATGAGAAGCCCGCTTTTGATAGCACTGGAGCTGGTGTCTTGGGCAGAATTTCAGAAAAGAACTCTGAATCTCCATCAGAATGTTAGGAGGCAAGGTTACTTGAGGACAGGGGCCAAGCCAAGGCACACAGAACAGGGACTTGTCGAATTCTCCATAAAGGGGGGGGGGGGAGAAAAAAGCTTATTATTTGCGTCCAGTGGTTTTCACACAAATTTGCCACTTGGCAGGAATTTATCTTCCAGAAGTGAAGCGTGGAATCTGGGGTGAAATGGGGAATCGCTGCGTTTTGAGGGAGTGGCGAATAGAAACGTCTGCAGAGACACACACGTGCACACGTTCTTCTCATTAGGAGAGGTCGGTCTCTCCTTCCAGGTGTGTGGCATTCTGCCCGAGCAACCTCCCCTGCGTGGATTCCAGTGCTGTCCGGTCATTCTCCATATCCAAATCCCATGCTGGCCCCATTTGGCGTTGCCATCTCATATCACCCTGAATCTCGTCCCTCGTCTTTCCCCAGTCGGCTCCTTTCTGCCTCCTTCCAACTCAGCCTCTGGGACGGGAAGTCTGGGGGCTCTGTCTGGCTTTGGTTGTACAATCCCTCTCCCTTGCAGGGCTCCCTTCGAGGTTCTGGTGCCAGGAGGTGGAAGAGGAGAGAAGGGGCCAGCCTTGACTCGCTCAGGTGTCAGACTGCCATGCTGCTCGTTGGCCATCGTTGACTTCCTCCAAAGCTACAACCTTTACATTATTACGTTCCTCAATTATTGTTAAAGGCGAGTGCAGAAACAGATGACCATTTCCCCAATAAAAAAGACTTATGTCAATTTCAGGTTCTTTTCACCATTGAAGTAACTACCAAGATCCTTTGTTCTAATACATCATTGTCATTATGATGATGCTCATTTATGACTTCCGAGAGGACAGACCTGGCCCATGATGACGGAGCAGACTAGATTACCTGTATTTTGTCCAGCACGCCGGTGCTGTCCATCCTGCTGGCCACATTCACGGTGTTGCCCCAGATATCGTATTGTGGCTTCTGAGCTCCAATCACACCGGCTATTACAGGCCCATGGTTAATACCTGCAATGCATCAGAACCGGGCAAGAAGACTCAAGTTACAGCGACCGTCTTCAACAGAAAAGATGTACAAGAGTATTTCTGAATCATCAATATGCAGCCAACATTAGCCCAACTCACGGAATTCTAAAACAAAGAAAAATAATTTGTTTCTCTTCTTGGTCTTGATTCATACGTAGGTACCCAGATATCATTTTTATTCCATAATAACATAAAGTTGGCTATGCTTTTAAAAAAGCCAAACATTGTATCAGGACACCTGGGTGGTTCAGTCGGTTGAGCGTCCGACTTCGGCTCAGGTCATGATCTCATGGTTTGTGGGTTTGAGCCCTGCGTCGGGCTCTGTGCTGATAGCTCAGAGCCTAGAGCCTGCTTTGGATTCTGTGTCTCCCTCTCTCTGTCCCTCCCCAGCTTGCGCTGTCTCCCTCTCTCAAGAAAATAAACATTAAGAAAATTTAAAAAACCAAAACATTATAATAGTTTTCTTAAGTTTTTCTTTTAAAAGATCTTTGATTTGGGGAGAGAGAGAGAGAGAGAGAGAGAGAGAGAGAGAGAGAGAGAGAGAGAGAGAGAAGGGGAGGAAGAGGGGCAGAGAGAGAGGCAGACAGAGGATCCAAACTGGGGCTTGAACTCACCGCAGGGCTCAAACTCATGAGCTGTGAGATCACGACCTGAGCCAAAGTTGGTCACCCGACTGAGTCTTCTATGTTGCTACATAATCCTAGATAAGAGATGATCACTGTTCTCCAGCAGTTTTGTGGTTAATGTTAATTTTTGAAATATACACCTTTCTGTTTCAAACAGCTACACTGAATGGATATACCACATTTACTGGCAGTTTGGTCACTGATGGACTTCTGGGATCATACCAACATCTCGCTGAATCCGCCACTTGCCCCCACACCAGTGTGGCATTTTCTACCTGCTGCGCACTGTAAAACTCTGGGGATGCTCACAACAGCCTTGTGCGGTGGGTACTGTTATCACCACCTCTGGATTCAGGCAAGAAAGCAGGAGAGGGCGCCATCAGACAGGCAGCAGATGGCAGTGGCAGCCAGCTCCCTGGCCCTGCTGGTAAGGATGCTGCCATGCGCTTCCCGCGCACGAGGCTTCTTCCCACCTTTCAGGTTGTTGCCTTTGATAATGTCCCAATGCCAAGTTTACTGGATTCCAGAGGACCATGTTTGTGCCTCTGATTTCCATTGCTAAAGCACCTTCAAAGGGCTCTCTCAACGCACACCGTGCTAGTGAGGGAGTCTATCCAGGCCAACTTTAGAACAATAACAGGTCCTAGTGTGGGCAATATAGAGATTTTGACGGAGTTCAGATTTGAGGAAATTCTCCTGGGAGAGGCCCCCAAGAGCGTCACGTTTGGACGGGTCCTGGGGTAGACAGGCTCGCCCCCGGGGAGCAGGTGCAACCCACAGGCCGTCTCCGCACAAGTGGGGGGACGTCTCTTTTGCTTGGGTTCTTGTCCCCCTTGAGCTGGGCTCTTTACAGCTCTGCACTCATCAGATTGAGGACAACCCAGCCTCTGGCATAAACCTCCTCACAAACTGTGATTCTCCAGGGACAGCCATCAAAAGGTTGCTGGGGCAACTCAGGAGGCCCCACTCTCCAGCCCTGCTGCCCCCTGGCTTGCCCATGTGACTGCCCAGATAATCAGGCAGCCCGGCCCACCACTAACAGAGGAGGCCATTGCTCTGATTGTCCTCTCTGTAGCTGCGATTATAACCCCACGGTTACACGTGCTGACACCTGAGCTCAGCGTGAGCCTTCACACTGCCCGAGACATGGAGACGGCACCTGCCGTCTCCTTAGAAGTCTGATCAACTTCTCTAATCAGAGAGGCCTGGGATTCTCTCCCAAACCCCCTGCACCAGGTAGGATGAGTCCTTGCCCCAGGATCTCAGTTCAAACACACAGACCCATAGTTATCCCGGCAGTGGTGCGGAGGAAGGCCACGGAAATAGAAACAGAGTTATTGACTTCGGTTGATTATGCCCTAGGTGTGTGTTCTCGCCTAGATCTAGGACTCCTGCCTTGCTGCAGGAGTCAACTTGTACTGATTAATGAGGGTGTTTTTGAGATCCCTTCTCCCACTGCTGTACTGCTTAGTGCACTACGGCTTGTTAGAGACCCGAGGCAAAACTTCCTCTTTGCAATGGAGAGGTAGGCAGGAAACGGTATAAACGGCATTCCACAAAACCTCTGAAGGTACGCAAGAGGCAAAAAAGAAATTCTGCTTTGCTTTTGCGGAGTGCTCAATAAAGCCCACACTGTGCTTTAGACACCCCAAAGAATTTGGTCCAGCCGCCGGCTGCTGGCTGGTGCCCTCAAGCCCCCTCTGCCGTCAGCTTTCCTCCGGGCTGCTGAATCCTGCTGGGTCAGTGCCTGGCGGGGTAGGCAGTGGGGAGAGCCTGGGCTGCTGACTGCTGGCACGGGGTCAATCTCCACTTAGCGCAGGAATGTGCTCAGATTTTGGTTCCCGCTGACCGACTGATTCTGCAGCTTGACATGCAGAAGAGGACGTTAAGAGTGAATTCAGCATTTCTTATTTGTATCATCTAATTTTTTTTTTTTTTTGAAGTATTACTCTTCCAAGTTCCTACCATGAACTGCCACTGGATGGCGCCACACACCCAAGTGCAGCAGGGCAGGCAGACCCCTGAGAGAGAGGCCGAGGGGTGGGGAAAGGCAGCCCCAGAGGCCCGCGAGACCTTGAGCTTCCTCAGAAACCTGAAAGAGCTGCCATGTGGGGTGACTGTATAGACGTTATTAGTTATTCAGTCATCAGTGTAAACACTCAAATTCTTCTCGAAGAAGGCCCATTCAATTGCTCGCATTAATCTGGGAAATACCGTTAAGGTCCAGACCAAGAAAGCTGTGATGTTTGGGGAAGTAACACATGTGATCAGCAAACACCGATCTCTATTTCACCTTGCAGTAAAGAGCGGTAGTATTTTGGTTTGAATGCGTTAGTATTACTAATCGAGCAGATCATTCTAACGTGGAATAAAAAAAAAAAAAATTTTTTTTTTTTTGAGGGTAGTTTGAAAGGTCGAGGAGCTCACTTTCTAGGCTGTCAAAACAATAAAGAAGCTCGAGGATCTAGGGGACACCTGCATGTTCGATGCGGTCAGCAGGCTGGGGGAAGCCTCCCACCGGCCTGCCCCTTCTCACCTGGGTATAAGGTGAGGCCCATTGTGCACGGAGGTGAGAAAGTATAAAGCAAAACGTGTCCAGGTGCTAACAATGAACAGAATATACAAGCAGTCAAGAGGCCACATTATAAGAGATATAAAATATTTCTGGGTTTTAAAATTCAGAACATAGGCAGAGCAAAGGAAGAAAATCGCTCGCCATTTATCGGGATTTTTTTTTTTTTAAGTTGAAATCTGTATCCAAAAGCAGGGAAAAGCCATTCAAATGGAATTTGTTAAAAGAGCTCCTCTTATGCGTACTTGCTTTCAGAAGAAGCAAAATGTGTTGCCAAGAGGAACATAAAATGGTCAAAGCAGCTCTTACCAATCACAAATGGCCATAACCACAAATATGGCAAGACAGCCGCGTGCTAAGCCGAGCACGTAAAACACACTTTTTATTTTTACAGACGTTTGTAAAAGGCAAGTAAGCACGAAACATGCTCATGGACCAGCTTACAGGGAAGAGCCTACTAGACAATTTAATTTTGTTAATGTTTATTCTTGAGATAGAAAAATTTTAAAACTTAAAGGAAGCTGGCCTTTTCTCTCAGGGCTGAATCTTCAATCAGAAAAGCTATAGCTATTTCAGAACCTGGGACGTACGTTTGGGTCGTTTGGAGGTTGTGAGCCTAGGAGTGTGTGACTATTTCAACAGTTCTAAGCTGCCTTAAAACTTTTTTTTTTTTTTTTTTTTTTTACATTTTTGGATCTCCGAAGTCTGGATGCATCTTCCAGCCCATGCTAATTTCACTGGCAGCTGATCCTGAAATAATACCGTGGTTTGCAGTCAACGGCTCCTCGGGATGGTCTAAGGCCGCGCACACCGTGCCTGGCGGAGGGGCCCTGGCAGGAAGGAGGCGGCCGTGGGACTGAAAGCCAGCTCACGGTCCACTTGCTAGACATAGTGCTCGCAGCCTGGGTCCAACCAAAGGGGGTTTTGTTTTCTACTTTGCACTGAAGTGCCTCAGAGGCTCCTAACTTCCCTGAGCCTGTCCACCCCCTGCTCCCCCAAATTCAGTCCTCCGGCACTCGAGACACAACCGCCATGACTCTAGTCCGGCGTGGCAAGATGGCCGACGGCCCCGGTGCGCCTGTGCCCTTCCGCCCCCCCCCCCGGAAGTCAGATCCCTTCACACAACACTTCCGGTGCGCCTGTTCCTTACGCCGTGCGCTCCCCCGGAAGCCGGCGCTCTTCACACAACGTACCCACTCGCAGCTTGAAGTCGTTGAAGGAGTGTTTGTTGATAGCGTCCAGCTTCCCCACCAGGGCAAAGGCAAACTCCACCATGGTGCCGATATGCATGTACTGCCTCTCGGGCTCCTGAGAGGAAACAAACACACGCACGTGGGGTTAGAGGTCAACCGGCAGGGAAACGGTCCCTTGGGTCACAGACCTGGGCTCCAGGCAGACAGCAATGCTTGAGGTCAAGGGCCGCAATGCCCGGCAGACAGGCGTGTGTGAGGATTACCCATCCTCCCAAGGGGACCCTGTGTCCCGGTTCATTCTTATGGCCGCGGGGAGACCTGAGACACTGGAAGACACGGAATGGGACCTATGTCGTCTTAACCCAGAAACTGCCGGCAGAAGACACTTCGAGGAGGGGCTGGCTCCTGGTTCTCCGCTAGCCCTGCATACCTGTCTCCCCCGTTCTCCGCTGGCCTCTGGCTCCGAGGGTGACCTCTGGCCCCCTGCTGGACTGGCTAATGGGAGGGCCAGGGAAAGTCAGGGAGAGCAGGGCAGAGAGGTCGGGGTCCTTTCCTCCCCTTCCCTACTCCACACCTGCCACACGGCTCACCTCGGTTCTGGAAACACCCCATCTTCCCTTTTAGGGCAAGGGTGTTAGGTGTCTCCCCCATTCCCCCAAATTCATAACCTCCAAATCCTCAGTATTTGCTTTGCAGCTTCTCATGGCTATCATTAAATAAGAGATTAGGATCCAATGAGGGATTAGTGACGAATCCAGCATGACTTGGTGCCCTTCTAGAAAGAGGAGATTAAGACACACAGAGAAGGCGACGCCAAGAAGCAGGGGAAAGATGGTGTCTAGGAAGCGAGGACAGAGGCTCAGGAGACACCAACCCCGTCTGCACTTGATCTCTGACCTCTAGTCTCCAGAAGTTTCTGTTGTTTAAGCCATCCAGGCTGTGGTGCCGTTACAGCAGTCAGAGCCAGCAGATACAGGGGGGTAACGATTTCCTGCCTTTACTGTCCCTGGGGATTTATTGCCCCTTGAGAAATAGTTATCAAACACATAGAGCTGGAGGAAAAGACCAGTTCAAGGCTCCCAGTGAAGGTAAGTGGGAATCTGTATTCCCATTTACTACTAATTTCTATTTCTATTGCTATTTCTATTGCTATTTCTATTGCTATTTCTGTTACTAATTTATATTTACTATTAATTTGTAACACCTATTATATTTGTATTTCCTTTTGAAAGTCACCTTTGTAAAATTTCTATTTGGGGTTATTTTATAAACACAGATTCTTTACTATTATATGCGTATAACTCATAAAAGGTGTTTACATGTCTGAAAGGTTCCCGCTGCCCCAATATTTAACGACTGGGCACACCAAGAAGGGGCGTGAAATGCAGTCCCAGCCCTGGCCTGCATCTGTGGCTTGTGGTTTAGAATCAGTGCGGTCTTTTATTTCCCTCACTCGTCTGTGAGCTCCCCAAGGGCAGAGACTATGTTCTATTAATCTGCGTCTCCACAATATGAAAGTGTCTGGCCCAGGAGAGGCACCTGATACGTGTTTATTGAGAGACTGCATTTAGATCGCCGGTCGGGTAGCCTAGAGGAAGTGCGTAGGAGGAAGGGAGAGCCTTGCTGAGCTCTGGTGGAAGGTCATTGCTGACTGATGCTCATTTGGGAAACATACACCAGGGGCGGGGGGGGGGGTGGCACTGACACACCCACTGAAGTGGGGGAAGGCTCAGAAGAGGACACAGGGTATTCAAGCGGGAAGACGGGGAGCAGCCTCAGCCGGCTGGGGGAGGAAACAAAATCAGTAAGGACGCTAGAAATACTTGAGAGAAGAGCAGGAGGGGTGGCCCTTTGTGGAGCTCAAGTGTCTGATCCCGCAGGGGGCCCCAGCAGAGCAAACTCAAGAGAGAGAGAGAGAGAGAGCTCTCAAGACGGTGAAAGGGGAGGGACGTGGTGACCATGGGGCGCATTCACCATGGAGGGTGAAACCAGCAACCAGCTCTGAGGGTTTCAGGAGGGATGAGGGAGGAGGACAGTGGAGACAGGGGATGTGTCCTGCACCCTGAAGGTGACAGGGGGATGGAGAAAACCAAGGTAACGGCCAAAGGAGAAAGGAAAATGACAATGGGGTTATTCCCCGAAGGAGTCAGGAAGGGTAGCACCAGGCAAGTCTCTCGATGTAAACACTGATGACACCTGAGTCGGATCATTCTTTGTCCCGGGGCCGCGTCCTGTGCCCTGCAGGATGCCGAGTGGCACCCCTGGCCTCCTCCGAGAGATGCCCCCTTCCAGGACTGACAAGAAAGAATGTCCCCAGACACTGCCCAATGGCCCCGAGGGGCAAGCAGCTGGCCGCTGAGATCACTGCACTAAATAACATAAACATGAGCAGAGGAGTCACTGAGAACGTCCTTCCTCTCCTTGGAGAAATCCTATCATTCCAGAGAAAGACCGATGAAACGCTATTGTTTCCACAAATCCTCAACTTAAAAATTGCGAGAGAAAATCCACACAATTTAAACAACTGGAACTATGGAACACACTGCCAGGTAACGTCGGTGAAAATGCCATCATTTCTTTTTTTTTTTTTTTTATTACAGTTTTTTGTTTTAATTTGAGAGAGAGGGGGGTAGAGAGAATGAGTGGGGAAGAAAGGCAGAGGGAGACAGACAGAGAATCTCAAGCAGTCTCCGTGCAAAGCCCGACACGGGGCTCGATCCCACAGCCCTGGGACCGTGACTTGAGCTGAAATCAAGAGTCGGACGCTCAACAACTGAGCCATCCAGATGCGCCGCAGAGTCATTGCTTGACAACGGTTCTGCTCTTCTATCAGAGCGCGCTAATGTTTCTGGTCTCGTGACCCACGGGGACCGCGTGATTGGGAAGTTCATGCCTCCAGTCCGTTGGAAACATCTTGCTCCTAAACAGGAAGCACAGGGGTGCCTGGGGGGCTCAGTTGGTTAAGTGTCGGACTCGGTTTCAGCTCAGGTCATGATCTCATGGTTCGTGGGTCCAAGCCTGGCTTTGGGCTCTGCGCTGACAGTGTGGAGCCTGCTTGGGATTCTCTCTTATCTCCCTCTGTCTCTGCCCCTCCCCTGCGCGCTCTCTCTCTCTCTCTCTCTCTCTCTCTCTCTCACACTTAGACACACACACTCTCTCTCTCTAAAACAAAATAAACTAAAAAAAAATAAACTGGAAGCACGAACTCTTAAATCAACAGGCAGAATCCTGTGTAGTGAACATCACGACTGTTCCAGCAAGGGGGACAGATTTGCCACAGGGGGGGAAATGGTTTGCTTTCTCCTGAACCACGGTAAGACAAACCAGCTTCCTCCCCTGATAAATGATCACCCATCTGTTTTCATGCAGCGGGCGTAAGCTGGAGGTTTTACTCGACCTCCGTGATGAATGAAGAGATTGAGTTCTGGGAGTGGGGCTTAAATCCAACGTCCGTAACTTGTTCGGGCTTAGTAAACCCTGGAAAAAGTTATGCTCGGTCTCAAGAAGAGCTCAGTTCGTTTCAAGAAGTCTTTATAACTGAGCTTTTGATAAATATTTGATGACAGTATAAAGCAGCTCTTTCTCCCACGACCCAAGTGATTTCTGTGAGACGTCTCCAAATATTTAACCGACTTCCAGTGACATGGCAATAGACACACTGAGCGCCCCGGAACACATCTTGCGAGCCGTTTGCTTTGGAAGTTCCACCAGCAAGGAACCCTGCTTAAGTAAATGCGTCTTTACTGAGGTTGTTTTGTAACCCAAGTGCCTGTCTGGTAAACACCGAATTTTTTTAGGCTGAAACTGACGTACACCTTGCCTCCTTCCTTGACCTCTCTTCTCTCCTCCCTTCTCTTCGTCCCCCCAGCAAACATTCACTGTGCCCCTGCGGTGGTGGCATCTATCTGATGCTGAAGGTTTACAACCGCTGCCCAGGAGCTGTTCTCCCACTTGAGGCCCCTGGGAGATCCCCTGAGGTCTGTCCCTTCTCTGAAGGGAACGTCCGCTGTCGCCCCGGTGAGCCGACTGGCACGGCCTGAAGATCGGCTCACACCTGGGGAGACACTCGAGTGTCCGGAACCCGTCAGAGGACACCCCTGGGACTCACAACGTCCCAGTGTGAACCCAAACCCCGAGGCACGAAGAAGGATTTATGGAAAATGGCCTGACTGCTAGGCCATCTGTGGACCTGTCTAGACTTACTCAACTCACATTCACTGTTTTCCACCCACCTCACTTTACAGAGAAAGTATTTTACTAAAATGCACATTAGGGGATGTTCTAGCAAGCACCCCCCCCCCCCCCAATCACGTTTTAAACCATTTTCCATGAGAAAGTTAGTTGCCAAGCACACGGGTCACTCAGACCCACTGTCATGGTTATGAGGGTCCGTACCTGACGTGGCCCGGTTTTCAAATATACTAATGGAGGAGTGACAGTAAGATCGTCCGTACGGACACTGGAACGCTGACCTTGTGCCGGCTGCTGGGAATTCTCGAAGGCTACATAGCAGCAGTGTGTGCCTGAAGGTATTTAATCCTCACGCTGAGTCCCATGAGGGACTTTCTGTCTTCGTCCCCACCATGCAGATGGGGCAAGGGAGGCCCCGGATGCTTCCTAACGGGTGGGAGCCGCACAACCAGGCTTCCCTGCCAGGAGTCTGAGTCCGGGGCCCTGTCGTAGCAGCGCCGTCGACTTGCCCCCCACCCCGTGCGCATCTAGAACGCGGTGGGAACCGTGCCGTTGGCATTTTATGTGTCAGCCTCGAATCTTCGCATCTTATCTTTGCGTTTCCTTCCACTTTAAAACATTTTGCACTGCACTCAGTTTCGTGAGCTTCCTTGGGGTAGATTTACGCAAAATATGCACAAACCTGTGGACAAACAGGTAAGCAGTTTCCTTGATAGCCTTGACGGCAAATGGTGGCAGGTGGGTTGGATGATGAGCCTAAGAGATACTCAGCTGACGGAGAGCTATCACCGGGAAGTCGTCACGAATGGTTCTGGAACTGTCCGCCACCCCCGTGGACGGCTGAAACCGTACTCGGTATCTTCGAGCACGGACGGTGCATCCAAAACTAACGTTAGTATTCCATGTCCTACGAGACAGCTTTTCTTCTTGACTCTCCTGCTTTGCCGATGGCATCATCAGCGGCAGATCCCTAAGTCGGAAACCCGAGATGCTGGCGAGCCTGGCCTTCTACGCCCCCTCCACCGCGGCCCCTCAGCTCCCACGTCCGCCTCGCATGGGCACGCTTCTGCCATTCACCTCTTCCTTTATTTTCCCCAGGACCACGGTTTACATCCTGACCACCACTTGTCCGAACGTAGGAAGTTCCCGAATTAACTGTCGGTGCTTTGGAATCAGGCAAAACTAGGTCCAGCCCCAGGTTCTATAACTGTTAGCTGTGTGGCCTTGGCTGAGTCACTCAACTTCTCTGGGCATCAGTTTCCTGGTCTGTAACGGGACAAAAACTGCCTATCTCTCAGGGTTGTGGGTAAGGTGAAATGAATTTGTTAGATGGATGCAGCCTATATCCTTGGGGCTCAGGATTTATTTAGTTTCTTTCATGATGGTTTAGAGAAGCAGGTCACTCTGACGTGAAAAACATCAAGGAGGAAAATGTCAGAAACTGTCTCACGCCCTCGTTCAGAACCTTCTCCCTTCGAACACACTGGGCATCCTACGGGGATGCCCGGCTTTGACGATGACCTAAAAGTTTGCCATTTCCAGTGTCTTTGAGACTCTCAGTGGATATAGTGAAGATCAGTGGTTTAGTTTCTTTCGGTTTGCAGCTTCCTGTTAGTAGCACGAAAGCAGGAAGAGATTTCACTCTGCTTACAACACATCACGGTAGCTTTGGTGTTTCTACAGAAATACACAGCATCGGGTGACGCTTTTCATTTCAGCAGAGACCCGAACTGTTTTCTACTTTCTCCAGTAAAGGGAACTATGGTTATTAGTCTCAAAGTGTGCTTTAGCTACCAGGAGCCCGGCAGCAGAGGGTCTCAGAGCGACTCCCCGATTCTCCCGTAGTCAACCTGGCAGAGACCCCTTGCTGTGGATGGACGTTTGCACCCCTGAGAAATTCCCATGTTGAAGCCTAATCCCCAGGGTGATGGATTAGGAGGTGGGGCCTCGGGTTAGGTCATGTGGGGGGAGTCCTTGTGAATGGGATTAGCGCCCTCACTAGGAGGGGCTGGGGACAGCTGGCTTCCTCTCTGTGCCTTCCGCCAGGTGACACACAGCGAGAAGACAGCCACCGGAAAACCAGCAAGAGGGTCCTCGCCAGACATCTCACCTGCTGGTGCTTTGGTTTTGGACATACCAGCCGTTGGAGCTGTGAGAAGTAAAGGTATGTTGTCACCCAGTCTATTGGCGGTTGCTAGGGCAGCCTGGGCTGACCGAGACTGTCTCCGGTTTTCCCAGACACTCTCCACGTCACCCGACATTGGAATCGTTTGCACACATGCCTTTCCCGGACTGTAAACTTCGGGGAACGCTTGCCACAGTGGGGAAAGGAAACACCTGCTGGATGTCCCACGAGCTCAGTAAAACCTAGAACAGCCGAGCCTGAGACGGAGCCATTAACCTGAGTCGCTGGATGTGGATGGGAAACGTTTTTTCTTTGCTTTGTTGGCAACTCAGTTTTGCTAATACGCTGGATGCGCGAGTGTAGGCATCTCACGGGCTGATCATATGGAGCCTGGGAACTCATCGGGGGGATGGGGGGAGCCAAATAAAGGAGACACGCTGGCGCCCTCCGCAACGGTGTCTCTATGGGGTGAACTGGGTGAGAACCAGATGAAGCCAAGGGTAGTGCTTAGTAACTACCCTCAACCTGCCACTCTGGGTCCGCTGCTGAATTTGTTGGCATATAATAAATAAAAATACTAAATTCGTTTTTAAATGATTGTAAAATCAAGTAGTTTTTACTTACAACAAATAATTAAATGGACTAACAAGAGACTAAGAATACAAATGCTTTCTAAAATTTTGAAAAGCACCAGTGCTCATTCCAGGGTGAAGAATAAAACCTCCCTGCCTCCTCCTGCTTCTCTGCTCCTTCCCTCCCCTGTATTTTCTGGAGCAACAAATTATTTCTTGTCAAAGTGGTGCCAGCAATGGGTATCCATCTACTTGAGATTGTGAATGAGAGCTCGTGGTTTGGTTTATCACAGCAACAATATAATCCAAGCGAGAATCTGAATGCAAAGTTTTCAATCTTGTGTTTTTGTTTCAACCTATTTAAGCTGTCAGTGATGTTTCTCTGAAAAAGATCAGAAGCATTTATATAATGGCTACGGCCAGAGAAACCCTGGTCATTGACTAGGCCACGAAGGATGGTCTTCATAAACCACAGAGCCCCTCGGAGGTCGAGGAGGCGAGGCTCTGGAGTGCCGCAGAGGGAATGGGGCAATAGGGAGTCGTGGGGAGTGTGGCAAACTGAGAACACGCTCAAGTCTAAATGAAGCAGCTGCTTCTACGTTCCAGCTGATGGACACTGTCATCGGGGATGAAGATCAGGTAGATAATCTACCAGTTTTCAGGAGAAGCCGGAAATGATAATTTTTTGATGAAATGTCCTTTTTCTAAAAAAAAAAGGACTCTGTAAGTCAAGAAAAACATACTTGGGACCACAATTTGCTGTCAGGGTTTACCGTGCAAAGGCCGTGGCCTGGAACAAGCAGGAGGCTTTGCACCCGGGCGTCCTGCAAGCAGGTGAGGTCCTGGCAGGTGGGGGCGGGGTGCCGGCTGCTGACTTCCGTCCCTGGACGCCTACTTGTCAGGCGCGTGTTCACGGAATCACGAGTGGGGTTAGCACGCCAGCCTGTTCTCAGTCTGACGTTTCGTTTCTTGACAAATGCCTGCTTCTTTTAAAAACAATCAGTTGTGATGCATAATTCAACCGACCATTTTGTCACGTTGCCTTTCAGCTTAAAATCAGAATGTACCATTTCATTTAAAAAATCCAAAGGCGGTCAGCCCTACTCTGAGCAGGTGTTGACAGGCTGCTATGCATCCGTTTTCCCAATGGAGAAGTTATGCTGCCCCCCAAGTAGAAAATGAGGAGGTTTTCTAGTCTTACATGTAAGAGCTCGATTTCAAAAGGCTTTTACCCAGATAACTCTGCCTCTTTTGGGATTTAACGAAAGCACATTAATCCTTGATGAACCCAATATAGTTTGCAAATCGAATGTCTCTTGTTGCCAAACTAAATATTTGGCCAAACAATACGTAGCAAGGTTTTTTGGCTTACAATGAGGAAAACAAGTAGGTAGGTTACAGGTGGGTTACAGAAGGCAGAAGACATGTTCATTTCAAATATCTACATTGATATTTATCAAGTGTTATCCCCCCACCCCAATCAAACGTAATGTGCTTTCCCTGTAGCAGACTTTCACTGCCCTTCAAAATATTTCTAGGATGACCTTACCAAGATCTAATTAATGCCCGAAATAGAAATAGCTCATATGGAGTACATTCTCTGCACGGACATGACGACATATCATATTGCATTTATGTCCGAAACCCTCGTAGCTGTTCTGCTGGAGGGCGCGATAGTAACAATATGCAAAACAGTGTACAAGTCACCACTGTATTACTATGGCTTTTAGCATTTTTATTACCTACTGTGGCCAAGGAGTATTTTGCACATTAATGCAGTCTTCTCAATGGCCTTATGAAATGGGCACACTCCCCATTATGTAAGGACACGGGAGCGCAGAAAGCTTAGCTACTGCGCTAAGTCATGAGTGGTCTTACTTGAGACTCACGTTCTTTTCCACTCTAGCTTATCGACAGGGGTGACCGGTAAGAAGTTGGGAAGCAGCCCAAGGGTGGCTAAGAAGGCCAGTCTGGCAGGTGCGGTTGATGAAGGCAGGAGGGATGGGGCAGGTGGGACAGGAGAGGGGGGCTAAAGTGAGGCAGGAAGCAGCAGTGAGTGACGGGCACAGACGTGAACGTGGCGCGGGAGGGGTGGTGAAGGAGCCCACGAGGCAGCAGCAGAGCTCTGGACCAGCAGGGGAGCCCTGCCCCAGGGTTGGCAGCCCAAATCTGTCGCTGCTTGTTCTCTCCGTGACCTTGGGCAAGTTACTTCACTGCTGTGCCTCAGTTTCTCCTTCTCCATCTGTAACACGGATGGTTGGGAGGGGGGATCTCTCAGGCTTGTCAAAAGTAGACTCAGGAGGCATTTTGCGAGTGTTCAGAAACGTCAGGGGGAAGAAGGAGAGGGTTTGGATCGGGAGTGGCAGGTGTGCGAAACAGGGAAGGGAGCCACCCACTGTTCTGGGAGGTTAGGTGGGCACCTTCTCCGTCCTCTGCCAACGAGCCGGAGTAGTCGCCATGCACACCGCCCCCTGCTGGGGGTTTTGGGGACGCCGCCTACGACAGGGCCCTACGATCCGGATGGTGGATAAGAAACGCACCTTTGCAAGAAAGCTGAAAATGATACGCTGCCCATGGGAGGCAGGGAAATGGGCTCTAGACACAGGAGGCCAGAGGAGGCACAGTTCCTCAGGTCAGGGCGCAGGACAAGCTTCCGTGAAAGCCGGAGCTTTGCCCGTGTGGATGGTGTCTTCAGTATGCGTGGAACGACTTGGAGAACTAGTGGAGATGGGGCTCTCCAGCACCATCCTCAGAGACACAGGGGATGGCTGGGGCCCCGTTTTGGGAGGAGGGGGACGGGAAGAAGATGAGGGGGTTAGAACTGGCTGTCCCTGGAAAGCTGGAATGGTAGGTCCGGCCCCACGATCAGGGTGGCAGGTGACGGTTTGGGCAGGGGCTGAATCCGCAGAGGGGATGGATGGAGACCCCTGACTGAGAGCAGCTGTCGGGGCAAGAGCACGGACAGTGTCCCAAAGGGATGGACCACGGGCAGGTGACAGACAAGGGGACTTCTGGGCGAAGGGGGCCGTCAGCTCTACCGGACGCCGCAGGCAGGACTTCAAGAACGAGCGGGAGGAGTACACAACCTGGCTGGGGTTCTGGAATGTGGAAGTGCTTCCTGGTCTTCAAGAGTGGGATTTCTGTTGTTGGTATTGGGGGGGAGGGGTTGGGGGGAGGGGAAGAGGAAAGATAAAGGCGGTGGATGCGGGCGATCAGTCCACAGGGTGTGCCCGAGGGAAAGGAGAGACGTGGGCTGCAGGGCCGGGGTCTGGAGGAGGCAGAGTCAGGGAAGACAGGCAGACGCGTCAGGCTTTACGGGACGGGGGAGGATGCGCCCACCCCACACGCTGAATGCTGAGTGGGTCTACACCAGCGACGCCTCTGAGAATCTCCGCGCTGAGCCGCACAAGGGATCAGAAAGTGGCTACCGGTGAGCTAAGGTCTGGACTGGGCGTGATCAGGCCAAGTGCCCTAAATGACTCCGAGAGAGGAGATCAGCTGGAGAGGCCTCAGAATCAGGGCCCGGATGACAGGAGGTGAGTGAGGTGCCCCCCTCAGGCAAAGAATTTAAGGAGGCATCAAAAAGCTCAAGAGTCATGATAAATGACATCCTAATGCCTATTTTAAAAATAAAAATTAATGCAGAAAAATCCAGAAGGAACGTATCAAGATTTTAAATGAAGGTAAGTATGTGAATTGTGTCCCAACCCAAATTCCTATCTTGAAGTCTTAAAACCTCCCCACTAAGATCTTTCTTTCTTTCTTTCTTTCTTTCTTTCTTTCTTTCTTTCTTTCTTTCTTTCTTTCTTTCTTTTTCTCTTCCTTCCTTCCTTTTTTCCTTCTTTCCTTCCTTTTCCTTTCCTTTTTCCTTTCCTTTCCTTTCCTTTTCTCTCTTCCTTCCTTCTTTCCTTCCTTGCTTTTCCTTTCCTTTTTTTATTTCCTTCCTTTCCTTTTCTCTCTTCCTTCTTTCCTTCCTTCCTTTTCCTTTCCTGTTTTTCTTTCCTTCTTTTCCTTTTCTCTCTCTCTTCCTTCCTTCTTTCCTTCCTTCCTTTTCCTTTCATTTTTTTTCCTTTCCTTTCCTTTCCTTTCCTTTCCTTTCCTTTCCTTTCCTTTCCTTTCCTTTCCTTTCCCCTTCCTTCCTTCCTTCCTTCCTTCCTTCCTTCCTTCCTTCCTTCCTTCCTTCCTACCATGTGAGGGCACAGTACGAAGGGGGCCATCTACAAGCAGGAAGAGATGTATCCTGCAGAAACTTGATCTGGGACATTCAGCTTCCAGAACGGGGGGAAAATAAATGTCTGGTCTCTGAGCCACTGAACCTGTGGTGTTCTGTTATGGTGGCCCCCTCGCTGACTGAGACAGCGAAGTTCCGACAGCGCCTTGCTGAACGCCTTAGAGGCTGAGGCAAAAGGGCTACATACAAGATTTCATGTTCTTTTCTTTTAATGGTTAACTTTTCCCACGACACTAAAGGTGTTAAAAAGGTATAAGTTTGCTTCCATAAAGCCAGGAAGATAAAATTATCATTAGTTCTGTTGTTGGTATAATTAAGGTACTAATTGGTATTAAAATGGTGTTCTACATTTCCATACTCATATACTCCAATTTCCCAAAAGTTTTGTCAGCACTTTAATATTCTGTCAGTAAAAATCAACCACTAGAAATATACACTGCCATTTATACAGGGCGACGCATTCTTCCTTTTGCCTTGGGCACCAAGATGGCTTGGAAGGATACTGCTCAGAACCCAAGATAAGGTTCTTCTGAAGTTTCTTTTGCTGCCATTGTACTTTTCCTCATTACTCAGGTAACGCCCACCCGTTGCAAAATAATAACCTGGGAGCAAAAACCCAAGGAGAAGAGCAAATAGGGTACGTGTTACCCATTCCCCCGGAAAACTGCTAGCGTTAACTTTGAGTCAGATGGCTCGCCTTCTAGTCTCGGCCCATGAATACTGAGGAAAAGAGCAGAAGCTCTGCTTAGCATGCCGCTGTCCCTCCGTCCCTCTCTCACTCCATCCGGTCTGTGGGAGGCGCGGGAGAGGGCGCAGCGGCTCCGGGCTCAGCCCTTCCTTTCTTGGGGGGGAGTCGGCCTGCCTACAGCAAGCTGTGCTCTGGTAAGTTCTGTTCCTCAGATGCACCCACCCCTGCCTCACAGCAAATCTGTGCCGGTGCCGTCAGGGAGCCCGCTGTCCTCAAAGGAAGGAGGGGGTCTTGTTTATTGAACCACAGTCTACACAAGCGTATCCACGCACCCACAGACACATACATACACACAGAAACAAAACACAACATAACAGAAAACCCTCTCAAAACTACAGTTAATTGAAGATAACTCAATTTTGCCCAAGCCACCTTTTCAACCAAATTTCCAAGTGGTCAGCTTGGTTTTTAACCACATTGGTTCTTTTTTT
Source organism: Panthera tigris (assembly GCF_018350195.1). Classification (NCBI taxonomy): domain Eukaryota; kingdom Metazoa; phylum Chordata; class Mammalia; order Carnivora; family Felidae; genus Panthera; species Panthera tigris. The sequence goes on from NC_056660.1 coordinate 232,269,437, forward strand.
TTTTTTTACTGTGTATTTATTTTGAGAGAGAGCACAAGTGGGGGAGGGGCAGAGAGACAGGGAGACGGAATCCCAAGCAGGCTCCACGCTGTCAGCACAGAGCCTGACGCGGGGCTCGAACCCATGAACCGTGAGATCATGACCTGAGCCGAAGTCAGATGCTCAACTGACTGAGCCACCCAGGTGCCCTGACACGTTGTTTTTATTTATTTTACTTATTTAAAATTTTTGTAAATATTTATTTATTTTGAGAGCCAGAGCAGAGGTGGGACAGAGACAGAGAGAGAGAGAGAGAGAGCGAGAGAGAGAGAGAGAGAGAGAGAGAGAATCTCAGGCAGGCTCCAGGCTCTGAGCTATCAGCACAGAGCCCCATGCGGGGCTTGAACTCACCAACAGTGAGATCATGACCTGAACTGAAACCAAGAATTGGACACTAGACCAACTGAGCTACCCAGGTGCCCCTTGGCCACACTGTTTTTAATCAAAAGACCAGGAGCCATCTTTTAAAGCCATCTTAAAATAAACCACTCCAATCTACTTTCCTGTATATTTATCTGGACTCAAGCAGCGACCAGATCTTTTTTTGTGGTTTTTTTTTTTTTTTTTTTTTTCCTATCCCTGTTGACCGGAGAAAGGACTACTGTGACCGGACCCTCAGAAGCCTCTGGATTTCTCATCTTTTTTCACAGGATCTTAATCACCGAGGCTTTGGTTGTACACACAGTACAGTTTATGAGTTAGCGTGTGGCCGTTCTGGCTCCAGGGATGATCCGTGGGTGGAACCAAGGCTCAACGTGCTGCTGTGCGGCCGACACGTCCGTACCTGGGTATGCTCCTGGCTGGGCACGGCGCTCAGACCGGTCGCGGCCATATACGTGCTGCCGATGGTCTTGATCTTTTCAACTCCACTGAATTTCGGCTTGGACAGCAGCTGTGGAGCAATGACAAGTGTTCAGTTACTCAGTTGGGTGCGGTGTCTAAAGACATTCTCCAGTTCTAGTTCACGGCAACAGGAATATGAACGATTCCAACTGCTGCTTATTCACATTTGCGACCTCGGGCTTTGCTGAGAAAGAACGCTTTATACATATGCATAAAGCATAATGATATGCTTCCAATTAGCATGAATTACCTTTTAATCTGCTAGGGAAGGAACCGGGATAAATTATGATGCGAGTGATAACAGTCTCAGATAAATTTCCCATCTCTGTGTTTAAAAGGCCAAACACAAAAGTATGATTCAGTGAGGGAGGTCTTCCCTGCATGGTGAGGGTGATTTATGACCACTTATAGTGCCGAGAATTGGCTTTTGCCTCTGAGCTCTAGATGTAAAGGGAATAATTATCTAGGATGGCTCTCCCCATCAGCTCTGACCCTAATACTTCTTGTCCCAGTTTCTGGTACCAGTGACCAGCTCCCACTGCCTCCTCCCCGGCCAAGTACATTCGGACTTGGGTTGGGATGGAGAATATGTAAAAGTAAGAGCAGAAGCTATAGGAAAGAGAACAAAGGGGTGAGAGAGGAAGGGAAGGAGACTCTGGAAGGTTCTTTATCTGCTCATGAGGCCAAAGGCACCAACTGAAGGCTGTGGACATCTTCCTGACCTTTTGTCGGCACTCCTGCTTTCAGAAGGGATTCTTTCAAGATTCCATGTCAGAGGGTCTAAGGCAGATTAGCAAATGCCTGCACCTCATATCCATGAGCCAATCCAACCCAAAATAGCCCTGCCACTCACCCACCCGTACTGGCGAGCATTTATTTCACTGAGGGGCAGCTGTAGCCAATAGGCCACTGTTTCTCACCAGGAACCTGGCATAACCATGGGAGGCGCTAGTTGTCATTACTTCGCCCTAAGTCTTGAGTCAATCTCATGCTGACAATGGTGATAACAGAGAAATGCACAGGTCACACACGACATTTAGAAGCTTGGCCTGCAAACATCACGTTACACAAATAATTTCGTCATGGTATTTCGAAGTTCCATGAATCCCGATGAACCTCTGTTCATGGATGTCAATTTTGCTATATTTTGCTTGATATTTATAAGAACGATGTAGCAGCAACATCCTTAAAACCACTGGTGTGTTTGTTCTTATCAGCAAACAAAACACATTATTCTCCATGTAGGCAGAATATTGAAAATTGAAAAATGATACGTATTTCAAATTACGAAACATATACCGTGTCCCTTCTCAAATATATTATCCCTCATCCATATTGCTTTTTCAATAATAGAGCGTATCATCCCTGCACAGTTCAAGTTGATATCTGACCTTGGAGTATGCCGAGATAGACATGCCAGTCATCTACTATGATAAATACATTCATTATTTCTTTTTGTATCAACCGATAAGCAAGTATTTTCCTTGGAGTTCAAGCCTTTTGAGAAAATCCGCCAGCAGACTGGAAAGACATTTTCTTGATACCGATTTTGGTACTGGTTCTTAGGGAACACACTACCTCACAAATAAAATATATCATTTCTCCAAAATTCGTCAAGGACCATAACAGAGCAAAAGGCTTTAATTTTCGTCCAGCCACCAATAATTACACCAGGAGACGTGCATTAAGACACGCCACAGGATCGGACTAACTTCAGACGGGATGGCCACCAGAATGCCGAAGTGTGGGACGGGGGCCACCCTGGCCTGTCAGAGGTAACTCTCGGGTACCTACATCATCAAAGTCAGCGATGATCTCGTTCAGGAGCCGAAGGCATTCCAAGCCCTCCTTGTTCACATCCGATTCTGTGTAGAATTCCTTGAAATCCGGAATGGAAGCAAACATGACACAGACACAGTCGTAGGACTGGTGGTACAACTCCTGCCCGGGAGGAAAGCGAGAGCTGAGCACTAGGGAACCTTGTAAACAAACATGCTCTTTTTTTTTTTTAAACTTTTTTTTTTTAATTTTTTTTTAACGTTTATTTATTTTTGAGACAGAGAGAGACAGAGCATGAACGGGGGAGGGTCAGAGAGAGGGAGACACAGAATCCGAAGCAGGCTCCAGGCTCTGAGCCATCAGCCCAGAGCCCGACGCGGGGCTCGAACTCACGGACCGCGAGATCGTGACCTGAGCCGAAGTCGGCCGCTTAACCGACTGAGCCACCCAGGCGCCCCAAAACAACAACAAACATGCTCTTAAGACAAGTGTTTCTTTCTGTGGGGACTGGTGAAGAAATCACCCGGTGCCCCCCTGCATGTGCCCCAAACCAGCCCCTGGCCCATTCCGGACGCCGGCCATGACGGCAGGTGAGGGCTTCTAAGGAGCAGGATGCAGGCTGAGCCCTCAACACAGTGTTCCCACTGCCACTGGCAGCCAGTAGGAGGTGTCCTTCCGGCAAAACTTCTCTGCCATCGTTGCCTTCGACGATTACAAGAGATCGCAGACTTCTGGCTTCAGAAAGAAATGTCCTGTAAGCAACTGAAGGCCAACAAAACGATCTCCCAAACTACTATACTAAAATGCCTAAAATGACTACATCGTCATGGCTACATCCTTTGCACTGAGGTCTTTATGCCTGTTTTTCTTCAGTGTCTCCTGAGAGGAGCTCCTCAAGTTACCCCTTAATTACCCCAGAAAGAACCGACGACACTCCCTGGGTTACTTATCCACATCGAATCAAACGCCAACTCTGTTTATTCAAGATAGGCTTTTGCTGTTAAATACAAAGAGGCTCATACTTCTGCATCCATAGACATGAATAAAATTACAATGTCTTCTAAATACAATTTTAAGGCGTTTCCATAGTTTTTTTCAACACACAGTGAAACTTTGAAGTTCAGTGAAGGTTTGAGAAAGGAAGGGTTGTTATGTGGGCAGAGAGGCTGGTCCTGGGTGTGAGGACCTGTCCCCCCACTGGCGCTGGCTCATCAGGGCCCTCAGGTGGCATGACATGGGCAGGAAGGCCAGGCGCCACGGTGGGCACAGGGAAACGCTCCCTCCGCCGGGAAATATGAGGAGAGTTCTGTCAAACAAGATGGCCGCCCTCAACGTGGATGGAAGAACGCAAGTCACTGGCTCTTCCTGTGCGCCTGGCAGGGTGAGGCAATCCACTCTGCATGAACGTTGTAGTGAGCTCTGCTCTCTGAGGCACCAGACGAATCCCCCCACTGGGAGAGCGCACTTCGACAGCACCGTAACTCCCAGGTTTGGTGGCCTCTCCAAGGAGCCGTTCTTCCCCACTGAGGTCTCCTCACAAGCACAGCAGGCCAATGGCGGCCCATGGACGGTCACAACCACTTCCTGGAAAAGCTAGCCTCAAGTCAGCTTCCCATTCTCAGGGCCAGCCACCCGTAATGCCTTCTGCTACGGCCTCACAATCTCTATAAAACACGTGAACGACAGAACCAAGGGTTTTCTTTTCCACCCTGCTCTCAACATGGTTGCGCTGGCTCACCACGCAGACCTGTTCTTTGTCCGAGAAGCTGCTGCTGTGAACATTCATATCCTGGGAAGACAACCTGCGACACAGATGACTGTCAAGTTGTAGGGCCTGGCAATGCTAAGCCGGGGAGTCAGGGTTTACCGGGAGACAACCCCCTAGAAGCCCCTGCTAGTTAACGACGCCAGTTTTATAAGAGAAGTATAAACTTCATAGACTTCCCTATTCTTTTTTTTTTTAAGTTTATGCATTTATTTTTGAGAGGAGAGTAGGGGCAGAGAGAGAGAGAGAGAGAGAGAGAGAGAGAGAGAAAGAGAGTCCCAAGCTGCCAGCACAGAGCCCAGTGCAGGGCTTGAACTCAGGAATCGTGAGATCATGTTGAACTCAGGAACCGTGAGATCATGACTTGAGCTAAAATCAAGAGTTGGACGCTCAACCGACTGAGCCACCCACGTGGTGGCCCACTGACTTCCCTGTTCTTAAGGAAAAGGAGCATATCTGGCAAGACAAGGAAATGTTTTCTGAACCTTGCATGTCCCTACTGTCTGTGGATACTGGCCAGAGTGACCGTCTGGGGTACGATGATAAAAATAAGCTCGGGAGCGGTCAGCACTGACTCAGTGCCTGCTGCCTGACGGGGGCAGCTGTCAACACTCCACAGGAAGTAACTTGCCCCCGACGACGATCCTATGAGGCCGGCACTCGTACTTCAACGTACGGATGCGGAGACCGAGGCAGAGGGCAGTTACACTACTTGCCCAAGGTCGCAGTTACCAAGTCTGATGCAGAGTTCCCTCTTACAGGTGCTACACTTTACCCTTGAACCTGGATCTCCTGATGACCGCAGGCCGTGCTGCCCAGATTCAGGGGCGGTGGGGGCCTCGCCCCACGTGCAGGTCATGTCGCTTTACCTCTCTCCTTTCCGTGGGGGTCCTTAAGGGTGTACAGGAGTGGGAGACGATGAAATTGCCAGACTGGACCGACTTGCAGTTCGGATGAGGGTCCATTTGAACTGCACTGTGTTGGGGTCCAATAAAATAAGGTCTATGTATTGGAAGGGGTCTGATGTGTTATCTCATTCCACTGTCCACAAACAGGAATGCATGGGACAGTCACCGGTGGGTTTTCCGGCCCGGGGGTGAGCTCCAAGCCTGCGCATCATTTTTGAAAAGGGCCATGGGTTATTCTGCTAGGCAGCCTCGGTTAGGAGTCACAGGCTGAATGACAAAGTAGAAGGTTGGGGGAGTCGGATGATGCACCAGGGCTCCCAGCGGGCCTAGGGGCCAGGACTAATCTCTGGAACCCTGGTCAGGCCCTTTGCAGGTGGTGAGTGCTGCTGGGGGCTGGCTGCAAACTGCTCACCCACTCTCTCTCTAGATCAGTTTCCTGGGACCTTCGTTGAAACAGCAAGGATGAGTGAGGAGCTCTGCCCCCCCACCCAGTCCCTGATTCAGGCTCAAGGGCTACTCCTGAGAAACAGGGAAACTTCACCAATGGGAAGCTTCATAAATTCTCTGGAGCCAGGGAAACGTGCAAGGCTTAGAACCATACCCCAAACTCAGGTCTTCGGGTTGGTCTTGGGGCCAGAGTGGACCACAAGCCGACTGGCTGGTGGTCTGACCTTAGCTCGTATTTCCAGAGGATCTGGGTATGGGGGTAGGGCACGTGGGCAGACTCCCAGGAGAGCCTGGAGTTCAAGGTCTAGAGTGGATGACTCTTGTTGGGCACACTGTTGCCCGAAGGGATCACTGCGCTTTGGAGTTGGAAATGAGCTCACGTGTCCTTTCAACGCTTGTTCGCACGTCACCACTCTACCAAAGAAGCTCAAGTAACGAAAACACGCTCAGAAAGCCACCGCATCTCTGTGCCCGCTGTCCCTTTTAGTTTGCTGAGTGAGACCAGCTCCTCTCCAACCCAACCCGCCCGTGGATGAAGACTTGGGACAACCCCATGACTCTTCCTGTCATTCTCGGGTCCTCCTGTCGATAATTAACGCGCCTGGCTCAACACGCGGTCAAAGCTCAGGACCCAGCTGGACGTGGGGCTCTTCCCCTTCCCCAGCACGGGCCCACAGGGAGGGGTCTGCAGCGTGGGGGAGAGGGCACGCCTGGCTTCCACACTCTCTACTCACACTTCTACTTCCACCCTCCCCAACTTCCTCAGCCAGGCTTTCCAAACCTCCAGGGGTGCAGGACAGGGACAGAAGTGTGTGATGGAGGAGGAAGGCGCTCCGCTGACTGCGTCATGCTCCCTGGGCACTCACACCGGGTGGTCATCGCCATCGGTGGCTGGAAGACTCCCTGTCGCCTCTTCCATCCCTGGACACCCTGCCCGAGGTTCCCTTGCTGTGCATGATACGCTCCCTTCTGCTTGTGACCATCTCTGCCCCGGGCTCTCGGGCTATTGTTGTAGCTTCTCTGCTGGGGCTTGTCCACCCTCCAGGTGGCTTTGTACAACGGCCATCGCCAACGACCCCATGCCAACTGCCTTTCTCCCGCTCGGTCCCCGAACGACGTTCATCAACCTCTGCTCTCCCAAGCCCCGACAGTCCCATTACATTGCCCACCCGCAGCCCCAACTCTCTTGGCTCAGACACTTCCACCAGCCCCTTCCGTCTGCATTTTCCACTTATCAGGGACCCGCCTGTCACCCGTGTCCCCCAGAGGCAGGTGTTTCCCCGGGACCACTCAGCGACACAAGCACAGGGCACACATGTCAGGCTGAGTAGGTTCTGACCCATTCACAAGGCTGGAGGTGAAGGGAAGATCCCCGGGGGGCTTACGTCTCGCTACGTCCTGTCCAGCATCCCTCTTCCAGCCCCCAGTCCCCTGCCCATTCCTACGCCCCCTGCGAGGGAAGGGGGGAGAATCAAGCAATCAGGTTTCCAGCAAAGCACTTGTAAAGCAAGCGGTTAGCGCCCCCTGTGGAACATGGGAGCTCCTGTCTGTGGCAAAGGCCGAAATTCACTTTAGGTCCGCTTGGCATGCCCTGGAAAGTGCTCAGAACTGCCACGCGCACTCAGTTTCCAAACTTCCACATCCGTGCTCTCTCCTACGGGTCCATTCTGCGGCAAAGGAGGGCCTTCCCACCTCCCACATTTCCCCCCAACGGACTATGTGCTTCACCATTTAGCATCCTCTTCCCAGCGGTCATCGGATTCCTCATTTACTCAGGGCACTGGAGTAATTCGAAAGCACGAAGGCATCTCCGGAGGTGCTGGGGGCATGCCAGCCTGGCTACGGGGATCAGGGCAGAGGGTCTGCCTGGAGGCGGTGGCGGTGGGGCTCACGGCTGGGAAGGCGGGTACGGTGCGCCCTCCTGGTGAATGCCCGCACACCCACAGCGACACCTGTGTCCTGTTCTGATCGAGCCTCAGTTCGCCAGCAACGCGGCCGCCTGGCTCAGAATCACACGTCATTCTCGCCACCTGGCGACTCGGCCAAGGGTAGACTGCAGTGACGAAATGTAGCCTTTCAACAAGCGATGAAAGCTGGCTTCGATGTCTGCTCAAGAGGCATCTCGAAAGCTCCCGCTACAATAGGGCGGTTTCAAGGGCTCCGGCCCAGGAGCGCAGAGCTCTCTCCCTGAGCTGGGATGGCCTGTCGCCTGCGTCTGGCCAAGAACCCTCAGCAGCTGAGGGAGAAAACTGCAGAAGTTCTAAGCGAAGCGAATGCCCCGAGGGAAGGAAGAGGCACCCGCGGCACCCATAAGGGCTCTGCCCGCACACAGGTTTTCGTTGAAGTCAGAGCTTTTAGGGGATGTGATTGTAACTCAATCACGCTTTGCTTCTGAAAAGAAAGTCATTTCCTCTGAACATCCACGTGGTGGCCTGGAGAACCAAAGAGTGAAGGAAGGCTCTTTGTTAACATCGGTCCCGGCTTAGGTCGTGTGTCCTGTTCCCAAGGACTGTTCCAGAAAACTGTGCGTTGGTCATGTTGATGGTGGGACTGAAAGGCTTGCTCCTGTCGGCCCCAAGCTCTGAAAGTAACCCGGGTATCTGCATTCCGATGGCGTGGGTGCTCAGCCCTCCCCCCAGAGGAGGAGCCGGGAAGGCACAGCGGCTGGTCTGAGGGCAAAGGGGTTCCATGGAGGTTTGCCCTCTTCAGGCCCCATAAAGGGGGGGGGGGGGGGAAGAAGGCTTCCTTGAAGCTATGAATAAGTTCCAGTGGGCAGTGACTCTTCAGTTTTGCATACATCCGGGATATTTGCTTAAAAGATAACTAAGATGGAGTGCTGAACTGCCGGCCAGGCATCGCTGTGAAGCTTCGCGTGAGTTGCTGCTCTCACCTTTGGTAACAGCCTCTGAGAGGATGGAGGCCTGAGAAGTGCCAGGGCTGGGGCCGAACCTCTGAGCTCGGCCACCAAGCGGGGCCTGGCAGGTGGAGGAGAGCTGGCCCGGGGCCCAGGAAAGCCACACGGAGCCCGCGCGGCAGGGATCCCTTCGGGAGGCCTTGCTCGTGGGCGCGGGGCTCTCTCTCGGTCCCCAGTGTCAGCCATGCTCTGGGACCCAGCAGAAGAGGCCCCCCTCCAGGGGACTGCATTTCTCACAACGGCCGAATCTCCTCCCCAGGAAGCCTCGGGGTGCGAGAGGGCTCACGCAGGGGACAAGTCCTTGGCCCTGACCCCGGAGGTCCTTGACGTTATCCGCGATCCTGAACAGCACACATGCCATTACTGTGTAGCCGCAGGAGGCTGAACACCATCCGCCTGGCTGGCCTGGGACGATGAGGCCGGGATTATACATGGCTGGTTGGGGAATGGCTTGTCCCCCGAGGACAGTCAGTCGAGGACAGAGGGGTCAGATGGGGACAGGAGAAGGTGGAGAGAGCAGAAGGACGGGCCAGGAGTTTGCTACAGTTCATGCGCTCCAATGAGTCTCCTTATAGTAACCTTGTTAGGAGTCTTTGGGAAACCCGCCCCCCCCCCCAAACCTAACGATCCCTTACTGAGAATCACGGCGGGGCGCTCGTTAGACGGCCGGTTAGCGATTCTCTTTCTTGTTCAGCCCTGCGCCGCGAGCTGTTTTGCATTCAGGATTTTCCCCACGAGGATCGCAGCCAGCAGAATCTCCTACACCCCCTCTTTGATCTCCAGCAACTGCACAGCATAACCCTCCCTGCCCAGTGGGCTGCCTCTCCCGGCCGCCCTGACGGCGCAGCGCCCCGTGGGGGTCCCTGAAATTGTTTAATCCGCGAGACTTAGAGCTGCACCCCCCTCCCGCCCCCCTGTATTTAACCCAACAGACGAAGGCTGGCAGTGAACTATGGAAAGCTACCACCCGGGGCAGTTGTCTGTTGTCTGACTACATACGGAGAAGCCTGCGGCCCGCAGCGGAGCAGAACGAAGCGGTCATTTCAAGGACTGTCCCCCTGGTCCGAAGCCCCCGATTTCAGATGCGTGTGGCACTTTACCCTCCTGAGCACAATCAGCAGTGCGAGAGAACACATCTAATGGTGCGTGGGGACCGTGGGGCCCTGAGTGAAAACCCGAAGACCCCTAACGTGGCTGCTGTGGCACCTGGCTGCGGCTGGGAGTTCGAACGGCTCTGGAACTGGAGCAAGTGTCCCTTTTCCTCCGGGCCTGCAGGCTGCCTGGGGCGAGGCGCTGTCTCCTGCAGGCGGGGACAGGCCGTCCTCACGAGCTGCCGCTGGGAGCCCGGGATTACTTCGGGGCCCAACAGGTTCCGAGCACACGCGGGGATAGACTGCCCAGCGAGGGGACCCGCCCCCTGCAACGAGGAACCTGCCTTCTTTAGCTGACAGAGGAGGAGAGAAAGCACAGGACCGGTCCCATCTACCTGTGCCGATTCCTACATTGTCGCCAAAGAGCCCCCCCGCCCCCAACTGCCCGGGCAGAGAGGGAGCACCACAGCCCGGACTCCCACCCACTAGGCCACCCCCCCCCCCACTACAGCGCTTCCCCAGGGAGCCCATCTGGGTGGTGAAGGCTACAGGGGGCCCTGTGTGCGTCCAGTTCTTAAAATGGCAGCTCTGATGAGACTCGAAGGGACAGGTCACCCCTCTCTTGGGAGCACGTGAGAGTTGTGCTCAGCGACGTGGCACGTGGCAGGGGGCCACTCAGGACGCAGATGAGTCACCGTCAGCTGCGGCACGGGCACCTCCCTGCCGGCTGGACCCCACCTGTGTGGACGTGGGACTCCGTGTCCGGGGATGTCAAATGCCCCCCTCACCTGGAGGGACGCTCGGGGGAAGCGACGTGTAGGCGTCCCACTCCCCACCCCCTCAAGGCAGCTTGCCAAGCCAGGCACCGCTCTTTCCCTGTTATGAGCGGAGAGACTGGGCTCAGCCCAGGGACGGAGCAGGCCAAGTCCACGTGACAGAGCCTAGGTGTGGACGGGAGAGTCAAGCCCACACTATCCCCAGCTAGGTTTCTGCTCCTGACCCATCCTGCCATTCCTTACCATTTTCCAAGAGGGAACTGGGTTCCGGCATTCGCTTAGAATAAGTCAGACCGACGGGGAAGAACAGAGAGAATCCACTGATTCCCCCAAGTCCGGGGAGACCTCGGGAGACATCAGGAAGGGTCTGCAAGGGGGCAGGGCTAATCCCACTGGCTTTGTCAGGGCTTGAACTAGGCACTCCCCCGGCCAGAATATTCTCACTCCTCCACTCCCCCGCCCTCCCCAGCATCCATCCCCCAGCTACTTTCTAGCTCCTTCTTTCCAGTTTCAGAAGCTACCTCCTCACAGTGGCGGCCTGTCTGGGCTCCCGCAGATACGCCGCGAGTGCGCTTGGAGACAAGGGGATGCAGTCCCCCTCTGGGCGATGGGGCCACCCCTGTCCCGTTCATCTCTGTGTCCAGGCCCGGCACCAGCGTGGCCACAGGGCAGGGGCGACAGTAGGCACACGCTGAATTTATGAGCCGAACTGACAGCCAGGCACACAGACAGAAAGATGCTCTTACGTCGCTACCGGGGGCAGATGCTCCTTCTTAACAAGCGCAGTGATTTCGTTATCCGTGGCCAGTGGGCAGACCGGCTGCTGAAGATGTACGGACTTCAGAGAAGAGTGGAAGAAACAGAAAGGTGGGCTCCACAGCCAACCAGACCTCCTGGCGGGACCCCAGGCGGCCTGCCGCACCCAGCACGCTTCCAGTAAGAGGAGGGGGCGATGCCCAGCCCCTCACCCCCTCCCTGGTGCTTTCTAGCCAATGTCAACATTAAATGTGCTACTTGGTGCTCACTCTGTGCTTACGATGCGAGTTATTATTACTGCCCCCATTTTACAGATGAAGAAACTGAGGCACTTGAGAGCTTAGGTGCTGTGCTGAAGGCCACTTAGCTGTAACTGGCAGAGATGGGATGTGACCTCTTGAAAGCTTGCTCTGCGGTATTTTCTACTTCTTCTCTTATGATAGAAGGTTGGGGACTTTGAGACCTGGCAGGGACAATCACCAGGCAGTGGGCCCCGAGTCACTCCCTCTGGGGGCCCAGTCCAAGTGAAAATACACCCCCCCCCCCGCAAAAACATGCTACAGGAAAATATCGCTTCAGGCCTTGTCACTTGAGATCGTTTGTACTCTAGTGTCATCAAGGTTGAGCTTCTCTGTGTCCGCGATGGCAAACACAGGCCTCTGCTCACAGTGAGAGCTCAGATACGTGTTTCTCACTGTAGACACATCTGCTGACTCACCGTAAGTTAGGAATATGAAAGAAATTTCATGATGTCTCATTTCATAAGCCGTTTCTACGCTAAAACGGCACTCCCGTCTTTCCAATTCTAGTTAAATATCCGTTCCTTTAGACGCTCCAAGAAATCCCCATTTGCATCCTCAAGAGAGCAGACTTTGGTCTGTGACCTGATCTTGTATGGACAACTTCTAAGCTCTGTCCATCTCCCATCTTTGAAATTCCAAGGCCCTTTACAGGCAACGAAACAGTGGACGTGTGGTATGCATGCCTTAATGGTGCCCCTTGATTCAGTCTCTATGGTGTGCCGGTAAGGCAGGCGGCCCTTCACACCATGGAGAGGCCACTTTTGTGACTTGTTTGGAAGCCCAGGGCCTCACATGGCACCCTGAGAGTGTCACGAGATTGGGGAAGGAAAGCCAGGAATGATGAATCAACACTCAACTAACACGTTCGGAGGTGATTCGAACTCACTATTCCCAGTTGGCCAATCATTATCTTTGAAGAACAGACCAATTCAGGCCAACAGTGGACACCAGGGGCACTGAGGCGTTTGAAGGCTCCCAGGCCCCCCAGGCCCCCCCAGCCGGGACCTCCTCGCCCTGCCCCTGCCCACTGCCCCAGCGTGCCCCACCTCGTTCTTCAGGCTCCGGGCCAGGAAATGTTCGGCCACGTGCGCGGGCAGCACGTTCTCCAGCAGCACGCGGTTCAAGTTCTCCATGGTTTCTATCTCCTCCCGCTCTTTTTTGAACTTGTTCTTCCACAAGAAGTCTAACCTACAGTAATATTCATTCTGTTACAAGAGGACACAGAGGTAAAGAAACAATAGGCATCTCGTCCTGCCAGAGAGCGGAGGTTTTAAAGAGAAAATAAAAAGAACAAAAACAAAACTGAAAACAGAACCCCCACACAGAACTGCCACCCACCCTATGGAGCCCGCTGCTCCCCGCAAATGTCTGTCACCCGACCCCTCACCCGGATCTGCAAAGAAGCAGGTGCGGGAAAGCACCAGCCTCAGGAACAGGGAAACAGGCATGTAAGTGACACGGGCGCTTCTGGCAAAGTTACGTTAATAAAAGGTGTCTTGAATTATCTTTTGAGAAGAGGCATAATAGAACATAAACAATGAAAAAATGAAAAACGGGAAATACATTAGTAGAAAGAGGGCACTGTTTGATAATTTGCATTCAAAAAATAATCGTGCTCAGGCATGGCACTTTGCCTGTATTATCTAGAAATCAGTTTTCCCCTACCACAAATTCTGTAATTAGGAATTCATTGAAAATTTTGTACTTTTTCATCTGGGATTGCATTGTCCTAAGAGAATGACATTCTGTTTACCCAAACGTTCGTTCTGGTCTCATTTAATTAAGACGGTGCCTGCTGCTAGAAACACGCATTCGTGCTTTATGATGTTGCACAATTTAATGTTTTCTTAAAACAGTTTCTTAAAAACTGTTTTAATTGACATTGTAGAAACAGAGAGGCCTGTTTACTGGCCAAGGTGTCTTTGATTTTGGCATCACGTTGGGTCTCCTGTGATGTCAAGAATTTACTATGGTGGAACAGCCCTTGAAAGAATCTTCCTGTAACAGAAGGGCCTAACGGACGAGGCGTATTTCAGCACAGAGACTAACTTCCTGATGAAAACGTGCAAAGAAGAAATAAATGCTGGAAGTTTGTCTGTTTTATTGGTTTGGTTATTTATACTGATGCAGTACACGGGCACACACATACACACGTGTGCACAGTGCCACGCATGGACGCATGTGTCCATACATACAGGCACACACATACACCCGCATGCACACACATGCACACACACACGTATGTGCACAGAGCCTCTTACACACAGACACACAAGTGCACACGTGCATGCACACACATACACTCGCATGTGCGCACACACACACACACACACACACACAGCCTCTTATGCACAGATGGCAATTTAAAAAAATTCACATTTTGGAACCTGAAAGACAATGATCATTCATCAACGAGACTCGATTCAAGCCATGTGCGATATGCTCAAAAATTATTCCTCCTCCTCCTCCGGTGTGAAATTTATTTTTACTTCATATAGAGACATTTTTAAAAAAGATTTCAGAAGAGGTATTTTTAATGTTTGTTTATATTAAATTTTTTACATTAACGCCAAATCTGCCACATTCTGTAACCTACAGAAATCATACTCTGCCCTTGCTGGAAAAGGGCTCCCACTTGGACAACAGATTATTCGGGTTTTGGGGGGTACACCAGTGGTGTGGCCGGTTTTAAACTCAAAGATTACTCAGCAGTCCATGACGGTGGCATCAGAGAGACACGGATACACCCTCGAGACGGACAAAGTGAAACGAGGAGAAGCCCAGGAGCGGCACAGGGCAGGCAGCAAGCCCAGCGCACGGGTCTGGCGGGGCTTCCGTGAGCCGTACTAGAGGTGGCTCAGGTCGCCTGAGTGATGCCACCGCATCACAGGAAACACCTGGTAAGGCTCCCACTAAAGGAATCAGAGCACTTTGGGACCATCTCAGCTGGCCCGAAAGTGACATTTTGCCAAGTCTCTGCATCCCACCTCCCCAGTGCCGTCTGCTGCAGGACCCTCTCCTGAAGGACAAGCTCATTGGAAACTCATGGGGAGGCCCCCAAAGGAAGACCGATGTTTCCATCCCAAGCCAGTCGAATGGATTCAGTGGTGTCCCCCAGAAAGACAGTTCCAAGTCCTCACCTGCAATATGACTGTGACCTTCTCTGGAAATAGGCTCTGCAGGTGTAATTGACTTAAGGACCTCAGGATGAGATCCTGCTGCATTTAGGGTGGCCCGTGAGCCCAGTGACTATGTCCTTCTAAGAGAAAGAGGGGGATCTGGCACAGACACGCAGGGGGAGGCCATGTGGAGGATGCGGCGGAGGGTCAGGGGAAGACACTGCCTCCGAGACTCTGGGTGGCACTTCAAGTAAACCTGCTGAACCTCCGTCCCTACACCCTCACCCATCTCGCCGAGTCCGTCTAGGGCTACTCGACAGTATGCAGAGGGGCAGATTCGCTCTTCACCTGCTCTGGCAATGACGAGAGAGGACAGGGAGAGCCTGCAAGAGGCACCCAGGCCATCTCTGGGAGCCTCACTGTTGTGTTTCACACCCAACACGGCCTCGAGGGCAGTTCTTATTCATGCAGTTCTGAAAACAAGCCGGGGAACTGGAGGGGCTGACCTCTTTCTACACGGACAGGGGTGTGGGCAGCGTGTGATTTCCCACACTCCCAAGTTCCGATCTGAAGCCTCGCACACAGTGACCTCAGCCTACCTCTCGGGCCACCAGGCTACCACCTGTCTGGATCCATGTCCTGAACAAGCCCACCTAGAATGCAGACCCTCAATGGCAGCGTGTGGTCGTTTAAACTCGGGACAAGTACAGAGAATCTTCCGTTTTCAAAAGAGGCCCTTAAGCTCAGGCTGGCATCCCTATCACAGCCTGTATTTCAGCACAGAGAGTAGTACCACGCACAGCTCTTGTCCGGGACACGGGCTATGGTTTCAGGAAGGTGTCTTAGATCCCCAGAACAATATTTAGCATGCTAACTTGCTCAGAGAGCAAACACATCACTATCGTTTCAAAAACCATGGTCATGGGCCTGGGGAGTCATCGGGACAAATGACAATGCAAATAAGTGGCTAAATGTCTGTCCTGTTGCTTAAATAAACCACCTCGGGCACAAGTAGCCCTGAGGCCATGCACATTTATGAAACTTAAAAACCTTATTTTAAACATCAGACATTTGTTTATGACATACTTGTATTTTTAGAAGACTATGCAGAAGCACTATGTCACAGGCTTCGAAGTTCTTGTTAGCCCAACAGACTTGGGACCTTAGTAGATCACTGACTGAATGATCCCGGCTCACCCTGGCGCATTCTCGGTGCGAGCTGTCAAAGAACGATCGTCACGCCATCACTCCTGTAGGGAGCAGTAACTCTAAGGGTGGACAGTACTTATTGTCACAGTAGTGACAATAAAAGAACTGAATGCGTGTAAGACTGGAGTCATCCCTATTGTGTTAAATTAATGCCCGGAAATAATACTGAACACTTCCTATTGTTCATCTTATGCCAAAGAGTAACAGATCAACGGGCAGCCGCTGGATGTGACAACATCTACATAGAGGCATGTTTATCATCTCAGTGATCAATAAAGAGTCGGGAGAATTCAATTTGATTCTTGGTCCTTAAGATACACTGCTGTGAAGCAATCTGTGACTACAGTAGGAGAAAGTGCAGACAGAACATCCTTGGGACAAAATGGGGAAACAGGGGACCCCACAGAGGGGGCGGCCATGTTTCCGGAGGAATGATCAGCTAGGGGATATTACGCAAGGAAGCCCATTTCGTTCCCATTTTTCACTTCTAATAGGGTTTCCTGAGAGTGGACATGCCTTTTCTCTATGAGTGAGAACAGAAAGCAGGTCGATGGAGGAGAAAGCCAGGTGGCAGGAAACAAATGGAACCAGGAAGAAAGAACAGGACACGGTTCAATGGGTTAATCGGAACGTGCAGACTGTCAAAGCTACAAGCCAAAGGATGCAGAACGAAGCTGTGCCAGGGATGGAGGTGGGGTGGGATGGAAGGGAGGCAGGGGTCTTCGAGAGCTCTGCATCAGGACAACAATTCAGCTCCTGGGAGACTGGGGTGGGATGCACTGTAGCACTCAGGGAAGCATGCCGTGGGTGCTCCTTGGAAGAGGACAGCGTTTCCAGGCCACTCGACTGGCAGCCACAGATCCGGCCTCTGCTCTCACTGTGTGACTGTTAACAACTTCCTACGGTTTCACTGTTTAGTGCCGTGTCGATGATTAAATTGGCTTTGCATCTTAGTTGGTTATTTCTCTATATATTGTTCCTTTGTTTTACACCATCCATCAAAGAATTCCAAGCAAACTTTGGTGAAGGCAGAGTGCCTGGCATGCAATGAGTCTATATCCTTTGGGCAATCGTGCTCGTGTGCAGCTAGAGAAAGAATATCATCCTTGAAAATCCTGCACCCACAGCCTCTCTTTGGAGACCAGAAGGAGTGGGGAGTGCAAGGAGGCACAGTTTCATTCTCATGACAAAATACAATTTTTGAACAGAGGACCGTATTTCTAGGAATGATTTCAGGTGACGTCAAAGGTATTCATACCCACTTCTAAGAAAAAGAAACAGGCCATCCATTCTGAAATGCAAATAAAATCCCAGACGAGGGGACAGTTTTACAAATAGCGTCAGCTATGGAGGGATCACCTTTGTAGGCTTCCAAAACCTACAACGTTATTTTGAGATTTACCAGGACATGGATTCCCATCTCTACCATTCACCAAGTTTGCCTCTTGCAGAAAAAAAACAAAAAAATGAGAGACCTCTGTCCTTTTGTCTATATTTACGCACGCACACACACGTTTCTCTCTGGTGATAAAATGATTGTGACACATCAGCATTTGTTCGCATGAAAGCAGCTACAGTGCACATCAGCAAAGTATTTTCATTATTATTACTGAATAGACTCTGTTGTTTCTTTTTTTGAAATTGAGGTACAGTCAACGTACGAGCAACGTATTATTGACACGGAACTTGGGGGAAGTTATGTGAAAAAGCAGATGTCTTACCTGTCTACCCAGAACAAGCAGTGTGATGAAAAATATAAAGAGAGACACTGAGCCCATGGTCTTCAGGTCTTTCCAAATGCCTGGTCTATTGGAGAACAAACAGACAGACAGACAAAAACAATACAAAACAACATACATACGGCACTTAGAATTTGTATATCAACCAACTCGAGAACCTCCACTGCATGTTCTAGTCCAGCCAAACACACACCTTTCAAATACATCTCCAAGCCCAGATTGCAGCAAAACAAAATAATCCCTATTTTGAAAGCTCAGTAAAAGATCCTCCCAAATTAACATAGATGTGTTACTTTCTACCAAACTCTAACAAACATAAAAGAACAGAGGAACGTGCATCGTAGTATTTTCTTTACACTTCTGAGATCCATATGGATAATCTGACATAGGATACCGACTTTTGAAGTTACCACTCTCAGAAAGAGACCGTCTTCTAGAAATTAACAATCGTGGGAGGGAGAAAAGCGAAGCAGGGCACTTCATTCCACCAGCTACCCTCACCTGCAAATTATATAGTTGCTCATGACTTCTTTGGTAGGCGCTCGGTCTTATGTTCTCTTTTGTATGGGTTTGTATCACAGATGGCAATTCTTGGTCCACTGCCCCGTTTCTTCTCGGGTCCAGGTAGACGTCAGTCATCGATCCCCGTCCGTGTCCTCACCACAACATTTCCGAAAACCATCACCCCGCATATGGAGTTGGCATGCGTGGTGGGCACGCGATGCCCAGACATTTTAGTCAACTGTCACTCTGGGTGTTTCTGTGAGAGTGTTTTTTGGATGAGGTTCACATTTGAAGCAGTGAGCTGAGTGAAGCCCTGCGTAATTCGGGTCGGCCTCATCCAATCAGCTGAAGGCTTAACTAGAAGAAAGTGCTGACCTGCCCCTGAGTGAGACAGAATTCTCTCTTGCCCGACTGCCTCTGATCTGAAACACTGGCTCTTCCTGGCTCTACAGCAGCTTCTGGCCCTCAGGCTCCAACTGGGACATTCGCCATGCAGATTTTGGACTCGCCAGCCTCCGTAGCCACGGGAGCCAGTTCCTTATGATAAACCTCTTGCTTGATATATGTATATTACATATATCATATACCAATATCCTACTGGTGCCGTTTCTCTGGAGAACCCTGGCTAATCCAGCAGGGAAGGAGCTATCTCCTGTCATCCCCGGGGAGTCCCGCCTAGCAGACAGATGACCATCTCCCACACGTGATAGGACTTAAAAAGCTGATTATGGATGGAGACATACCACATAAGCAGCATAGGTCATGTTTAATTAAATTAAGTAAGCACCACGCCATCACCTTCTGTTTGTGGGTTGAGCTTGCTTTAAGATTTTCCCATCTCTCTACGGACGGTTCAAGGAATGAACCCTCTGATGACATGTGAGGAATCCACGTGGTAGCAAAAGAGCTCAGGTGGGCTTTGGAGGAAGACAACCCAGGTCGGACTGGAGTGTCCCTCCCTCCCCTACCCTGTTGATTTGTGGCACGTAGGATTGACCCCTCCAAACCTCACTCTTACCATCAGCCAGAGCGGGTAACAATACCCATCTTCCAGGCTGTTTTGGTCACTATGCCAACCACTGATAACCTGGCACAGAGCCTGATGCGTGGGAGGCACTTAGTAAGTGGTACCCATGAGTTTTAGTGAGGGTCGGGGCTAGAGAGGTCGTGAAAAAGATAAGAAAATGGAGGTTGGTGAATTATCATTAACAGAAGGCAAGATCCACGTGCGAGGGAAACCTCGATTCCTTGCAGACAGGAAGAGGCAGAATAGCCAGTCTCGGGGGCCGAAGGGCTCAGGACCTCAGAGAACTCTCCAGAAAGGCTGGGCTTGCATGAGGGGCTCATTCCTCCTTGCTGAACCGGCCGGGCTGCAAGCAGGTGAGCTCGTCAGCCGTAAGGCGTGAGGCTGTCGCCGGTTTCTCCAGTAAACAGGAAGGTGCCACATCCCTGTTTCCCCAGAACGGATCCTAAGAAATGAAGTTGCTCCTTCACGAGCCTGTGACAGCTGTGTCTAAAAGCGCAGCTGCAGTGGCTGAGGAGAGCAGATGTTTATCAACGTCGGCTGCAATGAATATTAAACCCTTATTTTTCTATATTGACTCTAGTGACACCATATTGCCAGTTAGCAAAAGCGGTACAACGCAGCGAGTGCTCTCAGATGTGCAGGCGGGTTTTAAATGTTCGTGTTGCTTCACAAACCTTCCATTCTTTTATAATTCTAGGGGTCTGAGGACCCCTGCCCCAATCCTGTTTCACGTAAGGTCATGTTGTGAGGTAGCGGGGGTTAGGACTTCACCCCGCCCCCGGAACTCCCAAACAAAGAGTCAAACGTTAACTCCCGGGGCCGGACCTTGCTGCACGTTCATCCATGCGGCCAATCGGAACTCAGGTCCCCCCTTGCATGCCCGGCTAAGGGACCAGATGTCCCAACCATGCAGAGCCAGCTCAGGTCCCTCTCAGGGATGGAAACGGGGAGGTAGGGCCCTCTGTATGCAGTCTGGGGCCTGGCTGGGTTTCCAGTTAATCACACAGAAAATACAGGCAAGCGATCCTATCTGGGACTCCTCACGTGAATGCATGTGAACATTGGTTTAGGGGGTAGAAATGCTCTGTTCCACCGTCTCCCAGCTCTGGAGCCTTAGTGGGGAAGAGCGATGGGAGGGGTGGGGGCCTCGAGGGAGAAGGACAAGGGGAGACAAGACAAGTGGTTGCTGGATGGGACTGAATGGGCCTCAGAAGTAGCAAGACGCATCAGCATGTAGAACAGACCTGTGGGCACACGAATGCCTTTCTCCCTCCTGACCCTCTCTGCCACCTAAGAAGGATTGCACTGTGTTTTCATGGATTTCATTTAGGCTTCTCAAAAATGTCTTTTATTCATCCAGCCAAAAAGAATGGCTGATTCCTACAGGAGCCCTTGTCTCCCGTGTGGACCATGCATGGGTGAGTGCCATATGGCTCCTGCAGTCTGAATGAGAAATCTGTCCATCCACAGATGCATTCTTGGGTTACCTTGCTCTTTGTGTGCATGTGGGAGAGGCTGGGAGGAAGGGGAGTGTGTAGCACGGAGGGAGCATCCAGAATAGGTAGAATGGAATCCCGGGAGCTAGTCCAGTCAATTGTGTTGATCATCACGTTCCATCAGGTTCCTAGAGCTTCTAAAAACAAGGTACTGTAAGCTGGGTGGCTCAAAACAATGGAAGTTGATCACTTCACAGTTCTGGAAGCCAGATGTCTGTCTGCAGTCAAGGTGTTGGCAGGACAGTGCTCCCTCTGAGGCCCATAGGGACGTCCTTCCTCGCCTCATTCTGGTGCTCGCCAATCCCTGGTGTTCCTTGGCTCACCACCGCATCATTTCAGCGTCTGCCTCCACCAACAAATGACGTTCTCTCAATGAGTCTGTGTTTTCACACGGTCATATTAAAAAAAAGATTTTTTTTAATGTTCATTTTTGAGATAGAGACAGAGCATGAGTTGGGAAGGGGCAGAGACAGGGGGAGACACAGAATCCGAAGCAGGCTCCAGGCTCCGAGCCATCAGCATGGAGCCCGATGCAGGGCTCAAACCCACAAAGCACAAGATCATGACATGAGCCAGAGTCAGATGCTTAACCGACTGAGCCATCAAGATGGCCATCTTCTTATAAGGACACCAGCCATGCTGGATTAGGGCCCATCCCACTCCAGTAGGACTTCATTCAACGAAATAATCTGCAACAACCCTACTCCAAGTAAGGTCATGTTGTGAGGTGGCCGAGGTTAGGACTTCACCATGTCTTCTTTGAGGGACGCAATTCCACCTATAACCTATAACCATCGTGTTGGTCATTTAAGTAAAAATGGCAGCTGGCTGGGTGGGAGGCCTCCTTCTCTCTCTCTGTTCTTTAAGTATTAAGGTGGCAATCCACTTTGGACTTGCTGTTGTCCCGCTGTGCTATCCCAGAGTGATGAGGTATGGGTCACAGCACTGACAGAACTGAGAAAGTTTCTAACTCAGGGACAGTTCTAGCAAAAATGTGACAGGATATGGTTCCTTTCACACCTAAAAACTGGGCCCTAGAGACTCAGATGCCCAAACGAGCCTGGGGCCACACACTAATTTACAGCTGGCCCTCACCCTGAGGCTGTTAATGGAGCGATCATTCTGGCCCTCAAGTTTTCAGAAGACAAAAGAACAAAGAACCCTAAAAAATTGGAATTTTTGAGGAATTGCCTGGTGGACCAGCTCTAACCTACAGGCCAACGGTTCAGGTGACGTACAAAGGACATTCTTCAATCTCAGGAGAGAGAGCAGTCCAGGCACAGAGACTTAACCATGATTTCCCATTTAAAAGCTTTATGTTTCCCTAGCGGAAACAGGCCTCTATTATCTTAAGAAGAAAAGTACCTAAAGGAACTCAGGATTATAGGGTAGTTCTATTTTAAACTTCCAGGTAGTTCCAGAGCGGCTGCACCAGTTTGCATTCCCACCAACAGTGCCTGAGGGTTCCCCTTTTTCCACATCCTCACCAACACCTGTTGTTTCTTTAAAAAACAAAAAAAACCTGTGTTTTAAAAATATTTATTTATTTGTTTTGAGAGGCAGGGAGAGAGTGCACATACCCACAAGCAGGGGAGAGGAGGGAGACAGAGGGAGGGAGAAAGAATCCCGAGTAGGCTTCATGCTGTCAGCGCAAAGTCCGACGTGGGGCTCGATCTCACGAACGGTCAGATCGCGACCTGAGTGGAAACCATGGGTCGGTCGTTTAACCCACGGGGCCACCCAGGCGCCCCTGGTGCTGACGTTTTTTTAATCCTGCAGCCAGGCTTGCCTTTTGGGTGGACAATTCAGTCCATCTGCACCGAGAGTAGTGTTGGTTGGCAAGGACTTACTCGTGCCCCCTCACCAAGGGTTCTCTGGCTGTTCGCTACTTCCTCTGCTCCCTTCTTCTTTGAGGTTTTCTGTTCCTTGAAGGTTTGCACGGCTCTCTTCACACCCGAAAGGGCAGTCCCCTCCTGGAGTCCTTATGAACGGCCCCTGGGACAGAAACAGCTTGGGGCTTCCTGAGACTGGCTGTGGTCACGGCTGCTGCACGACCCTTGCCCCCTCCCGTGGCCCAGTTCTCAAGCTGCGAGCCATCTCTCCGCCTGGCCGTGCACCGGGCAGAGTACTGACGGCCTCCTTCGGTTTGCTCTGACAAACCTTGCTCAAGTTCGAGTCTGTCGTCCGTCTCTCCCTGGTCCTCAGATCCGCGCCGGCTTTCTGTCCAAGTTGGCAGTCTCCTCCACCACTGGGAGCGCGGGCGGGGAGCCGGCTGCGGGGTCGGGGTGCGAGGGCGGTGCGTGGAGCCCAGCGGGGAGCCGGCGGGCCTGCTGCGGGGGGTCCACGGGCGAGGTGTTCCCAGTGTCCCCCGGGGCGGGCTTCCCGACGGATGCCTCGATGCAGCTAGTGGGATCCGCATCCCCGTCGGGCCCGTCGAGAGTCCCCGTCTGTCCCCCGGCCGCTCACCGTCCCCGTCACGCAGCTCAGGACTCAGCACCGTGCACGGGGCCAGGAGGGAGGCTCCCTGGCAGCATCTGGCACGGCGGCAGCAGCGGGGGCTTGCTCGCATGGGCCTCGGCTGTGCCACCCTGGGGGAGGCGGGGAGTAGAGTCTGGCCGGTCCTCTTAGCTACTTCAGTGCATTCAGACTTGCAAGGTTTTCCCAGAAGCATGCTGGGACTTCCGCTCTGGAAACCGGACTCGCACAAAGGCTCCGTCGTCTGTGGGTGACTGGCTGAGTGTTCTCCAGGGGCTCCCGGACCACGTCCCAGAGGGGCTCGAGCCGGTTCACGGCCACGGCGGCGTGAACGCCTGGGGTCTGTACGCCTATCACCTGACGCGTGGGGGCATGAGATGCCTCTCGGACCCTTTGGCATACGCTGCTGAATCCCTCAGCTCCTACAAGGGCACTTTTGTCCCTGCACAGACGCCAAATCACCGTTACAGAGGTTGGGGGAGGGGCCAAGACGAGAGACACGTTGTTCTGCCGTGATGCTGGAGTCACCTGTCTCCTGCGCTTGGGAGTCCTCATAGTTCTTCAACGTCTTCCCGACGTGAGTCAACGCTGGGCCCTAACACAAGCCGGCCGACACGCTCTCTCCTTTTCTAGGCGTGCGGCATGAACTTAACCCCGACAGACAAGTCTCCCGCGAGCCTTCCCGTGAGACGCGATCTTCTCAGAGAGACTTTGTGATCTTCTTGACGGTAGAAACTGTACTTTCTTCGTCTCCGTGAGCTCAGGCTCCAGCAGTGAGGCCCGGCATACAGCGGGTGTTCAATAGAAGTGTGTTTTAAAAACACGTGAGTGAGGGGACACATAACCGTGCTGGTTTGAAACCCCAGGGGCTTCCTTTCTAGACACTTTCCTCTCCTGGCTGGACACGGATCCCCTGGAACCCGCAGCAGTCCTCCAGGGCGGGTGGCCCAATGTCACCCAAGGACAGAGGGCCCCGAGCCTATGCTTTCTCAGAGTATCTTTTTTTAAGGTTATTTATTTATTTTGACAGAGACAACGTGCAAGGAGGGGAGGGGCAGAGACAGAGAGGAAGAGCGAGAATCCCAAGCAGGCTCCACGCTGTCGGAACAGAGCCCAACACAGGACTCCATCCCACGGACCGAGAGATCGTGACCTGAGTCGAAATCAAGAGCCGGTCGCTCAACTGGCTGAGCCACCCAGGCACCCCGGCCTTTTTTTTTTTTTTTAACTTTTTCTCATTGTATTGTTCATAAATGCCAAGCAAGACATTCTGGGGCTGGAACAGCCTACCACACTAAGGCACAAGCTCTCGCCGGGAAATGCGCCCAGGGGACAGCTGCAGGTCAGGAGAGAGGACAAAGGCGGGGCTGAGAGCGGCGCTGGCCCTCTGCTATGGATGTGATAATGCACTTGACGAATGCGGTCGTGGTTTCGTTTCGTAAAGGTGATCGTAGGCGGGAGGCGACTGGCCGATCAGTGCAGTGAGACGCAGGGCTGTGCGTGGCCTTAGCATCAGAGGCTGACGGAGTGATGATTAAGATGCGTTCTGCACAGTGTCTGGGCACAGGCTCCGGGAAATCTCCTCCCCGCCCCCCACTCCAAAATCAAACAGAACAGCCCAAAAATCAAGTACTCTCCTGCAGGTGGATCCACCTCCCAGGGCATTTTCTTTTCTAGATTAAATAACACAGTAGCTCACTGGTGGTTGCTTTTTCTAGAAGAAAGAAGAGAAAGTTTGGTGGAATTGAGTAGCCCTCAGACAACTTGCTTTTACGTCGGGCAGCTCGGACGACCCACCACCAGCTTCTCTGACCCCCCAACCCACTGCAGAGGGCGGGGGGCGGGGGGGTGGCGCGGATCCAGCCACGCAGAAACGTGTGTTTCTTACTTTCTGGAGATACAGAGAGGGGAAACTGGGCAGGGGACGAGAAGCTGAGATGTTAACTTCGAAAGTAATTTCAAAACTTTTCAACATTAACTTGGATACGTGATGGGTTAGAATGTAAATCTGGAATACATTTTTAATTTAAAAGAGGAGACCTGAGAGGAATTTCAGGTGCTTGGGGACACCCCCAGGCCCTCGACCACAGGGTGGACGTGCGGTGCCGTCCTGCCTTTCTGCTGATCGTGATTAACGCTGCAGTGAGCTCACCCTCGGCTGATCCCACGTTGGGACACTGTCAAAATCTGTCGCGTCATCTCGAATTCTGTGTCTTGAATGAGACACAGGAAAAACAGAGAAAGCGGAACAACGTCACACTGAAGGTGCTTAACGCGTAGCTCCCGGTGACATGTGTCTGAGCATCTCCACCACCATGCTTGACGCAGAACTTTAAGGAAGTTAAAATTATGCAGACATTTCTACCAACAACAATCCAGAGCTTGCGGACGAGGCTGGACACTGGGCATCGCTGCTTACTTACACGCCTCACGTATACGCTGTCCACAAAGGATTTGTCATATTCAGCTGAGCGCCCAAACAGAGCTGGTTCCTTGTTATCCACCCCACCAGCCACCGTCCTGTTCAAGCTCCCCACCCCCGCATTTTCAGAATTAAACGCACGTTTCCTATATTCAGGTGGATTAGCATAATGGCCGGGTCCATAGGAAACGATAACACTCATCCCTTGAGACTTTTCAGTTCTGCAAGAAAAAAACTCCCAGGAAAAATCTGACAGTGTCTTGTGGACTCTGTGGCAAGACCTTGACAAGGGAAGGGAAAGTGTCTTCGAAACAAGAACATCTTCCAGCAACATCGACGCTCATCAGCATCACCGTCACTGCCAAGAGCACTTGGTGTCCTCCGTGGTGCCGGCCAAGGGCTCTGGGAGACAGCATCACGGGTAGGAACCGGAATGGCCACTGACTGGTTCGGCAAAACATCCTGTACTCACGGAAAAACGGGGGATGTCGTAAATGCCAGAGAATTAGGAAACGGCTTCTCCTGGACCTTCTGAATATACCAGAAACACCCGGGCTTCTTCCACCATGACGTGACTTCCCAGAATCGCATTAAGAGCAGGTAATGGTAAGTATTGGGGCATCGCTGGCCTCTGTTTAATGAACTTTCAGTGGCACACTCAAAGTAGTCTCTTTTCTCCTTTAGAGTAGGCTTTCCACACTCGTGAATCTGCCGGAATATCTTTGATGTCACTTCCTGAATTATTCGTTGAGCTGGAGTTTTTCTGGTGCATACTTCTCCCGTTTTCTTCGCTAACCCTGTTGTAAAAACGTCCCTGTTGGCTTGTAACATCCTTTTGGCTTGTCCATTATCAATGTCAAATTTGGTTCCGAAAAGGCCCCCGAAACATGGGTCACGGTGAACTCACATAGAGGACGACAATACGGTCCAAATGTGTATTCAGAAAGTGGCCTAACGCTGCCTTATAAACAGAGATGCCCTCTCCAAACTTGCCCTTGAAATGTAAGAGTACAAACAAAAACCGATCCTGTTCCTGAAAAGACACATCTTCCATGAGCCTCTGTCTTCAGGGAAGCAGGTGAGGTGAGACTTTTCATTACAGCCAGTATTTGGGCCTTTCTGGTTATTAAGGAGTCTACCTGCTGTTATTCATTTATCTAACAGATATTTCTTAGCACCTACTTACTAGAGGGCAGGCACAGTTACAGGCACTGTGGTTATCAGAGTGGTACTCAGTTCAGACCTGCTCCTTCCTCGATTCTAGAGTGTCTGTTACCTGCCTTAAAGAAAAGAGGGCAGCAGATGACAGAGCCCCATCTGCTTCCTCTAGGGGAGACATTCCCCAGCTTTGCAGGGTGACAGGGCCGCTCGGTCTGCAGGAACACCCACGGTGAAAGCAGAAGTCTGGAGTAGGTCTGCTAGGAATGCTCAGTGTTGACAAGGGGTCCAGTCCAGGGGCCAAGGTGGGCCCCAAGGGCACTGACTATCACAGCAGAGCACACATTCCAGAAAGAAGACCAGGGCAAGGACCAGGAAGCCAAGAGTGAAAAGGGAGACCAACGATGCAAAGACCAGAAATAAGTCAGAAAAGGGACGGGGCCAAGCACATCTTCAGTGGCACGGATGAGCTCTGTCAGGACTGGGAGTGCGGTGTGGCACTCCTGGGAACGAGCTCCCTCCTTGAAGGGAGCCACTGGCTTTGGGATTTAGGGATGTTCCATCTCCAGGTCCTGTCCCAGATCAGGGGGCTTTTGTTTTTCTGAGGATCCCAGTGTCTTAACAGAAAGGAGGTGTACCAGCGTCTACACCATCAAGGCGAAGGATGAGGAAACCTGGGTCAGGTGTTTGATGGGGAAACCTCTTGAACTCTCTCGAACAAAGAACACATATTAATTGGTGGGTTTTGGCTCCGGGAGGGGTTTAGGGTTCTCTCAAACACACTGAGGCTGAAGAAATCAGGAGGGAAATGGAGAGAGTCTTGGTCTTAGGAGTCTCTCGTTTGTTTGTTTGTTTGTTTTAATATGTTTAAAAATGTTTTTAATGTTTATTTATTTTTGAGGAAGAGAGAGAGCCTGATGGGGGGCTCGATCTCAGGAATCAGATGCTTAACTGACCGAGGCACCTGGGGGCCCCTCATTTGGGATTAGTTTTAAACCGATATTGAGAAAATTTGTTGATTTCAAGGTGTTCTGCTATCCTGCCAAGAACAGTCACCTTTTGGTGGAGGAATGCTTGGGGGGTGCTGGGGCAGCTCGTGCAGGAAGCGGGTCTGGACAGGCCAGAACTGTATGGGCAGGAAGAGGACGGGGAGGCAGGTCTGGACGGGCCAGACCTGTACGGGCAGGAGGAGGACGGGGAGGCAGGTGCGTCCCTCCTCCTGGCAGGACGCTGTCTTCCTTCGGAGTGGAGGCAGGTTCTGGAGGCTTCTCAGGGCAGCCCTCTCTGATTGTAAGGTTCTTATGAAGACACGACCAGAAGAATACACACAAAAGATCTTGAATGAAATGAAAGGGCTCGGGAAGTAAAAACTTTTCTTCAACCAAGTAACTCCTCTAGTGCTGCTCGGTTCTGACCCGAGATCGTGTGTCTGTCTCAGGTCCCCAGGAGTAATTCTCTCTCCATCAGAAAGCCGCTGATCTAATTGCTTCTTTGTCTTCAGATGTGTCGCATGTTCAGGAGCCTCAAACTTAATAAAGGGAAATTCAGTGGCCTTATCTGCTGCGCATAGAAATCGGTAACGCCACATTTACATAGGGATTTGAGGCAGGCTCCCTGGATGTGGCAGAGAAATATTCAAGCATGTTTGCTTGGTGACTCTGAGAACTTATTGGAAAATTAACTTCTGATTTCATTCTCCTCCTTGCTAAGGAATCATAAACCTTCCTTAATACCATTATGCATTTTTGCAACTCGACTACTCTTCAGCTTGATTACAGATTATTAAAGCTTCATGGTGTGGAAGACGATGGAAATTAAATTACGTGAAGAGAATGCACTGCCACTGTGTTTCTGAAAGTTCTTACTGGCAAGAAACGTGCACGCAGTGGGGGGCCCACTGTCCTTGACACTGAACCTCTGATGGAGAAGTAAGTGGCCATATGCTGTCAACACAAGCCATCTTTCTGGAGCCACACATCTAGGAAAATATTTAAGGCATTTATTTTACATTAAAAGAAATTTATAGATATTTTACGGAGGATTATGCAACACGCCTACAGAAAAAAACTGGAAGCCTGGCGGGTCTAGAAATAAATCCAACACTTGATGTAAAAAGTTTTGCTATCAAGATGTATGATGGACAGTATCATAATGATTCCATTTTTTTTTTTCAAGCAGGGAACAGGTATTCTAAGCTTATGGAAGTGATTTGATGGCAGGAGACCTTTCATAAACCCAAAGAGGGGCTTGAGGACCATTTCCAATATTTCCGAACTCGGGACCCGATGCTTTCACATCATATCGTCTGATCGTATCCGGGACCGGATTATATCATAGGTCTACCTCTTCCTGCAAATCAATCTCTTCATAGAACAGAGAATCGCCAGCTGCCAGTACCTCCTTCCACACCAGGGTATTTTAGGAAATCTCCCGTAAGATGTTGAACTCTGTAACTTGTGAAAGTATCCACTTACTTTTCCGGTGTATGTGGATTCCTCTGTTTTGAACTGGGGTCCACTCTGCCCCGCAGGGCACATTTGGCAACGTCTGGAGACATTTTTTGTGGTCATGACTCGGGGCGGGTGGCTGTGAGTGGCATCTGGCGGGTAGGGGCCAGGGATGCCGCGACATACCCTATAATGCCGAGGGCAGTCCTCCCACCGCCCGACACAACAGAAACTTACTCGCTCCGAAGTTTTATAATGCTGAGGAAGAGAAACCCTAGGTTATTGTTATCAATACAGTACAGATTGGGGCAGTAATCACCTCCCTAAACCTCCTAAGGGTACATGATGATAGATATTGTATATAATCTATAGTGAAGACACACATCAATTTTCTGCACCACAATTTCAAAGAAAAGCCCACACAATGACTATCAATGGCAAGGATACCGCTAGTCTGTGTTTACTCAACACACACTCACGTCATCAACGTCCCGTGAAACCACCGCGGAGAAGGAAGAGGGCGCAGGTTACCTCTCAAATAAGACCTGGCTGTAGTCGTCCAGGACGTGGGCGTGAGTGTGGAGAAGGATGGTGTTGTAGCCTATCAACGCCGCCATCATGATCAGCATTTTCAACTCGTAATTCACCCGCAGGAAAACCGAGCAGGAAATCAGTCCCAGAATGCAGCTGTAGATAAAGTACTGGAACAGGGAAACATATCAGATGAACGTTTAGGATCTCTTCTGCGAAATGCTGGAATAGGAATTCACACTGGGGGTCACCACCAACCCCCAAGCTCACGCACGCAACTTCCGAACTGGCTGTGAAAAACAGATGCCCTTTTCTGTTTTCTGACCCCGGGGTACACGCCCGAAAATGTGTGCTTTAGAAAAGAATTACTCATTCCGTGGCTTGCTGACCCAGTGAAGCATGCCCAATGAGAACAATCGTGCGTATTGCCAATAGAAATAATTCTTAACGATCTACACTGAAGGCAGGTCATGACTCGCAAATGTCATTTGCTTCTCGAAGATGAAAACAAGTGACTCTGTACACAGGTATCGATTTTAAAAGCTATAGTACTTAGAATCTCTTTCGGCCTTTCAATTCTTAATTTATGAAGATATAAATCATTACCGGGGGTTCTGTTAAAAGCATAAGAAAGCCTCGGCATTTTATTAAAGGAGAAACTGCAGGTCCAAAGCAGAGAGGATTTGACAAACTAAAAGCTTTGGCCGGGGTGAGTCACAGAGTCCCTGAAGTAGGCAGGGAACACGAGGGAATGGGAAGAGCCAGGCGTGTGGAAAAAAGCCAGCACGTTGCAGTCCCTGTCGTCCCCAGGAAACAGTGACACGCGTGCCCTACCGTGGTGCTCCCTCGCCATTTGCCCTACGGGACATCATCGAGATGCGACAGCCCCAGCCAATCTTGCTTTGCTCACTCATTAGCGGGGTCCCCAGTGACCCAACCTGGTTGTGGAGCATGTCTCCATCTATAAAATGAGGGGAAGAATGCCCTCTGGTTTTTTTTTTTTTTTTTGAATGTTTACTTATTTTGAGAGAGAGAGAGAGAGAGAGCAGAAGCGGGCGAGAGGCAGAGAGAGGGAGAGAGAGAATCCCAAGCAGGCTCCACACTGTCAGCGCAGAGCCCGATGTGGGCTCGATCCCACGAACCGTGAGATCACGACCAGAGCCGAAACCAAGGGTCAGACACCCGACCGACTGAGCCGCCCAGGTGCCCCTCATATCCTCCTTTTAAGTCACTGAAAAGAACAAGCAAAGCTTGCGGCCCAGAGCCCTGCCAGCCAGGAGGGATGTGGTAAGTGGACACGGTCGCCAGGCCCAGGGGGCCTCTACCTGTGACACGGCCGTGTCCTCAGGAACCAGGGTTGGCTGCTACCGGCATTTCTGGAACAGAAGCAGCACTCAGTAAAGTTTCATGGTATAATGAAGCATAGATCCGACTGATGTTTGACAGACCCTGTCTTGAAAAACTAGCCCGGTCTGTCATTTCCATCATATGGAATAAGCCACGGAAGGCCAGCGATATTAGCTCATCCATCCTGCTCTTGGGGAAGAGAAGTCGAGAAGCCAGCCGCCCTGGTCACACAAAGCACTTCCTTCTCTGCGAGAGGGAGGTTTGGCAGCGAGGCGGCCACACAAGGGCTAATACAGATCCGTACTCATCAGGACTCAGACCTGGCATTTCAGCTTCCCGAGGAAGACCAGCCACCGCCCTGGATCACACAGCCACTGGGTCACCCTTTAGGAGGTGAAGCTTTCCTGAGCAAGGCGGCCTTACAGGTGGCAGCATTTTACGGGACACGGAGGGCTGTAAGCAGAATTTCCATGGCCAGATTACCTCCCCGAGGGGGGGTTCCCCACTAGGCTGACCCCACTCTCCCCGCAGCAGAGAATGGGGGGAGGAACAGAGGAAAGAAAGGTGTCCTGATAGGACTGTTGGGGCTGGCCGAGTGGAAACACAGAATCGAGGCAGGGAGACCTGGCTCAGTTTCTCCCAAAACAGGAGGTAGGGGAGGGGCGTGTGCTCCTAAACCAGCCCTGAGTTACATGGAGTTCTGCCACCATTCCCTTAGCCTGGTGACTAAGTCCCCAGCTCAGAGGGCAGGCGTGAGGGCTCAGGGCCAGGAGGCGCCTCAGGCCTGGGGACAAAGAACCCAGAGCAGGCAGCTCAGCAAATTCCCCAGGGAGGGCTGCTCAGGGACCGTGTACAGCAGCTTCACGGGGAGCCTCATCCCACCGAATCCGACAAGATAACAGGCTTCTGTGTCTCATGTCTCCTTGCGTTAGTTCATTTTTCTGCTATTTCACTGTTCATTTTGAAAGTTACCCTCCACGATGGGTTGGCAGTTTAAAAAAAACTAAACAAGTGAAAGCAGGGGCCTTCCCCACAAAGTCTGAGAGGCCCTGGTTTACAACCCAGTGGTCTCTCAGTGAGTAGTGGAGAGTAGTCTAGAACCGCTCCTCGAAGGCCATGACATTGCCTTGGGGGCCGGCTGTGGGGGAAGCTCTCAGTTCCAGCCACGATGCTGCTAGTGAAATGATGCGGGAGACCTCAGGATGAACGTCGTCAACAAATGTGTCACCGTGAGTATCAGTGTATGCACGTGCACCTGGTGGGGGGACACAGGGTCACACAGGATTTCTGTAGCACCCCTCCTTTGAAGTAAGTGCCAACACCTATACAAATACAGCCTATGGATTCACTTATTTTATTTTATTTTATTTTATTTTATTTTATTTTATTTTATTTTATGTTTTATTTATTTTCGAGACAGAGAGAGAAGGGGGGGGGTGCCAACCGGGGAGAGGGCCGGAGAGAGGGCAACACAGAATCCGAAGCAGGATCCAGGCTCCGAGCTGTCGGCACAGAGCCTGACGCGGGGCTCGAACCCACGAACTGTGAGATCATGACCTGAGCCAAGTCGGATGCTCAATGGACTGAGCCACCCAGGTGCCCCTGGTTTCACATTTTAAAATTCGTGCTTAGGCTTTTAAAAAGTTTTCCTATTTCAAGAGTATCTACTGAAAAACGTACGTCAGTGGCAAGCGGCATTTAGTCATTTACTATTTACTTTCTAGACCGTCTGGAGGTCATGCACAATGTGGTCTGGGAGTTAATTAAAGGTAGGCTGGCAGCCTGCAGACAGCGGAAGGGGGGCGTGTGAATGAGGGGGATAACCTGAGAGGGCCAGGCCAGGCGTTCTGGAGATCGGCTGTCTCCACCACATAACGAAGCCGCCGGGGAGAACACCGACTGGGCAAGAGTCCTGGTGGTAGGCTCCCGAACGGACTTCCATTAGGATGTAATTACTACTGACCTGATTTCCGCATAGTTTCGATGTAGTTGATATGTTATTAGTTAATGTGTATATTCTTTATTCATATTGAAAATCATTACTATTACTTTAATTACTAAACATCATTTGTTAATATCCATTAAGATTAGGTGAACAGAGTTAAAATTAGTTAATATGGTTATTAACATGTTTGATATAGCTAACTGATGAAATCAATTTGCATTTTTTTTTCAATTTGCATTTTTGCGCCAAGGGAACAGCGGCTATCATCTTGGATAATTCAGTTAGGTCTCTTTGGCCTCAGTTTCCTCACACAGAAAATGAGAATTCCAGTAATAGCAAACTCACAGGGAAGCTTTTCAGATATAATGATATAAATACAGATGTAGTATGAACTGCCTCCATGGCAAAAATCCTTTGTGGTAGATTTTGTTGGATATTTTAAAATGACTTCTTCCCCCCCCCTACTACAGGAATAATACATCTGGTGTTAAAACTTAGGGAATATACAAAGGACTCGTATAAAACTAAGGGTCTCCTATAATCTCCAACCACGAACTTGAGCCGCTATTAATTCGTTTGGGTATATTTTTCCATCCTTTTTTTGTGGGGGGTGTGCTACTTATTCCTGATATTTTAATACTACTCAATACTGATACTGACATTTTCGAAAATTGGGGAATATTTGGGATGTTTTTAAGTGACACTTTTCAATTAATAATTTATTGTGAATATATATTTCTATGTCATTAAATATTTGGCTACAATATCTTTGTCATGGCTAGATATAACTAAATAGCAGAATGAATTTATTTATTTATTTAATGTTTATTTATTTATTTATTTTTGAGAGACAGAGAGAGACAGAGTGTGAGCAGGGGAGGGGCCGAGAGAGAGAGACAGAGAGAGAGAGAGAGAAAGACACAGAATCTGAAGCGGCTCCAGGCTCTGAGCCATCAGCACAGATCCTGACATGAGGCTCGAACTCACAGGCCGCGAGATCATGACCTGAGCCGAAGTCAGAAGCTCAACCTACTGAGCCACCCAGGCGCCCCAGAATAGCAGAATTTATTTAAACCATTAAGTTTATTCTAACTCGTAGGTTCTTTACTTTCTTTGTTCTTGGAGTTACATAAACACTTTGATGAACACCTTTGTTGCTTAGTGTTGATGCCTCTAAGATTAATTTCTTTTTTTTTTATTAATTTTTTAATGCTTATTTTATTTTTGAGAGAGAGAGAGACAGAGCATGAGCAGGGAGACACAGAATCTGAAGCAGGCTCCAGGCTCCGAGCTGTCAACACAGAGCCCGACGTGGGACTCGAACCCACGAACTGTGAGATCGTGACCTGAGCTGATGACTATTACAGATTACGGTCGAGAAGCGTTACATCTTCTTGATGTAACAAGAAGCCGTGAATGTGGACATGAGTGTGGACAGTCCTGCCCACTCCCTCGTCGAGCTCAGATATCACGGACGATGGGGTCTGAGAGGAATCACGTGGAAGTTGTGCATGGCTCTCTGATGTTCCCTTCCGTCTGTGAAGGGGGAAGCCAGGATGTTCTCAGGCCCTTCTGGGACTCTTAATAACTCTAACACTGCACTTTCTGTGCAGTGTTTGAGCACATGGGGGATCCCTGGCAGAGCTCATCATAATCTCTTTCTGATGACTTGTTACTGGAACAACAGTGGCTTGTTGACAAAATTCTACCTACATTTTAAAGAGTCTATTGTGTATTTTTTCGTGTTTTTTTTTTTTTTAATTTTTTCGAATCTTTTAAGGCTGAATAAATGTTACTCTCCCCATTTTGGGTTTCTAACGGTTTATGCTTCTTTTGAAAATAAGTCATACCAACTTACCTAATGAGACTCCGAATGATGACCTTACTGCTTTTAGTGACAAACAGTGGGTTGTTGCATCCACAAATACCGGGTGGAGAGATTTAAAAAAAAAAAAAAAAAAGCTTTGCCAGCTATCCTTTGTTTTTATGCAAATGTACGTTCATTGCAAATGGCTGAAGTGCCCTGTGAATGCTGCCTGGGACGCTCTGTCCCTCTGCCAGTGGCCTGGTACCTCTGTGCATGCCAGTGCCATTCTTTCAAGGAGGGAGGGCCAGACCGCAGTTCACGTAAATCTTTCTCTACAGAAGGCGGCTTCAAATTGCCCACAGTGAGATCACAGCCAATAAACCCTTGCCATGCCTCCTGTCTCTCACTTTTCATGTAACTAAAACAGAAAAGATGTTGTCTAGCACTCACGGGAGCTCATGATAATGCTTAAAATGAGAACCAGGGCCCCTTGGACGAGGGACAGATTTATGGCAGGCTTTCTTCCCATGCCCATGGGGACATTATTAGGGACCTTGGTCAGCTTGCCTCAGAAACCCTCTCAAAAACACCACCAGACACCCCAATTCTGTACAGAGAGCTGGAAGCTTCCCAGGCACTGAAGACAGGAAATGGGAAAAAGGATCCAAGCCAAATATCAAGGGAACAAATCAGCAAAAGAAGAACGAGGAAAGGAATCTGCTTTATTACCACAGCTAATGGAGTCTAAAAAACTGGCCAAAAATCTTTAAAGTATACACACTAAATCACCAATTTCAGTCTCCAAAATAGTTCCTTTAGCACTCTCGAAATGTGACTCTATGGGACAGAAACCAGGTGGGAATAATCTACTTTAGATGATTAAGCGAGAGGAGACTATCAAAACTTCTTTTGCATTAATGATTTATGAAATGAAGTTACTAAATAGTAAATAACCGACTTAACCCTTTCCACCGAAGAGACCGACATATTAGCCGGTTTTGAAATTTGAATCTTGGCCCTTCTCTGGAGGATGGTTAAAATGAGTCAGTCGGCAAGGATTATTTGAGGATATAACCAGTGGGCAGCGTCTACAGCCAAGGGAGAGGCAGAAATACGAGAGGCAGTCCCCATCATCAGCAAGGAAGCCAACACTATTCCACCGGGACTACTGGCAAAACCCATCCGCAATGAACCCAGAACTTCAGTGACATACAACGCAACGTCAAACGCTGAGATACATGCTATCGAATGTAGCACTAAGAGAATAAAAGCAGAGACATCTGTGAGAGCACCAAAAGGACACTGTAAGTTTGCACCGTAAGTGTGTCTAATCGGCGTCCGTCAGCCTGGCTGGCAGATTTTGGCTGGTCGGGACTTAACTCAAGTATCCACACCAAGGAGGAGAAGTGAAATCTACAGCAGATCAGAAAGTGGAGGCCATCACGTTAAATGGGCTCACAGCTTAGAGCAAGACAACCAGAGCAGTAATAATGAGTGAAATGCTCTTACCGGGAGGAAAAACAAATTCTGTGCTCGCAGAATCACTGCCTGATTGTTTAAGGCAGAAAGACTTGTGTTTGATGTGTTGGCAGTCGGAGGCATGGCTTCCTCTGGGTCGCTCAGGAAAAACTGCAAAGAAAATGTTTTTTCAGTGAATTAGTGCACCAGAGATTAGAGAGGCAGCGGGGGGGTGCTGCATTATTAATGACTGCATTCCTTTTGCACCATAAGCAGGATTACGTGGGCAATCTGGCGTCTGTCTTTCAAATGCGAATAGCTCCGTCTTCTGCTGTTTGAAGCTTTGAGAATTTCCATTAAATAAGTAAATAACTATTTATTGTTGCGCTCCACACTTGTCGTGGATTCCAGAACGGTAAGACAATATTAACGAAAACAGAAACACTTCTGTGCGATGTTAAATTAGAAATGTACAAAGCACAGGGCAGAGGGCTTGGTCGGAATCACATCTGAGGGTGACATCACCTCACACACAGACACTCAACTCTACCGAGAAAGCAGAACCTTCAGGTTGTTTTTTTTCAGTGTCTCCACCTTCTTGCTTCAAACATGAACTGGGTCAATGGAGTTTTTGACTTTAAGAAATTAATTGTGTGGGCAAAATGCACTACTTGGCATCAGCATTTGTATGTATTATTTGTGAGCGCTTGGCAGTTCAGGATCACGAGGGGTACAATGTGGAGAGGGGTGAACGCTCTGAGTAAGGACTGCTGGAAAGGGGTCCTCGCTCTGGAAAAAATAAGTAATCCTGAGAAAACTAGCTCTTCAGCCATGGTCCCCTGTATCGGCACCCAGAAGGAAAGTGCCAACCAGTTGGCGAGGTAGAAGAAATTCAGTCTCTGTCTCTCTCATTCTCTCATTTTTTCCCCCGGTTTTTCTGTTTCTCTTTCTCTGCGTTTCTGTTTTTCTTTTTCTCTCTGTCTCTTTCCCGGAGAAGCTGCAGCATGTTATTTTTTAACGTTTATTTATTTTTGAGACAGGGAGAGACAGACAAAGTGTGAGTAGGGGAGGGGCAGAGAGAGAGGGAGACACAGAATCCGAAGCAGGCTCCGTGCCAACATCAAAGAGCCCAACGTGGGGCTCAAACTCACACACCACGAGATCATGACCTGAGCAGAAGTCGGATGCTTAACCGACTGAGCCACCCGGGCGCCCCTGAAGCACACACTACCGAGGTGGCCACAGACCAGCCACTTTTCCGTGCCATGGCTGAGGGCCAGGGAAGTGGGCAGTTGAAGGTGAACCAGAGGATCACTCCGGCCAGGTACCCTTCCCTGAAAGAAAGGCATCTCATCCAAAACCTGGACTGTGTGTTCTGCGTGGGGCTAGCGATACGTATTCAAGGGCTAAATGTCCATTGGCTGATGGGTGGATAAAGAAAAGGCGGGGACACACACACACACACACACACACACACACTGAAATATCACTCAGCGATCAGAAAGAAATTTTGCCATTTGCAACAATGTGGATGGAACCAGAAGGTATTAGGCTAAGTGAAATAAGTCAGAGAAAGACAAATGCATGATTTCACTTACGTGTGGAACTTAAGAAACACAACAGACAAACACAGAGGAAGGGAAAGAAAAATGAAATAAGACATAGAGAGAGGGAGGCAAACTGTAAGACATAAATACAGAGAACAAACTGAGGGTTGCTGGAGGGGCGGTGGGTGGGGGGGATGGGCTAGATGGGTGACGGGCATTAGGGAGGGCACTTGTTGTGAGTGATGAGCACTGGGTGTCATATCCAAGTGACGAATCACTAAATTCTACTCCTGAAGCCAAGACTACACTGTATGTTTGCCAACTTGAGTTTAAATAAAAATTACAAAAAAATAAAAGTAAAACCCTCCTGCATAGCTTCTATAATTGCTTTTGTTTGCCATGTTTTAAAATTTTTTCTTTCAATGTTTACTTTTGAGAGACACAGAGAGACAGAGCATGAGCGGGGGAGGGGCAGAGAGAGAGGGAGACACAGAATCTGAAGCAGGCTCCAGGCTCTGAGCAGTCAGCACAGAGCCCTGTGCGGGGCTCGAACTTACAAACTACTTGAGCAGAAGTCAGACACTTAACCGACTAAACCCCCCAGGCGCCCCGTATAATTGCTTTTGTTTGCTCCTACTGATTTATTTGCTTTGATGGCAGGTGTCAAATACCAACACGAACTGACTTCAGCACATAAGGCCTTTACTTAGCTTATTCTGAGGAACGTTCCTCTAGGATGCCAAGAAAGATACTAGACACAGTGTTTCTTCCCATTGTATCATGTGAGAACATGTAGCAAAATGCTGATTTAAATATCAAAGAAATGTTGATTTCTTTACGTGCCGCTAAAGGATTTATTAAAAATGCTGCACCCCCTGGTTGACTTACAAATGTGCTAATTCTTTGGGAAAGAATATTGTATCAGGAAAAAACAAATCACCCAATTACTTGGCAAGTGCTGGGCTCCAAAGTTTTACCGATGTCAATTTGACAGACCCCAAATATAGCTGATTTAAATATTAAAGAATCAAAAAATGACAAATAAAAGGAGACTGTTTAGTTTGGTAGGTTATTAGTCTTAAGCGCCTGTTAAATATTAACAAAAACTTCTGGATTGCATCACCATGTAGAGAAAAAGTACATTCTTGCTGCACCAAGAGTAGAATATATCCTGTGCAAAAACTCTGTCTTGTGAGGAGGCTATCCAATAACTAGGACGATTTGAACTCAAAAAAACAAGAGAGAACTTCAGTCACTATCCCTAACCCTGCTTCCTTAACCCCCTCTGCTCCCTTTTTCTAGTATTTACTAACTACCCCTGAAATCAAGAAGCCCCTCGTTTGGGTCCGTGACCTCACACAGCAATTTGGCATTGATTTACGCCTTCTCGGTCACTTTAAATTCTTTTTTTTTTTTTAATTTTACTTATTTTTATTTTGAGAGAGAGAGAGAGAGCACACAAGTGGGAGAGAGAGGCAGAGGGAGAGAAAGAGAACCTCCAGCGGGCTCCATGCTGAGCTTAGAGCCTGACGTGGGGCTCAATCTCATGACGTCAAGATCACGACCGGAACTGAAACCAAGACTCAGATGCTCCACCGACTGAGCCACCCAGGCGTCCCTTCAGTCCCTTTAAAATGGAAACTCAGGGGCGCCTGGGTGGCTCAGTCAGTTAAGCGTCCGACTTCAGCTCAGGTCATGATGTCACGGTCCGTGAGTTCGAGCCCCACGTCGGGCTCTGTGCTGACAGCTCAGAGCCTGGAGCACGTTTCAGATTCTGTGTCTCCCTCTCTCTCTGCCCCTCCCCTGCTCCTGCTCTGTCTCTCTCTGTGTCAAAAATAAATAAAAACATAAAAAAAAAAAAAAAAGGGAAACTGAGGTCAACCCTAAATCACAGCCAGTCAAACTCCCTGGAGTTACTAACCCCTCGTCCCTCTCCCTTCCAGGCTAAGCTGCCACAACTGTCTCTTGAGAATGAACTCCCGGCACCATAATTATTTGGGGAGCTCCTCTCTGGACCCATTTTCACGTTCTACGACTTTTGTCGTAACTGGGGAAAGGATATCCTGATAAAATGCTAACGGACGCTTCATATTTCCAGCTTTATTTCCGAACGTCACGTTTCCCGGGCAGTTCGAAACGTTTCAGGATTGTGTTTGTCCGATGATATTAAGTTGCGAACATCACATTTCAAATCGCGTTTTGTGCCTGATGCCATCCTCGCTGGTCATTTGGTCCCAACGGGAGGTCTGAGTGGCCCCACAGTTCACCACGCTCACTCCCTGTCCTCACGTTTCACGAAAGCCTCACGATTCATAACATTCTCTGGGAAGTTTCCCACAAGAGACCGTACGGTGATGGGAGCAGTCACGGGAGGACGTGGGCAAAAGGCCAGGGAAACAATGGCAGCTTCTTGTTTGAGCGTCTCATACACGATTCTCAACAGCGAGCTGGAAAGTAAACGGAGCACACCTCAAACCCTGTATTTGAAAAAGCCCTGCTTTGTGACAGGACCCGGGCGAGACTATGGCTTTCAGAGGAAACGTTTTCGGACAGAAAATGAAATTTTCGGGGCGCCTGGGTGGCTTGGTCGGTTAAGCGTCTGACTTCGGCTCAGGTCATGATCTCACGGTCCGTGAGTTCGAGCCCCGCGTCGGGCTCTGTGCTGACAGCCCAGCGCCTGGAGCCTGTTTCGGATTCTGTGTCTCCCTCTCTCTCTGCCCCTCCCCTGCTCACATACTCTCTCTCAAAAATAAATGAACATTCAAAATTTTTTTAAAAATCATAAGCAAGCTTTACTGCCAGGGAAAATGATTTCCTTTCTCTACCTAATGCTGGCTTTCATACTGTCTTATGATGTTTCTTTGAAATAAATACGAGGGGAGCATCGGCAGGAAAAAGACCACTCATTTCACAGCAGCAGATATCAATGAAAATGATGGACAGAAAAACGTAATCCGGCTTATTCCCTGCCCACAGCCTCTGCTGCTGTAGGAGGCGGCTCAGCTCGTGCGGAGAAGCCTTATTTTGTGTCTTTCTTCAGGGTCATCTGTCACACTGCTCACGTGTGTCCTACAGACCTGTCGACAG
Organism: Panthera tigris; assembly: GCF_018350195.1. Taxonomy (NCBI): domain Eukaryota; kingdom Metazoa; phylum Chordata; class Mammalia; order Carnivora; family Felidae; genus Panthera; species Panthera tigris. Next base: position 232,310,375 of record NC_056660.1, read on the forward strand.
CAGCTGAAAACAGATTCCTTTCTTGGTGAGAAGGGAAAACAGCCCTGGGAGAGGTATTCCTGATGTGAGGATGTGTTTCTTCTCCAAAGGAAGCCCGGTTATTGCCAAAAAACCAAAAAAAAAAAAACAACAAAACCTAACACATTCAGCTCCTCAAACACTTATACAGTGACCGAACTGCCCGTCAGTCACATTAAATATTCTCTATGAAATGCAATCAGATGTTTCCCAGGGAGGTTCTGCCTTGAAAAAATTAGGTGAGGGGCGCCTGGGTGGCTCAGTCGGTTGAGCATCTGACTTCGGCTCAGGTCATGATCTCACGGTCCGTGAGTTCGAGCCCCTTGTCGGGCTCTGTGTCAACAGCTCAGAGCCTGGAACCTGCTTCGGGTTCTGTGTCTCCTTCTCTCTCTGCCCCTCCCCCCCAGCTCATGCTCGCTCTCTCTCTCTCTTTCAAAAATAAACAAACATTCAAAAAAATTTTTTTAAGTTAGGTGATAAATCCTGGTTTTATGAGGCCAAACTGGACTTCCCCAAAAGAAATGGTTTCTCTTTTAACGGACTGCATGCTTCCCCCTTCATTCATTCTTACGCTTAGTAACTACTGAAGGTGCTTTCCTGAAATGTGCTGGGTGGAGGGGAAGGTCTCACCGTCAAATGTGTGGACGTCATTTAAAGGTCTCGTTCTGTACCTTGTACGTGGCGCTGTTGGCCAATGCAGGACGCTCCGGAGTGTGTTTTGTGCATGCTGCCCGTGCCCAGCTCTGGAGCGAAAGTGCTCTGGACAGATGACGAGGCTGAATCATAGGGCTTTCCGTTAAGGGAGCTGAACACCACCGTCTGTGCGTGCACCTCAGAACCCTACCTAGCGCACCTGTTGTCCTTCAAATGTGTTCTGCGCCCTATCCCTTCACGGTGGCGTCCACCCCTGACCCAGCTGGCCCCTGCAGCTTGCATTTACCAGAATCTTCTGGGAACTTGTTGGTGTGTGCCTCTGGAGAGCTGGACCTTCGAGCGACAGGGCTCTTGCAAAAATGCGTGTTACAAAGCCGAGCATGAGGAACCCATCTTAGGAAACGTGCTCGTTTGTACACGCTCTCACCACTGCCCTGGGCCTCTCTGTCCATCTTCCTCCCCTAGGAACACTGTCACGCCCTTACACTATCCAAAGTACGTCGGACAGACTCGTGCGGGAAGGTCAGGTATTCTAATGGCTGGTCACACATTTGCAGAACGCCTCTCCCAGAAAAGCCCCTCTTGTCTCAGTCTTCTGTACCTCATGTCACGGTCCCTACCCTGTGGCTGTTCCCGCTCCGATGACGGCTCTGGGGCCACAGTATAAATTCCTTTGGGTCGTCACACAGAAAGCCTCTGCTCAACCTGCCTGGGTCCCTCATGAGCAAGGGACCCAGGCTGACTGATGGCAGTCTCTCCTTGTGCCTAAGTTTCTTCTAGAGCAGGACGGCTCTTGAGGGAATTACCCGTCCAGACACAGCCCTGTTTTCCAGCCGATCCCCACTCAGCCTTGATTAAGTCCGTGTTGGAAATAAATGATGTCATGGCCGAGGTGTGCCTGAGACCTAGAAGGTGAGGCCCCACCCCACCCCAAAGGGGGTCTCACAGTCTCTGCAGGACATGGGCCTCGGAGGCTGTGAATGCAGGACGAGGGGAGATGAGCTCAGGGTCGGTGGCTAATTTGACAGAGAAGAGGGAGGTGGCCCAGGACGGTGGAGTCCCCACGGTGAACCAGACACATCAAGGCAACTCCACACAGGGACGCCAGACCAACGGCCAGCGGGGCTCAGGGAAGCCAGCTGGCCGTGTGGGATCACTGCTGAGCCCCCGCCCACAGGCACCACGACTTTTAACTGCCTGCAAGAGGCAACTAGGAGCAGCCTCCTTTCTGAGCTGACCTCTGTGGCCGAGCGGGCGGCCGGAGGAAGGAGTGGTCACGGTGGCCTACTGCACCGGTCTGTGTCTGGGGAGGCTGCCATTAGGGCCTGGCCGCACGCCCTCTCTCAGGGGAGCTCCTGGAGGGACTTGGGGCATGTGGTCCGGTGAGGCGGGGCGAGCCAGCGTGCCCGTCCTCCAGCGGGCGACGTGGGAGGACGCCCCAGAATCCGCACGCCCATCAGGAAGCCGGAGGGCGGAGGGTCAGCTGTGGCTTCTCCCTGGCACCCCCTTTCCAGGATGCCTTAAGATGGACTTCTAGGCAGAGGGAAGCAGATGAAGAGGTCCCCGGCTGGCCTCCCGCTGGCATCAGCTTCCCCTGAACCCCCGCATGCGTCAGAAGGAGCCAGTGGCCTGTTCTGCAGCATGATGGCAGAACTGATGTCAAGGAAATGCCCAAGGTCCCCTTCAGCCTCAGCCCCTTCGCTACCACGTCACGTAAATAAATGTCCCAGATGCCCAGCGTCTTCCTTCCTGCTCACCGTTCCTTCCCCTCTGGTGAGCCCGCCTGCCCATCTGCTAGGGTTCAGTCCAGCCGGCCTTGACCTCCCTCCTTGACACCTCTCCACACGCCTCGCTGGTGGAGTCTCCGATTCACATGGGCTTAGCCAGCTGTCGGTCTCGGGGACGGCACCGTGAGCTCCCGAAGGCGGGTCACAGTGTTTAGGCTCCCAGCATTTAGTAACACGGCAGGCACGTGGTTATGCCCAACAGATATTTTTATGCCAAAGGGATGCTAAGCCCCAAAAACTATGTCTTTATTATTTACTATACCTGGTGTGCTTCCTCAGCCTGATTTTCTGCTTTCTGGAAGGCGAGGGCTGTACGTATGCCCTGTAGTTCCAACAGCTAGTAAAATAGCCCAAATACGAGGTATCTTAATGCCTCATGGTTGCTGGTGACGATGTCAGAATAAGAAGGATGCATCGCCATGGGTGTGGATTACCTACGTGTCTGTTTTAAGGGACATACGAGTCACGGTACCATCGATATAGTGAGAGCGACCACTGGTTGAATATGTACAAAGCACCCGGTTCTGTCCTAAGCGTGATAGTGACGGGAGAAAAAGAGACAAGGGTGGGACTTTGCTGTGACTTGAGTTTCCAGGTAGGATTCCTGGGGCATACAGATTGGAACCCTCCTACAGCTCCCGCAAGGACTTCCCTCAGTGTTTTACCACAATAGCTCTGCTCTGGTGAGGGTACCTTCACTCTGATCACCCTAACCCCCCCTCCTCTGCCAAGATACACGTTAGCAATTACCTTCCAAACGTATGGCCCACTGATAGACATCTGGAGGGTCTCAGGACTAATGTTTTACTAGGCAGTAGTAAATAACCTTACCTTATAATAGCAGCTAGCCCCTCAATGTCCCGGAAGCCTTGTTTCCAAATTCCACGGAGACTTACGCTCTCCCCAGCCCCACTAACTAAAGAGTATTTAATCAGTCACTCTTCACAAACACAAGTGCAGCTCTCCCTGCCCACGGGGCCTGTCCCCATGCTATAATGAAAGCACCCCTTTGTACCAAAAATGTCTCAAGAATTCTTTCTCGGCCGCTCGCCCCCGGCCCCACATCAGGAGGAACGCCAGCTCACTTGCCCCGGCGGGGCAGTGTCAGAACTCATTTTCGAGAAGTGGAAATGGAGCCTGTGAAAGTTGCATGGAAACCCTCTAAAATCGCACAGCCGGACAAGCGGGGGGCCAGTGTTGCGATCAGGCCGGGTAGACTCCAGAGCAGGATAACCTCTCCCACTGCACTCTCTGTATCTAGATGGTTCTGTCATCCCTCGGTGATTACCCCACTGACAGTCAGTGTCCTTTCTGTAGCCAGCAGGGCCGTGGGAAGCTGCTGGAAGGCACCACCCTCTCCCGGTGGCGCCTGCAGAAAGCACCCTTGGCCTTAGTGATGCTGAGGGTGGACAGATGTTGAATTTAATAGGCAGTAACTGGTGTCAGCACGGAGCCCCGGTCAAGGTCTGAAAGTCCCACCGAGTCAGGCATCGGAGGCAAAGAAGGCCGTGCCTGGCGGGAGCCCTGACTCACCATGTTGAACACGGCCATGGTCAGGATGATGGCGGTGGTGAGGACCGTGAGGGAGACCCGCGGCCAGGGCCGGTCCGCGATGATGCTGGACGACTTCAGCAGCCACAGGAGAGAGGCAGAGGCCTTCTTGCTGCATTGCTGGGAGGAGACAGGAAAGGAAACGCGTCACGTTTCTTCATGATGTTTAACACCACAAAAGGCATCGGTACTCTTCCCAGAACAAACAAGGAGGCGCTGGTCTCCTCTGGGGGCCCATACCAGGTCACAAACCTTCCTCAAACTATGTGAGCATCATGGTGACAAATAAAGAACAAATTAGTTAAGTTTCTGCGATAAATTCAGAATGTGCTTGTATGTCCTGAAATTACGTTTAAAAACAACCCAAACAAAAAACTCAGGGCGCCTGGGTGGCTCCGTTGGTGAAGCGTCTGACTTCAGCTCAGGTCACGATCTCCCAGTTCACGAGTCAGAGTCCCACGTCAGGCTCTGTACTGACAGCTCAGAGCCTGGAGCCTGCTTCGGATTCTGTGTCCCCCTCTCTCTCTGCACCCCAACCCTGCTCGTGCTCTCCCTCCCTCTCTCTCTCTCTCTTAAAATTAAATAAAGATGAAAAAAAAAACCCTCTGATAAAAGAAAACTATGTCAGTTGATTAAACCACTCTGGGGAATGTGGCAGGTCTCAGGTCACAGCCACGATAAAACAATGATCACAATTCAGCCCATTCACATGGGAGACAGATCGGCAGGTAACTAGTCATGATCCAGTTGGCTACCAAGCAAATTGATGTCCTTACCTCCAAAGGCAACACCCACTGTTCTCAGGCATGTGTCCTCATGATGGCTTTACCTTATCCTGCCCTCTGGGGACTTTCCACATGGAGACCCTCTTTTCCAAAGTTTTGATGGTGCTAAAAATTACCTAACGTAACCTTTTCCCTCTTACCCATGTTTCAGCACACGGGTCAGCGGCGTTAACTATATTCACGGTGTTGCGTAGTACATCTCTGTAACTTTTCATCTCGCACAACTGGAGTCTATAGCCACTAAAGAACTCCCCTCTCTCCTTCCCCTTGCCTCCGGCGACCACCATCTTACTTTCTGTCTCTAAAAGTTTGACTACTCTGGGCACCTGCTAAAGGCGGAAGCATGCAGCATTTGTCTTTTTGTGACTGGCTTATTTCACTCAGCATTATCTCCAGGTTCATCCACGTTGTCACGGGTGACCAGATTTCCTTGTTTTTGGAAGGCTGAATAACGTTCCATTCTAGGCACATACCACCTTTTATTTATCCGCTCATCTGTGGATGGTCACTGCGTTGCCTCTGACTTCTGGCTACTGCGAATAATGCGGCAGTGAGTGTGCGTGTTGGGAGAAATGCTTTTGATACAAGAAGGAACTGAGGTATTTATGGGATGGCAGCCAATGTTCCCTCATCATCTGCTGGGGGCCAGACTCTGCTCTGTGGGACTTTAGGGGTTGAGCTCGCCTCATCCTTAAGGCCACCTTTCCAGAGGGGCCACTGTAATTCAGACCTTCGTCCAGGTGGCGGCAGGATGGAGGCGGGGAGAGTTCTAAGGCGTGGGTAACAAACTGCCTGTGCCAGGCGCTGCTGGGATCGACAGATGTCACCTGACCTGTCAAGCTGTACAAAACGGTCTCTAGGGATCTCCACTTTAACCTTCATGAGAAAGGGGCTGTGGCCCTATGGCTAACATGTCCTGAAAACACTAGAAAAAGGTTATGATTTCAAAAATTAAAAAAAATTTTAATGTTTATTTTTGACAGAGGGAGAAAGAGACAGAGCACCAGCAGGGGAGGGGCAGAGAGAGAGGGAGACACAGAACCCGAAGCAGGCTCCAGGCTCCGAGCTGTCAGCACAGAGCCTGACGTGGGGCTCAAACCCACGAACTGTGAGATCATGACCTGAGCCGAAGTCGGGCGCTTGACTGAGTCACCCAGGCGCCCTGATTTCAAAAATTTTTAAAAATGGCCAATAGACTGTACCTTTCTGACTCGAACCACTAAGTTAATATAATGGCAAAGCTGGTGTAACATCGATAAACCGTGTAACAGAGAATCCTCAGTAGCACGAATAGACAGCACCTTTATTTCTCTACCTCTTTCAGAGTCTTTCTGCTTCAGTCTTAGAAACAGAAGCTCTGCAGTATGTTAAATGCTGATACAGCAATGGAATGGGATTCTGCAAGACAGGATGAGAGGTGGTTAGGACAGTAAGAATCAGCCCAGGAGCCCAGGAGCAAACCCCCAGAGTCGAGAGACTTTCTGCAGGTGAACTATCCTCTCTGGCCTCAGCCTCCCCAGCTCTAAAATGGGGACAATAATAATACCTGGTTCCTTGGTCTTGTAGGACGTTAAATGAGCTACATAACAAGGCACCAGGGGCAGGACTCCCAGGTGTTAGCTCCTCTTGTTACGCTTACGAAGAAAACATAATAATTCTCAGAGACGTTTAATGACTAAGTGTCTCTTTGCTCTGCATCTATACGAACAATAAAACCTCACTCCCCCCCCCTTTCCACTATGGTTTTTCCTCCAAGCAGCCTCCTTCTTTCTTCATTCCTGTCACCAGGTAGAGGCCACCAGAAAACTGTTCAGAAATATGGAAATTGAAAAATATTGCTGGTGGCAAGGACCAGGAAACAGCCGGTGACAGGGACGTGTGCCCTGAGCTGATGTGTAGAGAGAGGAGGGAGAGGAGAGTGAAGATGTTCGGGGAGCAGAGGATGCCGATGGCGGGGCGGAGGAGAAAAGAGACGATGTTCTTGAGGTAGAAGGATCGGGAAAGGAGACCACTGACGCGACTATAGCTCTGAATAAAAAGCACGACTTCGTTCCTGACATGATAACGGAGCTCAGTGTGCCTGTTTTGGGTTAACTATTCAAGTACAGAACCCTAAGTGTGTCAAAATTGACACCATTGTTAATGAAACATTATAAATGATATCATCTCCCACAGTATTTTGGCATTAATTCAGAAGGCGCCCTTCAGAGCCCAGTTTTACCCCGGTTTGATCTCTGGTTTAAGGACTGGAATAACTTCCGTCAAATCTGCGTCCTCCCTTTGTTGACCACCAGTGAATCCCACTGCATACACGGTGGCCTCCTGCTTACAGTGAGCTCACTGTGAGCCTTCCAGAAATGTGCTTGACTGTTAATGCCACACACGCCCACCGGTGAGTGTGGAACTGGCACCAACTGTCGCGGGAGATGTGAAAGGAGGAAGAATGTCAATTCATATGGAAACCCCATCATGGCGTTGGTGCTGGGGACAATGGCCAGTGCAGTTTGCTAGAAGGCCTATGGGATGAATATCGACGTTCTTCTCTCAGTATAGGCAGACGGTTCTCCCCAGAAAAATAATGTGTTCATAATATGTTTGGATTAAAACAAAACAAAACAAAACAAAACAGGAGGGGCACCTGGGTGGCTGAGTCAGTTAAGCATCCGACTTCCACTCAGGTCATGATCTCATGGTTCATGAGTTCAAGCCCCGTGTCCGGCTCCGTGCTGACCGTGCAGAGCCTGCTTGGGATACTCTCTCTCCCTCTCTCTGCCCCTCCTCCACTTGTGTTTTCTCTCTCTCTCAAAATAAATAAACCTAGAGAAAAACACAGGAAAAAAATATACCCCCCTCTTCCTTCTTCCTCCCTCTCCACTCTGATCCTCTTGCACTGGAAACAACTGGTAACCTCTCACTTTAAAATTTCTCCTAATTGAACGTAACAATTATAAGAGCAGATCACATGAACAATTTCATCGGTGTCCTTTAAAAAAATAAAATCAGTTACATGAAAAGAAGTGGATGATGCTCTAAAGGTTTAATAAAATGAAAAAAACATTTAGAAAAGTTACAAATACATTATAATGGGGAGTAGCAAATTTTTATTATTAGAAAAAGAAAACTCATCTTAGAATCTTGCCTGAAAAAGTGAAGTTTATCATACACCCGTGTGCTTTCGTGTATTTGTCTAGAGGAACACCTACTTTGGTGTTTTAATTGGCCAACGACTGTCTTTTTGAATGGCGGCCACCAGCTGCAGGAATAATTACTTGTAACATTTAGTGTTACAGAGACTGCCGTGTATACTTTGATTAATTGTACGTGAGTTTCCCACAGAAAGGCTGCTTGATTTCAGTCAATCATACTTTATAAAATCAACATTTTTCTTGCTATGCCCTGGGTGAACCACTTTCCTCAGCCATCCATCCACCGTGTGGCACTCACGGGCTAGCCACCTTGTGTTCTCTTTGACGCTGTTCGTGTTTGTCTCTGGCCACATGGAGAGCTGGCTGCAGATGGGAACCACACCACACCTGCCTTTGTATCCCCAAAGCAGCACAGTGTTGAGCAAAGAGCAGGGACTCGATGGATGCTTGTTCAATACATTCTTTATCTTAACAATGGACCCAAAGAGAAATTTCCAGGGGCCAGAAGCAAAGAAGCAGCTCAGTGCTAGAGGGGCTGAGGCTGTGGGGTTGGCCTAGGAGTGTCCTAGGACTGGACAGAAGCTGTAACACCTAGGGGTTGATGCCCGCAGGAGGAAAAAAGGGGTTGCCTTGAGCTTGCCAAGGGTGGGGCAGCTGAGGCCAAGACCCCTGACTAAAATCAGGAGCCTCAGGGTGTGCATGTATCTTTTTGAATTAGTGTTTTCATTTTCTTTGGGTAAATACTCAGTAGTGGAATTACTGTACAGAACTGTTGAGTCATTATATAGTACCTAAAACTAACACAACATGTTGTATGGTATATGTTAATTATACTTCAATAAAAACAAAAGGAACAAAAAATCCCAGAAGCCTCAGAATGCTCTTCCCTCCATGTAAAGTCTAGAAAACTCCATGTACTAGTTGAGGGAAGTATCAATACACTTCCAGTGATAAATCCCATCTCTAAATACGGGCGATGAATTTGAAATTACACTCTATGCTTCATCATGGGAATCCCAAATCGAGGGGCTATCAATTGGGTCAAAGACCAGAGAGAGTCCTTGGGGTTCCTGCAGAAGTACCCTTTTTGCTAAAGGATAATTCCCTCTGAACATGACCTCACGATAAAAAAGAAATTATGAACTACACAGGACACAGGGCCATATGAGGAAGAATCAACAGACACAACAAAACGTAGAATTAGCAGCACAGGACCTGTAGGTATGCTATCAATCTGCAGTAGCCTGCAGAATAAGCCCAAAGAAATTAGAAGATGGATCAGACTACACAACGAATGAGCACTTATGAGAAAAAAGGAGCCACAAAGACTCTCAGGAGTTGCAAATGCAGATAATGGAAAATTTAGTAGCTGTGCTAGGGGGTGGGACAGCCCTGAGGAAACGCCCCATCAAACAGCGCAGAAATACAGCGGTGAAACACATGAATGGGATGTTCAGGCACAGAAGGTACAATGAAAAGATGCAACATACTTGTAATGAAAGTTTGAGAAAAACAGAACCAAAGACCAGGAAAGAGGCAAAATACAAGGAGCTACGGAGCAACAGCTTTGCAGGCCTGGAGCAAAACACGAGTTCTGTGGCCGAGGCGACCCACTGAGTCCCAGACAGGAAGATGAGAGTACACCTTTACCTAAGCACAAGGGAGCTATGGCCCAGGACAGATACGGAGCGAGTCCCACGAAGACAACCAGAGAGAAGACGTGTCGCCTTCTAAGAAACAGTAATTTGACTATAGATTTCTCCGCGGTCCATCAACTACAGGAAAATATGGATTCATATTTTCAAAATATTAGACAGCTTATCATAAACCATTATTCAATGAGGAGAAAACCAACTGTTTTTTTTTTTTTTAAATACAAGAGTTGCGGACATTATGCACAGGCTCTCACTGAAAAGATTAGAAAAGGAACAATCCTTTGGGAATATGGAGATGGAATCCCGGAGGAAGGGATGGTGTTCAGGAAGAATGGTGTAAAATGGGTACACGACAAGAATAACGATAGCAGTGAATGACAACAGTAGTTTAAATTTAGAAAAATGTGGCCTGCCCTCTTTATCTTTCTATGCTGTTTTGTAGGTTATTTACTCGGCTCTTGCTTTACTCTTTTCAGCATAACTACTGAGTTTCTAATTTCAAGAATCTGATCATCTTATTCCATCTTCTTTATTCCAGAATGGAATTCAGATGCAGAGTACAATATTCTTCAACAACAAGGTGGAGATATTAACGAGCTCTGTTAGTCTCGTGTACATTACACATTTTAAGTTAACCAGGAAAAACAAAATACCAGGATAGAGGACTTCCAAGTCACTAGAGGGAATAAAGGAGAATAAATAAATTCCATGGATCCAAGATAATGCAGGAGAAGAGGAAAAATAAGTACAGGCAGAGAACACACATGATGGATTTAAAAAAATAAAAGCAAAATGAGATGGTAGTAGTAATTATAATACACGTAAATGCATTATACTTGTCAGGTAAAAGAGAGAAACTGCCAGATCAGAGAAAGTAACATGCACCTGGATGTTGTTTACCAGAGACACAACATCTAAAACCCACTTACGGACAAGGAAAAGCTGAATAAAAAGATGGAAGGAAAGGATGCTGGGAAAATACTAACTACAAGAAAGCTGGCAGAGTTCTATTGACATTGGAGAAAATAGACTTCAAGGGTAAAACACTCCTTTGGGTAGAAAGCTTTTCTATCAGCCAGTGTGTGACCTACTTTCCTTCCACAGGATGGACTTTATGTTTGTGCTTCATTTCCGCTGGGAACAAGGTTGGTGGGATGGCATCATATTATCTTTGCTACGCAAAGCACAACACAACCACATTGAGAGAAAAATTTCTTCTGACACACTCTAGCGTTTTCCTTTACTATATCTGGCACGCTTGTTCTAAAAGATGCTTTTGAGGGTGGTTTTTTCATCTGTTTTGTTTTTTGGGTTTTTTTTTTTTTTTTGGTGGCATTTTTGGTTACAGTCACTCTCTTGTATTTATTACAAAATTATAAGTCCACTCAGGTAGTTTCGTGTTAAATTTGGCAGTAAACGTGTACTTACTATTATTAGTATTATGACAATGACAAGTATTATTCCTTTTATTGTTGATTGTAATGAAAATGTAAACTTGAATCTCTTATTCTACATTTTAGTTTCTACTTAAACTGGACTGTTTTGGTTATCAGATAAAATAATATGTTTCCATATTCGAAGGGCTCTCATGTATTATGGAAAGTATTATTATTAAAGGTACTTTCATACTAGAATATGTTAGAGTCTAAATCCACTCGTAAATTAACGTTTCCCCCCCCCCCCCCCCATTTTACCAAATGTTTTTTAAGATGGAGCTGTACTTTTCCCAGACTCCAGTTTTAAATGAACTGGGCCAACAGCCGGATAATGTATATCGGAAACTAGACCAGAGGAAAATACGAATGAGGTTCACTGCGAGGTTACCGTGAATTACCAATGTGATTAAAAAAAATTTTTTTTTTAATGTTTATTCATCTTTGAGAGACAGAGAGAGACAGAGCATGAGCGGGGAAGGGGCAGAGAGAGGGGGACACAGAATCTGAAGCAGGATCCAGGCTCCGAGCTGTCAGCACAGAGCCCGGCATGGGGCTTGAACTCATGAACCGCGAGATCATGACCACAGCTGAAGTCGGACGCTCAACCGACTGAGCCCCCCGGGCGTCCCTACCAATGTGATTTTGACCAGTGGATGCTTAGCACTGCAAGGCAACCTCAGTGCCACGCCTGCCATGGCCATGACCGTGGACATGCCTGCCTAGTGCCGGGAGCTTGTTTGCCAGGGACTCTCTCCGCACACCTTCCAATTAATTGTAAGGGTTCTAAGCATCGACTCCAATTCTGATTCTGACTCCTACTTGCTCTCCACCACAGAGCAATCTGTGTAACATCTGTGAGGGTCTGTTGTACTAACTGTAGAATGGCCGTTCCCTCCAAGGGCTCTTGTGAGGATAAATGAGCCAGAATACACGCAATGCCTAACAGACCAAGTCGTCAATTTTAACGGAAGGTAATATTTATTATTTGTAAACTGTGATGAGACTGGACATGTAGCTACTGATGGGGGTCCTGCCTGTCAGAGGCTGTCTACACTGATTCTGAGGGTTCTTACCCAAGGACAGGAAACTTCTGCTGGTCTTACAGTTATCGCACTCGTGGTCCTGTTTCAAAGTCTTCATTTCTGTCCTCAAGAGATCTGCTGATGTGTGCTTCCGCATTACTTTTTGTGGAGGAAAACTCTTCCTCGAAATGACTGGGCGCGGAAGCTTGCCATGGTGGGAGCACAGGCCACCTCCACAGTTCTGTGTCTCTCACCCACGAGACGTGAGGCCAGACAAAGTCATCTCTGGGTTCCCTGTCTGCTCTCAAGTTTTACAGTTCTGAAATGCTATGAAGGTCTCATGCGGAGACCCGACAGGTGAGGACCCAGGAGGGACCTCGCTGGCAGCGGGGATGGGCGACCGTGGCTGAATTCAGAGCCGCGCACTCAGAAGAAGTCGATCGGGGTGAGGATGAGGGCAAGACGTTTTCTGAGCATTTGGGTGCCGCCCAACACTCCTTCCAGCCCACGGATGTTAAATATTTATCTTGTATTTCAAGTGCCTGAAGTACTACAGTGAACAAAACAGGCTTGAAGCGGATTCACTGGTGATCTCTCCATCTAAGATCACAAATGATATTATGAAATGGGCAGCCTGCCCGGCAGGCGCGAGGAATGCTGGTAGTGACATGGGGGGGGCGGCTCTGTAGATTGGGTCTGGGAAGGTTAGGAGATTATTTCCAACCGTGGAGAGAGCCCAAAGCACATCAGAGTCAAGGAATCATGGTGCGTGTGAGGCCTTTCAGCGTGGCAAGGTGATGGCCACCCACCCATGCTTCCCACAGCCACGCACATGCAGAACCCGTCCCCACGCCAGGGCATCTGGGGAAGGGAAGATTACCGGGACATGTGGGGACGCCTAACTGTCCCAGTGGTATTGGGGAGGCTGGGAGGGGACCACATGGAGCTGGATGAGCGGACATGGTGGAAAGGAACCGCACGGACAGGACATGAGTCCACGAGTGCTGACTTAGTGCCCGCTTATCAAAGTGTTTCAGTGGGCGGAACTCTGCTGGATTCCCTGGGAGACAGAAAGCAAATGTAGGAAACAAGTCTCATCTCAAAAAAAAACTACTCTATGTAAGGGAGACAACAGTTACACTCATCAGAGAGAGAGAGAGAGAGAGAGAGAGAGAGAGAGGAGGAGGAGGAGCCAAATAAGTTGTTAAACAATCAAGTGCTAAATTATGGGGCACAGATCCTAAGTCCCACGGCGCTCAAAGAAGAGCCCACTGCAGGGGCTGGTGGGGTTTCTGAGAAACTTTCTAGAAGGTAAGCAGTGGCAGGGCAACATGGCGGTGGGGGGACGACGCACTAGGGGGAGCGGCTAGGGCAAGGGAGGGTGGGAGTGAGGGACAGACAGCCGTGCTCTGGGCTTCTCGTTAGCAGTAACGGTGAGAACATATAAATTCCCTGACATTTTCCTCAGACTGTGCCACTGAACAAATATCTGTCTCATTTTTCAGAAGGAAAAAATGCGTTTCATTATCACTCTTATTCTTTGGCCATTTTTTTAGCCCCGAGGGACCACAGGCTATGTCTCTACCTTTTTTTTTTTTATATGAAATTTATTGTCAAATTGGTTTCCATACAACACCCAGTGCTCATCCCAACAGATGCCCTCCTCAATGCCCATCACCCACTTTCTTCTACCTTTTTATCAAACCCAGCTGCACAATGACCAGTCAGTATAGCTACATGTGTTATATTTCCTGTGTAAGACAGGGTAACAAAGGTAGAGCTCTTGGAGGAAAAAGATCAGTCAGGCTTACCTTTGCTCAACCTCCTTTATAAAAGTATTTTACTCTAATTCTTCATACAGAGAGTTCAATACCAGTAATATTTTTTAGAAATTTTTTCCCTGTAGTATAAGCATCAGTATTGCCTCTGGCATTTAAGTTTTCCAAAGGTCAATGTATGTTCATAGAAAGATATTAAGGATATTAACATTTCTTTCACAAACTCAGTACTTAATCCAAAAATAAATGCAAATCATACTAACACCTCAGAGAACTGGTAGGCTTTCAAGAGGCCAGAGAATGAGCAGTGAGGATGTCATACCTCTCCATGACCACTAGGAAATATTTGTGACACACACAGCTTTGGGCTGAATGGGGAGGGCCGAATAGAAAGCACGCTGAAAGCTTTCCTGGGTTGCCTTAATTTCTTTGATATTGATGGTGAGAAAAAAGCCCTTACAGAATAGTTTACACAGTACAAAGAACCTCTTATGGGAATGAGAAGAATTCCTTCTTGATTTTATCTGGATTCCCTCTGGATCAAGGATTACAGCTGACCACTGGTGGGGGTGGGGGTGGGGGACTCATTCACTGATCTAACTCAAGTTCAGAAAGAACAGACGTCCTCAAGCCTAGTCTCCCTGACCACTTTGGCAAAATACAGGCTTCCTTTGAAAAGGAGGTAGGCACCAGTTCATTCCCAGCACTGAGCTTTTCTCTCTCTCTCTTTTTTAATATGAAATTTATTGTCAAATTGGTTTCCATACAACACCCAGTGCTCGTCCCAACTGGTGCCCTCCTCAATGCCCATCACCCCCCCTCCCCCCCCACCCCTCATCAACCCTCAGTTTATTCTCAGTTTTTATGAGTCTCTTATGGTTTGGCTCCCTTCCTCTCTAACTTTTTTTTTCCTTCCCCTCCTCCATGGTCTGCTGTTAAGTTTCTCAGGATCCACACAAGAGTGAAAACATATGGTACCTATCTTTCCCTGGATGACTTATTTCATGTAGCGTAACCCTCTCCAGTTCCATCCACGTTGATCTCATTCTTTCTCTTTGCCAAGTAGTATTCCATTGTGTATATAAACCACAATTTCTTTATCCACACATCTCCAAAGGCAAGGGAATTAAAAGCAAAAATGAACTATTGGGACCTCATGAAGATAAAAAGCTTCTGCACTGCAAAGGAAACAGTGAACAAAATAAAAGGCAATAAAAGGAGTGGGAAAAGATATTTGCAAATGACATATCGGACAAAGGGGTAGTATCCAAAATCTATAAAGAACTCACCAAACTCCACACCCGAAAAACAAATAATCCAGTGAAGAAATGGGCAGAAGACATGAACAGACACTTTTCCAAAGAAGACATCCGGATGGCCAACAGGCACATGAAAAGATGCTCAACATCGCTCCTCATCAGGGAAATACAAATCAAAACCACACTCAGATATCACCTCACGCTAGTCAGAGTGGCCAAAATGAACAAATCAGGAGACTCTAGATGCTGGAGAGGATGTGGAGAAACGGGAACCCTCTTGCACTGTTGGTGGGAATGCAAACTGGTGTGGCTGCTCTGGAAAACAGCGTGAACGTTCCTCAAAAAATTAAAAATAGACCTACCCTATGACCCAGCAATAGCACTGCTAGGAATTTACCCAAGGGATACAAGAGTGCTGATGCATAGGGGCACTCGTACCCCAATGTTTACAGCAGCACTCTCAACAATAGCCAAATTATGGAAAGAGCCTAAATGTCCATCAACTGATGAATGAGATTTTCTCTTTAAGACAACACACGAGTTACGGACTCCCTAGCATCTGGTGTGGGGGGTGTCAGGGTTTCATGATGCTCCTGGGAAGGTGGGTGTGGGATCCTGAAGACCTCGAGGGACCACAGGCTGGGTCTGGGAGGGGCCAGGAGCCATGAAAGGTTGGGTGGGTTATACCGAACCTGAGAGGACAGACATTACATAAGACCAAAAGCATTCTCGCAAAGGCAGCAAAGTTGCTCTGGAGATACTTTCTCCAGCCTCCGCTTCTGTTTCTTTTCTATAGCAATTTAGTCTAAGAAAAAGTCAGCTTGAAACCTTAAATATACACTGTGTTCCACACCCCACCCCCCCACCCTGAAGACTGGATTCCTTAGGAACAGAAAATGACTAATGTGGCTACTTAGGCACAATGATAGAAGTTGCTTTAATTAGAACAAGGTTTGGATTTCCAGTGGGACCACAAATGATAGTTCCTATTCTGAAAACCTGAGAAGTGGGCTGCAGAAGCCTTATGGGGGCCAGGAAGTCAGAGGGCGGGGCCCGTGTGCTTTTCCACCTAAGGAAAATCTGAATGTGGATAATCAGGCTTTTTGGTATATTGAAGCACTTTAGAAACTTGACAAGGATTCCCAGGGGGCAGTAGTTACAACCTATAGCCTTCAGGTGATTTTAAAGAAATCTGAGATGCTCTGTGTGCATTCCAGGAAATCAGGAACCATAGTGCCACTTCTGGAAGTTTCCAATCCAATTCAAAACACCTCAACTATGATATAGCAAACACCCCCCACATAAGTTTGCAACGGTCCCCAGCAGACATCGTGCAGTGTCCACTGTTGAGAGGCAGAGACGAACTTTAAGATCTTTACACTTTTTAGCTAAAAGGTTCCAACACATTAGACGAGAATGGACCCGATGCTCAAAATCTGGCTCAGAGGGGGCCTCTCTTGTTTCCACACATCTCCAATGAACAAGATAAAACACTGACTACCTTTTTTGGATTTCTATCTCATTACTGGCTTTCTGAGGCTCTCATGGGGCCACTTGCTTTCGACTCAAGAATACACTTAGATTTGATTCTTACATCCTGAACTAGCACTTGACCCATCCAAGCTTGCAATGGTTGGTTTAAGTCATTAACTAACACTATGAATGAACACTGTTAATTAAAACACAAACAAAATATATTTTTGCATTTGCTGTTTTCATATGTCCCCAACTTTTATATCTTGGAAGTGGATATAAAAGAAGTATCTGGTTTACATTTTAATTCCCCTGCACACGAAAAGCCTCCTATTATACTAGGAGTGGCTGCTCTAAAATACTCTGAAAACTCAGAGGACATAATGGAAAATGGCAACAGAAATAAATAAACATGGATATAATTTGATGGTGTGACATCCAATGTTTCAAATAATCTTCAGCTCAGTGTCTTGATTGCACATGAGCTGCCTCAGTTTATATTCTGGGCTGCTGGCATGAAGGGTGCTTGAGTCTTCACTGGGATCCGTATCCCTTGAAATGTTAAATCAACAAGCCCGGTGTTTCAAGCCAGAAATCAGTTTGCCTTCAATGAACACAGTTTTAAAAATCAGGTCCATATGTGAAGTACCTACCAAAAGCTGTCCAGCAAAGCAGACGAAAAGGATACAGGCAAGCAAGAGAAATGCGGCTCCAAAGGAGATCCCGAGAATGGACGTCCTACCAGGAGACAAAGAGGAACAGGTTAGTGTGGGAGTAGTTCCCGTTACTCTGGAAAGCCATCAGTAATATTTGTGGCGTAATTAGGACTTAATTTCATGGGGCCTTCATTCCTCACTCATTTTGTGAAAAATGAAAACGGAGCTAAAACAAACCAAAAATGTGTCTATAGAAAAGCATGTCTACGGGGCGCCTGTGTGGCTCAGTCGGCTGAGGGCCAGACTTCAGCTCAGGTCATCATCTCGCGGTTCATGAGTTTGAGCCCCGCATCGGGCTCTGTGCTGACAGCTCGGAGCCTGGAGCCTGCTTCGGATTCTGTGTCTCCCTCTCTCTCTGCCCCTCCCTGGCTTGTGCTCTGTCTCTCTCTCTCTCTCTTTCAAAAATAAACAAACATTTTTTTTTTTAGTGTTTATTTTTGAGACAGAGAGAGAGAGAGAGAGACAGAGCATGAGTGGGGGAGGGGCAGAGAGAGAGGGAGACACAGAATCGGAAACAGGCTCCAGGCTCTGCTCTGTCAGCACAGAGCCCGACATGGGGCTTGAACCCACGAGCTGCAAGATCATGACCTGAGCGAAGTCAGACGCTTAGCCGACTGAGCCACCCAGGCGCCCCCAAAAGAAATAAACATTAAAAATTTTTTTTTAAAAAAAGAAAGAAAAGCGTGTCCACAATTATGTCTGATCAACTTGATGATTCATCAAAGTAAGCACCGGTTCCTTAGGAAAGGAAAACAATCTTTTTACAACTCTCCTTTGCACCTGGTACTTTTCTGCCCGCATGTCGTCTCTTGCCTGCCACTGATGTCTTGGCTGCTGCTGCTTCTAGAGAAGTCTCATCAGATGCCCTGCAAGATCTCAAGACCCATCCTTACGCCTGCTCACTGAGGAAACAGGCTTGTCTTCCCCAATACAATCCAACCAGATTCAACTCCCTTCCAAACTGATGCAGCTATACGATTACCGAGGTTCCCCGAAGATGCCAGGGGCCATGGCCTTCACATTCTTGCACAAGCGGACGAACACGCAAACTTCCCGTGATCACGTGAAAAATTAAGTCACAATTCTGCTACCGACACATTACGGGTAGATAAAAGCATTTATATGAATCGTACACCTCTCTGAGACATCCTTTAAATGGCTCGAAAGTTCCGAGCCTCCTACAACTTCATTTATTCCAAGGACAGAAGCGTTAAGGGGTACCAAAGGAGCTGAACCACAATGAAGAATTAAAGGTGCGATTCAAATGAGACATCAGAGGAGAGGTCAGGTGGTGTATGCGTCAGACTGCGATGGAACCTCCCGCCAATGAGGTTGGCTAGAGACACTGGGGAGACAGGACCGGCACAGAGAACGCAGCGGCAAGATGCTGAATGTCGATTAGCTGCGCGGAAGCCTCAGATGCAAACCAGCCACACGCTGAAATCCCAGCGACCATGCGACGGTGAGTCCGTGGGGAAGGAAAGGGAGCAAGTAACCGGTGAACTATATAAATCCCCTGATGCCATCGCCATGGGAAGGCCCCACTCAGCTCACGTTCTCCAACACCTACTCTATCGTGAGACGATCACACATCAAGGAAGAGCGACAAAAGTCAGACGTCAAACCAAAACCTGCGCCTGACAACGATGACGCACCGGGCACAGAGTTATCTTCTAGAAGGATCCGCAGTGCTTTCGAATACCTGGCCCGATGGTGTGACGTCGGTGCACGTTTCACGAGGCACGTTAGGTCTCCGCTAGAGGGGGTAGCACAGCAAATACACCGAGTCCCATGCTAGGCTGCGACGATGCAAAGACAAGTAAGGTGTCACACCTGTTTTGAGCTGCTTACAGGGTAGCAGAGGTAAGCACCATACATCCTAACCTCCCCTACCTAGAGCGTCCTGCTTTCAGACATCACCCAGTCCCCGGTTGGAAGCCACGGGTCTCTCATGTCCCCAACACGCGATCTCAGAGCTTCCCGCTCAGCCGGGCGGCGTGGAGGGAGGGGAACGTGCAACAGCCAACACCTCTCAGCAGTCTTGTGACTGACGGACAGCACAGTAACTCATCTGCTGAATTTGTTTGCCATCTTTCTCATCCATTTTTATAGGAGAGCTCTGAGGAGTTTTCTTAGATTCTGTGCTGCCTCGTTCCTTTCTGCCGTCAAGGTAATGTCAGCTTCACGAGGCTGAGTTCAGGCACATAACATCTCTTTCTTGGGTCTGAAACTTCAGATAACAGATAAATGATCTTTTATGGAAGGGTTGGTAAATATCTACGATAAAACCGTCTGATGATAGTGACGGCGATGATGGTAATGGTGATGATGGTGGTGGTGGTGATGATACAACACGGCGATGATGTGAGGAGAGATTATTTATTCTGTACCAAGTGCTGTTCTAAAGGCTTTATATGTAGAGTTCACTTAACCCTCACAATGATCATGAGTACTAGTTACTATTATTACCCCATTTTACCAAGGAGAAATTGAGGCCCAGAGAGGTTAAAGAGCTTGCCTAAAGTTACACGTCTATTAAGCGGTGTGGTTAGGAGTAATGTCTGTTCAATTGTACTCCTGACCCAGGTTCGATTTTAGGGGTAGACACGTCACATTCCTGCCTTGTTTCCTGGTTCTAGGTCTTGAGTCAATTTTGATAATTTTCCTGGAAAATTACCCATTCCATTTAAATTTTCAAAGGTAAAATATTCTACATAATATTCTTTTAATTTTACAAGCCTCCATATTTGAAGCATTTTTTTCTTGTCCTTAATGTTATTTTTTTCCCCTCTCTAGATCAGAGTTTTGAAGTGTTGCATGTCTGTTGATCTCAGTGAATGAGCTTTTGGCTTATTATGAAGGTCTATGCTTTCTGACAGTTTTCTACATAGTTTCTGATTTAAGTTTTAAAAATTGCTTCCTCCTTCTTCATGCAAACTTATACTGTCTCTTTCTTGATTGTCACTTATTGCCATTTTTTTGTATTTTATAATAAATGCACTGAAGTACATAAATATTCCTATAAATACTGCTTTAGCCAAGTCCTATAGCTTTTGATTTATAGTTACTCATCTTCTTTCTTCTCTAAAAAGTCTGTACTTTCAATTTCCATTTCCTTTTAAAACAGGAATAATTCCAAAGTGTGATTTACAAATTCCACAAGGAGATTATTTTTAGCCTGTCCCTGTTATTTCTAATTTCATTAGATTTGATCGGAGAGAGTGGTCTCTTTTATTTCCACTTTGACAATTTATTTTTCTCCTAGGGTGTGATGAATATGATCTACTCCTATTATATCTTATGGATTTCTGAAAATGACACATATTTCCTTTATGCTGGAAACAAAACATGTTCCCTAAATACATCTATTGTCAGAGCCGGATGAGTTAGTCAAATCCCCAGTGGGTTGACTTAATGGCTCAATTTGGTCTGTCAATTTTAGAATGTATTAATATTTCTGGCTAGGATTGTGGGTTTGTCAATATATCTGAACACTTTAATCGCATCTCTTTATTTATTTCGAAGAGGTGTTGGAGTGCATGAAGATTTATGATTATTAACTCTTCTTGGTGACTATACCATTGTAAAAGTCTTTCTTTTTCTCAGGCTGAATGCCTTCCACTTGATTCCATATCATCAGAAATTTTTATTCCTGCAGCTTTCTTTTTCCTCTAAGCTGTTTCTCAGAATAGCTGTTTTCCATCCTTTATTTCCAAACTGTCTTGTCTTTTAATTTTAGTGAGATCTCCTGTACCTGGTACACAGGTGACCTTTTGTTTTAGCCTCAATCTTTGAGCCTCTTTCCATGAATAGGACATTTTTATCCACTCAGTTATTAAAATTGGTTAAGATTTGACCGCTTGTTCCACCTTAGTTTCTCGAAATGTTCGGTGGAATTCACAAAAAAGTCAACAGAGTATCAATCTTCTTCTAATCTAAGATTTAAAATATTAATAAATTTAATAGATATACCCCTATTAAAACTTTCTATCCAATTATGTGTCAGTTTTGGTAGGGTAGCTTTTCTTTTTTTTTTTTTTTAATTTTTTTTAACGTTTATTTATTTTTTAGACAGAGAGAGACAGAGCATGAACGGGGGAGGGGCAGAGAGAGAGGGAGACACAGAATCCGAAACAGGCTCCAGGCTCTGAGCCATCAGCACAAAGCTCGACATGGGGCTCGAACTCACGAACCGCGAGATCGTGACCTGAGCTGAAGTCGGAGGCTTAACCGACTGAGCCACCCAGGCGCCCCGGTAGGGTAGCTTTTCAAGCAATTTTCCCATTTTATTAAGTTGTGAACCTTTTTGGCCTTGAGTAATTTGTAATATTCCATATCTATTATATAATATTATAATATTATATCTATTACATAATATTCCATATCTGTTAATGTCTGTAGGATCTGTGGTGAATCCCCTTTTATTCCTTATGTCATTAATTTGTGCGTTCTGTGATGATCTCTCTTTCTTGATCAGTCTTGCTAGTGGCTTAGGAATTTTTAAACTTTTTCAAAGAATCAACTTTTGGCTTTCTTAATTTTCTGTATTGGTTATTTTCTATTATGGATTTCTTCTTCCTTCTTGAACATCTTTTCCCTTCTACTTGATGTGCTCATCTCTTTATGGCTTCCTAAGTCAGAAACTTAGACAACAAATTTTAGCCCTTTCTTCTTTTCTAATGTAAGTATTTGAAAACTACAGATTCCTCTCTAAATTATTGCTTTAAACTACATCCCCATATCTTGGCATGGTTTTTTTTTGATATTCAAAACATTTTCTAATTTCTCTTATGATTTTTTCATTTGACTCATAGGTTCTTCAAAAGCATAAAATCTAATGCTGAAATATTTGTGGATATTTTAGTTTTTATTTTTATTTATTTACTTTTTAAATGTTTATTTATTTTTGAGAGCGAGAGAGAGAGACAGAGCATGAGCAGGGGAGGGGCAGAGAGAGAGGGAGACACAGAATCCGAAGCAGGCTCCAGGCTCTGAGCCTCCGCACAGAGCCCGACGTGGGGCTTGAACCCACGAACCGTGAGATCATGACCCGAGCTAAGGTCTGGCAGTTAATCAACTGAGCCACCGAGGCACCCAGATTGGTGGATATTTTTGATATACACTTTTTATTTCTAACCTGATTTTAGTGTGGTTGGACATCATACTGAAAGATTTTTTATCTTTTCAAATGTATTTCAATCTTTACAAATTTGTCGAGATGCTTCTATGGCCTAGTATGTGTTCTGGCCGTGGTCCACGTGCAGCTTAAAATCACATGTATCAGGGGCATCTGGGTGGCTCAGTCGCTTAAGCATTGGACTTCAGCTCAGGTAGTGATCTCATAGTTCATGGGTTCAAGCCCCACATCGAGCTCTGCAGTGACAGTATGGAGCCTGCTTGAGATTCCCTCTCTCTCCCCGCTGTATTGAATAACCAGTTAGTTGTCTTTTAGAAACATTCACAGAATATCAGCATACAGTCTTTGATACTCTCTCACATGTTTAAGCACATCGAATGCCGTGCATCTCGTCCTGCAGATTCAAGTTTGCTCCTGGCATCATTTCAGGTCAGCCCAAAGAACTTCTGTTAGCATTTCTTACACTGTAGGTTTGCTGAACTCCTTTAGCTTTCTTTCACTTGCAAAATGTCTTTATTTCATCTCATTTTTAAAACAAGAATAGCTTCACTGAATACTGGATTCAGCATTGGCCATATTTATACCAGTGGTTCTAATCAGGAGTCGGTCATCATTCCCCTCATCCATCTCTAGCTACAATGTCTTTTTCCTCTGGCTGTATTGAAGGTAGTCCCCCCCCCCATTTTCTCTTTGGCTTTAGCAGTTTGACCTTAATGTATCACCTGTGGTTTGCTTTCTATGTATTCTGCTTGCCGTTGGCCAAAGTTCTTGCCTTTGAAGGTTAACATATTTCAATCAACTTGGGGCAATTTGTCACTAAGTATACCGGCAATTTCCTATTTGTCTTCTAATGCCTTTCCGTTCCATCTCCTCAAAATTCCATTCCCCAGATTCTCTGCCAACTGTTTCTAACTAGGTTTGGCCAACGGGAAGTACTGGCGGAGCCTGGAGGCTGCTGGGGGAAGCAAGAAGCCTGGGGGGTTCCCTTTCTTACTCTCTATTTAGCAACCATTTTCTCAACAGCCCGCAACTCCTGCCTCCCAGGAGGTCTCGGGTCCCTGGCAGACAGCCCATCCCGCCCTGGTCCCACGAAGGCCTGGTGTGGTTCTAGCCCCTGCAGGAAGGTCCGGGAGCCTGCATTTCTGGCAAGCCACCTCCTCCTGTGTCCTTCCAAACCCAACGATGGCAGCTTCCTCGTCGCTGTTATACCCTCTCCTGTTTGGTTTCTCAGCCCTTCTCTCATTCTGTAAGGGTTTCACTTTATTAAATTACCTTGTGGAAACACCTTAGGCAATTTCTGTTCTGTAGTGGACTCAAAGCCATTAACTAACCTTTTTTCTGGGTACTACCTCATTAGTGGTTAAATGGAAACACAGGAAGGACTGGAGTCAGTTACTTCTCCAAATTTCTTCCTTTTTCCTTTGGGGGGAAAAAAACTCCCCATTGTTCAGTTTTTACTAGAAGTATGGAGAAATATTTACATTTTTCCATTGGTTATGGCATATCTGAATTTCCTCAGGAATGGATAAGTTATTATGGATTGTACCGGCCTCTAGTCAACACATATCTCAACAGAGCCAGTGACTGTTATGGGTTAACCTACTTGTGAATCAAAGTTGAAATAAAAGATTCCTACACTACAATGACTTTTCGAGGCTCTTGTTTTTTCGATGCATTTCAATTTCGGTTTTAGGAGTAATTAGTTTGCTATGAAGACAGGTGATAGAGAGTCTGGACATTCGAACAGACATAGTGACGTGAGCCTGAAGGAACCACAGGAGCATTGAAATGGACTCTCGCGTTTTATAGTCCCCCACCTGATACAGCGAAGAACCTCAAAGAAGAGCTGGTGGCATTTTTTTTTCTGGATGCATCCGACGACCACTACTTTGCTCTTTCTCAAATGTCAGAATTCCCACAGACAGCGGGCTGCTGATAAAGGAAGAGAGTCGTGCTAACACTATCGAGTCTCTGTTTTTGCATTGGTGAAATGGATGACAGATCACCATTAAAGCAGGAACGAGCATTCTTAAGAGTACGTTAGGACATGAACTACCAACCATGACTCAAGAAGAAAACAGAAATTCTGAATAGGCCTATCGGAGTAGAGAGATGGAATCAGTAATTGGAACAAAACCCAAACCAAAATTTACTTGCAAAGAAAAGTGCATGCCCAGATGGCTTCACTGGTGGTTTCTACAAAACACGTACAGAAGGGTTTTTACTGTCGTTTCCACAAACGCTTCCGGAAAGTGAAAAGGATGGAACATGTTCTCATTCTATCGGGTCAGTATCACCTTGGAGCCAATATCGGAGAAAGCTATCTCACAAGGAAACAAAACGCAGACTGGTATCTCTTAGAAGTATAGATACAAGAACATTGGCAAAATATCGGCAAACTGAAGCTAGTCACATATAAAAAAGGATTCTATAACATGACCGAGAGGGATTTACCTGAGTAATGCAAGGTCGGTGTAATATCTGAAAATCAATCAATATAATACACTACATTAATAAAGGACAAGAACCCCACACGATCGTCTCAGTAGCTATAGAAAAGCGTTAGACAAAATCTGAAACCCTTTTGTTATAAAAACTCTCAACAAACTAACATTAAAAGGGGATTTCCTTTATCTTGATTAAGGCAACTGTGAAAAACCCACAGATGACATCATACTTAATGATGAATTGCTGAATGTTTTCCTCCTAAGATCATGAACAGGAATATATCTGTGCTATGACTACTTCTATTGAAATTACCCTGAGGCTTCCAGTCAGGGAAGTTAGGCAAGAAAATGAAATAAAGGGCATCACATTGGAAAGGAAGAGGTTGTCTGAATTTGTAGATGATATGGTCTGGTACAGAGAACACGATGTCACAGCCCGAGACTCAGACTCAGAGTGGCTCAGACCTGTGGCTGTCCAGTGTTCAAGTTCACAGCACACTGGCATTTGTGTTCAGATGGAAGCACCTGTCATCCCAGGGAACAAGAAATCCCATGAGACAAAGTAATGGCTGGCCAAAAGCTCTTAATTATAATCATTTATCCTGCCCACTCTTTCAAAACCATGTTCAAACTCATTAAACATACCAAGATGTTTGTGTCACATAATCAACTTTAACATTCTAGTTGCAAAGCGGTTTCTTTTTTTTTTTTTTTTACTTTGGATGACTGATTTATTCTTTTTTTGATGATTTCTTTTTTAAAAAATTTTTATTTAATTTATTTTTTTTAATTTGCATCGAAGTTAGTTAGCATACAGTGCAACTATGATTTCAGCAGTCGATTCCTTAAGGCCTGTGACCCATTCAGCCCCTCCCCCCTCCCACAACCCCTCCAGGAAGCCTCAGTTTGTCCTCCATATTTAAGAGTCTCGTATGTTTTGTCTCCCTCCCTGTTTTTACATTATTTTTGCTTCCCTTCCCTTGTGTTCATCTGTTTTGTATCTTAAAGTCCTCATATGAGTGAAGTCAGATGATATCTGTCTTTCTCTGACTAATTTCGCTTAGCTGTTTCTCTTTAATGCACAAGCATAAATGATTTATATGCTCCCTGAAAAGCAAACTTGACTCTTCCCTGTCACAAGGCAAAAAGAACTATGCTTTTTTAGTGATAATTCTTGACTTTGGCACTTTAATCAAGTGTATTGTGACCATATATGGAAAAGGCTGATTTGAGACAAGGTCCTTTTTCCTTTCTGGTTTTTTTCTAGTCGGTGTATTGCTCGCAGGTGGTCGTGACACGGATGAGGAAACACATTTGCAGACAGGAAAAATCCAGCAGGAATATATATATGTCCCCCAATATCTAAAAGTTATATGAATTGTAAACTATTTCTATAAGTAAATAATGGTATCTTCACCTTGAATTCCATTTAATGGGATGACTTTCATGTCCCTCCTCCCTTGTTGCCCTCACTCCTCCCCGCAAAAATGATGTGGATTCTCCCATCAGTGCCCTGTTTGCACCTGTTACGTGGGGTTCGGCAAGGAAAGAACTCAGGAAAGAAGGCTTTTCTTCTAACTATAAGTTAGCATGAAGTAATACACATCCCTTTATCTCTCTCTCTTTTAAGTGATAGGTGACAGAACTTCAAAATGAAAGGGAATTTGGTAAAAAAAAAATGAAAAGGAGAAAAGACACTGAAATATTCATCACCATTACAGATCACAGTAGCCTTTCTCTGATGATAGGACTTTGCAGCAACTTTGAGATGTTCTGGCCGCTTCAAGTCGTATGATGTGGGAAACGGGAGGCGGCGTTGTTTTTGGCAGAGCAAAAACTTCTACATCACAGCGACAAGAAGGGGTGAAGATTTGAAGTTTAAGACATACTATTCCCCAGAAGGTCCGTCTTCTCTTTCTACACTCATTTCTTACGTGAGCCCATCCTAACCAAGGGATTTAAATATTACGTATGCGCTGGGTTTTCCGAATTATGACTTCAACCCTAGCTCCTCCATGAACCCTCCAGGACTCGCACATTCCCTCCCTCCGTGAAGCTCCATCACTTGTCTAAGATGCACACACATGTCTTTGATGCCCAGAACTGAGCCCTTGATTCACGTCTCTCCCTGACCTGCTCCTTCCCCAGGATGCTTCCTCCCTGTAAATGGCAACCCCATTTTCCCAATTGCTCAGGCCAAAAACCAAAACCAACACCAAAACAAAAATCTCACAGAACTCCGCTTTCTCTTATTCTCCACATCTCATCCAATGGCAAGACTTGTCTCCATCACTCTTCATGAGATACTCCAGAATTTGACCACTTTTTACCACCTGCACTGCTACTCCAGTACCAACCGTCATCTTAACTGGGCTTCCTACTTCCAGCCCCCCTCCCCTGTAGCGCAGCAAAAACAATGCTTCTAAATGTAGCCAGATCACATCCTCGGCTGAGAACCTTCCAGGGCTTCCTGGCGCATTATACCTAATGTTCTCCCAGTAGCCTGTGAGAGCCAACACCTGTCTTCACACTGCTCCTCTGACCCCATCCTCCACAGTGCTCACCTGGCTCACTCTCCTCCTTGAACACACTGTGGCTCCTATCATCTAGAACATTCTGCCAGATATCCACAGAATTCCCATTTCAATTCACTCGGGCCTCTGCTTTAATGTTATTTAATCAGTGATGCTTTCCCTGATCACCCTCATCTGAAATACCACCTTCCAGGGTGCCTGAGTGGCTCAGTCAGTTAAGTGTCCAACTTCAACTCAGGCCATGATCTCACGGTTCGTGAGTTCGAGCCCCATGTCAGGCTCTGTGCCAACAGCTCAGGGCCTGGAGCCTGCTTCAGATTCTGTGTCTCTCTCTCTGTCCCTCCCCTGCTGGCACTCTCTCTCTCAAAAGTAAAATAAAAACATAAAAAGAAATGGAAATATCACCTTCCACTGCTCCGTAGTGTTCTACTGTGTCTTATTTTTCTTAAAAGCATATCACCACTGAATTATTGTATATGTATTTGTTTATTACATTATTGTCATATGTCCTAATAAAATGTAAGTTATATGAGAGAAAAGGCATTTCGGGGGCTCCTGATGCTTTCCTAGCATCTCTCACTGTGCTTGGTATGTGACAGCTCAAAATCTCCTGCTGAATGATTCCACAAATGTTCGGCTGCGTGTGTGCTTCTGTTGTGAATTTCTATTTCTATAACAAATGCTCAGAATAGGCATGAAGTAAAGGTACATGGCCTGTTTTATTGAGTGAAAACACGCTCGGTTCCACTTTTATTGTTATCGCTCGTTTCTTACCACACCAGTGGCATTCAGCTAACTGCAACACAAATCTGTTTTCATTCCTGGAGAGAACAGAGGTTTTCATGAATTCCATTTTTTTCACGATGGTAACAATTTTTAGACAGGCCCTCTGTTGTACACACTGAAGGCTACAAATTCTAGCTCCCCTTGGAGCCAGGTTTGAGCATGTGATTAAGATCTGCCTTGGGTTATAAACCAAAGGGTCATGAGGTAGCTGCTGGGAAGTTTCCTCAAGAGAGGGCAGTAATGAGTGTTTTCTGCCCTCTGCTTCTGAGTCTGTTCCTCCATCAGGTTGCTCAGAATGTGTGTTGCCATCTTAGAGAATGAAGATGAGGAACCAAGTCTAATGAAAGTAGGAATGTGTGCTGGAGGGATCCAGGCCCCCCAAAGAACCCAAAGGACAGAGCACCATACTGCCTCTGGCCTTTTTATTAATGGGGAAGAAATTAAACTGCTAACTCACATTCAAGCTACTCACTGTGGGTATTTTCTTACTTTCAGATGACCTGAATCCGCAGCTGGGTATCGTTCATCTCCGTAAAAGCCATAGGGTTCATTTATCTTGGACCGTGAGAATGATCTCCCTCCCCTTCCCCTCTTTCCTCTTCCTTCCTCCCTCCCTTCCTTCCTTTCTTCCTTACTTCCATTTTTCCTTCCTTCCTTCCTTCCTTCCTTCCTTCCTTCCTTCCTTCCTTCCTTCCTTCCCTCCTTCTTCCTTCTCTGTGTATCCCCCCTTTCTCCCCCTTCCTTTCATTCCTCTAAGATTCATACCCACTCATGGGGAGGAGTTTGGTGTCATAGTATCTAATATTTGAAACCACCAAAGAAAAAGTTCACTTTTTTTTTGAAAGAGCATGTGGGGGGGGGGGGGTGGGGAGAGGGAGAGGATCCCAAGCAGGCATCACACTCAGTGTGAAGTGTCACAAAGGGCTCAATCTCATGATCTTGGGATCAGGACCTGAGCCAAAATCAAGAGTTGGCTGCTCAACCAACGGAGCCACCCAGGCGCCTGAAAATAAAATCTACTTTCAATGGACATGAATGATTCTACCATTAAACTTCCTCCAATTTTTCTTTTCCTTCTTGGAGATAAAACCAAAATGAAAGTGACTCTTTTGAAATGAGTATTAAAGAATTAATGAGCACTGATTACTGAAATGAGTCATGGAATAATTATCAAAGAATCTCAATAGAAATAATAGATCTCACATATTTAAGTTTATAATTTTGCTACTAATTTTGCTTAAGTAAAATACCACTATTCTTAATTTAACTTGGGCTAATGAAACACACTGATATTTAACTAACCTTTATTAGGAAAAAAATCATTCTTATTGTAACAATTGCCTATGCCTGGTTTAATGTATTTAGTTTGGAAGATAAGATTAATGAAACTACTAAAAATTGCAAAAACAATTCAGGCTTGATCATTTTTGGTCTTCGAAAAGCAGCTTACATTTCTGATAAAGTTATTATATAAGGCAGACAGAAATGAGAGACTCAGCCTAAAAAAGAGAAGCCAATTAATAATTTAATTACAACTATTTAAATTCTGAGACTAGAGCCAGATTCAAGATTACGTGCCAAAGAGGGATGACATAAGGCAAGGCCCTCTTTTAGGCCAAATCTTCCCCCTTACTGATCCCTTCAAGGTCAAAAATTCCTCTACTGTTAATTATTCATGCACTCATTCATTCCTTCATTCATTAGTTATTTTAGTCCTTTTTTTTCAAAAAATATGAGGTAGTTTCCCCAAAATAAAACAGAAAAAATAAGAGGTCAGAGCATTAATAAATAAATGAGGTCATATTAGAAGTGAGAAGCATCATTATCCCAATGAAAATTCTTCATAAAGTATAACAAAATTATTATTTTTAGATAGATAAACTCATTATCAAGGAAGAGAAAATACTAAATACACAGAGAGTATTTAAAAGCAGAGTGTGTAGGGGTATTGATGAAAAACAGCCCAGGAGGAACCAGGGGCTTATACGTGCCTTGGAGTGTGAGATTTAATGTCTATGCTATGCAAAGTAGGGATGCTCTCAGGCATTTTATTGACGGGAAATTGGAACTGAACTCTTGAATAAAGTCAGAAGCCATGAAGTGCTATCCTACCAAGAAATAAGAAACAAAAACTATGCCCACCAGGCTGATAATTTTCAGGGAAGTTGACTAACTAGGGTGATGAGTGGAAACAGAGTCATCCTGAAATGAGATCCATGCTAAGGGGTTAGTCAAATGCACTAACCCCTTGTGTAGTGAAGGGCCTTGGACCTTGACCTTACTTTAACAAAATGCTTTGACTTGAACTAGTGAACCCCAGAGACAGCTTGTGGAGACTGAAAAACATATCGTAATAATGCCTTTGCAACTCAGAGTATGAGATCACCATGGACCCAAACCCTGGATGCTGGTGAGCTCACAGTTAAAATTACATACAATCCAAGGAGGCATGTCACTATGAGTCAAAAGATATATCACACAGCAGAATTCATGCATTTATACACCATCATAACAGAATGAAGGAAGTGCTATTTTCATGCAATATATTTATGATACTAATAAAGGAAAAGAAAAAAAAGGAATCCTTAGTAAAATACAGAATTACAAAGAAATTCAGATTTTAAAAAGAACAAATAGACTTCTTAGATATAAAATAATCATTGAAATTATACACGCGATGTGGATGAGGAAATTGCCAGAATGACTGCAGCACAATGAAATAAGTGTAAACTTGGAGGAAAAATTTTAAGACCCAGTAAACATAATAACACAATATACAATTAATAAGATTTCAGGAGGAAAAAGTAAGGATAGAAGAATACATAAGGTGATAATGTTAGAACTTCCAAGAACTAAGTAGAAATATGAATCTTGAGATTGAAAAATCACACCTAGTCACTCAGGTAAATAAGAACAAATATACATTGGGAAATAATATAGTGAAGTTTGCAGGGGGCTGGGAAGCACACATGGAGTAAAGACAAATTATCTAAAAAGGAATATAATGGGATTGACAGAAAACATTTCATTAGCAACAACAGCTGCTGAAATTGATGTGCTATCATCATCATAATAGTAAGGGAAAATGAGTTAACTTAGAATTTTATACCCAGTTAAACTACTATTGAAGAGCAAATGTGAAAAAGGTAGGTAAAAATATTTTAATATAAAGAAAAAAGTAGGTGCTAATGCTACCCACAGACCTTAATAAAAGAGGTAATAAATGATATATATCAGCAAGAAGAGACACTTGAAGAAATAACTTTTTAAAAGATGGTGAAATAAATAAAGGGATTTAAGAGTATACCAGGAAAGGGGGCACCTGGGTGGCTCAGTTGGTTAAGCATTTGACTTCAGCTCAGGTTATGATCTTGCAGTTTGTGAGTTTGAGCCCTGTGTCAGGCTCTGTGCTGACAGCTCAGAGCCCGGAGCCTGCTTTGGATTCTGTGCGTCCCTCCCTTTCTGCCCCTAACCCATTCGTGCTCTCTCTCTCCCTCTCAAATAAGCATTAAAAAAAAAAAAAAAGAGTACACCAGATAAGCACTGACAAATGTGTATAATTTTTGAATGATTATATTGTACACCTGAAGCTAATATGACATATGTTAATTATGCTGTAATTAAAAAAAGGCATTGATGGGGCACCTGGGTGGCTCAGCTGCTTAAGCATCTGACTCTTGATTTCAGCTCAGGTCATGATCTCACAGTTTGTGAAATCCAGCTCTGCCTCAATTTCTGTTCTGATAGTGCTGAGCCCGCTTGGGATTCTCTCTCTCCCTCTTTTTCTGCCCCTCCCTGCTTTTGCTCTCTCTCTCTTTCTCTCTCAAAATAAGTAAATAAACTAAAAAAAATTGATGAAGAAATAAGCTGGTAAAGAACAAGAGCAAATCTAAATCAATACTGACTATAATTATCTGGAACAAAATCTCTAAGAAATAATTATGTACAAGATACAATGATTGACTTCAGAATATATTGAATGAAAACTGTATGTTATATACATACAGTTATATACATATGTGGTTACATAAGTACATACATTTTAGATATGTATGCTGTATATAACTATGTGTGTGTATATATCTGTGTGTGTGTATATATATATATATATAGAGAGAGAGAGAGAGAGAGACAGAGAGAGAAGAGAGAGAGGACACATGTGCACAAGGAAGAGAGAGAGAGAGATTAACTAGTAAAGGAAAAGAACAGAACAAAGAAAACTGAATCAATCCTTTAGAAGTTAGGAAGTGGGGAAGTACACCAAGAAAGGCAAGGTAATTGAAATGTAAGATGGCAGAAGTGAGTCCACATACATCAGCAATAAAATCAAACACAAGTGGAATCAAATCACATTAATACCGAAAAAATATCAGATCGAATAAATAAAAACCAAAATAAAAATCGATGCTGCTCACAGGAAGTATACCCAAACAATGACAGCTTCAAGATCACAGAAACTTATCTACAGTAAACATATCATAGGATCAAATTTGTACCGCCTGGATCGCGTGCACATGCGTGTTTATTGTTTTACGCTCTGTACTTTTCTGTATCTTTGAAATACTTCACAAGAAGAATCGTTTAAAAAGAAAAAAGAAAGAAACATGAGGACACTAGCATGAAAATAAGAGGGCATTATAATACAACATAAACATAATATAATATAAATGTAATACGAAACAACCACAGAAAGTTCCAGTCTCCACTCTCCCTCAGTGGAGCCCGCGGACCTACCCTGAGCTCTCCAACTGCCAACACAAAGAGGGAAGTGCAAACCAGCACAGATTTCAAAATGTTCCGGCTCAAAATCCAACTTGTTGCTCAAGAGAAACCCACTAATAATTGGTGATGATGCCTGAGACAACGAACTTCCGTGGATCCTCTTAAAGATACAGCACAACAGAAGAGAGGTAAGAAAAGAAAAGCAGAGACAGAAGACATCTCCCCGATGCTCTCTGAAAAGTGCAATCCCACAAATTATTTTCCTTGGTCCCTGGAAGTTTCTGGCTTCTTTGGCATCATCTTTTAAAGTGTCCCAGTAATGGGGCGCCTGGGTGGCTCGGTCGGTTAAGCGTCCGACTTCAGCTCAGGTCATGATCTCACGGTCCGTGAGTTCGAGCCCCGCGTCGGGCTCTGTGCTGACAGCTCAGAGCCTGGAGCCTGTTTCAGATTCTGTGTCTCCCTCTCTCTCTGCTCCTCCCCTGTTCATGCTCTGTCTCTCTCTGTCTCAAAAATAAATAAACGTTAAAAAAAATTTTTTTTAAAAAAATAAAGTGTCCCAGTAGTGGATTGCTGGGTCATAGGGTAGATCTATTTTGAATTGTTTGAGAAACCTGCATACTGTTTGCCAGAGTGGCTGCACCAGTTTGCATTGCCAACAGGGCTCTGGGGTTGCTTTTTCTCAAAGAGAACAAACCAAATTAATTTGAGAAGATGTACACAGCCCTGTGTTTACTGCAGCATTGTCTACAATAGCCAAGATACAGAAGCCGCCCAAGTGTCCGTCGGTAGATGAAGGGAGAAAGATGTGGTACATGTACAATGGAGTGTTATTCATGCATAAAAAAATCTTGCCGTTTGTCACAACACGGATGGAGCTAGAGGCTAAGTAAAATAAGTCAGTCAGAGAAAAACAAATACCATATGATTTTACTCCTATGTAGAATTTAAAAGACAAAACAAACTAACAAAGAAAAAAACAGACAAAAAAAAACCAGACTTAAATACAAAGGACAAACCGGCGGCTGTCCAGGGGAAAGCGGGGGATGGGCGAAATGGGGGAAGGGGATTGAGTACACCTAGCGTGATGGGCACTGAGTAATTACAGAGTTGTTGAATCATTATGTTGTGCACCTGAAACTCATAGAACACCGTATGTTAGTTATTCTTGAATAAAAATAAAGAAAAAAACCCAAATGCATACTATGAAAAAGAATTACTTTGCATAGTACGAAAACGGATGGTTAAAAAAGAAAAAACGTCCTAGTCACTTTCCTTTCTCCTAATTCCTTCCAGTGAGTGATAAACCCTGTCTTAATTATGATATAGAAAAAATAAAAAGTACTCATCCAATAGGAAGATGTAGAAAAATGAAAGAATTTTTCTACTTAATAGTAAAAATAAGAGCCCACTTCCCTTGGTAATATTTGTTTCACCTATATACTTTTTTAATGCCCTTCGGCTCTATCAGTCAGTAGGCTTTGGGTGTGCAGGCTGCGTTTTCTCTCCCAAGCAGCACAGGCCTGGAGCTCAGAAGCAGCTTAATTTGTTACCTTTTCTTCGGAGTGGGAAACGGATGTGTTGACGTGGGGAACTTTCACGGAAGATTCTGTAAGCCCAGAAGAAGCGCTCATTTGGCCCTTGTATTTCAACGCTAATTTATGGGGGGTTGGGGAGGGAGGGAAAGTCACTAGGAACCTCTTCTAAAAGGAGGCAGACAGCTTGGAATGTGCATGTGTGAGTGATACTGTGACTTGTTATTACTTCCATAAATGCCTTCGTATTGGCTTAGAGCCCGGAAGAACGTCCTCTGGGGTACAGAGGGGAAAGGAGGATCGTTTCTCTCTACTTTCTGCAACACCCTGATGAGACAAAATGCAGTTCAGTCTCGGCAAGTCAAGTTGCCCACAAACGCTGCTGAAGTCGAACGCAAACACGCAACTAGGTCAGACTGGGTTGAAAACGGTTGCTTTGGCTTTTACAAAATTGCGATAAGCAGCAGCAGATTTGTCTTAAAAGTTTCTATATCCCCAATTATTGACAAACGGACAAGAGTTTTGTTTTCTTCTTTTCTCTTAGACCATAGAATGAGAACGAATCCATCACCTCAGAGACAGTTGGTTGACTCGTGTTGCACTCAGTAAGAAGGTGTGAGAGAAAGGCAATCTAGCAATCCCAGGTGACTGGATTTTCACCAACGGATGGGACCAGAAGTCCACCCCAAAGTGCGAAATCTGGCTTGCTCAGTTTCTCCCCTCTGTCCCCAGGTGTCTCCTGGGAGGGGTGAGCTGGACAGTGACCCTATAACAAGCTGAAAGGGTGGCAGAGGGTGGACTTCAGGAAGAAGAAGGTAGAATCCGAACGGACAGGTACGTAAAGTGTGTTCAGAGTGGGTGCTGTCCTTTTAATATAACGACAGTTATAACATAACGACGGTATTTATTTATTAGAAACAACATCTAGACATTTATCTCTTTCTGGGTAAAGTTTCTTGGGCTACGTGTCTTACACTGGGCACCAGACTAATACGGAAATCAAAGTAAGAAGGTTAAATTTATTTTTTTAAATCCCTATAAATAGTGAATCGATATGTCCATTTTGAAAATCCAGTCTCATTGTAACTAAGCATGACACACGGGAGCCACTTAGCTTCACTGCCCCCTCCCCACATTCCCTCTGTTTGGAAATCTGCATCCTCTCTTATCCTTTGGTATAAGTAGCTCCGGTAGAAAGGTGCACCCAGTGAGAGTCCCAGGGGAGAACCACATGTACTTACTTGGGTAATACCAGAATCTGCACGATAAAAATGCAGAACAATATGAGACACGCGCAGGTCACGTAATACTTGAACGCTGGCAGTGCGGTGGCTCGGTACTGAGGGGACAAGAAGGAAACCATGAGTGACATTCTCTGGGAGGGGCTGAAACAATCAGCCAGCAGCCTACCTGTACCTGTTTTCATGTATCAGACTCCTAAGTTATGATGTGCCGAGAAACAAGCCAGGGACACAGCCGTTCATCGCTGGCAATGAGTGCTTCCTCCCTCCAGCTGGGCTGTGAAAGCGTTTCTCCCCCCAACACCAGGATTTTTATGAGAAAAACTGACCAGCAAGGAAAGACAGCACCTGACCACAGGGACCAGTGAGGGAACTGGTGGCATCACTGTGAGCGTGCAGGTGCCCGGGTCCCCTTGTGGGTCTCATGTCCACAGCTATGGGGGAAAGCAGGCGACTATCCACATATTTTACTTTTGAAGCGTACTGCGGAAATGCAGTTTGCTCATTTTATTTATTTTAGTGTTTTATGTTTATTATTTATCTCAATGCTACTCAGAGCCAGTGAGGAAATCTGCAAGACAGAGAAGGCCGGTGGGTTTTCTTCTAGGTCTATGACCATTCCCTTTGCTTGTGTGCACCTGGCCGATGGACTCTTCTCCTGCAATGACTGGGTTCACATGGCTTTCCGTAACATCCACGACCATACACTGACCAGGGTAGCTGTCCGCCTGGGACCCCCTGCTTGAGTTATGCAGAGAAAAGCCAGCCAGCACTGCACTCATAATGGTGGTAGCGATCTCTGTCACATATAGCCCTGACGATGGCGTGACCTGCACTCTAAATGCGTTACACGCACCAACTCATTTAATCCTTACCACCGCCTAAGGAATGAACTATTATTGTCCCTATTTTTGGGTGAAGAACTTCAGGCCAGAATGGCTGGTTAACATTCTTTTTTTTTTTTTTTAATTTTTTTAACGTTTTTTATTTTAGTTTTGAGAGAGACAAGAGACAGAGTGCGAGCTGGGGAGGGGCAGAGGGAGAGGGAGGCACAGAATCGGAAGCAGGCTCCAGGCTCTGAGCTGTCAGCACAGAGCCCGACGCGGGACTCGAACCCA
The DNA here is from genome assembly GCF_018350195.1 of Panthera tigris. Lineage (NCBI taxonomy): Eukaryota > Metazoa > Chordata > Mammalia > Carnivora > Felidae > Panthera > Panthera tigris. Next base: position 232,347,172 of record NC_056660.1, read on the forward strand.
TGAACTGTGAGATCATGATCTGAGCCGAAGTCGGCCACTTAACTGACTGAACCACCCAGGCGCCCTCTGACTAGTTAACATCCTCAGGGAGACACAGCACATGGCAAAAATTGGGACAGACTCCCAAACCCAGGGTCCCAACCACCAGGCTCTACTGCTTCACAAAAGAGGGTATTCTCATAAAATTAAAGGAAAGAGCAGTTTTTGTGCTCACGCTCTTGAAACCTCCTGGCAATACCGGCAGGTTGCATTCACCGTATCTGCATAGACTGTGCCCAAGTCGTGGGAAGTTCGAGCACACGTGCCTTGGGTTGAGCTGTGGGGTTTCAGTGTGGGATGATGGGTGTCTGGGTGGTCTACTGATGTTTCTCTTGCTTTATGTCTTACTGCCTTTGACCCCATCTTCCTGGCCAGAAGAGCAGGCTAGGGGGAGGTGGACAGGAAGGGAGCTTACATCCCAATGGCATCTACAATTTGCCTCAACGTTGGCTTCTACAAATAGGCACACAGGGAGAATGTCAGCAAGAACTGTGTTTTAAGATGACGATCGCCTTCTGTTTACTTGAATATTTTACTTGTCACTTAATAGGATAATTTACATGCTGGTGAAGAAGCGATATTCACATAATTGCGTAAGTGTGATTACATTTTTGCACTCGCTTGCACCCTTGTCTTTCACCTTCTTTTGGGCTGTCAAGATATGAATTGGAACTTCCTTGTGGTATTAATAAGGGAAACGGACTTGAATCAGGCAGGAATCATTTCACATTTAAACGATAAGTAACCATCAGTATCTGTTAAAGTTATTCAAAGATAAAATGGTCGATAGTAATGATGAATTATGTCACACATCAATTTGGTAAGCTGTCTGCAGTCAGTATGTTGACTTGGAAGCAGGCAATTGATCTTACTGACTGCTAACACAAAAGAAAGTTTAGGTGCAACTAGAAAATCCAACCCTGATGGATTGTGGCTATTCTGTTCAATATCCATAAAGCAATCACCTGAATATTCTCAACAAAATTTTAATACCAGTGTGGCGACCACTGACATTAATACAGTAGCTTTTGTTTGAACTAAGCCTGTAATTATATAGCTGGATGATAAAAATTGTCTCTAACTTGTTCCTTTCTCTAGACCAAAACAAAACAAAAGGCAAATGCAATAAAACCAACCTAGAAGAGGGGTGTTTTTTTGGGGGGGGTAGCAATTACTTAATACATTTTAGCAAATGCATGTTAAGCCTAACATGTAAAGCCCAAATACATGGGGCTTTTTTATTTGAGCCTATCATATCTCTTACTGGAGGGGTCACAAGGCAAAAGTATTTAGATGCAACAAACACTTAAAAGTTTGGCATTTCTAATTCTCCCAAACAGATGTTGAATGTAAATCTCATATTTTTGTTCAATGATTTGTGTAAAGAAGCTGTGCATTTATCAGGAAGCGTTTTATTTTCTTTTAAAAACTTTTCTAAGAAAATGTGCCACTGAAGGGCACCTGGGTGGCTCATTTCCTTAAGCATCCGACTTTGGCTCAGATCATGATCTCACAGTCTATGAGCTCGAGCCCCCTGTCGGGTTCTGTGCTGACAGCTCGGAGCCTGGAGCCTGCTACAGATTCTTTCTCTCTCTCTCCCTCTCTCTCTCTCTCTGCCCCTTCCCTGCTTGCTCTCTGTCTCTCTCTCCAAAAACAAACATTTAAAAAAGAAAAGAAAAGAAAATGTGCCATTAAGAAAGCCAGTCATTAGCTCCTGTCTCCTCCTTAGCCCGGTATCTCACACCCGTTGAAGATCCCACTGCCACCTGCAGGGCTGAGCCGGGTGCCCGGCCAGACAGAAACTCAGTAACAAGACACACAGTGCAACACCTTGTGCATGGAAGCAACACAGAAAAGGCTGTAAAAAGGTCTGATATAGTCCGAGGTGATGTCAGTGCTTCGTGCAGAAAACAGGAGCACAGTTTCATGAAGGGATTTTTAAAAACTCACATTTCAGATAAAAAAGACTGGGGGAATAAAAAAGTAGCTTACTTCTTTTTCTAGTATTTTATTGTAGAACAGGAGCGAGATTCTCTGAATGTCTTCAGACTTGAGCCACTGCCTGTAAATAAAAAGGACAAACATCATTAACCCAACCCTCCAACCAATGAGCTAAAAAACTACTTTTTAAACAGTAACGGGCATCCTTCTTTCTTTATTGTAAATCATCCAAAACTGAAGTTAAAAAAAAACGCATGATGCCAGATCTCTGGATATGGAATCTAGGAAGAAGGGGATGTGCAAATATGACACCCCTCTTTAGGAGTGACCCTCCTTGGAAAACTGGCCATTACAGTCATCATACCAAACTGAAACTCGTGGTCCCGAATTAAATAACTAGGGAAATAGGCCATCAAAAAGATTCAAGTACATCGATAAATTTATTTCCTGACATTTTACTGAAATCACATGGTAGTTTCATCCCTGGAAAATCCGGTTCATAGAAAACTACCATTTTTCTTAGTTTATAGCAAGCAATACATGAGAGCATCAAAACCATTTAGGGTGTCCTCTGAGTTCCGGGAGGGAAGATCTTGCTTCTTTCACACTTACTGAAAATACTTTCACGGTCATGTCTTTCATTTCCATAAAGTAAAAAAGTTTTGTTTGAATGTGGTGTTGAAAGATAGGCAAAAATACTAATACATTAAGTGATCGGTTCAGGCCACTCGCATAATATGGAGATGCAAGTATATATATCCATGCGAACACGTGTGTAATACATATATATCCCTCAGATGTTGAAAAATAACTAAAAATCATATGAAAGTGTGCATTCTGACACGTGGATTGACTTTTAGAAACAGGTTTCAAGAAGCCGGTTGACATAGACAGAGAGCTTCAGGACAAAACTTTTCTCTAGGATGCTTTACACGCTTGCAAGTGGAACAGGGACACCAAGCAAGCCGGGCATGTGATCCATGCCTGGTACGGTCACACACTTGGAAATAAAATAAACGCACACTCGATGAAACAAAGCTGAGTGAAATACGAAGATACACGTTCTTACATCCACGAGTACAGGAATGTAAGGAAAAATGGAAATCTATGTGCCGAGAAAAAAATCTAGAAATCGATACCAACAAAATATATCACCAGCTGGTTTGGGTCATACACGGAGGAATTTACATTTCTACTTCCCTAGTTTTCTTTCTTTTTTTTTTTTTTAATTTTTTTTTTAACGTTTATTTATTTTTGAGACAGAGAGAGACAGAGCATGAATGGGGGAGGGTCAGAGAGGGAGGGAGACACAGAATCTGAAACAGGCTCCAGGCTCTGAGCTGTCAGCACAGAGCCTGACGCGGGGCTCGAACTCACGGACCGTGAGATTGTGACCTGAGCCGAAGTCGGACGCTTAACCGACTGAGCCACCCAGGCACCCCTACTTCCCTAGTTTTCTTAAATAAATACCTTTCTAATAAAAAAATAAGCTGAGTTATGTATACAGGCATTATAGATATGTGTGTATATATTATATGTGTGCATACATAATGCATATATAATGTATATGTGCATACATCTACAAGTGCGTATATACATGTGTATATATAACGTATATGTGCATATATCTACAAGTGAGTACATACGTGTGTATATGTAACGTATATGTACATATATCTACAAGTGCATATAACCATATATCTACATCTATACCCACATATCAATATAGAGGGAGAGAGAGTATATATATTTGAGGATATTAGGTATAAAACTATGCTTTACATAGGTTTCCAAAAACTGTTGTATCTGTTCAAGTACTTATCGATTCACATGAATTTCTCACTGTGGTTCTTTGGCAATCCATTGTGGCCTACGGATTTCGACTCCCTGAGGTATGTTTGGGGGCTAGGGATTTGAGGATCCAGGAAAGAAGGCCAAGTCAACGATTGCACTTTGCCTTGTAATCGGCAAGTCCAGCCGCCTACTGATTTTGGGTGACGGGGGTGGGGGGGTGTCTCTAACTGTACACAGACGCTTCCCATCGGGGCTAACGACTGGTTAACCCAGGAGACCAGCACATTCGTCCAGGTCTACCGGGACAGCCCTGCGTCCAGAACCTCGCACCACATGTGCACCGCCGTGAGCCTGACGCACCCACAGATCTACGCTACAGACAGCGCACTTCCCAGCGAGGCACGGAGGTCAGTGATGTGTTCTAGAAATGATGGCCGTTGAAAGTGAGAACCATAAAAATGCCTTTTGGTTCAAGGCATAAGCTTTAGCTATCAGGGAAACAGACTTTTCTGGGTATTTCTTATTACCGTACCAGCTGCAAGAAGCATGGTATTGTTCCGTTCAAGGAGAATGGCTGGAGAAATAAAAGGTTAGTTAAACAGCAAAAAGAGCAGAAAATAAAATCGAAGATACATTTTAAGCACATTCATTTTCAGAACCGTGTGCTCGTTATGAATATCAAACTATGAATAATGTATGGAGGAAACATATTCAAAATACTTTTTTTTTTCCTTTATTGAGCGAGAAAAATCTAATTTCGAAGTGCCTCTGGGCAACCTCAGATTGGAAATAAAGTAAGAGCGAAATATATCAAGAGAAGTAAAAGCGGCTCCCGAATGAACAGGGCCTCGGGTCCAGGGCTGGTTTCCCCTACCTGCCTGTGTCCTGCGGGCGGACGGGAAGTGCTCCAGGCCAGGCCTCACTTCCCTGTGTCCCTAACACTTAACACCGAGTTTCGTCAGCCACGAGTGCTGGGTTCTTCTGACCTTTTCCTCGGAAGGAAGGAGAGTGTATTCTTCTCGCAGGCTTTGCCGTCAGAGGGTCTCTGAGATGGCCTCAGCTCCCTTCACTGACGAGCCGGACACTCAGACATTTGTGTGATTTGCATGTTTGGAATAGGAAAGGTTAGTGGGGGCTGATAAGGTCAAATATGATTTTTGGGAACTGGAACTACAAGAGAGGCAAAGAAGGGAAAAGAAAGGAAGAGGGAGGAAGGGAAAGGGGAAAGAGGGAAGGGAGGGGGAATGTGTGTTTTACTTATGGGGTCCTGACATGGTTCCTGACCCAGGAGGCCTATGGGATGAAGAAAATCAACCCCACTCCTGGGCTATATAATGAGCGAGTCTCTATTTAAAAAAAAATTTTTTAAGTTTATTTATTTATTTTGAGAGAGAGAGACAGAGAGAGAAGGAGAGAGAGAGAATCCCAAGCAGGCTCCACACTGTCAGCGCAGAGCCCAAATTGGGACTCAAGCTCACAAACTGTGAGATCACGACCTGAGCCAAAATCAAGAGTCGGCTGCTCAACCGAGCCACCCAGGCGCCCCAAGTGCCTCTGAATTAATTTATACCAAGGTTTTTTTTTTTTTTTTTTTTTTTTTTTGTGCTAGGCCCAGCTCAAGCAAAGATTCAAGCAAGGATCCTGAACAAGATCCTGACTTGAATGAGGGGACTCAGTACACGTACATCCTTACCCAGAATTCTTCTGGCACGTAAGCATGTAGGTTCTCACGGCAAAGAGGCCACTATAAAATAGAGAGAGGACCCCTTTCCTACGGTGATGACTGGAGGTTTCTATTTCCCCCCAATTTGCATGTTGAAGGCCTAACCTGAAGTGCGGCTGTATCTGGAGATGAGGCCTCTATGGAGGTAATCAATGTTCCATCAACGTGGCCTGAATAAGGGTGGGGCCCTGATGGGAAAGAATTAACGTCCTTATAAAAAGAGACATCAGAGAGTTCTCTCTCTTTCCCTGCACAGCCTCAGGAAGAGGCCATGTGAACACAGCCAGAAGGTAACCTTCTGCAAACCGAGGGGTTAACTCTCACCAGAACGCGACCACACCGGCACCCTGATCTTGGACCTCCAGCCTCCAGAACTGTGAGCAGTAAATGTCTGCTGTTTCAGTCCCCCACCGCCGTCCGTGGTGCTCTGTCACTACAACACCTCTCCAGGCAGTATTGAAACTGAAGGCTTCGGTGGCCTGAACGGTGTACTAAGGTCCGTGGCACTGGGGAAAGATGGTCTACAGAACCCAGGCTGAGATAAATGCTGCTGGACAGGTGGTGTCTCAGTGTGGGGGGCCCAGCCTGCCTCAGCCCTGCGGTCTGAGGTGCTCTGGTCTGTCTGTCCTACGCCGGCACATCAACTCTGCCCACCACACATATTTAAACTTGGCGCACAAGCTCTTCATGAACCCTCCAGCTCGTTTCCTTCAGCACGAAGGCCACGGTCTTTCCCTCTTAGAACTTTTCACATTACTTCTTTCTGTTTTTGCTTAAAAAAAACCCCCAAAAACCAAAAAACCAAGGGGCGCCTGAATGGCCTAAGTGGGTTAAGCGTCCGACTTCGGCTCAGGTCGTGATCTCACAGTCTGTGAGTTCGAGCCCCGCGTCAGGCTCTGTGCTGACAGCTTGGAGCCTGAAGCCTGCTTTGGATTCTGTGTCTCCCTCTCTCTCTGCCCCTCCCTTGCTTGTGCTCTGTCTCTCTCTGTCTCTGTCTCTCTCTCTCAAGAATAAACATTAAAAAAAAAAGAAAAAAAAAAAAGAAAAAAAAAAACAAATTTGGGAGAACCTGGCATGGCAGTCCCATCCTCAAGATAACCATATAGAATGAATGCCCCTTTATTAAAGTTAGTCTTACAGGAAAGCCCACGTCCTCTAGAGAAAATGCCCCTAGAGGGGATGGCCTGGGCACCTTTGACCATGAGGCCTCCCTTTTCCCACAATGAGGCTCTGAGAGAAGCTTCTGGCAAGTCTCCTCCGTGCAGAACTATCAATCATGCTTTCTTCTTGTCACCTCGCCTTCCAGACTAAGTCAAATCTCTCGCACCTCCGCCCTGAGCACGTGTGCGGTGACTTCTCTCCCTTAGGGCTTTGCGAGGGGACACTGCGCCTTGTGTCCTGGATGTCAAGCACATGCTGACACTGCCCAGCCCTTAACAAAATGCTTGATAAGTGAGTAAATGAATGAATACATGAAAATCTGCATATAAATCACGGTTTCCTGCCCACTGCCGAAAATGACAGAATGGTACGTCAAGTCTGGGGTCTCTGTGGAATCCTCAAGTGGAAGTTCAAAGACAGAAGACCATCATACGAAGGCACGAGAGCAGGTGATGAATAAGGTCTAACAGAATGGGAATGAGTCTCGTTAAAAAATATATGCAAAGCAGCTTCCATTTAAACACTTCCCTTTTGGCTTTTGAGTACAGCAGGACATTTCTCCCTATTTCGCTTCTGAAATATGTTGGGAAAATTACAACACAAGCAGTTACACCAACATCAAACATCACCTTAGAATAAACCTACGTTAAAACATGAAGGCGGTCGCTCCGCATGTATTTGAATACGAAATGATACAGTACAAACAGACAATCCGAAGGCCACCTCGACAAAAACAAAGCCAAGCCAACGATTATACTACCTAATGACTCCTTCAGTAGGAACACTCTAAAAGGTGGACACAAAGGTAGTTTAAGAAGGTACGGGTCCTGTGGGAAGACATGCTGAGGCTCGTTTTAGACGTGGGTTTTCTATTATTACTGTGATTACAGTCATGGGCTAAACGTGGTCAGGAACAAGGTGTTCTCTTTCTTCCGACGTTGTGTTTTCTTCTGGTGGGTCACAGAGTAGTAGGTGCGGTTTCCTCTGGTTGAACGAATATATCCTTCCACCCATATCACACGTCATCAGGCTCCACCCTGGGTTTTAGCTGCCAGATTCCAGGTCATCATGTTTCTCGGTTCGTGATGTGTTGAGGTTTCGATTGGGGCAGAATTGAGGCTGACTTTTATACTGCTGTTGGTGCCAGGCAGAGCAGAGCATTTGTCTGGGCATTGCTGGCGTGTCCTGAGTGCTCCAAGACGGTTGGGGGGGGGGGGGGAGGCTTTCTCTATTTGGAGCACAATGAGGGGCTCCAGACACGTGTTAATTGAACACATTAGCATATGTGAATTATAGCTCTAGTACAATCAAGATAACTTTATTATCTCTGCAATCACACACACACACACACACACACACACACACACACACACACCCTATGTACACATACATATACACTCATGACAGTCCTTCATAAGCTGTGTAAATATTCTAAAATGAATGCTTATAAGGAACAATCTAGAAAAGGCACAGTTTTTAAAGCTGTGTAACGTAATTCTAGAAGCAGGGAGTTTAGGTGAAAACCATTCGTACTTTTCATGACTCAACTTTCATGATAAAAATCGTGGGAAGTTTTCCATTACGTCTTTTCATTTGGACCTACGGATGTGCTTGCTACAATTTAAATTAAAAATGCTTTTACTCAGCGTCTAATGGGTACCAGGCACCATACTGTCACCCATCTTTTGCCCTCCAGGAATTCAGCCATGACACATGGACCCACGGAGAATTTCAAGGCCAATGAATGTAGTTATTGTGTCCAGGCTGCGAAAGGTGCCACCTTCTTTACATGGTTCCCCTGCATCTGTCTCCTGGACCATTTAAAACTACACTGGCAACTCACAGACTTCACAGACTGAACGCCATTTTGTCCCCCAAAGAACCCTTCATCTTTCCACTGCTGCCACAAATTCAGATTCTAATGCTCAAAACCTCTCTTCGACAACGGAGAACGCAGGTACTTCCACGGTCCCTGATTTTTCAGCGGAATAAATGCATTTTCAATAGATACAGTCACATAATCCAACTCAGATTTTCCCATAGGGCATTCCTATCGGTCTTTAAAAAATCTTACTTACTGACCATATTTCGCTCCGATTTTTCTGTGTTTACATCTCATGTTATTTATCAGTAATCTACTTGGAGAGGATTTCTTAGGCAGGGATTAAAATTTTTCTAATTGACGGAAGCTGTTATTAAGGACAACTGAGGTGAAATGAAAGCCTCTAAAGGAATGGCTTTGTCATGGTAAGTATTACAGAGTTTCAGGTAAAATTCTTGGAAGGCGTGACATGATTTCCACATACTAGGGTTTGAAATAAAAAACGTGTGATAATTTAAGGTTGAGAAGTACTCACTTTTGTGCATTAATTCCATCAATTGCTTGAATCATCCTTTCATTTAACTCTTCCTCAAATCTCTTCTTTTGCGACTTGGTTCTACGTGAAAAGGGAAATATTATGATAGAGATTATGATGAAACCGAATACTAAGTCCATTTTTCTGTGATGCCAAAACCTCTCTTTCGTTCTGCCCATTGAATTCAAAAAAAGGCAAAATGAAACAAGAGTCTATGAGCAGCCTTTACTCTATTAACACTCAGCCACTCTGCCGATTGAGCGAACTGACTAGAGTTTTTTGGTGCAATAAATGTTGCCTCACTATTCACTTACAGCGAAACGATACCAGGCGTTAAAAAGCCACGCTGAAAGATATGTACTTGGTGTTTACGATAAAAGAACTTTCTGTCCTAGGAGATGCATTAGCCCTTGACGTGTTGCCTTTGTAAACTTTATTTTATGACAGAACACCCTGGTTTTGGAAATTCCCCTGTAAAAATCTGGTCTGGTTGAAGAAAAAAAAAAGAAAAAAAGCTATGCCTTGTTCATGTTTCCCTTGGTCAGTTTTCAAAAATTTGCAGAAGTACAGTCTTCCTCGAGGCATATCAAAACTTAATTGTATGCATGTAAATCTTTCTCAGTATTCAAATCACAGTTCACGGGGAAAACCCCACATATATCTGCAGACACTCACTTGGTCTTAGAAGAAAATAATCTTTAAAAAAAAAAAAAAGAAGAAAATAATCTTCAGCCATAATAAAGGATGCCTTGTAAATACATTAAGTCAAAAGAATGTGTTCTCTGAGTTAATCTGACCATTAGCATAAGAATGATATAAAGGAGAAAACCAAAATAATCCCTATTTTCTAAAAGTTAAACAGCTGCGGTACCGAGTGAAAGCACAGGGGAGCGTCACCAAACTGGCCTGACCCAGCCTGTGCACTGCATCATCAAGCCACCTCGTCCAAAGTGGAGACAGCACTAGGCTTCTCTGTGCTCTGGTGGGTTAAAAAACTCATCGGATGGGCCTTCTATTCTGGAAGAACAGTAACTCCTCTGATTTCAGACAAGAATAGCGTTACGTATTCAATGTCACGGCTAGGGGTAATTAAATCTCATGAAAGTATCATGGACGAGACGGATGGGCCTTCCCAACCCAACCCTGTTTGTGGGTTGGTGCCCTCAGGTCCTGCCTTTTTTAAACAGGCCCAGGGCATCTCTGCTCCAAGAGCAGAATGATAGGAGGCGATCTGTCCCCAGACAGGAGCAAACGAAGAGGTCTCAGCATGCCAGATTCTAAGCTGTTGAAGAAGGCAAATTAATTTTTACCCTTCTTTTTTAAAGAGCAAGATACTTAGCAATCATCTAGGATGGTTCATTCTCGCTTCCAGGCAAGGAGCTGCCTTCAGTTTTCTTTTTAGCAGCGCTATGCTTAGGCTTGACTTTGCGGACTTCAATTTGGTGTCTGGTCTTTATCACAAAGTCTCACTGAATCGAAGAATAGTGGAGGTACCTGGAGACTCACAGGAAAACGTCACCCTTCAATGCTATGCCCGGGGCTAACAACAGCACTGCCTCTGTGGATCTGTTTTAGGATTCGTTTACATAATGTACAGCACTCAATGCTATAAAGGTAGCACATGACGTAGCCGATAAATGCATATTATTACACAATCCTCTGTATTTACTGGTTACCTGGATAATAATTCTTAACACATAGTTTCCTTATCTCTGTGATTCTGTGATCTCTGCTATGGCAAATGATAGGATACCCCTGGAGGTGAGAATCTACCACCAGGAGCTCTTAGTTTGCCAGCTAAGGCTTTGTTTCCCAGACTTCAGGCATTTCTGACTCTCCAGTCTTGTGTTCTGTCACTGCCCCCCTCCCTGCTTTCCAATTTCCCTCCATCCTTTCCTCTGAGCTCTTTCCCCAACTGACCCAGTCCGTGCCGTGGCTACTGCATCTGAGGATAGAGTGTGAGCTCAGATAATGTTCAACACCAGGTGATGCCGACTCAGTAGCCAGGCTGAAGGCACAGAGAGATTTTATGACATAGGCCACTTCAGGAAGCCGGGACACGTGAAGACAGCCTAGTTGAGTCCGATTTGGAAGTGAAGCTCTCTGTGAGGCCCTGGGGCCACCAAAGATCCAACCACCACAGAGGAAAGTGGAGTCAACATGGAAAAGGCTCCTAGCAGGGCAGGCGTGATAGAAGAGCGGTGGGGAGCGCAGAGTTTGGGGTCACAAATCTGGGCCTCGCCTCTTCCAGCCGTGTAGCTCTGGGCATTCTCCTAACCCCGCTCGCCTCTACTTCCTCCCTTCTCAAATGGTAATGGCATAGCAGCGTCTATGCTGGAGTCACGCTGTAGGGATGAAATTAGATTCTCCGTATGCCTGGTACAGATCCAAATGATGGCTTATTATCATTGTCTTCCAGACAGCACTCGTCCCGGAAACCACTGCCCACCCACATCGTATTGGCACCGCACGAGGGATTTCCTGCTTTGATTTCAGTAAACAGACCCTTGAGGCAGAGCCGCAGGGAGGACGAGACAGATCACAGAAGGAATACGGACTCTAAAGCGAAGACGCCTAAGAAATTTCCGTGGACAGTTCCTCGCTGATGCACTAGCATCTTACTGGCTTGATGAGTCACGCCTTCTCAGGGCATCTTACGGGGTCCATAATATTTCCAAATTAGCTCAAGTTCTCTTTAATATGGCACGTGCCACTTAAAGAATGCTTCAAAAGCCCAAGAACCCAAGATCCTTATAACATAGGACTCTGAGTATTAGATCTCAATATTACAATTTCAAATCTTCCCCCAAAATACAAATTAGAGCTCATTCCGACAAATAAAGTCACAGAGATGATTCTGGAATAAGGTCGCTGTTTGCAAGGAGGTGGCAGGAAACTATCTAATTGTGTTTAATTTTACTTGGATATAATGCATTTTCTACAGAATAAATGCACTTCTCTGTGGGGAAAGAAAGGCTGACTTAAGTTTTGGGCTTTTCATGAATTATCCTAATGACTTCAATAAGAAATATTTAACTCCCCCAACCAACACGGATGTGAAAAACTGAACCCCAAAACCAGAGGAACATGAAAAAGAGTTAGTGACTGTGATTGTGTGGTTGATGGCGACAGGGGACCTGTGGACACTTGGGTGAACCTTTTTTCTTTTTTTTTTTGAGCAGGTCGGGCAGGCCTTATTTTCACTATAGAAAGGTTGGATTTCTCTTGCTTTTATCTCCAAGATTCCACACATACGAAAATGTAATTTTAAGCAACATACTCATTTTAAGAAAATTCATTTTTTTTACTACATATTAAGGTTAAGAAGAGTCATTTTTAAGGAAAACAATTTAAAGTTCTAAGGTATTTACCAGGTGCCTTTTTCCATTTCGCTCTTTTACACCTAGTAATGTCACATTAATAATTACATTTTTAGAAGCTGAAAACAATCAAATCGAGCTTTTCACAAGCAGCTGCTCTTTTTAGAAGTGGCCTTCAGAGTTACTCTAATTGATGATAATTACTTTCAGAAATATTTAAAAAAAAAACCCAAGCCTTTAAATATCAAAAAGTGGGACAAATAACATACCTTAAGGTACGGTTTTGAAAATTATGCTGACCCATTGGCACATCCTATTTAAAAAAAAAAAAAAAGTTATTAGTTTCCAAAAACATGCTTTAAAGAATGATGTTTCAGTGATGATCATTTATAACATTATTTCTTCTTTTATCATGGAAAGCATCATTTAGGTAACAAATAATTACCCCTGTGGAGAAGAATAGCTTATGTGAAATGTGAAATGTGAAAAGGATTTTGTGAATGTGAAAAGGATTAAAAGCTCAGTTTATACTTGGAATGTTGGTGTCATCTATAAACTCTGGATGTTAGAACTATCAGAGTTGTTGTCTGGAACTTTAAAATTTACATCCTGATATTTGCAGGTACGATTTCCCACAAGGGGCCTCGGGCAACTGCTGTGACAGTTACTGCAGACAGCTTACAATCCTGTGAAAATGGAGTCTGACGTCAGACAGGTACTCAAACGTTCTTGAAAACACACACATCACCACAAAATGTACAGTCAAGCGTCGTGCCCGAACTGGGCTGTCAAGAGACGGTGCCCTCGGTGAACTATGCAACAGCATGACTCACTGATCGAAAAGAAGAAATCCACACCCGAGTGTGCCAGCAGTTTCTGAAAAGGGACTGGGAGAGAGACACTGGTCAGGGTTTATCAGTGGGGGACCCACTGCCGAATGTTCAGTAGACTTACGAAAACCCGGAAGACCCCCTTTTATACATTTGTGGTGGAAATTAAAATAAAAGTTGAGACAAAGCTGCTCCAAGTGGCTCCAAAGAAACTTTTCTTGGCTGCTTTATCTACAGCATTAGATTAGGAAACATAGGTAGCCTAGGGAAAGGTACGGTATATATATATATTTTTTAAAAATAACTGAACTCCAAGTTTTATTACATAAGGTAAAATAATGCATTATTTACCAGCTCTACCAATGTTGAATCGGGAGTCAGTGGTGTTCTGCAGAGGGGATTAGATAAAAGAAATAACTTTTGGCAATGATACTGTTGGACCCTGGAATGTATTAATAAGAATGACCATGGGGTCTTTGTCAAAGTGGGTAAGGGATACAGCCAAGCTGTATCGTGAACTGTAGACCCTGAACTTGCTTCTCATTCCTTCCGCAACTAAAACCTTAGCATAACAGGGCATCGCTCTCCCCTGGTGCCCTGAACTCTTGGTCTATTACTCCAAAGCATTAATTATGCCATGCCCTTTCCTTGCTGAAGATCCTCTGATGACCTCTCACTACACTTAGAATGGTTTCCGCACAATGACCTCAGTGCATCTCATCCTTGATGACCTCTGTTCCTTACTGTTGATGAAACTAACTGCCACATCAGCCTCCTCTCTGCCCCCCGAAGACTTCAACTCATTACTATGTTGGGGCCAGTGGATTGATCTTCTCCACCTCCTCCCCAGTTTACTGCTCTCTTTCTCTGAGACATCCCCAGAGTCGCCACAAAGACATCTCCTTCCCAATGACATCTCCATTTCATTTTCATCATCATCGACCTCAGCAGCAGCGGAAATGATCTTGTTGGTTGCCTGGTTTCCGACTTAGGGTCTCTTGCTTCCCAACAGACTGGAAACTGCTCTTGGACCTGTCCTGGCAGTTTCCCTGGTTGACCGATGGGTGTGATCTTCTGTCAGATCACGTTTACTTGTTAGTTGGGAAAAAACACCAAGGAAGTTGAGAGGAAAGATATAACCAAGTCAAAACAAGTACGTGGATCTGGGGGCCTTGGGTGTTGTCACTCTGAGCTGCTGGGAGTAGGGAGCACAGGGCAGATGGGGAAAGTTCGCGGCTGCCTAACAACCTGAGGGTTATGTAACATTCCAGTTTCTTTTCTGCCTCAACTGCATCCCTGGTACAATTAACTCCATCGTATGTGAAATTTTACTCACAGATCATTTTAAAATCAAACGTCATTGCGATTATTCTAAGTGCTTCGTCATTTTCCGTTTTCTGGTCCCTTGTGGGTCTTTCTATTTTCTCTCTGCATTTCAGCCATCTTATTGAGAGTGTCCCTGTTATAAAGCGCTTTGGCACTTTGTTATCTATTAGAAGTTGGGAGTGACATAAATAAGGAACTACAACAATAGTATGTTCGCTGCCCCTGACACAGCTTGAACATTTCCACAATGAAAAGACAGTCTGGATGCTGTGTTTCAAACCGCAAGGGCATGATGCCTTCATTTGTTCTTTTATTAGGATGCGCAGGCTTTCTTACTTCCTGAGAGCAAACAAACAAACAAAATACCACCATAAAAAGTTCAATTGTATTTGGTTGCTAATAAGTGAGTTAAATAACAAGTAAGCAAACTGGTCCTGGGTTACAGAGTTATAATGTAAAATCACTCTGGTTGAAACCCTTAGCAAGGTGAGCCTGGCACTCATTCACACCTCGACAGCTGTTTCTAAGGGGTCTCTTCAAGGAGGAGAAGGGGTTAGGCTTGTTTCACTGCAGACCAGTTATTCTGACAGGAGATGCCCAGCCTTCTGGTTTAGGAAACTAGCTTGGGTCTGGCACGCGCCTGCGCTCTGGAACACAGGGAGAGCTCACCGTGGTGCTGATCTTGCCGTTCTCCGTGGTCATGCTATCTCGGTGATGCAGGTGTGCAAAGGGCTTGGCTGCTCCCCAGGACTCCAGGTACCGGGTCATGCGGACGGAAGCCCTCATCTTGGCTCCATCGAGGGTGTGGCGAGGTCTGAAGAGGTGAGGACTCCGTCGCTCCCCCTTGGGGTGAGAAACAAAGCATTACACCTGGCATACCAGAGGGGCAGAACTTCTCCTTCCTGCCCCCTCGCCCCGACTGAGCGATTCCTCCCACATCACCCCCTCACTGCCCGTGGCTTCTGTCCTCACTCCTTCAGTGTGACTGGTTCCCAGTGTTACAAGCTGCTTGAGCTGAGTGATTTTTTTTCCCCCAAATAGCAAAAGATAACTGTAATTTAAACTTAGGAAAAAATAAGCCATTTTCATGGGCCTTTTTATAAAGTAAATTCTTAAACCAGATAGGCTGATCTGTTTCAACTTTTTCTTGGTGACTGTGGTTTCCTAAAGCGACAGGTGTTAGAGATTGGGGCTGTTTTATGATGCTAAACGGTCTTCCTCATCTGTGTTTTGGTATTCTTTGCCTGAACACAATGTTCTTTGTACACATTTATTTATTTATTTATTTGATTCCTCCCTCTGCCTGTCGCCCCACAGGTCTTCTTGACTGTCACTCGTCTGTCTCCAAATCAACCGTCAAGTTAGCTGCAAGTGTCTTCCCAAAGGGGAGCCCGGAGTTTCAGGGAGGTTACCACGAGTGAACATCCATACACTTGATCTTGTTGATTTTGTTTCTTGCTGATATATTGCACCTACCAGCTGTGTGACATAAGAGAAGTCACATAACCCCTAGGAGCTGCAGATTCTTAGTCTGCAAATAGCAGTGACACTCTTTTGGCAGGAATTTGAGAAGGGCTGTGAGAAATGAGAGCTCCAAGCCCTTGCTCTGGCCTGACACTTGTGAACAGAGCAAGAGACAGCTCCTAACTTTCTTTCTGGGTGGCTGGGACGGTCTTCCAGGTAACGGAGGATTTTATCGCATCCAAGTTCACCCTGTCTGCACATACGTGTACTCACACGAACGCACCTGTGACATTTAGTTGCCAATCTTTTAGGAATTTCTTCCTTTCCTTCTTCTTATATGTTCATCCTACTTCATCTCATTAGATTTTTATCATCTGAATTCCTGAGCAAAACCTTCTGTCTTTATGTAATTTCCCAACTGCCAGGGTGGGCACACTGAGGGACTTTCAGGAGCATCGTGGACTAACTTATACATTGACTAACGCTGACTAACACATACAACCTGTCATACAGACAGTAATCTCATCACACAAACATTTTTTTCCCAATGGTTTCTTTAATGTTTTAACTTATTATAAAACACGTTCCATAATTAGATGGCCGCATGCATTTACAGTAATTTTAGAGGCAGAGACTAGTAGCACATTAAACTGATTCTCGACTAAAAACACTTACCTGTATCAGTAATTTGCCCTTTTCCCTTTTAAATCACAGAAGTCATAGGCTAATTATAGACTCTTTACAGTACTGACCTTGGGGTTGATTACAAAGTAGGTTTTCACCAGGTGCTGTTTTAAATATGGGTCTCTGATGTCACCATCTCCTTCCTCCACTTTATAAGCGCCATTCAAGTGTTCCAAGGTGACAGAAGAAATGTGAACACGTCTGAAATTCCATTTAAAACCATAATCAAGATAAACATGGATACACATGAAGATTTTTCCGTTTACTTGTGATGTCAGGAATCATACCTTCTCCCCCCACCCTTCCGCCCCAGTGAAGGAAAGGTTGTATAAGGCTGTATGTTCTTGGTAAAATTGACTGTAAGGTTTATATTTTATGAAATGGGGCTCTGGATAGATGCTCACAGAGGTCATGAGATATTAACATTTGGAGCTTCTCTGCATTTACGGAAACCTGCACGGTGGGTGTGGTGAATTACAGCCAATAAAACTCGATCATATTGAAGTTTTGTGCGTGAGGATATTTTTGGAAACATATGCCAGAGGCATTCTCGGGAGTATGCTGATCTACACACAAGTATGGGTGACTTAGTTCCATGCTTCCCACGCTTCTCCAAATTATTGCACTTGCATCAAAATCCTCTCGTCTGAAACATGCTCTTCTAGCCACAGGTAGCTGCTACCTCGTCCTCATTTCAATAGTACTGGTTTCAGAGGTCATTGGTCAAGAGAAATGCCATTGCACTGCATTACAAGACATCTTTCCCTTTGGGTACTATTTACGAATTTGCAAATAAAAATAATTCAGGATCTGATATCCAGAGTCTTTTGACCATGGGTCATGGGGTGGTGGAACTGAGCGAGACTTGAGAGTTCAAGTTTATCGGATTAACGTAGGAGGTCACTAGGGCAGGAATAACATGCTACTAACGGAGGCAACGGAAGCCGTCAGACATGAGCAGTCAATCCCTTGTTAATCTCTTGCCGATCATTTATTTCTAATCATGCGCACAGCCTGAAGAGAGAAATCCAGCCCGGCCTTACCCAGGAACCCCTCCGGCTTCCATGTGATTGGCTAAGGTAACGTCATGTGACCACACGTCATACTGCCACTTCTGCAGACCGATCACGCCGCAGAGGACGTTCCCAGAATGCACTCCGACGCGCATGTTGATATCCACGCCGGTGGCGTCCCTCACTTTCCTAAAGAGAAGGCAGGCAACGTCACCATCCGGGGATATCGTCTTCTTCCTGTAACTCTTGGGCAATTTTCTGGGTATTTTATTACTCAGAATTTCTCAGACTGCTGGAAATACAGTCCTGACTTCTTCCCGGGGCAGAAGATTGCAGCTCTGAGCCAAGAGAAAGGGCGTTTTCTTCCTGGTTACTCCCAGACTACACCAAAAGCTCCCAAGCTGTGGCTCTCCAGCCACATCAGGCCAGACTGTCAGCACTAATGTAACCTTTTGGCTGTAGCTTCTACTTTTTCAACAAATATGTGTATCAGGCACCTGTCACGTGTGGACACCTGCTCCGAATTTTCACCCTAGGATCGTGTGACATTGCCTCGTATTATCAGAAATGGTCTGAGATGCCATATAGGATTCTAGCACTCGGCACAATGTACACCTCCAATGAATATTTTCTGTCGATAAGGGACAATATGGCTTATTTAATAAGCCTAATAATGACTTCAGCCTGAAGAGGAATTTCTTAACAAACTAACCATGACTTCAAAGTGCTTCAATCGTGCACATTCTTTAACAACAACAAAACTCCATAAAAGTTTTAACGGTGCATAAGGTGTCATTAAAAAGAAACTAACTTTAGGGGTGCCTGGGTGGCTCAGTTGGTTGAGCCTCCACTTTGGCTCAGGTCATGATCTTGTGGTTCCTAAGTTCGAGCCGTGCGTCGGGTTCTGTGCTGACAGCTCAGAGCCTGGAGCCTGCTTCAGATTCTGCTTTCCCTTCTCTCTGCCCCCTCCCCTGCGCTCTCTCTCTCTCTCTCTCTCTCTCTCTCTCTCTCTCAAAAACTGAATAAACATTTAAAATTTTTTAAAAAACTAATTTAAAAAAATCATTTGAGAAACACTTTAGGACCCTATTAGCAACTCCTTTACTGAGACAAATGAAGAACGTCCTTTAACAGCAGCTGGAAATGCTTGTTTATTTCTGCCAGCTAAATACATTTATCAATTAAAATATTACTGCAAGTATGGAGAGGTGCCCGGTACATGGAGAGAACTACCCCAGAGGAGACGTGGAAGGAAGCAATGACGTTGATTGCAACCCAGCAGAGAGAAGGTCACCAGGTGTGGGCTACACTAAATAAACATCTCAAAATGACGTAGGCCGGGATATCATGCTTCAGTGATAAAATGACATCATTTGAACAAGCTAAAAATGGTAAGAAATGGACCCGCAGTATAAAAAGAAATGGTTTCCCGTAAGAAGAATCTAAGAAACTGTTCCTTCCCCTCCCTCCCCTCTCTTCCCTTCCCTTTCTCTTTCCCTATCATCCCATTCTGTTTCACAAAACAGATCACAACCTATTCGGTACCAGCAATTCATCCAAACTCTTCCGTCCACATGATGGGCCAGAGCCTCCCCATGACATTGGAGAGTGCGTCCCCCCCCCCACTCCATCCTCCATCAGCAATGGGTGCGTATGGCTGCCTGGGCACCATATGGGCCGTAGCTCTGGGCCTTTGCTCGAGGTGGTCCCTCGAGAGTTCTGCTCCTCACTGCCCTGAGCCTCTCTTTCCTGACAGGGCGCAGATGTCACATGGCCTTCCACGAGCAGCTTAGGCACGACCTCATCGGGGAAGGGCTTCTGCGTTCTCCTTGTGGGTTGATGTGGGAACCCCACCTCTGTGCTCCAGCCTCTCTGAGTATAGTCGAAACTCCCCGTCTGTGTCCACATCTGCTCTCAGAGTATCAGCCCCATGGAGACACAGACCTGGTCTGAGTGGTTTGTATACCCATCAGTGGATTCAGGGTCTAGTACAACGTAGACACTTGGTATAAGTTTAGTAACTGATGAATTACTGGCCATTTCTGAAGGATTTACTGTGTTTCTGTCTTTGGGAGATAATGATCCTGAAAAGTTTGTCGTAGAACCTGTAATTGTTCTTAAGATTTTCTGTTATTGAGACAGAACAGTTCCAACCACATGGCATTTCCGTTTATCAAATATGGTCAGCAGAAAGTCACGGGGGAATAAGAGGCTCGATGACGCACTCTGTGGTTGGCCACTTTGACAGAACTGACTAGTGAAAGATTTGGCTCTTTAAAACCATCTCCATGGCCTTTATGTCTTTTTTAGAAAAATGGGTTGATCAAGGGTTCAAATGAATTGACTGACCAAATGTTTTAATGGATTTGGATGCAACCTGGGTGATCTATAGAAAAATACTGAAATAGTTGCTTAAAGCTTGCAATAGTAGACAATCTGGGCGCCTGGATGGCTCAGTCAATTTAGCGTTAGACACTTGATTTTGGCTCAGGTCATGATCTCATGGCTTGTGAGTTCCAGCCCCATGCATGGAGCCTGCCTGGGATTCCCTCTCTCTACCCCTCCTCTGCTTATGCTCTGTACCCCGCCCCCTGGTCTCAAAATAAATAAATAAACTTAAAAAATTATAGTAGACAATCTCTTCCGTTTCAGAGGAACCCTAGTCACTTATAAAGTCAGGGCTCTGCATATTACTCTTTTTATTAAAAACAGTTTACACTTTCATGACAGGAAAAAAAAAATCTCTCTAAGCCTTGGGAAGATTCCAAACCACAGCTGACGTGCTTCCCTGTGGTGCTTGGCTAATAGAGAATGAGGTGTTGAACAGGTGCGGAGGTCCAAACACGGAGGAAAAATACAGACAAATGTTCTTTGATCCATGTTGCTGGTTCCTAGGAAAAACCTGAGATAATATGGCAGAATTCTATGTTCAAGCGTACCCTTTCTGTCCACCAGCTTAAAAACTTAGAATTCTTGCATTCATCCTCATCGTATGGCTCAATAAGTGGGAACAGAAATATTTGCCCTTGTATTTTAGAAGAACAAATAATTCCTGACATTCGCTGAGATGCCCTCTCTTTTCCTGCCCTTTATTGTAAGTGCAACAAAATAACCTATTACTGATTATTTTGTCAAATGCATATGAGCTGAACAGATGACCTACACCAGGGAGACAATGTGGAAGCTCTTGGTCAAGGAGTGGCAGCTCACGGAGACACACAACCGTCACCTAATTTGAAGCTTAAATTTAGTTTAATAAGCAAGAGTTCTGGAAAGTTTCCTCAAATCTTTTAACATTACTGAGATTCTGGATGTATGAGATAGTACTTATGCATCTATGACGGATGGATAAATAAAACATGATATATACATACAATGGGATCTTGTGCCACCATAAAAGGAATGAAGTAGTGACACATTCCGCAACGTGGATGAACCCTGAAAATGCGATACTATGTGAAATAAGCCATACTCTTAAACAATCAATATTGTGACTCCACTCATACAAAATATCTAGAAAAGGCAAATTCATAGAGACAGAGAGTAGAAAAGGAGTTACTAGGGGCTGGGAAGAGAGGGGAAGGGGAGTTCTTGCTTAATGGGTATGAAGTTTCTGCTTGGGAGACGACAAAGTCCTGGAAGTAGATAGTGGTGATGGCTGCACACATTTTAAATGTGCTTAATGCCACGGAATTGTACATGTCAACTTGTTAAAGGGCAACATTTATGCTATGTGTATTTTACCACAATAAAAAAATAGAACAGAAAAAAATTACTGATGAACTGGTGACATGTGAATGCACAGAATGTAAACATTCTTTCTCCGAGAAGCTCTTCAACATGCTGGAGTAAGGAAAACATAGCAGAACTGGAAAACAGTTGCTTCAAAAGCAGAAGTAAAATTTTAGTAAAAGGGTGGGTTGTTTAATCCAATATATTACTCATGCACACAATAAATATATTTGTCCTTTACAAAGTCTTTCCACATCAACTGGAAAAAGAAATCCAGAAAAAAATGCTTTCCTTCATTAGAATCCATTTCATCCCGTGTTCAAAACTAACACCGGGGTTGCCTCTGGGGACAGGTTATAAATTTGAGAAAACCTATTAGCTTTACTGATTAGATTCACTCACATGGTCTAGACCAATGGTGTCCGAAATAGTTAATTACTATGGGCACAAAGTAAAAATATTTTTCATGTCGGAGAAGACAAACGAGTTACTTATGGGAAGAAGCAGGAAGAACAAGGTGATTCCCACACGATGGATTTTGGGTGGGAAGCAGACTAATCCTTCTTCAGTTCTTTCTTCAGTTCCACTTAATTCATCTGTCTCCCAACGCTGTTCTGCCCACAGTGGTCTAAGCTTGGGATCTGGACAACTGAGGCTTCCCACACTCAGTGGAGGCAGTGCGGGCTTCAGTATTTATTCCTGGAGAGCCTTGGGAAAGCCCCCACAAACGTTGCAGGCCATTTCATCACATGACTAGTATATACGATGGCCAAACACGTGACTGCTTGACTTGGTGCTTTCCCACTGAAAGCCCCATTTACTCTGGGGCAAGGAGACGGAACATCAACCATAATTCCTGTCCTGTTTAGACTGAAAATGTGTGGAGGAGGGGGTAAAGTCACTCGACCAAAATAGGCAATCAAAAAACCCAATAAACTAAAATCTTTCAATCCTACAAACAACAAGCAAGAGCTTTTACCATCTGGAAGAATATTCTGGCTTCTACCAAAGGCATTATGAGAGCATATTATGGCACTGGTATAAAAAATTAACTCTATACCTCACATTTTTAGCTGGTATTTGTCACTATAACATTATTCTATGTAAGTAAATTTTTTCTAAAATTATGATGAAAACATACACTATGGTTATAAACTGAAATTAAATTAATAGAACTGAGCATTTTTGACTAGATCCAGTAATTTTGGGCTAGACTTTTATATTAATTGTGGTCTGGTGATAAAAACTACTTTCTCCCTGACACCCTGAGTTTAGCCACACTGTTTGCCAGAAATTATTTATATAAAAGTATTTGAATCACTACATTGTATACCTGAAACTAACATTACACTGTATGTTAACTAACCAGAGTATTTTATTAAATTTTTTATTAAAAAATTTTTAACGTTTATTTATCATTGAGAGAGAGAGACAGGATGACAGAACACGAGCAGGGGAGGGGCAGAGAGAGAGGGAGACACAGAATCCGAAACAGGCTCCAGGCTCCCAGCTGTCAGCACAGAGCCTGATGCGGGGCTCGAACCCACGAACCGTGAGATCATGACCTGAGCCGAAGTGAGACACTTAGCCAACTGAGCTACCCAGGAACCCCTAACTAGCCAGAATTTAAATAAAAACTTAAAAAAAAAAAAAAGAAAATTTTTGTCACACGATAAGAGCACAGACTTAAGCTCAGAGCAGATATTTAAATGAAAAAAAAAAGTCACTTTTGAAACCACCCAAACCATCCCTGCCCATAGATATCTATCTTCGTGTTGCTCTCAGCTAAGGCTGGTGGTAACAATACACTTGGAGAAGTCTTACTCTGGACCCAGTTACTCAGACACCAATAACTGAGTCTCTGAGCACTTACATTTAAATGCACAGTAATGTGTTTAATCCCAGTAGAGAGAAAAACAGAAACAGTCGTGAGCATTCTAACTCGAGAGTATTATAACAGTTAAAAAGGGTCCTACTGAGCATTACACTTACTTTATGGCTTCACACATATCCAGTCCCATTTTCACACAATTCTTGGCATGGTTCGGGAGAGATATGGGGAGTCCGGACACGCAGTAGTAGCAGTCTCCCAAAATTTTTATTCTCATGCACTCATTCTCCTGGAAGAAGAGATCACAGAATTGCACTCAGAGCTTACATCTGGTTTAGACTTTCCGAGTATCATCAGGTGCTATTTCTACTGACACGCCGTGGCTGTCACCAGGGTTTGTGGGGACAGAAGTGACCAGCGGTTGGGTTTCCCTTCATCACCCAACAAGAATGAGCCACCCCATGGCCATTTGCCAAAGCAGGAAGACGAAGGAAAAGGGGAAGGAAAGGAAAGCAGAGAGAATGCTCTGGAATGATTTACACTTAGCAGCAGAAGAGTATAATAAGATCATTCTCTTCAGTCCAAACATCCCAAATACTGATGGTGAAGTGAAATATTCCCAGGAAAGTAAATGATGACTGGAACTTGACTGGAATTACAATCGCACGTCATTTCCTACTATACTCATGGTTTTTATTTTATTTTATTTTATTTTATTTTATTTTATTTTATTATTTTATTTTATTTTTAAATTTGTAATGTTTATTTTTGAGAGGGAGAGAGAGAGAGAGGCAGAAAGAGAGGGAGACACAGAATTTGAAGCAGGCTCCAGGCTCTGAGTTAGCACAGAGCGTATTGCGGGGCTCGAACCCACAAACTGTGACATCATGCCCTGAGCCGAAGTCAGACAGTTAGCCAACTGAGCCACCCAGGTGCCCTTTATTTATTTGAAAACTGAAGTAGATTCTTACCTGCAGAATATAGCTTCTGATAAACATCTCCACAATACAAAAAGTTACCATCCAACATGGCCAAGTAATTTCAAATGTAATTCTGACCTCAGGTTAAACTTTTGATACAAGGTTGGACTCGTTATTTTTCATGCCTCAGTTGTTTTCATATTATGATATTGAGATTAACTTCATTCATATGCATTAATCCTACATGCATTTCTAACTTTTCTAGTTACTTTACAGACTCACCACTAAGGAAAAGAGAAAAGGAAAGAAAAAAGAAGCAAAAACCGAAAGATACGCCAAACACAGTTTTTTTTTTCTTTCGTAACACTAACACAGGCTTACATATAAACTGAACAAATCTGAAATAATAAAAATGAACATAACATTTTCTTGTTCTCAAGTAGGTGTTAGGTTTCTTGAAGATTCTTCGTATTTCTTTCCCTGTCTGATAGAGAGTGCACAAGTTAGGGCATATTTTCATACTTTTCTATGGAGCTTGGTAATTTCTGATTACAAATATCATTAAGTAATAAAAAGGCAAGCAATTATGTATTAATAGGGCTTCTGTCTCATATTCCTAAATACGTATCCTGAATCTTGAAAACACCAAGTTTAATAAAAGTGAATTCTTGGCATCCTTATCAAAGATCAGTTGACTGCATATTCAGTTGACTACATATATATATACATATATATATGTATGTATATATATATATATATACATATATATATATATGATATAACTTATCTTTGATAAGTTTAATCAAATATGTTTGTTTATTTATTTCTGGGCTCTTGATTCTCTTCCATTGGGCTGCATATCTTTTTTTAAATGACTTATTTATTTATTTATTTATTTATTTATTTAATTTTTTTTTTTTTGGAGAGAGAGACAGAGCATAAGCAGGGGAGGGGCAGAGAGAGAGGGAGACACAGAATCCAAAGCAGGCTCCAGACTCTGAGCTGCCAGCACAGAGCCCGATGCGGGGCTCGAACCCACGAAGCGTGAGATCATGACCTGAGCTGAAGTCAGATGCTCAACCGACTGAGCCACCCAGGCCCCCCTGTATGTCTGTTTTTAATGCCAGTATCCTACTGCTTGGATTCTGTATCTTCACAATACATTTTGAAAACACGAAATGTGATGCCTCCAGCTTTGTTCTTCTTGCTTAAAAGTGCTTTGGCTCTTTGGGGTCTTTTGTGGTTCGATATGAATTTTAGATTGTTTTCCTGTTTCTGTAAGAGACGCCCCTGGGATTTTTATAGGAATTGTGTTGAATCTGGAGATGCTGTGGGTAGGAAGGACGTTTTAGCAACATTAGTTCTTCCAACCCTTGAACATGAAATGTCATTCTATTTATCTGTCATTTTAGATTTCTTTTTTCCTCCATGTTTTATAGTTTTCAGCGTACAGGTCACCCACCTGCTTGGCTCAGTTTATTCCTATGTATTTTATTCTTTTTGATGCGAATGTAAACGGGACTATTTTCTTCATTTCCTTCTCAGACACTTCACTATCAGCATAAAGGAATGGAACTCATTTTTGTACACTGATTTTGTATCCTGCAACTTTACCAAACTCGTCTATAAGCTCTAACAGATTTTGTGGACATTTAAGGGTTTCCTGTACACAAGGTCATACAATGGGAACAGATAATTTTACTTCTTCCTTTCTGATTTGGGTGCCTTTTATTTCTTTTTCTTGCCTAATTGGTCTGGCCAGGACTTCCGGTACTATGGTGAACAGAAGTGGTGACAGCAGACATCCTTGCCATGTTCCCAATCTTGGAAGAAAAGCTATCAGTTCTCCTCCATTGAGTATAAAGTTAGCCACAGGCTTTCATACGTGGCTTTATTGTGTTGAGGTGAGTTTCTTCTATACGTTATTAGTTAAGAGGTTTTTTTAAAAAATGTTTATTTATTTAGTTTGAGAGAAGGAGAACATGCATGAGTTGGGGAGGGACTGAGAGAGAGAGGGAGAGAATCCCAAGCAGGCTCCACACTTATCAGTGCAGAGCCTGATGCGTGGCTCAATCTCACGAACCACGATAGCATGTCCTGAGCTGAAGTCAAGAGTCAGACGCTTATCCCGACCGAGCCACCCAGGTGCCTCTAGTTAAGTTTTTATCATGAGAGGGTGTTTAATTTTATCAAGGGCATTTTCTGCATCTATTGAGATGATCCTGTAATTTTTATCCTTCATTCTGTTAACGTGGTCTATCGTGCTGATTGATTTGTGTGTTGAACCATCCTTGCATCCCAAGAATAAATCCAAATTAGTCGTTGTGTCTGGTCCTTTTCATGTGCCTTTTAACTCATCTTGCTAAGTGAAATAAGCCTGACTTTATTTAGGATATCCAGAGGGTAGATAGGGCATGATCTCACTTGTATGAGGGATCTAGGATAGTCAAGTTCACAAAAGTAGAGAGGAGAAAGGTGGTTGCCGGGCCGAGGGGAAGGAGAAAATAGGATGGTGTCAGTCATAGGGTACGCAGTTTTTGTCAATTTTTTTTTCCACTTATTCATTTTTGAGAGAAAGAGATAGCGCACAAGCGGGGTAGGGGCAGAGAGAGAGGGAGACCCAGAATCCGAAGCAGGCTCCGGGCTCCGAGCTGTCAGCCCAGAGCCCGATGCGGGGCTCGAACCCACAGACCGTGAGATCATGACCTGAGCCGAAGTCGGACGCCCAACCGACCGAGCCACCCAGGCGCCCAGGGTACAGGTTTTGTTACATAAGATGAGTAAGTGCTAGGGATCTACTGTATAGCATGGTGTCTATAGTTAACGATACTGGGCTGTAAACTTAAACCTGTGCTAAGAAGGCAGAACTTACGTTAAGTGTTTTAAGCACATCATCATCGATCAGAAATAAGGAGGGCAAAAGGAGACTTTTGTATGTGGTGGGGTTGTGAATGGCATAGACTGTGGTGATGGTTTCACAGGTGTATGCTTATCCCCAGGCTCATTACATGTCACATATTAAATATGTATAGTTTTTGGTAGTATGTCAATTATACCTCAAGAAAGTGGTTAAAATGTTTTAAAAAGTAACAGTCAATGACCCATGATTTGGAGTTCCTTAGTTCAGTTATGTGCTTTATGTAGAATTCACTCAGTTGATTGAGCCATTTGCTTACGATGCTGGCCACCTCCAAGTTATTTAACCACGAGGCATGAACTGGTACCCAAAACATGCTCCCTCTGTGACCAACAGTGGATGCACCAAGCCATCCTAGGCTGTACCCTGGTATTGCCTGGACATTCCTTTGTTAAAATCATCAGAGAGGAACAGGAAGTCACAGTAAGTACTTCTGTTATGAGCAATGAGTTTTGTCTTCCCTAAATTCGTATGTTGAAGTTCTAACACCTGGTACCTCTGAACTTGACCTCATTACAGATAAAACTAATTAAGAGGAGGCATTACAGGAGTTGGGTGGGCCACTAATCCACTATGATTGGTGTCCTTATAAAAAGGGGAGATACTGACACTGAGACTTGCACAGAGGAAGAATGCCATGTTAACACTGGAGTAATGTTATCACCCACCCAGACTGGCATGTTTCTTCCTAATGTGACAAAAATGATCTTTTATGAATTCAAACTTTTAAGACATTATTTATGTTTTAAACAATCTTCTAAAAAATGAGCATCCAGGGGCACCTGGGTGTCTTGGCTGGTTAAGTGTCCGACTTTGGCTCAGGTCATGATCTCATGGATTCGAGCCCCGCACTGCGCTCTGTGCGGACAGCTCGGGGCCTGGAGCCTGCTTGGGATTCTGTGTCTCCCTCTCTCTCTGTTCCTCCCCTGCTTGTGCTGTGTCTCTCTCTGAAAAATGAGTAAACATAAAAAAGTTTATAAAAAAAAAAAAAGTATCCAAAAAAACTCAACTTTTTCCTTTGGTTTGGTAAAGGAAGAAAGCAGTGCTACACTCTGATTTTTTAAAATCCCCAGGGAGATCCACCATGCCCAGGCAGGCAGCATAAGGCATCTCCTGGGGAGCCTGACCCAGGAGTGACTCTGTGAACATCAACACGCCACATTTATTCCAAAGAAGCTTGGGTGGAATGTTCTGTACGGTTTAAAAGTGAGGTGAATCTTGCAGCGAACTAAATTTGGGACCAATTCTGTCTTCCCTCTATAAATAATTCATTTCAATAAGCATAATGAAGTCTTTTTTGCTGGAAACAATTCCAAGAGAGAATGAGGCTGACCAGTAATGTGTTATGAGATGGAAGTAAAGGGCTAGCAAGGAAGAAAAAAGTGTTTATCGCTCTTCCCACAAGGAACCCTAATGGTTCCAGCAGATACACGAGTTGTAGTGTGGATTCCAGATTACCTGCCGCCATTTCCTCTCGGTGAAATTTCCCATCCACGAGCAAATGAATGGCAAATAGTGAACTTACATTTCTGTTCAAGGGGCACAAGGGTTAATGGATATGAGTGAAACAGCAGTAAATAAAGGGCTTAGGTGGAAAACAGGCATCCTATTTATTCTAGGGGTTCTTCCAGAGTGCTGGCTACATGAATTACAACTGGCCGGGTTACAACTGGATGAGAGGCAATCACGTTTCCAACTCCTGACATCGAAATGCCTAAAAAGAGAAGCCTAGAACAGCACCGGGCAGAGGGATGTGCATCTTAAATCTTACCATCTTGAACACATTTACTATATGTGTGTTGAGTTCTGTATAAGCAGAAGTTTTAAATATAGATGCAAACCTGCTAATTCTGTGCTACAACGTTTCTCATCCCCAAGAAAGGGCCGAGGCTCATCAGGGCCCAATGGCAAGTATACCCAATGAATGTATATAAACACCATTCCTAAATAGTGCTTTACGCAAAAGCCAAAGGTTGACAAGGGACCAGAGAAAAAGTGAGCCAAGATTTTATAAAGCCTCCAACTGGAAGGGACTCACTAACACTCACCTTTGCAATTTGATCGAACTTTCCAAAGAGCTCGTTCAGCATGTGGACCAGTTCTCCTGGGGAGCAGTCACTGGCCAACCGGGTGAAGCCAACGATGTCTGCGTACAGGATACTGTGGGAGGAAGGGGGGCAGCGTGTGCAGGTTCATACTTGTTAAGAAGTAATGATACTTTTGTCCATTAAAACAGTATATACCTTTATTTAACATCTACATTTATATTTTGCAAGAAAAACGGCATCTCCCCACATAGGAAATTCATACACATTTTGCCAAACTTTCCCATTAAAAATGTTTTCTTTGATGCTGAGTTTTTATAACTAAAATGGGAGAAGAAAAAGTCACATGGCACACTTTGTCCATTCTAGTCCATTCGGACTTTATTCCTTCATGGCCAGTCCCACCCTCCCTCCCTGGTTCATGAGATGTTCGCCCTGAGAGTTCATTACACTGGCCTGATTCAGATTATCAATGGAGTATGCTTCTGTTTGCTTGTATAAGGGCCTGAGAAAGAAGTCTAAAATTCCTGCTGGCAGTTTGAGATTCAGGATTTGGGAAGCAACGGATAGCCGCGACCCTCATATCTATAAATTCCTCTCCTCCTCATTATTATTAACATTATCATCATCATCATTAGGGAGTAAAGAGCTAGTATGTATTAACAGAGAAGAAACATTTTGTTGAATGAATGGCTGAAGCAGAACTAAAAGTTAACTGATCTTTACTGTGGACAAGACGAACAATTCTCATTTAAAAAAATTAAAAAACCCTCCGGTATCACCTGGACTCTCTGTAATATCCACATATCATGTCTGCCTCTTTGCTTATGTCTGGCCCGTCCAGGATGAAAAAGCCATACGTTTTCACATTTCTTATGAAAATAATTTGTACTCCGTGCCATTTATGTACGCTTTTACATTTTTTTTAAGTTTTATTTATTTAAGTTACTTAAGCGTCCCGACTATCCTTTATAAATTTAAATGGAATCCAACACTGCAAACGTGTCCCAGACAATCTCTGAAGGCACCTCCTCAAGCTGCTTCGCCGACCCTTGGCCTCCACAGTGTGGTAGTCAGCTTCCAAGATGGCGCCAGCGAGCCTCACTTCCTGGTACTTACATTCTTGTACTGTCCCTCCCACACACAGGGACTCGCATAGGGGTGACCTGCGTCATCAAAAGGATGCTGCAGAAATTCGAGAAATGGCTTCCAAAGGCTAGAACATAAAAGTTTCCCCCTGACTCTCTCTTGGATCCCTTGCTCTGGGGAAGTGAGCTTTCGTGTTGTAAGAGCGCTCAAGCAACCTATGAACAGGCCCAGGGATGAGGAACTGAGGCCTCCAGCCAACAGTTGGGATCAACTGCAAATTATCTGAGGGGCCACCTCGGAGGCAGATCCCCTCCGCCCCCAGCAGCCTGCCCAACGGCAGGACTGAATCCTCACAAAAGAGTGTAAGGCAGAACCACCGGGCTAAGTTGCTCTCAAAGTCTGACAAACAGAAACTGTGAGATGGTGTCTATTGATGTTTTACACCACGAGGTCTGGGGGATACTCTGTTACGTAGAAACTGCTAACTAACACAGCATGGGAGCCTTCATCAACTGCCTGAGGTTGGTGGCATGGCCACTCATTTTTACAGGTCTCTCTGTTCCTGGATTGTATCACAGGTACTTAAAGATGTTCTGGGACCCTGTTTAGACACAGCTGCATTTATCTTCACATGTTTTAAATACTCCATGTGTGACTTAGAAGTATTTCCTGAGATAGGAGAGACATTGCTGATTTTTGGACAGCTAAGTCTGGAAAGGGCAATTTCTAGTGTTAATACACCTTGTTAGATAGTGTGAGAATGTTTTTTCCTTTAATTCTTTAGGTGAAACACTTAAAAACCTGAAGGCAGGCCAGTGTTTTAAATAATCTTACTCCTTAACATGTGTGAATGTTCTTGAAATACATCTATTTTTTTTAATCTCTCAAAATGCTAAGGACTTAAAAAAAATTTTTTTTACCTCTGATTCTTCATTTATCCAATGCTTCCTTAGTTCCTACTGATATGTAACTTTTTTCTGTGATTCCCGTCCCCAGATGCATTTCTCATCATACACTTAGCTCTGTGCATGCTTGGGCCACGTTCAACACTAGCTCTACGCACCTATCCTAAATTCTGAGGTCAAACTGAGATTTGTCTTAGCTGTGTGTTTCAATTACAGTTAAGTATGTTTCTTAATAATGAACTTCAAAAATCATTGACTTGAGGCCACTAGACTGGAAGCCAGCATCATGCACCAGAAAGGGTCTGGGCTTGAGAGCAAAAGGCAATTCGTCAATGCCCAGCAAATTGTAGATGTGTCTGTGGTTGTTGTTCTTGAACTATTGAACAGGGTGGGTGATAACATGAAGGTGGAATGAATGAATGAGAACAGATGCACGAGGTACTTATGGAGATAACCTGGTGAGAATAAAAAGCATCACTGCAATATAGTTGAATGGATGTAAGGACAAAGCCCAAAGGCTTTTTGTATGAGGAACGGGGGCGAGGGGAGTCAGAGAGGAGTGAGGGACCGGGCACCCATGTCTGGAAGGGTTGTGTCCTGCAGTTGGGAGATGGGAAGCATGGGAGGAAACCCCCTCCCCATGCTGAAGTGAGAGCCTGCACTGCTCCTCTCTGGAGCTAGGGGAGAAGGAGGCCTCTCACGGTTCTCCTTCTGGACCTCAATCCTATGCCGGTATCATGCTGGTTTTCCAAGTACTGTGATTTCAGGAATGGCTCCCCAGGAAGAGACGGGACAGACTATGGGAGACTTGGAAAGCAGGAACTTTCACCATCAATGAATTAAGGTGCCTATCAGTCCCCTGTGATACTGGTCACTGGTTGGTCACACCCCAGAAGCCCATCGTTCCTGATGGACAGGAAATGCTAGCTTCACTGAGGCCCTGACCCTGCCAAGCTCATCTTGAGGAATCGGTTCTTCTATCAAGAGCCCACTGACCCTACCTTCTCTCTTCAATCTGCTGAGTGTGCTGGGCTCTGGGGATGCCATGAGATCTGACCATGAGCTTCCTAGAATAAGCACTCCAGAAACCACCTCTCTCTCTTGGGAAGGAAGGTCAGCCATAGAAAGCAGGGCCATGATGGACAACACAATCTAATACCATGAAGAAGATTCTATTTTCTTCTCTTCATGTGAAGAACCCAAGAGGCAGCAGAAGGGTGGGTGGAATCGTGTTAACAGTTTCAGCAGAGATAGGACTTGGGAAGACACGAGCTCCCAGGTGAAAATGTCCCCCGTCTGGTGAATGGCTCCCCAGACTCACTGAGGAGCGGGGACAGAGGGACATACATACCTCACATTGGTATGTCGCTTGACATACAGGTTGTGAAAGTTGTTTGTGTTTTCCATTTGGCCGGCTTTGGGGCCCTGCAGCCTCTGGATGATCTCAGCTTTCATCTCCATGGCTATGTGAGCCGGCAACAGAGACAGCAGGAGACGCTCCTGAAACGAGGCGTGGGAGAAAGACCGAGAGATTTCAAATCATTAAGGTAACATCCCAGTGATATTGGAAATCACCGCCGATCTACAGTGGGGCCAATCCGAGGACTCTGTCCAACAAGTTACCATATGGAGTGTAGAAATACATGTTGAAAAAAAATCAAAATTTCTAAGGTCAGAGTGTGTTGTATTATTTATTGAGTTCTGAGTATGTGTTCTTCAGAGTGGGGAATAAAGGAAGGCAAAGTTATTTCCTCCAAGGGTATTATTTATCTACTTTGATTTTAAAGTAGTAAAGCAGAAATGATATAAAAATGCCAGAAACCAACGGTCAGCCTGAGATAGAAAACACTCATTTTCGCCTGCCTGTTCATTTGAGAGATAAAGTACAAGCTTTATTGCATTTCAGAAAGTCAACAAATACTCCACATTTCCTAAATGAGATAGTCAAATATTTTCAAATATCTCATTTCCTCTGTGATGACCATCCAATCCCCTTTAGCGATTCTAAACTATCATAAAGATGGATTCAGAAATAGCATCTGTAAAATGTCATGTACAAGAGACTACAGGGGGAGGAGCACACAGAAATGATCAAGTAGGAGCCTTTCTTGTGTTTTTGGTCTTTAAGTACAGTAAACAATAGCATATAATATTACACTTATTTGAAAATGTACTTGTTGTAGTTAGAGTGGCATTTTTTCCCCACTCTCTTCAACGAAAATATGCAATATTTTTGGAAGAAAGTATCATAGAAGAGCATTCTTTGAACGTTTATGCTCATCCTTAATAATTTTAAACATTAATTTATAGTAGAAAATGCCACACTCTTTACGTATTGTGCATTTGGCAACTGATATTTGGTGTTGGTTTAAAAAACATTTGTTGAATGAAATCTTTTCTCTATCTTGCACAGTTTCTGTCTCTTGTTTCTTTCTTAATTTTTTTTTTCCTTTGGACAAAGTGGTGAAAAAATAGTGGGGGAGGGCAGGGGAAGCTGGGCTTTGCTCCCAGGTTTACAGGGTTGGTGTCCCTCTCTGGGCCATCCCCCAGGGCACATCATTTTGGTGGCTGCTGGGAACATCCACCGAAGGAGCAGAGGAAAGGCCAGGAGTACATCCTGATGCACATGAGAAGACCCCCACTATAGCCCGCCCCCAGCCTGCTCCAGTTAAAAACAGGTGCAAAGCCAGAAGGAGGCCGAGTGGGCACCTATGGTGGGGATCTCAGTGCCTGGTAGAGTGCTTCACCAGACACTGGCATAACTGAGTGCTGCTCATTTGTTCAGCCATTCATCAATTTATTCACCCATTCAGAAAACATCCATCATTGCCTATTAAGTGCCAGACCCCATGGTAAGCTCTAATGGTAGACGCAAAGAAGACGGAGTCAACATCCGTGATATCATGTTGTTCATACTCCAGCAGGGAGCCCACCCACAGTACCCTTGCCATCAGATGAGGCCAGAGGAACAGGCTGGTGTTTGAAGGAAGCCGCATGCCTGAGATCTGGGAAACAGAAGGGAAACGAATAGTCCAGGAGGACCCGCTATTCATGTGAAAAAAATGAGTCAAAACACCGCCCCTATCTGATTAGTGTTACCAATCTCCTTGCAAAAAGAGGCAGTTAGGTAGAGGGCAAAGTGCTAACAGCTGTCATAACCTACGTGCTGGCCCTGACATGCCAAAGAGAATTTTATTGGTACTTAAGAGATTAAGAAGACATCTTTTATTTAATAATTATGTTCTTACTTTTGTTAAATTCTTCTTGATGATTCCATTTAAATTCATAAAATGGAGAAATCAAAAGTTTTTAATAAGCTAAATGTCCATATATACATCTGGGAAATATAAATTAATATTAATTGTGCAAAATAATGAGGATAATGTCTCGGGTCATCTAAAATGTAACAGGAATGAAATCCACAATGGCATTAACACTAAAAGTGAAATGGCAGTAGTGGAGTTAACATGTTCTGAGGTCCTAGGATTGTATGGGAAGTGGCACAGGTAGCAGTTTATACTAGACGACAGTAAGTGAAGAATGGATGCGAGTTCCACATTAGCCACAAACAGTGAAAGAATGTATGACTAATAGGCTAACAGTAAAAATGAGAAAGGAATTCTTATTTATTCAAAATAAGTCATAATGAAGAGTCAAAGAAAACTTAAAACAGGTGAAACAAGCAGAAAATAAGTCATAAAATGGTCTGTTATATCAGAAATTACATTAAATGTAAACGAACTAGCTTTTCCCGCCATCTTGGAACCTGCTGGGAACAGGACTCCTGAAATGACAAATATGTCTGGAAGGCTCTGATCCAAAGCCATTTTTGCTGGCTGTAAGTGGGGTCTCCAGAACCAGAGGGGGCACCCTAATCTTCTTAAAATTGAAGGTGTTTGTGCTCGAAATGAAATTCAGTCTAGGCAAGAGATGTGCTGATATGTACAAAGCAAAGAACAACACAGTGACTCCTGGTGGCAAACTGAACAAAAGCAGAGAAACCTGGGGAAAAGTAACTCATGCTCATGGAAACACTGGCACGGTTCGTGCCAAATTCCGGAGCAACCTTCCTGCTAAAGCCATTGGTCACAGAATCCGTGTGATGCTGTACCCTCCAAGGATTTAAACGAACTGAAAAGTAAATAAAGAAAGGTGTAGATTTGTTCTCTTATAAAAAGAAATATAAATGAACTAAATATTCCAATTACTTGACTAATACTGTCCAGACTGGATTTAAAAAAAAAAAGGCAAAATGTAATTCTAACTATTCCAGTAGTACACCTTAAATATAAGAATGCAGAAATTCAGAAAATAAGAAAATATACAAAAAAAAAGATAAATCATGAAAACCTTAATGAAAAGAAAGCTGGTATAACTTAATACCAAAATGATAGACTTCATAGATACTTCAGTCTTTGGGGAAAGGATGGAGAAGTCCACATACATTTTAGAGAAAAAAAAATTTTTTTTGAGAGAGGAAGTAATAGTGTTTGCTGTGGACACTGGAGATGCATGCTTGAGTGTGGTTCCTCCCATTCACAGAGACTGGTGACATAAAGGTAAGTGAAGGGAGACCTCGTATGTTGCTTTATTGCTCAATTCTTAGAAGAATTCCTGGAAAGGAGTATTTGCTCTGTAGTTATTTGTTGAATGAATGAATGACCTGCCATGCATTTTATCTGGGATACATCAAAGAAAAATCTAATTTTGAAGCTTCTGTTCACTGTCAGTGATGACCGTGGGGACCTGGGGACCTGGGGACCCAGGTAGTCAGTGCTCATATTAAAGACTTTCTTGATCACAAAAATTTTTCCCAGGCCCAGGCAAAGTCGAGATCACTGATGCTCACACAAAGGAAACCTTAACTATTCTGCA
The DNA here is from genome assembly GCF_018350195.1 of Panthera tigris. NCBI lineage: Eukaryota > Metazoa > Chordata > Mammalia > Carnivora > Felidae > Panthera > Panthera tigris. The sequence continues at coordinate 232,383,138 of NC_056660.1, forward strand.
AAAGAAGGTAGTGATTGCTTTGGGTTCTCCTGTCTGGTAGACTTTCACACTGTGGTTATGGGCCCAGGGAATGGAGGGAAGGACTGGACAGGTCATGTAGGGTGAGGAGGGACCCCAGTTTCGTAGGAACAGGCTGCACCCAAGGAAAAAGAGCACATTCCAAGTGCCCCCGTGTTGGGAAATGGCTGAGCACTGATAACCACTTGAAACTACATTCTGATACGATTCCTATCCTAAGCTCAAATTCCCTTCTGTTACTCCCCAACTTTCCCTAAGGATCTAACAATACAGCAGCATCATGTTAGTTTAAAGTGAAGAAATTCTGGACCTAAGCAAAACGTTGCAAGAGCAGAAACCATGTCTGACTGCGTGAGGCATCTCAGCGGGCAGCCAGGGGCCAGGATAAACAACACCAGAGGGTTGCAAAATGTTGAATTCAATAAAGGAATAAAAAAAGCAAGTAATATTTTGGTTGAGTAAAGAAACAGGTAGCCCCAGAGAAAAAGGAGCCATTTGGAGCTCAGAAGCCCAGGCAACTACTAATGACATGAAAATAGATACTCACAAAGGAGTCATTATGTTAAAAATCTATGTCAACAAATAGGGGAAGGCCAGTGAGGGACACGTGAAATGGCCATCAGAAATAATCAAGAGGCCTGTCTGCTCATACTCTACAGACATGAACAGAGCAGCCCTGGGTGGAAGCAAAGGGAGGCATGTGGTTCCAAGATGCCATCAAATCTCTGTCATGATCACAGCAAGCAGACACAGACTGTACATTTGTCAACTTCTAAAACAGTAGGAAGGAATGTTAGCTTGTACAATATAACAGATTGTAAATCGGGGCACCTGGGTGGCTCAGTCGGTTAAGCGTCCAACTCTTGATCTCAGCTCAGGTCATGACGTCAAGGTTCGTGAGTTTATGCCCCACGTCGGGCTCTGCACTGACAGCACGCAGCCTGCTTGGGATTCTGTCTCTCCTTCTCTCTGCCTCTCCTCTGCTATGCTCTTTCTCTCAAAATAAGTAAATAAACTCAAAAACAATTTTAACAGATTATAAATCTGGACCTAGGCTATCTTTTATGAAATCCCAGTGGAATCTGTGTGTCCACAGACATGTCTGGAGATTCGCTTAATTACATTAGAACCAAGTGTGTATTCTTTGTGATGGGTGATGGGGGACTTGAAGGCTATGAAAAAACAAAAGTTACCACCTCAGGAGCACCTGGGTGGCTCCGTCGGTTGGGCGGCTGACTTCGGTTTAGGTCATGATCTCACGGTTCGTGAGTTCGAGCCCTGCATCGGGCTCTGTGCCGACAGCTCGGAGCCTGGAGCCTGCTTCGGGTTCTGAGTCTCCCTCTCTCTCTGCCCCTCCCCTGCTCGCACTCTGTCTCTGTCTGTCTCAAAAATAAATAAATGTTAAAAATTTTTTTTTTAAAGTTATCAGGTCATAATGCTCAATTTATTGAGTTCTGCTCTACTATCTTACGATGATGGCCTGTGTGTACGTGTGGATTCTGTGCGGTCTTCCGTAGAATTTAAAACAATCAGTAGACCTTCTCACTGTTGATACTTGTTTCTAACCACACTTCTTAGCCAATGCTGTCCTGCCCATGTTCTACTCTGTCTTCCCTGGAGGCCATCTGCAGCCTACTGTTCCTTACATTTCTGTGTCTCAACCAATGAGGAAGTAACTGGTGGATAAGCACTCCAGCTTCCGCACCCACACCCCCCAGTGGGTGGAAAGATCTGAGCATGATCCACACCTCCCTCTGAGGGTCTCCAGCAGGGTTGAGCCCCAGATGCCACCAATGCCCCCTTCCAATAGCTGACCTCCCTCCCTGGTCCACTCCCTCACTCTGCTACCTACAACCACTTCCCAAATGAATGATTATAACCAGGTCCTTGTCTTAGGGTCTGCGTGGGGGTAAACCTCACTGAGACCTTCCAAGCATCTTCTCTCATATACTCTGTAATAAGAACAGACTAAACCCCAAAGCTCACAGAGGTAAGCCTTTCCTCAAGGACAGAGTCCATGAATAAAAAAGAAGAATCCAATATAGTAATTCTCTTTCATGCCCATAGCTTCATTTAATGACCAAATGTAAATTATGATTTTTATTTTAGACTCAAATGTAGACGGATGACTGGCTTTTTATAGGTAGTTTCAAAAATACAAGATGTGTGTGTGTGTGTGTGTGTGTGTGTGTTGTGTGTGTGTATATATATATATATATATATATATATATATATATATATATATAGTATAAGCCAAAATTTTCTTCTTCTTTTTATAAGTGTTCAACAATCCATGTGAATTTAGACTGGAATTAAGATTTTAGTAACAGCCAACCAGACAGATAAAAGAACCCAAGGCTTCCCCACTACCATGCAATTCTGGTACCGCCAGTGGATTGTACAACCTCTGATCAGAGCTCATGAATGGGGTCCATGCTTTGCTGTCTGCCCATGTCCTCTTGGTGATCACAGCATTGGGCACGAGTGTGAGCCTCAACTAAAAGCCTGTAGTGAAATGTGTGAATCTAGATACCTTCATTTTATTTTTTATTTAAAAAATTTTTTTGTTTATTTATTTCTGAGAGAGAGACAGAGTGTGAGATAGGAGGGGCAGAGAGAGAGGGAGACACAGCATCCGAAGCAGGCTCCGGGCTCCGAGCTGTCAGCACAGAGCCCAATGTGAGGTGGGAAGCCATGAACCGCGAGATCATGACCTGAGACGAAGTCGGACGCTCAACCGACTGAGCCACCCAGGCGCCCCTAGATAATTTTATCTTTTTTTTCCCTTATAAAATGCTATACTTTGAAGAAAAAAAAAAGCCCAATATTATGACACACATGATAAATTTCAACTAAATTCATAATGTGACAAGATTAATATTTTCATTAATATTTCAGCATTTTGCTCATGTAGCCACATGCCCTCCCAAATTATGTGAAAGCAACATACAAATGTAAGTGCTTAACACTGGATATAACCTAGCTACACTGTCCTTCCAGGCACACTGGAGAAACTCTTGGAGGGGACATTTGGAAACTTAACTTGTCATTAGACTGACTGATGCATAGCATTGCTACTTCTCTCTCTTCCTAGTAAAGACCGTCTTAAGGGCAGAAAATGTGACTGATTCTGGCATATTCAAAGGTTATCGATAAATAACTTGGCGTTGGTATGAGGGGTCCATTTCAACACATCCTTTTTATTAAACCTCCGATTATTATTCATTAATTTTTTTCCCTATAATTTGTCCTTTGAAATGCCTCATGGAAGAGATACAGAGTTAGTAAATTTCAATGCATTCTTGATGAAAGTTTAGGACACTCTGGGCTCCAAAGTGTTTCTAATATAATGAAACAAAGGAGATATTATACCTTTCTATTTTTATGCTCATCTGGAGATTATTTGGGTTGACAGGAAAATCCAATTTAAGCAAAGAAGGCGTGTACTTAAATTTTGAGCTAAGATATTATAATGCATGTGATGCCTTGTGCCTTCAATAAGCCATGCATGTAATAAAAATTTAAATCTGCTGAATTTTTCAAAGGGGAGAAAGACAGTGACATTCTCCTTTGGTAAACTTAAAAAAAAACCGCTTATCTTTCAAAATTCTTACTTCTATTTTGTGCTTATTTTAAGCGCAATTCAGTTATATCAGGATGCCAAACCAATGCAATGAACAGAAGGGATATTGTTACAGACGTTTCTCCTCCCAACAAAAAGTAGCTATCAGAATGGAAATTCCAGATTCCTAAGCAGCCACTGGGTTCCCTGTGGTGCTTAGGAGACAGATGATGTCGTTCAACACTGTCCTGCAGCATGAAAGGACAACGTGTCCATTCAGGAACAAATGCTAAAAACACGGTACTTGGAAAACACCTGCCAGGGACATAAAGATATGTCAACACCTTTCCCAGTTCATATCTTCCCTTGCAGCCTGCTTCATGTCTGCTGGTCTCAGAAAATAAGCATCTTCCCCTGACACCAACCTTGAACAACAACGGCACATCCCCCAAATTAAGGTCTAGTAACAACTACTACTGTTGCTGTTTCCTGTTATTAAGTTTAGTTTGTTTCTTTGAGGCCCTTCCTTAAAAATCCCGCGTCACGTCAATTATTCAGGATACACTGAATACTCTTCTTGTTTTAATGGCCTCGCTTCGTCTTTCTTTGTCTTAAAAAAAAATTCAGTTACAAACATACTTAGAGAGTAGCAGCGCTCTGTAGTAGAAACAACACCAAAGTGGTTGGTTCCTGACCCTTTTCTGCCATTATCTAGAACACTTCAACCAAAGCACTCCAGCCTTTGAGTCCTAGTGTGGCGGTCTGAAACATTTATCTCTTGAGCTAGGTGAGCTGACGGTCTCTGTGTCCATGTGGATTCCTAGCACTTGATGGAACCACAGGAGACCCTTTCTAGAATTTACGTCTCAGCGTTTTGGAGTTGAACAATTGGTAACACATGGAAGAAAGAACCCAAGTGCTCAAGTCCCAACATGGTGGCACAAACTGTCAGCGGGACTATGAGAGAGGAGTGACCACTTGGAATCTTGACAAAGGGGACAGGAGACGGAGCGTGTGCTGGCTCTTGAAGAGAGACTTCAATGCGGAGGAGGAGGAGAATGAAGAGACAGAAGTCCTGGTGTGGCATGTAATGGCCAGTGTTTGTGGGCACAGGGAAAGCTAGCCTGTTTATCTCACAGTCTAGGAAAACGGGACTGCTTCGTGCGAGTTAAAATCAACACATATTCAACAAATCGCCATTTCCTTTCACAAAACGGTAAGTCCTTTCATGACATACTTACACTGTTGCCTCATTTTACAAACCCTGGTCACATCCAATTTCAGTTAAATTTAAACATTTTTGACCAAAAAAAAAAGGCGGGGGGGGGGGCAAACTAGATATAGGTGTGGTTCACAGGGGTAGAGTGAGGGGGTATTCACTAGGGAGTCCAGACCAAATGGAACTTGTGTCTTCTGGCTTCACAGCCACCGATCACTCTTTCCACCAACTCGATCTGCGAGCTCAGTGAGGAGACTGAGAGGCTTTTAGAGTGCGCATCATTATTAACAGACGGTAGAAGAATAGATTTTCACTATCTGGTGACGACTCTCTCGTTCAAAGAAGTTAGAGAACAAAGCCAATCAAGTCCAAGTATAGACTATACTTACTGTCATGGCTGATGGCAAATTGATACTCTTAACCTTGAACTGTTTACCGTCAACTGTCAGTTCAATTCTCAAAACTAGAGCCTCTGCTGGGGAAAAAAATCACTGATAAGGTGGAACATCTTCAATCCTTGGAGGGGAGAATATGGAGGTCCTAAAATAAGAGCCACTGCTCTCTTCCCCCGACCGGCCTGCAGGACAGGCCACAGTACACAGCACCCAGAGCAAGATGGCAGGAGGGGTCCCGGGCACCTGTCAGGCCCCTGCACCCACGAGGTCTGAGCACAACACAACTCAACACCGGCAGTGTTGAATCACCCAAAGGAGATCTCAAAACGCAAACAGACCTCCGCACTCGCACGACACAAAGTCAAAAAGTAGAATGCTCCAGAGTGGTGTTCATTCTGGTCTCATCTGCCTTTCCAAGATTATCTGCCCACAAGCAAGGAATACCCTCCGGCCTGAAACAGGTGAAGCTAGTTGTGGAAAAACACTGTAGAGAAAATGGGTAAAGACCGACCAATCTCCCGGATTTTGCGGGGGAAAAAGCCCTGTGACGTACAGGTGGCCAAAAGATTTCTTCTGAGAAGAAGGGAGGCAGAGATGCTGATAATCCCAACGACAAGAGGAGGTGACAACAAGAGATAAAAAGAAGTCGTACTGGAGTCAATGTGAGGAAAGATGACAAGGAGGGAAACAGAATAATTTGAGGTTCAGATGCAGTCCCTCAAGGAAACCACCACAGACGACTGGATACACAACTCAGTCGTAGGCACACAGCACCGGCAGTAGAGGAAATTGTTCCGGGATACGTCGGCCCTTTCTCCCCTTGCCCTACTCACTGCAGGCGTGGCCATGTGACTCGGTGTGACTGGTCAAACGTGAACAGCAGGACGTGTGCTCCTTCTAAGCGGAACTCCAAGAGCCGGCGTGGGACTCACCATGACTGTGTCTCCCTCTGCACTGGGGGCCGGCAATGTCCCGGGCATCTGTGAAGCACTGACTCTTCCCCCAGCAGACTCAGCGAGGCCAGGTGGCCGTGAGGGGCACACTGGCAGGTCCTCCGGACTTCAAAGCCCGCACTGCTGGCCAGGGCCGGAGGGGCTGGGGTGTGACCGTCAGGCTGCCTTCTACGGGGTGCGGGCACCCCACCCCGTGTGCAACGTTTCAGGTCTAATTCGCATTTCTGTTGCCGTGAGAAAAAAACAGGGATGACCCATCTGAAAGACTTTTCCTAACTGGAGGCTGACGTCACGAGAATCGACCCATTGTCCTTGGGGGCAGGTGCCATATTCCGCACAAAGCGCTGTTGTCTATCCTCTCCTGTCAAGGTTTTCATTCTTACCGAATACGAACGCGATGGGCTGGCGTGGGCCCACCGAGTGCTCCCATTCTGGAGGAGGCTGGCCGTGCGGCATTTCACAGTGGCATCATCTGGGACAGGTACTGAAAGAAGGGCCATCGGAGTCTGTCTGCTGGGTGCCCAGCAGGCTCCTTCCCTGACAGACGTGAGTCTTCAGGTTCCCTTGGTCTGATCCCTCGGTGGCTCCGGATGCTTCTCTAACAAGCCCGGATGCTCGGATTTACGAGACAGTTAAGAGCAGGCAAGAGAGGGGCGTCTGGGTGGCTCAGTCAGTAGAGTGTCTGACTCTTGATCTCGGCTCAGGTCATGATCTCACCGTTCGTGAGTTCGAGTCCCACGTCGGGCTCTGTGCTGACAGCTCGGAGCCTGGAGCCTGCTCCGGATTCTGTGTCTCCCTCTCTTTCTTCCCCTTCCCCACTCACACTCAGGGTTTCTCTCTCCAAAATAAATAAACATTAAAAAATTTATTTTTTAAAAAAACGGGTCTCTAAATTCACATTTGGGGCACTGAGAATTGGAACTTCCTCCTTGTGTTCCCAGGACATCACAGAACTGCTCAACTTGAATGCGCGTGCTGCTGTGCTCTTAATTCAAGATTCCTTCCCCACTCCACAGAGGTGTATCGGCCACCTTCCACATGCCAGTCCCAGTTCTAAGTGATCCGTAGGCATTATCTCACTTAATTCTCCCCAAAACCTAATAAAGGAGGTATTGTTATTCCCCATTTCTACAAAGAGGAAACTGAACGGCAAACGGGTGATGGGGTCAGGACTTAAACCCACGGAGGTGCCATCAATGGTCTGAGCTGTTCTTAGCCAGTTTCCTAAACTGCACCCAGAGAAGAAGGGACAATCCGTAAGCAGGCAGAAGAATAAATAACAGCTTCAGCTAGCGACAGGGAGGGGACTGATCCACGTGGCAGGGTCTCGAGTTGTGACTGATTCCCTTTTCCCTCAGTGGGGTGAAATGGACCTTTTTCCTAACTGGGCTGAACGTGGAGTCTTAAACCCCAAAGGCTCATCAGTCTCCTACACCATCGACAGCCCTCAGCCTCTTCCCTCCCACCCACTCAGTCCGACCCCTGCCAGAGGCGTCCCCGGCGCAATGCTGGGGCACACAGCACATTGCAGCTGAGATCAAAGGTTTTCTTTGGACAGGGAGGGAACTGAGAATTCTGGAAGAAACTGCTTGACATTTCTCTTGTGGACACATGACTGAATCCCGAAACGAGCACTCACTTTTTCTGCCGTGGATGCAACCTAAGGAGCTGGAGGGGTGATCCAAGGACTCTACAGCACGGAACTCGGCACTCACATTTCTGCTTGTTTGTCTTAAAAAATACCCTGATGCCAGCCTCCAGAGGAAAGCCTCCAAGGACACAACCCTGCAGACAACACTCTTTAAATATCGTGCCCACCCTCAAACACAGATTGTCTCCTTGGGCACTGATGCATTTCATACCAAGAGATGTGCCCATCATTTCCACACGACATCAGCTTTTCAGGGAAAGAATAATAGATGAGGGAAGAGAGACGACAGAGTTGTGTACATTCTCATTCTGCTAATCAAGATATGTCCTAAGCTTCCTCTGATAAAATTTAAAGATGTGAGCAGCAATTCGTCCAGCAAAATCCTTGCCAGCAAAAAGGTGAAGGGCTGTCACATCCTAGAATTCTGTGGAAAGTAACTCAAATGAAATGACCGTGGTTCAGCCTCCAGAATAAAGATTCTTCTGGCTGCAGCTTGCTGGACGGCTAACTTATCATATACCTGAGCTGTGGAATAATAGTTTTTATTATAACTATTAATAATAAATAATACATAAGTAATAAGCTATTAATAATAAAAGCAGTAGTTTTTAAGCATTATCTTTGTCTTTAGAGAATGCATTCGGCATTTCCAGCAACAGACTGGGAGATTTCCTCCCAGAGACTCCCCCAACTAGGGTCCACTAATAGTCCTGTCTTTCGAGAGAATCGCATCATATGTTAGCTAAAAACAGCGACTCTTGTTCGAGATCTCCTATTTACAGACACCTGACAAAAATATGGCTTGGGGATTCCATAATTTAAGAAACCTTGAGGGGCGCCTGGGTGGCTCAGTCGGTTAAGGGTCTGACTTTGGCTCAGCTCATGATCTCATGGTTCATGGGTTCAAGCCCCGCATTGGGCTGAGTTGTGTGCTGACAGCTCAGAGCCTGCTTGGGATTCTCTCTCTCCCTCTCTCCCTCTGCCCCTCCCCCGCTCATGGTCTGTCTCTCTCAAAAATGAATAAATGTCAAAAAAATTTAAGAAAAACACCTTGTGATAGATCTTACTGCAAGTTACCTGTGATGATAACTCAGGTTTAAATCGGACACGTAAGGTGGCAGGACACCTTGACTTAGTGTGCTTCCTAACTCATTGATTCTGAGCATATATGTTCTTAAGAACTTATCAAAGTTTTAAGTTCAGAAGAGGCAAACTGGCCGCCTGTGGGCTGAGCCTGGCCCGGCAGATGAGCTCTGATCGGCTCACGGAGGGCACAGATGGCGTGTGCATGTGTGCGTGCGTGCAGGTGAAGGAATTCGAACGCCTCCAGGTAGGGCCTGTAGTTTCGCTATATACCTGTACCTTACTGGCACTGTGGCTGCACAGCGTTTGGCGGTGGGGGCTGTTTGTGCACGTCCTGTGCACGATGGGATGCTTAACAGCATTCACCCTGCAGACGGAGACTAGACTCTAGTCGCTCCTGCTCCGTGAAATAGCAGAAGAGCCCCCCTCCCTGTCTCCAGCCACTGCCAAATGCTCCCTCGTGGGGAGTGGGGAGGAGGCTGGAACTCTCCCCTGGTTGAGAACCATTGCTCCGAATTGTGAGGCTTTTCCTGCGGACCTCTAACCTGACTACTTTTCCCCTACTGCCCCTGGCCTTCATTTCCTTCCATTCCTTCCCGTTCTAGACTCTGTGGTCCATCACTTCAATTGCTCGGCCCCATCCTTCCAGCACGAAGAGCACAGCTCTCTAGGGTGTCCCTCGGAAGGACACCATGACTTCTGCTCACGCGCCATTGGCCAGAGGTCGTTGTAAGGCTGGACACCCCTCTCAGGGATGCTGGGGCTTATCTTTATTCAGGGTGGCATGTGCCCTGCTAGAAAGATCCTCTTACTTGGCAAGGACGGAATGGGAATTGGGAGAAAAAACGGTGGTCTGTGCAGGGAACATAAATGCAGTTACTTCCAAAACAGAAACCATCCCCTCCACTTCTGGGACTATCCCTCCCCTGGTAACCTTAGTCCAGTTACAAGGCGACCGACCATGCAGAAACCTGCTCTTGTCCTTGGTTACTCTTTCCCTGCTCCCTTGAAGCAGCGTCCTTCCTTCACGCTATGTACAGAACTTGCCCCTTTTCCTTGATCTAATGCTATCCCCCCCCACCCCGTTCTCGGCCACCACAGCCACCCATGTGACGAGTGGATCGCCTCCTAACTGGGCTTCCTGCCTCCTGTCCCCCCCATCACACTTTCTCTTCTGTAGCAGGGACTTTTCTAAAGCGGGAAGCAACCAAATCAGGTGAGTCCCAGCTCTGTGCGTTTCTTCTGACAAAGTCCAGACTGTCCGGTTTGTTCCATGATATGCTACACCCCCGTGAACCCCACCTCCACGATTTCTTCCTCCTGTGTCTCCAGAGCCCGGATGGAACTTCATACAGCCCCGGTCCCACGCTGCACTCACCTCCTCCCTGGAGAGCACACTCCCCTGTGACCTGGATCCCTGGCTCCATCACAAGGCTCCCGTCCACACCCCCTTCCTTCACTAGGGCCATCTCTGCCAATCCTTCAGTCAAGCCTCGAATTGCACACCTCCTCCATCGCTTCCTCCCTGAGAGCACCCTGCGTGCGCTCACCGCTCCCCAATGGGTCAGGCGTCACGTGCCGCTCTGACGGCCAACATCCAGCCTCAAACTCGGCTGGATCACCTGTTGATCCTCCTGCCCGAGGCTGGGGGTGTCGGTGTGCCCAAACTGTGTTCTCTTCAGTATCATATCCTCATACGGAACACACAGCTGACACCCAGTAGACACTCGATAAACACGTGTCAGATACAGGAAGGAGGGCATGGATGGACGACTAACATCTCGTTATACTCTAACGCCGATTTCCTCTGAGCTGTACGTGAAATGATCTGGGGTTTCAGGGAGGAGAACAGCCTGGCCTCAGCTCCGTCACTCGCAAAGTGGGCAGCGGGCGAACTCCTTGGGCTCCGGGTGTCCTGGTAGCCTGACAGGTGTCTGAGTATATTTCTGCTGTCGTTTCCACCTTCTAGATTTCTTCTGAAGGTGTCAGAAAGAAATAGAAAGACATCCTTGAGCGTGACAGCAGAAGAGAAATACATTGTGATTTTTTTTTTTTTGGTAATTTTTAAAAACCCGTGCTTTAGGGGCACTTGTACCCCAATGTTTATAGCAGCACTCTCAACAATAGCCAAATTATGGAAAGAGCCTAAATGTCCATCAACTGATGAATGGATAAAGAAATTGTGGTTTATATACACAATGGAGTACTACATGGCAATGAGAAAGAACAAAATATGGCCCTTTGTAGCAACATGGATGGAACTGGAGAGTGTGATGCTAAGTGAAATAAGCCATACAGAGAAAGACAGATACCATATGTGTTGACTTTTATGTGGATCCTGAGAAACTTAACAGAAACCCATGGGGGAGGGGAAGGAAAAAAAAAAAGAGGTTAGAGTGGGAGAGAGCCAAAGCATAAGAGCCTCTTAAAAACTGAGAACAAACTGAGGGTTGATGGGGGGTGGGAGGGAGGGGAGGGTGGGGGATGGGTATTGAGGAGGGCACCTTTTGGGATGAGCACTCGGTGTTGTATGGAAACCAATTTGACAATAAACTTCATATATTGAAAAAAAAAAAAAACACAAACCCGTGCTTCTCTGCACTAAAAGAAATGATGGGAGAGTATATACAATATATATAACATAATAAATATACATATGTATATTATACATGTGTGCAACCAACGTGTATGTAGATCTATGCCTACAGATGTCTACACCCCTACAGATACAGATACACAGCTACCTTCTGATTGTGTCACTGCGCACAGGGGTTGGTGTGAACACACAGATGTCCAGGGCAGTTGTGGGGAACGAAGGGCAGTTATATTCTTTCATCTATATTTCCTTAAGACGTGCTGCGATCTGATCTTTCCAGAGCTGAGGGAGCAGCATGCCGTGTCATGATTCTGCAGGGAGAAGGCGGCTGCCCGTGTAAATTACTTGGGCCAAGGCTCATCCCATCCCTGATTCCTGCACTTGATAGAAGGTGCACCGCCCAGAAGGAGGGGGGGGGGCATGGAGAGAGAGGAGGGGTGAATAACGCATGAAAGGCAGTCCTGCCAAAGTGCAAAGAGGGCAGGCTTCCAGCCAGGAAACAAAAACTGAGGTCGGCGTGGGGATGAAAGTCACGGCTGATGAGAAGAGAGGTTATGTTACATTCAACAATCTTTATTGACGAACGTGAATAACAACATCAGCAGATGTAAGTTTGGGAATTCTCAACGTCGTCATGCCAAGGAAAGTATTTGTGAGACAGTGAACAGACTTTTAAGAGCACTGAACTGACATGTGGCCTCTGATAAAATACTGGATCCTATGCAGCAGTTTCCAAGGAAAAGAGCATGTTACCCTCACCGGCTTCTGGGTCCGTGCTGACCTGAGCTCACGCCCGGTTTGGATCAGGAATATATTTCAGTTATCTATTGCCGCCAAATGAATTGCCCCAAAACTTTAGAATAATGCTGCATTTTTTTCTCGTCATGATCCTGTGGACTGGCTGGGCGGTTCCTCTGTGGTTTCGCTGTGGGCCAGTCACGAGCCTGTGCTCCTCGGCAGGGCTGCTGGCAGGAAGGCCCAGCGTGTTCCCAGCTGGCAGGTGCCTGGGCCTCGGCTCTCCTCCGCATGGCCACTCGGCCACTCATCCTCTGTTAGGCTGGACTGGCTTCTTTTTTAAATGTATTTATTTATTTTTGGTAGAGAAAGAGACAGGACATGAGTGAGGGAGGGGCAGAGAGAGAGGGAGACGCAGAATCCAAAGCAGGCTCCAGGCTCCGAGCGGTCAGCACAGAGCCCAACGTGGGGCTCGGACTTACAGACCGCGAAATCATGACCTGAGCCGAAGTCAGATGCTCAACTGACTGAGCCACCCAGGCGCCCCAGGCTGGGCTGGCTTCTTAATGGTGATCTCAGAGCAGCAGTCCCCAAAAACGAGAAGGGACCTTCTGGGCCTCAGAAGGCCCATGCTCCAGAAGTCACGCAGCCTGGCGTCCCCATGTTCTATTAGAAAAAACGAGGGGCAAACCTGTCCTGATTCGAGGGATGGGGGGTGGAGGGGAATACGGTGGTGGTTTTCATTGGACACAGCTGGAGGACAGAGGCTGCCAACGTTCGTGGATCTAGAGGTTAAACAATTCCACAGGCCCTCGCCATGAGCAACCCCACAGCCCAGGTTCGATCAATGCCTCCCCCATCTTGGATCCCAACCTGACTTTGCATGAACATGCCTCCTGTCCAGCTCTACACACAACTGCTGTCTCTTCTCGTTCTTCTGCAAACACTCGCTCCAGGCTGGACTTTCCTGCCTGAGGGGAAGCCCTGGGAGGGCTGGCCCTCTGTGAGGAAATGAGGTGAATGCTATTTCACTTCTTTTTTTCACCTTTATTCATTTTTGAGGGACAGAGAAAGACAGAGTGTGAGCAGGGGAGGGGCAGAGAGAGAGGGAGACACAGAATCCGAAACAGGTTCCAGGCTCCGAGCTGTCAGCACAGAGCCCGACATGGGGCTTGAACTCACAAACCGTGAGATCATAACCCGAGCTGAAGTCGGGGTTTTTTTTAAGTTTACATATTTATTTGGAGGGAGCATGAGTGAGCGCGAGCAAGGCGAAGGGAGAGAGAGGGAGACAGAGAGCATCCCAAGCAGTATTCTCGCTGTCAGTGCACAGCCTGACTCAGGGCTCGATCCTGTGAACCATGAGGTCATGATCTGAGTCCACATTAAGAGTTGGATGTTTAACTGACTGAGCCACACAGGAGCCCTGATGCTACTCCATTTTTCTTTCTTTCTTTCTTTCTTTCTTTCTTTCTTTCTTTCTTTCTTTCTTTCTTTCTTTCTTCCTTTCTTTCTTTTTCTTCCTTCCTTCCTTCCTTCCTTTCCTTCCTTCCTTCCTTCCTTCCTTCCTTCCTTCCTTCCTTTCTTTTCCTTCCTTCCTTCCTTTCTTTTCCTTCCTTCCTTCCTTTCTTTTCCTTCCTTCCTTCCTTCCTTCCTTCCTTCCTTCCTTCCTTCCTTCCTTTTCCTTCCTTCCTTCCTTCCTTCCTTCCTTCCTTCCTTCCTTCCTTCCTTCCTTCCTTCCTTAAATTTTAGAGAGAGAGTGTGAGCAGGGGAGGGGCGGAGAGAGGGAGAAAGAGAATTCCAAGCCGGCCCCGCGCTCAGCACAGAGCCTGACACGAGGCTCGGTCTCATGACCGTGAGATTCTGAGCTGAAATCAAGAACAGGACGCTTACCCGACTGAAACCACCCAGGTGCGCAATGCCACTTCATTTCAATCGCTATGTTCCCGTTTTGGTTTTGACCTCAAATCAACCCTCAGCAAGTAATTCTTAGAAATGCCTTGAAACAAATAAGACAGACAATGGAAATTAAGCAGCTGTCTACAAATGCAGTGAATCACCTTCAATTTATTTTAAGATTGTTTTAGACATCCATTTGTAGGATTTAGCTCAGAAAAAGTGGGGGTTTTAAAAATTAATGTTGACTTCTTGTCAAGAAAATAAAAATAAACAAATTGGATAGGATTGAGGAGATTTCTTTTAATAACCAATTCTGAAAGGGAGAAAAATCAGTGAAATGGTATTCAGATACATGTCCTGATTCGCTCTGAAGTGGTCCACTGAAGTATCTGTGCATGTTCTGTTCTACGTTCAGTGATTTTACGAAAATGCTTTTCTGGTAGCTGATAAAAACACACAACACCACCCTACCCCAAACAAGATGTTCTTTGCATATAATATATGCAATTACGATTGGGCAGAATATCTGTAAAAGAAGCACCCAAACTTTCAATTCAGTTGACAGACTTTAAGCTTCTCACTCAATGTGGATTCACAATTGAGAAACTCACATAAAATAAGATGTTGGATTCTCAGTCATGCTTTTTCTAATGTTGTAAAACTACGGGAAAAAACAACAACAACTGGGGTTTAAAGTCCCATGCATTTATGAGGCTCCTGGCTGGCCCAGTCCGTTAAATGCCTGACTCTTGATTTCGGCTCAGGTCATGATCTCATGGTTCATGAGACTGAGCCCCGCTTCAGGCTCTGCCCTGAGCATCATTCACGAGATCGAGCCCCGCTTCGGGCTCTGCCCTGAACATCGTTCACGAGATCGAGCCCCGCTTCGGGCTCTGCCCTGAGCATCGTTCACGAGATCGAGCCCCGCTTCGGGCTCTGCCCTGAGCATCGTTCACGAGATCGAGCCCCGCTTCGGGCTCTGCCCTGAGCATGGAGCCTGCTTGGGATTCTCTTCCTCTTTCTAGCCATGGAGTGCAAACGAGTGCTCTCTCGCTCTCTCTCTCTCAAAAGTAAAAAATAAATTTAAAAAGTACCATACATTTAAAAAGTGAAACAGAATTATCTATTAACTTTTGAAATAATGATTTCCACAAGATCATAATAATAGATACTTCCAAATATTCCGCTGCAGCTGAGTGGTTCATCCATAGGATTATGCACCTGCCGGCTGTAACTTCTAATGGCACCCAGGCGACATCAAAAACAGTACTAACAATATGAAATTACCTAGTGAACTCACCTATCCCTCCTTCAAGTCTAAACTTGTCCAAAATATTCGTGATCCCATCCAGTCCCCCTACACGACTTGCTACCATTTTATTCATAACGTTGCAGGGCGATGGGTATGCTGAGGGTCCCCTGCACACTCTCTCCTATTACACTCCGTGTTTTCTTTTGTCCCTACTTCTCCTTTAAGATCTGCCCTTGTTCCTCATCCTAAATGGGAAGAGAAGAGCCCCTCCCGAATGGGGATGCTGTAGGATTAAAGGAACAAATGTTTATAAAGGGCTTAGAACAATGCCTGACACTCAGAAAACCCGTATACATCAGCCTCAGTGATGGCAAAGTCTCCTTTGACTAGTACAAACCCACACGCACTGTTCTTTTGTCTGAATTAGGATTTCATAGGTTACTGATTGTGCCCACTATCATTAATTAGTCCCTAGCTCTCTCACTTAACATTGTTGTCCCCAGTTACGGTCCAAATGACTTTGGCAGGGGCGGGGGGAGCGGAATGAGCACAGATGATGCATTTTATTTACATATCCATTGCAATTCTAGATGTTTATTACACTTATCAAATGATCAGTAATTAGGATTGCATTTGTTGATGCCTATAAGTAGATGAATAAGACAGGGGCCAAATTTAGGTGTCATGTTAAAACTAGCATAGGGCAGAACTTCCCTCCCACATTACCGAATGAAATCGGCCACCATTCATAAAAAGTAACAAAGAAAATTCACCAACTGCAGCAATGACACACAAAAAAGGGCATGTTTCCATATCATGAACTCCAAAACCAACGGCCAAGAAGAGAAAGCAAAGATTCCAGAACTGAGCACGAGGTGGGGTAGGCTTGGATCTTAACCCTGCCCACCCTTCCAAGTAGTCTCACGGAGGAGACAAAGCCTAGCCAATTCCTACTAGTGTGCACAAAGCAGAAGAGGGGCAAACTAACAGTCACGGAGATCACAGCATGGTGGGAACGGTGTGATGTACCATCTCCTTTAAAGGGTGCTCCTTCTAGATCCTAAATAACCTAGGAAAAATCCCCACCACCTCCATAACTGATACTAGCGGGAAGGAGGAGAGAACAGTGGGGCAATCCAATACCACAGTCGGGGGCAGTTGGAGACCAACGTATGGAGATGCGGATATAACCTTAGGGTCCCTGCAAGGGATGGAAAGAATCCAGGGAGCGGTCCTTCCTCCTAACTCGTCCTGCATGGGACAGATGAGGTGTGAAGAATCAAGGGTGCACGGGGCGCCTGGGCGGCTCACTCGGTTAAGGGCCCAGCTCTTGGTTCCGGCTCAGGCCATGGTCTCATGGTTCACGGGATCTACCCCACACTGGGCTCTGCGGTGACAGCATGGTGCCTACTTGGGACACTCTCTGTCTCTGTCTCTCTCTCTCTCTGTCCCTCCCCAGGAAGAGCCACTTTATGGCTTTTATTGTAAAGTCCAGCGTGTTGAGTAACATCTGAGACAGACCACAGAAGTAATAAAACAGTGCCCTTTGGTGGAAGGATATCCCTCTATTGTTCTCATTTCAGTCGTCAGCGACAGTTGTGGTGTGTCTGCTATGCCTCTAAGTATGATTTCCAAGAGAAGTTTCTCTACACCAGATGTCCTCAAACTGCAGCCTAAGGGCCAAGTCACATCCACCCACCATCTGCTTCGGAAAGCCCTCTGAAGCTGAGAAGGTTTTCTACGTGGCTAAATGGTTCTTTTCACCAAAAGGAAATACTTCCTGACACACGAAATCTATGTGAAATTAAAGTTTCAGTTCCCGTTAGTAAAGTATTGGCACGGGGGTGCGCTCATCCGTGTGTGCGTTGTGGCCGCGTTCCCACCGCGATGGCAGCGCTGAGTGGTTTTGACAGAGAGAGACGGTGTGGAGCACGGCGCCCGAGCTGTTGATTTCTTGGCCCTTCGTGGAGAGAGTCTGCCAGCCCCTGCTCCACGCTCTGGTGGAGGCTCGGTGTCGTGTGCTGCTTCCGCCCCATGTTATAATCCCCCCTGCCTCCCCGTGAGGCCGCGATGCTTGCATCCCACACCTCCACGGAGGGGATGGCTCCGTGCCAGGTGGCAAGCCTGGGAAGCTGCCCAGGAGTCATTCCTGCTGCATAGTTTAGGTGCACCTGGGCGACAGGGACGCAGAGAAGACGGCAACGTGGGGGACAGGATGGGGACAGAAGAGACAGGGAAGTATTTAAGGACATGAGAAGACACTTAAACAAGCACCAAGTGGGGCGTCTGGGGGGGGGCTCAGCCGGTTAAGCCTCGGACCCTTGATTTTGGCTCAGGTCATGATCTCGTGGTTCGTGGGTTCGAGCCTTGTGTTGGGCTCTGTGCTGACGGTGCAGAGCCTGCTTGGGATGCTCACTCTCTCCCTTCTCTCTGCCTCTCCCGCGCTCTCTTTCTCTTTCTCTCTCAACATACATACGTTTTTTAAAAAAGCAGCAAGTGAAGCATCGGAGATGAAGGGGCAGCACGGAGAAGCCTGAGAGAGACCGAGCAGGGGGACGTCCGGCTGCTCTTGGATCCATGGCAGCGCAGGGAAGCCTGTGCATCACCACCTCTTTTTTCTCTGTGCTGCTGACGAAGGACGTCTTCAGTTAGGGGCTCAACTGTGCCCCCCAAATTCATGTTGAAGCTACAGCCTCCAGTGCCCAGGACTTAGAGATGGGGTCTTTAAAGAAGGGGTTAAGTGAAATTGAGGTTAAGTGGCACTAATCCGGCATGACTGGTGTCTTTCTAAGAAGAGGAGGTTCTCTCTCTCACGCACAGCGAGGAAGCCACGGGAAAAGGCTCAGCATCGGCAAGCCAAGGAGAGAGGCCTCAGGAGAAACCGATGCTGGGCAACCTTGATCTTGGATTTCTAGCCTCTGGAAGTGGGGAAACGTGTTTGTGCCGGTTCAGCCGCCCAGGCCGCGGCGCTTTGTGACGGCAGCCCTAGCACGTGAAGACGGTGTCGTCCGGCCACCTGGGCTGGCCCACCTCTGCAGCTCTGCTTCTCCAGCCTCGCCCCAACCCCGAGGATCTGAGCAGACACACGCCACGCAGGCTGGCAAGTCTCTTCGTTCGGCACAGAAGAGCCTGCCTACGCTTCTGTCTATACCAGAGGCTGATTCTCCAGGGCTTGTGAGATCCACTGCCCCCCAGAGAACCAGAAGTATATTGGGATTTTATCAGCCTACTTTCTCTATTCACGTTTTTAGGTGAAACCAAACATTAGGCGCATGCAACGCAACTGACAGGCAACAAAGTGGGATGCCCAAGGGGGGCGTTCTCCCCCCTCAGCACTGACACCTGCAGCTCGATCCTTTCGGTTGTGGGACTGCCCTGTGCACTGAAAGATGTTCAGCAGCGTCCCTGCCGTCTGTCCACCATGTGCCAGTAGCATCCTCCGTGTGTGACAGCTGACGATGTCTCCAGGCACTGCCACGTACCCTTCGGAGGGAACAGAATTGTCCCCGGTTTCAACCACTGGTGTAGAGTGAGGCTGCCCAGCAGCGACAGAGAGCAGGAGAAAAAGGCTGTGGCCTGACGGTCCGTCGTAGCCAGAGAGGCTCACGGGTGAAGCCACAGAGAGAAGACACCAGGGAAGTGGCCACACCCTAAAGGATGCTCTGTTGTTCCCGAGACGTGTCCATGAGGCCACTGGGACTTGTTCTGGGCTTCGTACCCACCTTGGTAACCTACATCCTCTAGGTACTTAAGTATCCTTGATTCTTTTTTTTTTTAAGATTTTTTTTTAAATTTAGTTAGAGAGAGAGAGAGAGAGAGAGAGAGTGAGAGAGAGAGAGAGAGTGTGTGTGTGTGTGTGTGTGTGTGTGTGTGTGTGTATTTCCAAGTTACTAGCAGGTTCTCAGCTGAGAAGGAGAGTGCAGTGGCTCAGAGCACGGGCCGGGTGTCCAGAAGTCTGGAAGCAAACCCCAGCTCCCCTATTTGCTCGTGTCTTGATGGTATTGGCTTATGGGGGGATGTGGCCACATCCTGGATGTAAGGGGCTGGTTGCCATGCAGTGGCTGTCTCGCCGCATGATTCGAGACAATTCTGGGGCAACAAGGTCACTACCCACCAACCAGACAACTAAAATTCATGTCTGAGTCAGGGCCACTACTTTGAATGGGACTCCTGGTCACCTCCTAACGTCTCTGGGTCTCGCTTTCCTCACCCTAAAATGGAGGGGCCGGCCCAGTCCCAGCCTTCCTTTTGCTAGGGAAGCTGGGGAAGCAATCGTTCTATAACATTTATTTTTAGATAAAGAAAAAAAAAAGTCAACTTGAGTTTAGCTGCAAACAAAAGTATCTCATTTCCCCACTCAATAGCTAATTCTCTAGGAGTCAGAATTCAGAACACATGTTGCTTGATTTACAGTGGCAACCAGCAATTTGTGTGAGAAAGACTTAATTTAGAAGAACGCACATGTCATTTTTTTTTCATAACCAAGTAAGAGTTACAATTAGTTTGATTCATATGCTGTCACGATGTCTCCACCACACGCACTGTGAACAATACGAAGTTTTCGAGGCAGCACTTTGATAGAGAGGACTATTTCTCAGTTGTGTAATTTATATTAAACATAAACCCTCCTCCATTTTCTCTTGAATGTCCCATGCCCACTCAAGCATCATCTCCTATGAGTGGATCCTTAAGTAGGAAAACCACTGAATAGACTCACGTTGTAGAGTTTTGTTCTGTAATGCTCTACCTTTGGAAAATTGCCAGAATAAGTAAAAGCGAAACGTCCAACATAACACCAACGTAAAAAACACGCGTCAACTCTTTCTCCCCTTTTCACCTCCATCTTAACACGGAGCAAATTTTTAAATCGTGTCATCACATCAAAGACCAAATGACTTAAAATGTTTTCCAATGTTTGATTTAGAAATTAAGGAGGTACAGAATGGATTCAAAATGAGAATGGGCAGGCTGTTAAAGAATCAAAGTGTTCCTGATTACTTAGGTTCTCCTTGGAAAGTTCCGCCCATGCTTATTGTCTTATCAGCCATGCTTGAAAGTTAAGTTATGAAAATCACATAAGGACTGATCAGGAAGAAATTTTAAAAAAAAGCAAAACACTAACTGCAGATCAAATGTTAAGAGACGTTATTATAGAGAATATGGGATAGTGGATAAGGAGTAAGTGGAGTTTATTTTAGAGAGAGAGAGTGTATGTGTGTGTGTGTACATGTTTCATATACCATTGAGAAATACATTCTTTGTATGTGACGTAGGTCTTTGCTTTCTATTATAAATTTTTTTAAGTTTATTTTGAGACGGGCAGAGAGAGCAAGTGGGGGAGGGGCAGAGAGAGAGGAAGAGAGAGAGAATCTCAAGCAGGCTCTGTGCTGTCAGGCCACAGCCCGACACGGGGATCGAACTCATGCACCGTCAGATCATGACCTGAGCTAAAACCAAGGGTTGGACGCTTAACCGACTGAGCCACCCAGATGCTCTTTTGCTTTCTATATAAAGCTAAATAACAGTATAATAGTACAGGTGTTTAATAAAACCATTCAGTCCACGCATATTTTGTCACAAAAAAGAATTCATCATTCTTTAAAAAAAAAACACGTCTTGTACATAAGAACACAATACACACTCAATAAATCTTGAAAGGATGAATATTATTTTGAGAGGCCAGCTTAGTCTCACCTACTTGAGTTACAACAGCCTCTTACATTGGATACACATGGAGCAGGGAGTCAGAAAGAAGCAAGAGTGTGCTGGAAAGGGGAGGACGGGGGACGGCCATCTCTCACAAGTGACAGGCCTCCATCGTTCAGATGGCACAACACTGGACGGAAACCTGCAGGACCTCCAGTGCTAGCTGCTTCTTCCTCCCCGTCTACACGGCTACCTTTAGGTTAATTGTCCAGTGTTTTTCAAATTCTAGGCACTGAATTAAAATAAATACATCGGAAACCAGAACGTTCAGTAAATGAAAAAATGGTACTGGCGACAACTCATGTGTCCTGAGTGGCGACCACGGGCCAGGCACTGTGCGTGAGCCACTTGTGCTCACTGGCGGCCAGACTGAGGAGATTGTAGTGGAAAATGACCCACGCTCGCATCGCCTGCAGGTGACAGTGCTTTTGTGCTATTGGGGTTTGACTCATCTACATCACCTATTCCTCTGGCTCTTCCTGTCTTTGTTCTTTCCAATTCTTTTTCATTGTCTCCTTTGAAGCATTACCACTAGTTCAGGTGACTCTCAAAAAACTATGAGACACACTGTTCCCTACTTAACCTGCCTCCTGGTCCTGAGTTAGGTTCAGATAGGTTTCAACAATGTATTCTAGAAAACCAGTGGAGCTGGGATGGATTCGCCTTCCAAAATCAGTGAAGACTGAACAGGCCACCGACAAACATCCAAACTCTTATCACTGTTGAGATCATCCCCCGTTTCAGAGCATCTGGCTTTTCTTCCGCTGCCGCACAGGTCTCAGGTGACAGTGAAACGGAAGAAAGGCCCTGAGTGATGGGCTTCTTTGCTGCACTACAATGTCGGATTTTCTGTCCCTCTGATTAGAAAACACCTTTGTTTGCTGGATCATTATTTCCAAATGTATGCTTACTGTTCTTCACTTCTACAGTTTCCAGCAATTTCTCACACACTGCTGTGGATTAGTCAAGATCCCCCAGAGAAAACAGAATCAACAGCATGTGTATTATCTATGTATCTATCATAACGTTACAGACCTTTGTATGTACCTCTATTTCTGTCTACCAATCGTCAAGCAATCAGTCCCTCATTGTCATCATCTATCTATCAGATTTACTTTAAAAAACTGGGTCACCCGATTGTGGGGGCTGGCAAGTTCAAATTCTGCAGGGTAGGCTGGAGACCCAGGGAAGAAATGATGTTGCAACTTGATTCCGAAAGCAATCTGCTGGCAGAATTTCCTCCTCCTCAGGAGACCTCGCTTTTCTTCCTTCCTTCCTTCCTTCCTTCCTTCCTTCCTTCCTTCCTTCCTTCATTCTTTTTTTTTTTTTTTTTAAGAGAGAGTCAGAGATTGAGAGAGTGGGAGAGAGGCAGAAGCAAAGGGAGAGAATCCCAAGCAGGCTCCATGATCAGTGTGGATCCTGATGCGGGGCTCGATCCCATGACCCTGGGGTCATGACCTGAGCTGAAATCAAGAGTTGGCTGCTCAATCAACTAAGCCTCCCAAGTGCCTCCACACTCTTTTTTCTTAAGGCCTTCAACTGATTGCAAGAAGCCTACCCATGTTATGGAGGGTGATCTGCTTTACTCCAAGTCTACCGATTCAAATGTGAATATCTTAAAAATACTTACATGGCAAAGTCTAGACGGATGTTTGACCAAACAGCAAGGAATGACGGTCTGAGTAGACATATAAAACCAACTATTGCACCATGGTTTTTAGACAGCTTTAAGTAATGAAACAGGCATATGATGGGAAAGGTACCGAATCTCATCTTCATAAATTTTTCACTAGAGCTGTTGGTGGAGAAATCTAGGGCACTATATGTTTAATTTTACTTTCTTTTCCTCCAGGGAAGGAGCACGATTCATTGAGAAGTGGCGTCATCAGGCAGCCACAAGCAACGAGGGCGGCATCCATCTACAGAACTCAAACCAATCACAGGGCAGCATCCTGCATTTCTGGTATCATCTGTAGCTGGCCCTTCTCACATCTACCTGGTTAACACTCAGACATTTTACTTCCAATGGAGGAAGCGGGGGGTGGTAAGTAAGCAATGGGTTCATTTTCAATCTCCCCTACACCTATGGAATACTTTAGTTTTAACTAGTTTGGTTAGTTAAAGGCAACAAACCTTTAGTTAATTCTAGTTCGCAGAAGGTAATCATACAAAATTACATCTAAGTCCGTTATTTTATTGCCCTTCCTGCATCAGTACAGTATGTATCCAGGCAGGTCAAGGAAGTGGCCTCTCTCCTCTTTTTTTTTTTTTTTAACGTTTATTCATTTTTGAAATACAGAAAGACAGAGCACAAGTAGGGGTGGGGTGGAGAGAGAGGGAGACACAGAACCTGAAGCAGGCTCCAGGCTCTGAGCTGTCAGCACAGAGCCCGACGCGGGGCTCAAACTCACGAACCGGGAGATCATGACCTGAGCCGACGTTGGACACTCAATCAACTGAGCCACCCTGGCGCCCCTGGCCTCTCTCCTCCTGGACAAGACTTTGGCGTGCGGTCTTATTATTTTAGAAGAGAGATATTATCATGTTTATAAGTCTTAAGAGAAGTTAATAAATCACATAGTAGATATTGAGAAATAGTTTCTCAAAAAAGAAGTGTCTTGTAGAGTTTGGGAACAGATGAATAGTCACCAAGAACACAGGTTCTTCTGTTCTGGGATTTCACTAAGACAAAGATTTCTGAATGGCCTGACAGTGGACCACACGGCCCTTGCCAAAACATCTTGTACATATTGGAACCCGATGATGGAACACGGCCTGACGAAGGCTGATGCTTCTCCTTTCCGGCTGTGTAAATCACTGTACCTGCCGTTCATTGTACCATACTTGATTTGCTGGAGTTCACACATTTCCTCATTAGGGAAATGCAAAAGCCTAGGAGTCAGAGAAGTGAACGCTTCTCCTTTTGACAGCTTGCAAGACAGTTTATTTGCCCATGTGCATCAAACATCTAGGCTGGCAGTAGCCTTTTCTTCCTCCCTCCACGCATGTCTTCATGGATATGTGATTATCCCAGTTGATGTCAGAACTGCCTCTACAAAACCAATCCTCCCAGAGAAGTTGTTGGTTTATGCAGAGGTGCTCATGCATGAACCAGATCCTAGTGATGGGCCTGAGTGTTTTATTAGAGCTATATTCCAAGGTACAAAGGAGACCCAGGAGGGGAGACCAGTCTGAGGAATGGAACCAGTGAACATGATCCCCAGTGGGACAGAACAGAGCAGGCAGCTGAAAGGTCAGGGGACCCCCAGCACTCAGGCTCTGTGGGATGGGCGAAAGTGCGGGGCGTGTAGACCCAGGCGGCGAGGGCTACAATTCCCATCCCTGAACGCTGCTGTGCGATCTTGGACTTCACAGCCCAGGAGTCTCAGCTCTGTCCTCGACAACAGAAGTTCCACCTACTCTGCATGTTTCCACTGAAGTTACTAATAAAAACATGCAAAGTTTGGGCGCGATGTGGGCACTAAACAAAGGCAGTTGCCACCCTCCCGGCAGCCCTGGAGAATGGCAGCTTTGATGTGTAGGCAGCACGTGGGCACAAGGAGAGGTGGTTCCTCTCCCTCCTGGAACCTGGAAAAAGGGCTAGAAGATTTTTCTCTAGGAATTCTACCAAAAAACAAACACAAATAGACCTAGAACAGACATCTTCGAGAGTAATATGCCACAGAATGGCTTGTTAGAACCCAGTGGAGAGCAACAGAAACACGGCTGGGCAGCAATGGAAGTGCAAGGGAGAGGGCATGAGGACAGGCAGCTGGCGATGGTCTCTCTGGGCTGTCCAGGGAGAGGCCAGGCAGGCTCGGGACCACAGGTGTCCAGACTGTGGCTGTGTGGACCTCCACAAGGACATGAAGGGAGCACTGGAAATGTCCTCACAGCGATCCCTAGAGCTCATTCCGATTCCTGCTCCTGGGGCATAATGAATACACAATAGAACGGACCTCCGACACGTGGAGCATGAACTGACCCACAACAGTGGGACTTGTTGGCATAAATCCATAAACGACCTGCCTTTTGCTTTTGATGCTTGAGGCAAGCAAGTCAGCGCCCAGGAAGGGGGCTCACACGTGGAATGCTGACAAATCAGGTCGCTGAACATCCAAACTGGAGAGGCCAGCCCCAGCTGGGGATAAAAGCTCAGCCATCATCTGGGAAGCCAGCTTGGGGAGCCTCCAGATAGACACCCAGGACATCCAGGGGACACCTGTGATCACAAGTCCATTTCAATGCAGCAAAGGGAGGGGGGAAGGACAGATGGCAGGGCAGTACTCCCGAGCACAGTGTCTCATTTTGATCACTGAAAAAGAGTCTTTTCTCTTATCAGCCCTCTTTGAAAGAAAAAGTCTTATTGGAGAACAGAAATAGTTCTTTCCAATTGAAGTAGAATTTTTAAAAATGAGTTTTCAATTCAGCAGTGAGTAAAAAAAAAAAACCAACTTGCCTGTTTTCAGATTGAACGATTTGTGGTATACCCCTTAGACTATCTTGGCCCATCTCCTGCCATTAAATGTTTTTATTAGAAGTTTTATGAAGAGATGCTTCTGAAATGTTCCTATAATCTCAATTTTGATAGTCTCCATAAACAGAAATTGCCAGTGTTATGTTGAGGAACATTTCTACTTTATAGGGCATTGGCACACTGAATCTGGAAGCTTCTAGCTGGCCTATGCTCAAAGAGATGGACAGGCTACTTTAGGCATTAGAGACTCACAAAGGGGCCTCTCCAAAGAGTCATCTTGTGGATGACCACCTTCCAGCCCAACTTGCTAAGCATCTTCAGATGCCTCTTGCAATTCCCAGATAGCACAGAGCAAAATCTCCTTCTAAGAGAGTTCTGGGATATGCAAAACTCCTTGTAAGGGGTGCCTGGCCTCAGGCCTTTGTCTTTGACCTCAGAGTCCCACTTGCCAGAATCTTGACCCGATGCATTTGGCTCTGCCCCCGAAAGTGTTCCTCCACCAGTCTCACATGTGTCTTACAGAGCACTCCCACTGGTCTTGCAGAAGAACCAGTGTTCAACGTTCAAGACCATTAAACTGGCCACATAAAAATGAGCCCCTTTCTAAGGGCTCTGAAGGAACATCCTCAATGTGTTCTTGCACATGGGATCCCATCAGCCTAGTAATGCAGCAGCCATGGGGTCCTCAGAGTCTCTCAGTTAAAAGTCACAGTCCTGAAGTCTCCTGGTGGGCACTGGTGTCTTGAGAATGAGGCGAGAGATTCCAAAAGTGAGGTGCTGCACAGGGAGAGTACCCAAAGACATGAGCCAATTGTCACTTCGAAGTGAATGGTGACAGTACCGGAGGTCTCTGGGAAATGTGCTTTTCACAGGCCCACCTATGCTTTGCCCCAGTGGAAGATACGGGCAACGGGTTAGTGTTGTTGCATAGGATTTCCTTCTTATTCTTGTTTTTTTCTTTTTTTGGTAACTAAATCTGTACCAATCTAGAAAGTATGTACATAATGCTGTCTACTGTAGTCATTTAATAGATACTTATTAGTAGTAATTGTAGTCATTCTAGTGATACAAATACCAAGAGATTATCATATTGACATATTTGTAGACTCTAACTCTTCTGGATTATTTGATTAGACTGCAAACATCTACTTAACTCAGTTTAATATATTAATATACTAAAGACTGGTTATCTTTTTTTTTAAGTTTATTTATTTTGAGAGAGAGAGAGAGAGGGAGTGAGAGCAAGAGAGGGTCAGAGAGAATCCTAGCAGGCTGTGTGCTCTCAGCGCAGAGCCCAACATGGGGCTTGAAGTTACCAACTGTGACATCGTGGCCTGAGCTGAAATCAACCGAACAAGCCCCCCAGGTGCCCCCTGTTTGGTTATCTTCTGCTGATTCAAACTGACTACGTGAATTTGCTGAGTCATTGCCCTGAATTTCACAGCAGATCTCAAGAAGCATGGTCCACGTGGAGAGGGAGACAGCAGACTGCTCTTCAAACAGTTGAAGGCACTGTTTGCCCAAACCGGGCAAACTGTAACCGCTCTCCGGATTTTCCTTCTCTTCCTAAGTTCATGACTATGTTTCTGAGCATGGTAAGAGTACTGAGCATTTTGCTGTATCCTTGTTGACATCTAAGATGCCCTGAAATAAAAATTATCTCCAAAGACAAGGGAATTAAAAGCAAAAATGAACTATTAGGACCTCATGAAGATAAAAAGCTTCTGCACTGCAAAGGAAACAATCAACAAAACTAAAAGGCAACCGATGGAATGGGAAAAGATATTTGCAAATGACATATTGGATAAAGGGCTAGTATCCAAAATCTATAAAGACCTCACCAAATTCCACACCCAAAAAACAAACAATCCAGTGAAGAAGTGGGCTAAAGACATGAATAGACACTTTTACAAAGAAGACATCTAGGTGGCCAACAGACATATGAAACAATGCTCAACATCTCTCCTCCTCAGGGAAATACAAATCAAAACCACACTGAGATACCACCTCACGCTGGTTTAGAGTGGCTAAAATGAACAAATCAGGAGGCTATAGACGCCGGCGAGGATGTGGAGAAATGGGAACCCTCTTGCACTCTTGGTGGGAATGCAAACTGGTGCAGCCACTCTGGAAAACAATGTGGAGGTTCCTCAAAAAATTAAAAATAGATCTACCCTATGACCCAGCAGTAGCACTGCTAGGAATTTACCCAAGGACACAGGAGTGCTGATGCACAGGGGCACATGTACCCCAATGTTTACAGCAGCGCTTTCAACAATAGCCAAATTATGGAAAGAGCCCAATGTCCATCAACTGATGAATGGATAAGAAGATGTGGTTTATATATACCATGGAATACTACTTGGCAATGAGAAAGAATGAAATCATGCCATTTGCAGCAACACGGATGGAACTGGAAGGTATTATGCTAAGTGAAATAAGTCAGTCAGAGAAAGACAGATACCGTATGTTTTCACTCATAGGTGGATCTTGGGAAACTTACCAGAAGAGCATGGGGGAGGGGGAGGGGGAAAAAGTTACAGAGAGGGAGGGAGGCAAACCAAAAGAGGCTCTTGGATACTGAGGACAAACTGAGGGTTGATGGGGGTGGGGGAGAGGGTAAAGTGGGTGATGGGCATTGAGGAGGGCACTTGTTGGGATGAGCACTGGGTGTGGTATGGAGATCCATTTGTCAATAAATTATATTAAAAAAAAATTATCTTCTGGGAGACTCTTCACTCAGACCTAACAACTGGGAAGCGCCATCTGTCAGGGGGATCCATGAGGGACGCCATCCAGGTAAGTGGGGCAGACCATTCCTGGTCCGGAGGTTTGGACAAGGAGGGAACAGCATTCTGGGTGAAGCTCTTCTAGACCTAACATAGGACGTGTTCCAAACCCTGGGAAACACCAGTGAAACAACCGTGGCCCCAGCACATGAATTAAAAATACAACAGAAAGCGCTACAGCTGCGAACCGGAGGCATGAGGGCTTCCGTCTCCTGGCAGGGCTGGGGAGGGAGAGACCGGGCTTCTGCCTGGCTGGCGGCAGCTACGCCATGGGGAGGGGCAGCAGCTGTTGTGTGCACTTGCGACAGCTGGAGGCAGGAATCTCAGCTGCATTTCTGCCTGTGTCCTTGGAATGGGAGAGGCGTATCTGCCAGCAGCCTCTTGCTTCCAGAATACGGATCACTGCGAAGGTCTGAACATCTGCTTGATTAGAAAATGACTATACCCTAACCTAAGGAGTTCTATGTTTCTTCTGACCCCATCACTGTTTCCCTAAAATCTACAATATTCTTCCGTTTTTGGCATATGAGGGCGCTGGACCAACATCTTTTACGTTACAAATTGGCCCATGGTTGTTCACGGAGGCAGTGAGGCTGTGCGTGGTAGACTGAACGTGGCCGCCTGGCAACGTCCACATTCTAATCCCAGGACTGGGGAAGAGCAAAAGGGACTTTGCAGATACGATTACTTTTTTTTTTTAAGTAATTAATTTGAGAGAGAGAGAGAGAGAGAGAAAGCATGAGCGGGGAGGGGCAGAGCGAGAGGGAGGGAGAGAGAGAATTCCAAGCAGGCTTCATGTTGTCAGTGCAGAGCCCCGCATGGGGCTCGATCCCATGAACCTGATCACGACCTGAACCGAAATCAAGGGTCAAACGCTCAACAGGCTGAGCCACCCAGGTGCCCCTGCAGATATGGTTAAGATAAGGCTTTGGGGATGAGAAGATTATCTTTATTATCACAAGGACTCTCATAAAAGGGAGAAAAGAAGGTCAAAGACAGAGAAAGGTGATGTGACCGTGGGTGCAGAGAGATGGGAGGGTAGTATACTGCTGGCTTTGAAGATGGAGGGGCCCTGTGCCAAGTTCTGTGGACAGCCTGCGGAAGCTAGTTTTGTAAACAATTTCTGGGCTCAGGATGGAGCCGCTCCTGCCCAGGGTGCCATGACAGCACACACAGATGTGGGCAACTTCTGCCCCCAGATGCCAAGCCACTTCTGAGCTCTGTACGTCCTGCCTTGTTCTTTCTTACCCCAAACAAGTTGACTACTGTCCCCCCCACCCATCAGATACGGTCTGTTTTCCTCCTCTTTGTTCCTTATTCATTATCCCAGAAAAGCTGCCTGCCTTCTGCCCCATTTTGCAGTTCTCCAAATAGAGACCGTCTGTCTCATGAAGTGTTAAATAAAATGTGTTTGTAATTGTCTTCTTTCATCATTTTGTAAACACGAGAAAGGGAAAAAAAAAAAAAAAAAAAAAAGATACCCTGCCCCACCCAGAGCCTCCAGAAGGAATAAGGTGTGCCAACCCATTTTTGACTTCTGAGCGTCAGGCCCGAGAGAGGGCAAATTTGTGTTGTGTGAAGCCATGAAGTTTGCAGTGACTTGTTACAGCAGCAGCAGGAAACTCATACACTATGTCAGAAATGTGGCTCCGGGACCAGAGGACCCGGGTGGTCTTGGGAAGGAAACCGATGGGTGCGGATATGAGCTTTGTACCGGTGGCGACGTGTGGGCTGGGGGGCAGGGCCAGAGAACACAAGTGGGATGCAGCTTATGATGTGCCCGAGACACCTGACCAGGTTTTCTCATCCTCCGGTGCTGCACCCCAACTCCTATTCCAGAAGACAGATTTCAGGCCCAGGAGACGTCTTCCAGGGACACTCACAGCTGGACATCTTCTAGTCACGCTGCCTCTACTAACACTTACTTCAGATGACTAATTAATAACATTTGCCAAAATAGATGAAAAGAGAGACATACTATGCCCCCTATGATGAGGGTACCCTGGTGATTTCTGGGTTGGGGGTACGGTTTGGGACTCATAGGGGGTGTGAAGAAAACCTGAAAGGCTCTATTTACTTCTCTTTGTAAATTAAAAGTAAGAACAGTAGCCAGCAACCGAATTTCTTGACTGACAATGACACCCTCTGCAGGTGGCTGCCAGACACAGGGCTATCCCCCACAACAGAGGGTGCACCAGAGGGAAGACAGGGCTTCCTGAGCAGAGCGTGGGAGCTGGTGCCCGCCCTGGTGGGTCAGCTCAGAGCACATCCTGGCTTGTGGCAACGCACCTGCTCTAGAATGTTTTCTGTGTGGTTAATTCTACAGCAAGTGAAATCTGAGGGCGCCTGGGTGGCTCGGTCGGTTAAGCGTCCGACTTCAGCTCAGGTCATAATCCTGCAGCTCGGGAGTTCGAGCCCTACTTCGGGCTCTGTGCTGGCAGCTCAGAGCCTGGAGCCTGCTTCGGACTCTGTGTCTCCCTCTCTCTCTCTCTCTGCCCTTTCCCCCACGTGTGCTCTCTCTCTCTCTCTCTCAAATGAGTAAACATGAACAAAAATTTAGAAAGTGAAATCTGCATAAAACTTCATAATAGGATGGACTTTCACCCCACACAGTAGTGTTCTAGTTAAAAGTCATTAAACTTAAAGAGGAGTTATTTACTTATTTATTTCTGGCTACGATTATAGGAGTGCAAATTTGTTGATCTTGCCCGTCACATCAAAAAACTTCCAATACTGTATTAGCTAAGGGATGTTTTTGTGAACACACACACAATTAATTTGTCCTTTAAAAGTAAAGCTTATTTTAACCATGAAGGAGAAATGATTTTTTATAAGAACACATGTGATGGGAGAAACACACATTTAAAACCTTCTTTTATGTAA
The DNA here is from genome assembly GCF_018350195.1 of Panthera tigris. NCBI lineage: Eukaryota > Metazoa > Chordata > Mammalia > Carnivora > Felidae > Panthera > Panthera tigris. The sequence goes on from NC_056660.1 coordinate 232,414,356, forward strand.
TCTTTTTTTTGCGAAAATATACAAACGTTCATATTTGTACATTTGTACATTCCTTAGAAAGGAATTTTTAACTTCAGTTAAAATCTCCCAAATGAAGATTCAGTACATCTTGAACCCATTTGCTAAAAAATTAAAAATGCAATGCCTTCTGGTTGATCTGCAAGGAGAACTGATTGACATCAGGAAAACATGGAGAGTTTACAGCTGAATTTCATCAAAAAGTCTCTGGGTAAGTGTGGACGAAATTGAAAAATGAGTGTAATGATTTCAAGACCTGGTCACGGATTCTTTCCTTTGAATCATTTGGCCGTTACACTAAGCGTCAGAATATACTGAACTTCACTACAGTACCCAACAGTGTTCTACTGGAAAGTGTTAACCCAAAATTCCCTAAACAACAAAGCACATTCCGTCACAATATTCTTATTAAATGTATTAAGTAAGAATCTAATGTATTTTTGAACTATTAAAAAGTAATTTAAAATCTTATTTTCATTGTTTTCTCCTCCTTAGTTCTAATGTGTGTTTATAAAGTATATAAAACATGAACATATATATTTTATGAATAAACACATACACATACCTAGGTGCATGGTTTTACCCTTAATTACACGCAGTTAAAACCAGTTTGCTCCCAAGTAGCAGAAAGAAAGAAAGAAATCCAGTACTTTAGGACTTGGGGAAAGTCACACATGCAGTGGATATTTATAGAGGATCTATGGTGCTTGGTGTTGGAGAGACTGAATTCTGCCTCTAAGAGCATGTGGAAGGAAGTCCTTCCTCCCCCACTTCCCGCTGCCCCCTTCTCTTGCTTCTGTGCTATGATGATTAATTCATATGTCAACTTGGTAAGATCAAGGTGGCCAGTTGTTTGGCCAAACACTATCCAGATGTTGTTATAAGGGTTTTTTTTTTTTTAAGTTGTTATTAACATTCACAATGTGTTGATTTTAAGTACAGCAAATTGCCCTCCATCATGTGGGTGGGCCTCATGCAATCAGTGTTAAGTCTTTAAGAACAAAGACTGAGGTTTCCCAAAGAAGAAGGAATTTTGCCTCTAAACCACCATGCAGAAGTTCTGCCTGAGCCTCCAGCCACTGGACTCAGGACTGAAACATCAACTCTGACCTGAACCTCCATCCTGCTGGCCTGCCCTCCAGACTTTGGACTTGCGCGTAGCCCCCACGACTGCACAAGAAAACTCCTTAAAATAAATTTCTCTCTCCCATCAGTTCTGTGTCTCTGGAGAACCCTGACTACCCCACCTGCCCAAGGAGCAAAGCTAGAGATCACGACCTTGTCCCGTCCATGCCTTTCTCACTCCCCTTTGGAGAAGGATCTGTGCATGCTCACTACAGCCCTCCCTTCCCATGTCCTTTCCAGCAGCACGCCTGTTTTCTTATCTGCTCCTCAATGCCCTAAATCTTCCTGGGGAGCATCTTCAGCAGGGGGTTCGGCGGCTCGTTCATTTCCACCAGTGACCAGGGCTAACTGACCTAACGCCATTTGGGGCCAGACGCAAGCCACGTTTTCCAAGAGAACTTCATCAACAATAGAAGTGGAATTCTGATCTCCATCTGTCTTGACTTGTTTCTATCTCAGTTCATTCGGATCTCAGGCAGAGCTGTTGAATGGGCCCTTCATATCCCACATGGGCCACTGGGCATGGCTGGCAAGCAGACGGCTGACCCAGAGAGTTCAACGTCAGCATAGGGTTTCACGGGTAGTGGTGTCGGCATTCAGTGCAGGCTGCTCGATGTTGTTCTTGGGGTGGCTTCCCTGGGGGGGTGACACCTCAGTTAAGACTGAAAGTGTCAGCCAGCTTGGTGGGAAATGAGGGAAGGGGAGAGGGAAGGAGACAGAGGGCTGAAGGACACAGAGGTAAGGGAGAGCTCTGTCTTGGGGGCTGCAGGTCAGTGGTGCCCTAATGGTTGAGGTTTACCTACCGCAGAGGGTCTTACCCCACCCCACTCTCCCTGTAACCCCCTCCCGTGCCTCCACAGCTACATCACCCTCAGCCGAGAAGCCTAGATCTGGGAGCACAGAAGCAAAGAAGTATAGTGAAAACCAGTCATGGAAGTGAAGTGTTCACACGCATATACATCCTTCCATATCTGCTTACCTGTCTGGTCCTCACACCATAGCCCGTTAATTCACACACCAGCTGGGAAAGCTGGTCACAGGTGAATGAAGGTGCTCTATGAACGCCTGGGCAGTTGTGTGTTGCGGGGCCATTTCCCCAAGTACCCACGGGAAAGTTCTGCTTTTGTGACAATTGATTAAAGAAACCGTTTCCTGCAAGTTCCATCACGCGGGTAGGGCTGGCTCGTAGCGGACGCATTATTCGCCGTGAGTAACTCAACGTCCTGGTCCCACAAGTGTCCTGTTACAAGCCACGGCTATTTGAGGACCAACTGGCAAGTATCACCCTTAGAAACCACAGAGCACGGGTTTCAACACAAACCGCCAGACTTTTCAGCAAGTTGAAAGGGAAACAACAGTGATTTGGGGATCGGTTTACCAGACCGCTCCTCCTTCCATTCCAAAAGCTGTGGCAAGCGATCGGGTATCACAAAGCTCTCGAGCAGAACGTCCTGGCGCACACACACTCTCGCCCACACAAAGGAGACGCTGGGTGTGTGCCAAGTCTCACCTTAAATTACGCTGCATTGGAGAGAGCTAAATAATTCTACGTTATTTAACGGGAACTGAACTGAACGGAGGGAGCGGCTGAAGACTAAGGAAAGCGGCACCTGTACTGACCGTGAACCCTCGCAAAGCGCCTGCCGACGGCATTCCTTGTTTCTTTCATCTCGGAACCTTGAGTGATGCGCTAGTTTTCGAAGGATTCTTCGCCTGAAATACATCTCAGCAGTTTAAACCCAAGGACCAAAGACACTCAGTCCAATGGTGTCAAGTTGGCTGGGCCCCGGGGCCCAGATATGTGGTCAAATGTTACTCTGGATGTTTCTGTGAAGGCGTGGTTTGGATGAGATTTACATTTATTTACTTAGTTATTTAGTTAGTTTAGTTAGTTAGTTCAGAGAGAGGCAGAGAATGCAAGGGGAGGAGAGGGGCAGGAAGAGACAGAGAAAGAGAGGGAATCTCAAGCAGGCTCAACGCACAGTGCGGAGCCCGACACAGGACTCCATCCCACGATCCTGACATCATGACCTGAGCCGAAATCAAGAGTCAGATGCTCAACGAACTGAGCCACCCAGGTGCCCCTCGATGAGATTTATGTTTAAATCAGTGGACTTGGAGGAAAGCAGTTTACTTTCATAATGTGGGTGGGCCTCATCCGATCAGGTGAAAGCCATTGGACCTGAACTTCACTGGCTCTTCCATGGCCTCCAGCTTGCTGGCCCACGCTGCACAGTTTGGACTTGCCGGGCTCCATAACTGTGTGAGCCAATTCCTTGAAACAAATCCCCTTCTGTGCGTCCACATATACCCTGTCCGTTCTGTTTCTCTGGAGACCCCTAACAGACTCAGGATTGGTAACACCTCATGATTCCGTGTGCCTGGCTTTGAGTTCTCATCACAAGTGCCGCAGGGAATACACCTTTGTTCACTGCAGAAAAGGGGAAACAAGCCTGTCAGAGAAAACTTTTAGTGACCATGCCAATGAACAGCATAGCCCAAGAGGCAAAAAATCTCAAGAAGACGGGGGTATAGGAAGCTGTGTGTTCACGAGAAGACTCCGGGGAAGCGAGAGGGCCAAGGCAGAAGCGCAGTCTGGGGTTCAGGAAAGGCAGTGATATTCGGTGCTTGGCTTCGAGGGAAGGTGCCAAGGAGTTTCCCGGCTCTGTGCATTTGCTGGCCAGGACCAGAAATCGCCATGCTGAGAAAACTCTGAGGAAGGCAGCGTATCAAAGCACCTGGAGGTTGGGGCCCTGAACGCCATGGACACTTATTTCCAACGCGTGGTTTCTTCTATCAGCCTTGACGGCTGGCACGACGCCACAGTCACAACTGTCCCCTCTGCAGGGTCTTATGACTTTGGCAGGACAATTATTTGCAAGGAGTTTTGGCATCCTATTCTCAACGCAGAGATGAAAGCAAAGGTCTGGACCGTGCACCTCTGAAGGCGTACTGTGACCCTGGCCCAGATGTTTTCATCTGAGGGGTCACTTCAGAGGCACAAAGTGGGCATTTGTTTTGATCCTTGATTCAAGAACTGAGGTCATTAACCCTCCACGTAAGGTAAACCCTTAGGAGGAAAGAACAAAAGAGAACAGCTCTATTGAGCACTTGGCTTATGGGGTGGGAATCAAGAAGGCACACCTGTGTGTGCACACATGGGTGTGCTGGGGGGGGTGGGGCGAGGGCAGAGCACACACACAGGGAATCCAGAGGAGGCATGGGCGGTGCCTTCTTGGGCCACTCTCAACCATCCTGTGAGGCACCGAACCCTGCTCAAGCCTCCCTATTAGCATTCAAGACAGCTCATGAGCACACATCTCCTCCCATTCTTCCAGAAGACTTTGCCCTGGTCTGTGCATCTCTACCAAGTATCCCTGGTGGGGGAGGCAGACGCTCAATTAGCCTCATCGAATGGCAACTACCCACCACCCACCCTATCCTCCCCCGGCGGGCATCTTGCTTTCGTTGTGAAGGGACCAAACGCTGCCATCTGGAGGTCAGTACACTGGTCCCCCAGGGGGCCGAGGTGGGAAAGGATGTTTGCCAGGCTACCCAGTGAGGACCCCAGGTTCACTTTTATGTGAAAGACTAAAAACACTGGTAACCATAGATCCATCTGTGGGCCTTTTGTCCAATCCTGGTATTTAGTGAAGGAACTTCTCTTCCGCAACCAATTCTCCCAGCATCTGTGACTGAATCAACTGATTATTCACGTTCCAAACATGCCTGAAAATTTGAAGAGCACAGCACTGGTATGTCATCATTGAGAAACATTTAAGGAAGTGTTTCACAAATATTAAGTCAGTTTGTGGACAGCGTTTTTATGGGTCAGGTACCTCCCGTATTAACATCACAAATATCCTTCTTCTATGAGACACAGCTCACAGGCTGTGGGGAAGCCTCTAGACTCTGACTGCCCAGCTCTGGAAGCTTTCTCCCAAATGGAGCCTGGACGCAGGTGGTGGGGGCTTTGCTCTGTGTTTTCACAGTGGCTCATCCATGGCAAATACGGTCATAAAAAGTATGTAGTTACTTTTGAGAACAAAACTTGTGCTTTCTTGCAGTTCAGATATTTGGCTCTAAAAACATTCAGAAATAGCAATATAAGTGACAAAGGAACATAACCCGATTGTGTGCCACAAACGTAGGATCCCTCTGTGACACGGTCAATTTGCAGTTACTGATGAACCCCCTGGCTCCGGCCCTGAGGCATAAAGAACACGTATTTTAGGCTCCTGCTCTCACAACAGCCAAGGGACATTCTATGGGAGGTATCGATCCCCAAACCCAGAGGTGCGTCTCTGGATATCTGTGTCCAATATCTAACAGGGATCTCGAAGTACGTACTTCCAAAGCTCGATGGAAACATCCACGTTTCCGCCCTTCACAGCTCCCAAGCACGTGTTTCAGAAATGTACAAAGGCCAGTAAGCAGTACTCATCTGTACTTTTTTTCCTAACTGGAACACTCCCATGTCTCAAGGCCTGGCTTCACTTCTCAGTGTCTGAAGGCTTCATGGGTTCCTTATCCCCGCCGTTGACGTTAGAGTCTGGGCAAGGACATTTCTCTTGACCTTCCCATTTCCAGGGACGGCAGCGCTCCCCGACGACCCACATCTCGCAATCCCTCCGTGTGGGCGAGTGGCAGGTGAGCAAGGTGGGGCATTTAGAGACACAAAAGTGAGCAAATCAGAGAGAATGAGGAAATGATAAGCTCAGGAAATGAGAAGGCAGGAGCAGACCCAGCTCTGATAAAAGGTGGGAAGGAGAACCACGTGTGAGCATCTCCATCCAGGCACTGCACCTGCCACCTGTAAGGGAGGAACGATGGGTCCTGCCCCCCGGGGAAGCTCCGCCCCTCCACGTGGGCACCACAGCCCACGGCTTCTCTCCAGCCAGCTGCCTGCCCCTCACAACACCCATTTCCTTCTCCGCCGGAGCATTCAACAGCGCACACACCGGCTGCTCCTTCTCCCACGTGGAAGATAACTTCTCTCCATCCTGGCTCTCTTATGCAGCAAACTCCCCCAAAGAATATGCAGCCTTTCCCGCTGCCTTCCCTCCTGTCTCTGCTGAACCAGGAGCAAGGAGGCTCCCTCCCTCCCCGTCCTGTAGGAAGAGCTCCTGTTCAGGACACTCCTTCCCCCCTCCTGACACTCTTTTACAGGCACGCCTCAGAGATGCCGTGGGTTCGGTTCCAGACCACGGCGATAAAGTGAGGATCACACTAAGGCGAGTCCTGTGAATTCTGTGGTCTCCCATTGCATACGAAAGTGATGCTTGCACTATACCCTAGTGTCTTGAGTGTGCAATAGCACTGTGTCTAAAAAAACAAGGTGCATACCTCGATGGAAAAATACGCTGTTGCTCAAAAACGCTAACCGTCGCCTGAGGTTTCAGCAAGTTGTAAGCGCCGATCACCGACAACACATGAAATAATGACAACGTTCGAAAAGTTTTGCAATGAGAGAATTACGAAAATGTGACACAGAGACCCGAAGTGAGGAAATACTGTTGGGAAAATGGCGCCGATAGACGCTTGCTGGTCACAGGGAGGCCACCAACCTTCAATTTGTAAAAAAAAAAAAAAAAAAAAAAATGCAAGAAAGCGCAGCACAATGACACGAGGCATGCCTGCATTTAGCTGGCTTTCCGAACCCATGCTCTCCTGGCTCCCCCCCCGATACAGGGACCGTCCCTTCTCCAGGCCCTCCGCTGGCCTGTCATTTTCTCACGGCCTCTGAATGCCAGGGCCCCTTGAAGTCTGGGTCCAATCTGAGAGCCCTAAATGCTCTCCATCTGCCGGCTACACTCAAATCTACCTCCAGCCCAGCCCACAGCCCCGGACTCCAGACTTACAGCCCCAACTGCCTTCTCAACAACTCTCCCCGGATTTCCAAGCATCCTCTCACACTTAACTCCCACGCTGACCTCCCGCGCTGCCCCACAAGCTGGCTCCTCTCCCGGGAGTCAAGATTTATGCTTCCTGAGTGGTGGTAAGAATTTACAATGTTTGAGACCTCATATTTCTTGTGTTAGGGAAGAATCCTCATGGCATTTTACACTTATTAAGCGAATGAAAATAATACACCTCCAGGGTGGGGGATTAAGGTCATTTTCGCTCGAATCAATCAGCAGCTATTTCTGATGGCATTATCTCCAGTGTTCTAAATAATAAGGTACGTACAGAATATCCATAGAATAATAAGCTACCCAGTAATTATTGAGCCGCGTGTGCTAGGAAAAGAATAAACTCTTTATACCTCTTATTTAATCCTCACTAAACGCTGCAACATGGGATGGAGTGATTATCATCCCCATTTTTTTGTCTGTTGGAAGGTTGGCCAAAGAGAGTAACTTGCCTGACATCTCACAAGTGGGCCAAACCCAAACCCAGGCTGGCCGGTTCCTGAGTCACCACTTTCCAGCCCTGTGTTAGGGGAGTCATCAAGTGGGGGGGGGGGGACAACAGAGAGAGAGGGAAATATTTTGAGATTCAAATTTCTTAGTAATTATACTTAGTGTAAAAAAACAAACCCCATTAATGGACCTGCAAATACTTTGTACTTGAATGTGAACCCTCCCCCGTCTACACCCCACAGCACCCCTGGGCTCAAGGAAATTACAATGTCAGTTCCAACACATAGGAACATGGAAAAAACCTGGAATCATGGAAGTTATTACTCTCTTTGTCCATTCTAAAATCTCTTTTTCTCCTTTAGCTTGTTTGTTTTTTTTTCTTTATTTTTGTTTTTGTTTCTGGTTTTTACATTTTTATTTCGCCTCTGGGTAACATTTAATTGCTTTTCCTACAAAGTTCCCTGCAAAACTTGTGTAATAGTGAAAGTCAGTGTTTCATGGTCTGGGTGAGTCTTGGAGGGAGAGAGGATCTTTTCCTAGAAATGAAAGGAAAGCAGTCATTCCAAGATACGTAAAAAGAACACTTTGCAAGCATCACCCTCTTGATTTAACATGTGCATGTTTAAAAAACATATGACCCACGTCAAAAGGTCACCTTCACATGTCACTGTCACCAAAACCCAGACACGCAACCTCTCTGAGTTCCTCCTGTGGACAACAGGGTCGATCTGATAAAAGGAATTACAAAGGACAGATGAACTTTGCACAGCATTATGCAAAGCCTCCCCTCCATCATTAACACGGATTACAATTACACAGAAAATGTCATGTCAAGTTTTGAGTAGCATATTCCAACGTTATCCTACCTTCAAGGATGGGGAAAGGAAATATTTTTCTGTGTGGTTGTTTACAGTGTTTATATGTCTGCACACCTTAAAAAGATCAAGGGCAAAAAAAATTTTTACGGTTAATACTTGAAAGCTGGATTTTGATCCAGCAAAAAGAAATGGCAATTTTAATGAGTCTTCTCATCCTGCCTGTCTCTTTCTGTTTTTCCTCCCTCTCTCTCCCATAACGTAAATGGCTCAATATTTTCATACGTGTCACTACTTAATAGAGAAGCTAATGGAGGTGCCCACAGCTATAATCAGAGAAGGATTTAAAACTTTTGCCTTTTATAGCTCCTATCGATCAGTTTTTACGTCTGTGACAAATGTTTGTGTGTCTTCTGCTCAGGGCTGGACACCTCAGTGAGTCGAACCGATTTTTAAGCAGTGGAGATGGCAGGATATTGTTATTAATAGACACGCAGTTTATTTACTAGAAGAGGAAGTCTCATGAAACGATCTGCATTTTTTACATCCTTCCTTCTATATTCTCGCCCACCAAATGGCTCTAAAGAAGAACCCTCTGACGCTGGGTTTGAAATCATGACCCCCGGCCCCCGGACCGAGTACTTGCCACCGGTCACCCAGGCGGTTACATGACCCAGAATGAAAAGGAAGCTGCAACACCACCGGACGATCTTAACACTCTGAGGCCTCCTCTTGGCTGAGTCGCTAACGACGGGTACCGTCATTAGTGGTTCATTCCATCAGTTTTCTTTTCCAAGTATATGTATTTATTTTTGAGAGAGAGACGGAGAGAGTGCATGCGAGCTGGGGAGGGGCAGAGAGAGAGAGGGAGAGAGCGAATCCCAAGCAGGTTCCACGCGGATAGCACAGAGCCCAACACGGGGCTCGAGCCCACGAACCGGGAGACCATGACCTGAGCCGAGCAACCGACGGAGCCACCCAGGCGCCCCGCCATCAATTTCTTTTCATGCACACAACAGTCCCTGGGCGACCTTCCTGTGGACACAGAAAACTGATGTTGCTCCCAGGAAGGGGTTCTGGAACTGTACCACCTTGTGCAATCCCGCTGTATCAGGGTGCGGGAAAACGACTCATTTGACTGTTTTCTTTTTTTTTTTTTTTAATTTTTTTTAATGTTTTATTTATTTTTGAGACAGAGAGAGACAGAGCATGAACGGGGGAGGGGCAGAGAGAGAGGGAGACACAGAATCGGAAGCAGGCTCCGGGCTCCGAGCCATCAGCCCAGAGCCCGACGCGGGGCTCGAACTCACGGACCGCGGGATCGTGACCTGAGCTGAACCTGAGCTGATCGTGATCGCTTAACCGACTGAGCCACCCAGGCGCCCCTTGACTGTTTTCTTTTTATACTGACCCCTATTCCAGGAGGCTCTAAACAACTGACTATCTTCAGAGAAAGAACTTTTTTTCACACTCTCCAAACATCATTTCCTTCAGAACGAGAGCAGCAACACTGGGACACATGGGGTGCAGGAGCCTGGAGGGGAAGGTCTGGAGACGCTCGGACTCAGTGAGCTCCCAACTGAGGCCGGTCTTTGGGTTTCATGTCTCCGGATGAGCACCTGTGCTACCCGAATCTATTTCCCACTACTACGTGGTTACCCCAAAATGTGTTTCCCAGCATCATTATCCTGATTCTGAAGTAATCAACCTGACTTCATTCTTTCTCAGTTGGTGCAAACGGCCAAAGATCAACCTTTAGACTCAGGGTAGCCACACCTGTCAGTTTATAGTGGGCTTGTTTTAAGATGTAAAATGAGGGCTTTTGAAAAGCAGATGTGGTGAGACACGGACACACAGAGCGACTGTCATGAAGGCAGAAGTCTTCATCTTCCACCCAAGAAGTAAGAGCCATGAGATGCCTTGCAAGGCCATGTGGGAAGCACCGGGGTCAGTTAGAAGCAGAGGGAAAGAGAGACGAAACGTGGACAAGAGTCTTTCTTGTGGTTTCCGTGGGAAAGACAAGGCGAGGCAGGGCAGGCAGGCTTAGGACTGGCTAGTTTGAATAATGACAGAAAGCTCTGGGACTGTCCCTAGTTGTCTGGCACCTGGACCCAGAGTGATTAGGGCAGGCGGACAATGGCCTGGGGTATGACAGACCAGCAGGGGATATGGCCGGGTGTGGCCTCGGACGGGCAGGTTTATATATGAAGGTAAACCAGCCGGCAAGTGCTTTACTATCTCTATGAACCAACCGGCTGGCCTTGAGGAGACAGTCTGCCCAGGGACAGGCAAGGCCCCAGATGTCACAACATCAGAAAATACAGAAAATAAGAAGGAATGATTAATACGTGCCTCTTCTGTGGTGGCCTTTGTTCTGGAGACTGGAGATTTATTATCGCTGAGCCCGCACACTCAGGCACAGAAAAGCAAAGGGTGGGTGAGGAGGGACCATATGTACACATGGATGCACGTACACATGTGCAGATGGGGGGAAGGTTACAGCTTATCTTGGAGGAAGTAAAAACACTGCTCTCAAACCACTCCGGTGGAAAGCAGAGACTCGGCTACAGATACGCCACCCGCAAAGAGCAGAAGCTGCCTTTGTTTAAGTAGAGACAAAAGAAGGAAAAAGGCAACCGTGTGGCATCTAACTACCCCAGAGAGCTAGGCAACAGAAGAGTGGTTCCTGAGGGCAGTGTTTTGATGATGCTGATAATGATACATATTAGTATTTATTGGGGTGCCTGGGTGGCTCAGTTGGTTAAGCGTCCGACTTCGGCTCAGGTCACGATCTCACAGTTCCTTCGGTCTGAGCCCCGCGACGGGCTCTGTGCTAACAGCTCAGAGCCTGGAGCCTGCTTCGGATCCTGTGTCTCCCTCTCTCTCTCTCTCTGCCCCTCCTCTGCTCTCTCTCTCTTGCACTCTCAAATATAAATAAACATTAAAAGAATTTAAATATTTATTGACAGTTGTCAGTAAAGAACAAGGTATAAACATAGATTAAGAGTAGTTCCTACATGGGGTCAGGCAAGGTTTCACTTCTCCAACACCACATAGTGTGTCATCGCCAATGAGATGAAATAAGCAGATAGCAGATTCCTAGGAGAATGAGTTTAGAAATTTGGGTGGTTACCACTTTTTAGCTATTATGAATAATGCATAGTGCTGCCACGGACATTTATGTGCAATTTTTGTGTGTGGACATATGTTTTCGTTTCTTTTGGGTAGCCACCTAAAAATAGAATTTCTGGTTCATATGGTAACTCTATGTTTAATCTTTTGAGGAATTGCCAGACTGTCTTCCAGAGCAGTGTCCTCATTTTACAATCCCGTCACCAGTGTATGAGGAGTTCAATTTATCCACGTTTTCAACATTTATATTCTGTCTTTATGATTATCGTCCTCCTAGCGACTGCGAAGTGCTTTCTCATTGTGGTTTTGATTTGCGTTTCCCAGACTGCTAATGACGAGCATCTTTTTTATGTGTATCTTGGCCATCTGTATATCTTGTCTGGGGAAACGTGTATTGAAATCCTTTGACGCATTTTCTTGTTTATTACTGAGTTATAAGAATTCTTTATATATTCTCCATACCAGTCCTTTCTCAGATATAGGGTTTGAAAATATTTATATTTTCTCTCCTTCTATGAGCCGTCGTTCCCACTTTCTTGATGCTGTCCTTTGAAGCACAAAAGATTTCAACTTCGGTGAAGTCCAATGTATCTGTTTTTTCTGTTGTACTTCCTCCAATCATACCTAAGAAATCCAGCTTAATACCACATCATGAGAATTTATGGCTACATTTTCTTATAAAACTCCTATAGTTTTAGCATTTACATTTAAATCACTGAACCGTTCTGAGTAATATTTATATGGTGTGAGGCAGAGGTCCAGCTGTATTCTTTCGCACATGGATTTCCATCTGTCGCAGCACAACTTATTGAAGGCAGGATTATTCACTCATTGAATTATCTTGGCAAACCCACATCAAACGTCAATTTGATCAACGTGATGGTTTATTTGTGGGCTTTCGATTTTATTGAACTGATGTATATTTCTATCCTTAGACCAGCAACACACTTTCTTGATGACTATATTTTTTCAGGAAGTTTGGAAATCAGGAAAAATAGTCCTTGAATTTGTTTGCCTTTTTCAACACTTTTTTGGCTGCTCTGCATCACTTGGATTTCTACATGAAATTTAGGAGGGCATTCTTGATTTTTATTTATTCTTCCCCCTTTGTGTGCTATTATTGCACACAAGTAATGCTATTACATTGTGCTGTACATATCCGATCTACATATGTCATACCCTCAATAATACCTTTGCATATTTATTAACGTATACAATTCTGTCTTTTAAAGAAACTTAGAAAAGAACATGTATACATGTTCTCTATCCACCTATAGAGCTTGTTCTGTTTATCTTAACACGGGTTTCTTAGTTGAAAGTATTTTTTTCTCTCAGGACATCGACTATCCCATCCAACTACTTTCTGGCCTCCATTGTTTCATATGAGAAGTCAGCTGTTAACCTCATTAGGATTCTCCTAGAAGTGAGGGGACATTTTTCTCTTTCTGCTTCTAAGATTTTCTCTTTGTGATTGGATTTCTACATTTTTACTGCAATGTGTCTAGGTGTGTATATTTTTGCACTCATCCCGCTTGGATTTTTCTATTCTTGAATTTGGGGAAATGATCTTCATTGTTTCTTTGAAGTTTTTCCTTCTCTCACTCTCTGCCCTCTCCCCTGGACTCCCAATAGCCTGATGTTGGTGCACTTAACGGTACCCTACATTCCCCTGAAGCAGTGTTCATCTGTCTCCATTCCTGGTCTCTCTGTTCGTCAATTTGCCTGCTTATCCACTGTTATCTACGGTCGAGTTTACGGATTCTTTCTTCTAACAGCTCAAATCAACTGTTGATCCACTTTAGTGAATATTTCATTTCAGTTGCTGCACTTCTGATTCCAGAATTTCCATGGGCTATTTTTGTAACTGTTATCACTGTAATATTATTCTCTCTTTGATGAGATATGGCCATCACATATTCTTTTACTTTAACATTTCCTTTAACATTTTGAGCATTATTTGTTATCCTTTAACATTTTGAGCATTATTTGTTATCACTGCTACAAATCTTTGTCTTCTAAGTGCAAGGAACACAGTGATAAGCCAAATTTTCAAATTCCCTCCTATGCTGATGCTTATTTTCTATCAAGTGGTAATAACCAGGGGTCAGCAATCTATGGTCCTTGGGCTACATCTTATCTCCCACTCATCTGGGGATAACCCATAAGTTGGGAATGGTGTTTACATTTTTAAATGCAAAGTGTATGTGACAGCGTGTGTGTGTGTGTGTGTGTGTGTGTGTGTGTGTGTGTGTGTGTGTGTAAGTGTGTGTGTGTGTGTGTGTGTGTGTGTAACATATGCGTTCTGATAGGAACACTGGCTTGATTTTGCCTCTTGGCCCACAAAGCCTAAAATATTTACTATTCAGTCCTTTACAGAAGAACTTTGCTTATTTCTGTAATGACAAAAAGCAAAAGAGAAAAAAAGAAAAAGAAAGGAGAAAAAGAGAAGTGATGTAGCACATTGGTAAGTAATTGGGAATAAACGACCATGGTTGTGCTGTATTATCAGATAGCACAGTCCCAGGGTTATCACCAGGGGCTGGCATTGCAGTATAGACTGAAGGGAAGGCAGGCCGGGAGCAAAGGAAACGGTGAATGTCAAGGCCATTTTGCAAAATGCACCCAAACTTTTTGAGAAGAAGTAGAAGGGCCCTATGTTCTTAATGTGAGGTGGGAAGGTGGGGGGAGTGTGGAAAAATTGGAGGCTCAGTCAGGCCAGATCATTTGGGGCCATGTAGATCAGGGTAAGGACTTTAGATTCTATTGCCTGGGGTTAAGATGAGGAGTAACACCAAATGATAAGACTTTTTTTAAGGCTTATTGTGGTTGCAGTGTGGTGAACAGACTGTGGGCGGATAGGGCATGAGCAAGGACAACGCAGGTAACGCTTCTGTCCAGGGAGAAGGGTGGTGGCGAGGGCAGTAAGGGCAGGTGGAGCGTCCTTAGGTTGGGGTATACTTGAAGGCAGAGCCAGTACCATTTGCTGACGGTGCTAATGGGTATGAGGAGGCAGAGAAAAAGCAGAGTCCAGCTTGAGAAACTGGGTGAATGGCGTGTCATTCGCTGACAGCGAAAAGGGAGAAAAGCAGGTTTGGGGAAAATCAGAGGCCCTGTTTGGGCCATGTTACGGTTGAGATGCTCTTCAAACATTCCAATGGGAACAAGGGTTTGGCAGTTGGACTTTGAGTCTGGATTTCAGGGGAGAGAGCAGAGCCGTGGTTCCTCAGCGTACGGAGACTCTCAAAGCCCTGAGAAAGGGTGAGAATCCCAGGGAGTAACGGAGAACAGACTGGAGACAAAAGCCTGGGCACACACAAGCGTTTGGAGCTGTCACCAGGCAAGGCTTCCTGCACGGTCCTCACACCAAAGCAGCGCACATCACACTTCAGCACATGAAGGCGCGTAACAGCACGTAGTTCAGTAAAGGCTACGCGTAGATCCCTCTGACTCTCAGAACGTGCTACGTCTGCCATGCTTGATGAAGCCCACGGAGACTACTGCTAAACTTCTCTTCACTGACCAGGTATCCAGAAAGAAACCCAAAACCCCGTGCTTCATCCTCTACGACATCAGAAGGCAAACAAAGGAAATCGTCTTTGTATCGATGTTTCATTCCGCGTCAACACGATTATCTGTAGTCAAAAACATTTTACTCAGTTGTTACCCAAAGGAGGCACAAAAGACGAAAATAATGTCACTCCTGCTTGCTGTATTTCAAAGGTATCATCATGCCTGATAAGAGGCCAAATCAGTTCCTTCAGTGAGAGGGGATCTCTAAATATTAAGATCCCACTTGCGTGACACTCAGGACACGAAGGCAAAAGCATTTTCTCAGCCAGAGAAGTAATTTACAACAGACCATTCAAATTTATTCGACTAGTTTTATGCCCAGTAAGTTCTAGTAGCGTATCTCTGGAGCCATCCTTTTTTGCGTTAGCCATAGCTAGGAGTGAACGACTTTTATCCAATTCCACTGGTTTCCAGAACCTGACAGGAAATCGTTTTGCTTACAATGGCCGCAATGGCTCGCCTCACAAATTGAAAATAATACTTTCTTTGCACATCAAAGTTCTATCAAGTGACACAAATGGTTCCAATTCATTCATCTGTCACTAAGTTTTCCTGAGTCTTATGACTGGATACTAGTTTATTTTATATATTGCTCTCTAGTTTCCATTCTCGCAGTAAGCCCATTTTTTTTCCGTCCTTTGGCGTTTTACTCGACAAAGATTTTCTGTAATTATGAGGAGACACTGTTTTTTTCCATCGCTAGGAAGCATGCCTCCATGGGTGCCTGTAAACCTAAAATCGCTAGAATGACTACTGATGCTCTTGGGCCACCAACGAATACTATTAGTGGTAGGATCTATTTCTAAGCCAAATGTCATCGTAGTACTTTTCCGCACTACTCACATAAGAAAGTGTTTTATCCTGATGCTTTGCTCCGAAGCAAATGAGTATATGATGAGTATGCATGAATATTTGCAATTCATGAAAATAATTAGGCAGAAGAGAAGTGATGTGCCAAGAGAAATGAACACCATGCTCGCAGGACAGAAACCAATGTCAAGAGATAGGGATGAGTGAAAGCTTCTGGGAAACACCTCAGAATCACAGCCAGAATTGAAGGGGCAGTAAGAAGAAAAAAGAAAAAGGTCAGTCATGGAGTTTTTCTTTAAAGGTTTGGTGAGAGGTTGAAAATAACAATAGGAAAATGTGAAGTCACGGACCATGGGGCTGACGGGAAACCTACTGAGGACCAGAACTCTCCTTTTACTCGTGAGGTAACTGCAGCCCAGAGCCCTGAAATCACTCTCAGCATTGTGTCTTTCCCCTGGGCTCCTCAAGGGAAGGGGAAGGAAGGCAGAGGGTCTGATTATTTGTCCCTTGGCTTTGAATTTCAAGTCTGAAATATTTTGACGCAGAGAGAAAAAGAGAACATCAGGAAACATCAAAAGTCAAGGACAGTTTGATCTGCACTCACTAGGAGACAGGACTCTTTGGGGGTCTTTACATATTTCCCAAATTTTGCCAGTGATGGGGGAGAGAGAAGAGAAGGGAAGGAGGCGGCCAGATGTCCAGCAACACACCGGAGGGTTTTACTTTCCTGTGTTTGTTATTTCCTGAAACGTTAGGAAGTAGCTTTGAAAGCACCACCCATTTCCAAAAGTTTACATCGGGGCTATTTTTTATAACACCCAAGGCATTTCTGAGTATTCACACGATAGATGAATCTCTGTGCAAAACCACCAATTCACAACCGAGAAGACCAGGAGCTTGTGAAGTTCAGCGTCTACACCATTTCTCCGGCCCCAGAACAACCCTATGGGGCAGATGCCACCACTGCTCACATTTCACAGACCAGGAAACCAAGGAACTGAGAAGCTGGAAAATCAATCGACCCTCCCACCAACCAATCAATTAAAACAAAAAGAAAACCTGTACAGGGTTGGACACACGATCGGGCAGAGCTCCCTCATATCAGAAGTTGAAAGGCACATTCGTACGTTCCAAAGGACGGAACGGTCTGCCCAGGCAAGGAATTCTGGTTCGAATGAAGGTCCTGACCTGTCCTGAGTTTACCCAATGTTCCTCCAGCACCTTTTTACAGGGCAAAGCTGCAGACAGAACGCATCAGGACTCTGGGACGCTGGAGGGAAGGCAAGTGCTCCCAAAACAAGTAATTCCCAAATAAAACCTCTTCTTGAGTCTTGCTTCTGGAAGCTGGATGACATGGCCCATCGGGATAAGCTTTTACTGAGACTTCGGGAATTCCTTGCCCTCTGTATTTGTGACGAGACCACCACAGTATGAAATAATTCTATGGGATGTGATATTTATGACATTTACAAAGAACCCGGTTCCCTCCCATGAAAGATGTTGCATGAGTGCAAACAGCACTGATACAGAAACGCATACTGTGCTTCAGGGAGTTCTGACTTTCACAGCTTAAATGTAATATGCACTGTGTACCTGGTCCTTAAACAGATTTTATTGTATGTGGTTGGAAGGAAAACTTGAGGACTCAGGGTACTAAACCACAGAATTAGGATCGCTGGTCCTTACACAAGTCGTGTCTTTTTCCCTTCATGCTGAATTTTGAATTGCCATTAAAAGAGAGTTTTGCAAACTTAACACATGATGCGCTTTGATGAATAATCTAATTCTCTCCTTTAGTGTCGTTTGAAATTAAAAATATGCACCATGACTGAAAGCAATGGGATAAACCATTTCTTTTTGTTTAACGTTGATCTCTAGAAGTAATCCGTTCTAGACAATAAAGGATTCATCAACCAAAACACTCCCAAGCTGAAATCATCTGAGTTTTCAGATATTAGAGTTTTGTTCTTCTTGCTGGTCTGATTAATAATTCTATTTTTACATTTGGCAACTATAATTAGTTAGTCTTCTCTCTTAAGCTTTACCAGTTTCTCGGCTCGCAAAGCTTCTCTTACTCCCCAACTTTTTCTCTCTTTTATTTGAATTCATTTTTGTATGTTTTACTGGAGGAAATCCTAAAATCACCATATCACAGTGCAGGTGTGGGGTTGCATTTTCTGAGTGCACGCAGGCCTGAAAGTCTTTACTTTAACCTCACTGATGAATGCTGATTTGACTCAGTATACAAACTGAAGTGCAAAATACTTTTCTTAAGTATTTTTAAGATTTTGCTCTACCGTTTTTTTTTAACTTCTGGTGTCACGCATGAGAAATAAAAATTCGACTCTTACCCCATCGCACTTAACCTAGGGTATTTATTTTTTTCCATTCTAGAAGCTTTCGGGGTTCCTCCCCTTATCCTTAGTACTAAACTGTCAGCAGCACAGAAAGGAGTCCATGTGGATATTTGGAGTGCCTGTTGAATAAACAAAGATTCGGCCTCAAAACTCGAGCGTCTTATCAATTCCTCATAGAAAGAAAGGTCTCTAAATCATGACTTGAGAGCAGATGTGTACGGAGATATTACTGGAGAGAAGGTAAGGGATGTGATCTGTTCACTGGTCACCAGGTAACCCAAGAGAACCATCTTTCTTCCCAAAGCTCTTACGCAAACTTGACCCTCACTGGGGTGGCCTTTGATGCTTTCTGTTTTCGACATTTCCTTCATCGCTGTCTGTTGCCTGCAAAAGTACCTCCTGGCCTTTTATGGTTCCGAGGCTCTTTCTTTCCCAAGGACTCTGAACATGCAGGTGCTGGCTGTGCCTCTATGATCACTCCTACAAGTTTCCCAGTGAAGCTCGTACACATCAAATGAGCCTCAGATGTACTTCTGCTCTGACAGAAGCGGCAGCCACTTTCTGGGCGTTCTCTTTAGGCCACAGGGATTCAGGATATATGCGCACACATGTACGTATATGTATGTGTGTTCTAAGTATAAATATATATTAAATACAAATACATATTTTATATATAATTTATTGTTTTTAATTTTTTAGTGTTTATTTATTTTTGAAGGAGACAGAGAGAGAGAGACAGAGCCTGAGTGAGGGAGGGGCAGAGAGCAAAGGAGACACAGAATCTGAAGCAGGCCCCAGGCTCTGAGCTGCCAGCCAGAGCCCGACGCTGGGCTCGAACCCACAAACTCTGAGATCACGAGCTGAGCTGAAGCTGGACGCTTAACGGAGTGAGCCACCCAGGCGCCCCCATGTAAATTTTTATATATTAAACTAAATATAAATATGTCTTTATAAATGTTTTAGATTTAAATATATTTTAGGTTTAAATATACATACTGGGCGAGTGCACACACATGGACATATATACATGTGGTGAGCACATGCCTCTTGAGTGATGATAAAAATGCTTGACATCCCGACATCTCTACTGAGGTAAGTAATGTCATTACTGCATCGCTGTGGTCGTAATGTTGGTGTCCCCCACCAGCATTCGTGTATTGAAATCCCAACCGCAGTGCGATGGTATTAGGAGGTGAGGTCTTTGAGAGGTGACCTGACCATGCTGCACCCCGATCTTGAACTTCCAGCCTCCAGAACTATGAGCAACGAATTTCTGTTGTTCACAAGCCCCTCGGGTCATGGTAGTTTGTTTCAGCTACCTGAATGGACTAAGACAATCATTTTGCAGATGAGGAAACAGAGCGCCAGAAAGGTTAACATACGTTTTGCAAAGCCACCCAAGTATCAAGGGGTGTCCAAGGATTCAGAGCCAAACGATGAAGAACCAAAGCCGCGTATAACAAATACACAATACTACCTCTCAGCAAACAGTTCAGAGAACCCCTGTTGAAAGCACGCCACTATTAACCAGGCTCACCTCTGTCCCAGCTGTGCCTTGAGAGGATTAATAGAATACCGAGGTATGGCGTGAATCTGATGAGGGCACGACACAGTGACAACATAAACTAAGCAGGCAGCAGTGGAAATGCCAATGTAAACTATACAACAGGGCAC
The DNA here is from genome assembly GCF_018350195.1 of Panthera tigris. NCBI lineage: Eukaryota > Metazoa > Chordata > Mammalia > Carnivora > Felidae > Panthera > Panthera tigris. The sequence goes on from NC_056660.1 coordinate 232,434,219, forward strand.
CTGTTATGGGGGATACCGGGGAGAAAACAGAGAGAGATGTAGAGTTGGGTGAGGCGGGGGGGGCGGGGTCACCAACAGAAGTAGGGAGGATGACAGAAGAGCGGTTTGGGAAAGGTGGGTTTAGACACGACATTTTTCATAGGTAATGAAAAATGAGTCTGGAACCCAAGGAAAGGTGGAGGGCAGAATGAGTGCACTGGGAGCCGTCAGATGATTGAAAGTGTGTGATGAGCCGAACGCCGACCAACACAAATACAGCGCAGAGGAAAGGTGTCTCTGTGCAGAACCCAAAAGAACATGTGTGTGTTTGGTGGTAGGAATAAAAAGAGTGCCCATCAAAGGACGCAGAGAGGAAAGAGCTGGAGAACCTGAATGGTACCAGAGGATGGGAACCAAGAGAAATGTTTATGTTTTTCCCTCCGAGAGTATTTTTCCGTAACGGACAAAAAGGGGAACAGCAAAAGGCAGCACCGCAGAAATCTAGGATGGAAAATGGCTTTAAATGTAGCGAGTGTTTTGTGTTGAACAATGAATTTTGATGGCAGCTGAAGAGTCAATTTAGGAAGTGGGTAAGAAGGAAAGAGGAACGAGAGTAGTTGCTACTTTTTCAAGATCAGTGAACTGGAAGGAAGCAAGAATAAATACTCATTGTGAGATATGCAAGAATCGGTAACGTGTTTCTTAGGTTATTTTTAACTTTTAAAATAAGAGAAACTGGAATATTTATTAGCAAAGAAGAAACAGATATGCATTACTGGGACCATTTAGATAAGTAATAACTACAGTGCTAATATGTTGGTGGATATTCTAAAATGCTTACAAGATATGTTAGAGATAGAATAAAAGAACAGAGAATAGAATGGTTCCTGATAAATCATATTCAAAAGGAAAAGGAATTCAAAACACAATGACACTATTTTAAAAAACATTAGGAACAAACACTAAATGTCAAGAAGCAGAATGAGAGATACTAGGTATATGGTATCATGATATCACAACAAATGCAATTAGTCTCCAATTTCTCTCTCTAAAAACCAGTAAGTTTAGATTTAAAACCAAAATCACAATTACATGGCTTAAAAATGTTAAAGAAACCAGAGGAAGCTTTCTCCAATCAATTTTTTAAGTTTGTTTATTTAATTATAAAAAAAAAACCAATACAATGGGCATTTCCTATGAATACAGGCACCAAAAGGCTGCCCAACAGAATGATGTCATGCAGGGCTTTGAAAGCTCTTGACATCAGACTGTGTGAAAAATTAAAGGTAGAAAAACAAAAGAGTGTGGGGCCTGCAGGTGACTGCTGCATATGGGTTCGGGAAGAAGGCACTGTCATGGTGGATAGGAAATTTCCCGAGTGTCTGGATACAAGAAAAACATACATCTCAACAGTATCTCTGCATACTGTTTATAATCACATAAAATTCATGTGGACAGGAAGGTAACTTCTTTATAAGAGCACAAAACCTCTAAAAATTTCAAAATCAATTTATGAAAACTGTGCGGGAACTTTGCAGGGAAAACCCTAAAAGCTTTGCTGATTGATTCAAGGGTATATTTTTGTAAAAAGGGAAATTCAACATTTCTGAATGGGAAGGCTAAAGGAATATATTTAGGAACATGAAAACAATATTCGCACAGTCTATGTAGGAAAGTAAACAGTCAAAAAAAAAAACCAATCTAATTTAAAAACATATAAAAAGGGAGGGTAGTGGTGATCCTGAAAGATAGAAAATGTAATGGAAAAATATATCAATTACAACCATGATGTCAGGGCGCAGAGACAAACTTCTGGAGAACATAGAGTTGGCCTAAGAATTAGTATATGATAAAGGAAACATTGCAGTGTAATAGAACACAGAAACATAACTCAACAGCAAGGAAAAACAGCACAATCACATCTCCCATTATCATCATCTACACTGTTCTTTAAGTCCAAGGTGCCGGGTAATCTGTATTTTTATTTGCATTCTTTTCCAACTCCAATTTGAGTACAATCCATTATGGGCAGTTTCACCGAACTGAAAATCGTGGGGCAGAGATTAAGGGCAGTCTGCTTCCCCATGCCACAGAATCCTTTAGCCACACCCCTGACAGATGATGACCCACACCTCTCCCCGCACCCAGCACCTGCCTCCCAGCAATTCCCTGGGATTGTGTGCAGGCAGGATCAGACCTAAGGTCCTGCTTTGCAGGACATACGTGACACTGGAAGCATGCATGGTAGCATTGATTTTCAAATCCTCATTCCTCTACTCAAGGGTGCTCCTATGAGGAAAGGCTGGGCAGGGAGCAAGCACGGAACTTCCTCTGAAGCAACAGAAAAGCAAATTTTCCAAATCCATTCTCAGCTGGACCACTCTATGAGCTATAGACTGAGAAACAACGCAGCCTGTCATTCTCTATCCCCCCAGCAAAGAAAGACAGTAAGAGATGAAATGATTGAGGTCATCATTCTCTAGAGAAAATACCCACAAAATGCCATCAAGTAGGTCTCTCTCTCTGTTTTTGCATAATCTGTTTGATTTTGTTTTTCTAGGCTTCATGCTTGTACTGCCCATTTCCCAGTGAAATAAAGCTGTGATGTCACCGAAAGCAGAAGACAGTAGCTATAAATGCTGATTTCCGTGGGAAAGGACAGGACCATTTTTCATGAAAGCGTATAAAAAGCAAACTTATTTAAAGGCACGTTTTAACTTTCTTTCCATTATTCATCAGCAACTTTGAGAGATCTGTCAATTCTCTCCTGTGGCATTTGTCACATTCACGTTCTTTTATATCAGCTGGTGAAGTTCTGCTCTTTAATGAAAGGATTCCCCTCCGTTTTTCAATAAGGCATTCAAAACCCCACTCATAACTTTTCAGAAAGCTCACTCATTTGGAAGTGTCACATCTTCACGGCCCGAGTTTTTTTTTTTTTTTTTAATTTTTTTAACGTTTATTTATTATTGAGACAGAGAGAGAGCTTGAGCAGGGAAGGGCAGAGAGAGAGAGAGAGAGAGAGAGAGAGAGAGAGACAGAATTCAAAGCAGGCCCTGGGCTCCGAGCTGTCAGCACAGAGCCCGACGCGGGGCTTGAACTCGTGAACCCCGAGATCATAACCTGAGCTGAAGTTGGCCCCTTAACTGACTGAGCCACCCAGACGCCCCTCACGGCCCGAGTTTTGAGTGTTCCTTGCTCTGCCTGCCCTTCTTAAAACATATCATCCGTGGTGGACGTGTCTCTGTGTACTGACCCACCCTGTGGAACACTCACTCCGAAATATTCCCCCGAGAGAGTTTCCCCCCAACTTGTTAATAAAATTCACCAGCAAAGGTCTGAGATAGTAATTATCTTAAGTGCTATACTCACTGATGTCAAATCTAGCACTGTTCCAAAGATCCATTATCCTGCAAACTGTCACCAACATTGTATCCATGAGCAGAACTTTTCATTGAAGGCTAGTTTAAATGCGTGTTCCTCAGCAGATCTGGATCGAATTAATAGGCTAGGGTGATTTCAAGCTTGTATTTTGTCTTTGACATAAAAATTGCATTGTTTATGACACATGCAAAACTTCTGTCTGTACACTCCTTCCCGGAAGGCTATATTGATCACCTCCATGACAATGAGGCTAATGGAACCCAAGTTCATAAAAATATTTCAGCCAAGACCACACTAGTGACTTTTGGGGAGAGGAATGTGGGCACAGAGAACAGGAATGGCACATTTTTGCTGTCTGTCTTTGTTACTTTTTTGAAGATCTAATGTGAACGACAACATGACACAATTGAGCCTCATAATGGGACGACGCATCTGATAGCATCTGGGTTCATTCAAAGCAGTCATAGGACATGAAGTGCTCAGAGATCACCCTTAACGTGCAAGGAATCCAGAAGAGACAGAGGGAGAGAGTCAGGACGTGTGAATCAAGAGGAGGTAAGAATACTCCGGAGTCCAGAGTTGCTATAAATCACAACGAGTCCAAAATGTAGGAGGACGTGGTTTTGGGACCACTGATAATAACACAGTTAAACTAATTACCTCTGAGTACATATATAATTAATTATTGCATTATGAAAGCTGAACAGTGGGAGGGAGGGAGGGACAGAGAGACAGAGAAAGAGAGAGAGAGAGAGAACACTATACCGGTGTTTTTATCAGCTGTGTTTAAGCGTGCATGTTCTTGCTTACTCCATGCAGGCAACTGCACTAGGTTCTAAGACTATAAAGAAAAATAATAAAATAACAGACAGCCCTTTCCACCAAAGAATTCACAGTCTAGTTTCAGGATGGCAGGAATGGGCCCCAAGTAGACCTCTCAGAGGGATAATGATGATGTCCCTGGGAAATGCACCCGAGTCACTTAGTCTGGCAGTAAGCTCTCAGGCAGCTGCCCAGACAGCTGCCACATGTTGACCCCGAGGGACTCATTTGTAGGCAGGAACACTGGGAGAGGGTCAGGTTAAGACACTCACGAGGCACATTCACATGATGCACTGTTTCATGTGCGTGATTTGTGTTTGGTCCTCCAATCGGTGGAGCCCGTCTTGGAGTGTGAGGGTCCACATATGTAACTAAGCCTTGTCCAAGAGATGGTCATGTCCTTCAGGGCTGAGATGTTGGGCGTGGCCTGCCAAGCCTCAGACTCCAGCAGGTTGGTCTGACCTTATTCCACAGTCAATGGTTAAATACTCCTGTTTTGATTCTATACAGCTTGTTTAAAAGACCGAAGTCCTAACTTCTTAGAGAATCTAGCACACATGTAGCCAGAAAGGTGCCTAAAACAGGACAGGGGTGGGGGGAAGAAAACAGCAAGAAAATTCCATTGAGGCCAAAGCATTATTTGCTGGTTGATCGTCATGGGCAGGAGACAGTGAACAGCAGGGAGAAAACAGTGTGTCTGCGGTGGCTTTCACAGTTTTGACAAAAGGAGGTGATCGGAGCTGCCTCTCACTGTTCCCTGTTTTTTGCTTTTCAATTCTTAACTATTCCACTGGTTGCTGATGATTTTTATCTCCAGGTGGAAAGCCTACCTTTGCTTTTTCCATTCTTATAAGGAAGATTACACTTTTAGGAAAACTATCCAACGTTGAAATGTTCAAGCCCTGGACAGTGATCCTCCCAGGAATATGGTGATAATGACACATTCATGGATATGCGATTTTCTTTCTTTCTTTCTTTCTTTCTTTCTTTCTTTCTTTCTTTCTTTCTTTCTTTCTTTCTTTCTTTCTTTCTTTCCTTCTTTCTTTCTTTCTTTCTTTCTTTCTTTCTTTCTTTCTTTCTTTCTTTCTTTCTTTCTTTTATTGGCTAAGAGGAGGAACTCTTTTCCTTCTAATGTTTAATCTCACGGTTTCACTTTAATGTGTTTCTAAAACGTAGTTAACCCAAGTTGAAGCCTGAGTTTTTGTCTTCATTGTCTTTATTCTACCTACAGTCTTCCCAGTCTTTCTGTTCCTTTTCATGGTTTCCATGTTGTTATTATTATTTGTCTACTAAGTAACTCTTTTTCATTGTTTCTATTGGAGTTAAAACCTTTCTAGTAGCTGTTACCAGAACAGGAGTTCGTATACTCAATAGACTAGTACTGTGATTAGTTAGGAATTGTAATCTAGGAACACAAATGCCTTTCTGGAAAAATCAATCAATCCTTCTTCCCCTCACTTCCTGGGAATCAATGATTCAGAATAAAAGAAAGACATTGAGAAAACCATATAATGTAATACAGTAGAAATTATTACAATGTTTTCGCAGAGATGCCATAGAAGATACATAATACAACACTGGCCTCCATCTTGGGTAAAGAAAACCTTCCCCGAACAAACTGCTTGGCTCTTTCTGGCTCCCCTTTATAGCTGCATGTGTCAAAAGAGCTGTCCATGCTCAATGCATGCACTTCCTCACCTTCTATTTTCTCCCTACCTGAGCTCAGTCATTTCCATCCCTCTGCCCAGGCCACCCATGAACATGTTGCCAAGACTGGTGATCACTTCTTTGACACTCTCTTTCAGCACTTGGCTAAGTTCACCATGGTCCCCCCTAAACTTTCTCCCTTTACTTCTCTTGAACCACATTCTCTGGCTTCTCTCCTACAAGAGTGATCTTTTTCAGTGACTTTGGCTGAGTCCTCTCCTTCTGTTCTTTCTCTAACATTGGTGTGTTTTCAGGGTTGGCCTTGGGTCATTTTAATATTTTCTGATCACATTCTCCCTAGAAAATCTCATTTAGTCTTTTAAAGACCAATATAAGGGCGCCTGGGTGGCTCAGTCGGTTAAGCGTCCGACATCGGCTCAGGTCACGATCTCACGGTCCGTGAGTTTGAGCCCCGCGTCGGGCTCTGTGCTGACAGCTCAGAGCCTGGAGCCTGCTTTGGATTCTGTGTCTCCCTCTCTCTCTGACCCTCCCCCGTTCATGCTCTGTCTCTCTCTGTCTCAAAAAATAAATAAACATTTAAAAAATTTAAAAAAAAAGACCAATATATGTTGGGGTGCCTGGGTGGCTCAGTCAGTTAAGTGTCCAACTTTGGCTCAGGTCACGATCTTATAGTCTGTGCATTCGAGCCCCGCATCGGGCTCTGTGATGATAGCTCAGAGCCTGGAGTCTGCTTCAGATTCTGTGTCTCCCTCTCTCTTTGCCCCTCCCATACTCACACTCTGTCTCTCAATAATAAATACACATTAAAATTAAAAAAATATATAAAATATATATATATATGTATATATTATATATATATATATATATACATATATATATATATAGTATATCAACATACCAATGTATGTTGATGACTTCCAAATTTACATTTTCAGATCCAGATCTCATGTAAAAACTATAGGCTGGCATTGCCCCTTGGACATTATCATGGGTATCTCAAAATTACTCTTAAAAACTGAGAATAAACTGAGGGTTGATGGGGGGTGGGAGGGAGGGGAAAGTGGGTGAGGGGCATTGAGGAGGACACCTGTTGGGATGAGCACTGGGTGTTGTATGGAAACCAATTTGACAATAAATTTCATATTAAAAAAATTAACTGTTCAAAACTCAACTCTTGATTTCAACTCTACCACTACCTGCAATAAATATTGTTCCCAAAGACTTTAACATCTTATAAGTGGCACACTAGCCATTACCCAGCTGCTCAAGTTCAAAGCTTTGAATCTTTCTTATTTTATCTTTCTCCCATCCAACACCTAACTCAACAGTAATTCCTACCAGTTTAGTTTCAAAATACACCCTGCATCTGTCCACTGTGACCTAAGCTACTCTTACCTCTAGTCTGGACTACTCCCAAAACTTGTCCCTCTGCTAACGCTCCTTCCTCCTCTATTCTCCACCAGCAGTCAGAGAGATCCTTTTAAGAATGTTACCAGTTCATCTCACTACCTCACTTAAACTCCTCAGTGCCTTCCCATTCAGTGTATAATAAAATTCCAAGTCCTCAGCATACTTTACAAGGCCAAGTGTGTGGTCTGGCTCCCGTCTCTGTCTCCAACTCTCTTCTCTTACCCAACTGTCCCCCTGACCTTGATGTTCCTCAAACAGGACAATCTGGTTTCTAACTCAAGACCCTGCAGACCTGCCCCCTCTGTTTAGAGCATTTTCATCAAAGTATCAGAGGGCTGCATCCTTCTGCAATACCATTTCAGTCCAAACGTCACCTCTCCAGAGAAGCCTCCCTGATGCCTGCTCCGATATGCCACTCTGCCTTCTCCATTACACTTTGCCACAGTAACTTGCACCTTCTAATCAAATTTATGCATTTAGTAAGTTATCATGTCTCCTTTCATTGGTGTTTAAGCCCAAAGACAAAAGGGACCATAAATCTCAGGTATTACTCTATTCTCTGGGGTTAATCCCTTGGCACATAACATACAATCACAGATAAAATTGTGAAGTAGACGTTTCGATAGATAGGAGAGCTAGTGCCTTCCACAGTCTTCATGATCCTGTATTTAATGGGAGTATATATGTAAAAACTATTATTTTAACTTAATAGTCTATGCACGGCTTTATGTGCATATCATTACCCCAATGCTCCTCTGGTTTCATTCCTGAGCAAAGCATATAGTTGTACATGCTTTCACATCTATGGAAAACACAGGTCTCTGGGAGGAATTTTCACATCTGGCAGCTTACATATATCAAATGGTTCCTAACATATAAGCAGATTAAAGGATCTTCCAGAAAAGCCCTAGAACAAAATTTCTTTTTTTTTTTTTTTTTTAATTTTTTTTTCAACGTTTTTTATTTATTTTTGGGACAGAGAGAGACAGAGCATGAACTGGGGAGGGGCAGAGAGAGAGGGAGACACAGAATCGGAAACAGGCTCCAGGCTCCGAGCCATCAGCCCAGAGCCCGACGCGGGGCTCGAACTCACAGACCGCGAGATCGTGACCTGGCTGAAGTCGGACGCTTAACCGACTGCGCCACCCAGGCGCCCCCTAGAACAAAATTTCCTAAAACTCTGAGGACACCCAGACAACCTAAAAGAAAAAAAAAAAATCCAAACAATAACACCTTTTGAAAACACAAATGCAATTAACAAAATTAAAAAACTCATAAGTCCTAAGCGTTAATTTGGTATGAACATCCATGGGTGCCTCAATACAATAAGCACATCACTAATGCCACATGACATGTTTTTTTTTATCTATGACTGGGCTCATGGTAACAAATTATTAAACACAGAGGTTCAATAACTTTAACATCTTAAATCAGCCCCATGCTGATGGACATAAAGTGCCTTTTCCCTCTATTAACAGTTAAGTGGCCCATCTGTGGTTTCATCTGCAGGAAGAAAAATATCATAAGAGACTTGACATTTTGTCTTTGATTTTGGAATAAATGCACATCTTCTCCTGTATGTGACAAATACCAGAAGAATGGATAATGGAACCAGAAGGACTGATTTTGGAATTCCTTTCGATTGGGTTTATTTCACTCATATCAAGTGAGGTAGAACTTTCTTGAGTCTTTCCACTAGATTATTCTTTGCCTATTATACAATCTTGCCAGCATCAAAATATTTCATCCCAGGGTATAAAAAGTAGGCGGTCTCCATGAAACACTAAAAATTCCCAGAGGCCCAAAATATCAGAACCAGATGCTCTGCTTAGGGTGCAACTTCTGTTTTCTGTGCTTCTTTTATATTATCAGCAGAGATTAGCTTGTGATAATCTGAAGCAACAGAACTCTTTCCCAGGTGTGTCCCCAACAAGACAGGTGAGATGCTTACTCTGCATAGATATTAGCTGGGAGTTTGGCTCACGTTTCTTACATAGAGGAAACGTCTGGAGAGTTCTACTTTAGCATGTAGCTCTTCTACTGTCATGATAGAACTAGACACTTGCATATATTCAATTCATTAAAAGGATCTCTGCTTAATGAATTGCTGTAACCCTTAGTTTCTTTCCTTTAGAGCAGAACGCCTGACTTGTTAAAGAGTGAACAAATAAAGTGTGCTATTTTTGTGAGCTACTATTTACTAACCCCCTGCAGTGGTAGTCTTCATTAGGCATGGACATTCGAAGGGATTCCTATGAATCCCTCCTCCTTCCCCTTAGTCTTGGATCTGTAATCATTGCTTTCTCCTTAAAGGAGCCAGAGTACACATTCACAACACGGCCTTCATTGTCATCTTAGAAAATATGTACTGATTTCAACCATTTGAACTAAAGGACTTATCAGAAATTATTTCAGGCTTAACGATTTGAGGGTCACTGATATATTTTTTTTTCTGGAATCGATTTCCATTTCTCATTTAAAGGAACTGGGTAAAAGGCTCATGGTGAAATGCAGCGTCCTGGAATACCTTGCCCCGGAATTTCTCAATAAGGCATAACACCTGAGCTTCAAGAGAATTTAAATCGTCAACATGATACAATATGGTGCAAACCATTAAACCAATTGTTGAACTGCAATCTGACGATTCAAACGGCAAACACGGTGAGGAGAGCCCTTTCATGAAACCGTGACTCTTCCATTTTTTCCAACGTTCACGTGACGAGGAAGTGTGGTCTTCTACGTGATTCCAGCTTTCACTAATGAGCGATGAGAATAAGGCGGTGATAAGCATCTGTATGAGCTATGACCTCTCCCTTGAGCGAGAGATGCCAGAGGGAAAGTTGTGTAATCTATCACTCGATAAAATGGACAGAAGTGGTGACCAAGAACAATATAAGCTATGACTTCATCAAGGAAGGGACACCAAATAGAAACTCTACAGGGATTATTTAATAAAATAGAAAAAAAGTAGACACCCATCCCCCGGGTGGGAGGAAAGCGTAGTTAATAATCTTTGATGACGCAAAAGCCAGAGCAGGGTCTGCATATCTGAACCAGACCGTACACAGGGTGTGATGTTGTGGGGTTCTCACGTTCTGCTGTCGCTGCTGGATGCACCACACTACCCAAAGGTCCTGGGTAACATTGACAGTAAAATTTACTGCTTTAGTTCTTCAGGAATGGCAGTGACAATGTCTCACTGGCTGGAACTTCTGTTGGGCTCTTTCTGCCCAATTTGGTTCCCTCAAGAAGCATGTGCGGTTGACATGCCTCAGCCTGGACTCTGCCTAAAAGCTCCTATTAGGATGAAGGAAATTGAGGGAAACAATAAGTCCTGTAATATGAGTTGGGATTGACTCACACCATCCATTCCCCGGGGTAAAAAGTAAACTTCTGAACTTGGTGAGAAGACGCTGGTAGAAGAGTGTCCGGGGTAATTATCCACCAATTATCCAACATTTCTCTGCTCACTCTGTTTGCCTCAAGGAAGAATGGACGAGAAGGTAACTCCGGGGATGGCACGGCCACATCCACCCCTCCCTCCCGCCAACCTCACGCTCAATGCCTCAGCCAGGGCGGCAGCTGATTTCTGCTGTTTAATATAAGTGCACCTGCATCATCAGGGTTCAATGGCCAGACCGGCTACTGACCGCTTTCTTAACAGGACACCATTGTGGAGGCTGGGAAAACCGTTTGTTAAATTGGGCAAGGGATCACGTGAACCTCCGTGAGAGAATCTAAGAGAGCAGTTAAGAAATGCGACCAGCATCACGCTAAGGTAACACAACCTTGGGGTGCCTGGGTGGCTTCGTTGGTAGAGCATCGGACTCTTGATCTCGGATCAGCTCATGATCTCACGGTTCGTGAGCCCTGCGTTGTGCCCTGCGCTGATGGTCCGGAGCCTGCTTGGGATTCTCTCTTCCTCTTTCTGCCACTCTGTCACTAATGCTCTCTGCCTCTCTCTTTCTCTGTCTCTCTCAAGGAAAAAAAAAAGCTCAATTCAGAAGCTCTGCCTCCAGAGCGCACCCTCTCTCTTCTCAGCCCTTCTGCCACAGTAGGGAAATGAAGCCACAGACAGATTTCACACGGTGGCTCCTTGCATGGTGTGAATGACCTTCCATAGAACTTCCTGACACCCGACACCCTCATGGAGGACACTTCACTTAACCCGGCAACTCATTACCTAGTGACCACATCAGACACACATTTGGTATTATCTTAGGCTTTCTTATTTAACTAGTAATGATGAATGGCATAGTTAATTAAAAAAAAAAAAGTATTTCATGCCTCAGAAAATCTCTAGCTAACCTATGTTCAGAGATCGCTGAAACGAACTTGCAAAGAACCAACATGAAAGGCAGAAAAGGCCACGCTGAGTAGCCGAGTGAACTTGGATGAGTAATTTGGACAATTCCTTTACCTGGTTGAAATAGGAAAAAGGACTTAGGTCAGAGAGTTGATACAGAAATAAAAAAGAGGACGGCAGGCTGGATAATGGCCCTGAAAAGAGGATGGTCCCCATCCTAGTCCTCAGAACCTAACTATGTCACCTTACATGGTAAACCAAGAGCTTTGCAGTGGGATTAAGTTAAGGACCCCGAGGTGGATAGACTACCTTGGATTATTCTTATGAGAAGGAAGCAGTGGCTTTAGAGCAGATGGAGGGAAGAAAGTACATGGAGAATCAGAGGGCAGAGAGTTCGAGAGGAGAGGGGGAGAGGGAGAAGGAGGTGGAGACACTGGAAGGTTCTACGCTGCTGAGACTGAACATGGAGGGAGGGGCTAGGAGTCACGGCATTCACTCAGGCTCTAGAAACTCAAAATCAAGGAAACAGACTCTCCCTTAAAGCCAGCCGTGACAATACTTTGACTTCAGCTCATGAGACTGATTTTGGACTTCTAACCTCCGGAACTGTGTGAGAATAAATTTGTTCTATTTTAAGCCATTATGTTTATGGTAATTTGTTACAGCACAGCTAGGGAATGGGTATGTCAAAGTACTAAACAGACTACCAGGCACATTATGAGGACGCAAAAAAAAAAAAAAAAAATTAGTTACTTCTTGTCTCCTTTCCCTCATGAAAAAGGGCCAAATCTAGCAGCCCAAATCTAAAACATCTCCAACACTTTTTCCTGGCATCCTAAATGACTTACACAATACATTCAGCAATGCCCTAATGGGGCCTGCTATCATATTAGGATAAAGATGGGCACATTCATTATTCAACCATGAACACAAAAGGATCAGTTATTCATTTCACTGATGTCTGCAGAGAAGAAAACCAATTTTGCCCCCAACGAGAGCCAGAAAGCCTACTGGTTCACTAAACCCCCACCTGGGGTACAGATCTAGGTTCATCAGGGGTCCATACCTCGCTTGACTAGTATTTTCTGCTAGAATGCGTAATTCTGTCATATTCAATCTATAGCGTGGTTCCAGATGAAGGCAGACCATGTAAAAACGCTTTGAGTTACACCACTTTAAAACAAAGACAACATGGGGCGCCTGGGTGGCGCAGTCGGTTAAGCGTCCGACTTCAGCCAGGTCACGATCTCGCGGTCCGTGAGTTCGAGCTCCGCGTCGGGCTCTGGGCTGACGGCTCGGAGCCTGGAGCCTGTTTCCGATTCTGTGTCTCCCTCTCTCTCTGCCCCTCCCCCGTTCATGCTTTGTCTCTCTCTCTGTCCCAAAATAAATAAAAAACGTTAAAAAAAAAAAAAAAAAAACAAAGACAACATAGAAGTTGAAGAGGGTTTATTTTCTTTCTATAAAAAAAAAAAAGAAAATACAGTTTTTACTACTTCAGAGGCAAAATTCATTTCCACTGCCCGTGCGGTTAGGAGAGAAATTCTTGTTTTGTTCTGAATCCGGCTCCTATCAATTCCTGAGAGTCTATTACATACTCCAGGGAAAAACACCCGCTGTTTTCTCAGGTTTGATAAAGAACCTTCTATTGCACTGAAACTGTGCTCAAGACATGGCTGAGGCTTTTCCTGCAGGATGTGAGTCTTGAGAAAAAAGTCGAAAGGCCTAAAGGTGGCCTCAGTGCTAATGCAACGCCTTACATTTCCCACCTAGTGAAAAAATCATAATTTTCAGTGTTTCTATATGAGAGCACTTTTAGGGCAAGAATATAACTCTGAGAAAAATCTCTGCTAACATTTTTCATTCTCTCCTCTCCCCCAATCTCATAGCACAAATAGTCACTTTATTCAAACATGGTTTTTAGTCTCTAAAAATTCATCTCATTTGCATCTAGGAAAAATATCACAACATTTGAAGGAAAGAAAGTAAAGAGCTGAGCAATGCTGAAAAGGTTTCAGAATTCCTAGACACCTCCCAACAGCATCAGCTATTACAGCCCCCAGCAGGTTGCATGAGGGGGGCTTGCTGGGCTCACCTGACACTGGCCTATCTCTCCAAGGCCCGAGGTCAGCGTGGGTGAGCTGGGAAACAGGCCCAGTGACTATCCAAGATGGCGGCCACTCAGCCTCTGGGAGTGTCAACTCCCACTGAGGCAACTGCCAATATAGAATATTCGAATGGATGGCATTTATATTGTCCTAATAGATGCTGAAACAAATTCTTTTGCTCAGCATCCACCCCTATCATTGAATTAAGCACTTTGAAGAGTACTGCCATTTGCCATGGTGATTGTGGATGAAGCAAAGGTGGTTTGTGGTAAAGGGTGGGCAGGAAGGGACACGTGGTGCCCTCAGACTGTCATTTGGTCTGTGGCCGTACCAGGACTCATGGTCTCCAGACTCACCCTCTATATGAAGGACATACAGGTTGCTGTTGGCTAATTTTTTTTTTTTTTTGTATTTCCTTATATCTGGCAGATCACGTCTTACTGATTTTATTAACTAAAAGAAGATTCTGTTCCCACTTAATTGCATGCCAGTTTCAAAAAAGTGTAAGCATTCACTCTAATTCTAGAAACATATTTTCCAAAGCCCTAACAAGAAAAGTACTGCATTCTGGGCACCAGACCCTGGGAGCTGACTCCCAACATCAATAGCAAAACACATTTGTGGTGTCAAATTATATTTTATTAGGCATCTTTAGCACAAGGTCTTACTCTTCTTTCAAAGTGTCCCTCTTCTCTAAAAGGTCCCTTTTTAAAAAACTAGTAAATGTCCTTATAATACCTTATAGTACCTCTCATGATTGTCCCATAAAGCCTCAACACACAAGATGTCATGGCTCTAATTCCTGAGCTACGTAAGGTCCAAGTGTGGCCACCGGACTACTCGGAGGCCACAGATCACCGTGACAAGAGTGACACCTGGTTCTGGGGGTTCAGGGACTCTTCAGAGAAGTATGCAGTGCAGATGAGGTCAGTAGCCTGACTTACTGCTTTTGCCAAAGCTGGTACTATAAATATTAGGTTACATAATCTGTCTACTTGGAATTTCAGTTCCCTCAGCCTTCATGCGATTTTGAAGTAGATTCTGGAGGTGATGGAAAAGAAAGTTAAATATGCCTGTCAGAACCAAACTGATAGAGTCGCTACTATTTGGGAAAGGAAACCATTTATCCTCAAATGTTTGAAATCTACAGAGAAAACAATCATGAACACTAAGTGCTGCCTGTTGAAACTGTGGAATCTTCTAGAACCCAGATTTAAAATGTTACTGGACACAAGTATATGAAAATATACCGGATAACAGCCCCAAATTAACAACGGTCTATAACTCTTAATGTTGAATCCGGAGTTTGATACACATAGATATCAAAGAATTAAACATTCGTTACTGGAAACCTTTGCTATATGGGTTGTAACAAAATGCTTTTTAAAATTTAACTGTGAGATTTGCTAGTGATACCAGTGAGAATACAATGTTCATGGCCGTATCCTGGTGCCTAGAATCATGCCAGACACAAATTAGGTGCTCAGTCAATTTTTGTTGAGTGGATGAAGTGAAATCAACCGCTGTTTTCAAAGAGGAATTTGATCACTATTCATCAGTCTATACACAAAAGTCTAGCATCAAAACCTAAAGGATGCTTTTTGCGGGGGGGGGGAGCGGCAGAGGGGGAGAGAGAGAGAGAATCTTAAGCACGTTCTGTACTCAGCACGGAGCCCACTGTAGGGCTCGATCCCACGACCCTGGTCATGACCTAAGCTGAAATCAAGAGTCAGATGCTCAAGTGACTGAGCCACCCAGGTGCCCCTCAAATACACGTTTTTGTTGCTACCGTGATACATTTTGGTATAATTTCATAGAATGGACTAACTCGGTACCATTGAACACATAATAGTGAAACATCTTCCATGCCCCAAATACTGACTGCTACCAGCACAGGCACGGTGATGAATGCTCTCTGACAGGTGAGGTGGGGTATTCACAGAGTCCTGCTAACCACCACCTTTAGACATGGGGACTGGGGTCCCTGGTGACAGATACATAAACCCAAGAAAAACAAAGCCAGTCACGTGATGCCCCGCCGCCACCTGAAGTTAAGCATATTAAATACAGGGCCCCTTGTGTATTTATGGTTTCCCCTCCAAAGCCTATCTGTTTCACCAGCTCTCCACCGTCCCTGATGACACACGGCTTTGCTCGCCACACCTCCTACTCGTCTTCCTCTCTCATTCTTCCGATGCTTTGCCGTAACCTGTGTATTTTGCTGATGTGCGTTTCCACACCTCCCCCACAACGGTCACCCCGGGACAGGCCCAGTCACGACAGCGAGCTCCCTGCTGCACCCTCCACCTCAACTCCCATGACCTCCCTCAGGAACGACTTTGATTATTTCCTCCCGCGTGGACTACACGGTAGGCACTGTAGGAAGCATTGTGACGGCGCGGAGGGAGGGGGCTCAGATTTCGCCTGGGGCAGACGCCATCAGAGCCCTGTGTTTTCGTTCAAGTGAGTGTCTCGACAAAGCGTCATTGATGATGATGATAATGACTACTGGAGTTTCCCCATCCGTGTGATGATGGCCGCTGATGGGACGCTCACACGTGGGTGATCCTGAGGTCACCGGGGCTGGGTCTACAGACGCCATCCCTGCTCTTTGGTCTCTAACTCCGCCAGGCACCCAGCCCAAGGCTGGGCGCGGGCAGTCGGCTGCTCCAGATTCTTTCTGATGCCCCACGATGGGTGAACGGTATTAACAGTATTAGCCTAACAGCATCCTCCTAATCATGCCTCAAGTAATGGGGAAGCGAGACTGAAACACGCACGTTACCTGCTGACGCTTTTCAAATTCCAGCTTGATCCGGGACTTGATGCAATTGCACGTGTCCTGGTACGTCTGCTGCAGAGCAAGTTCCATAAGGTGCTTGTGGTACGCTCCCGCCAGGTTCCCACAGATGAAAATGATCACGTTGGCCAGGATCTAAGAAGACAGAGAGAGCCTCTCAGTAGGGCGAGCGTTCCTACCTCTTGAACACAACAGTGGCAAAATCCACATTAGAAACGGCAAGAGAGGGCTCGGCAGGGAGTCCATTTTATTTGTTTCCAAACTAACGTTTTTATCTGCTTAAAAGAAATAGCCTTCACCTTCAGGGATTCTAGCCCCTTCTTGGATCCACGCCCTTGGACAGATGACGCTGCAGTCGCTCCCTTGTCTTTAAGCTCAGCCATGTGATTTCAGTAGGAGTGACTGGGTGTCAGAGCCCAGACTCAGATGGCCCACAATGTTTTTTAAAAAAGAAATTTTTTTTAATGTTTATTTATTTTTGAGAGAGAGACAGAGCATGAACAGGGGAGGAGCAGAGAGAGAGGGAGACACAGAATCCGAAGCAGCCTCCAGGCTCTGAGCTGCCAGCACAGAGCCTGATGTAGAGCTCGAACCCACAAACTGTGAGATCATGACCCGAGCCGAAGTCGGACGCTCAACCGACTGAGCCACCCAGGCGCCCCTGGCCCGCAATGTTTTGAGTGGTTCTCTTGTGCTTCATCAGAAAAAACATAACCTGGCTAACACACTGGTTCCAGAAAAGACTCATGGAGCAGAGACAACCAGACAGCCGACAGTCTACTTTGTGTGCCGCTGAGATTTTGCGGTTGTTACACAGCATTATTTCAATTAATAGGTGACTGATCCAGGCTGCTGATCACCAACGCTGTACTCCCTGAGCCTGGATAAGTGATATTCCCTATTATCCTCTGTTGAGGTAGGAATATGGCAGATTCTTAAACCATAGAAGTCTCTCGTCTTTTGATGATAAAAATTCATGTCCACCAAAACTGGGCGGGGGGGGGGGACAGAAAAATATAAAGAAAAACTAAAAAGAACAGTGTGACAGTTCTGCCCAGGGAGCACACCTCGCTGTCCGTTATGTCCCTGTCCCCGCCCCATGACCCTCTGCATTCTCAAACTGTGGCCAAACTTTGCTTTGCCAACACCTCTATCTTGTTCCAAAAGGACCGAATTCACTCTGAATGCAGTGTCTTACTTTTGCTTTTTTTCCTAACGCACATGCATCCTGTGGAAACAGGGTTTCGAATGCTTAGCTACCATTCAGGTCTATGACTACACAATACATCAGTTATATCCATACCGTTCGACATCTACTTTAATATTCCTGGCATCTGCATAATTCTGTAGTGGTCACCCTCACGTACAACGTTTTGGCCTCATGCTTCTTTCGTCTTTCCCTTAGGTCGATTCGTAAAACGCATGGAGTCAGAAGCCACGACTGGTTTTAAGTTTTTAATACATGTTGTGAAGTTGCTCTGAGGGAACATTCCACTTATATTCTTTTTTTAACTTGATTTATTCTGAGAGAGAGAGACAGAGCAGGGGAGGGGCAGAGAGAAAGAAAGACAGAGACAGACAGAAAGAGAGAGAGAGAGAGAGAGAGAGAGAGAGAGACAGAATCCCAAGCAGGCTCTGCGCTGTCAGCACAGAGCCGATTGCAGGGCTCGAACCCATGAACCGTTGAGGTCACGGCCTGAGCTGAAATCCAGAGTCGGCTGCCCAACAGGCTGAGCCACCCCGCCAGTTATAGTCTCACTTATATTCACTATATATTCACTTATATTCTCACCAAAGTGTGGGACACTGTCTTTCCAGTGTGTGCTCTTATCCAACACACTACGGACACAGGGCAGGCGGTAGTGATATACAAAACGGATCAGCACGGATTTCGCCCTTACGTCTTTAGGGCAAGACCCGCAGGTCTGTCAGAGGATGGGCGGCCACAGCTGGATAAGGTGCCCAACACCCCCTCCTCCGCACGGCCTCGTGGCTCCCCAAATAGGGTGCTAATGGCCCTACCAACAAAGGCAGGGTGCCAGCTTCCAAAAGCCCTGTTTTCTCCTCCGAGAGCTTCTGGGTCCCACTGCTCACGTGACTAGAGAGGCTGAGAGAAGGATCCAGGCCCCATGGGCTAAGTCTCCGCTCCTCCCAGGGGCCTTCTCTCACCCCCCTCTCGTCTCAGCCCACGGAGCCGGTGGACCCACGAGTCCCCCTGCTGGGGCAACTCAGGGGAGCGGTGCCAGGACCCTGTGGCCCAGATCCGAGGCCGCACCTGCCAACAGTGGTAACGGCAGCAAAGGGGACGTCCCGTTCTCTGTCCACCTGACGGCTTCCTCACTCTCGGCAGGTTCTGAACACGGGTGGGAGGCGGGACTCCGCAAGCCCTGGGGAAGCCGTTCTGGGGACAGAGGGGACAGCAGGACAGAACTAGAAATGGGAAGAACGATCTGACGAGCTTCTCCCTGCGAATAAACAGACGCCCTGCAGCAGGAGCAGGGGAAGGGCAGCTCAGACCAGAAGGGCCTCCCAGGAGCCCACCGGCCCACGAGCCTCACAGTCCTGGAGGCGGGCGGCTCCCACAGCCACCCGCGCTCTCACCGCGGCCCCGGAAATGTGCCGTCACACATCCGCAGGTCTTCTTCCTCCAGCGGCGTGGGCGGGTGGAGTATTAACCTGCGTGTGCGTGCTACGTGCGCAGGCGGTACACTTGTCATGCGTGTGCACGCAGTAGGGGGGTGCAACCTGCGTGTCATGCGCGCGGCGTGTGTGACCGGTACGTGTGACGTATGTATGCGACACGTATGTGTCTCTGTCTGCATGTGACTTGGGTGACGTATCTGTGTGTGTGGTACAGGACCCAGGCGGCGCCTGGGACGCCCGTGTGCATGCCGCGCGCGCGATTCACGCACGTGACGTGTGGCTTTGCGTGACACGCGCGTGTGCGTCTCTGTGCGATACACCCCGTGAACGTAGGACAGGCATGTGATCTGAGCGACAGGCACGTGTGCTGGTCACGTGTGTGTAAGGGTGAGCAGCGGCCCAGAGCGGGGCTGGGAGGGCGGGCGGCTGTCCTCGCGGGCATTCCCAAGCCGGCCTGGCCGCACGGGGCTCTCCGCGCTTGCGCACGTCACCTCCGCCAGTGTCAATCCCGCGAGCACGGGGCGGAGCCGGCGGATGTCCTGGCGTGCCAGGAAAGAGGACGCGTCCCCCGGCGGGGTTAATCCCGGCGCCCTGCCCGGTGGCGCGCCCATAATTCAGCCCCGCCGCGCCCTGCTCCTGCGCAACGACCGTCTACTTTGCTAAAGATTCTCCGAAGCTGGTCCCTGCTGGATTCGCTTTGAAGGACCAGGCACCGAAGAATGCGGACACGGAGGGGAGCCGACGCAAGCCAGGCCGCTCAGAATTCGAGACTGCCACCTCTTTTCCTTAAGAGGCGCCGCTGAAATAATAACTTCGTGATTATCTACGAGGGATTGGCCTCTTTCTCCTTAAGAAAATGCCTTCCAAGCAAAAGTGTCAACATTGTAGGAAGTCCGTTCCTCCAAAATGAGTACCAAATGTGAGCAACGGAGCCGGATGATGCCATCACCTGTCCCCAGGAGCCCTGCCCTCAGCAGGATGCACGAATGGGACGCTGCTCTAATGACACTGATGCCACCCACCGGGATGGCGAGCCCTGCCTTCTCCTGTTTTCTTCTGAGGATCCAGTTTGTCCCTTCTGCATTCTCCTGGTCCCAGAGCAGGGCAGGGGGCGGGCTCTGGTCCAATGGCAAGGCTGCCCCACCCCGCGGCCCTGCGATGGGGGGGATCTCTGGTCCCTGCCACCACCCCCTCCCCATGGCTGAGGCTGTGCTCCCCTCAGGAGGGACGTGGCCACCCTACTCAGGCCAGTCGACCCCAAGCTCTCAGCTCCCACTTGAAGCAGCAGGACGACTGAACTTCCGTTTTGAACAGCCAGCTGCATGGAGGCCCTGGTCTCAGTGGAACCACTGGCCACAAATGTCACAACTCATTGATTACTGCAGTCTCTTCCTCCCACACACGAGGACACGAGGGCAACAGGCCACCTCCGCCCATCTGGGAACCGCTGTCTCCTCCGCCGTGACACCCGGTGCAGGCCAGCACAGCCACCCTGCGCGACTGTCACGGGGCCAGGTACCCATTCCCCCGGCTCACTCCAGCATTCGAGTGATCCCGTCTAGACTGCAGTTGTAGGCTGAAGCCTGGGTTTCCTGCGGGCCTGCTGGGCCCCTGCCCATCGCCGGTGTGGCTCACCAGGCAGACACTTCTTGCTGATTAGAAAGCTCCCCCAACATTCTACAAGGGGAGCCTGTCTGTCTGAGGAAGGAAGAGGCTCTCTAAAGACCGGTGTGGCTGCTCTCCCAGCGCTGGTCTCTGCCTGACACAGTGTGTTGGCGAATCTGCATCGTCACGGAACGTAAGGAAAAGCCATGCGTTCTGGATGTCGCATCGCTTCAAATAACACAGAATTGGAACGCTTCCTGGGCTGTAGATCGTTGGAAAGAATGCATTCACCAACTTCTATTTGGCTATGCACAGGGAAATGCTTAAGAAATAAACAACTAAGGGTGTTAATGCCAAGTAAAATACGATACTTTTCTGATGGAAAAATGAATCAAATTAAATTTTCTGATACATGGTTTCATCCTGAAATACTGAACCCTTCAGATTAATAGAGCTGGCCCTGGCATTTTAATAACGACACAAATTTGCAAATGGGATCGATGTCCTAAAGCGTTTTTCGTTCCAAACGGTGCATTCGTGTAATGACTTCGTATGAAACCTGGAGCACCAAGGCAAGCTGCAGTGAACATTTTCTTTTCAAAAATAATATCCCAGCATTTCATTTTCCAGAATCCTCTTAGGCAGAACACATGATAAAAAACCCTATTTTCACAATGTTGGATTTGTTTTATAACATCACACCGTCGTGATGCCTTCTTTCATCCTGTTCCTTCATTTAACTACTTTTACATCTGTCAGGAAGCAGGAGAGAGAACTTGGCCTCCCACGGGCCGTCTTGGAAGAAAACAAATTGTTTAGGGTGAAAACAGTCGTCACAAGTTCACCCTGAAGAGTCAAAGCAGGCCTTGACATGGAGCATGGCCCCTGCACCAGAGTCTGCAGAAGCCGGGTTGCGTCACTCCCCACTCCCCACCTGCATGTTACATGAGGGGGGTCGTCCTGCGACACTGCTCAGCGACTCAGAACCGATCAAGCCAAACACACCTTGCGACTTTTCATCCTCGCAAAAATCCAGAAAATAAAACAAGCAGGAGAAGGGACATGTGTTGTTATTTCGTTTCATAGGCAAAGAAACGGTCTAAAACACTCGAACACTTGAGGGCAGGCCCCCAGGCCAGCCAAGGCTCTCCGGATGATCCCTGAGCAATGCCACACCGCCCCAATTCATAAGGGTCAAACAGCTTCATCCAGCACGATCCCACCCTCTACGAGGGTGTGGGGAAGGTATCTCTGAAGAGTTGTGTTACGTTGTAAGAAGCGCCTAGTTTTTTCCTTTAGAAAAGCATCTGTATCTTATGCTGTAAAGCGCTTCCGTCATCTAAGTTATTTTAAGCGGCTGTGTTTTGGAGGCCACCTGTCTGTGGAGCTTTTAGCTGGTGGGGCTGGCATGTCTGTGTATGTTCAAAGGAAAGTAACCTGGGGGTCAGGTTCCTCCTAATGGATCATGTGACCAAGAGCAAAGGCTCTGAAGGGGTAGCTCACTCGGAAAGAGAACAGTTAAGTCTGTGGAGTTCGCTGTCTTTAAACATCTGAGAAATTACCACGTGGCTCAGATGACCACTCAGAAACTTGGTGACTCTGAGATATAATGCATTCTAAAGAGTTCGATATGCCCACTCTTAATCTTACGTTAGGGGATGCAATCTACAACGTCCACAGAGGACAGCAAGGCACACACACGAATGCTGAGGGTAGGCTCCTGGGAATGAGTGGGTGACCACCACTTAATGACATGACTTCTCCATGAATTAACAGCAAGGGGTCGAAGCAGAAAGGGTATTATTGCATTTGAAACAGGTCATCAGCTTAAGGCAAAGCAGATCATAAATATGCAAAAACACCAATTAGAAGTCAAAGGAAAATAAAAGGAATACAAGAACGTGATGAAAAGAGCTGCAAATGAATATTCAGCAAGCTCACTGCATCTCATAAGCATCAAATTTGGCTTAAATAAAACAATGCTCTCGCTTGAGGAAGAAAATGATGGGGTAGAATTTTCCTTAACGGAGCTCTCAAACATGGCTGCGGAGAATCCCAATGCCACCTCCTTAGCATTCCCTGCGACCCCCAAAGAATTAAATTTGCTATAGGCCCTGGTCTCAGGATTTCTGCTTGTTATCATTTAGTGCTGACCAGAAATACTGTGCTTTGGCTAATAACATCCAGTGATCCTGATGTCATGTGTTAGAAATCTAATTTAAAATCCTTCCAAATGAATAGGAGTAGAGTCAGAAATGAAGTGTGGTGGACTGGATGCTTGTGTCCCCCCAACTCATATGTTGAAACCCTAACCCCCAATGTGATGGTGTTTGGAGATGGGGCCCATGGGAGAAATTCGGGTTTAGGGGACGTCATGAAGTTGGAACTCCCCTGATGGGATTAGTGTCTTTACAAAGACAGGAAGACCCCAGAGTCCCCTCTCTCTCTGCCTCATAAGGACACAGGGGGAAGGTGCCATCTTGGTGACCATTCTCATCAGGCACCTTGATCTGGATGCCCCAGCCTCCAAAATGGAGAAATAAATATCTGTAGTTTGCACTGACCCATTGGTGGTGTTTTATCATGGCAGCCCAAGCAGACTGAGACAGAAAGGTGTAACGAAAATTGAGAGACCTACCACCTCAATGGTGGGCATTATAGGGCTCGGAGTTAAAGACTGGAGTTGAAAACTGGGGTGGGGGGGCAAATGCAATTTGATTTCCTGCGCAAATGACCCCTGGAAACAGACAGTGCTGCCGGTTGTGACTCTTAGCGTCTATTCTCTTTCATGTTACATCGGTTATTATTAAGTCTTCTTGAATAGCATACATTGTGTTATTTTCCCAGCCACATTTGGGCTGAAGGATAAAGAATCTCATATATAGATAGGGCTCAAGTCCAATACTACAGGTCGATAAAACTGGGGGGATGTTTGAGACCATTGCTTGCCTCAGAAGCACATGGGCCACCAGCTCATTACAAGCCAAAGAAAAGAGATAAGCCCAGAAGATACTCAAGACCTTCACAGAAAGTTCCTCCCACGAGTGTAAGTCATCAAGAATGCAGCTTCCCAAGAAAGGAGTGCTGACTTAACTGCTCAGAAAGCCAAACTTGTGCTTCTCAGCTCAGGGTCTACAAATGTGAAATCGATGGGGAGAGGGCTGGCTCAATTAAGAGTTTAGAAGAACAAACAAGAAACAAAACACAGTTCCCAATGTTCTGAACTCTGTAGGAAAAGACTACACTAGCCTCCCTCCATCAAGATTTACAGCTCACTCTGCTTTCCATGGAGGAGGACGCTTCTCTTGTCTATTCTGCCATTGACTTCAAGAGCATGGAACAATATTAGCTTTCGCACTTAGCTCCTCTCCACTATGGCAAGACAGAAGACCAAACAAGTAAGTTGTATGAGAAGGAGGGAACCGCCACTATTAGAACCCACACTGAACTTTCCTGGCATCCAAAGGGGGGCCTCCCATTTCCTTTGTATTGTGACCTATTCTGCTGGCTGTTTCTCCAGAGCAATGCTACCAGACATTTCTCTCCCTGCTTCCTTCAGTGTCAACAGAGATCTGCCTCCAACTCTGAGAGCACCTCATGACAAGGCTCATGTCTGTCTGGTCCTAAAACCACACAGTGACGTGTGGATGACTACACCTGATGGTTTGTTAATCAACGAATCAATGATAAACTGAAATTTATACCTCTGCTAATATCCAATAGAAATCATTATCACCTTGGTCTTTGGGAGTTCAAATGGTTGAAAGGTTAATTATCCCAATGAGGTTCTACTATGCTTATTTCAGAAACTCAGTGGACCAAATGGTCCTGGATCATCCAAGGGGCCATGAATTGCAGGTCTCTGAATGTTCCCAAACTCTCTCTCCCATATGTAAAGACACATGCACAACAGAACACATTTGAAGTGCTACATCCCAATGGTTTTCAAAAGTTTAGAAGCATGTAATTGTGTACTAATTAAGCCCAAATTTTACTGGCCTTAAGTCAGCTCTCCAAAGGATCTTTACCAAGCAATACAGCACAATCTGCCTAATTTAGGCGATTCCAGTGAACTTAAAAGTGAAAACAAAGAAGAAACCTTAACACACGTTAGTTTGGACTTTCATCAATTTAGATCATCTAATTAACCTGAACCCATGAAATCTGGCTTCGTTTAAACACCATAAAAAATTCTCTTCATTCATCACCACTTTATAGGTGCTATATTTGATCTACATCCACTCGTTAGAAAAGTTAAAAGCCAACAGGTGTTTGGATTGGGCTAACGAATGTGACCAAGGCTATGAGGCATGTCAATCCATGCAGCTTAGTTCTAGATGAAATGATCATCCTACTTCGTGGTGCATGTGTGAGATAACTATTTCCTTTCAAGTACCACAGCGTACCAGAAGGGAGGCATGCCTTTGGTGGATATTATTGGCGGGGTTATTTCTGCACTGATGGTCTATGTGCAGTTCGCACTGTGGCATGTTTAAATCCCGTTTATAACCTACACGATACTAGGTAAATTTAGAGTTAAACCAACCAAGCACAGTGTACCCTTCTGATTATGACTGGCCGAGAGGACATCTTATTAAGGTAAACAGACCAAAACGTAGGTATCAAATGTAATGTGACAACAGAGGGACAATGGTCCGGGGGTAGAGGCCCAGCACCACAGGGATGGCGTGGCCAATCTTGGGCATGAAATTAAACGTGATAACAATAGGTGTGTTCACGACTAAGCAATGGGTTGCAAAATCCTGCAAAAACAAGACTCCAAATACAGGAGAAGCAAGGAGCACTGTGATTAACAAGGTCTACTTTGAAGGGGAATGGCCTTTTTAGTAAAGGCAAAAAATGTTCCACAAAGTCACACTATAATTAAAAAAAACGATATGGGTGGCTCAGTCAGTTAGGTGCCCAACTTCAGCTCGAGTCATGATCTCACGGTTGGTGGGTTCGAGCCCCGCGTCGGGCTCTGTGCTGACAGCTCGGAGCCTGGAGCCTGCTTCGGATCCTGTGCCTCCCTCTCTCTCTCTGCCCCTCCCCAACTCGTGTGCTCTCTCTCACTCTCTCTCTCTCTCTCTCAAAAATAAATAATCATTTAAAAAAGAGATAGCTTCCTGGATGCATACACTGAAGGCTTCTGTGACTAGGAAAAAAAAATTCCTACTACAAATTAAACTTCAGAGGTTTCATTAATGATACCAATAATAGGAGTTTTAAAGTCATATTATTTATAAATTACCAGAGAATCCACTCAAAAGTTAAAACGTGCATTCCTTAGAAATTTGGGGCTGATAGTTCTTTGGAGGAGATGCCACACAAAGCCAATGAGGGGTCACCAGGAGCTGAGATGATCCATTCAGTAAACCACCTCATTCAAGGAGCCTTTACTGAGCATTCATTTACGATCAAGTAAATTTTACACCTCCTCCCCATGAAATCAACTTCATTGGAATAAATTCAATAAAACAAACCAGCAAGAAAAGTCAACAGCACAAACAAACAAACACAGGCGCTAAGAAGCAGGCTGGTCATGAGCTGGGCAATGAGATTCCAGCGGTAGCTGCCGGGCTCTGGGGGGACCGCAGGCTCCACCATCACAGGGGCTCACAGCTAGCTGTCTTTATGAGAAGCGAAGAGTGCTGTGGCTGAAGGAAGACTTCTGATAAAGCGAACACACTTCTTCCAACATGATTACAAAATTTTCCTTGCACACAAAATTTAACCACTGAAACCGCTAATGCAGAGGCTCCCACATTTTCCTATTTCACAATGCTCTTTGTGGCTCATGAATCTTTCATAGCATTTCCTAGGCCAAAGGAAATATCCAAAAGTACTGTTTGTTAAGTAGCAAGGTCCACAAGAGTTGAGTATATGACCTCACAACCTAGTAGTTATTGGGGAAAGGAACCCCAAGTAGATACTGAAATAAAATGTAATGTTTTTATTTCATTCTTAGAAGACCCAGGGACTTACTCTGGGCCCTCAGTAGCCACTGAGCTGGTTGAGCATCACGTAACTTCACAAGCCTTGGATTCCGATTCAGCACTGCCACTCGCAATCTCTGTTCTGCCTTGATTTCTTGAATTTTCGTCACAATGCTTGCCCAAATCCCAGCTTTAAAATGAAAGGAATGTAGTGTCATCTAACGTTGAAACCATGAACTACCGTGAGTTTGTGGTTTGCACCGTGTCTGCCAGATACCGAGGGTTGCTATGTTTCCCTTGAAAATTTAAAATATCGGGAGGCACCCCAGCGGGTGCCTTGGCACACAGTTTGGGAAACCACATCACTGATGACCCACAGGCTCAACAAAATAAATAGATATTTTGTTAAATACAACTGGAAGTGTTATTAAAATTACAATGCCCTTGCTGCTTATTTTCTCCTTCATAAGCTCTGAAAAGGTATGCTTAGTTAGACCAAAAATATAGGAGATTTGTTGGGAGCTTACACAATAGTGTTAGCTTCTCCTAAAAAAAAAACCCAATCTGAATGTATCATTGCGCACATTTTTAGGAGATACAGCTCAAAGTAGGTAACTTTTATAGGTTTAAAGTCCTCTTTGTGTCAGTTTTGTGACTGATGCCTGGGCAGGGAGGAAGGAGCACGTTTCTGGCTTGGGTACCTAGTTCTCACGTTCACTGATGCAGGAACTACATGAGAGGGAGATCGTTTGGGGTAAAAGCTGGAAACATGTCATGTCGTGAGAGAAGGAGAAGAACAACGTCTTCATGTGTCACTGTCGATGGCAGGTCCCTCCTCCCCAAGCCTCCGTGACAAACAGCAGGGATCTGCTCTCTACCCCATGAGTCTGGTTTACAAAGGTTTCCAGACGGCAAGCTTCACACACACATTTTCAGCTTACAAGAAAAGTAAGAGAGAAAGCCCCGACCCTCTTCTGGGTCTGTCATGATCATATTTTGAAATGCTAGTGTTTCCAAGTCTAAATGCATTTCTGGGATGAATTAACATGCTTCCTGAGGGTGTGAAGAAGTTTTGTAAGCCAGGGAGGAAATAAACCCATCCAAGGCTACTAGAACTCCAAAGAACAAGTAGAAAAAGTTAAAAATCTTCACTTCCATTTTCCAGCGGGCACATTACATAAATAAACTTGCCCGCTAAAAAACCAAGATGATTTTTAACGATTATCATTTATCATTAATCATTAATGGTTAATAAAATGATTTGATGAGTAGTGTCTACAGTCACTAATTGTTTTGAAGTTCATTTATTTGAGAGAAAGAGAGAGAGAGAGAGTGCGCACACACAAGGAGGGAGACGGAGAGAGAGAGAGAGAGAGAGAGAGAGAGAGAGAGAGAGAATCCCAAGCAGGCTTCACATTGTCAGCACAGAGCCCGATGTGGGGCTCGAACTCACCAACTGAGAGATCATGACCTGAGCCAAAATCAAGAGTCAAGACACTTACCTGACTGAGCCACCCAAGCACCCCCACAGGTACTAATTTTTTAATGACCAAAATAAAGGATGGAAATCCTAGTTGACAATTTATGATTCTCCCTTTGTTTTGTATCACGTATAATAAGCCAGGCCTTCATCGATTAGAGCAAGATTCAGTATCTCACAATGTATTTTGACTATTCGAGAAACACTGCAATGCCTTTCTTTATGCTTGAACAAGACTATTTACAGCATGATATTAAATAGAAGCAGCAAAAAAGTTTACCGAATGTTTGAGAAAGACAGAATAGTCTGAGAATCGGCCTTCACACTAAAAGGAGAAGAGACAGGCAGCGTGGAGCTTCCCGTGGTCAGGTGGTCCTGTGTTGTTTTCCTATCAGGGAAATTAACATGCTGGGCTTGCTACAGGGCATACCTTTCACAGCTCGAGAATTTCTACAGCCAATCACTGCACTGAAAGACATCGAGGAGGAAAATTAAGTGCCAGGCATCGGGACCACATGGCAATAGAAATGGAACGGGTGAAAACAATTTGATTTTAAGAATACGCATTAAGAAATGGCTTTGTTTCGATGACAACCAAATTCCACAAAATGCAAGCAAAACAGTTTTTAGCCTCTGAGCTCAGGAAAACCACACAGACCTGGACCATCACCTGGGTTATCAATGGTCTCCAGGCAGTGGGGATTCCAGGCTCTAGCTCATTCCCAACTTCCTCCGTGTCATCAATCTCTCCCAACAGCAGCCAAGGGTGCTTCTGACTGCACAGTCCCCTCTCTTACCTCACACAACCCGTCCTTCTTCTCCATTTCTCATTCTCCCTTTGTGGCCAACTCTTAAAGGCTTGTCTACTTGAGCTCTTTCTACTTCTTTGATTCCTGACTCTCCATAGTCCACTTCTAACTATGTAGCAACTCCAAGATGCCACTCTTGTCAAAGTCACTGGCCCCTTCCAGTCCCTCCCTCACCCGCATCACCAGCAGCTGGTCACTTTCTCCAGCCCAGAGTCCCCATGTCTCTGGGCTTCCTGAGCTCCACGCTCCCTGGTATCCGCCTGACCCACAGACTCCCCCACTCTGACTCAGATGTGGCACTCTCCAGGGCTCCATCTGGGTCCCCAATTTCTCCCTCACAGGGTCATCCATGCACCTGGCTTCTTCAACCCCACCTACATGGCACCAACCCCCAATGGCAGACCTCTAGCCCCGATCTCGCTCGTGAGGTCAGCACTCAAAGCATCTCCACTTTAATGTCTGCGCAAAACTCCATCTACAACCTGCCCCAATGCATCTTCAACTTCTATTGATGTGTTACCCCCACTCCGCTCCAGGTACCACACCCTCCTTTGGGGTCCTCCAACTTGTGTGTCTTGGCAGGCCCACGGCCTTTGCACACACAGCTTGCTTGGCCTGAGAAAGCCCCTTCTTGCCCCTCTTCCCATGTGGGACCATCCTTCTGACCTGTGGCTTCTATGTGAGCTCCTCTCTGGCATGTTCTCTGATTGTCTCCCCGTTACTCACCAGCGCTATGCCCAGCGATTTCCTCCAAGATTACTTTGCCCAAGAAAGGTAATCATTTGTATTTATCCATCTGCTTATTGCCCGTGTGTCTTACTCTTCTCTGCAGTCCACGAGGGCAGGGACACCCTCTTTCTTTTTTCTTTTCTTTATTCTTTCATTTTCTTTCTTCTTTCTTTTCTTTCTTTCTTTCTTTCTTTCTTTCTTTCTTTCTTTCTTTCTTTCTTTCTTTCCCTTTCTTCCTTCCTTCCTTCCTCCCTCCCTCCCTCCCTCCCTTCCTCTCTCTTTCTTTCTTTCTTTCTTTCTTCCCTTATGTATATATTGGGTAATTCGTAAAGGGTCTATCATGATGTGTATTTGGTGAATATTCTTTGAATGAATGAATATAATCCCTTATATCCACATGCTTCACCACATCAGAATTGAAGAGATCATAATTCAAATACTGAATACAAATATGTCCCTTCATTCAACAGATATTATTGAGGGACTACTAGTGTTCAAGGTGCAGGGGCTGTAATTTTGAGAAAAAGGACAAAAATCCTTCCCCTCATGGAGCTTACATTTAAATATGAATTTTGGCTTCAGATCAAACTTCTTTTTCTGCCTTTCGTATTTGGAGATAAAACTTTGTAATCGCTTTGGAAGATGTTATCCCTAATACCAGGCTTCTGCTTCGACATACACCTAATGTTCAGCAAATCCATGCAAATGGTATCTGGACAGGCATGAAGAACTTGGACCCAGAATTGTCCTCTCAGAGCTAATCTGGAAAGAAAAAATGCAGCATGTGTGTTGTCACCTGAAAGAGAGTGAAACTCTCCTAGGGTGACCAGATTTGCCTCTGATCTGTTGGGTAAACGAAAACATCTAAAGAAAAGATATGTGTTAAAAAGAGGGGGTTGAGTGGGTGGCGAAGATTTTAATTCTGGAAGCACAGAAAAAGGCCAGTCTCTGGTGAAAACAGTGCCGTCCAGAACAGATGGCCTCTTGTCAGCTGATTCTAGTACCTGGCCCACCTCGCTGGTGCATCTTCCCAATGGAGTGCATACCTAAGGATTGCAGAAACTGATGCATTCTCACCGGGGGCCATAGCACCCTCAAGGAGAACACTGCTTCATGGGGAAAGGCAAGAAAATTACTTTTTTAAATGCATAATAGACGGACATGCATGTGTCACTTAAATAGATATGCAGTATTCCTGTGGTAGTAAGTTTTCCGTTAGTTGGGAAAAAATATCTAAAATGGCTCTTCGGGAGAGTTACAATGGAGAAGAGTCAAGCGACATTGCCTTAAACGTCACCTGTGCTATCTCCGTGCTCACGGGTGACCTCTGGATAAGGCAGTTTCTTGCTACAGAGGCAGAAGGTGGGAGGTAGTTTGAAACAACTATCTGGTCTACCCAACAGTCATCCGCTAATGACAAATTAGGAAATGAACTCCCTGGGTTTAAACATCATCCGTTTTCACTTTCGTTAGAGCAAGTCTGCCTCCTAAGTTTGGCAAAGTTTGATTTACTAACAAGATTACACTTCGGAGCTCTCCAGACGGAGGGCTACTCCCCGGAGGGGTGCATGCTCCCAGGTGGACATACTGTACCTTTGTAGGCGGGCCTCCCCAGGAGACACATCTTCTGACTGATAACATCATTCTTCAAATTAAGATCAACTTATCCCTGACTCCATCAGCCACAGATTTAAATACATTCTTAACCAACTATTTCCCAGCTGGTAATGCCCATAAATCACACCCGATTCTGTAAGTGACTTTTGCCATCTTTTAGAACTACGGTGAATCTAATGAAAACATCATGATCGCATACACATGCAAATTTCAGGCACCAACTATGCTCCGTTTAGGGAACTGAAGACTTCCGTTTGAAAGCCCACTGCAATTGTAACTGCCATACAAAGACCTCTTCTGATTTGTCTCTAGGAATGGAAAAGGCAAGATAAGGCTTCACCAAAGTGCTTTCCAAACAAGAGCTCACTGAAGAAGGTTCTGATACTGGCTGTGCGTTAGAGTCACCTGGCATTGTAAAAAGATATGGACATGCCCAGGACCCATGCCTGGAGAGTCTGTGAGTTATTATTGTTTTACAATAATTTCCCCAGAGGAATACGTTGTGCATCGCGAAAGGAGAAACTGAGGATGGATAAGTAGAAGATGACTAACCTCGAATACTGCCAGAACAGAAACAATTCACGTGGAGAGAAGAGCTGAGAACATAATGGATGGAATGATGGCTAATGTTAATGAGGATGTGCTTCCTCCCTCCCAGGAGGTGGGCTTTGCTATTCAAACTAAAAATGTGAGGTGTAGTGTAATTGTTTAAACCAAAGGAAAGACACCCTTCCCCTCATTCAGGGGGGCCCGGCGCCGACCTGGAGCGAGATAACCCTGTCTTTGGAGGGTAAGAACACGAGCCTGGATACAGCTGAGGCTGAGCGCTGGGGTTCGGTCAGGGGAGAGAGACGGGAGGAGGTTAATGAGCTGAGCCAAGACCAACCTCAGATACTCACATCGGGACGGACCAGTGGGATTTCAGGAGACCCACAGGAACAGCTGAACTAAGGCCAGGGGAAGGGATGGAAAACACTATGTGCCTAGCGTGACGTCAGGGAAATATTCTCGGGAGGACGGGCTTCCCTGTAACTTCCAAAGGAGTATTTTGAATGCACTCGTCCAGGACTGCAGAGCCCCTACCCGTACTGCACCTGTAAGTTCCATTTTGAAAGCTAGCAAACATTCGGTAGTTTCTAAGACAAGCGGAAAACCAGTTAAAGTTAAAACCAGTTACTAAACCAGCCTTCTGAACTTAGATGTCATTCTCTTGTTCTTTTGTCAGTGAGTATCGGCATCCCAGGTCTGATGGTGTTTGGAGAGCAAATCCGATAGTTTGGATGGATAAGGGGATTATACTTCAGAGCCTGCAAACACGCAACCTTGCCATTTGCAACCACGTGGATGGACCACGAGGGCATTATGCTAAATTATTAAGACAGAGGAAGACAAATATATGATTTCACTTCTATGTAGAAACTAAAGATCAAAATAAACAAAACAAAGGTCAAACCAGACACTTTAAAACAGAGAACAAACTGATGGGTCACAGATAGGAGGCGGGAGGCGGGGGGATGGGTAATGCATAGAATATACGAGTGAGGTGCAGAATTGTGGAATCGGCATGTTGTACACTTGAAATGGATATGACATAGTATGTCAACTATACCTCAATAACAATGAGAAAAGAATGCTTCCAGGTGGGAGCTTCAGTAATAAAAAAAATGCTGCATTTCAATGGTCCCTGACTGGCGTGGGGCAGGGGGGGCACCTGGGTGGCTCAGTGGGTTAAGCATCCAATTCTTGATTTCAGCTCAAGTCATGATCTCACAGTTCGTGAGTTCAAGCCCCGCATCGGGCTCCCCGTGGACGGTGCAGAGCCTGCCTGGGATTCTCTCTCTCTCTCCCTCTCTGCCCTTCCCCTGCTCGTGCTGTCTCTCTCAAAATAAATAAAATAAAATAAAATAAACTTTAAAAAAAAAAGTAAATGGTCATTGGCCAAATTTAGATTTTAATGTGAAACTATCTATAAATGATACTTTAAATTGAATCAAATTATATAAATATTAAAATGATATATCTTATAAATGATATCTTAAATGGAATCAAATTATATAAATATTAAATTGCTTTAAATACTGCGTTGATGATTGATGAACTAACCAAGGAACACAAATCATTCTCTGCAGAAGTCATTACATTTTCAGGTTTCTCCTCCATTTTCCCCCCACATCACCATTAGGTTCGGGCCCACGGGGGAACAGCCCAAGAGAAGAGAATTCTGGGTGATGTGATGACAGCAGGGTCCGTCCCACAACCTGTGATGTTCTTCACACGCTCTATTAACACCTGTACTAAAACATCTGTGGGCACGCCCATAAACACGGCGCATTCTCTGCCTGAACGACAGTCTTCTTCAGGCTTAACAGTAGCTTCAACACAACTGCACCGGAGCTTTCTGTCAGTGGCGGTGGCCGCAACGGCACATTCTAAACAGGGAAAAGTCCTGCAGTCTGGTAATTATGTACTTTGGAGTTAATTACTGCCTACTAAGTTAATAGCTATTCCTGTCAATCATCAGGCAAGACGACAACATCAGGTGGTGTGGTGGGGACCCGTAAGAACCAGGACAGGTGGGGTGACATAAGCTCTTGGAGGAGTAGCAAACACTGGTGATTAGCTAGTCAAGGCCTTTCCCACCCCTTTCCCTAGGTACCCACAAAGGCTGGAAACCCACACACTTGCTTCACCAGGTTCCTATGTCGCTGGGAGCGGAACCAGATGTGAGTCAAATCAGCTTCAGAAGAGGAAGATTCTCTGTGTTGGCTTTTAATTTCTTACTAAAAAGGAGCAGACACAGTTCATGGGAAACGTTCGCTTTCCTACTCCTACTTGCTTTGAATGTAGATGAAATGGCCGGATCTGCAGCAGCCTCCATATGACGGCGACAGAAAAGCCAGGGGACTCTGGAAACAGCAGCCCCGATTTCATGGATCTGCTGCACCAAGGTCAGAGGCCCTCCACCTTTGGATTTCTTTTTATTTCGGGCAAATAAATTTCTGTTTGTTTCAGCCTCCGTAGTTTGATTTTCCGTTTCATGCAGCCAAATGTGAGGCTGACTCATATGGTTGGGACAGCCCGATTGAGTTAGCAAACACAGCTTTCCCTGTGTTGTAGCATAAGCTTCTGTTACGTGTAGTTTTCTGAGAGTGTTTGCTGTAAAGTAAATGCATGAGTTGAGACCACACACGAAAGCTATGTGTGGAATGTACCCTAAATAGGCTGGCAAACCAATAAGAGAAGGCATTCAGACCAGTCTGAGAAAAATTAACCTCTTTATGGAGACCATGATGTCAAGAAAGATTTGAGTCGGAGAGGCGGACCAGATGATGTACAGAAGCGAGAAAAGGCGAATTCTGGAAGGCGAGCCTTGAGCTAAGTATTACAGGGTCGGAAGGAGGCTGCTCCAAGCATGGAGTCCGCACACTGAGAGGAGCCAATCGGGCCAAACAGGAAGTAATCCCGACTATATACCAGCTGGAGGCAGACGACACATTCTTTCCCTCCTGGAGCGGACGCCATGGTTAGGAGGGTAGAATGAACGCACAACGGGAAAACATGCAAACAGATTTTGCTCAGGTACCATTTTCTGGCTGTAGTGCTTTGAATGGTACGTCCCTCCGAAATTACATCTTTGCAGTGTAATTAGGTTGCGCAACAAAGATGAGATCATCCGGGATTGGGGTGAGTCCCAAATCAGTGACAAAGGACATTGCAAAAAAGAGAAGACGTAGGGGAAGCCAAGTAAAGATGAGGCAGAGATCGGAGTGATACCACCACAGCCAAGAAACACCTGGGGCCGCCAGAAGCTGGGGAGAGAAGAGAAGAAGGTTCTCCGGAGAGCTTTTGGAGGGAACTTGGCTCTGCTGACACCTTGATTTTGGACTATGCTAGCTTCCTGATCTGTGAGAGAACCAATCAAGTTTAAGTCTTAGCCACCTTAGGTAGTTCATACGGTGATGCACACTCCATACGTCCTGCTGAGGACATAGAGGGGACAGAAGTGAGGAAGAGACCCATGGAAGGAAGGGAGCGGGGAGGGGAGCCTTGGAGCCGATACAGAGAGTGCAGAGCACATGCCTGGAAGAAACAAAGACAAGGGATGTGAGGTTTCTCTCTCGGGGAATCTCGCGGACGGTCTCCCTTGTTGAATGAATGCTTGTCCCTGGGAGGAAGGCTGTGTTGGTGAGAATATCAAGCTCAAAGCTGAGCCTGTCTTAGGGGGCTTTATTTTAGCCATAAGCGTGACTGAAGGTGAAGAGTCTGGGACAGAGTCCGTGCAAAAGCGTCCTTCCTATGTGAAGTTTAGAGCCTACACACTCTGACTACGCCTCTGACTTGAGTTTTCTCAGCACCGGGGCCTAGAGCGCAGGCAGGGGTGATGCAGAAGGCCTGTTAGGAATCTCCGCCACAGCTATTTTTCCATTTCTTCCTTCCTTCCTTCCTTTTCTTCCTTCCTTCCTTTTTTTTTTTTTTTTCTGAGATAAAGACAGAGTGTGCGCACAAGTAGGGGAGAAGGGCAGAGAGAGACAGAGAAAGAGAATCTTAAGCAGGCTACACACTCAGCACAGAGCCCGACTTGGGGCTCAATCCCATGACCCCCCAGGATCATGACTTCAGCTGAAATCAAGAGTTGGCTGATTACCTGACTGAGCCACCCAGACGCCCCTCCAATTTCTTAATTCGTTGTGGTATTAGTTTAAAATTGAACTATTAATGACTTACTTTTACAGTGTCCTAAAAGGAAACACTGTAAGAAGGAAAATGAACTGGCTTAAGGAGCTGGTAGGACTGTGAAGGGGCTCTGGTCTTGGATTCTGTGCAAAGACTGACCATGTGGCTCCTTCCTTCGGCTTGGGAAAGGCGGGACGGCCAGCTGTCTGGATTTCAACTCCTTCATCATTCACTGAAGCCATCGGGGCCTGGCTTAGAGACCTTCACAGTATCAACTTTATTCGTGACTCCAAGATATTTCAATATTCATAGACATGACCTATCAACAATTCTTAGACACATGAACTTAGACCAGTGACCTTCACCCCCATCACTGTGGCCATCACCTTGAACTTTCTGGTCGTGTGAACCAATCCATCTCAAACATCTCAAACTCGCTGCCTGTCCCTCCTTGCCCTCCAACTGCCTACAGCCTCACCTTGACCCATCGCAGGTGCCTCACTCCTGGCACTAACCTATCAGTCTGGCTGGCGGCACGGCTTCCTTCTCTGGACAGCCAGAACTCACCTCACGTGATCTGAAGTTCCTCCTCACCAGTCCCCTGGTACCACATGGGCTGTGCCCTGCAGTAATGAGGTTGACGTCCTCTATCGCGTCCATCCTATGCCAGGCACACAATTCAAGAGGATTCCACACGGACTGGAGTCTGAACCACTACAAACTCATGGTCTCCAATCTTGGCACCAATAGAAAGGAGTCTAAATACAGCTTAACTCCCACTTCTGTCCCCTCAAGACCACCTCAAACCTCTGCCATTCTCTTGGTCTCCTTCCCACTAAGCCCTTGCTTTCAAGGCAGTCCTGTTTTTCTACTCCGAGAAAACGGAGGCCTCCTTCACTGCCCCCACACATAACCTCTGAGCTCTATACCTACACCATGTCTACAAGGCTTTTCTTTTCTTTTTTTTAATTTTTTTAATGTTTTTATTTATTTTTGAGACAGAGAGAGACAGAGCGTGAGCAGGGGAGAGGCAGAGAGAGAGGGAGACACAGACTCCGAAGCAGGCCCCGGGCTCTGAGCTGTCAGCCCAGAGCCCGACGCGGGGCTCGAACTCACGGACCGTGAGATCATGACCTGAGCCGAAGTCGGACGCTCAACCGACTGAGCCACCCAGGCGCCCCTCTACAAGGCTTTTCTAGTGGGAGCCATCCCTCAGGTTCAAGGATAACCTCTCCGCCTTGACCCAAAACCCTCCTCCAGGCGTCCTGCTGGGGCCTCACTGCAGCCACCGCCCTTGGGTGTGTGCCATTGATTCTGTCACTGACGGGATGCCTGCACGTCTCTAGCTCTGACCCACCACTTTCCTCTTTATCTCCAGCAAGTCTCTTGAAAGATAAGTGAGTCTCAAACTTGGATGCACCTTCGGGACCTTGGCACAGCAACCGCTTTTTAACCGACTAGCCCAGCGCTCCTTGTGATGCTCGTTTGCTCGCTGACGATATGCTCCTCATTCATACACCTCCCGCAAACGAAGTTCCTTTATAAAGTCGGTGATGATTCCCCAAATGCCAAATCCCAGGAGCATTCTTCAATTTCATAGCACGTGATTTTTTTCTGAGGCTTTCTGAGGTACTTTTAATTACTGCCTCCTATTTGCAAATATCTTTCCGTGTTGTCCTCTTATGCTTATCATCTCTAGCCCCGACCTTTCCTCAAGAGCCCTTGGCTCCCCTGAGCTCCTTATGTCTCGGTGCTCCCCAGGGTCTTGTGTTCATGCTCACGAGATTCAAACGAAGTGACCGCATCGGCTCTCAGGGTGGGCACAATCCCCTAAGGGCAACATCTCCCGGATGAATCTGTTTCCAGCCCAGAACCACCTTCCAGAGTTCAGGCAATTACAGCCAGCTTCCTGGCACACGTCTCCACCTGGGGGACCCTCAGGCACCTTCTAGGATATAGTGAAAAGAAATTCCCTGTCTCCCTTCCCTCATTATCCTGCCCCCATCTCTCTAAGAATTTGGTGGCAATTTGGTGTCGCCTCCCACTACCTGACCACCCAAAAGGAGCAAGAGGACACTCTTTCTCAATGCGTACTTTGCCCCTCACATCTGATATTCACTACATTCTGACAGTTTCGCTCCTTTAATGTCTTTTGCATCTCTGCTCTTCCTCCCCTCCCCTCCACGCCTGCTTCTTCTGCTCTGTTTCTCAATCAACTCTGGACCCTTCCACAAACTCCAACTCCCCCCGCCCCAGTAGGGCAGTCCCCATTCTTTTTTTTTTTTAATTTTTTTAATGTTTATTTATTCTTGACAGAGAGAGAGAGAGAGAGAGAGAGAGAGAGAGCGCGCGCACAAGTACGGGAGGGGCAGAGAGAGAGGGAGACCCAGAATTCAAAGCAGGCTCCAGGCTCTGAGCTGTCAGCACAGAGCCCGACGCGGGGCCCAAACTCACGAACTGCAAGATCATGACCTGAGCTGAAGTCAGGCGCTCAACCGACTGAGCCACCCAGGCGCCCCAGGGCAGTCCCCATTCTTTTGCATCTGGAAGAAGCCAGGACAGAGTCGCAGGTGGGCGGGCAATGCTACGGGGCAGCAGGCACTCCCAGATCGCAGTGGCTCACACATCAACTGCCCGTTTTTCCCGCAAGCTCTGGGTCCCCTGTGGATCAGCAGAGTGGTGGGGACCTGGGCAGACGTGGGCGTCATCCTAATGCAGGCGTCCATGATCACTGGAACAGAAAGAGGACGATGGAACAGAGGCTCCTCAGGAAATGGCTCGCAGCTCTGCTGTTTGCTCGACAAGTCCCTTGAGCTCTGGGGCGAGGGAAGTGCCAGCCTATGGAGTGCCAATTAGCACACAACTCAAATCTCTAGCCCCTGCATCAGGCAGCCCGCTGCTTAAACCCTCCGGAGCCAGCCTGCCTCACCTACAGCTCTGTCTGCAAACCTCACATGAGGATCCATAAGGAACACCAAGGATGCATATCTGAAATACAAAACTGTAGGAGTTGCTTTCAGAAAACGCTGATCAGCTTGAGACATATCCCAGGCATTTGCCTGGGTGACTACATTATGGCAGTCTGAGCGCCATACTTCAGGAAACACTGGCTTACCAGATCAAGTACGTGTTTCCTAAAATAGCACAGGATGTCCTTGACGCTAGTCCTCTAGGATCCCATTTACACTCATGGCCCACACCGGAGCCACCCTGCTTGCCGAGGTGAGGGCACCCTGGTTCCAGCCACTAGCCTCAGTGTCCTGTCTCTGCACCACACTCTTTTCTCTCCCTCTTCTCAGCCACTTCTCCTTTCTAGAGTTCGGCCTGGTCAGGGCCTAAGTGTCCCCGTGACTCTGCCCGGGCAGCAGGAAGGCTCCCAGCTCCCAGACCAGCCCCAGATGTAGGTGGCCTCTTTGCCACTCTGTACTACGAGCATACCTTGTGCTGAATCTGTCCCGGGACTCGTCCTGGGGCGTGACTGCCTACTTCCAAGGATCTCCCCTTCGTCAGACTTCACGGTTTAGAGCAGGGAATCTTTCTACCACCAAGCACAAGAGGTATTTCACAAATGATCACTGAGTAAGTCACTGAGAGCGAACGAATGAATGAATGGTCTATTCCGGCTCCACGCTTCTATTGCATATTTCATTGCTGCTTCACTGCTCCCGAAGGAAAACAAATCAGGGCCCCAAAGAGTTGAAGGCAGGAGGCCTCGGGGACAAGGATTCAGGCTGCTGATGGCCTGTGAGCTACTCACCTCAGCTCTGAAACCTCCTGATGGCAAAGGGGCTCCCGGCCTGCGGCCGGAGGGCACCGGCTTCTCAAAGAGGGCTCTGTGCACCTTCCCCAGAAGCTGCCTCAACGTTGGCTTTGAATCCAGCCCAAACCTCAGCCCAGCCTTACCGTGGCCCCGCCTCTTTCTCCCTTGCCTTCAGGCACACAGCAAAAATAGCAGTTGATCGAGGAAAGAAAGAAACACCAAAAGCCTCATACTGTCTCCCTAACCTTTAGACAGTTAAAAAGAATCAAGATCTGTAGAGATTTCTGGATTCACTTCTGCGTAGCTCCCACCTAAGAAAACATCTGCTGGGCTCGCTCTTCCAGGAGGAGCTCAGAAACACACTCGAGCGGCTTTCACTTGCTTCGCCTTTACCTCGCTTTCCTCGCTTAGGTGAACCTTGTCTATTGTGTGTATGTAGCCCAGCTTAACCCCCCAGTTTGGAGCAAAAGTGAGACTCCTTTTAGAAAAATAACAAAGACTCCAATTGGCGGACTGAGTAGAGGCATAACCTCAGGAACACATCGTCTGGGACACTTAATTCTGTGAGTACCAGTTAAGAACAACAACCACAACCATAATAGTAACAGGGGCTGCAATACTCACTGGGGTGTATGCAACTCTTCCCCTGGGCCCGGTCCTGTTTCAAGTACAACCTGGCTTCTACAGCCTCCCATTTTATTTGATCATTATTTTCACTTGAGACAGGGGCGGGAGAGGCAGAGGGAGAGAGAGAATCCTAAGCAGGCTCCACCTTGGGCTTGATCCTATGACCATGAGATCAAGCCTGAGCTGAAATCAAGAGTTGGATGCTCAACTGACTGAGCCCCACAGGCACCTGTAGAATTCCCCATTTTTTAAAAAATAGAATTTTTTATTTTTCCCACCTCCTCAATGCCCATCACCCATTTAGCCCTTTCCCCCATCAATCTTCAGTTTGTTCTCTGTATCGAAGGGTCTCTTATGGTTTGCCTCCCTCTCTGTTTGAAACTATTTTTTCTCCTTCCCTGCCCCCGTGGTCTTTTGTTAAGTTTCTCAAGTTCCACATATGGGTGACAACGTATGATACCTGTCTTTCTCTGCCTGACTTATTTCACTCAGCATAATACCCTCAAGTTCCATCCACGTTGTTGCAGATGGCAGGATTTCGTTCTCTCTCATTGCCAAGTAGTATTCCGTTGTATGTATAAACCGCGTCTTCATCCATTCGTCAGCTGGTGGACACTGGGCCCTTTCGGGAGTGCCGATTCATGGGGGCACAGGTAGCCCAATGTGTATCACGGTGCTTTCACCAACAGAGCTCCCTATTCTACAGTCGAGCGTGTGGGGAGGAGGGGGTCACTTACCCCAGTCCCCTGGGAGCCCAGGAGGCCGGGCTGCAGGCTGGACAGCCCAGCCACTGCAGACGCGGAAAGCACACAATGACATTTTAGGAAAATGGTTTTGATTTTTTGTGGTTCACACGTTCTCAAGTAAAAAAACCTAGCTCTTTTGGTGAGTTTCAGTAAGCTACCCACTCAGGTAAATGGGTCAGTATTACAAGGACCCACCACGTGACCAGCGAGGAAGAAGGCAGCTATTTACCAGAATGAGCTTCTGTGCTGACTTGGGTAACAGTGCCCCCACACAGGGGCTAAATCACATGACAGAACATTTGATTATCATGGAAAGGGATCCCATGCAAGGTTGTTATTTTGTGCCTCTGGTTACCCACCTGAGAAATGGACACGGAAAGAATTACTTTCTATTTCTGGCCAAAGACACTATGAGATCTACCTTCCCAACCACAAAAGGATGACGAGGGGAGAAAACAGAAATGCCTCAATAGTAAGTAAAGGAATACATGACTGAAGAATAACATCTATCGAGAATTTTCTGGTGACTACACTCACACACACACACACACACACACACGCTCCCCTATGAGGAAGATACATGGATGCCAAAGGGGGTTCTCGGGTCAGCCAGTGCTGGTAGACGTAGGGTTCGCTCTGACCCCCACTCACAGGAGAGGCTGGGCCCTTGCAGAGAAGGCCCCTGGAGAGAGTATGGTCAGCAGGCCCTGAAAACAAGGAAAAAGGATGATTTCCAAAACATCACCACATGGGGCACCTGGGTGGCTCAGTCGTTTCAGCATCATGACTCAGGTCACGATCTCACGGCTCATGGGTTCGAGCCCCGTGTCGGGCTCTGTGCTGACAACTCAGAGCCTGGAGCCTGCTTCGGATCTTGTGTCTCCCTCTCTCTCTGCCCCTCCCCCGCTCACACTCTCTCAAAAATAAACGTTAAAAAAAAAATTAAAAAAACAAACAAACATCATCACATAAAATTCTGGTATGCCGACATCATTTGCTAGTATTTAAAATTCTGTTGTTTGTCACTTAGAGACATCCAGAGCTCAGGAGATGTCAAACACTGCTACTTTTGTTTCTGAACAGTAGAGAGGAATTTTTATCTCCAACAAGAAGATCCGTGGGAGAAAAGAGAATAACAGATTGCTCTTTCCTTGAGGGTTCACACCATTTCTCACAAAGCCAGGGACTGAAAACACTTTGTGTATGTTTGGAAAAAGCTGACTTAAATGCTCCCAAATATTTCTGGGGCTTAGGGAATCACCATAAATAATGTGAATACAAACCTATGGGGAGATGGCTCCTTAAAATATTAGTATGTAAATTCTTAATAAATGCTTGAAAATTCGCAGTGCAAACGGTCTATAAGGAATGTACTGTTTAATAATAATAATAATAAAGCGAAGCCAGCACTGACCACGCTTTAATAACAACACTGTTCTTTTCTCGGCCACGCCTACTTCCTTTCGGAGAGCTGGCACTGGGTGTGAGCGGCTGTTTGGGCGCCTGCCGCAACGTGCTCATTATAAAGGGCCAATTATAATTAGATAATGAACAAAACCACTATCCCTTGCAAAGCACTTTGCCTTGAAGGACAAAGAGAACACATTAAAAGGGAGAGGGGAAAAAGGCAAACCAATTTAGAATTTTATACCAATGTCTCAAATAATTGGCTTAGAGAAGCAGGCTCTGGATTCAGTCCATAGAGCCAGGCCTTGGGGCTCCATTCTTCCTTCCACCTCGTCTTTCCTCCTGCTATTAAAAAGCGTTCATGATCTTGATGGCGGACGGTAAAGGGACCAGCTCTTCTTATAAAAGCTTTGGATTGTTTTTTTAAATAATGTTAAACAGATTCTTTGGGGTGAATGCTTCCCAAATACAGAAAATTCCACCCTCCTGGTGAAGTTCTGTTCACTGGGTCATTTATTCAGCCGACATTTTGAGGACAAGACAGACAAATGTTCCCGTGGAGATTTACATTCTGGCTGGGGACAAGGGCAGCAGATTCATAAACTTAGTAATTAAGTCAAAAATTAATTATAGACTGCAGAGTACAAAGAAGGGAAGTGCCCTGACAGAGGGATGCACACGAGGGCTCCTGGCTCCTCACAGAGAAAGGCCCGGGCATTGAAGCAAAATATTGATTATCATTATAAAAACTAGAAAGGCTCCAGGATTCCTCCTCCATTATGCTCCTTCCCCAGGAGGCCTCTCCCTTGTGAGGCTCCTCCCCCAGGAGGCTGTTCCCTCATGAGGCTCCACCCCCACAAAGCTCCTCCCCCAGGAGGCTGCTCCCTCATGAGGCTCCACCCCCACAAAGCTCCTCCCCCAGGAGGCTGCTCCCTCATGAGGCTCCTCCCCCAGGAGGTTCCTCCTCCAGGAAGCTTCTCCTTCATGCCATTTGAGTTTCTCCTCTTGCTTTACTTCCAAAGGTTGGCGAGGTATCTGTCTGCCCAACGTCCCCAAACACTGGAGTCCTATGTTCTGCCTCCTCTTTCCTGCTCCACCCACGTCTGATGATGGAATATGTAGACTGGTCAGCCTGCAGCACACATCCCACATCACTGCCTCTATCACTCCCACCGCTGGTGCCCAGACTAAGCCAGCACCCCTCTTGCCGCAGCGGTGGCGTCTAAACTAACCTCACAGCTCCGCTCCCCGTCTGCCCATCTCCTCTCAGCATAGCAGCCACCCACCCCGAATAAATGAAAGTCGGGCTATGTCTGTCATTTCCTCATGAAGCTCTGCTGGCTTCTCAAATCAATCCGGCCAAAGTCAATGCCCTTATCATCGCTGCCCCAGCCACGCGTGGCCAACCTCCACCTCTTCAGTGCCATGGCTTGTGTGCTCTGCTCCTGCACACTGGCTTCCTTGCACCTAGACCTTTCTTGCACCAGATGTCCACATACTCAGATCTCACTCACATGACTTTATCAATGATAAATGAGCAACATATTCCAGTTTTTTCCAACATATTCCCATATATGTGTGCATGTGTGTGTGTGTGTGTGTGTGTGTGTGTGTATAGTGTTTACTTCTATCTCA
Source organism: Panthera tigris (assembly GCF_018350195.1). Lineage (NCBI taxonomy): Eukaryota > Metazoa > Chordata > Mammalia > Carnivora > Felidae > Panthera > Panthera tigris. Next base: position 232,478,361 of record NC_056660.1, read on the forward strand.
TCTTCCCCATCAGGATGCTAATGTCATAAAGGCAGGGGTTTTATCATTTGTGTTCCCTGCTTTCCCCAGTTTCTAGAAGAAGTGCCTGAGAGTAATGAATCAACCTATGTTGCATGGGTATCCTGAACAGATGATGTCTGTTTCAGTATTCCCTAAGACTCGCAATGCTACGCTCTTCTTTTTGAGTCCGTTTTAACAGCTTTCCTTTTCTTTACTCACCCCATCCTCTGCCTCTGCTCCACTCCGTCCTCACTGGTGACCCACAGCCCCAGGGAGGAAGAGAAGAGCAAACACACTCCCTGGGGTGAGCACAGGAAGATGCAACCCAGACTCCCTCACTCAGGCCTTCCCCGTGCAGATGAGGGGAATCCTGGCCAAGGTCAGGCCGACAACTGACTCTATCCAAACCCCTGGCAAGCCACGCTCCCTTTCTTGAGTTGCAGTCCCCGCTCATGGGCTACTTTAACTTGAAGTAACACTCAACTGAGCTCACGAGATAAGAAACGTCTTTGGTCTGGATACTCAAGCGCTCAATATTGGAAACTTCTACATATAAAAAGTAGCTTCTGAGGATATTCCAAAACTTCTTGGCAGAAACTGCTGACAGAAAGAGCATTGTCTGTGGAATATCTGTCACAGTATTTTATTGCTAACACCAAATCTTAGAGTGGCACTTTTGTATCAAAAGACGTCAATCTAATACCTCTCAGTGAGTGTTCTGGACACTCAAGCACATTTTTCACTGATGTACCTCATAGGTTTTATCTTTCTTTTTTTCAACTTTTTTAATGTTTATTTACTTTTGAGAGGGACACAGAGAGAGAGAGACAGAGCGCGAGTGGGGGAGGGGCAGAGAGAGAGGGAGCCACAGAATCTGAAGCAGGCTCCAGGCTCGGAGCTGTCAGCACAGAGCCCGACACGCGGCTCGAACCCACGAACCATGAGATCATGACCTGAGCCAAAGTCGGGTGCTCAACCGACTGAGCCACCCAGGTGCCCCACCTCATAGTTTTTAATGCAACTTTGCATCTTCCCCAGAGTAATACAACTCAGGAATTTCCCCGCTGACAGCAGGCAGCTCAGGTTTCTGGAATCCAGGATGCTTTGTGCCTTCCTGTCCCAGAGCATCTCTCTGCCTTGAGGTTCCCAGGCCATTACTGCCTCTTGGACTTGGTTTCCCTTCTGTATATTCAGGTCCATGGTCCAGGCAACTCAATTCCAACCCTCCCCCGCCCCACAGAACCCTCGTCAGATCTGGACTTGGTTAACAGGGCTGCACACGTTAAGAAAAGGACAGTAGATATATCGCTGATAAAATCGACTCTCTCGTGTATGAGTTACAAGCCTTTGGTTTTATGAGTAACAGGCAGGTTCAAAATGAATGCTGCCCCAGGATGTAATAAGTGAATGCACAGACTCATCCCAGCGGGACAGGGCCAGCTGCTCCACAGCTCTCCCTGACGCTCTGGGCGCTGCTCCTGGTCCCCAAACTTACCCCCGAATGAGTCGCAATTCACCTATTCATCATCTCCCAGATAGAAAAGGCTTGGGGCCAAAAATATCGAACCAGGAAATCTGTGTAAATAAACCCTCAAGCTATGCATTCTTTCTTACGTAACATGGTAAATCATAAAGCACCAGGAGGAGCTCTCTTTTTCATTAAGTTCAACTTTCTAAAGAAAATAAGCTATATTTTTGCTACTATTTTATAGAGGGGCCTTTGTGTGGTGGTGAGTTCAGCGTCGTACGTAATTAAGGTAGGATTTTCTTGAAGTTGCCTGATCCCTGATGAAGCCCAGGATTTCTGTTCAAATTTACTTCATTCCAGGGCCCCTTGCTTCATGATGTTCCTCTATTTTGCATTTACCATGGGAATCTCTATTCAGCTCCCTGATCTGCTGGTCTCTGTGTAATCCCAACGCAGACTTCACAGATGTTACAAAAACAAGTAAGTGGGTTCTTGCTGAAAATTTTACTTATTTTATAGGGTTGGTTTTTTTTTGGAAGCTCTCCAGATTTTAAATTTTTAAAAAAAATTTTTGCATTATATTTTTTCTGGTTCCAGGAAGAGACAGACCCTGCGTAGGAAAAGTACACCATCTGCATGGTAAGTGGGGGGACAGCGGCCACTGCAGGAAACCCAAGCCTGTCCACTCAGAGTCCTGCCTCCCTCCCCTTTCCTCTGATTTTGTTTTCTGTCTTTCAGTAAAATTATGCCTTATTTTCATATAGTTTGTGAGACATCTGTGTGACCCTATTCTTCCATTAGTTTATCAATTACTAATGACAAATCTTTTTTTTTTTTTTACTACAGGATCTTATTTTTAATCTTTTTTTTTTTTAACTATAGGATCTTATTTTTAATTTACCCAAAAGACATCAACTTCCAGTTGGCAGACTTTTCCAGAGTCTTTTCTCATAATCTTTTAAAATGATTTCCAGATGAATTGTATCTGAATTAAAACAAAATCATATTAATAAACATTTGTGAAAACTTTTATAAAATACTGGGAACAGAGAAAGCCTTTTAAACAAGACTCAGCCCTGGAGGCAACAATGGAAAAGCGTCGTGTTTGAAAACCCACAATTTTAAATGGATAGTCAAAGCCACTATCAACAAAGACAAAGGATAGGCTTGGGTAAATGTACCTGCAGCTCATCTAAAAAAATAAAAGCTTAATCTCCCTGCTATAGATACGACTTTTGCAAATTGAAAAGAAAGAGGACAAATAACCCTGTAGGGAAAAAAAGATTTAAAAAGCTACTTCGAAGATGAGGAAATCCAAATGGCCAATAACCATGAATATCTTCAAAAGCTAAAAAGATTTACCTCCTCCTGTAATTTTTGAAGATGGCAATGAAACCACAATAAAACCGAATTCCCTTTAAAATTAAAAAGGGACCACAGATTTAAACAGCAACCATTTGTTTTCAATGTGAATGCTTGTTGCATCACCAGTGTAAAAATATGAAAAAAATCAATATTGAAATTATAGAAATAAACCTAATAAGAGTACTGAACATAAAATTAATTGAGATGAATTAACAAAAAAATTAATTAAAACTGTTTAAGTGCCTAGAAGTGAAAACACCCCGAAGTTTTTTCCATATATAGTAACATCACCACGTCTATCCTGCAAGTTCCTCTGGGCTTCTGTCCATACTGTAACATACATTACTTTCGGTAGTAATATTGAACTATATTATGGCCCTGTCAAATAACTTTACGTATTTCACCTTTTACTTTTAATTTTTTTATGTTTATTTATTTTTGCATGAGAGACAGAGTGCAAGCAGGGGAGGGGCAAAGAGAGGGAGACACAGAATCCGAAGCAGGCTCCAGGCTCCGAGCTGTCAGCACAGAGCCCGACGCGGGGCTCGAGCCCACGAACTGTGTGATCATGACCTGAGCCAAAGTCAGGTGCTCAACTGACTGAGCCACCCAGGTGCCCGTATTTCACTTTTTCTGATGATGGAAGGCAGGCAACACTTTCTTGAACCAGTAAACTATCTTCAGAGAGGAAAATCTTGCTTCCTATACTCTCGAGTGAACTTGCTGTTTTCCCAAATCCAACCCAACACAAAATTCCCAATCTTTTCAGTATGCCTTTGAATGAAGAGAACATAAAGATTCTAGAATGGCTTACAGAACTATACGACTATTTTTAAATCCAAAAGTTTTTAAAAAGATGGCCACGGATTAAATGCAACCTGATTTTGCAACGGTATGTCCCGAATTGCTACTATTCCCTGGTGCATCTGGCAAGAATCATTACCATCATTTTCTGAGAAAAGGAAATTAAATGGCAGAACTCAAAGACTTCCGGTATCAATTAATGATCTCTACTCTTCTATCATTTTTTGCAAGTGTCCCCAATTTATCTTTCTCAGGCCTCTCTTTTACATCATTACCCTTTTGTCCTTCACACTTAGCTGAAACAGTGACCCTCCCCCACCCAAAATGCCTCATTCCCTTTTCGTCTCATTTCCAACAGTTCCGGTCAGCTTTGATTTTGATTTTCATCGATGGAGTCTAAATATTCCGGCCAGGCTTATCCGTGCCGGCCACAAAGTCTGCGAGCCAACTGTGTCTGAGCGCCACAGGTGTAGGGAAGGGAGGAACAGTTACATGACCGAGGAAACTTCTGGAATCGGTTGTGAAAGAACCCATTTAACCCTGCTGGGCCAGTGCAAACTTCCTTTGATGGTTTTAACGTATTTGTGACATCATGTATGTGTATGTGACATCATGTATGTCTATGTGACATCATGGAAGCTTCCGGCGGTCCCCGGGAGGGGCGAGATGAAAACCTTTCTCAGGTGCTCGAGCTTCGGGAACACAACTGAAAGGGAACAGCAAGGAAGGCAGGACAGACTCCCAGGAGGAGCCTCTTTGAGGCTTAGAAAGGATTTCTCACTACAAAATCACTCACTTAAAACTACCCACTTAAAATTTTCCTTAATGTTAATGACTTTTTTTTTTACACTTAATTCTTCATTTGTAATTCATCTGGTTGTTGTTGGATGAGGGTCAACCATGGTTTTTTTTTCCCTCTGCTGTGTAGCCAATTTCTCACACTATTTACTGAATAGCCTTTATCTCATTCACTGGTTGGTGATGCCGCTTTTGTAACATCTTAATTCTTTATGTGTGTTAGAATCTGTTACAGGGCTCCCTTTTTCTCTTCCAGGGGGATTAGCAAATTTATGGGCCACAGGCCAAATCAGGTCTACAGTTTGTTTTCGCATAGCTCTGGAGCTATGAAGGATTTTTTACATCTTTAAATGATTGGAAAAAATGAACACAAGAACAAGCGGTTAAGATACCTGGCGATACAGGGGCGCCTGGGTGGCGCAGTCGGTTAAGCGTCCGACTTCAGCCGGGTCACGATCTCGCGGTCTGTGAGTTCGAGCCCCGCGTCAGGCTCTGGGCTGATGGCTCGGAGCCTGGAGCCTGTTTCCGATTCTGTGTCTCCCTCTCTCTCTGCCCCTCCCCCGTTCATGCTCTGTCTCTCTCTGTCCCAAAAATAAATAAAAAACGTTGAAAAAAAAAAAAAAAAGATACCTGGCGATACATAAAATTATATGAATTTTAATTTTCCGTGTCCATAAAGTTTTACTGAAGCAAAGCATGTTCATTTGTTTATATGTAATCTATGGCCACTTTCGCCCACAGAGCCAAAAATAAGTATCGTCTGGCCTGTGATCTGCCAATAAGGGTAATATTCCATTGATCTGTCTACTGATTCTAAACCCATAACTGACGAAGCAAATTTTATTAGGTATTATTTCTTGTTTCTTTTTCCACATAAAATACAAATACCTGTTATGGACTGAATGCTTGTAACCCCTCCCCTTAATCCCTATGGTGATGCTCTAACCTCCAGAGTGATGATGGTATTTCAAGACAGAGCCTTTGCGGGTAATGAAAATTTTAACTGACATCAAGAAGGCTGAGTCCCGGTCTGATGCCCCTATAACAAGAGATGCCAGGAAGTTGGTCTTCTCTCCCAATGTGCAAGGAAAGGCCATGAGGTAGCCTGGAGACAAGTTCCAGGGCTCAACCAGACTGGAACCCTGATCGCAGACTCTTAGTCTCCAGGACTCCGAGAAGTTAAACTGCGGTCATTCAAGCCACCCAGGTTGAGGTATTGTGGTAACCTCACACACTATACAATTACCAAAAAGCGTCTGTTGGGATGTCAATTGTTGTGTTAACAGCATAAATGAATTTGGTAGGGATTGGCATTGTCGTAATATTCACTGTTTCCACCCAAATATGCCCCCACGCCCTATTTATATGGACTTTTTATGTCTCTCAGGAATGAATTTTAATTTTTCCAAATGTCTCCTATTTTTCTTATGACTTTATTTGGAGAAATTGTACATTTTTAAACCTTTCCAATAGAATCACTTCTAATACATTTTTCAGACTGAAATAAGCAAAGTCTTATTAGCTTTTGCATTGATTTTAGTCACTTCTCCTGATTCTCTTGGGTTTTTCTGGTAACAATGCATTATTTGTAATAAATAATAGATACAGAAGAATAATTTTAAAATTCCACTTTTTCTCTAAATTTCTCTAAATTTATAGGCTATTTTCATCACTGTGACTAATTGCACTGGCCAGTATCATCGGAACAATTTAATAAGACTGCTGTATGTCAAGGCCGTTGCACAGGTGGGGCACAGGCGGGGGGAGCGATTCAACGGGCACTTGGATGTTCAATTCCTAATCCATCCTTCCTCTGGGTCCCCACACTTACATTCCCTTTTGTGTGCTCTTCTCCTTTCTCTCCCCTACTTGTCCAGAACATATAATGGAATCATATTTTCCAGTTGGTTGTCGTCATTCTGAATACTGACTCTAATTCTGTTCTTAATTCAAGAGGACAGGCCACGTCCATGCAGTCATGCAGGCAGGCTTTTGACAGCTGGGCACCTGGCCCAAAGTGAGACTCGAGGGGTGCTCAGATGACCTCCACCCCTTTCCTGGCAGGTGCAGGGAACCTGTTAACAGTGGACACTGGACGAGAAGATGAGGTGGGGGTGGGAAAGACTCTTCATTTTCTTTGCTTCAGCTTTTATTTTTGTTTGTTACTATGAATGTTTATCACATTTCTAAGAAATGACATAAATGAAAGTACATTCGACATAAATGAAAATACAAAATAAAATCGAGACTAAAATGATTAAGTTAAAAAGAAACCAGTACGTGCCATTTCAGGACCTCACAACACAGCAGGGAAGAAACCACAGGAAGACATCAAATCCGAGATACTGCCCAGGGTTGCCGAAGTTGAGTTCCAGGCAATTTACGGGGCCATCGCTGGGAGCAGGGACGCCCACCTGGGCAGGAGGCAGCACGAGCTGAGACGTCCCGCAGCAGGTGAGTTGAGTCCCAGGGGATGAAATAAAGTTAGTCATGTGAATAATGTCATGTCGAAGCTGAAAGAGAGGGCTCTGTGCCTCTGCAGGCAAGGGTTTGGATCCTAATTCCACCTGCCATGGATTATGTAATCCTGGGTAGCTCCTTCACTTCTGAGCCTCCAACTTTTCACCCAGAAGCCCAGGGGTGAAGTGGCCTGTATCTGGACCTCTCTCTGTCTATGTATGTGTGCATGGGGCTATCCATCCATCCCCTCCCTCCCTGTCTCCCCTCCCTCCTTCCTTCCTTCCTATCTGATCAAGCTATTCATCCATCTATCACTTCTCTCCCTGCAGAGAGCCAGATGGATGCAGATATGGATGTGGCTCTGGATGGACACAGAGCCTCTGTACGCATCCAGGTATAAGCTCAGATCACGTTTCCTTTCATGTGCCCACCATCTCATTTCAACATGACTCTTCATTCACATGCACGTTATGATAACAGATCACCTACTACAGCCTGCAGACCCATGAGGCTACCTGGCTGCAGGCCTTTCTCTGACGGTCTTACATACAGATTATCTCGAACATGTCTGGGCAAATTAAAGACAGCCAGTTAGCCACCTTAACATACCCCCGGGGAAGCACAGCCCCCAAGGCTCCTGTCGCCTGCTCATTTGATTCGTTGCATTCTATGCCGAAAGGAAGCCCTATAGCCAACGTGATGAAATTTAATTAACTGTACATTTTCTTTCTGTCACATTGGTCAGAATTCATGAAAACACTTACAACCGCCTGGCACAGATATGTGCCTGTGCTGAGGAGACCCTGGGCAGGAAGACAGGGTGGGGAAGCACTGTGAGTGTGAAAGAAGGTGGCACCGGGGCAGGTCTGCACATGCATCGAACACTTTGACACGGCCTGCTTTTTAAAATTCCAATTCGGGTTCGCATTTCCACATCACTAACTTGGTGGCACTTTTTTCCTTGACCCCTGAACTGCCTCTATCACCTTGTCACGGATTAGTCCAAATCTATGATGCTGTTTTGCCACTAAAATAAAATAAAACAAAATAAAATAAAGTAAAATAAAATAAAATAAAATAATAAAACCAATGCATTGTTTTCCTTCCAAATATAATCATAATCATATCTATTGGTCTTGAAACAGGAAACATATAAACTGAGGTGTCTGAATCTGGGGACAAGCTTATTCTCATCTAACACAGCATCAATATAGTATTTTTCTCTCAAAACGAGGTCCGCATTTCCTCACTTACTATAGAAAGCCTGTCTTTACGTATATTGCGCTATGCGACAGCTACTAGACTGAAAGGTGTTTAGGAAACAATGCAATGAATAATGTGTGTGCACTCCACTTACAAGAGGAAAAAGACACAGTGATAGCAGAGAGTAGATGTTGGGCACCTAGGACAATCCTGCCAATAAATGCTGGTGTCATTCTTTTAAATTAAGCGATTTTGGTTTGTGGGTGGGCTCTCGTTACAGTTTTTCATCATCTCATTGTGGTTTTAATTCATTAATTAATTAATTGATTAATTGAACTGGAGACCCTTTTTAAGTACTTACGGGGCATTTATATGTCAACCTTTGTGAAACGTCTGTTCAGATCTTGTCTCATTTTTGACAGGGTTGTTTTTCTTCATATTGTTGAACTGTAGGAGTTTCTTCGTATATTCTGGATAAAAGGTTTTTGTCAGACTTGTGTCTGGCAAATAGGTTTCCCTATCTGTGGCTTACCTTATTCATGTTCTACCCAGCGTTTCTGATGAGCAAAATTTGCTTCTCTTAAGATTCTTCTCTTCTGTGTCCTGCATGAGAAACCCACTGTCTGCATTAGCCCCAACAAAGATGTTCTTCCGTGTTTTCAGCTAGGAGTTTTACAGTTTGGTTTTTACATTTAGCTACGAATAGATGATCCATTTGGATTTAACTTCTTTATGATAAGAGGCAGAGATAGAGGACTTTTGCTTTTACTTTTGGGCTTCTCACGTATATTCGATTGTTTCAATATCATTTTGAAGATTTTCATCTACGAATGAGATTACTTTCGCATCTCTGCCCCCAAATCCGATGAGCACGTTAGCTGGGTCTGTTATGAACTCTGGGCTGCTGTCCCACTGACCCACTGTTTGATCCTTAGGCCAGCAACACCCATCCTGACGACTAAAGCCAATCAAACTGAGCAGCTTAACTTTGTTCTACTTTTACACGATCATTTTCCAGAGGACTTAGGAATATCCTAAGTCTTTTGCGCTTCAGTATAAATTTTATAGTAAGTTGATAAATTTCTACGGAAAGCCAGTTGGGTTTGTCGTCGGGACTGACCGTATACAGACGACAATCTTGAGAAAATTTACATCTTAATAATTTTGAGGCTCCTGACGCATGAACACAATACACTGCTCCGCTTACTCTGGTCTCTTTGACACGTCTTCTGGCAACGGTGTAATTTTAAATGTAGAGATCTCACCGGTCTTTCTTAAATGTAGGATGAAACATTTTGTTTGCATATGTAGCTGTGAAGGGAATTCTATTTTTACTTTGGTTTTCCTTTACTTTTATTTTTCATTTTTTTCCTCCCAGTATAGAAAAATACCACCGATTTTTGTTGAGAGGCTCTGCACCCCTCAAACTTGCTATGCTTGCCTATTAGTTCTGGTGGTTGTTTACGGGATTCCCGAGGGTTTTCTGTGTAAATAATTGGTCCTCTGTGAAAGGAGACAGTTTTACTTGCTACTTTCTATGTTTTATGCCTCGTATTTCTTTTTCTTGCCTCATCTCACTTGTATGACCCGCAGTAAAATACTGAATAGAAGGGGGCACCTGGGGGGCTCGGTCGGTGGGGCATCTGACTTTGGCTCATGTCATGATCTCATGTTTCGTGGGTTCGAACCCTGCGTCGGGCACTGTGCTTACAGCTCAGAGCCTGGACCTGTTTCGGATTCTGTGTCTCCCTCTCTCTCTGCTTCTCCCCTATTCACGCTCTGTCTCTGTCTCAAAAATAAATAAACATTAAAAAAATTAAAACAAAAAATTGAATAGAAATGCCTTGTTCCAGATCTTAGAGGAAAAGTGCTTAACGTGTGGCCACTGAATAAGGTGTTAGCTGAGTGTTTTTCATATACAGCCTTTTATTGGTCTGAAAGTGTTTCCTTCTTTTCTAAATTGTTGAGAGTCTTTATCATAGAAGGTGTTGCAATTTAACTGAATGCTTTTCCATTCACTGCCATATTCATATAGTTGTTCTCCTTTATTCTCTAAGTGTGGGGGAATAAATTGATTAATTGACACATGTGAAACTGACCCTACATTCTTGGGAAAAGACAATATAGTCAAGATAGACTGTCCTTTGTATATATTGGTGGATTTGATTTGCTAAGATTTTGGTAAGGATTTTGCATATAAATTAGTTAGGAATAGGGGTCAGTCACTTTCCTTCTTTTGAATATCTTTGTTAAATTTTGGTATCCGGAATTATACTGGCCTCATAGAATGGATTGAGAGGTGTTCTTTCCATTTCTATTTTTTTAAATGGTTTGTGTAAGATTGGTGTCATTTTCCCCCTAATTACCACCAATTCGTTCAAAGAGGATTTGTCTCTTACTCTTTTTCATTCTTCTTTTTTATTTTATTATTTTTTTAATGTTTAGTTTTGAGAGAGAGACAGAGGGAGCATGAGCAGGGGAAGGGCAGAGAGGAAGACACAGTATCCAAAGCTGGCTCCAGGCTCCGAGCTGTCAGCACAGAGCCCGACGCGGGGCTCAAACCCACAAACTACGAGATCCTGAGACCTGAGTCGAAGTCGGACCCTTAGCCGGCAGAGCCACCCAGGCACCCCTCTTGTTCTTTTTCATTCTATCAGTTCCATTTTCAGTTATTTGTAGCACATATATATCCACAACAGTTCTGTCCTAACGAAGGCACCATCAGATTGTGACAAGTCTAGTAATTCTCTGGGTCCTGAATGGGATCTTGGGGCGGCCACTGCAACTTTAGGGTGTTTGTGTAGCATATCCCTCACATCCTTTTATCTTCAGCCCAGCTATCACTCTCTATAAAGTGCATCTCTTGCAAACAGCATATTCCTGGGTCTTGGTTTTTATCAATTCCAATAATAACATCCTCTTAGTATATTTAGTCCATATAGTTTTGTTTTCATGTACCTGAGGAGGCCATCAATTCTACTCTGAGTCACCCTTATTAGAAAGGTTTTTCCCGTCCTCTATTTTTGTTTATTATTATCATTGTTTTTAAGGTTCCTTCATGTCTTTCCATGACTCGATAGCCCATCTTTTGTATCGCCGAATAGTATTCCCTCATGTGGATGTACCACAGTTCTGTTTTCCATTCAGTTGCTGGTATCTTGCTTGCTTCCAACTTCTGTTAATTATGGACAAAGCTGCTATAAGCATGCATGTACAGGTTTTCATGTAGATATGTTTTTAAATTCATTGGATAAATGCCCAGGAGCACAGTTACTGGATTACGCAGTGAGATTACAGTTGCTTTGTAACACACTGCCCCCTGTCTTCCAAAGTGGCTACAGCATCTCAAATCATTTCCACATTGTTTTTAATGTTTATTATCTTATCATTATTTTTTTTTTTGAGAGAGAGAGAAACAGAGCCTGAGTGAGGAGGGACAGAGAACGAGGGAGACACAGAACCCAAAGCGGGCTCCAGGCCCCGAGCTGTCAGCACAGAGCCCGCCGTGGGGCTCGAACCCACGGACCACGAGATCATGACCTGTGCTGAAATCGGACGCTTAACCCACTGAGTCACCCAGGCGCCCCTCAAATCACTTCTATTAACAATGAACGATCCCTTTAGTAATCTTTTCTGCCAGTGACAAAGCCCCTCTGCAAGCTTTCCTCAGGTTCTAGGGTTGGGTCCTGTGCGCATTCCCAGACCAGTCCCCCAGAAAGGAAAACAGACCACGGCGGTTGTCTGGAACCGGTCAGAGTTCACCTGGAGCTGGAGAGGGAGCCATAGCTCCCGAGCACACTGCTGAGCGAAGACGGCACAGGGAGCCAGAGGCGGCTGACGGAGACACTGAGACGGCCCCCGCCGCTGCCTGACCATTACGCCTCGCCTTGCCTTTTCTTTTCCCTTTTTCTTTTCTTTCAGTTGAGGTGTGATTGACATATAGCCCTGTATTAGTCTTGTGTACAACATAATGACCTGATATTTGTGTACTGCAAAAGGATTACCACAGTCAGCTGTTACCATCCCTCCCCTCACGTAGTTGCCAAAAAACTCTCCTTGTGATGGTAATTTTTAAGATCCACCCTCCCAGCAACGTTCAAATGTATCATGCGGTATCGTATCGCCCATTCATGTTAACGTAGTTATTGACGTGGCTGGATTAGATCTGCTACTTTACTAGATGTTTTACGTCCGTTTCATCTGTTTTTGTGTTCCTCCTGGCCTCCTTTCCATTTTGCTCTGGGTCAACTGTTTTCGGTCTTTTGTTCTTTTGATTCTGTTTAGACGCATCCACTGGCTTCTCAGCTCCGTCCGTGTGCATCACCACTTGAGTGACTGCTAGAGATTGCAAGACGCGTCCCTACCTTTTCCACCTGATGGCCCCTAAGAACCAAATGCCCCACGGGGAACAGCAGGGCCACCTCTGCTTCGTCCCTTGTCCTCCGCTGTGTCCTAGGACGCTGTCCTGTCGTTGTATTGTTCAGGGGTCTGCCTGAGGTCTGTGGGGTTCACCTCCAGTACTGGGGCTCCCCCTCTGTGACCTGTCTCCTCCTGTTCCAGCAGCTGTACTGCGGCAACACTGCAGAGTGGCTGAAGTCTCTTACTGGTGGCCCAGTCCACGAAGACTGCAGACTTGTTTCTGGATTCATCTCTCCCTCCTGGGGCTGACTGAGGCTTTCCCCCAGGGCCCCAAATCCAGAAGAGCAGAAAATCCCTCCAGGAGCTGTTCTTTTCATCCAAGTGCTGACTCCTATCCGGTTCTGCTTCTTTTCAGCCTTTCTCCAATGCTTTCGGGTAGTTTGGATTTATATTTTATCCAGATTTTGTAGTGTTATCTCGGGGGTGATTTGCCTGAGAGGAGCTGCTGTGCCATAAACGAACGTAAAACTCCACAGCCCACTGTAAAGGTGAGGAAAACTGAGGCACAGAGGTTAACTAACTCTCCTAAGGTTTGCCATTCCAAGGGCGTATCCTTAGAGCCAAAGTCAATGACTTTCCCAACTCGAGAGGAAATGTGTCTGTACCAGCTATGAGGGGTCTTGACTTGCTCGTGTCCCTGTGTCTCCACACCCCTGCTGGTCCACCAGGGAAGAGCACATGGGGACCCAGAGTGGCTGGCTGTGTACTGCCTTCCGCTGGACGCTTCCAGGGAGCTCGGCCCTGCTGGAGCACGGGGGAGGCAAGGAAATGGGAGGCTGGGAGGGCAGGCCCCGGGGTGGCTCCCTGTTCAAACGCAAACCCAGACAGGAAGGAGAGTCCCCCAGCATGAAGACCAATTACGCCACAGACTCGGGTGAAAGCAAGCTCTGAACATAACATAGCTGCCCACGGTCCCCAAATACTCCATTACTTTCGAGAAATCACATAAACAAACAATACGTTCATTGCAAAAGCACCAAACAACAACAAAGCAAAAAGAAAAAAAAAAATCGTGCCGAAGAGAAGAATTTCTCTTTTAAAAAATACCCAGGCAGCAAGTCGGAGCAGGTAAAAGATATTTCGGCGCATGGGAAGGGGGAGGATGAAGAACCAAGTGTTTATGCTGGGGAGACCTCAATGCTGTATTTATGTAACTTTCTACATAGCGCCCGGCTCATCCCAGAATTCTCCTGCACGGTGGCCACTGGCCCTCCATCAGCACACGAGCGAACACTTCGGAGGCTTCGCGCCGCAGAAACTTCTCCGGGTGCTCTCAGATAGGTCAAGGGCCAAGAAACAAAATGCCAACCGGTCCGCACCACAGGCATTCTCACTGCCGGCATCTCTGATCGCTGCATACTATGTTGGTATAAACAGTCCAGGGTCGCAGGACGCACAGAGCAAGGTTTTGCAGATAGCTGGAGGGAACACACGTTGTACAATGGCTTTTCGAGAACACGGAAGGTTCCGCCAAGAGACACACACCTGTGCTGTGCTCCCGCCCACCCCCTGCCCAGCGGTAACAGCTAACTTCTCTCTGGCCCCCTCCCTCTCCAGATCAGCCGGGACTTGAATTCTCTGTTACTCCTGTTACAATAGTCAAAATGTAAGTTTCTTTGCAAAGCTGGAGAAATACAGGCAGAGCAGAACGGAGGAGTCTTCAAAAGACACTCGTGTCCTTCTCGTGTGCTGAAATAGCTACAGAGCCTAGGGCGCTCTGGTAGGATCAATTCCGTGTGGCACCCACTTTATTTAATATCAACAGGGAAATGCAGAATGCCTGGGTAAAATCTATTCTGAGCTGCTTGTTTTCTCCAGCATAAGTTTGCTTCTCAAGTTTTGAAGAGAGAAACTTCCCTTCCAAAAAATAAAAGCGTATGCTCACACAGTGGTTTGAGCTACAATCAATCAATCAATCAATAAATAAATAACTCATGACAGTGATCTGCTTTCTTAGCACGGAGTTCAGGGGGCACCTGGACACATACAAACACACACACACACACACACACACACACACACACACACACACACACACACACACCAGCATTTCCCAAACGTCTTTACACACTTTCCTTTTCTCTGGTCCACTGGAGTCAAAGATTCTGAAAGCTTCCCTGTTCCTTCTGTTCTAGGAGCAAATTTTGTCCCTTAAATTTTCCGGATTTTGTTTCAATTAATTTACTAGTAGTAGTTGAGGATCTTAATGCTGCAGTTATAAGAAAGTAGTCCAGGGGAAAACAGCACTCCTCAAGGGTATTTATAACACCCAGGATGACTTCTCAGAACTTTCTCCGGGTGTCCTTTGAGACTGGAGCAGGGCTCAACACTTCCCAGCTGGCTGCTGGCTCCACCCCACAGAGCCACATTCATCACCACCTTGTTTTGTTCCTTGAGTGCAAATCACAAACCCCCCTTCCTTTTAGAAAACGCCTGTGTGCCAGGCACATGCACATCAAGACCATACAGATGCATGTTACTTCCAAGTCCGATGGAAGGTAAAACTGTGTTGAAATACTCCAAATACAGGATCAATCCACTTTAACGTCTTCTACATGCTTTAAAGACTATCTTGCATTCTTTGGGCTTCTGCCTGATACTAAATTATAACTAAAATGCTCTGTTTGCTTTAATGTAATGCAATCGCTCTCACCCAAAGGCGGGCTCTAAGATGTGACCTCTTCACAGGGTGCCTGGGTGGCTCAGTGGGTTAAGTGTCTGACTTCAGCTCAGGTCATGATCTTGTGGTTTGCGAGTTCGAGCCCTACATCTGGCTCTGTGCTGAAAGCTCAGAGCCTAGAGCCTGCTTGGGATTTTGTGTCTCCCTCTGTCTCTGACCCTCCCCTACTCACGCGCTGTCTCTGTCTCTCTCAAAAACATAGAAAATAAAAATAATAATAAAAAAAAAGATTTAAGATGTGACCTGCTTAGACTGGATTTCCCTGGCCACCCTGGAACACATTAACAGTCCCATTTCGGTGGCTGGCAGAGACTATGTCGGGAATATCAGACAGTCTGTGAAAAACAGAGTAACAGCACCCCATCACGAACTCGGGAGAAAAAAGAATAACTTTCAGCACAAATTCATGAGAAAGAAATGAGGTCTCCAGAAATGTGGGAACCTCTTAATTAAGACACACACAGGGATGCCGGGATACTAAAAGTTTACATTTCCTTTTTAATTTTTTTTAACGTTTATTTATTTCTGAGACAGAGAGAGATACAGCATGAGCTGGGGGAGGGGTAGAGAGAGAGGGAGACACAGAACCCGAAGCAGGCTCCAGGCTCCAAGCTGTCAGCACAGAGCCCGACGCGGGGCTCGAACTCACAGACCACGAGATCGTGACCTGAGCCGAAGTTGAGGCTTAACTGATTGAGCCACCCAGGCACCCCATAATGTTTATTTACTTTTGAGAGACAGAGAGAGAGACAGACAGACAGACAGAGCACGAGTGGGGGAGGGGCAGAGAGAGAGGGAGACACAGAATCTGAAACAGGCTCCAGGCTCCGAGCTGTCAGCACAGAGCCCGACTCGGGGCTCGAACTCACGGATCGCGAGATCATGACCTGAGCTACAGTCGGTCGCTCAACTGACTCAGCCACCCAGGCGCCCCTAAAAGTTTACATTTTCATTAAAGATAAATCTATTCAGGTAAACCACACCTGCGACACAGACGTTCCTGAAAATCGTCTGCCAACTTCAGAGGGGTTTGCAGTCTACTTGTTAAGCAACATTTGTTTAATATTTGGGGATGTACTTAGAATGAAGCCCTGGTTGAGACACCTTTTAACGATGAGGCCGATGGGCGTGCATGGGGATAAAACGGTGCCATGTGTTGTCTACAAACTGTACGACCTTTAGCAAGTTGCTTTAACTATCGGAATCTCCGCTTCATATTCTGTAAAACAGGAACACGGCCGTTCGTGCATTTAAAGTAAAGTAATAAGTTGGATAACATTGCTTTCTGTGGCGTCTGGCAGGTAGCGGGAGCTCAACGCTGGGAGGTGTTGTTTTTATTTATCCAAGAACCTCCAAAGTTCGTGGCCTGTCTTACAAGAATTACGCAGGGCATCCTGAGCGGATTCCTTCCTTTCTGTGAGCCTGTGTCACCTACACCAGCCGGCACGTCACTGTCTTGATGCCAAAGGCAAAGCTGGAAAAGCAGTGCAAGAGGGAGAACAGCAGGCCTCTGCCCTGGGTAATTGATGGGCCTGTCTCTGCACTTTAACCCGCGGGAGAGCCTCTGGGGTGACGTGGGCATGGTCCCCAGCCACCACCCCTCCCCCAAGAGGCATCCACTGGGGCTGCAGGCTTGCCCAGTGCCATCCGTGGTGGCCCTGTGACAGGTCTGTTACCGCCCCCCGCCCCCTGGGAGGACCTTGTACAGCACAGGGAGCCAGAAAGAAAACATGTTCGGTCCCCTCCACTGGGGTCTGGGAAGGGAAGGCTGAGTCTGTGAGTCTGTGCTCAGACCCGCAGATTGCTGGAGAAAGAAGTCTAAGCCCAGAACGCTATACCCGGAGGATCAATTTCAACAGATTTCAGTCTAAACAATACTTCCTTGTTGCTTTAGTAAGTAGAAAAGAATAATTCCACTTGCCAGAAATAGACACACACACACTCTCTCTCTCTCTCTCTCTCTCTCTCATAAACAGGTTCACTATTTCTTAATTCTTGATAAACAACAATGCTGTTTTAAGGATAACTCATTTTAAAAATATCAATTTTCTTTTCCAATAAACTTGATTATTTGTAATATAATAGATTTTTTTTTGCATTCGTTTTAAAACAGAATTATTTTGGTAAAAGTGGCCCATGGACATATTTGATTGCAAAAGTACAGCTGAAATTTAACTTTCTTAACTGATCCATAACTGGATAGAAGTTAGTCCCATTCCAAAAGAGTAAATATAAAATGAAAGGCTTTATCAAGGGTATGCATAGCAACAGAGTATGTATTAGTCTAACTCTGGGAAGACCTAAATTTTAGGAATATTTGAAAAAAAAGATAATCTTCAGTGAAATCAACAAAGTAAAAGCAAGACATTACTAAAAACTGGCTGCAAAAGCACTGCATGTTTTAAAAATGCTGCAGCTTTGGAAAATCAAAGCAATCATATCACTACTGTTTCTGGAACATATTTCTTGTGTTTAAATAAATTATACTGAGTTTTTAAAAACATTATAGGTTTATTTTAGAATGTGGGAAAGACAATACAGAAAAAAAAACATTGAAAATCACCTATAATCCAAATACTGATAATCCAAAATAATCCATTTCAGTATGTGGATACGTATCCCTCTCATGGTTTGTGTTCATGCGTTAACATTTTTTTTTTTTACAAAAATAGAATTGTATTATTCCTACAATTCTGACACTTTTTTAATGTTTACTTATTTTTGAGAGACAGAGAGGGGCAAAGCATGAGCAGGGAAGGGGCAGAGAGAGGGAGACACAGAACAAGAAGCAGGCTCCAGGCCCCGAGCTGTCAGCACAGGGCCCGACACGGGGCTCGATCCCATGACCCCGGGAACATGACCTGAGCCGAAATCAAGAGTCAGGTGCTTAACCAACAGAGCCATCCAGGCACGACTTCATTGGTATTTCCTTAGAATACATGAGGACAAGCGTCACCGAGAGGTCAAAGGGCATTGTTGCTATATTGGAACAGACTGCCCTCTAGATACAACAGCTACTGAAACGTCACAAGCAATGGAGGAGGAGGCTCCTTTGAGAAGGTTCTATCAACCTAAGTTTTACATGTATTTGAAAGCTTTGCCCTTTTGCTCGAGGATGCTTTAACTTAACATTGTGAATGATAGTCACGTCTGGGGTGCGTGTGTGTGTGTGAGTGTGTGTGTGTGTGTGTGTGTGTGTGTGTGTGTGTGTGAACTGCTCTGCATCCATAGCCTGTGGTCCACCCCCACCGCTGGCCTATTACTATTTTTTGAATTCCTTTAAAAACATTCCTTTATCCATTAAAAAAATATCAACTCTGAACCACAGATGCTGCAAATGTTTTCCCAGTTTTTCTACATGATTTACATTATTGCTTAGGATAACTTTTATGGAAAGAAATGAAAAAGTCATGCAGTTAAATATTCAAGTCTTTTCCTTTGCAGGTCTCTTTTTAGAGCCCTGTATCCATTTCCCCTACAATATGGGAAAGAGGGGATTATTTGTCGCTCCCGTGAGTCCAAACCTCCTGACACCCTCCTCGGAAGACGCACTACACATTTTCTTGTACCTTATGTGAACATGAGTTTGCATGTTAATTATATCCCTTTCTTTAATGTCACGTTACTAATTTCATAAGGTGGATTTTCAAAAAAAAAAAAAAAAGTTTCACTCTTCAAATAATGACCAAAAAGATAAAATCCAATCCGAATGTATCAGTCTGCTCGGGCTGCCATAATAACTACTACAGATGGTGGCTTATGTAACAAATTGAGTTTCTCTCAGTTCTTGAGGATGGAAGTCTGAGATCAAAGTGTTGGTGGAGATGGTTCCTTCTCGACTCTTCCTCCTTAGGCTTGTACATGCCCTCCTTCTTCTGGTGCCTTCACATGGTCTTTCCTGCGTGTGTCTGTATCCTAATCTCTTTTTCTAGTATAAGGGCACCCATCGTGCCAGTCATACTGGATTAAGCCTCACACGTATGGCCTCATTTAATTATCCCTTTAAAGACCCGACCTCCGAATACAGTCACATAACTGAGGCACTGGGGCTTAGGACTTAACCATCTGAATCTGGGGGTGGGAAGGCATAATTCGGCCCACAACACGGATCAATACAATCCTTAATCCAGGAGAACAAGCTACATAAAAACTTACAAACCTACAGCTTGGAACTACCTGGGTCAGTTGTTTGTTAAAACAAGCAATCAATATTTCCCCTAGGATTCAAACAAGACCCAGAATCCCACGATGTAACACTCTAAATGTCTAGGAATCAATCTAAAATTTCTCAGTCTATTAAGGTTCAGGAAAATCTCGGGGTGCCTGGGTGGTTCAGTCGGTTAAGCATCCGACTTTGGCTCGGGTCACGATCCTGCAGTTCATGGGTTCAGTCCCGCATGGGGCTCTGTGCTGACAGCTCGGAGCCTGGAGCCTGCTTCAGATGCTGTGTCTCCCTCTCTCTCTGCCCCTCCCCCACTCAGGTGCACATGCGCAGGCTCTCTCTCAAAAAATGAACGATCATTAAAAACAATCTTAAATAAAAATAAAACGTTCAGGGAAATCTCAACTCACAAGTAAAAGTAAAACCGACAGATACTAATCATGATGTCACAGATGTGAGAATGATCAAAGGCTTTTAAAAACAGCCCTTACAACCAACCTTGGAGAAGTAATGGTAAACACTTCTGAAAAAAATGTAATGATGGGAAGTCGTGGGAAATAAATAGATGATATTAAGGCAGACTGAAAGAGAGGTTTTATAATTAAGTAAGACTCAACTTTTTTTTTTTTTTTTAAATACACCCTACACCCAGTGTGGGGCTCGAACTCAGAATCTCAAGGTCAAGAGTCACATGCTCTACCGACTGAGCCGGCCGAGTCCGTTTTTAATGTGAAGTTAAACTTTTTAGTTTGAAGTTTAAGCTAATAATTAATATGTTTTACTTCAGAATGGCATTTATAATTTCAGGTTAATTTTATTTTTCTAATTGCTAGTCTAGTTGTACTTTTAAAAAACGTTTTGTCAAAAATACTCCAAGTCCCGCTTTCTTTTTCACTGAAATCACCTCAACTTGCTGGTTTTCTTGTCTAAAAGAGAGCCATTTCAAATTTTTCCTCTCAAAGGAGTACCACCTCTGGAACTTCTCCCAGGGCTCCGCTCGCCTCTGCCGTTTTCTGTTCCTGACACGGTGTCATGAGACTGGCACGGGGCCTCCTTTTCCAGGAGAAGTTCCAGGACATCCTTTGTGGAGAGACTTTTCGAGTGAAAGGCTGGCAGTGACGCGGACCTAAAAAGGTTTTTTATAATGCCCACCTTTACTAATTGCGAGAAATAGATTTTCTTCACATCGCGGGCTCCTGAGTGAGCTGAAACCAATTTGGCCATAAGTCAAATGGCCACTTCACGCAGCTCCCACAGCACACGTGTTTCCCGGAAAATTTAGAGATCAATTAAAAAAGGAAGGGGGTGGAATCTGTTCTCATTTGGTTAAAAAAACCAGGGAGAAGAAAAAAAAAGAGTCATTAGTTTTAATTATAGTGAAGAAAATGCTGAGCAAAATTACTTTCCAAAGCAATTACTAAACCTAAGATTTAGATTCCATAAAAGAAAATGATTCATACAGTAGAGTAGATCTTCCAAATTCCAATTTACTGCTTCTCAGTTTTACAGTAAATCCCCAGTGACATATCAGCTAAGAATATTTCTGGTAGAATCAACAATCATTGCATGGACAAGGCAAGTGTTTCTGGGGCCTGTGAGACGAGGACCAAGGGCTGAATAATGAAAGAACACTCACAACAGTCTAGGACAGAGGTCTACTGTCCTCTTATGTCACAATTTTTAGATATAAAATAAATAACATTAACTGCAGTATTCCCCTGAAACTAAGCTGAAACAATACAATATTTGAATTATGACCAATATATTGAAATTTAAAAGGAAGTTTCCAGAAAGCTACATGCTAGAAGAGACGGTAAAATTCTATAGCGTGGGACTAAAAATATTTATATATCCCTTTGTGACTTTATTTTCTACTCCCGGTCACAAGATTTCTTTCTCTAATGCCTTGGCTTCTCCTTAACTTGCAAAGAAAGCTATTTGCTGGTTCTCTATTTTCTCTTGCTTCGGCATTTCTTGTTTATCTCACCCTCATTTTTGGCTCACCTTCAACTGTTGCTACTCACGTATGAAACCTAACAAAGCACTGATTCACCTGCTCCTGACATACCGAATTAGGAGGGAGCCTCGGCTCCGTCTCGTCTTACAGAAGTCTAAACTGCCGTGGTTACGTCAAATGTTATCTACAAAGAAATGCTGATGTTAAAGTGTATTCGTTACAACAAAATTACAGAACGTGAAGATATTTTAGCTGGTCTATCTGAGGTTCTTACAATGATATGTAAACGACAGTTCAGTCGTTCCGGTCAAAGAGTCAAGGAACGAGCCGGTTTTGATCCCTGTTTCTCTGTGTTTTCATTTGGTTCCTGAAAAATGTATGGCCGCCAGACATCCTGGTCACAGCCTCTCACTTGAATCACAAATTCGATCCGGTTTGGAATGTGACCTTTAGGGAAAAGCTTATATGAATTGCTCAAGCAGAAAGCAGATGGTTTGTAGCTACGAGGGATAAAAAGGTGGTATGACCTTAAGCGAATCACTTAATTCATCTCTTTTATAAAATCAATAAGACAGTGTGTTTTGAACACATCCATGGCTCCTCACACTTGTAAGATTATTAGTGGGTCTACTGATCTTTGCCTATTGAAAATCCTTCATCTTCCAATGAGCCCTTCTACACTTCCACGAACAGAGGACTAAAACCGCTAAATTAAAAGATTTCATTCTCAGTAACTTTGCTTGGGTCTTTGTAAGTGTCAATCTGCTTCTGAGCCCATCTTTCTTTTCTTCCCAAATCTGAGCACGTTACCATTCCCACTATGGACTCCCCATCTGGGAAAGCAAAGCCACCTTAGAGCCAGTAGTTTGGTGGAGTAATTAGGCAGGATGTTAGGTAAACAGGATACAAAAAGCCAAGCTTCCAAAACCATCTATCCCAAGCAGCTTAGTGACCGAAGAAAGGAAGAGTATTCGTAAAGCAGCTGAGCGGAGTAGCCCAGGAGCTGAAGAAGCTCGTGAATCACCAGGGCGGAAGCTGTGGAGTGTCTGGGTGACAGACGCTTAGGTATGTCTTCCAGGAATCTTGGGTTGCGTCCTTCCATTGTTTAAAATTAATCAACTTTGTAGTGCCTGTCTGGTGAACGCCAAGGAGTTTATCATAGACGATATGTGTTTTTAATGCCATGGCCCAGGCCCGTTACAAGTACCCTCTGTAAGATCTCCCCAAACCCCCAAGCCAGGTCATGCCACTGCTAGGGGTGTAGACCCCCCAAACGTATCTGCACTCTAAGATCTCTGGGCTGATGTCTGGGGTCGCCTCGGCCACTCCGTTCTGTGACGCCCTCTTCCTTGGGGCCTTCCCCACCCACCCTAAGCATTAAGGAGCTCTCTCTCCAGGGCTACCCGGCCTCATCACATCCAACAGGGGTCTTTTGTTCCCATGCCTGCCCCCCCCCACCATGTGGCCCCTGAGCGATGCACTTTTCTCTGCAGCTACTAAGCAGACCCAGCCTCTTCATGCAAAATAGCTTCTATTTCAGTAGCGCATGACAGTCAAAGCTCTATCACCACCACTAGCCTAGCTGACAAACAGCCCGTGAATACACACTGCACGTTTTATTACCCCAATTTCACTGGAAAGGATGGGAAATCTACAGATGTGAAGTGAGTCTCATCCTGGTCCATTACATCATGGCTGACAAACTAAAGAAAAATATATTCTCTACACACACACACACACACACACACACACACACACACACAGAAGTCACGCAGCAGGAAAAAACCATTTTCTAGAACAGTTGTAAGTTGAACAGAATTAAGTAAAAGTCCACCTACGTCATGAATTTTTCTGGGAAGAGAGTTGGTGAGTGTGCTCTGACATAACTGGAAAACCCGAAAGTCCCCTCTTTCATTTCCAAGAAGGGAAAAATGTCAGCTTTGGCAATAGCATGAAACACAGGTGGTTCTGGTGAGGAATTCTCCCCCCTTACTAGCTACAACCATGGTCATGAATCAAGACCACCCATCTTAGACCCTGTCTCCATTCCCAAAGGGAAATCCCCCCTAAAACCTACAGAACCCTCTGGAAGTGAGGCCAGGCAGTCAGATGACATCCTTTCCATAACCTGAAAGAAAAAAGGAAGCCCACTCAACAACTCTGCCCCAGCCCTAAGGATAATAGCCCTTTCACTGCTTTAAAAATTACTCTGTAGAGTTAAAGGGCTCCGTTGTGATGAAACCACATCGAGACTGAGAGACTGGCGGGTCACAGGTCAGAGCCGGGTTACAAAGGGACACTGCCAGAATGGTCTGGGGACAAATCACTGATGGAAGGATAGCACCAGAGGAACACACACCGAAACAGGAAAACATCACCAGGACCCGAGCTCCTGTCACAAGCCGCAGTAAGTGCCACGTGTAGGAGAAGTGAAATTGTTTCGGGGCGCCTGGGTGGCTCAGTCGATTAAGCATCCGACTCTTGATTTTGGCTCAGGTCCTGATCTCACAGTTCACGAGATCGAGTCCCTTGTCAGGCTCTGCACTGACAGCACAGAGCCTGCTTATGATTCTCTGTCTCCCTCTCTCTCTCTGCCCCCAAAATAAATAAATAATTTTTTTAAAAAAAAAGAAGTGAAACAGTTTAAAAAAACAGATCACAAAATCTTAAAAACAATATCCAGAATATTGTTCTCTCTTAAATCAATAGAATCAATTATGATGGGTAAGGTGGATAAAAAGAAAGACGACAGGTCCTCCTTTATTAAAAACTTACACAACCAGGGTTTCTGAGTCGGGTCCAGATCAGATTTTTCTTTATGTCTCTGCCATCTGACAGACTGAATTATATTTCATAGATTCTCGCCAAAGTAGAAACTGGGTACTGGCTAATATAGAAATGAAGCAATTGCATAAACATTAAATACTTCTTTCCGTACAAAGAAGAGTTAATAAGGAATTAGGATGCACCAGAGAAGATCACGACCAGTGGAGTTTGAATAATATCCAAACGGCATGAAGAACTAAGCTCATTAACAAAACCACACCTTTAAAAGGCATGAAGTTCCAAATTTACACAATACAGAGTATAAAGAAGTAGGCAATCTTTGAAGACAGCATCTTTTTCTTTGGCAATTAAGGGAGCAAAGACACTTTTCCTATCACTTTAGGAAAAAAATGTAAGGAAATGCCAAAATCCACTGCAGACAAACTTGTCATGCTTGAAGCAACAGAACCCAGGGAAGAGTTTTGTGAGACAATCCTATTGGTTCTAAGGGAACAATTCAGAGGAACATAAAAGCAACCACTAACTACCCAGAAGTCAACACACTAGCAAAACTTTTAAGAATCAAAGGCTGCAGCAATAAAAAACACAACTGTAAACCCTTATCTGCACACCACCGGGATGCCTAGGACAGCACCGTGGCAACAGATGAATGGATACCCGGTGGAAAAAACCCTCACAAACATAAATGGTAAGTCACACTATTGTTAGTGAGTCTGAAATTATTTTTTTTAATGTTTGTTTATTTTTGAGACAAAGAGAGACAGAACATGAAAGGGGGAGGGATAGAGAGAGAGAGAGGGAGACCCAGAATCCGAAGCAGGCTCCAGGCTCTGAGCTGTCAGCACAGAGCCCGACGTGGGGCTCGAACTCACTGACCACAAGATCACGACCTGAGCCAAAGTCGGACACTCAACCAACTGAGCCACCCAGGCGCCCCAATGAGTCTGAAATTATTTAAACACAAAACGTATCAAAAAAGTAACAGGAGGGGCGCCTGGGTGGTTGAGCGTCCGACTTCGGCTCAGGTCATGATCTCACAGTCTGTGAGTTCGAGCCCCGCGTCGGGCTCTGTGCTGATGGCTCAGAGACCGGAGCCTGCTTCCGATTCTGTGTCTCCCTCTCTCTCTGCCCCTTCCCTACTCATGCTCTGTCTCTCTCTGTCTCAAAAATAAAAACATTAAGAAAAAAAATTTTAAAAAAAAGGAACAGGAGTCTGATCAACATGTTCTTGACACACTAAACGTAATTAAAAGTTATTGCAGACTTCGCCATCTTAGTATTTTTTCCAAGACCAAAAATACTGTTATACTTGGAAACGTCTAAATGTTGATACTTTGCAACTCCACTGGCAAAATTTTAGAACATTGGATGAGGTCGTGCAGTGACAATTCTCGCAATTTGCCATCGAGGGGTCTGAGGTCCCACGATGCAGGATTCATTTAGCCCCTGATTAGGGAGACCGGTCCCTCCAGCTGTAGGCTTCCCATGCCACACTGAGGCTCTGGGACACTGCAGATGTCACGTCTGCAACGTGGACTTCATTTCTGCAAAGTCACTTAGTAAGAAGAAAATGGAGGTTGGGGTGTTCAGTGGCTCATTGGGCAGCATCCTCTCCTCGTACTGCTGGTTTCCAGCTGCTTGCCGAATGTGCTGACCCACCCGGGCCGACTTCCTTGCTGACCCCAAATTCTCCTTCACGCTCGGGCACGTGCTTCCCTTACTCCAGGAGAAAAACCTCCTTGCAGGATGCTTTCTACTCATTCTTGGAGACATAAGAACTTTCTAGATGTATTTTTTTCTCTTATTTGGAGAAAGCTGGGTTAGGTTCCTCAGAGCATGTCTCTGAGAACTAGGGCGTTAGCATTTGTTATGTGGAAAAAGTTTCTGTGGTTAAATGCATTTGGGAAAAAAATCTGGGCTGCTCCAGACTCAGTGCTGTAGACCCATTAATGGTCGATGGGTGACGAGGTTTCACAGGTGAATAGACACTATGTATTCATCCCCCAGAAGCATATGGACACAAGACCATTCTTCTGTGGGGAGCATCCTGGAAGACTCAGGTGTGTAGAGACAGTTGGGAAACGCTGGTCTGTGTTGTTTTAAACATATGGATATAAATATAGATACAGATATAGATATAGATATATATAGATATAGATACACATATACATATACATACAGATATAGATATACATATATAGATATACATATATATATAGATAAATCTATATCTATGTATATATCTATATCTATCTATCTATCTATCTCCAGGCATATATATGTCTGTGTGTGTGTGTGTGTGTGTGTGTGTGTGTGTATACACATATATCCAGGTGCCCCCTGAACTCTGTGCTAAGAAGGCAGATCACTATCCTGATTTATTTTATTTATTTATTTTTTTGGTAGCTCAAACAACTGTGTGAGCATAACTTTTGTTTTTTGGAAGGGAAGTTTCTCTTTTCAAAACTTGAGAAGCAAACTTACGCTGGAGAAAATAAGCAGCTCAGAATAGATTTTACCCAGGCATTCTGCATTTCCCTGTTGATATTAAATAATTCCACACGGAATTGATCCTACCAGAGAGCCCTAGGCTCTGTAGCTATTTCAGCACACGAGAAAGACACGTCTTTTGAAAACTCCTCCGTTCTGCGTGTATTTCTCTAGCTTTGTAAAGAAACTGAAAGCACTTTTGATAAACGTTTTAATGAGTCACGCGGAGTGTCATTTCTGTGCGCTTTGAAAGTCTCCTGAGTGATACCGAGCGAATTCACAGTTAACTTCCGAATGCCAAAGACCAGCCACAGAGGAACCAGGCAGGAGGCGAGGGGATGCTTTTCTTTTGGTCCACGAGTGAGCCATGCAGGTGAACACAACATGCACACACATGTGTATTCTCCGTGCGCTGTGTCACAAGCCGGTTCACGTGCACCTGCTTCTGTGTTTATCTTCATCACCCGGGAGGGGTGAATAAAGTGGTGGTTTGCCGACAGGAATGGCCGCTAGGAAATTCACCCTAAAATTCAGAGGCGACTTTATTCAGTACTGCGCCGTCCTGAACTCACCATCATTTGTGATATCAGTTCAATATCTCTTCGAAATGGTCCTGCATACGATCAGGCTTTGTTTCTGTAGGTCTTCACTAACAGAATGAAACTCTGCATTTCCTTTGGGATGCTCTCCACTCTGAATTATCTGAGCTGTGCTGGGTGGCAGCGGTGTGTAGAAGTCCAACCTACGTGACTTAGAATGTATCTTCCCAAGGCCCTGGGCAGGCATCGTGGCTCAGTGAACATGTCAGGTGCAGGAAAGCCGTCCGTCACTGCACAGAAATAATGTCCCACGTCAGAGGGTGACTCACAGCTGCAGAGGAAGCACGGTGCCGCCATGAAGACCACGGACTCAGAACACACTGCACAGGCTGGACTCCCAACTCCACCACCTGCCAGCCGCGTGGCCTTGGGCAAATCGGGTCACCCCCTCGGTGCCTCCCAGGCCTGCCATGCAGAGTACACGAGCCAACATCAAGAGGACTTCAACCGTGCCAGGCAAGCCGGAAACCCGGTGGGTGTGCTATCAGTGTTGTTTCCACTTAAATTACAGTGAATATTCCTGGAAGTTCTCTATGGGCATCTTCCTCCTATTATAATACCGTCTCATGACAATAAGAAGGGAATCTTCAGTCCATTAACTCCTTTACCTCGTCTGTAAATGTGTATTTATGCTGCATTGCTAGCATGGTTCTTGACTCAGGAAGAAACGGCACAAGGCATAACCCTATTAAGCCGTTTTTGGAAAAAAAAGTGGTAAGTAACCAAAGCTACTACTTTCAGGCAATAAAGAACATCTTAAACATGCTCACAAAGAAAGACTATCTTCTGCAGAATTAATCTTTTAAAAATTAATCTGTTTAATTCATCCTCAGATCAAATAGGAATATGGCCATACACAGCACATGGGATCAGTTCATCTGAATGTGCAATTTCAAAGCAAACAAACCCTATTTCTCTATGGGTGGTGCTTGTGATAGAAGCAAGAGGAGCCTTTGCCCAAATCTATCCTAACACCCTGCCCCCCTGATTATTTACTCAGCCCATCAACACTTACTGTCATAACGGGTAAGGCACTGTGGGGATTCGAAGTTGAATAAACAAGGGTCCTCAGTCCCCCAAACCTTAGAACGTGGGGAGAGTAATGTGCAATATGTTTTAAGATATAATACGGAAATGAAGGCCAGGCACTCCCGAAGGCAGCACTGAATTCTTCGAGAAGCTGTAAAGTTCCCCATCTCATGTATACAGCCCCTGCATTGTGGCTTTCCAGCTGACCCAAGGCGCACCCTCACAAGGGACATGTTGCCTTCTGTCTGGATTAGATAAAGTTATACAAGAGCCATTCTATTTCATATCTATGGATTTAAGAAAGCCTCCATATATTAAGACAGCTATGAATATTCCATCAAGAGGATTGCAACATGGGCAGTTTCCACATTTTGATTTTAAGAATCAAACAGGAGATTTCAAAAACATGTGTGACTTTGGAACTGATCCACATGGGAAAGTGTCCTGAATCTAAAGGCTTTGAAGGCAGCCTCCCCTCTGACTCGGGGATGCTCTGGGGTAAAAGTGGACACCCGCTTTTATGGGGCATGCTCATCGTTAGGTCTCACCTGCATGTTTTATTTTGTGTTTACAGTCTATGAAGTTCTATGTCCCTGCCCCCTGGAGAACTGTGGAGGACGGCTCATTTCCGTCAGTCATAAAGGCCGAGGACATTTATGGAACGGCATTCATCAATATTTATCTAGTTCATACTGGTTCTCATTTAAGTGGTACGATTTGCTAATTCCATTTAACCTTTGCTGTTTGAAAATAAATATCACGGATCACATCTTTTATGAATAAATTTCAAATGTGGCAAGATCAAAGGTTAAATTTCTCCCTAAAAATGTCAGGAAAGAGAGTAAGACCGATACGGTCCATTGAAAACAATCTGCAGGACAGCAAAATAAGCTGCTTAAATCTGAGAGCTGGAATTGAAGCAGGTAAGATCAAAGTAGAAGGCAATATACTGAACGAGAACGGCTCAGCCTTCTTCTTAGCTGGATAGAGAATCTGATGTTGCCCCATAAGGGTGGTTCTGGAAAATACAAACAGGAAGTCCAAGGGCTTATCGACGGATTCCAGGACAAGGGGAGAAGACAGTTCGTAAACATACATAGAAGGTAAGGAAAGGGACGTTTTTATAAAAATTTAAAGCTTGAGATTTTTAGGTTTTAAGTGAACCAGCTTTGCTATTTTGAAACATGTTTTCATCAGTGTAATCAGTTTGTTTATCTGTGATTTAAAGCTGTGTGTTTGTTTGTGTGTGTGTGTGTGTGTGTGTGTGCGCGCGCATGTGTGTGTGTGTTCGTTCTGCATAGGATTGAGCCAAAGGAATTACTTATCTAAACTCATTAAGTGAAACAGAAAAGACTAACAAATTTTCTCTTCGTCATTGAGCACAACAGCAGCCTTAAACAATGAATTATCGCAGTAAATAAAATACCACAAGGATCGTGCTGAAGGTAAGCAGGATAGGCCTGTCCAATAAAATAAGAAAACACAAAGAATGTCCACCCTCCCCATTAGTTAATGCCTTCCCAGGAGTTTAATGTCATTGAATAAAATAATAATAATAGTAAAAATAAGATGAGAGATAAATATTGAAATTATTAAAAATTATAATTACAAGTTATCATTCATCACAGACATGATCATCCATATGGAAAAAAAAAACAAACAAAAAAATATAGTGAGTCTGTTCAGTTATAGTTGGCCTGTTAGAAGCTACAAATACCAAAACTGAGAGTTTTCCCTCTATACCAGGGATAGTTAGTTGGAAAGTATAATTTTTTTAAAAATTATAAAATCACTCGTAGACTTTAAAACTATACAAAACAGCCAGAAATTAACAAGACATGTACAAGGTCTCTGTAATCAAAACAACACGATCTTACGTACAGGGAAAACATCACACAAATATTTTGGTAAATGTGCAATATGATATTCTTGGGTGCCAGGCTTGGTGTTGCAGAGAATCGAAATCAGCACAGACCTAATCAAAACTGGCATTTTGGAGAAACTGCGTCACTAGTGGGGACGGAGGGGCGATAGCAAAGGCGGCTGTGATGGGGTCACGGCGACAGCATGTCAGGTTTCTTCCAACAGGGCACGGGGAGCCCAGCACAGCACCCTGTGTTTTGCTGGCTCCCACACATACAGCATGTGTCCTGTCTGAACCTGCCGCATCCCCATTATGTTACAATAACCATGTGGAAAGATTAAGCAAGTCAGGGTATTCTATTCTTTATACATTCCAACAGTTCTGAAAGAGAGATACTTATTATTTGCCTTTACACCTCAGACATTCATATTGTAACTTCAAATACGTCTGTTACAGCTCGTTGGGAAAGCTAAAGAGAATTGCTACACAGTATCTAACTTCAGAAGGAGGCCAAGTATGTGTTTTCAGGCCAAGTTTAGTCTCGATGTCGACTGTTCCTTACGCGCTGTTAGAAATCAACGGGAGCAAAAAAACGATAATAGAAACAAAATGCTCATATATTTTTAAAAACAGAATAAATAAAGGCTGAAGTTAAATATTAGGAAAAACATTAGTGAATTCGGGCAAACTTTTTCCCACCATTGTTCTGCAGGAGAAGCGTATTTGAATAACTTTCATTCAAGTGCTTTCAGAAGGCTCAAGGCCATACGTTTCGAAAGGTAACGTTGAAACTTACATGTGAATGACACACTTGAAAGGCACACTTGTGTCTAAAGGCTTGACACCATGAAAAGAAACCCAGTTAGGTCGGGATGGATAAGAGAGAAAGACTTTTTAAAACCGCCTTTTCCCCCTGCACTAGAAATTGTTTGTTCGCCGTGTGTGATTGCTTTTGAAAAATGGAAACATTTCGAAGGCAGAAAAGTACGGAAAAAAATAACATAGTGAATACCTGTGAGCTGCCATCCACAGCTGTAGGAAAGACCCTTCCTCTCTTCACAGAAGCAACTGGCTTCCAGTCCTTTTCTACACTTTTACCATATCTAATACCCTGAACAACACGCAGTATTGTTCCACATGTTTTAACCCTACAAAATTGCATCTTACCACATGCCCAGGATTCATCGGTGTGCTATTTCTCACTTGGTGTGATGTTTTAGATGTCTACCTCTGCTAGGACATCTACATCCAATTCATTTCATTAATTTCTGATTAATATTCTCTCTGGGGGCGCCTGGGTGGCTCAGTCAGTTGAGCATCCAACTCTTGATTTCGACTTACGTCATGATCCCTGGGTTGTGGGATCGAGCCCCACGTCAGGTTCCATGCTCAGCATGGAGCCTGCTTAAGATTCTCCCTCTCCCTCTCTCCCTGTCTCTCTTCCCTGCTCATTCTGTCTCCCTCTCTCTCTCAAAAAAAAAAAAAATATTCTTCTGTCTGAATACACTATAAGCTAAATATTCATTTTTCTAATTTGGACACTTATTAGTTGCTTTCAATTGTTAACCACTACAAAGGATGCTGAAATGAATATTCTGGAAACTGTCTCCTTGGGAACACTCACTGAAATCTCTCCAGGTAGATCAAGAAAGTGGCATTTCTGCTTCAAAGGTTTGCATGATTATAACTTCCTAAAGTAATTATTCTATTTTTTTCTCCCAGCAGCAGAGTGCCGGCCTCCTTCCTTCTACAATTCCGATTCAGGTATGCCCACCTTATAGTTGCCAGTCCCATGGCTGTAAAATGGAAACCCCTCGAAATAATCTACAGTCTTCTAATGACTAGGGAGCCGGAGTATCAGATCTCTTTGTTTCTGTATGGGATATGTATACTTCATGCTTTATAGAAGACAGAATTTCTTTTTTTTTTCTTTAAATTTATTTTGAGAGAGAGAGAGAGAGAGAGAGTACTGCACGTGAGCAGTGGAGGGGCAGACAGAGAAGAAGGGAGAAAATCCCAAGCAGGCTCCACGCTCTTAGTGCTTAGCCTGACATAGGGCTCGAACTCATGAACCGTGAGTTCATGACCTGAACTGAAATCAAGAGTTGGATGCTTAACTGACTGAGCCACCCAGGGGCTCCACAGGAGACAGAATTTCTATTAGCTCTATTCATTGCAAACATCTTCTCCTGGTCCTGTGTCTTCATCTTTTAAAGTTGTCTTTGCATCACTGAAATTTAAAATTTTAATGTTCTAAAATTGTCAAACTTCCTTTTTTAGTTGGCGCTTTTTGGGTCTAAAGTTCTCACAAAAAACATGAGCCACAAAGGAAAAGATTTAAAACTGTAGTATAACTGCTGGTGGGAATGTAAGTTGGTTGAGCCACTATGGAAAACAGAGGTTCCTCAAAAAATTAAAAATAGAACTACCCCATGATCCAGCGATCCCACTTCTGGGAACATATCCGAAGGAAATGAAGACACTATGTCGAAGAGATATCGGCACCCCCGTTATCACTACAGCATTATTTACAACTGGAATCAACCCAACTGCCTGTCAATGGATGATAAATAGATTAAAAAAAGATTATAGGGGTGCTTGGGTGCCTCAGTCGGTTAAGCATCCAACTTCAGCTCAGGTCATGATCGCACAGCTAGTGGGTTCGAGCCCCGCGTCGGGCCCTGTGCTGACAGCTCGGAGCCTGGAGCCTGCTTCCGATTCTGTGCCTCCCTCTCTCTCTGCCCCTCCTCCACTCACACTCTGTTTCTGTCTCTGTCTCTGTCTCTCTCTCTCAAAAGTAAGCATTAGAAAAAATATTATACACACACACACAGAAATATTGTTCATTCATTAAAAAAAAAAAAAAGAAGAAAATCCTGCCATTTGTGACAACATGGATGGGCCTAGGGGGTGTTATGCTAAGTGAAAGAAGTCAGACAGACAAAGACAAATATTGTATGATCTCACTTCTATGTGGCATCTAAAAATAAAAGAATAACTGAAAAAAACAAAACAAAACAAAACTCACAGAAAAAAAGATTCGAGGGGCGCCTGGGTGGCTCAGTCGGTTAAGCGTCTGACTTCAGCTCAGGTCATGATCTCGCGGTCCGTGAGTTCAAGCCCCGCTTCGGGCTCTGGGCTGATGTCTCAGAGCCTGGAGCCTGTTTCGGAGACCCTGTGTCTCCCTCTCTCTCTGCCCCTCCCCCGTTCGTGCTCTGTCTCTCTCTGTCTCAAAAATAAATAAATGTTTAAAAAAAATTACTTTAAAAAAAGAAAAAGAGATTCGATTTGTAGTCGGAAGACACAGGAGGTGGGGGCAGGGGAAACTGGAGGAAGGTGGTCACAAGGTACAAGCTTCCGGCCATGAGACCGAGTAGGTGCTAGGAGTTCCCATCACAAGGGAAAAATACTCCTTTCCTTTTTCTCTGATCTATGTGAGACGATGGAGATAAACTAAAGTTACCATGGTCATCATTTCACGATATTTGCAAACCAAACCCTTATGCCGCACAACTTAAGATTACAAGGATGCCGTATGTCAACTATATCTCAATAAAGCTGGAGAAAACACTGAAGCACGGAATGTGAAAACCTGTATGACAGAAGTCCTCGCAAGCTACAATTCAGGCTTGACACACAGTAGCACATCTTTATAACCATAATAAGAGCTCAAGTAATACGTGTCTATTAAAAAAATGATTTCAATGCAAAGGGATTCATGAATGTATTATTCATTCTTCCAACCATTCGTTCATTTTTTGTTTTGTTCATTGTTGATTTTCTAGAATATAGGTCCCGTGATGCTGGGGATCTCTAACTACTTTATTTATTTCTGTTGGAAGACTTCCAGACACATCGCTTGTCTCTAATCGCTCACCTACTGATGAGCAAATTATTGTACCTGAAAGAGATAGGATACATATGTGTAACACTGTATGTATGGAGTTGTCCACCGTAGCGTTATAGATAATACCAAAATATTGCAACTTATCGGAACAGCTTTAGGAAGCTGGTTAAATAAATTGCATTCTTTTTCTGAGCTGTCCAGGATGGGAACCACCAGCTACAAATGCTTCTTAAACACATGAAATGTGGCACATGTGGCTGGGGAGCTGGCTTTTTGTATGTAACTTATATGTAACTGTGAACAGCCACACATGGTCTGTGGCTACCGTGTTAGTGTAGTTCTGAATCATGACACTGACACAATCCAAAGAATTGGTTCCATTACTTTGAACTTTGTTGCCAAATAATTTGGTCATCAAAGAACTATGTGTTTGTGCGTGTGTGTGTGTGTGTGTGTGTGTGCGCACGTGCAGAAGTAGGGGATTAGGATTCTCCTGAATTAAATTAAAATTTAAAACTAAGTCTCATATGAAAATTGTACATGCTTTTTATAAGATACAAACGCCGGCTACAGTGCTAGAAATAGTGTTACTGAAATAAATTACGCACGCTTGGAAAGTATCTAACCCTCCTATTTTAAGAACATCTTTTAAATTAACTTCCTATGTATTTAAATTCAAAATGCTTGTTTGTCTGTACATATATAAAATTATGTTTAAATGAATCCCCATAATATACGACAGGTACCAAATACTGTATGTTTTCTATCTGAATATATGGAAATGAAATGACATAATAAACCGACTTTTATCAACTCAAAAGTGAAAGGTCTGAACCATTTGCCAAGAAGGCACGCCGACCCCCAAACACAAACAAGCTGAATATCAAGTGCTACTTAAATTTTCATAACTTTTAATAGAACAGGCACTTGAGGCCATCATTGGAATATGTAGTAGGCATTCAACAAATATTTCTTAACTGAAAGGCTCAGACTCCAAGGCGCGTAAGCCCTCCGCTATATGACAAACTTTCAAGAGACCACAGGAGGATTCAACGGGGCCATCACATAGCAATGAGTTGGACACGAGCTTGGAAGACGTATTTTTTCAAACAGCACAAGTGCAGAAAGGTGAAAGGCAGATACAGTGGACACCCATGTCCCTTCAGAGGGGCCTGGTTTTCCATCCACGTACTGGGGACACGTGTTTCCTGTCTTCCATGTTTTGGTGTCCATCTGAGGCTGAATGGATTACAAAAGGCCACCTCCTTCTGTCGCAGTGGCGTGGGGGACACAGAACTAGGACCACACCCGGGAAGCAGAGAGGACCAGGTTGGGAAGCAGCAGGAAATAGTCCTGGGCTCTTTGCATTTTGGGAACCCTTTGCCTCTCTGGTAGGAACTGCTGAAACACCTGAATATAAACTCAAATTCTTCACAGAACTTGAGAAGATTCCTTAGACCCCAGGAAATCGATCATGAACCCACATTAGGCGTGACTGTCTAGCCAGAGTCCGATACGTGAGGAAGCCTTGAGTGGCAAAATGAAGGTGGGTTTGACCCAACACCCTCTTTTCTGGGACTCTCAAAAACTCAGTGATCAGAGAAGTTGGTCTGGCTATCCAGCTGACACATCTGAAGGATCAAATGTGAAGGTTCTTTGAGCTCACGAAGAGCTTCGTACATAGATTTGTTCAAAAGAACCACAATATGGAAATGCACATGTGTAAATGCAAACCCCACCCAGATCCTTATTTACAGAAAGTAAACATTTGGTGATTATAATTATAATCAAATCTGTATTTCCGATCCCCAAATAACCATGACTTTATTAAGAATAGCATATTGCCTTCATTAGAGTTAAAATGCAAAAATATGTTCCCTCTTCAGAATGCCATTGGAACTCATGTTCTCTCAGGCAGAACGAACGTGCTCAGATGAATTAACGCTTTTGCTAAAAAAAAAAAAATGGCAAATCCCTTTATTTATTTTTAATTCTAAAGAGAAAAATGTAAATTTAAGCATATTTGAAATTTGACTAATCATTTTCTTTTTTTATAGATACCCTTG
The DNA here is from genome assembly GCF_018350195.1 of Panthera tigris. Lineage (NCBI taxonomy): Eukaryota > Metazoa > Chordata > Mammalia > Carnivora > Felidae > Panthera > Panthera tigris. The sequence continues at coordinate 232,514,359 of NC_056660.1, forward strand.
GCATAATTAGTTCTAGCACTGAAATAACTAATAAGCAAGTTAGACATAAGTCTAACTATTAAAACTGATCCTTTTTGTTTCCTGATACACGTGACTTGTTTTTGCTTGCTGACTTCCAAGGCCTCCATGTTTCCTTTTTTTTTTTTAACTTTTTAAAAATATTTTGTTTTTAAAAACTCTTTAATGTTTATTTATTTTTGAGAGAGAGAGAGAGAGAGAGAGAGACAGACAGAGCACAAGCCAGGGACGGGCAGAGAGAGAGAGGGAGACACAGAATTTGAAGCAGGCTCCAGGCTCTGAGCTGTCAGCACAGAGCCCGACGCGGGGCCTCGAACCCACGAACCGGGAGATCATGACCTGAGCCTAAGTCGGACACTTAACTGACTGAGCCACCCAGGTGCCCCAGGCCTCCGTGTTTTTTATGGTTTATGCCCTGGAGGCATGCTTATGGGAACACCAGCAAGAAGACAACATTTGTCACATCTTACCATTTTTACTATTTCCCCACATTTTCTTTCCCCACCTTTTGAGAAAGAAATGGAGGGTCACACTGCTGTCCCCATGTCTGTTCTCTGCAAGTTAACACTGTCAGTGACAGCGCTCTGAAACCCTACGGCGGGTCCGGGGAGCGAGCCACGTGCTGGCCGGGAAAAGCGCATCCACTGGTCATTGTCAACACAGGTGCCCATGCGACACGGAGCCGGCCCCACCACGTGCCTGTCTACAGCACAGCTAACGACCGCTCTGCGCTCCCTGGCTCTGCGTTCATGCTCACCAAGCTGCCCTCGGCTATCTGGAGGCACGTGCTGCGTGTCTTTAATGCCTCCTGAAATGTGTCCAGGCTCAACTGAGTTAAGTTTTATTTTTAGACCAGAGAGAGGCAAGAAGTCAGATGAGCTACTGTTTTGTAGTCTGGCCACTTTTTCCTTCCTTTTCTTCCTTTCTCCTTTCTGGAAAGCCTGACGGTAAGACCTCGAGCTTTCCTAATGCAAGCTGAGCCTTCACAACAGATGCTCAAACCCAAAGAACAGTCCATCAGAAGGCAAGGAGAGAGCCCGACTGCATTTCAGGGGTGATCCACCATCTTTGAAACTCACTGGGGGCACGTGTTCACTCTGTACGATCAGAGACTTGTCAAAACTCATCAAAATATATACATTTGAAATGGTGCCTCTTACTGTATGTGAGCTTTACCTCAATAAAGCTCATCTGAAGTCTTAGAGCACAGGTTACAGGGGCTGCTCACCTTGTGACAAGGACCCTTTGGGGCACCCTGGCCTTCTAACTAGATTCCGAGAAAGTGGAGGCATCGAGTGGCCAAAGGCCAGGGCTTGACCAGCACCATATTGGCCCTTTTCTTCAGGGGTAGGGTTAAGCTGGACTACAGTCTCTCCTCCCATTAAAAAACAAGAAGAGATAACCTATTTTAATAAAAGTAATTAAAAAGACTACATACTGGTTAAAAATATTCAGTGTAAGTGAGCTACTACAGGGAAAAATCGGTAACTTCTCTTTTAAATGTCTTAATTTCTGAGATCTCCTAAAAGTTCATCTCTTCCGGTAAGTGTACAGTTCAAGACGGTAAGCGAGAAAATATCATAAAAGAGAACCCATGCAGGGATGCGCCTTTCCACCGTCTAATCTGAATGACCAGATCCAAAAGGCATTTCTGGGGACTGGAAGGAGGTACAAGATAAGTTCAAGATATACTTCTCAGGGGACTGAACTGTATTATGTTCCAAGAATTCCAAGCAGGGGAGACAGAACAGATCCACCTGTGGCTAACATTCTTAAAGGTTGTATTTGGGTGATTTTATTACCTTCGAAAGAAAAAAAAGCAAAGGTTTACGACGAATACAGATGCATGCTTGTTAGTCCTGGCACGTGCAAGGATGTAGGAAGGGTGTCTGTCACCATCAAAATACTGCTTTTCACTGATGAAAGACTCGGAGTCCAGACTCTTCTTTCCAGAAGGATTTTTAAAAACAATGTAATTAAAATGCGGATTAAGGGGAGAAGTTTGTTTTTCTCTGCCTTAACAAGTCGGTTTATTTGAAGAGGTTTATAGCAGCGTTTCAGCTGGCTTCATGAACAATAGCCCCTTCTCAGCCTTACAGGATGCTCTCCTTATGGAAGCAATTACCACAAATGTATCGCTTCTTCGAACCAATAGCTCTATTAAATCTACAGGATTCTCACTAAGCCATTGATAGGAACACTTTAATTAAATGGTCCAGCTCCATACGGATTTCATTACTTCGGCCAACAGATTGCTCAGGTAATACAATTAAGTACAGAGATGGGGCACCAGGGTGACTCAGTCGGCTGAGCGTCCGACTTTGGCTCGGGTCACGATCTCACAGTTCTTGAGCTCAAGTCCCACATCGGGCTTGCTGCTGTCGGCACAGAGCCCACTTGGATCCTCTGTCTCCCTCTCTCTCTCTCTGCCCTTCCCCTGCTCATATACAGCCTCTCTCTCTCTCAAAAATAAATTTAAAAAAATTAAACAATTAAAAAGAAACCAAAACATCAATAAAGCATCTCTCACAGACCTAATCCAGAAAAGTAAAAAAAAGATAACAGGCATAATTTTAGACAAAGCACCCCCAGGGAATGGCTTTCCAGGGGATCTGGGATGCCTTGATCCCAGGGGGGCTCCCCAACTCTTTTTAAGTAGTTACATAATAATTACATCCCGAGGGGCGCCTGGGTGGCTCAGTCGGTTGAGCGCCGACTTCGGCTCAGGTCATGATCTCGCGGTCCGTGAGTTCGAGCCCCGCATCGGGCCCCTGTGCTGACAGCTCAGAGCCCGGAGCCTGTTTCAGATTCTGTGTCTCCCTCTCTCTGACCCTCCCCCATTCATGCTCTGTCTCTCTCTGTCTCAAAAAAATAAATAAACGTTAAAAAAAATTAAAAAAAAAAAATAATAATTACATCCCGAACCCTCAGAGGTACACATGTACTGGTATGCAACGGAACATTCTACAGTTTCCAACATCTGTTGCGATAAGTTTCCTCCCAAACTATGATGTTCCAGAGCTGATAAGAAGACCTACGGTACCCATGTTCAAACACCAGTGCTGGTGACTCTCCGGGATCACAGAGCCTCTGGGAGTTTCGTCACACCTGGCACCCTGCGGGCTTTCTTAAATGCTTTGAGTGGTAGAACACATGAAAAAGCCTTGTTATTCCTGTCCTCTTAGAGGGAAACCAGAAATTATTACCTCCAAACACGTGGCTTTCTGCATCTTTATTTTTGTTATTTTTAATTTTTTAGTATTTTATTTTATTTTATATTTTACTTTCATTTCATTTCATTTCATTTCATTTCATTTCATTTCATTTCATTTCATTTCATTTCATTTTTCCTTTGTGCATCTTTATGTGGAAGCCTGGACCTATCAAGAGACAGCATGACGCAAGTGGAGAACACAGACTCCGACGCTTCCTGTTCGTGAAGTTCGGTCATTGCAACTCTCTGCATCTGTTTGCCAATGCTTCAAAGGGGCAGTGATACTGATTTTGCAAGAAGGATCGTGCGAGTGCAGGGAGCATGGAGAAGAACCGTGAGTGTCTGTTGAAGGGTCCCGCGTCGTAACTGCCATGAACGCAGAGCAGTTTTCCTTCCTCTGCTTCCCCAGTCCCAAAGAAGATGTTTAGAGCCCCTGAGAGAGCAAAACGTGCTACAGTGAAGACTGACCCTTGAAGAAGAACTCTCCAGAAGGTTCTGGAATTGAGGGTGTCTGCAGGTTCAGAAAAAAATAAACACACAACTAATTCTACCTGTGGGGAGTCCAGAACTATATCTCCAAGTAGGTGACTCTAGAGCTGAATTGTCAAAGACAAACAGGAATTCTGTGGGCACAGGGGACAGTGGGAGCGAGAAAAGAGAATACTGTCGAGAATCAACCATAGCGTTCCATGGACTGAGTGGCAAGGAAGCTGGGGAAATTTTGGGCACATCACGGTGGCAGAGGGGTGTCATGTGAGTGCTAGTGCAGGTGGCAATCATGGGTCTGGGAAGGCTGCAGCATGTGCTGTCTCAGGAAAGTGACACAGGGACGCAAGGCGTGGGGGGCAGGGGAGTGTATGGAGCCTGGGTGCAGAAGACCAGATGCGAGGGTGCCAGGCTCGGGGCAACAGCACTCCAGGACGGCCGACAGTCAAGGGAATCAGGTTGATGGCAAAGACTGATGCAGACACATCCTGCGGTCGTACCAAGGGACTTAGTCATCAACGAGCTGACAGATGTCGAAAGAAGAAAGGTTTATTCCAAGTAGTTGATCATTTAATGCAATTCTCTCTCCAATGTCACAAATGTGGATGGAAATCACTGCCAATGAGACCTTCTGTAGAACAAGGGTCACATCTAACGTTTCCCAGCCACACTCACACCAGTGTCATGTTTGTTAGTGAGTGATGCAACTGGGGACAGGGAGTTTGAGATTCAGCAGACTGTTAGTGGTTCGTTTTCTCAACAATAAGGGCATTTCGTAAGAAAACTGAGATATGTTGTTTTCGAACTTAAACAGCAATCAACCCTTGGTCAATTTCAGAAACAAAGGTTTGGTTATAGTTTTAATGGTCAAATAGTGCTTAGTTGCCATTTAAGGGAAAGATAGGAAAGATAACCACTCAATCTGATACAATTTCAGAGAGCACCACTGTGGGTAGGGATTAATCTGCATTCTCGCTTTGGGAACTCAGGAATGTCAAGGCAGGACCTCTAGGGTTCTACCTGCAAAAAGTTTCTAGAGTCCCAGGAAAACGGAATAGTAGCCAATGGTCTGCCACTGGATGAGGGCATTTCAAAGTCCCAAAGGGGAAATCCATGAAGGAAAGAGAGCTGGAGGGGCTCCAAGTAGATGTACGAGAAGCAGGAGCTCACTGGAAGTTCAGGTCTGTTCGGGACCCTGCAGAGTTAGCTGGAGAGACACGGGTCTCTGCATGTCACGGGGCTACACGGCCCTAGCCTCCTGCCAGCCACTCTACCAAACACTCCTGCACAATGAAAACTGTGAAGCCAAAACAGCCAGGCAGCTCTGAGGGCCTTCGGAGGGGCAACGAGTGCTGGTCACTTAAAAATCAGGCTACTCCAAATGTGGTCAAGAGTCATAACCACAAGGACAGAGCTCAGGTTTCAGATTCCAGAGGTGACGGAGCAAAGATCCAGAAACAAATGAATGTGTGCTTAAAAATGGAATCGTCTTTGGAAAGCAGACACCTCTGGGTATGAGACCCAAGTGTGGGAGAACGTACAGTTGTTTCTAGATATTCACTGCACCATCTGGTGAGAAAATTGCTTTCCATTTTGTTTCACTGTCTTCAAACTCGGTCTTGTGATCTGCGATGCCCCTCCTGTCATGAAGGTTCCATTTCTCCTCGCCACTAACGTAAAATTTGGCCCAACACTTCGCAGGGAAAGTGACGTGAGCCACTTCTGAACAGAAGCTCGGAGGGCCAATACAGGACTCTGCCATCTTCGCCGCCATTTGCTGCGGGCCCGGCAACGTTCCGCGTGGGAATGCTCCCTCAGCCTGCGATCCGGAGGAAGAGGAAGCTCAGAGAAGTGCAGCCAGTCATCCAGGACCTAAACGCAACGTGAGCAAAGAAGCCCGACTCTGCCGGACGTCGTCGGGATTTCAGGATCGTTTGTTACGACAGCATAACCTCACCTAGCCTGACTAACACACCGGGTCGTAACATTTGTGATCCTTTGTAGGAATTACAAAATAATCCCCAGAGGGCAGAGCCCATCGCTGTTATGTAACACCACGGGCTTTATGAATTCCTTTAGAAATTTTCTTTTTTTTTTTTTCCCAGTATTATCATCCTTGCCTACAAAGCCACCACCTGTAATTATGGGCTGCTGCCTGCAGATGTAGAGTGAACTGCGCCAGCCTAGGCCCCCAGCACACATGCATGCAATCAGCCCTGCTCCCTCTCCTCCCAGGGCAGGCAACAAAGGCGGACAAGTAAATATTATGGTCCCATGTTTATTTTTAATTTCACAAAAGCTCATTTAAATGCAAATCACAGATGGCTCTGGGATTCTAGGCGAGCTGCCAGGAAGTTTCTTTAGGGCCTGAAGTCTGGGCACAGTGTTGACCTGACTGCGCTTTCAACATATTTCAATGATTAAAGTGCCTGAGCCTGAAGAAATATTTCAGAGCTGCTGCTATTAAGAAGTATTAAAGCAAACTGGCAAAAACTACCAGTCTAGTAGCGTGCTCTTAAAGGCACAGGATAATCAGGGGCCGCCGGTGCAAGACCAGAGCTAAAGCAGTCTATGCAGACAGACACTCAGCTCAAGCGGCATAGGGGTCCGGGTATAGGTGCTCCGCCAGCTTCCTAAACCAAGTCCACGGCCGCCACGCCTCGTGCTGGCCATAACTATTTCCACATGGGATTGTATTCTCCCACCCAAACTTTAACTACTGGCCTTTATATATATATATATGTGTGTGTGTGTATATATATATATATATATATATATATATATATATACACATACATATACGTATGCACATGTATATATACGTATACGTATATATACATGTATACGTATATGTATGTGTATATATATACGTGTATATATATATGTATGTATATAATTTAAAATATATATAATATAAACATATTTTACAGAGCAGATTCATTATGAGTAGATAACACTGGTTTTTTTCCTCTCTGTATACTGACACAAAAATTAATATATGAAGAAATCATTCTTCTAGAAAACCTGAGTAGCTAATGCTTGAACTTTCCTGGCAAAACTGTCTTCCTAACTTAGAAATATTACCTTGCTGCATGCTGAAGGTGGTATGGTATGTGTTTGAACCTGGCGCCCGACGAGACGACGAAAACGGTCCCGCAAATGCTGTTCCTTGCTGCCCCTCCCAGCCAGGAGACAGGCGGGCATCGGTCAAACCGATGCCAGCTTCATTTCAGCCGCACGCGGCTCCCACAGGGAGGGGCCTGGACTTCATGAAACCTCCCTCCGTGGAAGTTAGGAAGATGGAGAAGCTTGCTCGTGCCGTCCCCGTCACAAAGGTCACGAGTTCACCACTTCCAAGGGCTTCATCAGTGACTCCGGTGAGGGTCCGAAAGGCCCTTCAATAAGAAATGCCACCTGCAGTCCTCCAGCAGGGGGGTCTGTTGGGGGAGGGCGAGGACAGGAGCCAGTGAATTTTCAAAAGCAAGGGCAACTGAAGGCAGAAGGCAGGTCAGCACCAGCTGACACACCTGCTCCGTGCAAAATGCTAGGTGGCATCTATGAGGGAGACGGCTGAAGAGCCAGCTGACCAGGGTGGAGGAAGCCAGGGGTCCCACTGACCATGAGGGAACCGCAGGCAAGCTGGGATGCTGTCGGGTTCTGGAGGACTGTCAGAGCATCCTAGGGAACAGCTTCCTGATGAGGCTGTAGAACCGGGGGCACCCTGCAGGCTCTGGCTCTCCCTGGGCACACGGACCTGCCGGCACGCGCCCTCCCACGGGGGAGATGCCGATACAGGATCCGAACCGGAGTCTGCCCCGGTAAACCTTCACGGCCTCCCTCTGCACGGAGTCAGGGCGCCCCCACTCCTACCACCCAGCACCACACTCAGCCCAAATAGCCCAGAAGTCACCGGACCTCCATCACCCCGGTGTCTGTCTTCTCCACTAGAATACGAACTCATGGAGGACCCAGCAGAGTTCCTAACCTAAGTCTCGGCGGAAGGCACACTTGATGAGAAAACGGAAGCCGGGGGGCCTCAGCTCTGGGTCCTGTTTTTACCCGCCTCCAGGCATGCCACCCTCAGCCCCTCCCACGGGAGCGCCTCCCACTGACAGGCAGCTTCTCCACAGCAGAGCCCGAAGTTTGCTACCGCTTGGGAGGGCGCCAAAGTTGCACGGTGCAAAAGCAAACCCCAACCTCGTGACCCCATGGAGCTCAAGGCTGAGCAGGCAGTAGACAATGAACAAGTGAAAAAGGAAACGTGCATAGAGACTATGGCAACGGCGTCAGAGGGTTAGGACACGGAATCACTGACTATCTGGCTTGCGGAGTCGGGTTTTCTCCAGGCGTGACAACTGAAACCAAGACCGAGGACCCAGAAGGAATTGAGGGAGGGGTAGGTCCAGCCAAGGTGTTTCTAGAAAACTTCAGTGGAGCCTGAACTCGGTGGCTAAATGAGTATGGTTCAGAAAAACACGTGGCAGTACACCTAGAGGCGGGGCGTGTGTCTGCGGCAACCAGCTGCATGGGTGGCCCCCAATGTTCCCCTCCTGCTGGTGCTCACGCCCCTGTGGTACCCCCTCCCCCTTGGGTGTGAGCTGGACCCAACGGGCAAAAGCGATGGGTCAGATGGCACTTCCAGGATGAGGTTACAAAGACTGTGGCTTTGTCTTGCTCTTAGTTTCTCTGTTGCTGGTACTTTGTTGCCCTATCCCTCACTTGCTCTGAAGAAGCTAGCAGCCATATCGTAGCTGCCTATGGAAAGAGCCAAGTAGCAAGGAACTGAGTGAGGCCACCAGCCAATAGCTCATGAGAAACTGAGGCTGTCAGACTGACAGTCTACAAGGGATTAAACAGTGCCAATGACCACTGAGTGAGCTTGGGTCCATTGCCAGGAAAGCCTTAAGATGTAATGTCCCAGCCAACACCTCAACCACAGCCTAGAAGAGTCAGAGAGTCCAGCTAACCTGTGCCCAGATCCCTGGCCCACATAAACTGTGAGACAGGTGATAAATGTTGTTCCGAGTCACTAAGTTTTGGGGAAATTTGTTATGCAGCTGTAGCTAACTACTACACACACCGAGCTGGAAAACTGAGAGGCAAAGTTGGACAAGCAGAGGTAACCCACACATTAGAGAGAGAAGAAGCACACCATCCCTAACCTTTGACCCCAGGCTGGAGAAAAAGGGGTAGAGGTCATGTTAGCAGAGTCTAGAGGTTACTATGCAGAACCAAACTGGGCCTGTCCATCAGGAGCTGGCACCAGAGAAGAGAAGCAACTATGAGGTTACAAAGAAGGGAAAACGTATTACTGGTTCTCTCTTCCTATGTCACCCAAACTTCTGCAAGTGCCAGGGTGGCCTGCACCCAGCTGGAGCCAGCCAGACTCTAAAGCCTGGGACACCTCTTGCTGGGTCAGTCCCTGTGATATAGAGCATCAAACAGTCAGGGATCACCCGTGTTCATCAAACAGTCAGGGATCACCTGTGTTCTCTCTATGGGACTCTGTCTCAGGTCACGACACCTGGGTTTCCCCTGGTTGTCATTTGTTTTTCATTTCTGCATGATGACCTCTTCTCTTGTCTCCATGCATAGGGGCTTCTCTGGACGCTCCCTGTCTCTCTCCCCTTACTTTACTCACTCCTTCTTGTAGAGCAGAGCAGTGTGGCCGGTGGGACTGGAGAAGGTAAGGCCTCTGTGGTGGGCTGGACAATGCCCCACCCAAGACATCTGAAGCTGCAAATGCATGGTAAAAGGGGCTTTGCAGATTGATTCAGTTGAGGACCTGGGGGTGGGAGGCTACTCTGGATGGACCCCGTGAGGTAGACCCACCAAGCAGGGCTTTTTATAAGGTGAAGGAAGACGGATCAGAGAAGTGATAGGAGACGTGCCTTTGGAAGGAAGAGGCTGGAATGATGAGGAACAAGGAAGGCAGGAAATGGATTCACCTACAGACCCTTCCACAGGAACCACCCTGGCCATTCCTTGATTTAACCCCCAAGGAAACCAATTTCATACTTTGGGCCTCAGGCCCCATAAGAACAAATCTGTGTTATTCTAAGCCACAAAAGCTGCGGTAACTTGTACAGCAGCCATAGGAAACCAATGCTGCCTGCTCACCTTGGCTAGTCCTCACTGGCCCTGTAGTATCTTCCTGCCACAGGGAATGTGAGTGTTGACGGCGGCTCCTGGTCATAGACAAAGGTCAACACTGGTGAGGCATATGGAAAAGGGTCAGCAAAGCGCTAGCAAACTCCTTTGCTCTCAGGTCTAATGGAGATACTTTTGTCTCTGGTTCAGAGTCACGAGTGTATCTCTCGGTTGGTTTTGAGAGAACAGGGAGCTGTTCTCCTAAAACCTAGTAGGTCTCACATGTGTGAGAGCATTCAGTAACTCTGTTGGTATGAACACAATGTATATAAATACATATACTGCCAGTTCTGTTTTCGTGGAAGACGCTGACTGAAACACCTCTTAACACCAAAAAAAAAAAAAAAAAAAAGGCCATCACAGCCATATTAATTTTGATAAAGCAGACTGCAGAACAGGGACCATGATCAAAGATAAACAGCGACATTACATAATGGAAAAAGGTCAATTCTCTAAGAACTCATAATAATCCTAAATGTGTAAAAAAAAAATTTTTTTAAAAAAAAAGAAGAAAGGGGCGCCTGGGTGGCTCAGTCGGTTAAGCCTCCGACTTCGGCTCAGGTCATGATCTCGCGGTCCGTGAGTTCGAGCCCCGCGTCGGGCTCCATGCTGACCGCTCAGAGCCTGGAGCCTGTTTCAGATTCTGTGTCTCCCTCTCTCTCTGCCCCTCCCCCGTTCATGCTCTGTCTCTCTCTGTCTCAAAAATAAATAAACATTAAAAACAAATTGAAAATAATCCTAAATGTGTACACACCTAACAACAGAGGGCAAAATACATGGGCAAAAATTGACAGAACTGATAAAACAGGCAAATCCATGATTGTAGTTGGTGACTTCATATTCCTCTCTCAGGAACTGATAGATTAAGCAGGTAGGAAATCAGTAAGGGTATAAAGGACCTGAACAGCACGATCCATCAACTTGACCTAGCTGACATTTATACAACACTCCATCTCACAAGATCAGAATACACTCTTCTCAAAAATTCATGGAAAATTCGCCATGATAGACCACATTCTGGACCTAAAACCAACCTGGACAAATTTGGAAGAACAGAAATTATACAAAGTGTGTTCTCAGGCCATGAAAGAATGAAACTAGAAATCAGTAGCAGGAAAATGGCTGGAAGAGCCCCCAAATATTTGGAAATTAAACAGTATACTTAGAGATAACCTTTCGGTCAAATAAGAAATCTCAAGGGAAATTGCAAAATATCCTGAACAAAGTGAAAATAAAAAATCCACCTATCAGAATTTGTGAGATGCAGCCAAAGCAGTGCTTAGAGGCAAATTGGTTGCATCAAACGTGCCTGTTTTAGAAAAGAAGTAGATCTAATATCAGTAACAAGCTTTCATCTAGGGAAAGGAGAGGAAAAAAAGAGCAAATTCAACATAAAGCAAGCAGAAGGAAGGAGATAAAATTAAAACAGAAATTGAGATTAAAATGAGGAAAATATTAGGGGCACCTGCATGGCTCTGTCGGTTAAGCATCTGACTCTTGGTTTCAGCTCAGGTCATGATCTCACAGCTTTGTGGGTCTGAGCCCCACACTGGGCTCTGCTCTGGGAGCACGGAGCCTGCTTGGGATTCTCAGTCTCCCTCTCTCTCTGCCCCTCCCCGACTTGTGCTGTCTTCGTCTCTCTCAAAATAAATAAATACATTTCCCTCTTTTAAAAAATGAGGAAAATGATAGAGAAAATCAAGACACAGTAGATCTGGTTCTCTGCAAAGATGAATCGATTTGATACACTTCTAACCGAGCTTAAAGTAACAATCTTAGGATAAGGGAGGGATTTATACCATATTTGTCTGTTTTCTGGAAATGCATGTCTTAACAAAAGACGTAAACATGGGGGTGGTTCTGTTGATTTCCTGATCTCCTTTTGCTTTCTGTGGATCTGCATCGCATGGTCTTGCCTGGGAGAGCAGATAATTCCCCTTTAGTGACACAGCCTCCATGCGACCTGCAGCCAACTAGACTCCTTAGAAGTCTTCGAGGAACTCTGTTACGTCCTGCTGCTTCCGTCGGGGTTTACGTGGCTCACCTCTTGCCTTTCATCCATTCAAAGTAAATCTAATCCCAATGTTCTAACTGGACAAGATTGCACTGGGCTTTCATTCCACTTGCATCACATTCAGTACCTCCTGTAGACTCCCGTCATCGACACTGCGTGGGGACGCCCTCAGCACCACCTCTGCACCACGCAAGACTTTGATTTAAAATGCGGGACACGGAGAGCCGGTGCCCTCGACGAGGTGCATCCGAAGACTTCCTTTCACACGGACCCAGGATCCTGTGCACAGAGGATCTGCCCGCTCCGTCGGGGACGACCCCTCCGGCTGGCACTGCCTTCCCAGCCACGTTTCTCTCTCTTGCCCTGAAGACAGCAGGCAGGACCTCAAGAGCCCCGCTGACACAGACACCTCTGCCTCCAGCATCCCCCAGCCGAACAGCCCATCGCGTCTACCAAGAGCACGTGTTCCCACCAGACCTTTGGCAAATGGGAAGGTCTTGTATTTTCCTGAATATATTTTCATTTTACGACTCTTGCATTTCACACCATCTGCTGATCTGGGCACTTCTCATGCTGCCAGTCAGCTAAAATTTTATTTTTAGATGCCAGCTTTGGGCAGACCATGAAAACCCTGTAAGGCTACGTTTTCAGAGGTTCTAAACAAAGTATCTCAAAGGCATTCCAAGACCCCGAGAGGTGGACCAGACCGGAAGCTGAAATTGCGGAGAATCGCTTGGTAGATAGTCCACGCAAAGAGAAACGAAAAGAGCTGCCAATGAAAAGGATCACATAACTGACGCTTATGTAACTGTATCACGCACACTGGTCAGGAGAGCTGACTACAAACAGGCAACCGTACGCAAAATGCAGCGTTAGGGGGAATTCTCGAAAAAGAGAGTGAACCCTGACAGCTGAGTAAGCAGAGTGCCCGGAGGACCGCAACGGACAGGATGAACATCCTTAAGTGCCTTTTCTCCTAAGAAGGTTCTGATCTTCCCTTAATCCCTCCCTCAACTGGGACTACAGAAGAGAGAGAACTCGAGTTAGGAGCGCAAGCAGGAGGGTTAGGAATCAACGACCCTTTAGTAAAATATTCAGTCTTCTTTCACCAACAGCTCCGTGTCTTTGTAAAACCGTCCCAGCCAGGGCAAGAAGTGTTGACTGGCACGTCCTGGAGTATTTTCATTGTCGTCTTTGGGACGCAGCAGTCCCCCACGAGCCGAAGAACGTAATGGCACGTGTGCCTCAATTTCCCAGCCAGTTACACAGTGTGGGAAAATGTGACAGCGTTACAGGAAATCTGAAGCATCCGCTTAAAATCCAGCAATGCTGAGGCATACCCAGGGCACCGCGGAAATCAGACATGGGAAAAGGATGAAAATCCTGAGTCTTACCACTAGAGTAGAGACACCGAGATCAATTAAATGCAAATTAACCTCACATTCACCAAGGACTCTCCGTGGGGTGTCTTCTGAGGCTCACTGAACAAGAAGGGAGCTGTATTTCTAAGAGAAAGGGCCGCTCTGGAAGTTGCATAAATTTCTGAGAAATAACACGTTGCATTCGGTTAAAAGAATTTTAACAGAGGACATTAAAGGGTTTTGTGGGGGGATACATTATTAGAGGGAAAACTAGATTTCTAGTTATTATTCTAGGACAAGTCTGGCCCAGTGCCTGGTGCTGTAAATAAAGTTTTATTGGAACACAGCCACATCCATTTGCTCGTGTTGTTCGCAGGAGTTCGTGCACTATGGCAAACAGAGTTGAGCCGTTGCCACTGACACCAGATGGCCCGAAAATCTGAAAATATTTACTCTGTGGTTCTTCCCAGAAGAAGACCGTGAACCCCTGTTCTGGATTAACCCAAGCCCTTCTTCAGGGCTCACGGTCTCACCCGTAAGCCCCGCTGACAATCTCACAGTTGAACGACTGACGAGATGTGGCATCACGTCAAAGCACCCTCCACATTCTCGATGCGCAACCCGGCACTGTGGATGTCCGCACTGTGGTGGACTATTTAGTGGAGAAACAGCGGAAGCAATCGTCTCCCTTTGTAAATGATTATGAGTCCACGCTTCTGGATGTCAGTGTTACTTACAAGTCTCCGAATAGATGCTAAGGTGCCTGAAGCTTGTTTTATTGCTACTGTTTTAAATCGAGTCCTTTTGGTAGCGCTTAGAAAGTCCCGGAACGTGGCACTTATTCAAAATATGTCTCTAGATAGAGCAACGAACCTGCAATTGATGTGAATTTAGTAAGTTATCTAAATTGACAAGAGCAGATTACAATTATAACCTGATGGGTGAGAACGATACCATTTAATTAAAGCTATTATTATTGTTAAAGAAATTAGTTTTGGAAACTACTTTTTCTATGCACGTCCCATACCACATCATAATTCTCTACAGTTTGGGACATGTAACTGTTGAAGTAACTGATGTAGTGTTTCCCTGGATCCCCTTAAGGTTTACATGATTCGTCCATTAGCTGTTCTAGAAAATCACCATGGCATATTTTGCTGGATGTAAAGTGTTTTCACAATTTTACACCTTGGGAAGTTCTCTCCTAACTTTAAAAGTTGATTATGCAGGGGCGCCTGGGTGGCTCAGTTGGTTGAGCGTCTGACTTCAGCTCAGGTCATGATCTCAAAGCTCGTGAGTTTGAGCCCCGCGTTGGGCTCTGTGCCGACAGCTCAGAGCCTGGAGCCTGCTTCGGATTCTGTGTCTCCCTCTCTCTCTGCCCCTAACCCACTCACATTCTGTCTCTGTCTCTCTCAAAAATAAATAATCATTAAAAAAAATAAAATAAATAGAAGTTCATTATATGTGCGTTACTGAAAACTAACAAAAAATAAGCGACAGAAAGCAAAGACCCAGAAAGCCACCAGCTAATGAATGGCTGCCATTTACTGGACACCTGATGTGGGCCAGGCACTCAGGAATTACGTACACCCGACCCCTAATCCTCAGTCCACTGTGTCACTGGCCCTCTTTTACAGATAAGTAAACAGATGGTCAGAGGAGCTAAATCACTTGCTAAAATTCCTACAACCAATTCATGCACAACTGGGATTTGAGCTCAAGTCCTTCTGACTCCAAAATTAAAGCTCTTTCCATTACGCATCACATGCTGTCTTTGAAAAGGCAAAACGCATTTTTTTGTTGTTGTTCTTCTGGGGGATTCAGCAAAAAGTATTTTACAAAAGAATTTAACTTCATTTAACTTCTATTTTGCTCCTGTAGCACACAAGGAGGCTTTCCTGGATCTCTCTCTCCCTCTCTCCCCCCGCTTTCTCTCCTTCCCTCTCTCATTCCCACTCCCTCCCCCTCTCTCTCCCTCCCTCCCTGTCTTCCTCAATCTCTCTCCCTTCCTCTTTCTCTGTCTCTCTCTCTCTTCCCCCCCTCATTCTCTCTCATTCTCTCCCTCTCTCTCCCTCTCCTTCCCATGGGAGAACACAGCAAAAAGGTAGCTATACACAAGCCAGGAACAGAGTTCTTCCCAGAATCCAAACATACTGGCCCCCTGACCTCAGACTTCCAGCATCCAGAACTGTGAGAAAATAAGTATGTGTTGCTGAAACCACACTGTCTTTGGCATTTTGTTAGAGCAGCCTGAGCTGACTAATACAACTCATGGCCAGGAATCTTAGAAAAACATTCTATGTGATAATAAAACTCTCATTAGTCTCTTTATCTTTCCTTTGCTTCTTCTCCTTCCTATCTTTGGTTACCACCTTGATCTAGAATCTAAGGCTCAGACATGGCATAGAAGGTGAAATTTTAAGAAACCAAAGAAAAGGTGGAACACTAAATAGTTCCACTTTGACCCACAAAGATAACATTTCTTCCTTTCCTAGAAATTATCCAGGACACCAAAAAGCAAGGGAAATGCATGTACAGTTTCTATTTTCAACAAAATCAGAAGATCAACGGAACCCCCAGACTCCATGTGGGCGTGAGGGCGACCACAGGCAAGTGGGGCTCAGCGGCAGGAGGCCGAGGAAAGATGCCACGATGGGCCCCTCACAGAGGAGGCTGCTGGTGCCGGACGGGAAGTAGAGAGGGGCCCGCCCAGACGTGGAAAGGCCAAGTCCTTGGTTCGCAACTGTGGGAATGTTGGCAGGAGCCTCCCGCACGCGGTGTGTTCAGGAGGCCGGCCTCCAGAAGGCAGGCCCCGCCGGGCACATTATGGGAGGCACCCCAGCTTCGAGGTGTGGGGGTTCTATCAGCATCTATCAGCATCTCCCTCCACAGGCTCCGTGCGGTGATCCACCTCGACCCGTGCTCAGTGCCTTCTAGTGTTGGCCATGACAACGATCAGCATTCTTTTTTTGCTTTTCGTAAGATTGTATTTTGAAGTACTCTCTGCACCCAACGTGGGGCTCGAACTGACGACCCTGAGGTGGGAGAGTCACATGCTCTACTGATTGAGCCCACCACGTGCCCCCAAGAACGATCAGCATTCATGATAACAGCGTTCACATTAAAAGAGTTCTGGGGGCGCCTGGGTGTCTCAGTCGGTTGAGCATCCGACTTTGGCTCAGGTCATGATCTCACGGTTTGTGGGTTCGAGCCCTGCTTCGGGCTCTGTGCTGACCGCTTGGAGCCTGGAGCCTGCTTCAGATTCTCTGTCTCCCTCTCTCTCTGCCCCTCCCCTGCTTTCTCTCTCTCTGTCTCTCTCAAAAATAAATAAACATTAAAATTTTTTTCAAAAAAAAAAAGAAATCTGGAAAATGGAAAATCTCCCTCTCTCTCTGCCCCTCCCCTGCTCTCTCTCTCTCTCTCTCTCAAAAATAAATAAACATTAAAATTTTTTTCAAAAAAAAAAGAAATCTGGAAAATGGAAAACTAAGTCGAAAGTATCAATAAAACTTCAAATTACAGTGGAGTCGCTAGATTTCAAAAATAAGGGGGTCCAGTGGGCATCTAGGAAGAAAGATTATTTCTGCTATAAAGGAAAAGAAAAGAAGCCTTCAGAGTATCATTAGATTACCAAACAGTGACTTCAATACATTTCAAAAAGCAGAAATAACCTGAACAATTCTCTAATCTCAATGCAAAAACAAACAAAACCCAAGAAACCAAAACCAAAACAGAAACAAACAAGCAAACAACAAAATAAAACCCCAAAACCAGAATTACTACTAGAAACAGAAAGGAAAAACCCTCTATCCCCCGGTGTGGGGGGGGACACTGAAGTTTCTCTGTGTCAAAAAATTAAGTCAATCAGCAAGATTATCTAGAAAATAACGATGATGGCACACAGAAGGCATGGAGCTGAAGCAGGTTTTAGAGGGACATTTATAGCAGGTGAGCACTTCCATAAAGAAACAAGAGGGCAACACAAGAAGTTAGGAATAGAAAAGAAAAAGAAAAGCAAAAACAAAACAAAGCCAATAAAAACTACTGGAAGAAATGAATAAAGAAAAAAACCGAACTAAAAAACACCCCCAAACTAATCGAATAAATTTATCCACAACTCATTCTCTGGAGAAATGAAAATAAACAAAACATTAGCTAGATGAATCAGGAATTAACGGAGAAAGGACAAGTCCCAAGAATAAGAAAGTAACCGGGGAGGAGTAGAAACAAACACAATTACAGAGGTAATTGAAACCATGAAAAGAGATTATCCAACACGGAAAATCGCTGAAACCTTGGATGGAAGAGACTGCATTTATGAGAAAATATCTCTGACAGAAACCAATCCCACAAGAGAAAGTAAATCAAACAGAAGAATGTGCATAGCAAAGTAAGGGCACGGTATCTGGCCTAATGTGGTCTAATCTATAGGAACATTTGAGATGGAAGGGTGCTCACAATGGAGGGGAGCCCTCAGAACCGTCTGTGGCCCGAGGCTAGGGCTGCCTGTTTGCTCTTAATTATGGTCAAAACAGATGCAAAATCTTTCCTAAGTTATTGGCCAAAGGAATAAAGCATCAAATTAGATTAAAAAAAAAAAAAGACAATATGACCTACTGAGTTAATTCCCAAAATTCAAGAATGTCCGATATTACACAAGGGAAAAAATCATAATATCCTGCCCACGGGTGACAGAAACTGTCTCTTAATACATTCAAGATCCATTCTTTAAAGAAAAACAAAGAAGAAAAAGAAAATAAAACTTCTCCAAATAGGAACAGTCACCTCCCTCAAGTTATAAAACCTACTTAACCCGAAAGCCAACATATTGCTTAAAGGAAAAACATCAATCCTACTAAATAAAAACAAAACAAAACAAAATACAACAGGTAACTATGTCTACTACCACCACCTTAATGTGAATTTTTTATGGAAGTACAATTAGGCAAAACAATTGGAAAGAAAATGAAAACTCAGAAAATGGAAATTCACTTGAAAAGGATGTGATTATATGTCTGAAAAACCTCAGATCAAGTGAAAAGTGACTATAAACAATGAAAGAATTCACAAGTCATCAGAAGAAGCATATTTACTGAAAACCTTTTGAAACCCTTCTGTCAACCTCTTAAAAAATGTGACCACAGCACCTATTTTTAAAAATGGGCCATTGAGCCAATGGCAGATGTTGACTTGTCTACCTGCAACCATTCCTCAGGAATCCTTGGTGATTGCCCTCTGTTTTGTTTAAACTAGGGTGGAATTCTCTGATGTTTCCTCACTTTAAATTCTCCTAGTCCTGCTTTATTTCCCTATGTGTTACCATAAATATCTTTTTAAAAAATTTTAATATTTATTACTTTGAGAGTGAGAGAGACAGAGCGCAAGCAGGGGAGGGACAGAGAGAGAGTGAGACATAGAATCCAAAGCAGGCTCCAGGCTCTGAGCTGTTGGCAAATAGCCCAACGTGGGGCTCTAACTCACAAACCATGAGATCATGACCTGAGTCAGATGCTTAACTGACTGCGCCACCCAGGTTCCTCACCATAAAAATCTTTTAATGAGGTATCTTCCTATATTGTGCACCACAGAGCTTACTTGTACCTGAGCAGACAAGAGAAAGGGAACCCCACAGACACCGGCTCAGAGACTACTTGGAGGGTCTGTAGCAATCCATGATGGGAGAGGGGACCACAGTCCAACGGTGGGAGCTGGTATCTCTAGTGAGTTCGAGAGAAGCCCCAAAAGCTCCCCCACTGTTGGGAACCACAGCATATGACCCTGTTTGAAATAAGGGTCTTTGCAGATGTAATCAAGTTAAGGATGCTGCATGAGATCATCCTGACTTCACAGCAGGGCTCTAAAGACAATGACCAGTGTCTCTGTCTGTAAGGGACAGAAGGGGAGGAGGTGCAAAGACACAAAGAGAAGGAGGCCATGTAAAGACAGACACATAGAGTTTTGAAGCCCCACCCACACCAAAGAATGCCAAGGAGTGCCAGCAACAAGCAGAAGCTGGAGAAAGGCACGAACGCACTCTCCCTCGGAGCCTCCAGAGGGATCCAGCTCTGCCAACACCTTGGTTTTGATTTCTGTGAGAGAATAAATTTCACAGTTTAGAAAGTGCTCTTGTTTTCAGCACCCACGTTGGTGGTAATTTGTTACAGCAGCCCTGGGGAACCAATACAGTATCTCAGCGGGGAGTGGGAGGAGTGATACATAGCGACAGCCCTGTACAGGTGTGTGTGTGTCTATGACCACAAAACTGATACACGGGATGGCCAGATCCACCTTGTACCATGTAGCTGCTACTGAGTGGGGCAAACTGTAGCCCCCGAGGTTGGTTAGAGAACAAGAGTGGGCTCCTCCAGGGAACAAGACATTACAGAGAAGGATGGCACAGAAGCTCAAGATGTCCTGCTATAAGTTAATACTATAAATGACTCCTTTTGCACTTCTCCCTCTCATTGTTGACAAGGGATGAGCTGTATCTCAGGGGGTTCCAAAACCAGGCATTCCATTAACCTACAGGGGCTCAGATCCTCGGGTATTAACAAACCTTCTAAACTCCAGTTACTAGTGCAGTGTGGGCTTCTAGGACCTCGTGAGGATGAAGCTCACTGCCTCAAGTCTGGTGGGCACACCGCAGGATGGTCAAGCAGACCAGACCTGTGCCCTGAGGAGGTGCAACCCAACCCCTGCCCTACTCAAAACTCCATAGGTCATTTGGGACTGTGATTATTGCCATACTCCCCCAAATATTTTTATTTCCCCTTTCTCTTAGCTTCTGTAAAAGTCATTTAAACTCAGCAAAATGAATAAATGCTGCTGTTGTTTTCCACTATTCATTGAAGGTTAGGGACCAGCCCTGCCGGATAACTGGTTTTTCATATATACTAGTTCATTGAATCAGCACCAAGGCCAGCAACCGTCTAGGGAAGTAGGTGTTCCTGCTGCCATTTTACAGCTGAGAAAACTGAGTAAACTAAAGAATTAGTCCAAGCTCATGTAGCGTTGCAGTCTGGTTCTCCAGGAAGCACATTCTGAGACACAGTTCAGTGGGTACTAGGGAGTTCCCTTCGGATCAATGCCCGCGGGGAAGAAAGGAAGCCAGATGAAGCACAGGGAGAAGCTGAGCTGTGATGAAGGTCTGAGAACTTCAGACAAACCTACAGAAACTCCAGAGCTGCAATGGCCCACCGGAATTGCCCTGAATCAGACCAGGCTAGAGAGACTCTATAGGCCCACCTCAATCAGCCATGGATGTGGGCCATCCTTGAAGAGACAGAACCTTGAGCTGGCAGCTCTGTGAAGCTGAGGCAGCCTTAAAGAATCTAAGAGCCAACAACTCCCCAAGAGCTGGGCAGCAAATCTTTCTCTGAGGGGTGGTCCACCCCCATGTCTACCACACACAGCTAGAAAGTGGGAGAAATGGAATCCAAACCCAGAGCCCATCTGAGGCCAAAGTCCTTGCTCTGTCCACCATCCCACACTCCGCCATGTCAAAACACTCATGAGCTGCTTGAGAAGGGTATCAAAAATGATTAACCCAGCGTCTGGCCAGCAGGATCTCACATCTCCTAGGAAAGGCAAAAACTGATGCACATCATTCTCACAAAAGGCATGCTGGGATTATTGTTGTAAAGACAGAAAGTACATCCCCTCCCTCTGTTCGGGGCCTGCCCAGTCCCCAACGCACTCCACAAACAAAACGAAATGTTTTAAGTATAATACCAAGCAGCCATTATTATTATTACCTGACGTTTCTTGGCGCTAACCATGCACCTGGCCCAGGTAAGTCATTTTCATTTATCATCTCATTTACCCATGTCTGTGGCTAGGAAGAAACTATCATTACCATTCCCACACTACTGGGTAAGTAGCCACATTTCCAGGTCCATCTTTCCTTGCAGTGTCTCCCAGTAATTACGCACACATCCTCTCTCTACTGCACCAAATCACTGAGTTTCTGTCTACTCTTCAAAGAGGTCACTTAGAACCAGAGCAAAATTCTTGCTCAAGTTAAGCTGTAGATACATTTTTCTCTCAAGTTCATACAATTCAGCAAATTCATTATTCATCCTGCAAGTACAAGTTAGAAGTCCTGTGTCCCCATCAGGGGGCTGATTTTCTCATTGTCTTCTAGGAATTTTAAGGAGCAATTACAGGGGGCTCTGGGTGGCTCTGTCAATTGGGTGTCCGACTTCGGCTCAGGTCATGATCTCACGGTTCATGGGTTTGGGCCCCAGGTTGGGCTCTGTGCTGACAGCTCAGAGCCTGGAGCCTGCTTCCGATTCTGTGTCTCCCTCTCTCTCTGGCCCTCTCTCACTCATGTTCTATGTTTCTCTATCTCAAAAATAAATATAAAAGAATAAAGAGCAATTACGGATGGATTAATATATGATTAGAATCAGTATCTTTCACAAACTATCCTCAAAAATAAACACTTGGAAAGGACAGAGCCTCAGATCCCGGTGTACTGTGGAATGTGGCTGTGTGGGTAGGTGAACACGTGAGGACAATCACGTGTCCAGATGTCAACCAGTGAGTGTGCCACTCAGCCAACCTGTAATCGATCTATAATGTATCGTATTTGATATGAATCCAGTGGTTTGAATGAACAGAGGGGACACAGTTTTGATGACAGAACCCAGAAGAGGATATAGAGACTGATGAAGGGTGACTGATCAGCATTGTTCATTTCTCAGGAAACCCTCTTTGTTTCATGCGCCTTTGATCAAATCTCCAAGACAAAAACTCATGGTCTAACAGGGCTTCCTTTCACCTCTGTCCCTTCTGTCCCCTCTTCTAAACAGCCTCACAAATGCTGAAAAATAAACCGAGGTCTCATTCCACCATGACAGTAAAATGATTAACTACCAACAGGAAAGTTCTGTGTCGAGCATTCTTGCCGTTTCACTGTAGGAAAGTGCCAGAACATTCTCCAAGCGGTAGATAGGATGCCCTGCAGCAAAGCGTTAATAGTGTTGCTGTTGGTCACTTGCTCCACCAAAGTCTCCCTGGTGGGTGATGGTGTTGAGCTCCTGCCATTTAAAGGTGGGGCGGGGATTCCTGCCGGGCTGGGGGGACAAGGAAGGAACAGGAACGAGGAGAGCAGACATGTGCAGTGCCTTAGATCTGCCTTAGGATTCAGTCACATCAGACACTTTCCTATTTTTACCTCTTTTCCAGGCTTACCCCCATTCCTTCCAAATTATAATGTCGTTAGACCCCATAACTGATAGTTTGCTAAAACAGGATATAGATCCCCCTCCATCAATAGCTAGATGCTACACAAAAGGAACAGTGGTTCAGTGTCCTTTCTTCCCTCTTGTGGAAAGTACTAACATCCTGCGCTTCTCCGAAGACAAGACAGTAGGAAGAGACGTCCAAATTCCCAACAATTAGTCTCCCCCAGAGCCAGAGTCCCGGCAGCTGGTAACCTGCTGTTTTCCTTTTGAGCTTCTCAGATTAGATCCTAAATGCAATTTAATTCCAGACTCCAATATACAGTTCCTGAATTATACTGCAGAAGAATCAGTTATGTAACAAATCTTCATGACTACCGATTATGTTCTTGCCATGCGTGACAGACTGTATCTTCTACTTTAGGTCCAAACTAAAATTTTTCAAAGTGTATCTTAAATACGGCAAAGTATCCACCGCATACAGGAATCCTCTACCATTTATCAGAAACAGGAGTAATCCTGTTAGAAGAGAAAACCAATAACCACTCCTTCGCTTATCTTCTCTAATAAATATGGGTTCCCAAATAACTGGCTTGTGTAAGTAAATCTGTATTCAATTAATCCTTGTCTCCTGGGAAAATAAATGATACACAAAATGAAAATCCAGAATGTGGTGTGAATACCAAGGAAAGGAACATTTAAGAAAAGTAAGTAAGTTTCAAATATAAAATGTAATCGTGGCATAGAAACAGGACTATTTGGCAATTCCTGGCGGGGGGGGGGGGGTCGGTAGACTGCCGGCAGTGATGTTGACCTACAGAAGTGTGGCCAACAGAGAAGAGAACACAAGTGTATCTAATCAGATACACAGGCTGTAGGCTGGACCAACGCTTGAGTGATGGACTCCCTTCCCCCGTCAGGAAGGCAAGCTTCCTGCCCCGCTGTCCAATCTTGTCCCCAGGCCGGCCACCCTCACCCGTGGGCAGAAGCAGGACGCAGCACCACAGCACAAGTGGTGATGTGTCATGCTGTTTTCCTAACCTCAGTCTCCCTTTGCCTGGATACAGCCATAAGCAAAGAAGACACCTACCTTGCTGCTCTCAGAGGATTTTTACTCAAATGTGTGCTACCTTACTGATACAAGGAACCTTCTTGTTTTCTAGTTAACCATGCAATGCTAAGGACTTTTGGGGCTCACACTAAATTTCTGATAGATAAATAAAATAATTCATCCTTGGGGCACCTGAGTGGTTCAGTAGGTTAAGCATCTGACTTTGGCACAGGTCATGATCTCACGGTTCGTAGTTTGAGCCCCGTGTCAGGCTCTGTGCTGACGGCTCAGAGCCTGGAGCCTGCTTCGGATTCTGTGTCTCCCTCTCTCTCTGCCCCTCACCTGCTCTCTCTCTCTCTCAAATAAATAAACATTAAAAGAAAAAAAATGAAATAATGCATTCTTCTTACATCAACAATGTAAAACTGCTTTTTAAGTTTCCTGATATTTGAGGGTCATCCCAGATATCAGAAAAACTGCTCTTTGACACCCAGTTAGGAAAACAAAGATGAAGTAATTACAGGAAAAGCTGAGCGACTAGCACAGTACAAAATGGATCAGAGAGCAGCTGGAAAAAAACTTCTTCCTCTTCCACAAATAAACTCTGTTCAAAAAGTGTTCTTTTTCTTCCATTCCCTTGCCCCATCCTCTCTCCTCCTGCCCTTCTTGTCAGTCTCCTTCTCTCCTGAATAACTCAGTCCCCAGCCATCAGGCAGAGCAAGGAACATCTGCATCTAGAGGGGACCAGGGAAGCTGAATTCGCCTAAGGTGATAAAGCTGGGGTGGGTTCCAGGAGCCTCTACAATGGGGACGACACAGAGGACACAGCCCCGGTTGGGGGAGGGGACACCCTCAGATGGACGTGGTGTCATAGCCTGAGCCAGGGGAGGGGGACAGGTGTTAGGGGAGGGGAATTTGGGCCAAGTGAGAAGACACCTGTGTGGGGGTAGGGGTGGCGACTGAGATAGGAGACTGGTTACACACCGGCATTGATTCAGTAAGTAAATACGTTAAGAATCATTGCAACTGAACTTTTTTCACTATTGGCCATGGAATCATAAGAGAAAGGGAGAACACTGGCATGAAACTCGTGGCAGGCTGGAAAGACCAGTGTGAAGTCATGGTGTCTAATATGTAGGTATATATAAAAGTTGATGTAGATGTAAATGCGTGTGCCCCTTGTCTTGGAGTAGTGACAACCCAATGGGAATGAGAAGACCTACAAGCCTAGATCTTGCTAAGTGCCACTCTTCACCAGGAAGAACAGGGCTCCTTGGAGAGATGGCAGATTTTAGGGCCAGGGCAGGGAAAGCATGAGATGAGCCTGAAACATCTTGTTGTGCCAGAAAGCAACGAAGTGCTCAAAGAGTGATGGGGACCATCACCAAAGGTGCAGAAGCCAGCCTGAAGGGGCGCCCACTGGACAAGTCTGAGCCCAGACTTGTGGGCTCATGTAAGTGGGCTTATAACCCTCTGTATAGAACAGGGAAACACAAGACGGTCTAGACATCAATAAGTGAATAAACCAGGATATCTGCCCGGTTTCAAAGTACCTCCCCACAAAATATGCCTTAATTACAAAGAAGAGAAGAGTAATGCCAAAGCGGTAAAGCCTGGCAGACGGCCATCAGACGAAAGACCAACATAAATGATGAGACCCTGAGAGACCGTGATGAGAAGGCACCATCACCTCTGTGTTTCCTGCCAAAGATGCATCACCTGAATCCCTTCATGATGAAACATCAGACAAAGTCAACCTGAAGACCATTTGATAAAATAGCTGGCATGCCATCCTCAAAAGTGTCAAGATCACGGAAGCCACGGGAGGACTAAGGGGTTGCTGCAGATTGAAAGACACCAAGGAGATTAGAGAACACACGGCAACGTTGCAGAACTCTGATCTGGGCCCTTTTCCGTAAAGGACGTTGTTGGGAAAGCCGGATGAATCTGAATCACAACAGCAGAGCCATGTGAATTTCCCAATTTTGATAGTTGCATCATGGTTAAGTGCAATGGCATCGTACGAGATACTGTCTAAAGCATTTAGCGGCTCCGACTTGAGCTCAGGCCATGATCTTATGGTTCGTGATTTCAAGCCCCGTGTCGGGCTCTGTGTTGACAGCTCAGAGCCTGGAACCTGCTTCGGATTCTGTATCTCCCTCTCCCTCTGCCCCCCCGCCCCCGGCTCGTTCTCTCTCTCAAAATAAATAAACATTAAAAATAATAATAATAAATAAAGCATTTAGGAGCAATGAGACCTCAGACTGGTAACTTATCTTTTGGTGGATTAGGAAAAAAAATTCTCTGTATTAGATTTCGAATTTATTGGTAGGTCTGTGATTGTTTCAAAATAAAAGTTAAAAAAAAAAGTTAGGGATTATACTTTATATTTAAATGTACTAGAAATGCTCATTCATCACTTTCAGTGATTAACTAAATTCCCTCAGTTGGGTAACATATTGTAGCCTGAGACTGAATTCTACTTTAAGATAAATGCTGGGAAAATAAATGTGCCAAGAACAATGAACTCTGTTAATCAACGTGGAACGGAATAGGGTTTTCTATGAGGTCGACATCTTGGTTAACAGAGAAGCATTACATGCTATCAGTGGATTGCCAATGTTCCAAAAATAAAGTGAAACATTCTTTTCTTTTCTTTCTTTATTTTTTTTAGAGAGAGAGAAAGCATGAGTGGGGGAGAGGGGCACAGGAAGTGTGGGGTGGGGGCGGGAAGAATCTCAAGCAGGCTCCATGCGGAGCACCAAGCCCAACACAGGGCTCATTCCCATGAACCATGACATCATGACCTGGGCCAAAATCAAGAGTCGGATGCTCAACCAACTGAGCCGCCCAGGTATCCCCAAACAAACATTAATACGGATCCACGCTAAACAAAACGCACTCTGTCTTCAGCGGTTTATAAGGTAGGGGGACACTGATCACCACTCATCAGCCAACCTCTTTCTTCATATGAAACTGACAGCCTTTCAGTAATTTTGCATTAAACAATTATACCATGGCAGTATAACCACCTAATGTGTATCATCCTAATTTATGTACACTTTTCATAAACAGTTATCAATGAAGTGTTTTTCTCCCATCACAAAGCAGTGCTATTTGTAGGTCACATGTCCAGCAGTGGCCAAAGGTGCTTAAATGTCTTTTCCTCATGACTTTGACATTTACCAACGGACCTTCCATTTTCAATCTGTCAGTGTATCCTGCCTTTCCCTGCCCTCGGAATCATTGTGAAATTACTTCTGAAGAAAAGGAAAACTGACGTTCTGTTCTTCTGCTTCCTTTCAATGTTACTCTTACATGGAATCATTTGGAATGAAAAACTT
The DNA here is from genome assembly GCF_018350195.1 of Panthera tigris. Taxonomy (NCBI): domain Eukaryota; kingdom Metazoa; phylum Chordata; class Mammalia; order Carnivora; family Felidae; genus Panthera; species Panthera tigris. Next base: position 232,541,182 of record NC_056660.1, read on the forward strand.
TTATTCTTTTTTGCTCTTCCAGAATTATCCTATCTCTGGCTGTCCACTGATAAAAATTATTTTTCTTTGTGTGTTTGGAAAATTGAGTAAGTGAATGTTTAAGATTACATTCTTTCCCAATTTTTTGAACTTGCAGAAGAAAATAAAAATGCTCTGAAAGAAAAGCAAACTCACTACAGTACGTAGTGACCTAGAATACATCAGATTCTTGACAAACCATTTATTCCCCCCCGCCCCGCTTTTTTTTTTAAACCCATTTGATCCTTACAGGCATGTATCTTAATCCTCCTTTCCAAGATATTTTTTCTATTACATCTGCCCCAGCAGACACTGTATTTATTCATGAAGGGGCCAAAGAGATAGGTACAAAATGTTCAGCGGATGTGTTCTAGGGTAACCTAAAACCAGGAAAGTGTTGTAAGCCCTGAAAACAGGCTTGAGTGCCCCCATGTCTGTGTGATGAGGGCTTTCCCGCAGTGACTGTCATAATGTCAGCTGGCTCAGCTGATCACATACCCGTTCCTACTGCAGAAACAGACCCATCCCCCCCCAAGCCCCACTCCAGGGAGACTGGAAAAATGGAATTTATGGGAGAGAGGAGACACATCCCATAAATATCTTCAAGGGAGGCTCTGACATGCGGCGCAAGGAAGTAAAAGCTGGGGCAGAGCCCGTACAAAAAGGAACATTTCCCCCGCCTCTTCCCAGGCACAGCTGCATTGTTTCTTCTTTTAACAAAACACCACCTTCGTTCCTTCCTTTGATCCGTTACTGACGGGTCGCCATCTGGGCCTCGGGTGGTGCCGGCTACTCGGGCCAGTGGCAGGGAATGCGTGCGGGCACGTGGCTTTGCTCCACGTCTGAACCAGTCAGCGGGAACCTGGAGCCCACCGTGCAGAATCGGGGCCAGGGTTCTGACGCTCACCCGGTGCCAGCAAAGGCTGTCTTTCAGACCGCTCCGACTGAATGCCGGGCTTCACAGGAGCTCTAGGAGACGAATGTTGAGAAAAGGGATCCCCAGAAAGCTTTCCAGCTAAGCGGGATTTCCAGACACCCAAGGATAAGCCTCCAGCTCTATGTCAAGTTTCCAAATAAAACATTCCACCGAGTGAACGACAAACGGGTTTCTCAGACCCCCAGGGCTCGTGTGATCCGTGTCTAAACCCCCCACTTTCAATGGCAGTGCTGTTCCTAACCAGTTCTCTCACCCTCTGAGTTTTTACACCATGGCTGCATTTCTTAAATTTGATTCTAACAGAGCGTAATTGAACATACCTGTTTCAAGTAAAAACAAGATACTTAGGGACAACTCCAAACCACTGACCCTCATGTTTATGGATGTGCATAGCAGGAAATCAAGTCACTTTTCAAATGCTTTTAACTAATTAAACACAACGGCTTCTTCGAAATGCCATTTACTAGCAAAGCTAAATTTGCTGTCGTAGCATTTGAAAGATTTATTATTTTTTTTTTTTAATGCCCACGGACCTGCCAGAAGATCAGGAAATGGAGATCTTTCCCCCTCTGTAAAGAGAGGGCTTTATCGGATATGAAGGTGGGGGAGAACTATGAATTTAACTGTGTAAGTTATTTTCACTCTAAAAACAGGGTGCTGAATTCCAACGCATAGCAGGAACAGCTTTGAAGCAACCACAGTCATCCGACCATCCAGCAACCAGCAAAATGGAGCGGCCGTCCGCAACGCTCGCTGTTGCTGACTGCTACGTGCTGATGCCGCTGCTGGAGGTGGGGTGTGGCTGGCTCCCCACTAGCAACACAGAGCCACCTCGGGCACCTGCCGGGTAGCCCAGTCGCACCCCGAACAGGTGCACGGCACCCCTGGCACCCAGAGGTGGGGGTTGGGGGCACTGGTCACCCACCTGCCAGACCAGGTGCTCCTTGGCCCCGGGCGTTGCGGACAGGCAGATGCTCAGCACGACGGTGTGGGAGGAGGCCGTGAGCACGCTGGCGATGATGGCGTCTCGCATGTTGAAGGGGAGCATGGTGTATACCACGAAGATAATGAAGAGGAAGAAGGACACCTACGGGAGAAGAACAGGGAGAGTCAGCAAGAGCGCCCGGCCCCAGTGCTTCTCTCCCTTGCCCACGAAAGGCTGCACAAAACGCCGCGAACTGCACCCGTGTAGTTTTGTGTTTTTCTTCTTTAATATTTACTTATTTCTGAAAGAGACAGAGACTAAGCACAAGTTGGGGAGGGGCACAGAGAGAGGGAGACACAGACTCCGAAGCAGCTTCCAGGCTCTGAGCTGTCAGCACAGAGCCCGACGCGGGGCTCGGACCCACGAACCGCGAGATCGGGACCTGAGCCGAAGTCAGATGCTCGACCGACTGAGCCACCCAGGCGCCCCGAACCGCACCCATTTAGAGAGTAGTATTATGAGAAAATAAGACAGCACATTCAAACAAACCCAATGGATTACAATAAAGGACTAACTCTTGTGAGGGGGAAGAAAAAAATTATTCTTTTTCAAGATTTGAAGATTTCCAACTTTCATCCCCAGACTACTGCAGACATTAGGTAACTCTGAGCACTCTCTGGATCTGGATGCAAGCTGGTCCCAAACTCGTCGGGTTTAGTATCTGTGCTTCCAAACACACATCTGGGTTCCTGAGCTATGTCTCCAACTGTGTCGGGAGATCCCTGGAGGGTGGTCGGGTTTCATCTGGGGTTGCTGATGCAAGAGGATCGAGTGGTGTGGACGTGTAACAAATTGAAACAGCTCGGAGGTGGTTCAGCTGTTATCAAAACCACTTGGCAGGTTCTCCAAAAGTTAAGCCCAGAACCACCTTAGGACCCAGTGATCCCGTTCTTAAGTATGTATCTTAAAGAACTGAAAACAGGCATTCAAACAAATACATGCACACACGTGTTTGCAATAGCACGATTCACAACAGGCAAAAGGTGGAAACCACACAAATGTCCCCCAGTGGATGAACGGATACACGGCCTGTGGCACATCCACGCAACGGGATACTAGTCGGCCAGAAAAAGCAATGACGTACTGAGATAACATGTTTTAACACAGATGAACCCCAAGAGCATTATGCTAAGAGAACGCAGCGAAGGCAAAAGCCCACATACTGTAAGGTTCCATTTGTACGGACTGTCTAGAATAGATAAATGAACAGAGACAGGCAGCAAACTGGTGGCTACCAGGGGCTGGAAAAGAGGGTAGGGGAAGTCACCACCTGGTAGGCGCAGAGGTCCCCTTTGGGGTGATGACAGACTTTCTGGGACGGGATGGAGGCGATGGTCACACAACACCGTGAATGTACTAAATGCCACCAAACTCTTCCTTTTAAAATGGCTAATTGACGTTATGTGAACATCACCTCAGTGAGAAAGAAAAGCCATAGGAGAGCTTACAGAAAGATTCGGAATGGAAAAGGGAATGGCTTAGTAGGTAACCGAAAAGGCTGTTTTCGTCAAAAAGCGGCAGAGACAGAAGAACACTGAGGGGGAGTGAAAAGGTGATAAATCAAGGGGGGAAAGAGCCAAGGTCAGGGAAGCAGAAGAGAGGCATTGGGAGAGCTCCGCCCCACAGCTCTTCACTCAAGAACAAAAGGGAAGCTAAGTAAGGAAAGAGCTCGTCCTGCGTGCAGAGTGACCCGTGTTGCATAAGGAACCCCAAACCCCAGCACAGCTGGAAAGACAGGGAGACACCATGCCAGCTCTTCTGCGGGGAGTCAGGATGTGTGTTCGCGAGAAGGACCTGGGCACCAGCGCTGCTCACGGTGGGTCTGAAGACAGCAAGGGCTGCAAGGACACTGGGCCCCCTTCCCGCATGAACAAGGGGAGCCGCACCACAGGTCATGATCAAAAAGTAATGGTCACCATTTCACTGTCCAGGGGTCTGCGGTATAAGCTCCACGGGTACAAGCATCACAGACAAAAGGGCATATGGAAGATCAGGGGCGCAACCTACAAAGAAATTTGGACCTCTCAAACACGCCCCTCCCTTTTCTCCCAAACACCTGCTCATTGGACAAGCACGTATGAAGCTTCTCTGAGGTTCTGGAGGTGGAGGACAGATGCAGAATCCTGGCTCTCAGGCACTCGAAAGTCACGTGTATCAGCCGTCACTTTACAGCTGATGTATCCGGAGAGAAGGGGTACCCAGCCCCACTCCAGCGAGACACTGGGGTGAAGTCCCTGGGTCATCTTCCCTAAGATCCTGCAAGTTCAAGTGTCTCAGAATAACAGCCAAGAAGAATCCTACCAGGAGTGTGAAAACGAATCCAGGAATCCCCCTTAGGGAGCTTTGGTTGGGTATGGCCCATCTGTTCTATGCCCACTCCTCCTAATTCAGTCTAGTCATAATGGACTTCAGGCCAAAACATATGGGCAAAAGGATCACCATGGCCATACTATTTTGCTGGTAAATACTTTTTTATTTTACCTCCTTAAAAAGACTGTGAAGATGCTTTTCATTCAGGTATTATTATACAGCATTCTACACTTTCTATTCCATATATGGAATGGGAAAAAAATATGTTAGACAGTTTATGTACCAAAACACCTAGCATTAATGGAAAGAAACCAGGCGTTTCTTCGGAGGGACCTTTCTGAGCTAGGAGCCAATCGACCCAAGCAGACTGGGGCAGTCCCCTGCCTCCACTTCCCAAGAAGAGAATATACAGAGTGATTTCTTAGAGCCCCAAATCAGATTTCAAAACTGCTAAGAACCAGCACATGCATTTAAGGAGCACTCAGTGTACAAGTGCCTTCTCCACTCTTCAATAGTTGCATCCTGCTTTCCAAAAGGGGTATCACTGACCCAGAGAAACGGGGAACTTGGCCAATATCTCCCAACCAGTCAGTGTCAAAGCCCAAATAGCAATCCACGGGTTTAATTCTTCTATGTGTTCTCGGTAAAGAGTTTGACCAAGACAAACTTTCCCCTGATAGAAATCCCATGAAGCTGGGATTCATGGGATTTTTCCCCTGATAGAAATCTTTCCCCTGATAGAAATCTTTCCCCTGACAGAAATCCCCTATCTTTCCCCTGATAGAAATCCCATGAAGCTGAAGGTCTAACAGAAGACACACATGCATACAAGACATTCTTGCAAGTCTGACGTGGAAAGACACCAGCTCTTTCCCCTCCTGCGAAGACAATCACAGGAAGTGCCCGACATCTTGGCTCAGATGCTGAACTCTTTCAGTAAGTAGGACCGATTTTTAATGATCATTACGAAATTGCTAATGTTTCAAGATTTGCTCATATTTCCTTCATTTCTATACGCTTAACTTTCAATTTGTGTTTACAGACGGGTGGTTTATGATAAATGGTAACACACAACAATGAACATTTAACAAAACTGTCAGTTAGAGGGGAGCCTGGGTGACTCAGTCGGTTAAGCGTCTAACTCTTGACTTTGGCTCAGGTCATGATCTCACAGTTCAGGAGTTTGAGCCCCATGTCAGGCTCTGTACTGACATGCAGAGCCTGCTTGAGATTCTCTCTCTCTCTCTCTCTCTCTCTCTCTCTCTCTCTCTCTCTCTGTGTGTGTGTGTGTGTGTGTGTGTGTGTGTGTGTGTATCCCTCCCCCGTGCTCACTCTCTCTCTCTCAAAAGTAAATAGATAATTGTGCATGGTCATGGCTTATTGAGAATATTAAATTTACTTCGGAATCTCTACTACCCACCAAATTTACAGGAACTATTTTTAATCCAGACACTCTTATTTCTACACACGGCATTAATGAAAAATCCTATTTCCTACAAGAGGCATTAAATGATTATTTTCAGGGGCACCTGGGTGGCTCAGTCAGTTGAGTGTTGGACTTTAGCTCAAGTCATGATCTCACAGTTCTTGGGTTTGAGCCCCTGCATCGGGCTCTGTGCTGCAGTGCAGAACCTGCTTGGGCTTCTCTCTCTCCCTCTCTCTGCCCCCTCCCCTGCTCACACTTGCTTTCTCTCTCTCTCTCTCTTTCTCTCTCTCTCTCTCTCAAAAATAAACATTAAAAAATGGTTATTTCAAGTATTAGAATTGACAATGACAAAAAAGAGCCTCTCTTAAACAACTACAGTTTTCCTCTAATACAAAAACCTGCAGTTCTTTGAAATTACCGTAACTTTTGAACAGCTTAATTTTGGACAGCTTTAAAACTCTAACATTATTTCAATTATTTTACAGTGCAGCAGACATTTTGAGCTTTGAAAAGGAAGCACATGGAAAGCTTATCTGCATTAACCAAATGGAGAAGAGACATTGTTTTCCAAATACAATTACTCCTGTTAAGTGTTCATTTTTAGATGACAAAATGAATTTTTTTAAAGGTCAATTAAGCAAGTTGTATTAAATCAACTTTGAATTTTAGTGGCAGCATTTCAGGAACAGCACGAGGTGCCCAGGGAGCCTTCCACAGGCTGGACGAGGAAGAAGAAAGTCAAGTGTGGCTGCAAGCCCCACATAGGGAACAGCCTTCACTTCCTATTGCTTCCAGAGGGCTCTATTTTTCTTTTCAGCCTTCTTTCCAAAGCAACTTCAACTAGGGCCATATGTAAAACCAAAATGGATTTGGCACATCGAAAGAACATGTGGGTTAAAAGCTCCAAAAAGGCGAATGCAAGCACTGGGGTTTCCATGTTCCCATGGGGACATTTCCATGACTGAGACCCTCCCTGACTGTATCTCTGTCCAGAGGCTGAAGAAAGGGGAGCCACTGGTGTGATTACTGAGACCCTGCACAGACACCTGGATCAGCGTGACACCGGAAGAGGTGGAACTCCTCCCAAAAACACCCGACTGAAGTGTTTCCCTGACCTTAGGCCGCCATTTGCCTTTTGTGAGACATCCACATCTTTCTCTCTGGGCTACTTGAACCTCAAGCGCTGTAAGTTTCAAACCAAGTTAAGAGCTTCTTTGTTATGTTCTTAAACCTATTCCTCTTGCAGGGTAACGCAATCCTGCCCACGACGTCTTTGTCCCCAACAACCCAGGTGCAAACTTTTAAGCCTCGCCGTTGACAATTCTTCACGTCCACACTCGAAAACAATGCCTTCTTACTTTAGGACCCCAGAGTCTCGCATCTGTTTGTCTGCGCTTCTCCACCCTTACGTCCCATCTGTTAAATACGCTTCCATACTTTTCTCTTCCTCCTCCCCATCCCCCGACAAGGGAGCCAGAGTGCATATCCTTCCTCGTTTTTGCCTGTCCCACCCCATTCTCCATGCTTCTGGTAATCATTAGGACTCATCACCAAATATTTCTAACTCCCTTCCTTCTGGGAACATAGTACCAATGCAGTGAGCATTTTCTTTTAAGTCAGAGGAAGCCATATGACTTGCTTTGACAAATAAAGTGTGGGAAGAAGACATATGTTATCTTTTGGGTAGAAATTACTGCACAACTTACCAAGCCCCCTCCCCTCCCTGGCAATCATGGAAACATGATGTTGGACCTCCTCCCAAGCTTCGTGTCAAGTGAGGGGCAGATTCCCTCAGCTGACCCACACGGACCTGTGTTCATTTGAACCTGCCATAATCCTTGTGGCAGTAAGCCCCTGGGACCCCAAGCACAGCTTGGGTGGTCCTGACTGACACCAAGCTCATACAACACAGACACACACACACACACACACACACACACACACACACACACACACGAGTTTTACTTATGGATAGATTAGATTCCTTTATATGCATTACTTTGCAATTTGCTTTTAGCACTGAATTATACATCATGGGCATCTTTCCAAGTCTGGAGATGTGAATATATGATTTACTTTTTACCAACTACAAAATATTCCATAGTAACGGATGCACCAGATTTTCCTTGCACTAGCATTTCCTTACTGCTGATCATTCATGGCAAGTTAGGCGCCCCTTATCCAACTGCTGTGGTAATATTCTCATGGATCTCCCTTTCTCCAACATTCTCCTTTCCCTAATCCAGCCAACATACAGTTGCTAGATTCGTGATGCTGAAGACACAGGTCCAGTTAGTTCCTTCCTTGGATGAACCTTTCCTCTGGCTAACCCCTGTGCTCAGAACTCTTCTCTTCAAGGGCCCTCATGGTCACAGAAGAAAGTGGAAACTACATGGGCTGGAGGTCAAGACTCCCCAGACTGGCTTTTCACCTCTTTCTAGAGCCACTTCAAGGACAGACTTTTATTGTCTCTCCACCCACACTCTCCAGCTGCCCCCATCTCGTTCAGAGTACAGGTCCTGCCAATGGCCACCAGTCCCCAGATGTGGCCTCCTGGGGCCACCTCCCCTTTACTCCACCCACTCACTCCTTCCCTCCATCTGGCCTCCAGGGCTGTTTCTGGGGTCTGCCCGGAATGCTCATTCCTGGGTGCTCTGCCCATGACTCCCCTGCCTGACTTCCTCTCTGCACTCGGGTCTCTGCTCACTGTTACACTTTTAAGCATCTCTGCTCTTTTGGGGGACACAATTCAAACCATAGTATCAAGATCATGCCGTAGATCAGACCAGACTTTCGATTTCAACTCCTTTCCCTCCATTTTACATCTCATACGCCATTTCCACGTGGAGGATAAAGAATAAACTTCACAGTTATTTACAGTTTATGAATGAATCACAAATCATTTCATACAAATGATTTTTTTTTACTTTTTTAAACGGAAAAATTGTTGCAAACATGGAGAAGAGCTGAGGTACCACTTAAGCAACGGTTAGAAAGACACAGAAATGGTCCTAACCTGACTCTACATAGATCTGGTCTTTGACTACCCAGGTCCCTGGTGCAAAGTCCGTGGATTTTCAGAGTGTGGTTCACATTTGTTTCAGAGTTCAATGGCAAGCAGAACGTTCCCAGACGTGTCAACAGTAGCTTCAAAGATGGAGCTTCCAGTTTTTCCATCCAAATGGTACCCCAGCGTTACTGTCCTCACGCAGCTCTGCTGTCTAACCCCCCTTCCCCGAGCACACACAAGCAAGCACGATCAGGAAGATAATCAGGATTACTTATGTAAATCGCCATGGTTCTGTTGAGGATACGCCATCTGAGAAACATTTTCTACTCTTTTATGCTAATAGTGCTAAGAGAAATAACATCCCAGTGAACATACGTATTTTATAATCAGAAGACGAGCTCCTCGAATTGTTCTCTCCCACAAATCTCGGAGAAATCAAAAATAGCACAGTGTTGAAAGTACTAGCTTAATTTTCAAAGACAGAGATTTCACTAAAAGCCATAGGAATCATACCTGCTTGACTGGAGCATGAATTGTAGTTCTTTTAACGCGGTCGCTTGTTGTTTTAGAATACGACTACAAATGCCAAAGTTTCGCAAAATTTCCCAAGGGAAAGAGGGAATTCTTGACTGTATCGATCTAACTGAGCATTCTGGAAGTACATTCTAAATATGAACGAAACTTTTCTTTCTGAATGGTACCCTTCCACCTCAAAGGATTGCTGGCTTTGAGAATATCTATGCCACTTACTATTTAGGAGAATTTACATTTTTGTCTGGAAACAACTAGCAAGATATTTAGCCAGAAGTGTGCTTTAACTTTCCTCTTAAGTTTTTGTTTCAATTCCAGTAGAGTTAACATACAGTCTAGTATCAGTCTTAGGTGTAGAATTTAGTGATTCAACATTCCATACAACACCCGGTGCTCGTCACGACGAGTGCGCTCCTTAATCCCCCCCCCACCTGTCTCACCCACCTCCCCCCACCCCTGCCGCCCACCTCCCCTCTGGTTAAGAGTCTGTTTCTTGGTCTGCCTCTCTCTCCCTTTGCTCTTTTGTTGAGATGCAAAATGATACTTATCTTTTCATTTTGATTAGTATTTTCTTTTCTGTTATCGATCATACTTTCTATAAGGACGGGAGTCACTGTTCCATTTCTTAGTACAAATATCACAACTGTGCAAACAGCCTTTTCTTTAATTGGGGGCCCTCAGTCATACCAATGTTTACTGCTAAGACATCAGTGTATGTCCAGGCTTCTGTGAGTGGCTCTTTATGATTACTCTTTTTAGGTTTATCTTCTTCCCCTTTCCCCTTTTTCCTTCCCAGGTCCTCCCGGTGGGGAGGGTATGCACTTGCACATCTGGACCTATATCTCTATATGTGTGTGCATATACACATACAGAGAAACACATGCACATTATATACATATACACATACACATATACGTACATATATGTAATCCCTGTGTGTGTGTGCATGTGTATCCATATACAGACTTTGGGGAATCCACATATGCCACCCCACTAAAATCCCATCAGACCTCAGCTCTGGTATCAGTTAAGAAGCCACCTCTCCTCCGCTTAGAGACATAGGCTTTCCCACAAGTACGAGTCAAGGGAAGGACTGTCTGCTCCACAGAGGAAGTCTAGATCTCTGACTGAGGTTGAATTCAACACAATGTCATGGATGCTTCCAGATGCTTCTGGAACTGTCTCAGGTTCCATTCTCTTTTCAACCACTCTGGCTTCCCAGGGCCTCACAAGACTTTACACGGGTCTATAGGCTGAGCACACTGTCTCAGTCCTAAGATCTAATTCTGAATTTCATGCTTATGCACCACAGTAGATTACACAAACACAACAGCCAAATCGTCATTAATACTATTTACAGGAAAGCATTACAGAGACTCTAGATCATCAGAAGAGGCTCAAGTACAGGGGAGCAATTCTCATTACACAGATTTGATCTGTCCAACCTCCAACCTTTGTCCTCACATTCTCTCCCATCTCACTTAATGAAACTTCTAGTCCCCAACCTAGGAACTATTGTTAATAATTTTCTCTTCCTCGTTCTCTTCATCCTTAGAAGACATCCTGAATCCGCCTACCCCTTTCCACCTGGGGCTACACCTCTAGTCCAACTCATATGATCACCTCTGGATTCTTGCAAAAGCATCCGCCTACACTAGTGTCCTCTAGAATGAATTTCCCACACAGAAGTTCAAGGGTTTCTTTTAAAATTGAGACACAATTTACATATGATGTGTGCGCTTAAGGTGTACAACACGATACTTTCACACACTGCAATACAGTTACCACTTCTAGGTACATATCCAAATGAAATGAAAACAGGATGTTGAAAACTCCCGAGTTCCCTGCAGCGTTATTCACAACACCAAGAGACGGAACAATCTGAGCGTCCATCAGTAGATACATGCATGAAGGTAAGAGATACATACACACAGTGGAGTATTTTTCAGTCATGAGAAGGAGAGAAACCCCGCCCTGTGCAACAACATGGATGGACCCTGAAGGCATCATGCTAAGTGAGATAAGTCCGAAAGAGAAGGGCACTGATGATTTGCTGATACGTAGGGCACCACGTAGATGTAGAATCTAAAATTTTAAAAAAGCCACCCTCATAGGAAGAGTAGAACAGTGGTTAGGATGGCAGGTCCGTGGGGAAATCTTCAAGGGGTTACGAACTTGCAGTTAGAAGTTCGGGGATTGAAAGCACAGTATGGTGATTAAGCAGCAACTCAGTATCACGCGCGTCCAAGTTGCTACGAAATCAGACCTTAAGTGTCTTCCCCACAAAACAGGAATGATACTCCTGGGCTATGATGGAGCCATCAGGTAACATGTCACGGTAATCAAAGTGACCTTTTAACATGTTAAGACCGGCCACGCCACTCCCTCTCGGTGTCTATCCCGCCACGGGCTTTCTGTAACACCGAGGATATAAAACATGCAAAGTCCTCATCCATGCCAGCGAGGGTTCCTCATGTTCTGGCCTGACTGACACCTCCAATAGCCTCTCTCACCAACTCCCATCACCCACATCCACAGTCCCTCCACACTGGCCTTCTCGCTGGTCCCTGAACCTCAGGGCCTTTGCACGTTCTGTTCTTCTGCCCCTAGTGTTCTTCCTCCACCCTCCCTTGGCTGGCTTCTTCCTGTCATTCGCAGCTCCCCAATTCAAACACCACCTCCCCAGAGAGAATCCACTGATCCCCCTACTGACAATATCACCCCATTCATGCCCTAGCGAATCACCTCGCTTTCAGTTCTTCGTATCATTATTGGAATCGGAGCATTTACTTTGATAGTTTTCTAATCCTTCTTTTCCGCCTCCCCCATGTAAATGCAGGCTCACAGGGACAAGGGCTGCATATGGGTGCTTCCCTGCACCTGAGCACAAGACCCGTCACATAAAAGACCTCCACAGATACTTGCAGAAGGAAGGGATGCAACACGGCGGGTGCAGTGACACACGAAAGCTGCGAGCAGGGAAGCCCGAGGCGGCTGACCGACGACGAGAGGCGTGTGCTCGGGGAGGTGTTAACCCAAGGGCACTCCCCGGACGTGCATCAATCCCACCGCCACCTGGCGGGTCGCTGGACACCTCTGGTTTTCGGCCCAGCTCACCTCCAGCCCTGACGGGTGACAAAGATACGGGAGACTAGCAGACATCACGGCCACATACTCTTCATTCAAAGACCCACACAAGCTGTAAATAATTGAAACCACTTCGAAGCAAGTAACAAAAACGAAACCCACTTCCCACCGTCAATCCTGTAAGTGTCTGATGACCTCTGGCTGGGTGGATATGTGGGCTCAGGGTCCATGCGGCACAGGGGACACAGGCTTCCTCGGCACTTCCCGGTGCTCCCTGGACCAACAATGACCTTGAACTGTCCTTTCCGTTGTGGAGCTCCTACGCCTGGTACACCACGGGTACGCCTCGCACCTGGGCCCCAGCTCACCCGGGAGCTTGTCAGAAATACATGCTCTTGGGCCCCGCCCTGCATGGATGGATTTGACTCTCTACTGTAATCCTGTTCCGGGGTGATGTGCGTGGGACCCACGCTGATCCACGAAAGGCTGTCATTGGGTTCAATGGTCAGTCACTCGTCCTCTGGTGGCCATCACTGCAGGGAATTTGCAATATTCGAACCAGAAAGACCCATGGGACAAGGGAAATGTATGGTCAAAGTCTGGTGCTAAACACCTACTGAGTTAATCAACAAATCAGTGAACTGCGATGAATAATTTCTTGTCTTTGACCTGGTTACCAGATTTTATTTCTTGAGTCCTCCATGCCAATTTTATTTTTTTTAATAGAATTAATTGTCAAATTGGTTTCCATAACACCCAGTGCTCATCCCAAGTGCCCTCCTCAGTGCCCATCCCCCAGTTTCCCCTCCCCCAGCCCCCCATCCACCCTCAGTTTGCACTCTGTACTTAAGAGTCTCTTATGGTTTGCCTCCCTCCCTCTCTGCTTATAACTTTCTTCCCCCCTTCCCCTCCCCCATGGTCTTCTGTTAAGTTTCTCAAGATCCACATATGAGTGAAAATACAGTGTGGAGGTTCCTCAAAAAATTAAAAATAGAACTACCCTATGACCCAGCAATAGCACTGTTAGGAATTTACCCAAGGGATCCAGGAGTGCTGATGCAGAGGGGCACTTGTACCCCAATGTTTATAGAAGTGCTTTCAACAATAGCCAAATTATAGAAACAGCCTAAATGTCCATCAACTGGTGAATGGATAAAGAACATTCGGTTTATATATACAACGGAATACTACTTGGCAATGAGAAAGAATGAAATCTGCCCAGGAGCCTGCGGCGCAGGGGAGGGTGGGGGCGCTGAGGCGGGGCCCGGGGAGGGGGAGGGCGGGGGGCGGGCGAGCCGGCGGGCGCCCCGCCCCCTCACCGTTGCCGTGCAGGACGCCGATCTGACAGCTCAGGCTCCGCAGGTCCGACACGAACTGCTTCACGTGCAGCAGCAAGCTGGAGTGATCTGGGGGGGAGGGGTGGGGGGTGGGGGGCGAGGGCGGGCAGGGGGCGGGGCGGGTAAGAGAAAACAAAAAAAAAAAAAAAAAAAAAAAAAAAAAAGAAATCTGCCCAGCTGCAGCAACGTGGATGGAACTGGAGGGTATTATGCTGAGTGAAGTCAGATAAAGACAGATACCAATTTGATTTTAAAACGAAGACCAGGATTTAAAAAATACATATATTTATTTCCAGTGTCATTTCCACTAAACAAGCAAAAAGGCCCAGATCCACATCACACACCTTCCCCTGTGTGGTCCCTACTCCACTCTGCTGACGGGAAGCCCTCGTGTCACAGGAGAAAACGGAGTTGTCCCAGAGTCACCGGAGAGTATCTCTCAGTCAACCCTTGAAAAGTTCAAGTAGAACCCCATCTTTCTTACCATGAAAAACATACTTAGAAATCCTGGGAAATGAACTTTATACTATTCCCAAACCTCCTTTATGGCCAGAATTCAGAATAAAACTTGGGGACACCTTGATGACTTAATAATAGAAAAGCGTTTCTACCTCCTCCACAGTTAGCTTCAGCCAAGATTTCCCAAGTATCAACCCCATCAGGATAAAATACGAAAACAGTTCTTCAAATGCCTATGTTATTAGGCAAAAGACTATGTTCTTTGACAGAGCTGGGGCTGCAGAGAGTAATGATGAAATCATGAATCACCGCATACCTCTCATATTCCTCTGAAATGTTATTCAGAGTCAGGGAGACCGATGGAACCAGAGGAGAAACAGTAGCTCTCCCTGTGCCTCTTTTCATTTAAAGGAAGTAGGAGGGAGATCATAAATTTTAAAAAGCTTGAAAAAAAGAACAGTAGGATGTAAAAACCCCTACCTCCTCAGGGAACAAAGGCAGCTGACTGTCCGCCCAGCCTTCCGTCTGTTGGGAACCCTGACGTGGTTTCCTTTCCTCGGTCCTTCTCTTCCTCCTGACTCCTGGTCTGGTTCTGGGTATCCACCTATCTCTGTGTGCCATTTTCACCTCTTCACTCATCATTCGTATTCATGCATCCCCTAGCATTTTTTTTAACTGTACAATATATAAGGCATTTTATTAGCTATGACAGAGAAGACACTTGAAATGGCTTGGAATGAAGGCCAATTTCCAAACGTATCCATTTACTTCCCTTATCTCCTTCCCCACCTCATAGTCACATAGTGACGGCAGAGTCCGTCTGTAACTCTGGTGAGTTTAGAGTTAAAAATCGGTAAACTTCCCACCAGCAATCAGCAAACCACCACGTATGAATGTGGACTACCATCTTCATTGTGAAAGCATTTAAGTTGTGCTCCTTGGGCCGAAAAAAATAGTGTAGTGTTTCCCCTTACATTCCTCTTTCCCAGAGCATCTATTCACATTTTTTAAAGATTTGTTTTGGATAATGATTACTTGGCCAAGACAAAAATGAGAACACAAAGCATTCTTGAATGCTCCTCAGTTAGACAGGGTTTCCTAACATACCAGAGGTGGCAGAATACAGTATCTGTCCACAATTCTTCCTCTCTCCTTGACCTGGCCATGGAGATCAGCGGCAGTATACCTCCTCATCTGATTGACTTTGGACTTGGCCATGTGACTTCCTTTAAGCAACAGAATATGGGCCGACAGCCTGCCACTTTCTAGGAAGCCTCAATTTACATTTATGCCAGCCCCCTTGGTGTTTTGGTCTTCCACAATGAGGAGGCCATGGTCCAGAAGGACACATCTCTCAAATGGGTCTGGACTGAAGACATACGGAGCAGGATCTGGACCCAACTCAAAGTCTAGAATCTATCCTATCTGTTTGGCACGGTAGGGTCCAGACAAAGTCAGCCAACCCACGGACTGGTTAGGATGAAATAGGAAATATGCCATTATTCTATAAGCCACTTAGATTTAGAGGTTGCTTGCTATTCAGCGTTCAGAGCAGAAACCTAATGTAGCCATCCGCCATCAGAAGTGATTTGCTACGGTAATGAAAACCTAAGATACAGGTCATTTCCTTTGGGACTCCCAGGAGTTGTGGCCGTTTCAGCAAAATGGTAACTCGTTGGCAAAATAAGTATGGCTTCTAAGAGAGCCATTCACCAAAATGCCCAGGTTCCACAAGGTTTCCAAACCATGTGATAAAGTCTTTAGAAAGAGCAGAAGAAATGAGAAAAAGTGGGGATGTTTGCCAGAAATATCTCTGAGTAGACAGAAAGATCATCATCCAACCTGAAATGGGTATGTTGCCTAGCTCAATACACATGACGAGATTTATTCACAGGTATTTTCTTATTTTACAATTAGGAAAATCAAGGTGCTGAAGGGTTAAGTATTTTGCCCAAAGTCCTAAAGCAGCATAAAAACAAGCCATAATCTTCTGCTAAAGCTAAAAACAAAAAACATTATTCCACCATAATCCCTGAAGGTTAATGGAGCACGTGTTATTCAAAATAAAAAGAACCTTCAGAATCCATCTGCCCTACTCAAAACAGCTTGTTCCAACACCGGAGTCCCTTTTTGTAAAAATTATTTCTCTCATCAAATGCAAAGAAAAAAACCAGCAAGTTCATTTGGAAGCAATCAGGCAAAATGTTTGTTAGAATACATCCACTGATTTTTTTCTACTTACACGATTAGGAGAAAATAATATGTTCTTTGGTGGGTTTTTTTTTAATTATTATTTTTTTTTTCTGAATGTGATAAACCGCTTTCTCCTTTCTGACCTTAGATTTTCACAAGTGACTCCAAGGACACGGTCGTCTCTCAGCGGCCCCTTCTTTGAGCGAAACTGAATGCTACAATCCCACCCTCCGTGTGAAGAACTTCTCATCCCGCATTACCGTTCAGATAATAGTAACTTCACTCTCATTACCGTTCACATTTAGATTATACAGTACGCTGCCATTAACTCAGCATTTATTCCGCAGTCAAGTTCAAAGACAGTCACAGGCCGAGGTAGCCAGAGCTGTAACACAGACTTCTGTGCCTTCTGTCAGTAATCCCAGGGATCACTTAAAATAAGATACCCTGACAACCCCGAAACTGAGTTAATCAATCAAATATGACGGCACGCCGGCTCCTTTCAAACGAGCTGTTCGGGCAAAAGTAACCGCAGCCTTAATTTGTGTTTATCTTTTTCTTTCAGTTCTTCCACTCTTACCTCCATCCCTGAAGGAAGTGGGATGAGGAGATCTTCACTGCTTGGGTTCCCAGCATATAATCACACAAGTTTTCCATGTGTTTTTTCTTTTAAATTTATTTATTTTGAGAGAGAGAAGGGGGGGAGGGAGGAGGAAGAGCAGAGAGAGAGAGAGAGAGAGAGAGAGAGAGAAAATCCCAAGCAGGCTCCGCGCTGTCAGCACAGAGCCCAAAGCAGGGCTCGAACCCAAGAAACGTGAGAACGTGACCTGAGCTGACATCAAGGGTTAGACGCTTAACCAACTGAGCCACCCAGGCGCCTCATGTGTTCTTAACCTTTAAATCACAGGCACATCTATAGAAACACCTAAGAATATTCAGCCCTACTCCGCATATGAACAAGCCATGTTTTCCCGGTACTTACTCTGATCTTATTTTGCTTTATTTTTTGACACTCCTCTAGTTGCTTAGATATTTTACTGAAGGCTTAACACCATACGAGGCTGACTCTATGGTGAATGGATTGTGCCGTAAGCCAGAGCCACCTGATTTCTACGTACGTAAAGGGAAATACGTATGAAACTATGTGAAAACAGGTAGACTATGTTGAAGAAACAGTGTCCTGGAAAATCACTTTGAATATCCTCTCAGAAGTGCAAAAAAAATTTCCACAAAGTAAGGTCCTCATAAAAAAAAAAAATTTAGATGTTATATAAAAGTGCTTTTATTTATGTTCACTGTTTTGGTCTTTATGAATATTCATGCCTACATCCTTTTGAAACATTATATTTATTTCATTTGAAAGGCCAGTGCTTCAGAGGAGAAAAACTCACGCAGAGAAAATAAGTGAACTATTCATCTAAAAACAAATACTGTTTGGGGACTCTGGTTTAAACTTGTGAGTCAACATCTACATAAATCAACATTCAGTGGAGGAGTGTGGGTATACAATGGGCTCTTAATACAAAAAGACCCACCAAATTCGAAATGCCTTTGTCTGCCCTTTTTTTTTTTCTTTTTCTCATTCTCAAAGAGGAAAATCTCAAAAGGAAGAATGCATCTCCTTGAGCTGTAAAAATGAATTATTTTAGTGTTTGCGTTGGCTCCGCGGGGCTTTCAGTTCTTGGATTACACAACTTCCTGCCACAGTACCCAATTCCAGCTCACCAGCAAGACGCTCACCCGGGTCCCTCGTGTTCTCCCGTTCTACTGTACCAACCGTCCTGTCCCATTTACCTGGGGCCCTAAGGCTTGCGCAGGATGTGGTCTTCCTCAGTATCCCTTTAAAACCTCAGGGTTACTACGTTTTGAGCCTACGGCACTCACACTTTCACGGTAGGTACCAGGCTATTGAAAGAAACATGATCCCACCCCCGCTGTCATGCAAACCGGGAGCAAACCAGACATCCTCACAGGCTCCGTATCACTAACGTCACTGCAAGGGCAAGAAAGTACCGTACGTATGATATTTATTTCTAAAGTGCTAATCCCACTATCACTACCTAAATATTAATGAGTACATGTAAATTCCCAACCACAGAGGCAGCACGGTCTCAAGAGCGGCGCTCGGTAAACAAAAATGGGGACGTGCACACTCCGCACGTGTTCACGGTTCTATCCCTTCGAACATGCCTATGTTAAGACACACGCAACGGCTTCTAATTAGAAGAGATACGTGATTCTAGATTCTGCGCAATTTCCTATTTGAGCTTCGTGTTTGGGCCCATTTTAGCTGCATTTTTCCGTTGCTGGTTCATAACTGACTTCAGCGCTGTCACCTAATGGCGGGGTCCCTCCGTCTAACAGGTGCCCCTAGACACACAGCACACCTGGAGCACCATGAAGACGCACGGCGAGGTGAAGGGCATGAAGTCAGAATGCCGAGGCCGAAACTGCCTCCAGAAACCTACCGGATGGTGCTCGCCAGCCCAGGAGCTAAGGGACCTGAGCCAGACCATCACATGACAGCACATCTACGGCAAGGGCACAGCCCCAACTTTGGCTCAGCTTGCCTTCCAGGGACTCTCTCGTGGTTTACAAATGCCCTTGAAGGGCACACACGGGCCAAGTCAATGCGTGTTCACGCTGCTCTTCTAAAATGTCTGTAGTTTCCCTCGTGCTGTGCTCGCTCCTTGAGACACCATCGCCGCCTTTGTCTAAACGGGTTCAATTTACTACTGACCTTCAAGGTTTGTCTTTCTTCCACTGCTTGGCTGGGCTTCTCGGGGCTGGAACCATGCTGCCCCTTGGTCTGCATGTTGATAATCATCAAAGAGACCACATAACTCGTGAGAGCCCTATGACGCAGCGCTGTTTAAGGGAGAAGGAAACCGAGGCCACGGAGACAGGCGGCCCCTTTCCCAGGTCCACCCTGTCATGTGGGGTGAAACGCTGGAGGGCTGGCACCACAGCCCGCACTGCCACACTCCCCCCGCTGGCCTCTGAGCTCAGCCTTCAGCTTCCGCGTGGTCACTAAATTGATAGGACTTGAGCAGTAAGGCCGTCTAGCTTCAAAGTTCGTGTGGACTGGGGCGCGTGGCTGGCTCAGTCAGTAGAGCATGTGACTCTTGATCTCGGGGTTGTGAGACTTAAAAGTATCTCTTTGAATTTCTTAAGGTAGAGATTACTTAAAACCTTTAAAGTTCACATGTATTAGCAACCACCAGGAAGATTAAAAGAGGTGTATGTATGTAAACGACTGGTTTCTCGTTGTCGACTGTTCGCTTGTTGGCTTATGTGTGCGTCTTTTGCGACGCATTTTAATTACTATTTTGCACGCAATTTTTAAATTGGTAATATCGAAGTATAACTGACATACAATGGCTTTTTTGTTTTAAGTTTATTTATTTATTTTGAGACAGAGAGAGAGCAAGGGAGGGGCAGAGAGGGAGAGAGAGAGGGGATCCCAAGCAGGCTCCGCACTGTCAATGCAGAGCCCGACCGACGCAGGGCTCGAGTTCACGAACAGTGCGATCATGACCTGAGCTGAGACCAAGGGTCAGATGCTCAACTGACTGAGCCACCCAGATGCCCCTTGACAAACAATGTCGTATCAGGTGTGCGACGTGTTGATTCAACAATTCCGTTCATCACTCAGGTAAGTGTGACTACCATCTGTCACCAACGTTATTACAATATTACCCACTGTACTCCTGATGTTGTACTTTGCATCTCTGTGACGTATTTATTTTATAACTGGACGTCTGTCCCTCTCGATCTCCCTCCCCTACTTCACGCCTCCTCCCCACCCCATCCACCGCCTCTCTGGCAACCACCGGCTGTCCTCTGTGCTTCAGAGTTTGTTTTGTTTAGATTTCACATCTGAGTGAAATCATACAGTCTTTGCCTTCCTCCGTCAGACCTACTGCACTTAGCATACCGCCCGCAAGAGCCATCCGTGTTGTCGTAACTAAGTTCTGTATTCCACAACTAACTGCACACTTCTCAGATGCTTTTAAAATCTCAGGAGGAGAATTTTAAGAACAAGGAAAAGCACTTATGACAATGTCACGAACCCAGGGGAAACCAAAACACAAATACTCTGGGTACAGAAGGGAACCAACGGGATCAGGTGTCATGGTATTTACTCGCTCATTAAGCAATGCTGACCAAGCACCTACTGTGTGTCCGGCTTTGTCCTCCGCAGGGGATACGGCAGAGAGCAAAGAGAGTGGAGTCTGGCTCCACAGGCCCCAGATAAACTGGCTTCCCTGACCAGCGGGGACAGGTGCTTATAGATGATACTCAGGGAGTGCCAGGAAGCCCAGAAAAAGGACGGCTTTATCCTGGAGAAGAATCCTCCAGGGAGAAGGGCCATGAGAGCAAAGCCTGGACATGACGCAGATTATTCACATAAAATGATTCCGGCTTACTGACCTCCAAATACGCTGCATCATTTCCACGGTGCCAAGCACGAAATGTATTGCCACGTGTTGGTAAAAGCCCATTGAAAACCAGGGTCACTGACTCTTTTACTGCAAAGCTTCTAAGAAGCTGCTAGAGAAATGAATGGGTGAATCACAGCGGAAGAGGAACTGTAAAACTACGAATCCATAAGACACGAGCACTCCCCTGAACGGTCTCTAACGAGAGTATACGTGCATGGCCTCCAAACTCAGTTTCCTGTATCTTTAGCCTCTCCAGTTGATTTCTGAGAACCGCGTCAGCCCTGGAGGGCAAAGAATGAGACCGGAGTCAGAAGAGACAGTGATGCAGGGGAGGCTGCCCGAAGCCCGTGCCCTGGCCAGGCAGCCGTGGGAACTCTAGGTCATTGAGGTGCGAGAGGCAGCGTGAGACGATAGGTCCGTTCTTCCCTCTCTGTCCCGAGGGAGGGTTGACAAGAATGCCCTGGGCAGGGGCTTCTGCCTGGCCTCACCCCTGGAGCTCTGGTGGGAACTAATTTGGGGATGGCCACAAAGTAAACTGCGTAGTGTGATCAGGAAGAAGGAGGGCAGTTCAACTCCAATGAGCTGTGGGTGGTCCTGAGCATGAATGACAGTTTGGGGAGTTCTTCTAATTATCATCGCTGGCCATCAAGAAATGTAGATTTAGCCTCTGTTCTGTGATCACATGTACATCAGGAACCAGAGAGGGGCTTTTCGTTCCTCCAGCAGCCTGGTCCTGTCTCCAGGGAACAGTTACAAGTGTGGCTATGCCTAGCTTCTTCTCCTGGGTGCATCCACCATGCTGAAGCTGTGTCCCACCCAGTGAAGGGTGCCCCCCAATGTAGGAAGGGACTCTCTGTGCCTGGCTTAGGCTATCAGTAAGCATGAGGTCAAAATGTTACAACACTATGACTGATGTCCCATGCCTCTCCCCTGCTCTGGGCATCTTCAAGCCAGAGGACCAATCCTGAGAGCTAGGGGTGCAATCCAAGACTACTGTTGAGATTGGACCTGTTCTGTTTTGAGCCCACTTTCAACCTTGCTTGGCCTAGAAATCTAGAGCCTGCCTGCGAGGCCCACAGTCTTTTGGATGGTACCATTTTGTTTTTCTTTTGGAGGAGAATATCAAGTTGTTTTGTCCCTGGATGAAAGGGAAACAGACCTCATCATCTCTGGATGAGGGGGCGTAAACATCTGCTCGGATATCACCATCATCCCTCAAAGTCTCTCACCAGCCACTTTGTTTCCTAAGAATTTTCTTGAATTTTTGTTCTACCTCAACACTACTCAATTTCTTCTCAAACCCGATCAGATTATTGAAAAACACAGCATTTTAGCTTACATTCAAAAAGATCCATGATTCTGACCAAAAAGCATTGATACCTCAATGAGTGAATTTCTTCTGTTGCATAATAGCGTCATTTGATAGCCCAGAGTTGCTGATTGTTTGAGATTGTTGTACATGCTTAAGTGTTTCCACTGAGTTTCCACTCTGCGTGTACGGATGGTCAGGACCTCCAAGGAACCAGCCAACTGTGACATTAGCTCGTACATGCCTTTCCTCACATGGAAGCCGATACAAGCACCGAACAGAACATCACACCAAGACCCCCAGCAGGAAGTCCCATAAGGGAAGAAAATGGAGACGCTCACTTTAAAAAAAAAAAAAATTATTTGAAACGGGCTATTACATGTGAATCAAAAATTTATAAAAAGATGTTGAAAGTTTTCT
The DNA here is from genome assembly GCF_018350195.1 of Panthera tigris. NCBI lineage: Eukaryota > Metazoa > Chordata > Mammalia > Carnivora > Felidae > Panthera > Panthera tigris. The sequence goes on from NC_056660.1 coordinate 232,563,649, forward strand.
AAAAGAACAACCTAAAAGTAAAATTCCTTAAAAGTAAATTTCTTAAATGTTACCATTCCAACTACTCAGCTCTCTCAACTTAGACTGCTTACTTCAGAAAAATGTATTTACTTATTAATTAAGCACGTGTTGATAATTTTCAAATATCCTTCCACCTCAGACCTAGGATCTAGAATTTCTCCAAGGATCTCGGGCTCCTGAAGGGAAACGGTACTTAGGAATGAGGGACTGGGTACCAGCTATGACTATTAATCCATTTTTTTTCTGGTCACTCTCTGTAAGCACAGCTAGGAAATACACATGTAAATATATCTTATAAGTCACAAGTTCATGGGGATCCCTCCAATTTGAACCCACGACCGCATCATCCTTCCTCACTGCTCAATTCATATGTGTGTCTCCCTTCTCCAGCAGTAACCCTAGTCTCTAACATATCAATATGTTTTTTCCCCTCCCTCGATACATACTCTTAACGCAATCTTTAGAATCATTGTATCTGTACAATTGCCAAAAAACAAGCCAAGTATGGTCCAGGATGTATTTCTGGTCTTTCTGTTCTTAGAAATTTTCTGTAAAGATTATACCGCCGTAGAACTGTTTTAGAAGCTACTGTATTGGGGCACCTGGGAGGCTTAGTCAGTTAAGCGTCCGACCTCACCTCAGGTCATGATCTCCTGGTTCGTGAGTTCGAGCCCTGTGTCAGCTCTCCTCCATCAGTGCGGAGCCCGCTTTGGATCCTCTGTCCTTCTCTCTCTGTGCCTCTCCCCTGCTCACGCTCTCTCACAAAAATAAACATTAAAAAAAAAAGGTGCTGGTATTAATTTGCCTTTCTGTGTAGCTATCAATATGGTATGTCCTGAGGTTAATTTCAGAGTTTGATTTTTTTCTGCCTTTCCAATTTAAGTTAACTTTTGAATACATACTTTTAGGAACAATATTCAAAACAATAGATAAAGGAACACCCAGAGAATTTTCATGGATGAACCCACTTCAGACGAAGATAAATCTCTATTATAGGGGGTCGCATTTAATTTAGAACTCTAAGGATCTACTTCACCGATTATTTGGTTTGGATATTGTTTTACTTTTTTAATGTTTGTTCATGTTTTGATTGAGAGACGTGGGGGCAGAAAGAGAGGAGGACAATACGAAGCAGACTGCAGGCTGTCAGCACAGAGCCCAACACTGGGCTGGATCTCACCAACCATGAGATCATGACCTGAACCAAAGTCGGATGCTCAACTGACTGAGCCACCCGGGCGGCCCCTGGTTTGATCTTATTTTAAGTCTGTTTGTCTATGTCTCCTTGCGTGTCCTTTGCCTGAATGACGAGCTTTTGCTTCATGCAGATGGTTCTTTTCTTATCCAATCTGGTCTCTTACCATAATAACATCCCCTCCCTCTTTCACTCTTTGCCATTAATTAGTGTTACCTCTGCCTCTTTCCCTTTGTAAACTTTTTAATCATCTATTTTTTTAGGACAGTTTTATATTTACAGAAAACATAGTACAGAGTTCCCATACAGCTCACACCCAGTTTCTCCTAATTAGCATCTTATAATAGATTGGTAAGCATCTGTTCCACTTAATAGACCAATATTCTTATAACACTGCCAACTAAAACTCAGAGTTCACTCAGATTGTCTCAGTTTTCACCTAGTGTCTGTCCCCCTTCCGTTCCAGGATCCCATATTACATTCCTATGTCCCTTTTCGGGGGGCAGTTACTGAGACTTTTTCTGGTTTCTGACGAGCTTGACGGTTTTGACAACTACTAATAAGGCATTTTACAGACTGTCCCTTGGCTGAAACTTGTCTGGTGTCTTCTCATGATTTTGCTGGGGTTATGTGTGTTGGGAAGGAGACCACAGAGGTGGACTGTCATTCCCATCACATCATATCACAGGCAGGTGCCATCCACATGGCTTACTGGTTGATGTTGACCTTGACCACGTGGCCAAGGTCATGTCTATCAGGCTTCTCCACCGCAAAACCACTCTCCTCCCCAACCTCCCCACACTGCCCTCTGGCAAGAAACTACTTCGGGCAGCTAACACCTGAAGGGTGAGGAGTAGGCTCTTCTTCCTTGAAAGCAGAATATTTACATAAATGGTGTGAAATTCACCTGCACGGGAGAGGTGACTACCCTTCCCCATTTCTTTATGCATTAAATCATTGTTTTAAAGGAGTGTGGATTTATGTATGTTTACTTTATATTGCAAATTATAATCCAATACTACTTTGATCTATTTAGGTGTTCCAACTGTTGCCGTTTGGAGAAATGGCCGATTCTAGCACTGGGGCAGGAAATATAAGGATAAGCTTTGAACCTCTTCATGGAGCAAGTAAGTGCATAACAAGGACAATACCCCACAGTGACAGGCACATCACAGGGACACAGCAGGAGAGAGCAACAGAGCTCTCAGCCTTCAGCCTTCTGAACTGTTGGAAGTGTGTCTCTTGTAAAAAGCACGGAGTTGTGTTTTATTTTGTGAGCCAATGTTTTTCAAAAATGTAAGTAGGTTAAGCCCATTTGTATTCAATGACATGACTGCTAGGTTATAATGTGGTCAAACAGTTTATGTTAATCTTACTGTGTATATTACATTTACTGGAGTTCTCTATTTATATGGACATTTTTCTTTGCTTTTTCATTATATTTCTTTGTACTTACAAAGGTTTGTATTTTTGTTTAAGTGCTAGCTGCTACACACACACACACACACACACACACACACACACACACACACACAGCCCTAGTCCTTCTTTTCCTTACTGGGTTAGGTGTTATTTGCTTTGTCACCTTTAAATTATGTCCCTTGATTCTCTTTTATTAACCTAAGGAACAATCAAGGATTCATTTTATTTTCCCTTTTTTCTCTTTCTTCCCAATTGGTGAACCTTTCATTAAAGAGTGACATCCACACAGGAGTGCAAAATTCCTAATTGCACAGCATAATGGATTTCACAAAGCAGACAATGTTATATAATCAGAACCCAGAACAAGAAACCGAATGGCAGACATCCAAGAAACCTGTGTTTGTGTCTCCCCTCCCCCGCCCAGCAACTGCATCCACAAAACTAACCATGATCTTGACTCCAAATGCCATAGTTTAATTCTGGCTCTCTTTAATCTGTATATGAATGGACTCCTACTGCATATATCCTTTTATATTTGGCTCTTCCTGGCCAACACCACATTGGTAGGATTCATCCATACTGTCGAGTATAATCACTGTGGTTCCCGAATTCTCCTTGTTGTCTAGCAGATAGATCACTGTGTAAATATACCGTAATTGGCTAATCCTCTTCCTCCTAGTGGACATGACGGTTGTTTCCTTCCAGTTTTAGGCTATTACCACCAAGGGCTGTTAAAATCATTCTTCTGCATATCTCCTGATGAATACGTTTATATATTTTCTAAAATAAACTGAGTGGAACTAACGGCTGAGTAGTGAGTTATGCATGTGTTGAACTGTACGAGACCCTCACTTGCTGTTTCCCAAGCGGTAGAAACAAGTTACACCACCGAAAGGAGAGTGTGAGAGCTTCATCGGCTCAATATCCAACCCACTTTTAAGATGTATTGTATCTGTTCAGAAAAGACAACATTTACGTAGACTGCTGTTCCCTATTTGTCTTCCCTTTCAGGTTACTCTTAGTTCTACAGACTATCCATAAAGTTTGGGAACAGATGAAGTTGTCTTGTTATTGTTGTTTTACAGAATGCAGATGTCCTAGCAAACACTGTGTGTGTTCACCTGTGCTTCCAGAGGTCATGGCTACTATGCAAAATTCAACATCCTCAGTACATATCATCAGTCCTGTTGCCTATGTGCCCCAGTCACCCTCTCCTAAATAAATCTTGTCCTTTAACAGAGTGCCATGAAAATTATAGTCTAGGGAGTGGCAACTAGTGCAATATAAAATAAGAAAGTGTGCCAGAATTAAGTTATTTCACTAAGGACCTTGTTAAGCTCAGCCAAACTTTTTCTGTTGTTTTGTAAATATGATTTCTTCACATAAGCAAGTGGTGCATTGATCTGCTTTCTGGAATGGCTCCTTACCTCGCCATGAAACAACACAGAGGGGTACTGCTCTAGACGGTTCCTTGGGAAGGATTCATGAGTACAGGATTATTTAGGTTTTTGGTTCTTGAATGACAGTTTGGCTGGGTATAAAACTACAAGCTCATTTAAAATATATCCTTGAATTTCATAAATTACTGCTCCGTTGCAGTCTTGCTTGGTATGTCAACATAGTGAATTCTGGTGTCAATCCAATTTTCTTTTTTATAAGTGATGGATATGTTTGTACAGAAACCCTGAGGCTGTGTTTTGATCTTTAAAATCTAGGAGACGTCTCAGAAACATAGTGGCATTGACCAATTTAGGTCAATTTTCTCAGGTACATGGTGGGCCCTCTGATGTCTTCATTAACTTCCCCCAGATTCTTTAGTTTTTAAATATCGGGTCTATGTCATCACATTGCTTATGTCTTTAGGGATTGCAGTTATACGCATGTTACAACTTTTCTGCCTGTATTTTATGCCTGGCCTCTCTAATCTTTTTTATTTCTTCATTTCATCTTGGTTCTCTTGGATAATGACCATTCTCAACTCCTTTATATTTGTATTAAATCTATTATGCCCTCTAAACCTTTGTCCTTTTCTTCAAATTCTTTTTTTCTGGGATAAGTCAATTCTCGTTTTGTAGCTCTCTGCTGTTATTATCCATTTTTGTTCTGAGTTTCTGAATTTCTAATTTGAAATTGTTTTAATTATCTGTAAGTGTTTTAAGAATATGAATTAGCTTGAAGTGATGTGTTACATTTTTCCTTTTTTGGTTTTATGGTTTGTTTTGGGGAGGGGGGGTTCTCCATTCTCATTTTCTGACTTCTTTGAGAAGCTTTGTATAGATGTTGCTCATTAGAAGTGTTTTTTAAATCCCTGGGCAAACAATACTCCACACGTATGTAGGCAGGAATGAAGGGTACCTTTTTCTTTTGATATAATACACTTTCTTTGATCAATGGCTCCTTGGGAGGGAAATGAGTGGGTTCTTATTTTTTTTAACTCATAAAGTATTTTATTTTTTATAGCTCTATGGAGATACAATTGCCATATAACACTGTGTAAGTTTACGATGTACAGTATGGTAATTTGATATACTTCTATATTACAAAATGGTTACCACCATACCATCAGCTAATACTTACAGCTCTTGTGTACTGTTGGTGGGGATGTTAATTGGTGCAGCCACTATGGAAAACAGAATGAAGATTCATCAAAAAAAACTAAAAATAGAAGTACTACATGATATAGCAAGCCCCCTTCTGGGTACATATCCAAAAGAAATGAAGAAAGGATTTTGAAGCGATATCTGCACTCCCATGTTCATTGTAACATTATTCACAATAGCCAAGATCTGGAAACAACCTAAGTGTTTGTCAACAGTGTGTGTGTGTGTGTGTGTGTGTGCGCACGTGTGTGTGCGTGTGCATAATGGAATATTATTCAGCCATGAGAAACAAGTAAATACTGCCATTTGCAACAACATGAGGGCAATATGCCAAAGAAATAAGTCCTAACATAAGACATACATGACATATAAGACAGATACAGTATGATCTCACTTTTTCAGAGAAGCTAAAAAAAGCCAAACCCATCGAAACAGAGACTGGAATGGCGGTTACCAGAGGCAGGGGATTGGTGGGGAGGATAGGGAAATGGTGCTCAAAGGGTAGAGGCTTTTAAGACGAATAAGATCTGGGCATCTCCTGTACAGCATGGTGACTACAGTCAATACTACATCGTATTATATACATGGAAGTTGCTAAGAGAACAGATCTTAAGTGTTCTCACTACCAGAGTAAAAGGGTTCTGATTTCTCATTCCCTGGTTTCTGTAGGACTTTAATTTCTACTTTCATTTTTTCACTTCCATCACTTTGCATCCAAGGAATACCCCATCCTTCTCTCCATAAATGCTACCCCTGCTCCTATGAGCTTTCAAATTGTCTCTTTAAATTCTCCGCAAGTCAGTGTTTTGATCCCTCAAGGTTCAAACCAGGCATGAGAGAGTGTTTCTCTCTCTGAGGATGATTGTATGTATTTCCCCCACCCCCATCTCTGGGCTGCCACCAACCTCTCCTGCTTTCCTCCTGGCTCCCGTACCTGTCTCTGCGGGTAGTTGATATATGAAAGTCCCACCAAACAAATTACATAGGCAGTTGTGAATTTTTGTTTGTAGGAGAAATTTACACTTTTGGGATACGTTATGAATGGTTTCATTTGCTCTCCTTATTGATGAGAATATTATGGGAGGGACATGTGGAGAAATTTAGATCATGTGGCCAGTGTTCTAAATGAGAACACTGACACCAGAAATTGTAATTTCCTGTTTTCATCCCCAAATGATTAGCTAACACTTTTTCTGAAGGCTCAATTCATTTCCCACTGATGTGAAATGACACATATATACTTGTGACTATTTCTGTTATATCCATCTGTCTATTTTTATTCCAGAGGCTTAATCTTTTAATTATTATAACTTTCACACATTCCAGCATCACAAAAATTCAAGTAACCATCTCCAGATCCTTTTTATATAACTTCTCTGGTTATTCCTGTTTGTATATGGAAGACCATATTAATTATTTGTTAAGTTTATTTACCTATTTTGAGAGAGAGAGAGAGAGAGCGAGAGCGCGCGAGCATAAGCAGGGGAGGGGCAGAGAGAGAGAATCCCAAGCAGGCTCCCCACTGACAACCCAGAGCCCAAAACAGGGCTTAAACTCACAAACCGCAAGATCATGACCTGAGTCGAAATCAAGAGCCGGCCACTTAACCAGCTGAGCCACCCAGGTGCCCCAAAGGCCCTATTAAAATCAGTGACACACCATTAATTTCTACACACTTATTTGTGCATTTGGGGTGAGAGTAAGGATTAGGGATACTTGACATTTTTTTTTCTTTTAGAACACTGAATCTTCATATTTGAGAATATGCTACCTCTTGATGAATTAGTATCTTCTCTTATGATACTCCTTAAAGTTTTATAGTCTTCTTCCAAGAGATTTCTCCTTATGTTTGTCCCTAGGCATATTATTGCTAATGCGTTAATATAATATATTCCTAGATATACTAGTGTTAATGTAAATAGTGTTGTCTCATTATATTCGGTAACTTTTTTTACTTGTGTATTGGAAAGCACTCAAGCTTTACACATGAACTTGTACCTCTAATGGAGTCTCTCCATTAATGCTAATGGGTTTCAACTGCATCTCTTTGGTTTCTCAGGAAGTAATAATAAAACTGAGTAACATGTACTGAGTGCTTACTGTTTGCCAGTCACTGTAAAAGAGGCACCTTCCATGCACTATCCAATTTGCTTTAACAACACATTTGTGAAATATGTGGCACTAACAGTCTTAACTGAGAGATTAAATGTTAAAGCATAGAGAATTTGAGTAACCTGTCCTCAGTCACTCACCTATTATATATCGAGGTCAATGTATAAAAACCACAAATAGGGGCACCGGGGCGGCTCAGTTGGTTAAGATCCGACTTCGGCTCAGGTCATGATCTCACGGTTCATGGGCCCAAGCCCCGGGTCGGGCTCTGTGCTGACAGCTCAGAGCCTGGAGCCTGCTTCACATTCTGTGTCTCCCTCTCTCTCTGCCCCTCCCCCACTCATGCTCTGTCTCTGTCTCTCTCTCTCTCAAAAATAAATAAACATGAAAAAAAGTTAAAAAAAAACACAAACAACGATCACTTTTCTTTATCCTATCCTATACGTATACTTGAATTTTTTCCCGTATTCAGTGAAAGCTTGGTTAAGTACAATGTTTTCCCACACAACTGACAACATAAATCCTTCGTTGTTCATCTTTTTTTTTTTTAATGTTTGTTTATTTTTGAGACAGAGAGAGACAGAGCATGAACGGGGGAGGGTCAGAGAGAGCATCGGAAGCAGGCTCCAGGCTCTGAGCTGTCAGCACAGAGCCTGACGCGGGGCTCGAACTCACAGACCGCGAGATCATGACCTGAGCCGAAGTCGGCCGCTTTACCGACTGAGCCACCCAGGCGCCCCTGTTGTTCATCTTAATGGGAATTCCTGAATGTTATACCCATAAGAATCCGGAGGCAGAGCTTCAGTTATTTTTATAAAATATTAAGGAAATTTCCTTTTGATTTTCATTTTACTTAGAGTTCCTCCCCCGAAGAATTGGAATTGAATTGTTTTTGAACAAATATCAAAAATTTTGTTGATGGGTTAAAATATTAAACAATATTATTAGATTTTCTAATGTCAAACCTTCCTTAGATTCAAAAGAAAAGAAAAGAAAAGAAAAGAAAAGAAAAGAAAAGAAAAGAGAAAAGAAACAACAGTTGTGCATGGAATGTGTGACCTTGGCAAATTCCTTCATCTCTATAGGCCCGTTATACCCTTGTATAGAGAAAGGGACTATTGACAGTACCAACTGCATATTGTCGTTGTGAAAATTATTAATTCGTTTACTCAACAAATTTAATGGGTTCCTGTTTTATGCCAGGCACAGTTCTAGGTTCTGTGATTACGCCAATTAGCAAAATAGAAAAAGACATTATCAGCTTAGGTTCTAGTTAATAAGATAACACAAGAACTTAAAATAGTACCTGGCACACAGTACCATCTAGGTAATGGTGTTAGCCACTATTATTATGATAATTTTAACATACTATTGGACGCAATTTGCCAGTATTTTTCCTAAGATTTTGTATCTACAGCCGTGAGAGGTGTCGGTAGTACTATTTTTGTGTTATCTTTAAGGTTAGAATGCGAGGACGGTGCCAAAATCATAAAAATGAATCGGAAAGCTCTTCTTTTCCTAGTTTGCAATACGTTAAACATTACAGAAACCATCCAATCCTACACACTACAGCCTTGACATTAGCACCTTCTTAAAAATACGTTCTGTTTTTCCAGATTTCTCGAACGATGATCTGACGATACCTTAATTCCATTGAGGAAATATATGTTTTATTAAAACTCCATCGATTTCACTTAGATTTTAAGATTTTTCAGTATAGATGGGCACAGACTACTACTTTGAATTTCCTAATATTTGCATATTGCTAAGCACTGAAAGGCGGTATTAAAGGGGCTACAAAGAGGACAAGGAGGGAAAATAGTTTTTCTATCTCCCCCCTCATCACCTCTGACGGGAGTTTTGAAACCGAGGAAATTAAACGAATCATCAGCAGGAGTAATCATACACTACTCACCATTTTAAACAGGCTATCTCATCAGTTCAAGTCAAACCATACTGCTGAAATACAAATACGGAAAGAAAACCAACTGGGCAAAAAGGGTGTGATTATATGGTGTCCAGGACCACTCCTCAGTCCTGTACGTGTCTTGATGATTTGGGGTGGGGATTATGGTTGTGTGCTGCCTTCAGGGTTGTAAGAGCAACCCACTAAACCAGCCGTCATCTATCACCTATCATCAATGTGCCTGCATATCCACCATCTCCCTACTGACCCACCTACCTCATCCGCCCACCCCATTGATCGGCCAATCAATTTTTCAGTGCATCAGTGTATAAATGCACTGAAAAAGTAACTTTATTTAATGTTTATTATTTTTGAGAGAGAGCAAGCGAGGGAAGGGCGGAGAGAGAGAGAGGGGGAACAGATGATCCGAAGTGGGCTGTAGGCAGGGCTTGAACGCATGAACCACGAGATCATGACCTGAGCCGAAATCTGAAGCTTAACTGACTGAGCCACCCAGGTGCCCCTGAAAAAGTTATTTTTAAGTTAAATCATCATCTATAGTTTAGTGATTTAATTTTTTTAAATTTATTTTTATTTTTTATTTATTTGAAAGAGAGAGAGCAGGGGAGAGGGACAGAGGGAGAAAGAGACAGAGAGAGAGAAAGAAAAAGAGAGAGGGAGAGAGAGAGAGAGAGAGAGAGAGAGAGAGAGAGAGAATATTAAGCGGACCCCACACTCAGCGTGGACTCTGACATGGGACTCAATACCATGACTCTGAGATCATGACCCGAGTTGAAATTAATAGTCCAACACTTACAACCAACTGACCTGCCCAGGTGCCCCTATTTCTTCTTTTTTAAAGCATGTTCCTTTGCATTTTGTTTGCACTCGAAATCATACATTTAATGAAAAGTCATAAAAGTCTAGTGAGACAGGGGCCCCTTCCCTGCCGGCACACTCTCAAAAATAAATAAATAAATAAATAATTAATTAAAAAAAAAAAAAAGTCTAGTGAGACAGACTGGATAGTTCTATCATTTTAGGATTTCAAACATCCCATCTGTGCTTTAACCTTGGATTCTGTCTTTGAGCGACAAGCATCCTTCACGGTCTTTGCAGTACCCCCAGCATTCCCCATGGGTTACCCCAACAGAGAGTGAACGCACCTTTTGGGAGTTGGAGAGAAAACTGTTCTGATGAGCTCAGTCATCTCTTATGCAATTTTGCTTTTTTTTTTTCTGAGTGAATGAAAACTCTCCAGTGACTGGTTAAAATAATTCACTGAAACAGCCTCTGAGCGTATCCCTAAGATGAAGAAGTAATAACTATTTCGTGAGCTATTTTTAAGTAAGACTGTCAAAATCTTCAGATTCCAGAAATATTGAAAAGGCACAGTAGGACTTTTCTGGGTTTACTTAAAATGGGACTAATTGTACTCAAAACAAACTACTACGTAAGAACCTTTTTATTACCCACAGACATTATCCTACTTAGGAGTTTTTTGTTTTTTGTTTTAATCATAAATATATCCAGTTTAAGCTCTTTCACTTAAAAGTAACCATCCTCCTTTGTCAATGTGTTTAGCTAAATTCTTAGGGACAAAACAGAATTTCAGGTACTAAGGGCTGTGATAGTATCAATTTCCAAAAACACTTACCTTATCCTACCTTAAGAGTTCATGGAAATACACTAGATTTTTCCAAACAAGAGAATGTGAGCTTCCTAGCACATGATGAACAAGAGGCAGACGTTCCCACAAAGTCAACATAACTCCTTTTAATCAGAGCACATTTGTTTAACATTATACAGGTGTGATGCCAGGGCAACGGGGACTCACACATATGTGTATGCGCCTAAATACAGCTCACAGACGAGACCAGACTAAAAATGTCTACCCAAAAAATAAAACACAGGTTTGCCTGAGTTTTGTTTGGGGGCAGGAAGGTTTATATATTTGAGGGGTAGGAAGGTTTGAGCGAGAAACAGTAAAAAGGAAGTGACAGCAGAGAACCAGCTAGACATTTCCCCGAATGGCGTGCACGTGAGCCTCAGGCGGCGCAGGAGTGATTAATGGCACCGTAGGTTTGGAGGAAGGCTCGGCTCGTGCGCATCAACAGTACGGCCCTGGGCCCAGCGTTCTCCCTGAAAAGCATGGTTTGAAGGACAGAGTCAACACGTCCATCCATTATCTTCTCTCACTGCCTAAAATGTAGTCAAAGCTACCGATACAACTCATCAAAATGAAGTCTGTTTCTTTCTTTGTGTTGTTTGTAACACTGTGTCGAGTTCTGCTCCTTGACGCCTCAGTAGCTTTCCAGGTAATTCAGACTTCGCTGGAAACATATAAAAGTGCTTCCCACGTGCTTATTGTAACTTTACAACGGAGCCTCATAGCATCTCTGTGCTCAGGTAATTCCTAAAATGAAATCGAGATTGTCCGCCGCACCTTTCTTTGCCTTCTGAGCCCACACCATCCGCCAGGCCTGGAGGAGTCCTTGGACACGGGATCCAGGACTTGCTCACCAGGATGGGTTAGCGACGGTGACATCCAGGCCTGTGTGAGAGGCACCTGTCTCAGTCTTGAACAGCAGGAAAAACATTACGAGAAGAGCCCCAACACAGAGGGGTGGCCAGAGGGGTGGAAAGCGTGAGGTTGGGACAGAGAGCACCTGTGGATTCATACGCTTAGGCCAGAAGTCTAGACTGCATCAGGGGCTCCCAGTAGGCGGGTGACACTATCCCAAGTGGCTTTAGAAAGAACACCCCGCCCCGGCAAACTGGGCTGCAGGGGCCGAGCGGAAGACAGGCGGAAGCCTGGGTAGCATTTCCATCGGAGAAATAAAGAGGATCTGAGCTTAGGTAGTCACAGAAAAGAAAGGGACAAGGGTACAGACTTGAGGACCTCTGGCCTCCGTCCTGAGCAAGTCGGCAGGATCACAGAAAAAAAACGCAACCTGCCGGTCCAGGGCAGAACCCCAACTGCGCTGGTTGCCGCACTACGAACCCAGATCCCCTCAGGGCTGTGGCTTCGTGGATCCCCACGATCCATCGTGGATCCCCTTCAGAGCCGCCTGCCCAGGGCCGCCCAGGTGCAGCTGAGCAGCTCAGTGGCCGGCTGGCACTGGTATCAGGCCAGTCCTACCGCCCAGCTTAGGTGGGTGACTCCAATGGACCACCCCACCCTCCACTCCGACCTCCGAGGTCCGTGCAGGACGAGCCGCGGCCTCAGTACAGTCGACCTCCCACAGTCCAACCTGCTTCCTTCCCTTCTCTCATGGGTGTCAATCTCAGGAGCCACCCCACTCAACTTCCTGCACGCTTGACCCACCGACCTTGACCCCTGGAGCCCCACTGGCAGCAGCATCACCTCCGGAGCATTAGAGAAGCAGAGGGCCACCAGGTGCAAGCATAGGAACCGCTCTCCACAGATGGGCTGAATGGATCGACGGAGAAAACAAAACAATGATGTTTGTGTTTATATAAAGAACGTTCTAAATTATCCCAAATGGCAATCGGTAATCATCACAGAAAGATAAAAATGATTAATACAGACAGTTAATTTTAAAAGTTAGGATGTCAACAACACCGTTGGGGGTATCGGGGTATATAAAGCAGTGATTTCAATATGTGTTTTAGTCCTAGATATCAATAGGCTATTTTTTAAACTATATGCCGAAATTACTGAAACATTTTTCTGCGTATGATGCACAAAAAGAAGAAGAACCAAACCGATAAAGTACAAATAACACTGAACTAATCTGCTCGCTTATGAGATACACCACACATCAGTTTTATGTAATTACTGTTTTTATTAGTTTCTAGGTCTTCCTACAAAAACAAGGATAAATGGAAGAGAGTAGGTAACAAAATACAAAATACCTTTTCGGATTGGATTATTTCCACAGCGAACACGGATATGTGACAATACATCTTGAACATTATAGAGTTCTACTTATTAAAGAGATGTAATTTGTTGATAAACTGAGGAAAACCCTCAGCTGCCCTCTGTCAATCTATATGAAGGCACTTCCCCGGCAGACCTGTTCAGGTCTGCCTTTGGAATGGTTACTTGAGGTAACTTAGACCACAGAGATTTAAGACACTTAGCCATTTGTCATGCAATCCCACCCCCAAAAGGATGCTTTAAATGTACACATATGCCTATCTCTACTTGCAGCTTCCCATTCACCCTACTGGTGTGGCGGGGGACAGACCAAAGTCCGCTTGCTGTAAACTGTGAACAGTTACATATTCCCATTTGAAAATAATTCCATCTAATAACAGAGAAAAGACCTTCTGAAAGACGTGAACGGTGGCATTAACAGAATACAAGGACAGCTCTCACAGAAGCTGTTCGTATCACACAACTCCTACCTGTTGTAAGGGGAAGAAAGCTCCTATCAATTACGTGTATTCTAGTCTATGAGAACGCCTACTTACTCTCAAAGTAATAATGAACCTCCAATCACGTAGCAGATTTCCTTCTCTCTTTCCTTCTCTTGGAAGTAATATCCCTTCCCACTAAGAATGACAAATTTTACCACTCCATTCTTCAAAGTATTCACCACCCCCCCACCCCGATTAAATGAAATGTTAAGCCTGTCTTCAAAGATCAATCAGAAAGCCCCGAAATCAAGGATAACAGAAGGGCAATCGAATGCTCCCGGTCTACCTGGCCACCTCTGTATCTGTCCGCTGCCCGTCTTAAGTCACCAGGCAACAGCTCAGGTTTGTACAGCTGGTCTCGAAGAGTGAACATTACCCTACGCCACTTGGACAGAAAGAACAAAAGCTACTCAAGAATGCAGCACATTTAGGATGTTTTAAGTTTGCCCTCCTGGGAGAATCCTGGGTATCTAGCATCTAAACGTCCCTCTCCAGGTTGGCACTGGGGACCCAGGGATCACACAGAAGTGTGTACACCCGTGTATGTGTACGTGTGTGTGTGTGTGTGCGCGCGCACGCATATATATACTTAGGCTTTTACAATATTTCTTTAGAGTTTTTTAAATTTAAAAATCTTTAAAATTTATAAAAGCCCCATTATGAATGGACACACCTGGGGGTGCAGACTCTGATGTGCAGCTGCTCCCAGAGACAACGTGGCTAGAGTAGCTCATCAGATTTCTCTCAGTCTTATGTGTTCTTCATGAAAAAAAAATCAGTTATTTTCACCATAGATTATATAATTCCTTTCATAAATAAAAATGCTACATTAAAAAAAAATTTTTTTGACCTTTATTAATTTTTGAGAGACAGAGACAGACTGTGAGTGGGGGAGGGGCAGAGAGGGAGGGAGACACAGAATCCGAAGCAGGCTCCAGGCTCTGAGCTGTCAGCACAGAGCCGGATGTGGGGCTCGAAGTCATGGACCGTGAGATCCTGACCTGAGCCAAAGTCGGACACTCAACCGACTGAGCCACCCAGGTGCCCCCAAAATAATATTTTTTAAAAATTTATCATTTTTATTCATAGTAATAGATGCTCATTAAAACAAACACAGAAGATTCAAACGAGGGTAAGTCAATGTACGTATCTCTATACCCATTGGTCATTCCTTTTATTTATTATCTAGATATTTATCCTTCTATCTTTTTTTTAAGATAAATTAAGAACAGAATTGGGATTCTACTTTAATTTTGTGATGACCTATCACAATTAGGACATTAATAAACCTTCATTTCATAACTTTTACTTAGGTACCAGTAGATTTAAAAAAAAATTTTTTAATGTTGATTTATTTTTGAGAGAGACAGACAGAGTGCGAGCAGAGGAGGGGCAGAGAGAGAGACAGAGAGACACAGAATCCAAAGCAGGCTCCAGGCTCTGAGCTGTCAGCACACAGCCCGACGCAGGACTCGAACTCACAAACCATGAGACCGTGACCTGAACCAAAGTCGGACGCTTAACTGATCGAGGCACCCAGGGCCCGGTACCAGTAGATATTTCTGAACCTACGATTTCCTTGTGCCTCTGTGAAGATCAAGTGCCATCTTTTCCACATTTGCAGACAGTTCATCAGATGTGGAGGTGATATGTTGAAGGAGATGCACATGGTAAGACTTGGAGAAAAATCCCTTCCAAGGATGAGCCATGGCCTACACTCCGGCAGCAGCACAGAAGGAGACCTGTTTTGTGTTTGCTATTCTTTCCGCTTGGCAAGTGTCATACCCTTGACACGCTAGTTTGAATGTATTTATTATTGGTGAGACGGAGCTTAGTTCTTTCACTTGTATTGGTGCTGTGCATTTTACATTCCTGTCTCTGTCGGTTCTTCTTTGGGGTTTTTGATCTCTTTTTATTGATGTGAAAAAGCTCTCTATATTTCAAGAACGTAAGTCTTTTGCTTCTCGGGTACGTTTCCAGTATTTCCTCAACCAACAGTCCATTTTCACAATTGTTTATCATGTCTCTGTGCTTGCTTTTTAGACTTATAAAACTTTGGAGGGGCGCCTGGGTGGCTGTCTATTAAGTGTGTGACTCTTGATCTCAGGTCAGGTCTTATCTCAGGGTCTTGAGCTCAAGCCCCACATTGGTCTCCATGGCAGACATGGATTCTGCTTAAAAAAAATTCTTTCTGAATGTGTGTGTAGCCACATGTACTAAGATTCAGAGGGAGAAAGGGGTCCAGTGTGTAGAACTGGTAAAAAGCAGGCTGACAACTAACAGTTGGATTTAGCAACATGGACATTACAGTGACCTTGGCCAGGTGACCTTGACAAGAACAGTTTCCTCCAAATGGGCTGATCCTGGGACCTGAGCTCCCCTTTGGCTACTCTTACTTGTTCCCTAGTCTCATCCGCTCTGGAGGAGTGTGGGGTCCAGGGAAAGCTGTGATCAGAGAGCAAAGGCAATGAATGCTTTCAAGGAGTGTTGTTAGAAATGGAAAGAGAGGAACACGGTGGTCGCCCATGGAAAATAGGGTCAAGAATGTTGCTTTGTAAGATGTAATAAATAGCACATTGGCGTGCTGATGGAGATCCAGTAGGGAGAGAGACGTCAGGAGGTAGCAGAGAAGGAAGAAATTCACACCCTTGGATAGCGGGGAGACCTGGAAGCTGGCCAGGAGGAAGGGCAGGCCCAAGACAACAGACCTGCTGTCAGATTAAAGGCCATGACGGGCAGGAAGGCCCAGGACAGGGGTGTAGAGAGGTGGAAATGGTGAGGAAGCTCTCCAGATTGCTGAGAACGTGCCAGTGGGATAGGAGATGTTTATCAGCTCAGAGTGACCATCAGGACGGAGAAGAGGGAAGGCTTGCAACAGTTCTCTGAAGCAGTTACCTTCCGGGAAGCGCAAGGGGGAGTGTAGGGTCCCAGTCCCTCCCCAGCAGGGTGCTGCCGCTCTCCATTTATTCACAGTACTTCAGGCACGTGCCTTCTGGAGGTCAATCCGGAAACAACTGCATGATTTTCTTGGCAAAGGTCCAGCACAACAAAGGTTGTCAGCGACTTTATTCCTTTGAAAACTTTGTAGGGTCGCCTGGGTGGCTCAGCGGGTTGAGTGTCCAACTTTGGCTCAGCTCACGATCTCGCAATCCAGGAGTTCGAGCCCCGCGTCGGGCTCTGTGCTGACCGCTCGGAGCCTGGAGCCTGCTTCTGATTCTCTGTCTCCCTCTCTCTCCCCGCCCCTTCCTCGCTGGTGCTGTCTGTGTGTCTCTCTCTCTCTCTTTCAAAAATAAATACACATTAAAAACAAAAAAAAAGAAAACTCTGTAGTGTTGTAGATCTTGCACACTGGATTATTTCTCTCTACTACATTTTCTAAGTGGGGGTGTTATTAGATCACACGTAAACCTTGAAAGCGGTATATTTATTTTTCACCTGGTCACTTGCAAGACTCCCCAAAGCATTATTGACCATCATGTTTTCAGTTCAGTAGCATATACGTGGACTGCAAGTCGAGGAAATCTTAACTGAGTTCAAATTACATCTTGTCAAGTGGAAGAATATTTCATACACGAACAGATGGGTGAAGAGTGGCTAAGGAGGCCTTACAGGAATATCATTCAACTTTTTAAAACCTGGGTTTCCGCACTTATGAAAGATAAAATCTGCCCTACTAACGTCGTAATGATCAATAAGTTCTGTGTAAGACTACTGGTAAGCTGTCCGGTTATATATAAATGGCAACTGTTATTATTAGCTAAGAGTAAGAACACTTCAGATCAGTGGGGCTTACCGGAGTGAAGGACGCCTGAATTGTGGTTTGCATGTTGCTCAGGATTCCCCGTGTTAAAGACGAAGCAGGAGGGAGGGAGAGGGAGAGAAGGAACAAGGAGACGCGTCCTTGGTGTTGGAGCTTGAGGTAGCGGGCGGGGCCGGCAGAAGCAGCCAAGTCTGAAATACCTGCTTGCTGCTGCCTTCTGGGACCTTCTGCCTGACACCCCCTCACCCGTCTTGGGTCACCTCCCTGGGCTCCACATACCTCAGAACTGCAGTCATGTAGGAAGCATTACAGAACCTCCCCACTGTAAAGGAGCATTCAAACCCCATTACCTTAAATAGTGGAAGGCCCTATTCCATTTTTGCATGACATTCATGACACAAAATGTTTTCAGTACTCCAAATAAGCATAACCTAAAACAAAATGCAATTGGTTTTTCTAAGATGGGACGCATTCTTTCTTGAAATGTGTTGTAGTTGTCGATCACCAAAAAGCCAGAGTATTATCTGAGCAGCTGAATAAGTTACACATTCTTCAATCACAGGCTCCAGTTTAAAAGTTGAAGTCTTATACCATTTCTAAATCAGAAGGGGAAATATACATATGGACAGGTGAAGAACCATAAAAATTCCCTTAAGTCATGACTCTTTTAACTTAAAACTAGATTCCTATAGTAATTGTACCATCCTAGAAATAAACAAGTTGAATCTTATGGATGGAACAGGTTCCCTGAAGTGTAGCTAAAATCGTAAACCAGAAAGTCCGAGCCAATCCAGTGTATCCGAGACCTCAGGCTTTATTTACAAATCTTGTCACCCTTTCAAGTATGCCCCCTTGCACAAGGGTGTACCTTTGCTCCGAACGTCCTCATGCTGACTTTGGATCCCTAAAAGCATTAACACAAGGAACGTATTCATGAACTAAGCGTACAATATAATGACCTATTTCAGATTCCAAGGATATTACCAAAAACACATCATAAATTTCACCGTGGTTTCTGCTAAGGTTTTTTTCCCCCAAGTGTTTGTTTATTTGATGTGAGAGAGGGAGAGAGCGAATCCCAAGTAGGCCCCACGCTGACACGGGGCTTGATCGTGTGAACTAGGAACCAAATCCAGAGGCGGACACTCAACGGACTGAGCCACCCAAGTGCCCCCCTGCTAAGTTTTAACCATCCAAATCCTGACGATTCTATATTTTTGGAACATTAGTCTACAAAGTAAAATGCAAATACTCATTTCCGTAAGCTCACACAATCATAAAATCAAGCAGCATCTTACTTACATAAACGACACCCTAAAATATCAAGTTAAAATGGAAAACCATCCGCCCTCTTGCAGTAGATGGCAGAGTGTTGCCCAGTGTCCTGTGTGTAGCTGTGGTGATACAGAAAGCCCCGTGTTTCCCTGTAACCCCCAACGTGACTCAACGTTTTCTATCCCTTCGGTTTATTCAATGTGTCATCGGTGCAAAATAAATATACTTTTGAAAGGACATGTATTTCAAGCTGGGGATTCCTCCCGTAAAATAACATTATCAGAGCATATTACGTTCGATAATGCTGTGCAAACAGAGGTGGCTCTGTTTGCCTTCGAAGATTAGCCTTACCTTACCGTAAAATATTAGATGACGAAACAATCAAACCGTATCAAATGCTTCCATTTCTTTAAAACAGTTCAATAAACATTTATTAAGCAGCAAAGACGTGCCATTCACTCAACAAATATTTGAGTGCCTAGTGTGTCCAAATACATTCTGTGATCATTACGATCATATACACACACGCATATAGGCGTAAACACACACACGTAGGGGTGCACGTGTAAGAAACCAAAGGGAAGAGCAGAAATATTCTCCCATTTCCTCGATGCCACTCCAGTTGTACATGTCGGCCAATAGCCGTGTTAGTATCAGTTATAGGTTGGTTTAAAGCTCTCTACTCTGGGAGAACAGGATCCTTGTTAATCGTCTCCTCATCAGTCAAGCAGGCCTGCGTGAGCCCAACTGTTGAGACACTGAGCCCACCAACAAGACAGCCTTTCTCACCTGGAGGCGTTCACAGGTTCACTACTGTTCACGACTGTTCACTGCTCACACGTTACTACTAGTAGGTTAGCCCCTCCCAGGAGGAGAGGGGCAGGTCCCGGGCTGGCCATGCCGAGAAAGCCAACATATAAAAAGTTACAGGAACCCCGTACGGCCACATCACACCGCTTGTACCAGCCAGTATTGTACATTCATTCATTCATTCATTCAATCAGTGAGTCACGAAATTCCTTCCGCTATTTTTAATCGCCCATGCGCCTTGCAGGGTAAAAGGCTGATTAAGGCAAAGTGAACGTCCTGAAATTAACATCAGGGTCCATTCACAGAAAGCAAATCGCTGCTTGCCGACCTACATGCACATGACGGATGTAACTAAACCATTTCGGTGTGTCACTGAAATCACTGTAAGGTCAGTAAGAGCCATGAGAGAAGATCAGAAGCACAGTAAAGACGACAGGGTCCATCTACATACAGGCCGGTCAGCTCCACACAGAGACCGGGTTCGGCTGTGCAATACAAGGCCCTTAGTTCCGACTTGGCCTCAAACAATGCTTTAGGCAAAGGGCTTTTATCTAAAAACACAAAACCTATACACTGGAGATCAGAGCAGATTAAATTTCTAACACCTCCATCAACAGAAAATACCTGTGCCTTTATACACAGCCCACGCTGTCACTCGCACAAGGCTGACCTGCTGGGTCAAAGCAGGGAATGACCTTCCTGCCTGCAAGGTGACAATCTTGCCATGAAGACGAGGATTTTCTGGCACCTGTATGGTGTAACTACAGCACGTAGAAGGAGAACCACAGAAGAGAGCCTCTATTTGCAGAATACTCCCACTCCACACTGACAATTCAGCAAAAGCGGCCTGAACAAATGCATCCTTTCAAATACCTATTTCTTTAAAACTGAACGTTCCAGAATCATGCGGCTAATACTCTAAAGCATATCAGGAGGGCATGACATAGGAGAAATTCGGCTGGGTTTAAGGATATCAAATCACTTTTCAGTTTTCTGAAAAACAATTCGATATCCACTTTCTAGTTTTCTGAAAAAAACAACTCAATATCCAATGCCTCCTGGCTTCACTGTCTCTTTTCATGGAGCCTTCTCTGCAAGAAACATAGCCTTTACTGCAAACATATCTTATTGCTTTTTATAACCCATTATCCTCGAGGAAATGGAGACAGAAGTGGGGATAAACTTAAGAACAGGACATAATGTCAAATGCAGAACACACTTTGCCAGAGAAACTGCATCTGGAGAAATGATTTGCAGAGCTAAAATTTTGTGGTTTTCACAAAGTAATTTTTTAATGTGTTTTTTTAATCTTTTATTTTTTTTATTGTTTTTTAATGTCTATTTATGAGACAGAGAGAGAGACAGTGTGAGCAAGCATGAGCAGGGGAGGGGCAGAGAGAGGAGACACAGAATCAGAGGCAGGCTCCAGGCTCCGAGCCGTCAGCACAGAGCCCGACGCGGGGCTCGAACCCACAAAGCGCGAGCTCATGACCTGAGCCGAAGTTGGACACTTAACCGAATGAGCCACCCAGGTGCCCCCCGAAGTTATTTTAAATTTCCTGATGTCATAGTGATACTTCAAGTGTAAGAGAAAGGAAGCCATGGAATCTCTTTCTTCCCAGCTTTATTGAGATACGCTTGCCATATAACATCGTAGAAGTTTAAGGTGTATGTGTTGGTGTGGTTACCCTCCTGTTCTGGGCGATGACTGCCCCAGGAGAGTTCGCTAACCCCCGTCGCCTCAGGTGGTTACGACGTCTTTTCTGGGGTGAGAACACGTAAGATTTTTTTTTTTTTGGATACATGCGCCTCTGTGTTTATTGCGACAGGACGTACAATAGCCAAGAGACCAAATAAGATCCATTCACTCCCCAACCCACCGAGTACACGGCACTCTTAAGTGTATCACGCTGTATGTCAGATCTCCGGAATTTATTCATCTCGTAACTACAAGTTTCTGCTCTTCGGCCAACATCTCCCCATTTCCCCTGCCTCCAGCCCCCGGCAACTACCAGTCTGTGCTCTAGGAGTCTGGGTGTTTTTTAGATTCCACGTGTAAGTAAGATCATATGGTATCTGTCTTTCTGTGTCTGGCTTCTCTCCCTTAGCACATGCCTTCATGATCCAACCACAGTGTCACAAATGACAGGAGTTCCTTGTTTCTACTGACTAAATGATATTCCATTGTGTGTGTGTGTGTGTGTGTGTGTGTGTGTGTGTGTGTGACACACACACACACATCCGCAGGTGGACACTTACAGGTTGTTTCCGTAGCTTTGACAATTGTGGCTAACACTGCAATGAACATGGGAGGGCAGATATCTTTCGAGATTGCGATTTCCTTTCCTTTGGATACAGACCCAGAAGTGGGATGGCTGGCTTATACGGTACGTGTTTTTAATTTCGGAGTCTACTCCGTACTGTTTTCCACAGAGGCTGCGCCAATTCACATTCCCACCCACGGTGCACGAGGGTTCCCTTTTCCCCACACCCCCGCCAACACTTGTGATTTCTTGTCTTTTAGAGGAGAGCCTTTCTAACAGGTGTAAGATGATAGGTCATGGTGTTTGTTTTTGTTTTAATGGAAGTAGAGGTGAGGCACAACGTTACATCAGTTCCAAGTGTGCAACATAGTGATGTGACCAGTGTATATGTTGTGCTCACCACAAGTGTGGTTACCGTCTGTCACCACCCAACACTACTACCGTCCTACTGTGCGCCTACGCTCTTTCCTATGATGGGCCTTCTGCCCCCGTGATTTATTCATTTCACAACCAGAAGCAGCCTGTATCTCCCTCTTCTCTTGGTCCATTTCACTCATTCCCCCCACCCCTCCCCTCTGGCAACCATCAGTGTGTTCTCTGTATTTATGGGTCTGTTTTTTTGTGTGGTTTAGATTTATTTATTTTTTTTTTTTTGGTTTAGATTCCACATATAAGTGAAATCAAATGGTATTCGCCTTTCTCTGGGTTATTTTATTTAGCATTATACCCTCTAGGTTTTGATTTGCATTTCCCTAATGAGGAGTGACGTTGAGCATCTTTTCATGCACCTGTTGGCCTTCTGTATGTCTTCTTAGAAAAATGTCTGTTCAGGGGCGCCTGGGTGGCTCAGTCGGTTAAGCGTCCGACTTCGGCTCAGGTCACGATCTCGCGGTCCGTGAGTTCGAGCCCCGCGTCGGGCTCTGGGCTGATGGCTCAGAGCCTGGAGCCTGCTTCGGATTCTGTGTCTCCCTCTCTCTCTGACCCTCCCCCGTTCATGCTCTGTCTCTCTCTGTCTCAAAAATAAATGAACTTAAAAAAAAATTTTTTTAAAAAAAAGAAAAAGAAAAATGTCTGTTCATTTCCTCTGCCCACCTTTTTGAATGGGATCGTTTGTGGGTTGTGGCCACTGAAGTTCCTGAGTCCTTGTACATTTGGGGTATTAGCCTCTGACCAGGTTTATCTGGCAAATATCTTCTCCTCTTTTCATACAGCACAGAGCACAGCTCCTCTTTGCTGTTACCAGGGGGCAGTAAAGAGTGAAGGCAATGGGGGTCTGGGTGGCTCATTCAGTTAAGCGTCTGAGTCTTGATTTTGGGTCAAGTCATGATCCCAGGGCCATGGGGTCGAGCTCCACGTCGGGCTCCATGCCAGGCGTGGAGCCTGCTCTGCCCCTCCCCGACTTGTGCACACTCTCTTTCTCAAAAAAAAAAAGTGAAGATAACGAACTTCAAAAGTATGTTCTCATTAGACACGTTATCTACATACAGAAGATCCGTTAGGAGAACGCAGACACAGCAGAAGATTCAGGACTTCGAGTGACCCTCCATGTGGCTGTCTCAGTGCTGCCTCAGACTTAAGATCTCCGGAACACGACTCTGGATTCTTCCCACAAACCTGGACCCACCACGGTCTTGCCCACTTCGGAAGAGGGCTGGCTTCCACCCCGTTACAAAAGCCTGTAAGTCACCCTCGATCTGCGTCACTGAAAAACACACCCCGACCCTGCCGGGTCTCCTCTGCCACCACCGCCCGCACACCCACATCCCTCCTGCAGCCGCTGGGAGGTGCTCACCCCTCTGATCCCTCACCACACATCTGCCCCTTCCTCCACGCCCCGCCACAGGTGCAGAGACCTCTGGAAAAGGCAAACTGCATTCCCATCCCTCTCGCCGCTGCACACTGTGTTCTCTTTTCCACATCCATTCTCCGTCCTTGTCCATACTCCCACGTGCCTGGAAGGCTGGTGTTTGAGAAGTGGATATTTTGGCTTCCTGTTGTGTTTGCCCATTGGAGGCACAGACAGGAAGTGGGAGAGCACACCCCGCTGGGTCACTGAAGGCCAGCCCCCCTCCAGTAGAAGCCAGGGCTCCCTAGAGACTCTCCTGGAACCCGTATGACCGGGCTCTAGGGCTCCTGCTCCCTCCTTCCCATTTCAGGCTCCGGTGGTAACAGCTCCCGGTTGTAGGTGACCTTGACCTTCACCCTCCCAGGCTGGCTTCTCTTATGCTGGCCCAGACCTCTGAACAGTACCTTCATTAGCTGCTTCCCAGTCACCCCATGTGGGTGTGCCCATCTGTTTTCTGCAGGGACTCTGGTTGGCACAGTCAACTTTTACAATCCCCCAGCCGCTCCCCAGGGTGCTGAGAGGACAATCCGCTTCTTCCCGCGGTGACCTGTAGGGTCAACGCCACCCCCGCCTCCCGCCTCCCTCTGGAGGCCTCCCCGTGCAGACTTGGGGCCCTTTTGTCGGATCCTGCCGTACTCCCCACCCCGGGGTTCATTGATAACTTCCCTGCCTCGGACACTTTCGCCCAAACCCCTACCCCAACCTGCCCCAACTAAACTCTCAACTAGTCTGGCTCCTCTTCTGACTTGGGGTTTCAGCTTCCATTTCCTCTCTTCAAAGAGGTCACCACCCGCTATGTCCCCCTATGTCAGACCCCACTCTGTGACCCCTATCATAGCATCCTGCTAAAATCATTCATAGCAAGCCTGCCAATGTTTTCCTTCATTTCATTATTTCTTTACTTTCTAATATGTATCGTCTGCCTCCTTCCTGGGTTGTGAGGACCCTGGAGACAGCTAGGTCTGTCCTGGTCATCTGCGGTACCTTCGTCACGGAGCTCTGTGCCTGGCCTGCGGTACTCAGGGAGGCTTTGCTCGATGCGCGGAGGAATGCATAAATTCACAGAGTGCAAGTGGGCACTTCTGGCTTCCGCCTCGCACGCCGCCATCGGTCAAGAGCATCGTGCCCAGCCCATCACTGGAGAAAAGCAGAAACTCCTGACCTTCCTTGAGCTCACCAGGGAGTGGACGTCACATGGCAATGACCTAGCCTGACGTCGCAGGAAAGATGGGTGCCCCTGAGGGGTGGACGGATGGGAGCCGGCACCCCCTCACACACCCGTGCTGGACCAAATGAAGACAGGACCACCAAGTGGGCAGGTAAGAAGAGGTCAGCTGGAACATTTGACGAATTGCTGAGGGCGAGTGCGGGCTAGTGTGAGAGGGCAGAACCTGGGGGCTGAGACACGAGGCGGGTGTGGGCCCATTCCCCGGCTCTTCCCAGAGGCTTCCCCCAAGCGTTCCTGGAAAAGCCTGGGAGTGGGGCAGGAAGGTGGGAGAAGCCTCCTTCGACGGTGCATGCTCAGAAGAGAGAAGGGCCACCACTGTTGAAATGGCAGAAAGCCCAGCCCTGCCCTTCTCCCTACAGTACAAAAGCCTCAAGCCACGGAGATAAGGCAGCATTTCTTGTCACCCCTAGAGCATAAGTGAAGCATAAGTAAATTTTTGTAAAGAGTCCTCTATTCTTTGGCGGGGGTGGGGAGGCCATGAATGCATTCCAGATCACAAGAACTCTGCTGATCATGGGGAAGCACAGGGCCCTGGACACAGAGCCTGCCTAATAGGGAGGCAGGCCCGGGACAGCACAGCTCCTCTCCTCTGATCCCATCATCAGGCTGAGTACTGAGTAATAACTAATCATACGGGGAGAGGGGTAGGCGTGAAACGAGAGACGCTGCTGGGGTACGGGGCACACAGGAAAGGCCTAAAGCTGAGGGTAGAACAAGAACATTGGAAAAAGCCCTCCACCAAACCAGACCACAGCCTGAGGATGAGGAAAAGAATGAAAAGCAGTGGTGCGGGAAGGCCGCAAGCCAAAACCCAAACCCAGAACTCCTGACAAGAACGAGTCAACCCTCCACACCGACCGTCTAGCGGAAGGAGAGGCCTGCCCATTGCTAGGCCTAAGTTGTAACTATCTCCCTTTCTACTGTCCAACTTAGAAGTCTAACATTCGGTCAAAGATTGTGGGGCACGTGACAATCCACGGGAAAACGCATCAGCAGGAGACAAAGCAAGCCAAAAATCCACATACACACGTGATCCAGAAAAGGAGCTTAAAATGGCCGCAATTAACGTATTAAACACTGGACAAGAAAGACAACACACGTGAACACAGAGGGTTTCAGTAGTGGGGGAGGCGTCGTAAGAAAGAGTAAAAGGGAAATCCTAGAAATTAAAATACAAAGACAGACAGGAAGGAAGCCTCTGACAGATGGAGGAGTCATTGGTGGACTCAACACAACTTAGGTAGGTGTCAGTGACACTGAAGACAGGTTGTAGAAATTAACCAAACGGGAACACTAGGAGAAGAAAGGTGGGGACTGAATAGGCTAGCGCATCTCCGAGCGGTAAAACAATAGCAAACAGCCACTAACGTGTATCATAAGAGCCTAAAGGAGAGGACAGAATGGGACGTAAGAAATAATGGTTGAAGATTTTTCCACAATTAAAGGAACATATCAAACCACTGATCCAAGGACCTCAGGATAAATACAAAAAAAAGAAAAAGAAAAAGAAATCTTGACATATTATTATCAAACTGCTGAGATCCAAAAACAAAGAGAAAATCTGAAAGGCTTCCCAGGAAAGTAAAAATACATTACAAAGGAAGGAACAAAGAAAAGAATTACAGCCAACGCCTACCTAGAAACTATGTAACATAGAAAACAATGGATTGGCATTTTAAATTGTTGAAAGAAATAAAAACTGTCAAACTGGAATCTATACTCAGAGAAAATGTCTCTAAAAGTGAAGAAGAATTATAGACACCTTTTTTTTTTTCAAACAGATTAAAATTAGAGGGCTTATTACCCACAGATCTGCACTACAGAAACTTGGATCTACACAAACAGAGCAAAAATTCCAGAAACGATTAAAATAAAGGTAAATGTAAAAACCATTCTTTCCTTTGTTAAAAAAATCATTCTAAAATATAATGTCAAGGAAAAAGAGTAGCAATAGACTGAATTTGCAGCTAAGAATGCGATAAATGAAAGCAATAGCATGAAAAATGGGAGGGACCTTAACAATAAACTGTTACAGGGCTCTTAGTACATGTGAAGTGGCATAATATTATTTAAAGGTAAACTTCAATTAAAGACACCCACTAAAAAAATACAGGAGGTATATGGGGCACCTGGGTGGCTCAGTTAGTTAAGCGACCGACTTTGGCTCAGGTCATGATCTCATAGTTTGTGGGTTCAAGCCCCGCGTCGGGCTCTGTGCTGACGGCTCAGAGCCTGGAGCCTGCTTCGGATTCTGTGTCTCCCTCTCTCTCTGCCCCTCCTCCCCTGCTCACACTCTGTCTCTCTCTCAAAAATAAACATTAAAAATTTTTTTAAAAAAATTACAGGAGGTATAAATAAAAAAATTGGAGAAGGTATAAATAAAATACTCAAGCAAAAAAGCAGGCAGATTAATGATTTTTAATGGCAAAAGAACAGATGGAACAAATAGAAAACAGCTTGCAAGGTTGCAGTCTTTAATCCGACCTTATCAATAATTATGTAGAAAGTAAGCAGTTAAACACACCCGTTAAAAAAACAGATAGTCATCTTGGATAACAAAGTAATAACCAACATTGCTCGGTCTACAAGGAATTCAAGTTAAAAACAAAGACACAGACGGACTTAAGGTGAGAAAAACAGAAAAAGGGGTACCATATGAACTCCAACTGGAAAAATCTAGACTGGTTTTATTTTAGCAGACAAAGCATACTTCAGAATGAGGGATAGTACCAAGATTAGGAAAGGACACTGCATATGATAATGGATTAATTCACAAAGAAGGCATAAGAAACTGTAAAATGCAGGGGCACCTGGGCAGCTCAGTCGGTTGAGGAAACAACTTCAACTCAGGACATGATCTCATAGTTATGAATTTGAGCCCCACGTTGGGCTCTCCACTCTCAGTGTGGAGGCCTGCTTGGAATCCTCTGTCCCCTCTGTCTCTGCCCCTCCCCCACCTGCTCATGTGCTCTCTCTCTCAAAAATAAACATTAAGAAATAAACTGTCATATGCATGTACTTAGCAACACAGCCTCAAAATATGTGAATCAAAAATGATTTACCTTTATCAAAGCAGTTGAACCCAAACTGTCGCTGAAAAATTCAACTTCCCTCTTGGTAATTAATATAGTAGAGAGAAAATCAGTAACGAGGGCAAGATCTAAAAAAAATCCATCAATCAACATATTCTAATTTTTTATAGGACATTCCATTCAGCAAAGGTGGGAAATGCATTCTTTTCAGTAACTCACGGAACATCATCACCGTAGAACACGCTCTGGTCTATAAAACAAACCTCGAAAATTTGAATGAATCTAAATCATAAAAACACGAAACGAGAAGTCAGTTACAAAAATATAGAAGATACAGAAATAATTATGTAACTTGTAAAAATTATCCAGAAGATAAAGGGAGAAAGGTGACACAGCCAACTGAAGACCCTACTGTTAAGAAATGCCATATTCTCTCTCTCTCTCTCTCTCTCTCTCATGCACACACACCCCCCCCCACACACACACACGCCTTTAAAAAAAAAATTTAACTGAACCCTGCCCCCAACGTGGGGCTCAAACTCACGACCCTGAGATCAAGAGTGGCACGTTCTACTGACTGAGCCAGCCAGGCACCCCCGACACCGTGCTTATTATTAAGAGGACATATGGCAAATGTCTGAGCACTAAATCACATTTATCTCCTCAAATACTTTTGGCTCTTGGTAATGCAACATGTCAACAAGAAGTTCAAGAACATGCTGAAGATACAATTACCTGAGAGAATAACTTTGCTCAGTAATTGACTCGATAGCACATTTAGGATGTGTGTATTTTATTTGTGTTTAAGTTTATTTATTTATTTTGAGAGAGACACAGCGAGTGAGTGGGGGAGGGCCAGAGAGAGAGGGTGACAGAGCGAATCCCAAGCAGGCTCCACACTGTCAGCGCAGAGCTTGACGCGGGGCTCAAACTCATGAACCATGAGATCGCTGACCTGAGCTGAAGCAAAGAGCTGGATACTTAACCAACTGAGCCATCCAGGTGCCCCTAGGACATGCACGCTTTTTGATTTTTTTTAATTTTTTACCGTGTATTTATTATTGAGAGACAGAGAGAGACAGAGTGTGAACATGGGAGGGACAGAGAGAGAAGGAGACACAGAATCCAAAGCAGGCTCCGGGCTCTGAGCTTGCAGCACAGAGCCTAACACGGGGCTTGAACTCACAAACTGTGAGATCGTGACCTGAGCTGCAGTCGGATGCCCAACTGACTGAGCCACCCAGGCGCCCCAGGAGATGTGCACTTTAAAGACCGTCGCTCTGAAATGCAAGATGAAGTTGGCTCTACACCACAGAAGCCAAAATATAGCTAATTATGGTTGATCTCCTTCCAGAGAATCACTTTCTCCTTGATAA